>NC_086445.1:82466589-83666589 GCF_028390025.1 Pseudophryne corroboree
CAGAGCTGGGACAGAGCTACTCCCTAAAACTGTGGGGCCTGTGGTACGTACCCCCTGCCCCCCCCTTAATCCGTCTCTGCTGCCGGAACCCCCCTTAATCCGTACCCCCTGATGCCCCCTCTCCTCCTGTCTCCACTAAATAGACGCTGTGCGCATCTATTCACCGCTGCTCTGCTAAGCAGAACAGCGAGTTCAGGAGCTTCCCAACTGCCCCCCCCCACCGGGAGACACTGCGGCCCATGGGTGGGACAGCAGGACAGACCCCAAAAAATGGGACTGTCCCGCGAAAATCGGGACAGTGGGGAGGTATGGGGGTGTGTGAGGGGGTATGCCATACAGACAGACGGGCACCGGCTCACTGTGTGCTTGACCCCCCACATCAGCAAACTCAGCAGGGGCTCTCTGGCGCGGAGGAGCGTCACTTTCTGGCACACTTCATACTTCTTAGCTGCAGTTTTGTGGGGCACCTGCCGCTGTGCAGGTTCCGTACTGCCTCTGTTATCTCCAGTCCCGGCAACCCCACCGCTAGCTGCAGCGCTGCCGCCCGCAGTGTGGTGCGCCCAGCTCCTTCAAACACTTTAGCCGGCGGATAGCGCTGCAGAAGTCCGCGCTGTTTGCAGGCTCCGACCCCCTCCTCCATCCAGCCACAGCGTCTCCTGGGAGCTAACCAGTCACTACCAGTCTCCCCTTTCCACAGTGCCCGGGAGCCGCGTGGTCCACGCCGCGTGCATGCTATGACCCGCTCCTCCCTCCAGCTGCAGCGTCTCCTGGGGGCTAACCAGTCACTCCCAGTCTCCCCTTACCACAGTGCCCGGCAGCTGTGCGAGGTCCGCGGTGTGTGACTGAGGAGGAGGGGAGGGATGCGGACGGGCAGAAGAAGCAGGACTCCAGCCTGAGAGAGTCAGCCATGCCAAGTTTCCACCAGCAGCAGATCCCAACAGGTTGGAGTGGAACAGCAGCAGCCAGCAGCAGTGACTCTGGTAAGACACATCTGTCTGTCACCACTGTTCTGTCCCTAATACCAATCTCTCCCGTTCCCTGTGTTCTGTCATGTCCCTGTCACCCCTGGCCTTGCCCTGTCACCCCTGGCCTGGCCCTGTCACCCCTGGCCTTGCCCTTTCACCCGTATCCTGGCCCTTTCACCCGTATCCTGGCCCTTTCACCCTTATCCTGGCCCTGTCACCCCTGTCCTGGTCCTGTCACCCCTATCCTGTCCCTATCATTTCTGTCCTGGCCCCGTCACCCCTGTCCTGGCCCCGTCATCCCTGTTCTGACCCCGTCACCCCTGTTCTGACCTTGTCACCCCTGTTGTCACCCCTGTTCTGACCTTGTCACCCCTGTTCTGACCCTGTCACCCCTGTTCTGACCTTGTCACCCCTATCCTGGCCCTGTTACTGCATACCCTCCAACTACCTTTTTGGCAGGTACAGTACCCGCAGCGCCTCCAGACCCCTCCCCAATGCACCACACCTCCGTACCTTCCACTCCCCCACACGCTGTGACTCCAGACCCCCTACACCACCCGCGGCTCCCACTCCCCCGCCCCTTCACCACCCACAGCACCTCCAGGCCCCCTCCACCATCCACCCCCCATATATGTCTTCACCCACACCTGCCCCCCCTCCACCCGCAGCATCTGCAGACACCCTCCTCAATCCGTGGTCCCCCCCCTCACCCACCCACGGCACCCCCACACCTGCCCCTCCACCACCTGCAGTGCCTCAAGGCCCCCTTCCCATCCGCCGCACCACCTGTACCTGCTCCTCCCCCACCCATGGTGCCTCCGGACCCTCTACCCCACCCCGGCACCCCCGCCCCTTCCCATCACACAGCACCTCCGGAACCGTTCACCCATCCGCAACATCCCCGCACATGACCCTCTCCCAGCCGTGGCACCCCTGCCCCTCCCCCACCTGCAGTGCCTCTGGACCCCTCCCCCCATCTGCAGCCCCCACTCCTCTGCCCCTCCCCCATCCACAGCACCTCCCGACCCTTCCCCATCCGGGCCCCCCCCCTCCACCCGCAGCATCTACAGACACCCTCCCCCATCCGCAGTCCCCCCCCCCCGCACCCACTACATTCTGTACATCATGCCCTGCAGGTGCTGTTCACGCCGTCGCAAGGGGCTGCGCCTCCTTCACCATAGCATGCCCTTTCATTGTGCAATATTTAACCACTAACAAAGGAATGCAGGTAATACTCCATATAATACAAATATTGAACCCCAGAAAGGCATGCAAGGGTTAAGGGGGCGTAGCCCCTTGCGACAGTGTGAAGAGCGCCCGTAGGGCGCGATGAAGCACCTAGTTAATAATACTCATGCAGCTTTCCTCTGAGGAAACCGCCACCCACTAAAGGCGGAGAAACGCGTCAGGTGATCGAAAACGTCAGGTGGAACGCACCGGAAGCTCCAAAAAACCCGGAAGTCACGGTCCGCGACCAAGCGCTCCCTGCCACACCACACGCCACAGCGTCTCATGCTAAGCCGGAGACAGCCGCACTAAGCCAGTACCCCAAGCCAGGCAGAAGACACCAGAACCGCCGCAGTGTGGAGGGGTAAGCATTGCCCATAGGAGTGTCATGCCGGGGAACAATTAATGACCAGCATCACATCATGAAATTATCTAACTGCTGCTAGCATTATTGCCTGAACAAAACTGCCAAAGTTAACAAATATCCCAGGAGTAAACAGTACGGGATTGTGACTCTTTTTCACAATACAAGTCATGGTTATTTAACAGCTTTCCAACGTCGATACTGATAAGTCCCCTGGAGGGAAATAACAGCTATACTAATATCGCACTGAAAACCCGGTATCGACACGGCATATTGCCGTGTCGAAACGGGTCTGTGTGCGATGTGAAAGGTCCTTTGTTGAAATAGCGGGTCGCCTGACCCGGTAATTCAACCCGGTAAAAAACAAGGGTTCTTACCGGGTTGATTACCGGGTCAGGCGCAGTGTGAATGGGAGCCGTTCCGATGCGAATCGGCTCCCATTCACAGCATAGGCAGAGGCGGCGCAGGAGATGAACTCATCTCCCGGCGCTGCCTCCACCCCCGCCCCTGCTGCTGCTGCGCCCTCCGCTGCTATGGCAACCGACCCGGTATATTGCCGGGTCGGAAAGCCAGCAACGGAGCACAAATGCCGGATCCCACCCGGTAAGTACACGTTTCTCTAACCGGGTAGGATCCGGCATTTGCGATCTGAATGCAGCATAACCAGCAGGACTGTATGAAAAGAATTGTGGTGTTTTTTCTAACAAATTAATATACCGGTATGCATGCCATTTACTAATATAAAAGTCCAATTGGCTAGAGATCATATTTTACATTGCATTCATTTCCTCTCAGTCTTGATTGTTATCTTATTGAGATGTTTTGATAAATGTTTATATAATTCATTGTTTTTAGGAGACAAATAAAGGTATTTTTATTAAACCAGCAGCCTTTGATTAAATTAGATGTTCACAATTTTATTAGTGCGCTCACACTTGATATATACATTTTTTTGGACCTTGTGTCCTATAATTTGAGGATATCCAGATCCTCGTTGTGTGAGCTGCCGTTTATTAACTTATTATATAATCATTTTATTTAAATTCTGTAGTGCCCATTTTTCAATTGTGTTTTTGTTCCAACATATCCAGCTTTTCCAGACACGACTGTAAGTTAGATTTTTCCAGGGTTCTATCACCTCCAAGGAATACCCTAAAAGAAAAAAGAAAAAGACTTAGTAGGTACAGCTCACATTTCTTAGAGATAAAGTACCAGCTAGCTCCTGTCATTTTTCAAACACAGCCTGTAACATGGCAGTTAGGAGCTGATTAGCTGGTACTTTCTCTCTCGCTTTCTCTCTCTCTCTCTCTCTCCAAAGCTTAGTACATAAACCCCCTTGTTCTTACAATTTGGCAAGCATCACGCAGCCAAGGTATACCACCTGGTGGGTTACAAGAGAGAAGGCAGTCAGAACAATGGCCCTCATTCCGAGTTGTTCGCTCGCTAGCTGCTTTTAGCAGCATTGCACACGCTAGGCCGCCGCCCTCTGGGAGTGTATCTGAGCTTAGCAGAAGTGCGAACGAAAGGTTCACAGAACAGTGCTGACATTTTTTCATGCAGTTTCAGAGTGGCTCCAGACCTACTCCTACCTTGCGATCACTTCAGTCTGTTTAGTTCCTGTTTTGACGTCACAAACACGCCCTGCGTTCGGCCAGCCACTCCCCCGTTTCCCCAGGCACGCCTGCGTTTTCACCTGACATGCCTGCGTTTTTTAGCACACTCCCGGAAAACGGTCAGTTACCACCCAGAAACTCTCACTTCCTGTCAATCACTCAACGATCAACAGAGCGACGGAAAAGAGTCGCTAGACCTTGTGTAAAACTACATACTTTTGTGTGAAAGTACGTCGCACGTGCGCACTGCGGCCCGTATGCATGCGCAGTTTTGCCATTTTTTTACCTGATCATTGTGCTGCGAAAATCGGCAGCGATCGATCAACTCGGAATGAGGGCTAATGAGGGAAATGTATCAACCCTTCTAAGGAGTGGAGAGGAGAAGTAGGGGAGTTACCCATAGCAACCAAAACAGTACATTGTATAAAATGATGGGTTTGCGTACAAAATGTTGGCAGCCAGACTCCTGGCATCAAAATCCCAATAATCACAATGCAGACAGATACCATTAAGCAGTGCCATAACTAGGCATTTTAGCGCTGTGTGCAAGAAACGACATTGGCGCCCCCCCCCATGCAAGATAGGGGCAGTACGCGTCGTAGGCGTGCGCAAAATATATAGGGGCGTGGCTTCACGGGAAGGGGCGTGGCCACAAAATAATAGCAATTCATACTACGGTGCACAGTAGTCTCCATTATTCAAATTACGCTGCACAGTAGCGCCACTACACCAGGTAGAGCCCCTTTTATACATTACAGCAGACAGCGTCCCCCTTTTTACACATTACAGCAGACAGTCCCCCTTTTTACACATTATGGCAGACAGCGTCCCCTTTTTTACACATTACGGCAGACAGCGTCCCCCTTTTTTACACATTACAGTAGACAGCGTCCCCTTTTTTAACATTACGGCAGACAGCGTCCCCTTTTTACACATTACAGCAGACAGCGTCCCCGTTTTTACACATTACGGCAGACGGTGTCCCCCTTTATACACATTGCAGCAGCCAGCGTCCCCCTTTTTACACATTACGGCAGCCAGTCCCCCTTTTTACACATTGCGGCAGCCAGGCCCCCTTTTTACATATTACGGCAGACGGTGTCCCCCTTTTCACACATTGCGGCAGCCAGTCCCCCTTTTTACACATTATGGCAGACGGTGTCCCCCTGAGAGAGAGAGAGAGAGAGAGAAAGAAAGAGAGAGAGAGAGAGAGAGATACTTACCATCTCCCCGCTCACAGGCTCCTCATGCTGGCAGCTCCCTTGGTGCATGCATCGGACAAGGAGGAGGAGGGAGGGGGACTGGAGCCGCAGCAGTGCTATTTCATTGGTAGTAAGGGCCACTGCAGCTGTCCCCTCTCCTTCCGTATTGGCTGCCCGCCGCCGCTGTGGATGCTGGGATGGATGAACCACATCCCAGCATCCACAGCAGCGCCGGGCAGCTAATACGGAAAGAGAGAGGACAGCTGCAGCGGGCTTACTACCAATGAGTAGCGCTGCTGCGGCTCCAGTCCCCCTCCCTCCTCCTCCTTCTCTGCTGCCCGGCGCTGCTCTCTTCTCCCTCCACAGCGCGGCGGCGCACGGTGCACACAGCAGAGGCGGCATGTAATGAGTCAATTTGACTCATTACATGCCGCTGGCCGTGCGACCTCAGGGCAACTGCGCTGTGTGCCAGGCCCACTTGGCACACACGTAGTTACGGCCCTGCCATTAAGTATTCTAACCCTAACCCCCCCTAGTGCCTAACCCTAAAACTAACCCCAACCCTAATACTCACAGTCAGGATCCTTTGGCAATCTGATCATCTGGATTCCGACTAGGGATCCTGCCTATATCCCCTTCAAATATTGGGGGTCATTCCGACTCGATCGCTGCGCCTGCGCCACAGTGCGCCGGCGCATGTCGGCCGGCCGAATGCCGTCGTTCCCTAGTGATCGCCTCTGCCTGATTGACAGGCAAAGGCGGTCGCCGAGTGGGAGGGGGCGGCACGGCGGCGTTTTGGCGGCGTTATAGGGGCGCGGTCCGGCCAATACAGGCGTGGCCGGACCGTGCAGGGGCGGGCCGCAGCGGCTGCGTGACCTCACACGCAGCCGCTGCGACCAGGGGCAGCGACGATCAACTCCCGGCCAGCAACAGGAGCTGCGTTGGCCGGGAGTTACTCAACAAGTACAAAAGCATCTCCGCTGAGCGATGCTTTTGTACTTGTGCGGGGGAAGGGGGCCGGACAGACATGCGGGGCGGACTAGCCCTGTTCTGGGCGTCCCCCCGCGTGTCAGGGAAGATGATCGTAGCTGTGCAAAGCTACGATCAACTCGGAATGACCCCCATAATCCCATGTTGGATTACACATACATCTCCTACACATTACCAGACATTACAAACCAGAAAGATACATAAACATGTGCCTTTCATGTACAGATATTTCAATACGGGGGAAAAATTTAATATAATAACCCAGTTATTACAGTTTTGGTTAGGTAATTGTTGGAGGTTATCGGGGAAGGGGGGGGGGGAATCACACAAGCGGACAAGCTTTACCTTCATTTGGTCTTCAAACATCAACCTTGAAATGGTCTGTGGAGTCCACTTGTTTCTCCAGCTGTTGCTTATAGCCCAGAGTTTCCTTTGATAGATTATAATAATTATAAATGTATTTATATAGCGCTCTTTCTCCAGCAGGACTCAAGGCGCTTTACAGACATCAAAAACAATGCACATAATACAGAAGAAGTAAGTAATACAGCGGTAGACAAGCTGCACAGACATAAAAACAAGAATACCTAGAGCGCACAGAAAGCATAATGCAGGATTGGTGTAGGCATTTGCAGTAATAACTTCCACAGGTTGTGTATTCCATCCTCACAAGGTACCAGGTGCGGCAGCCATCTTAGGCGCACTGCGTAGGATTACCGAGGGTGGAATAGTCTACCACTAGAAGAGATGACACAAAATGATTGCAGCGTCCTAACGCTCAAAGTAGGGTCCCAACAAAACTGTCAGGTCCATGTATTTTTCATCCCATCCACAAGCGTACCAGATAAGGCAGCCATGTTGGGCGCACTACGAAGGTTACACTGTGGGAGATGAGCCATAAAAGGGCCAAATGCATGTATGGGAAAACTGACACGTGTGTAGTAAGTACACCCTGCCCACGGAGGAACCATCCGAGGCAGCCATCTGGGGCGCACTGCGCAAGTTGCTGCTGGCAGGGTGTGCAATCAGATGTCGAATGTTATTCTCCGCGCTCAGACGCTCTAATGCGAACTGCCGGATCTTTTCTTGGAGGTTTATTAAAGCGGAGAATATGGTTGTTTTCAAACAAATTTAAAAAATGGTGAACAAATACATGAAATAAATAAACTGAAGCAGAGAGGTCATTGACGTAATCACCTGAAATGATCTGTGCTGCTGTTAACCTCATGGTGATGCAGAACACACACAAAGAAAAGTCAAACAATCATGTCATTCTCTGTACAGTGACCATATACATTAACTAACATAAAATGTAACTTCTATTAGATCAGTTAATAATTCAACCCTGGTGACAAATATAAACAGCAACAAAATACGTTTGGTAATAAAGAGATGAATTCAGTTAGCGTGGTGCACTATCATGCTGTATCTTTATCATTAAGTAATTGTTACCTGCATTAATGCATCTTCATAATACCTATATTGGACAGATCTC
The DNA here is from genome assembly GCF_028390025.1 of Pseudophryne corroboree. Lineage (NCBI taxonomy): Eukaryota > Metazoa > Chordata > Amphibia > Anura > Myobatrachidae > Pseudophryne > Pseudophryne corroboree. The sequence goes on from NC_086445.1 coordinate 82,474,446, forward strand.
AACATAGAGACTGAGGAAGACATGTGCTAAGCAGTGATAAAAGTGGAGAAGTGAGCCAGTGGAGAAGCTGCCCATAGCAACCAATCAGCTGCTCTGTATACTTTTATAGTATGCAAATTATAAATGTTAAGTCAATGCTGATTGGTTGCCATAGGCAACTTCTCCACTGGCTCACTTCTCCACTTTTATCACTGCTTAGTACATGTCCCTCTTAGACTTATTCCAAGTGCGGCTCTATGCTGTATTGTATTATCTGCCCCAAACTGTTGCAGCGGCAACTCGCCCCCTTCCTGGCTAATTGAACTGAACCCTAAAGGGGCCTACACACTGGGCGATATCTTGAAAGATATCGTTTATAAATGAACGATAAATCGGTCATATCTATCAGTGTGTATGCTACAACGATGAGCGATGCGCGTGCCCACAATTGTTCTTTGTTGAATGATCATTGTTAAAACATGCCAGTCAATTTGGACGATATCGATGTCTGTACTCTCATATCGTCCACATTGGCCATCGATATAGTCCAGTGTGTAGGCTATAAATCGTTGGCGAAAATATTGACCATCCTTAATATCGATGGTCGATAATATCGCTACCATCACCCAGTGTGTAGGCCCCTTTAGATTGCCTTAATTCTACCGATAACAGCACTAATGCCAATCTCTGTGAATCAGGTTCTGCCGTATATTATTCAGTATGCAACGCATCTGAGATGCGATTTGCACACGCCTGAACCCCGGCACAAAGCGCACACGCAGGAACCGCACTAGTTATTTTTTTTCATCCCTTTCTAAACAGATTTAAAAAAGGTCTGAATAATGTTATCTTTTTATTGAGATTTGCTCCAGCAAGAACACGGGCTGATGCAGTTTAAACATTATGCACTAGATGGCAGTATTACTCTAAATATAACACTAATGGGATTATTTATTAGGTGCTGATTTTTCTTTAAATCTGGGATTTTCTGTAATTCTGCAGAAATTGCTACTTTGAATCCTGCATCAAAAATCACAGAAAATCAGTGATTTTGCAAAACCGTGTTTCCTACAGCTATTGTCTGCATCAGCAATATAAAAATGCTGTATGACGGGACAAAGTACCTAAGGATGTGGGGCATGATTCATAGTTGTACACATACCCGATAGTTTGTATGCAGCTACGATGGTTAACAATCTGTAGCCATTCGGGGGCGGCAATGGGGACAGGAGGAGTGTCGCTCCCCCTCCCCCCTTTATGTAGGCATGACGAGGCCAGTGTCTTCGTCTTCCTTTGGCCATTTTGAGTATGGGGACATGTATGGTGAGGTGTAATGTCCTGGAACATGTATGGTGAGGTGTAATGACGTGGGACAGATATGGTGATGTGGGACATGTATGGTGAGATGTAATGACGTGGGACATGTATGGTGAGATGTAATGACGTGGGACATGTATGGTGAGATGTAATGACGTGGGACATGTATGGTGAGTTGTAATGACGTTGGAGGTGTAATAATGTGGGACTTGTATGGTGAGGTGTAATTATTATTATTATTTATTATTATCCTTTATTTATATGGCGCCACAAGGGTTCCGCAGCGCCCAATTACAGAGTACATAAACAAATAATCAACCAGGAAAACAGCAACTTACAGTTGACTACAATATAGGACAAGTACAGGGTAAATAAACATAGCTACATCAGCAGATGACACTGGAATAAGTATCAGGTGGCAGAAGACTGCTGGATTTGGTGCAGCTGAAGATTATTAAAGTAATAAAAGGGTAAGCACATGAGGGAAGAGGGCCCTGCTCGTGAGAGCTTACATTCTAAAGGGGAGGGGTAGACAGACAGGGGTGAGACAGATGGGGTACATAGAGAGCGTGGAACAGAGGTTTAGGATGAGATTTGGCTGGGTTTGGTGAAGAAGTGGGTCTTGAGAGCCCGTTTGAAGTTTTGTAGAGAGGTGGAGAGTCTGAGGGGGAGAGGTAGGGAATTCCAGAGAAGTTGTGCAGCACGTGAAAAATCTTGGAGGTATGAGTGGGAGGAAGTAATCCGTAGGCAGGAGAGTCGGCGAGCATTAGCAGAGCGAAGAGGACGGGTGGGAGTGTAAAGCAAGATAAGATCAGAGATGTAGATGGGAGAGGAGTGGGTGAGGGCTTTGTAAGCAAGTGTGAGAAGCTTGAAATGGATTCTGAAAGGGAAGGGGAGCCAGTGAAGGTCTAGTAAGAGAGGAGAGGTGGACGTAGTGCGTTTGGTGAGGAAAATGAGCCGGGCAGCAGCATTGAGGATAGATTGGAGTGGAGAGAGGTATTTGTCAGGAATGCCAGTCAGGAGGAGATTACAGTAGTCCAGTCTGGAGATGACCAGTGAGTGGATAAGAGTCTTAGTAGCATCCTGGGTCAGAAAGGGTCTGATCCTGCAAAGATTTTTTAGATGAAAACAGCAGGTTTGTGAGAGGTGCTGAATGTGTGGTTTGAAGGAGAGGGAGAAGTCAAGGATTACTCCAAGACAGCGCACTTGGGGGGTAGAGGAGATAGTAGTGCCATCAATAGATAATGAGATTGCAGGAGTTGAGGTTATGCGGGAGGTAGGGAAGATGATCAGCTCGGTCTTAGACATGTTAAGTTTAAGAAAGCGCTGGGACATCCAGGAAGAGATAGCAGAGAGACAGTTGGAGATACGAGTGAGGAGAGTAGGGGAGAGGTCTGGAGAGGAAAGATAGATTTGAATGTCATCAGCATAGAGATGATATTGGAAACCAAAAGAACTAATGAGCTTACCTAGTGAGGACGTATAGAGAGAGAAGAGAAGAGGACCAAGGACAGAACCTTGGGGTACCCCTACAGTTAGTGGAAGTGAGGGGGAGGTTGAGTCATGAGAGGAGACAGAGAATGAACGGTCAGAAAGGTAGGACGACAACCAAGAGAGGGCAGTGTCACGCAGACCAATGGAGTGAAGGATTTGCAGTAGGAGAGGATGGTCCACAGTGTCAAAATGAACGTTATGGTAAGAACTTACCGTTGATAACGTGATTTCTCTTATGTCCACAGGTATCCACAGGATAACATTGGGATATTGTCGAGCGACAGCGAAAATGGCACCAACACGGTCACGAGCTTTCTGGCCTCCCAGGATGCATTGGGGCCTCCACTATATAGTCCCGCCCACTGATTCAGTCAGATCAGTTCTTTCCACAGCGATTATAGGCAGGAACATTAGGTAGAGACCTGTACAGGCGATAAGAACACACATGCACACCCTTCCATACAAGAAGGAAGAGGTTTTTAGTGTTTGTCTAGATCCTCAAATCAGATGCGTCCGGGTGGGATCCCTGTGGATACCTGTGGACATAAGAGAAATCACGTTATCAACGGTAAGTTCTTACCATAACGTTCATTTCTCTGGCTGGGTCCACAGGATTATCCACAGGATAACATTGGGATTCCCAAAGCCATTTTAGTGGTGGGGACGCTCCTGATTGCACAGGAGGACCTTTCGCCCGAAGTCTGCGTCATGAGAGGCAAAAGTATCCAAGGCATAATGTCTGATGAATGTGTTTATGGAAGACCATGTGGCTGCCTTACATATCTGTTCTGCTGATGCACCCTGTTGTGCTGCCCAAGAAGGACCTACCTTACGTGTAGAGTGTGCAGAGACATTAGCCGGAATAGGGAGATCTGCATGAGAATAAGCTTCAGATATTACCATTCGGAGCCATCTCGCCAGCGTCTGTTTACTAGCAGGCCAACCTCTCCTATGGAATCCGTAGAGGATGAAGAGGGAATCTGTTTTCCTGATGGCACTAGTACGATCTATGTAGATTTTTAAAGACCGGACCATGTCCAGTGACGCTTCTCCCGCAGATAGTCCCGATACCTGAAAAGCTGGGACTACAATCTCTTCATTCAGGTGAAACTTTGACACCACCTTTGGAAGATAACTAGATCTCGTTCTGAGAACTGCTCTGTCTGGAAAAAAACTTAGGAAAGGAGACTTACATGATAATGCTCCTAAATCTGACACTCTTCTGGCTGACGCCATTGCCAGTAAAAAAAGAACTTTAACCGTTAACCACTTAAGATCTGCTCTCTCAAGTGGTTCAAACAAAGGACCCTGGAGAAATTTAAGAACTAAATTCAAATCCCAGGGAGCTGCAGGAGGAACAAATGGAGGTTGAATATGTACTACTCCTTGGAAAAAAGTACGTACATCCTGTAGGTCAGCAATCTTCTGCTGAAACCATACAGTCAACGCTGAGACTTGCACCCTCAAGGAAGCAACCTTCAACCCCTTATCCAATCCTTCCTGCAGAAAATCCAAAATTCTAGCTACTTTAAAGGCTGTTGGATTGTAATTTTTTCCAGAACACCAATGAATATAGGCTTGCCATATTCTATGATATACACGGGCCGATGAAGGCTTTCTTGCTCTAAGCATGGTTTGGATTACTTGCTTTGAAAATCCTTTAGCCTCTAAGATAGAGGTTTCAACAGCCACGCCGTCAAAGACAGGCGATCCAGATGACTGTGACAACAAGGACCCTGCATTAACAGATCTGAACGTTGAGGGAGCAGTATCGGTGTTTCCACGGACATTCTCCACAGATCTGTGTACCAATGCCTTCTTGGCCAAGCTGGAGCTATTAGAATGATTGCTCCTTTTGCCTGTTTTATCTTTCTCACTACTCTGGGTAACAGAGATATTAGAGGGAACAGATATGCCAGCTGAAACCTCCATTCTACTGACAGTGCGTCTACCAGGACTGCTCCTGGGTCCCTTGTTCTTGATCCGTACCTCGGAACTTTGTTGTTTAGACGAGACGCCATAAGGTCTATCTCCGGTAGACCCCATCTGTTCACCAGTGTTTGAAACACTTCTGGGTGTAGTGCCCATTCGGTTTCCTGAATGGTGTGCCGACTGAGAAAATCCGCTTCCCAATTTAGTACACCCGGGACAAATACTGCTGACAATGCTGGGAGATGGAGTTCTGCCCACTTTAGAATGGGAGTTACTTCCTCCATCAGACTCTTGCTGTGAGTCCCTCCTTGATAATTTAGGTATGCTACTGCCGTCGCATTGTCTGAGCGGATCTGGACTGGTCTTCCTTGTAGATTGTCCTTTGCCTGAACTAGGGCCAAGTAAATGGCTCTCATTTCTAACAGATTTATCGGCAGGCGACTTTCCCTTGCGGTCCATTTTCCCTGGAACCATAGGCTTCCGAGTACCGCCCCCCAACCTTGCAGGCTGGCATCTGTCGTCAGGACTTGCCACTCTTTTATCCAAAAGGGTCTCCCCTTGTTTAAATGGTCTGTCTGTAGCCACCATGCTAGAGACCTTTTTACATTTACTGGAATCTTTATCATCTGCTTCTTTATTGTTTGATGATTTCCGTTCCATTTTGTCAAAATGAGATGCTGCAATGGTCTGGAGTGGAATTGCGCATATTCCACCATGTCGAACGTTGATACCATCAGACCCAACAGTCGCATTGCTGCATGGACTGACATTGTCTGGGCTTGCAACGCTTCCTGAGCCATGACCTGCACCTTGACTATTTTCTTCTCTGGTAAGAGAACTCTCTGTAGGTCTGAATCCAATATGGCTCCCAAATGAACCATCCGCTGTGATGGATTCAGGGACGACTTCTCCCAATTTATGAGCCACCCGTGTCTCTGTAAACAAACTATCGTCTGTTGGAGATGGCTCAACAGTAAATCTTGCGACTGTGCTAAGATTAATAGGTCGTCTAGGTATGGGAATATCCTTATCCCTTGTTTGCGCAGACAAGCTGCCATAACCACCATGATCTTGGTAAACACCCTGGGTGCTGTAGCTAGCCCGAAGGGCAGAGCTTGGAACTGGAAGTGTTCCTTGAGGATGGCAAACCTGAGGTAACACTGATGTGATAGTGCTATAGGCACATGTAGGTAAGCATCCCGCACATCCAGAGATACCATATAGTCTCCCGGTTCCATAGCCAACATTATGGAGCGTAACGTCTCCATGTGGAACTTCGGGATCCATATGTAATTGTTCAACATCTTCAGATTTAGAATTGGTCGATATGACCCATTTGGTTTCTGGATTAGAAACAGATTGGAGTAATACCCCTGTCCCTTTTGTGATGGAGGTACTGGGACAATCACACCTGACTGCAGTAATTTTTGGACTGCTTCTTGCAGGGCATTGGCCTTCGACTCTATACGAGACGGGCTGGTGCAAAAAAATCTTTGAGGAGGCTGCCTCCTGAATGGGAACCCATACCCCTGAGATACTACCTTCTGCACCCAGGCATCTGTTGTTGACTGTTGCCATGTGTGTGCAAATTGCAGGAGTCGGCCCCCAACCCTGGAATCCTCCAGGCGGAGGCCCGTCTCTTCAGGCTGAGGGCTTTTGTTCAGGTTTGGAAGCTGGCTTTTTGCTAGCCCACTGCTTCTTACCCCTAGATTTAAACTGGGGTTGTTTAGGCTCCTCTTTACCTTTCGCTTTGCTTTGCCAGCGAAATGAGCGAAATTTTAAACCCTTGGATTTAGGGTTGTAGGTAGCCGGAAATCTGACCTTCTTCGATTCAGCCTCTGACTCTAGGATATCCGATAAAGGTTTTCCAAATAATATATTACCCATGAAAGGCAATGCTTCCAATTCCTTCTTGGACTCCGCATCTGCCTTCCAGGTCCGTAGCCAGACTGCTCTGCGAGCGACTACTGCCAGGGCTGAAGCTTTAGAAGCAACAGTGCCTACATCAATGGCTGCTTCTTCTAAATACTGGGCAGATTGTCTTAAACGGCAAAGACGATCCTCTTGCTTCCTAGTAGGAGAGGGGATGTCATTCTCTAGTTCCTCTATCCATTCGCCCATTGCCTTTGCTACCCAGGCCGAAGCCATAGCAGGTCTTACCACTGCACCCACAAGAGAAAAAATATTTTTCAATAGGCTCTCTACCCTCCTGTCTGTGACATCATTCAAAAAGGTAGATGACAGTGGCAAAGCAGATTTGTGCACGAGTCGCAGAACATGTGCATCTACTTTTGGAGGAACTTCTCTCTTCGAACAATCTCCAGCAGGAAATGGATAATAAGAATCCCATCTCCTAGGAATCTTATACTTTTTACCGGGCGCTGCCCAAGACTCATCCATCATTTCCGTCAACTCCTCTGACGCTGGAAATTCAGCTTTCACTGACTTTGTTCGTTTGAATACAGGTGCTTTTGCTTTTAACGCTGTCTTGGCTGGTTCTTCCAGAGAAAGCACAGCCTTCACTGCATTAATGAGTTCAGCTACATCATCTGAACTAAAGCTCTGCGACTGATCATCATACGGAGTTGAATCTATGTTTCCGCATCATCATCCGATGTATCCTCTTGTGTAGTCTGCCATACAGACGTATCTGTCTTAGTCTTACCTACCCCTTGGTTGCTTGTAGAGGCTACTGGAACCAAACCATAGGAAGGGAGCTGCATGTATGGGTTCATAGTGTAACCTAACCCCTGAGGTGGTGCTACTGGAGCTTACCTGTCCGCTATTGAAGACAGAGTCTTTGCGAACATATTCCATGGTGGCTCTACTGGAGGTTGAACTAACTCCTGTTTTTTACTTCGCTGAAAAGCGAAACAGTTTGCACACAAACCCTCATAAGTGACCAATTGAATCATATCAATTACCCCTGACTTACAAGATAAGCATGTTAGGGCTGTAGGAGTGCTTGACAAATTCTCCTCATCACTTTTGCCGCTCACAGACATTTTTTTCTGATATTGACTACACAATTTTGTGACTGAACCACACCCTATAATCAGTATATAGAGGTGAAATCAATCTGACCACAGTGCACCTGATTTGAGGGTCAGAACAGGACTGACATTACACAGAAAAGTCAGCACACATACTAGCAGTCAGTCACATGTTAAAGCATTAGACATTGTCATATGAGAATACAACCTCCATAATAACTTATACATAAGTAGGAAATTTGTACTTCTGTTTAACTGGTTCTTTTTCAACATAACATGCAGAAAACACAGTAATATACAGGTCTCATATGCAATAGGTACTAAAAATTAACAGTGCACACTAAGAAGTAGAAGGAATTTTTAGTACTGTATACCCTGCCTCCAGGGAGCGGGATACAGGGAGACTCACCACACTTCCATATCCAAGCAAAGACGCTCGAAAGACGCTGAGTGGATTCAGACGCTACTGGTGTACACTGCCGCTCTTGGTAACTGATAACGGACACGGACGCTCACCAACGGACACGGACGCTGAGCGACTCCACGTGCATGCAGACACTAAAGGCCTGCGACTCGGTCTGGGCGGGTTTATATCCAGTGTACACAACCGCAGCGTCTAAGCTGCGACCGAGTACCCTCGTGGTAGCGTCTGAGCCGGAAGTGAGGTTATTCAGTTCATGAAACGAGAGACCCGCGGGAACTGGCCATGAACTCGGAGGAGGGACGGCCAGGAGAGCGTCTGAAACCCCCTGTTGACTTAAACTCCCAGGATCGCGGCCTCACCTAGTCCTGGCGCCTATGATCCCCGGAGCGTAGCGCTGTCACACTCGAGATGTTCGGCGCATCAACACGCTGTTTGTAGTCTCCACCAAATCAGCGTAGCTGTGTCCTGACCCCTCTAGTAAGAGGAAGTCCATATACTCACTGTCTCCCCATGCTCCGGCCACAGCCTGGTAACGTCTGCTGGACCTGCTAGAACATCCGACACAGACGCCCGTCGAGACAGCACTGTACCGCGAAGGTAAGCGTTGTTGCGACCCGGTGGGGAGTTGTTGGAGCGACTCTTTCTAATACACGTTTAAGACGCTGTTAAGAGAAGTCGCTCAAACAAAAACAGTAAGTCTATAAAAATAAAGTAATGAAAACTTGAGGCTGCTTTCACAGCAGCCCTGTGACCATGCGGCTTCCTGCCGCACCAAGCAAAAAACTGATCTGACTGAATCAGTGGGCGGGACTATATAGTGGAGGCCCCAATGCATCCTGGGAGGCCAGAAAGCTCGTGACCGTGTTGGTGCCATTTTCGCTGTCGCTCGACAATATCCCAATGTTATCCTGTGGATAATCCTGTGGACCCAGCCAGAGAAAGCAGCAGAGAGATCAAGTAGAATAAGTAGAGAGTAGTGTCCCTTAGATTTAGAAGCATGGAGGTCATTGCATACTTTTGTAAGGGCAGTTTCAGTGGAGTGGAGAGGACGGAAGCCAGATTGGAATGGGTCAAGCAGTGAGTGTGAGGAAAGAAAGGAAGTAAGGCGGTTGTAGACAATACGCTCAAGGAGTTTGGAGGCAAAAGGGAGGAGAGACATGGGTCGGTAGTTGGAGAGAGTGTTTGGATCAAGGGTAGGTTTTTTAAGAATAGGATAGATGAGTGCGTGCTTGAAGGCAGAGGGGACAGTGCCTGATGAGAGGGAGAGATTGAGAAGGTGGGAAAGATGGGAACAAGCAGAAGAAGAGAGGTAGCGGAGGAGGTGGGAGGGGATAGGGTCAAGTGGGGAGGTGGTGAGGGGACAGGAACGAATGAGGGCCATGACTTCCTTTCCAGATGCATGGGAGAAAGATGACAGAGTTGGTGCGAGGGATGGGGAGGGTTGGTAAGGGATGGGAGAAGGCTGGTTACTGATGGTCTGGTGTGATGTGATGTCCTGACGTATGGAGTCAATTTTGGATGTGAAGTAAGTGGCAAAGTCAAGAGCAGAGAGTGAGGAAGGGAGACGAGGTGGGCAGAGGAGTGAGTTGAGAGTGGCAAAGAGGCGCCGGGGGTTGGAAGATTGGGAGGAGATGAGGTTCTTGAAGTATGACTGTTTAGCAAGAGAAAGGGCAGCACTGAAGGATGAGAGCATAAGTTTGAAATGGAGGAAATCTGCCTTAGAGCGTGATTTCCTCCAGTGTCGCTCAGCAGTACGTGAGCATTTTTGCAGATATCTGGTGCATTTGGTGTGCCAGGGTTGAGGTGTTAATTTGCGAGGGTGAATAGTGGTTGGTGGAGCAACAGAGTCAAGAGCAGAAGTAAGGGAAGCATTGTATGTGGAAGTGGCTTGTTCAGGGCATGAGAGAGAGAGAATAGGAGAGAGAAGTGAGTCAAACAGGGAGGAAAGGAATGTGGTGTCAATAGCTTCAATGTTACGCTTAGTGATGGTAGCCTTAGGAGGTAGAGATGGGGAAGTCGAGAGAGATAGGTTAAAGGAGAGCAGGTGGTGGTCAGAGAGGGGAAATGGGGAGTTGGAAAAATCAGAGATATCACAGCGGTGAGTGAAGACCAGATCCAGTGAGCTCCCATTCACATGGGAGGGTGAGGAGGTCCACTGGGAGAGACCAAGTGAGGAGGTGAGGTTAAGGAGTTTAGAGGCAGGGGATTGTGTGGGGATGTCAATAGGGATGTTGAAATCGCCTAGGATAATGGTGGGAATGTCAGAAGAGAGGAAGTGAGGAAGCCAGGAAGCAAAGTTGTCGATGAATTTGGAAGCAGTGCCAGGGGGGCGGTAAATGACAGCTACTCTAAGATGGACTGGTTGGAAGAGGCGTATGGCGTGGACCTCAAATGTAGAGAATATAAGGGATGGTTCTGGTGGTATGAGTTGGTAGGAGCAACTAGAAGGTAAAAGGACCCCAACACCACCCCCATGGCGACCCCCAGGTCAGGGTGTGTGTGTGAATGTGAGGCCCCCAGCAGAGAGAGCACCAGCAGAAGTAGTGTCAGAGGGCGTAATCCAAGTTTCAGTAATGGATAGTAGGTGTAGGGAGTTGGAAATGAAAAGGTCATGAGTGGGTACCAGTTTGTTACAAACAGATCTGGCATTCCAGAGGGCACAGGATAGGGGGTATAAGTCTGTGGGAGAGATGTGAATGAGATTATCAGGGTTGCTGTAGCGATGAGGTGGGATTAACTTTGAGGGCAGGGATGATGAGAGAGTAGTGATGGTACGGGTGCCTGAGCTAGGAGGAGAAACTGCAGGAGGTGGGCAAGGAGGAAGGTCAGTGTGATGTGGATGGGGGTGTGGGGAGGTGACAGGGAAGGGAGAGAGGGAGCAGGGCTGAGTTGTGGGGTAGCAGGACCATGGGGCAGAGGTGAATGAAAGTGGGGTAACAGGAAAGGTGGGGGAAGGAAACAGAGGGATGGAGGGGAGACAGAGGAGGGGAGAGAGGAGGAGGTGTAGGAGACTAGGGGGGAAGGATAAAGATACATTATTAGGTAGACACTGAGTGATGTGGGGAGTATAGGAAAGCCTTGACATAGGGGTACATTTACTAACATTCGTAATTTCCGAAAATAGGTCAAAGTTCAATCACGAATGACATCGACAGTGTAAAACTGCAACTTTTTGAATTGATTACGATGGATTTACTAAGCTGTCGTATTCGGGTTTTTCTTTGCTTCCGATGTCGATGTCATTCGTGGTTTTTTACCTATTTTTACGGCAGTGATTAGCAAAACACTGCCGTTTTTTTTTTACAATCAATCTCGGCCGGATCTGTGTGATCCGTGCTGGGGTTCTTTTTTTTTTTTTTTTTTAATTAAACAATGTAAAATCCCCCAAAAAAATGCGTGGGGTCCCCCCTCCTAAGCATAACCAGCCTCGGGCTCTTTGAGCCGATCCTGGTTGCAGAAATATGGGAAAAAAAATGACAGGGGTTCCCCCATATTTAAGCAACCAGCATCGGGCTCTGCGCCTGGTCCTGGTCCCAAAAATACGGGGGACAAAAAGAGTAGGGGTCCCCCGTATTTTTAAAACCAGCACCGGGCTCCACTAGCTGGACAGATAATGCCACAGCCGGGGGTCACTTTTATATAGTGCCCTGCGGCCGTGGCATCAAAAATCCAACTAGTCACCCCTGGCCGGGGTACCCTGGGGGAGTGGGGACCCCTTCAATCAAGGGGTCCCCCCCCCCCCCAGCCACCCAAGGGCCAGGGGTGAAGCCCGAGGCTGTCCCCCCCCCCATCCAATGGGCTGCGGATGGGAGGGCTGATAGCCTTTGTTGTAAAATAAAAGATATTGTTTTTAGTAGCAGTACTACAAGTCCCAGCAAGCCTCCCCCGCATGCTGGTACTTGGAGAACCACAAGTACCAGCATGCGGCGGAAAAACGGGCCCGCTGGTACCTGTAGTACTACTACTAAAAAAATACCCAAAAAAAGACAAGACACACACACCGTGAAAGTATAATTTTATTACATACATACACACATACATACATACTTACCTTATGTTCCCACGCAGGTCGGTCCTCTTCTCCAGTAGAATCCAAGGGGTACCTGTTGAAGAAATTCTACTCACCAGATCCAGTGGTCCAGGCTCCTCGGCAAATCCAGGGATAATCCACGTACTTGAATAAAACAAAAAAACGGTTGCCCGACCACGAACTGAAAGGTGACCCATGTTTGCACATGGGTCACCTTTCCACGAATGCCAGAAACCCACTTTGCCTTCTGGCTAAGTGGGTTTCTTCAGCCAATCAGGGAGTGCCACGTTGTAGCACTCTCCTGATCAGCTGTGTGCTCCTGTCCTCACTGACAGGCAGCACGCGGCAGTGTTACAATGTAGCGCCTATGCGCTACATTGTAACCAATGATGGGAACTTTCTGCTCAGCGGTGACGTCACTTTAGGTCAACCGCAGGGCAGAAAGTTCCCATCATTGGTTACAATGTAGCGCATAGGCGCTACATTGTAACACTGCCGTGTGCCGCCTGTCAGTGAGGACAGGAGCACACAGCTGATCAGGAGAGTGCTACAACGTGGCACTCCCTGATTGGCTGAAGAAACCCACTTAGCCAGAAGGCAAAGTGGGTTTCTGGCATTCGTGGAAAGGTGACCCATGTGCAAACATGGGTCACCTTTCAGTTCGTGGTCGGGCAACCGTTTTTTTGTTTTATTCAAGTACGTGGATTATCCCTGGATTTGCCGAGGAGCCTGGACCACTGGATCTGGTGAGTATAATTTCTTCAACAGGTACCCCTTGGATTCTACTGGAGAAGAGGACCGACCTGCGTGGGAACATAAGGTAAGTATGTATGTATGTGTGTATGTATGTAATAAAATTATACTTTCACGGTGTGTGTGTCTTGTGTTTTTTTGGGTATTTTTTTAGTGGTAGTACTACAGGTACCAGCGGGCCCGTTTTTCCGCCGCATGCTGGTACTTGTGGTTCTCCAAGTACCAGCATGCGGGGGAGGCTTGCTGGGACTTGTAGTACTGCTACTAAAAACAATATCTTTGATTTTACAACAAAGGCTATCAGCCCTCCCATCCGCAGCCCATTGGATGGGGGGGGACAGCCTCGGGCTTCACCCCTGGCCCTTGGGTGGCTGGGGGGGGGGGACCCCTTGATTGAAGGGGTCCCCACTCCCCCAGGGTACCCCGGCCAGGGGTGACTAGTTGGATTTTTGATGCCACGGCCGCAGGGCACTATATAAAAGTGACCCCCGGCTGTGGCATTATCTGTCCAGCTAGTGGAGCCCGGTGCTGGTTTTAAAAATACGGGGGACCCCTACTCTTTTTGTCCCCCGTATTTTTGGGACCAGGACCAGGCGCAGAGCCCGATGCTGGTTGCTTAAATATGGGGGAACCCCTGTCATTTTTTACCACATATTTCTGCAACCAGGATCGGCTCAAAGAGCCCGAGGCTGGTTATGCTTAGGAGGGGGGACCCCACGCAATTTTTTTTGACAAAATAAGCACTTTCCCACCCCTTCCCACTGATATACATGCACGGATCTCATGGATCCGTGCATGCCTATCCAATCACGAATTTAAAAAAAAGGTCTGTTTTTTTTAAGCACTTTTTTACGAGTTGTAATTTTTCACGGCAGTGTTTGTTCTTTTTTTGCTTTGCACTTCTTAGTAAATGACCGAGATTCATACTTAAACAGCCGCGTTTTGACCGATGGTGTATTCATTCGTAATTTTTTACCTGAACTTGCAAAAAATTACGAATGCCCTCATCACTGCCGTGATTAGTGCTTAGTAAATTACCGAGATGACACTTTGATGAAAAAACGGCATCTCGGTCAAAATCGGGAGCTTAGTAAATATACCCCATAGTGTTAAGTAGGTGAATAGGTTGAGGGAAAGTGGAAGTAGAAGAGGAGACTGTAAGGGAATCTGAGCAGAAGAATTGCAGAAATGCAGGTGAGAAAAGCAGTGTAGGCTCACGGGGTGTAGATTTAGTATGAAATGAGTCAAAAGTGTAGATAAAGTGGGTGCAGAAATGTATTTGGAGTGTAAGAAATGAAAGGATTGTGAGAGGTTTAAGAAGCAATGGTACTTATGTTAGATGTTTTAAGTGTTTGCAGGTAAAATTGCATTGGTGCAGCTGTGCATAAAAAAACAAAATTACAATAATACAGATACAAGCATTTGTAGGTGAAATGGACGGTTTTTGAATTGTCCAAGTAAGGTTGTTCCGTGCTATTTCGTCAGATGCAACAATCAGCAGGTAAGTGATCTGAGGAGTAAGTGACTCACATTTGTTTATAGTTCTTCAGTTTTTTTGTTTGTTTTGTTTGATTGATGTGCTTCTGTTTTCCTTCTTGTTCACTTCGATTGAACGCTGCTGTTATTTGTCAATTTTATCACGCTTTGATAAAATGCACGCTTAGATTGAAAATGCACAGCCAAACGGCTTTGCACAGCCTACACCATTGGACTTAAGTAGAAGACTATTACAAGTGAAACCAATAATTGAAATCTGCAACCACACCCCACCCCCTCAAATGCCAGACAATAAATTACCTTAAAAACAACAACCAGGCATTCCACAAAGATAAAACGGGGTCTATATCATTCAAAACTTTAAAAAGTACTTCAAAATCACATACTATGCAATAATGTTTCAATTTGCATTACCCAGCAGAATTAGCTTTGCATATATAGATATAGGGCAGCAGAATATGATGGTAGTTGTAGTCAATTGTAATTACCCAGCAGAATTAGCTTTGCATATATAGATATAGGGCAGCAGAATATAATGGTAGTTGTAGTCAATTGTAATTACCCAGCAGTAATGATGTAGAACGTGTAAGGTGAAGTCATGGCCGTAACTAGGGGGGAGCTAAGGGGGCATGCGCCCCGGGTGCAGGATCTGAGGGGGAGCCAAGGAGTTACAGAGAAGCAGGGATTTTTTTTTTTACCGGCAGTGCTTTGTTGCTCCAGTGAGACAGCAGACCGCTCCCAGGGCAATGTATCTGACCCACCTGTCTGCCCGCAGCTGGTTCCAAGCCAGTACCTGGGATCAGTGGCGTAAGTTCGTCCCAGTTGTACCTATATTAAAATGTGTGTGTGTGTGTGTGTGTGTGTGTGTGTGTGTGTGTGTGTGTGAAGTTACGTGTGATTGTCAGAGAAGTATCTTCATATAGTTAACATTCTCATATTTCCTATTCAGGAGCAAACAGCTTCATCAGTAAGGTGTCTGCTTCCAGTGTAATAGGTTGTGGTTTCTAATCCTGGGTGTGACACTTGTAAAATGTGTATATTCAGTATAATAAAGAGGGTGTGATTTGTAAGGTGCAGGGACCAGTGAGGAAATCGGCTTTTCTTTTTTTTCTACAGTGCATTGCTGTTATTAATCTGGTACGTTATCATGCATGCAGTAGCTGAATATACTGTATATATTTATGAAGGGGCCCAGACGTTGCACTCTCTAATGGTTAGTCAAACCAATGAGGTGGCAGGCCACACACCCTTAGCAGACTGGCCACACCCCTAAACATGGGCCCCTACCACTACATTCCCCCAGTGGGCCCTACATGCCACAGTCCGACACTGGATGTAGTGTACCATATAGGGTATGTAGTGTAGTAATGTATTGCAGTACATAGGGGCATGTAGTGCTGCATATTATTTTAATCAGCAGAAGCTGCTTGTGCATCCTAGCCATATAGCAATGCAAATAAGATGCATTTTCATAAAAAATAGACACCCGACGTTAGCAGAGCTGCCAGATGACTCACGCCAGGAACTATATGTGTCATTATGTGTATAAGGGCATTAATAATGTGTAACATATGTGTAGGGGGCACTGTGTGTGTCATTATGTGTATAAGGGCACTAATAATGTGCGGCATATGTGTAAGGGACATTACAGGTATGTGTGTCATTATGTGTATAAGGGCATTCACAATGTGTGGCATATGTGTAAGGGAAATTATGTGTATAAGGGCATTAATAAGGGTTGGCATAATGTTTATAAGGACATTAATAATGTGTGTCATATGTGTAAGGGGAATTACTGTGTGGTATTATGTGTATAAATGCATTACCAATGTGTGGCATTATGTGTGTAAGGTGCTCTACTGTGTGGCGTAACGTATAGAAAGGGCACTACTGTGTGGTCTAATGTGAATAAAGAGCAATATGGTGTGGTGTAATGTAAATAAGGAGCAATTTGGTGTGGTGTAATGAGAATAAAGAGCAATATGGTGTGGTGTAATGTGAATAAGGAGCAATTCAGTATGATGTTATGTGAATGAGGGGCACTACTGTGAGGAGTAACGTATATAAGGTAAAGTGGTACTACTGTGTGATGTAATGTGAATAAGGGACACTATCACATTATAAATTGTGAATAAAGTTGCACTACTGTGAGGCATAAGTTGAATTGTGGGTACTATTGTGTGGCCATGCCCCTTGCCAGCAAAAACACATACCTTTTTGGGCTGTGCGCCAAATGTGCACACTGTTCTTATTTAAATTACAGGGGGTAGGAAGAACAAAAAAGGACTACTATGGGTGTAGGGTGATGGTGCTGGGATAGGGGTGCAAGGTCAGAGGCGGAACTAGCAGTGGTGCTAGGGGGCACCAGCCAAACTCTTGCCTAAGGCATCATATTGGTTAGGGCCGGCTCTGGATGTAATGATGTGGGACATGTATGGTGGGGTGTAATGAAGTGGGAGGTGTGATGATGTTGGACATGTATGGTGAGGTGTAATTTATGGGACGCGTATGGTGAAGTGTAATGATGTGGGACGTGTAATATATATATATTATATGTATACGAAAAAGGTACAGCGCCACATGTGATGGTGAAGAGTCCTATACAAAAAGTAAAAACTTTGACAAAAAACACTCCCTAATGAAGGACGTCAGCCAATCCCTAGAGTATTAGCATTGGTGAGATGCTTTAGGGTTTTGGATATATTGTAGAATACTAGGGGTTCGGCGACCAACGGTGTTTTTAAAAACCTATGCTTATAGGAAGACGCAATAGATTATAAAAATATGTATATATAAATGGAACAGTAAAAGGAGATTACTTTTTGGGGCGTGAAAAAATATACAAATTTATTTCAAGGACAGACAATAGTATATGTATAAACATAAAAAATTGTATAAAAAACATAAACATATATCTTTATAGGAATTTGCATAAAAATATCTACAAGGTGGGACTATGCAGTGCAGGTTTGCAGAATAAAAATCGAGAAGGCTAAAAATACGTATGCACCTACATAAAACAGGAGGATAATAACTTCTTTAAAAAATCTTTCACCAATGCCAATTGGTTAATAATTTTTTAATTTTTTTTAACTAAAATCATTTTGGGTAGGGTTATATTCATGTTCTTCACCTAATTTACTTATAAAAAAAACGACAATTTCGGAGCGTTTTTTTGGGGGGGAAAATATCGTCAGTTAAGTGGTTAATAACAAAGGTTCTGTGGCTGATTAAAACCAGGTGAAATGGAGTCTTGAAGTCAGCCAGCCACAGAACCTGTGTAATTAATATGTGCCCAGAATTAAAGGGATGAGGTGGTAACTCTAGGGACATATATGGTGAGATGTAATGACATGGGAGGTGTAATGATGTGGGACAAGGATGGTGAGGTGTAATCAAGTGAGACATGTATGGCATACTTGCCTACCTGACCATCTCCATGAGGGAGAAAATTCTCTGTTCCTGGACTTTCCTGGTAATGTATGATTGTTATCACCTGTGGTGAGCTAGTTAATTGATAAGAAAGGTGTTTCACCACAGGTGATGGCAATCATACATTACCAGGAAAGTCCAGGAACAGAGCATTTTCTCCCTCATGGAGAGGATCAGGTAGGCAAGTATAATGTATGGCAGGGCTGGCCAAACCAGTCCTCAAGATCTACCAACAGTTCACATTTTCCAGACCACCTAGCTAGTGCACGGGTGTAGTCATTACTAATTAAGATGTGCTGCATTAATTCCTAACTGACAATTCTACAGCTCTCCAGGAGGCCTGGAAAACATGAACTGTTGGTAGATCTCGAGGACCGGTTTGGCCAGCCCTGATGTATGGTGAGGTGATAATGAAGTGGGACATGTATGGTGAGATGTAATTACGTGGGACATGTATGGTGAGATGTAATGGCGTGGGTTGTGTAATGACGTGGGACATGTATGGTGAGGTGATAATGAGGTGGGACATGTATGGTGAGGTGTAATGAAGTGGGTCATGTATGGTGAGATGTAATTACGTGGGACATGTATGGTGAGATGTAATGGCGTGGGTTGTGTAATGACGTGGGACATGTATGGTGAGGTGATAATGAAGTGGGACATGTATGGTGAGGTGATAATGAAGTGCGACATGTATGGTGAGGTGATAATGAGGTGGGACATGTATGGTGAGGTGTAATGTAGTGGGTCATGTATGGTGAGATGTAATGACGTGAGACATGTATGGTGAGATGTAATGGCGTGGGTTGTGTAATGACGTGGGACATGTATGGTGAGGTGATAATGACGTGGGACATGTATGGTGAGATGCATAGGCGTAGGTATCGTAGGTGCAGGTAGTGCGGTTGCTATGGGGCCCTGGCCACATCTAGGGCCCGGCCCTCCACTCCCCCTGCACCTGGATAATATGCTACCTACTAGCCACACACTTACTACAGACCTGTGCCCATGGCTTCTCCTCTGTCAGCAGTCTGCTGCTGCAGGCACATCTGCTGTCAGTGTTACGGATGGCTCTGACTTCCCGTTCTCACTGATGTGGGGAGGAGCCATGGCATTGCTTAGTCTGGCTCCTCCCAGCATCAGTGAGCATGATATATTTGTAAATGTTAATCATGTCCCCTCTTAATCTCCTTTTTTTTCCGGTGTAAACATGCCTAGCCTAGTGTAAACTATATGTATCTTAACGGATTGGAGGAGGGTCCTAATCCATTATTGTTACTGCATCTTTATTTTAAAATTTTTGTGTAAGTAGTTACCATTCCATTGCACTCTCATTGGCGTCTTTGCATGTGCCGGGACTCCCCTCTGAAAATATTACATAGTGACAAAAAGTCTGAGACTGGTTAATGAGCTTGTACAGTTGGCGTGATGCCCAGGAAAAGATGTTACTCCTCTCCTGAGAGGTTGGCGTGTAAATCAGGCAGCGGTTTATCTTGGCTGGCAAGGTTGTGACATTATCAAGAGACGTTCATATGTTACAATGTAGATTTTTTTTTTTTTTTAACCTTGTTCCAAGATTAATTAATTCACTGGCAATTCTCAGACTTTGTTTAAAGAAATGTATCAGTAATTGGAATAAAGAGAAAGACAAAGCGCAGCTCCTACTCAAATTATCTGAGAGGGCTCACTATGAAAAATGCATATTAATCACATAAAGTATTTATAGTTCCATAATCACCATCATCTGTGCCATACAGCTCAGATATAAAAATGATAATTGCCAAATGTGGTAAAAGGAAATATACCCCTTCAGACATAGGGGGTCCTGCCGAGTTGATCGCTCGCTGGCTAGTTTTAGCAGCCGTGCAAACGCTATGGCGACGCACACTGGGGAGTGTATTTTAGCTTAGTAGAAGTGCGAACGCATGTGCAGCCGAGCTCTGCAAAAACAGTTTCTGAGTAGCTCTGCACCTACTCAGCGCTTGCGATCACTTCACCCAGCGAACGCCCAGCCACGCCTGCATTTTTTCAGACACGCCTGCGTTTTTGCAAACACTCCCTGAAAACGGTCAGTTGACACCCAGAAATGCCCCCTTCCTGTCAATCTTCTTGCGGCCGTCAGTGCGACTGAAAACTTCGCTACAACCTGTGCACAACCACAACGGGCTTTGTACCCGTACGACATGCGTGCGCATTGCGGCCCATACGCATGCGCAGAAATGCCGATTTTTAGCCTGATCACTGCGCTGCGAACAATGGCAGCTAGCGATCAACTCGGAATGACCCCCATAAGCCTAAAACTGTGAGGTTTGCACATGAACACGCATCGGCCCAGGTCGGGCATACGTTTGAAAGGTTTGACATGGGTTGACAGTCCTGAATATGTGACCCTGGTCGACAGACGCTATCAAGAATTTTTCAGGCACTTGCAACCCGGGAAGACGACCCAGCTTATGTCTGAAAAGATACGTCCCGGTTCTTGTTCACCTGGGTTACTCCTAAAATAAATTAATTTGCTGGGGACAGTAGCTCTTGGAGATGACAACATCTCCAAGTGCCCACTGAAAGCCAGAAGACCCACGTCACTGGAAGACCCAGGTCCAGTGTGAAATGAATAGCTCGGGTCGTCACTCATGTGTGAAAGAGGTAACCCCAGCTTTAATCCGGGCCCTGTGTCCTCGGACCAAACTGGGTTGAAGCCAGAGTTTTATGCATAAAAGTGGTCATAGAGGTGGTAATACTCCTTTTACAGGCGCCATGCGAAGGCACCATATAAAGGTCCTCTCCTGTGTCACTTCCTGTCTGTCCGCCATCTTATCTAGGTGCACTGAGGGGAAGGGGGGAGGGGGGGGTGGTACTACTCACCTGGGCCCGAGCAAGTTGGAGCGGCCTGAGTCAGTGGAATGGAAGGAATTGTTTGCAACGTTTGCTGGGCATAAACCCGGGTGCTGCACCCAGGGTGTATGGCTCAGCCTATGGGTAGATATACACTAGTATTGCATGCATATTTTAGTGTAAATTACAGCCACTCTGAGACCAACCTGGTCCCAGCCCCCGTGTCTCTAGCCGACTGTAATTAATGCAGAACAGAACACCGGGGGTAATTCCAAGTTGATCGCAGCAGGACATTTTTTAGCAATTGGGCAAAACCATGTGCACTGCAGGGGAGGCAGATATAACATGTGCAGAGAGAGATAGATTTGGGTGGGTTATTTTGTTTCTGTGCAGGGTAAATACTGGCTGCTTTATTTTTACACTGCAAATTAGATTGCAGATTAAACACACCCCACCCAAATCTATCTCTCTCTGCACATGTTATATCTAGGGATGTGCACCGGAAATTTTTCGGGTTTTGTGTTTTGGTTTTGGGTTCGGTTCCGCGGCCGTGTTTTGGGTTCGAACGCGTTTTGGCAAAACCTCACCGAATATTTTTTGTCGGATTCGGGTGTGTTTTGGATTCGGGTGTTTTTTTCAAAAAACCCTAAAAAACAGCTTAAATCATAGAATTTGGGGGTCATTTTGATCCCAAAGTATTATTAACCTCAATAACCATAATTTCCACTCATTTTCAGTCTATTCTGAACACCTCACACCTCACAATATTATTTTTAGTCCTAAAATTTGCACCGAGGTCGCTGGATGACTAAGCTCAGCGACCCTAGTGGCCGACACAAACACCTGGCCCATCTAGGAGTGGCACTGCAGTGTCAGGCCGGATGGCCCTTCCAAAAAATACTCCCCAAACAGCACATGACGCAAAGAAGAAAAAAAGGAGGCGCAATGAGGTAGCTGTGTGACTAAGATAAGTGACCCTAGTAGCCGACACAAACACCTGGCCCATCTAGGAGTGGCACTGCAGTGTCACGCAGGATGGCCCTTCCAAAAAATACTCCCCAAACAGCACATGACGCAAAGAAGAAAAAAAAGAGGCGCAATGAGGTAGCTGTGTGACTAAGATAAGCGACCCTAGTGGCCGACACAAACACCTGGCCCATCATATGCAGTGACAGTAGATGACATGTCCGTAATCGTTGGCAGGTCCTTCAGTCCGGACCAGATGTCAGCATCAGCAGTCGCTCCAGACTGCCCTGCATCACCGCCAGCGGGTGGGCTCGGAATTCTGAGCCTTTTCCTCGCACCCCCAGTTGCGGGAGAATGTGAAGGAGGAGATGTTGACAGGTCGCGTTCCGCTTGACTTAACAATTTTCTCACCAGCAGTTCTTTGAACCCCTGCAGACTTGTGTCTGCCGGAAAGAGAGATACAACGTAGGTTTTAAATCTAGGATCGAGCACGGTGGCCAAAATGTAGTGCTCTGATTTCAACAGATTGACCACCCGTGAATCCTTGTTAAGCGAATTAAGAGCTCCATCCACAAGTCCCACATGCCTAGCGGAATTGCTCTGTGTTAGCTCCTCCTTCAATGTCTCCAGCTTCTTCTGCAAAAGCCTGATGAGGGGAATGACCTGACTCAGGCTGGCAGTGTCTGAACTGACTTCACGTGTGGCAAGTTCAAAAGGTTGCAGAACCTTGCACAACGTTGAAATCATTCTCCACTGCGCTTGAGACAGGTGCATTCCACCTCCTATATCGTGCTCAGTTGTATAGGCTTGAATGGCCTTTTGCTGCTCCTCCAACCTCTGAAGCATATAGAGGGTTGAATTCCACCTCGTTACCACTTCTTGCTTCAGATGATGGCAGGGCAGGTTCAGTAGTTTTTGGTGTTGCTCCAGTCTTCTGTACGTGGTGCCTGTACGTCGAAAGTGTCCCGCAATTCTTCTGGCCACCGACAGCATCTCTTGCACGCCCCTGTCGTTTTTTAAATAATTCTGCACCACCAAATTCAAGGTATGTGCAAAACATGGGACGTGCTGGAATTTGCCCAGATTTAATGCACACACAATATTGCTGGCATTGTCCGATGCCACAAATCCACAGGAGAGTCCAATTGGGGTAAGCCATTCTGCGATGATCTTCCTCAGTTGCCGTAAGAGGTTTTCAGCTGTGTGCGTATTCTGGAAAGTGGTGATACAAAGCGTAGCCTGCCTAGGAAAGAGTTGGCGTTTGCGAGATGCTGCTACTGGTGCCGCCGCTGCTGTTCTTGCGGCGGGAGTCAATACATCTACCCAGTGGGCTGTCACAGTCATATAGTCCTGCGTCTGCCCTGCTCCACTTGTCCACATGTCCGTGGTTAAGTGGACATTGGGTACAACTGCATTTTTTAGGACACTGGTGAGTCTTTTTCTGAGGTCTGTGTACATTTTCGGTATCGCCTGCCTAGAGAAATGGAACCTAGATGGTATTTGGTACCGGGGACACAGTACCTCAAACAAGTCTATAGTTGGCTCTGCAGTAATGATGGATACCGGAACCACGTTTCTCACCGCCCAGGATGCCAAGGCCTCAGTTATCCGCTTTGCAGCAGGATGACTGCTGTGATATTTCATCTTCCTCGCAAAGGACTGTTGGACAGTCAATTGCTTGGTGGAAGTAGTAAAAGTGGTCTTACGACTTCCCCTCTGGGATGACCATCGACTCCCAGCAGCAACAACAGCAGCGCCAGCAGCAGTAGGCGTTACACGCAAGGATGCATCGGAGGAATCCCAGGCAGGAGAGGACTCGTCAGAATTGCCAGTGACATGGCCTGCAGGACTATTGGCATTCCTGGGGAAGGAGGAAATTGACACTGAGGGAGTTGGTGGGGTGGTTTGCGTGAGCTTGGTTACAAGAGGAAGGGATTTACTGGTCAGTGGACTGCTTCCGCTGTCGCCCAAAGTTTTTGAACTTGTCACTGACTTATGATGAATGCGCTGCAAGTGACGTATAAGGGAGGATGTTCCGAGGTGGTTAACGTCCTTACCCCTACTTATTACAGCTTGACAAAGGCAACACACGGCTTGACACCTGTTGTCCGCATTTCTGTTGAAATACTTCCACACCGAAGAGCTGATTTTTTTGGTATTTTCACCAGGCATGTCAATGGCCATATTCCTCCCACGGACAACAGGTGTCTCCCCGGGTGCCTGACTTAAACAAACCACCTCACCATCAGAATCCTCCTTGTCAATTTCCTCCCCAGCGCCAGCAACACCCATATCCTCCTCATCCTGGTGTACTTCAACACTGACATCTTCAATCTGACTATCAGGAACTGGACTGCGGGTGCTCCTTCCAGCACTTGCAGGGGGCGTGCAAATGGTGGAAGGCGCATGCTCTTCACGTCCAGTGTTGGGAAGGTCAGGCATCGCAACCGACACAATTGGACTCTCCTTGTGGATTTGTGATTTCGAAGAACGCACAGTTCTTTGCTGTGCTTTTGCCAGCTTAAGTCTTTTCATTTTTCTAGCGAGAGGCTGAGTGCTTCCATCCTCATGTGAAGCTGAACCACTAGCCATGAACATAGGCCAGGGCCTCAGCCGTTCCTTGCCACTCCGTGTGGTAAATGGCATATTGGCAAGTTTACGCTTCTCCTCCGATGATTTTATTTTAGATTTTTGAGTCCTTTTTTTACTGATATTTTGTGTTTTGGATTTTACATGCTCTGTACTATGACATTGGGCATCGGCCTTGGCAGACGACGTTGATGGAATTTCATCGTCTCGGCCATGACTAGTGGCAGCAGCTTCAGCACGAGGTGGAAGTGGATCTTGATCTTTCCCTATTTTTGGAACCTCAACATTTTTGTTCTCCATATTTTAATAGGCACAACTAAAAGGCACCTCAGGTAAACAATGGAGATGGATGGATACTAGTATACTTATGGATGACGAGGCACTGACGACACAGAGGTAGCTACAGCCGTGGACTACCGTACTGCGTCTGCTAGTATAGAGATGATAATGATATAAAAAATATATATATATCACTACTGCAGGTATATATAATATAATGACGGACCTGCTGGACACTGTCAGCAGACTCCTAAACTACTAGTATGAAGAAGATAGAAAAAAAAAACCCACCACAGGTAGGTATACAATTATGGACGAGCACTGACGACACAGAGGTAGCTACAGCCGTGGACTACCGTACTGCGTCTGCTAGTATAGAGATGATAGTGATATAAAAAATATATATATATCACTACTGCAGGTATATATAATATAATGACGGACCTGCTGGACACTGTCAGCAGACTCCTAAACTACTAGTATGAAGAAGATAGAAAAAAAAACCCCACCACAGGTAGGTATACAATTATGGACGAGCACTGACGACACAGAGGTAGCTACAGCCGTGGACTACCGTACTGCGTCTGCTAGTATAGAGATGATAATGATATAAAAAATATATATATATCACTACTGCAGGTATATATAATATAATGACGGACCTGCTGGACACTGTCAGCAGACTCCTAAACTACTAGTATGAAGAAGATAGAAAAAAAAACCCCACCACAGGTAGGTATACAATTATGGACGAGCACTGACGACACAGAGGTAGCTACAGCCGTGGACTACCGTACTGCGTCTGCTAGTATAGAGATGATAATGATATAAAATATATATATATATCACTACTGCAGGTATATATAATATAATGACGGACCTGCTGGACACTGTCAGCAGACTCCTAAACTACTAGTATGAAGAAGATAGAAAAAAAAAACCCACCACAGGTAGGTATACAATTATGGACGAGCACTGACGACACAGAGGTAGCCACAGCCGTGGACTACCGTACTGCGTCTGCTAATATAGAGATGATAAAGATGATAGAGATGAACAAAAAAAATATAACACTACTGCAGGTAAATATTTATATAATATAATGAATGACGGACCTGCTGGACACTGTCAGCAGAATGCGTTTATAGAATAAAAAAAAAAAACACCACAGGAGTGTTTGTTTAACTTTTTCAGGCAGACAATATACTGGTGGTCACTGGTCAGTCACACTGGCAGCAAAAGTGTGCACTGTACTCCTGCTATTAACTGCACCCCAGTCTCCCCCACAATTCAGCTGTGTGAGCAGTGAGCACTCAGCACAGTCAGATATACATAGATGATATTATTTATCATGCAGCACACTGAGGCTGAGCACAGATATGGTATGTGACTGTGTATCGTTTTTTTTCAGGCAGAGAACGGATTATAAATAAAACTGGTGGTCACTGGTCACTATCAGCAAAACTCTGCACTGTACTGAGTACTCCTAATGCTCCCCAAGTAGTAAATCAAGTGTCTCTCTAATCTATTCTACACGGAGAGGACGCCAGCCACGTCCTCTCCCTATCAATCTCAATGCACGTGTGAAAATGGCGGCGACGCGCGGCTCCTTATATAGAATCCGAGTCTCGCGATAGAATCCGAGCCTCGCGAGAATCCGACAGCGGGATGATGACGTTCGGGCGCGCTCGGGTTAACCGAGCAAGGCGGGAAGATCCGAGTCTGCCTCGGACCCGTGTAAAAAGGCTGAAGTTCGGGGGGGTTCGGATTCCGAGGAACCGAACCCGCTCATCTCTATATCTGCCTCCCCTGCAGTGCACATGGTTTTGCCCAACTGCTAACAAAATTCCTGCTGCAATCAACTTGGAATTACCCCCACCATTACTTATGCACAGTTGTTACACACTAGCATGGACACTATGGCTATGCATACAGCCTTGCAAGAGATAGATGAGCGCCTCACAGACTATTTATTTATTTATTATTATTATTTTATTTTATTTTATTGTTTTGTGCAATCTGTGTTTATTGAAGGAAAAACAAAAGTACAAAGGTACAAAAAGTAAAAAAACATTGGCAGCAGCAAGTGCTTCTAAAGGCATAACATGTCGCGGTGTAGATAGAATACAAGGCAAGCAGACAGGGGTGTAGCTATTCTTAATGGGGACCCATAGCAAACTTTTTAGGGCCCCCACCACCCTCGCACCGGAACTCTATCCCAACACCCCCCCCCCCCCTTCCCGCACTTCATCATATCCCCCCGACTCCCGACTCCTCACAGCTTTCTGCTGTGCGGCACTCACCTCCTCTGCCCGTGGCCTCTCCTCCGCTGCCGCACACCTGCCGTCAGTGTCCCTGCCGGCTCCGTGACTCTGTTCCCACTGATGCCGGGAGGAGCCAGGCTAAACAATGCCTCACCTCCTGCCAGCACCCACCAGCGTGAACGGAGAGACAGAGACAGCACTAACACCAACAGCAGATGTTCATGCAGAAGCAGCAGCGCACTGACAAAAGAGAAGCCAGGGGACACAGGAGGAGGTGTGTGTGCAGGGGGAGGACCGGGCCCCGGAGATGGCCTGGGCCCCGTAGCAGCTGCACTCCATGCACCTACTGTACCTACGCCTATGCAAGCAGAACCTGCACATATCAGGAAAGCCAGGTTGAAGATAGACAATAATGCTGCTTACACAATTTGAGTATGACAATGAAATTCACAAAGTTATACAGCAAATACACCTTGTAAAGAGAAAAGAAGACAACAGACAAGAGTGAATAACAAGTAAGTAAGAAAGTAATGGAACTGGGAGAAGATAAGAGGGAGCGAGGGGGTAAGATTACCACCAATACCCCTTTTCCACTATAAGCACGGGTCGCAGCCGTGTCGCCTGACACGGCTGCGATCCGTGCTACAGCCCCCTTTCAGCAGCGCTCACCAACCCGGCATATTGCCGGGTTGGTGACGCTGCTAGTGACGCGGCAGGGGCGGCGCTGGAAGATCACATGATCTCCCAGTGCCGCCCTCCCTCGACACGGCTCCCGTTCACACTAGACAGCTAGGCGGGTTGAACACGTGTTCAACCCGGCTAGCTACCCGGGTAGGATTCCCGGATCACTTGATCCGGGAATTTGCCGGGGGACCCGTTTCCACTAGGGAAAACCATGGGTAAATGCGCGCCCCCGCGCATTTACCCGTGTTTTAAGGAGCTAGTGGAAAAGGGGTACAAAGAGGTAATAGGGGAAGTGGATGCAAAGTGTGAAGTATAATACGGTGTTTCTTTGAAGTCCAGCCAGTCAAATCAGGTTGTGGTTAAGGTTGGAGATGACAGGTTTGAAGAGGACGTGACATCCTCCATGGTCATGTAGAGGTCGATCCTCTGGAGAGATAGGAGGTTTGGCAGGGGACCTCCCACGGCAAGGGATAACCGCTCTCGCTGCATTCATGAGGGGGCGGAATAAAGACTTCTTAAATTGTGAGATGGGCATGTCTGTTAAATTGAGAAGCCAGAACTCAGGTGTGTCTGGTCGTGGGAAACCAGTGATTTTTTCCGAGATCGCTCGGACCTTCCGCCAGAAGCAGCTCAGCTCCGGACAAAGGGGGTACTTCATACCTTATCGCTCGCTAGCGTTTTTTGCAGCGCTGCGATCAGGTCAGAACTGCGCATGCACCGCAATGCACAGGTGCGTCGCACAGGTACACAGCGCCGCTCAGTGGTGGCTTTGTGCAAAGAATCCATTTGCACGTCCGATCGCAAGGAAATTGATAGGAAGAAGGCGTTTGTGGGTGTCAACTGACCATTTTCTGGGAGTGGTTGGAAAAACGCAGGCATGTCCAAGCATTTGCAGGGAGGGTTCCTGACGTCCATTCTGGTCCCGGACAGGCTGATGTGATCGCAGCGGCTGAGTAAGTCCTGGGCTGCGCAGAGACTGCACAAGATGTGTTTGTACAGCTCTGCTACACATGTGATCGCACACTTGCAAAGCGAAAATACACTCCCCTATGGGCGGCGACTATCTGATCACAGCAGTGCAAAAAAAACCTAGCGAGCGATCTGGTCTGCATTAGGCCCATAGCCACCAAATGTGGAGTGGAGACCACAGACTACACCTCCAGCAGAGGTACAAGAGGTCCAGGAACATCTGGTAGCGATGCACAGGGCATCTATACCAGCAAAATAATATCTTGTATTGAGTCTCCTGCACGCGTATCGAAGAGGAACTGCCAAAGGTGTATGTAAACAAGACCATTCTTCGGTCAATTCTCTAGGTAGCTCCTTTTGTCATGCGGAGGACATAATTTGGCAAATAGTCCGTGAAGCCAACCAGACATGATTGGTATAAGTTAGATATGAGGTTTGTAAGAGACTAAGGGGGACATTTACTAAGCAGTGATAAGAGCGGAGAAGTGGGCCAGTGGAGAAGTTGCCCATGGCAACCAATCAGCACTGAAGTAACATCTATAATTTGCATACTATAAAATCATACAGAGCTGCTGATTGGTTGATGGGGAAATTTCTCCACTAGCTCACTTCTCCACTCTTATCACTGCTTAGTAAATGTTCCCCATAGTGGTAAAAAGGTTTAAATAGTCTGTGTGTGCCTCACACTTTTTAATATAAATATACAACGCATAAAAATCATTCAAATGTTAAAATTCTGCTGCTGTATACTAAACTAGTTACCAGCCCGTCAAACTAACAGAAAAAGATAACAGTAAAGTCAGCGCCATGCGCGCCCGAATAGAGTAACACTTGAATTGCTCTGACGGGCACCATCTAGTGGATGCCGGTGTGCAAAACACTTAAATTCCCCCCTTAGAGGTGAGGAGCCTTTTATTATATAGGATGTGGAACCAGCTATGCCGGTGATGTTGCAAGTGCAAATTACACAGGCATCTGTAGGACGACTCTTGCTGCGGAGGGCCATAAAATGGTGCGCCAATTCTCCCGCCTGTGCACGGCTTCTTTAAGCAGCACCCCAAAAGAAAAGCTCTTCAAACCATATATTATTTATAGAATAATCAGTAATGTTTCAGTATAATTCCCAGTTATCTCCAGCATAGCCAGTAAAGCAAACCGGCTTTTCTCTGTGCAGCTTGGTTCAGAGGTAATTGTGTACAATATACAAAAATAATTGTCTGTAATATATGTTCATTTTGTCACACACAGGTATGTCTATGGACTTGTGTTTCTTCCCTTGTACATACTATCAAGTTGTTACAAGTAGAGATTGCATAGTTATTATGCACACCCTTTTCCTATACACATCGTACGAAGAAACTGAATTGAAGGCCAAATTAATTGCTGAATAGTCCAGAAAAATATTTACATTACCAATTGTATGTTAATTATATAAAATAATAGTTTTGGACCAGTAGCACTTGCAGGAGAGGGGGATGGGTAATACCCCTTTCACATCGCCAATCCCGGGATATTCGCAGGTCTCTCTGCAGCTAAGCATAAGACGTATCTTCTACTGAGATGCTCTCACAATAAAGAGCAAGATAACTCCTGCATATATTCGGTAGAGATCTCGGCAGCCATCTTGGGATAGGACATGAAGCCTCCCTGGAAAACAGAAAGAGTGGAGTCTGTACGGTGGCGTATTCCTCTTTCAACAAGATTTTCAACAATGTATTGTACCTTCATATTCACATATAAAAATGGGGGGGGGGGGGGGAATGCTGAAAAATCAGTAGTAACACATAAATAGAAGGCTGCATGTACCCTTCAGCAATTATATAATGCACAAAATATGTGTCTTTGAAAATAGCCTAAATCCCTAAATATACAACTATAATTTATCACACAACTTCATGCACAGATGGATCCATGTTTATCTTGGCCTTTAAAGGATTAATTGAGACTGGGCAGTCAGACTTAATCCCCTGCTGTAATGACTTAATCCCCTACTGTATTGTTCTCTGTATTGTATTGCAGCTGAGAACAATAGATGAAGGGTTTATGTAAATAAACCATGGTGTGCCTAGGTGCAGCAAAGAAGCCAAGACAACAGTGGATCTACTGTATCTGTACACCTCAGATTTGACTAATGACACTGTCCACATTATTCAGTGTTATTGCCACACCTATATTTCCACACCTCGCTGAGGACGCTGGCTGTGTTCCCGTATAACAAAGGTTGGGGGCTCTGTCTGCTCTGGCACGTCTGCACCTGACTTGGCTGATTCTATTCCTATGCATGACCCTTCATGGGTATTACACCTTGTTTACTAAGTAAAGTACCCTGACTACTGTGGGTTTTATTATTTCACACAGCATTTCTTGTTAAAAATAATCTATCCTAATCTATCAGTTTAAGATAACTATATATATATATATATATATATGTACACTCTGCTGATACCATATGGTTACTTGCCCAGGTGCCCTCCTGTATATATGAATAAAGACTCAAGGTATAGATTTTATCCACAGATTCTGATGTTCCAGTCTTTTACCTGTTCTCTCTCTCTCTCTCTCCCCCCCCCCCTCTCTCTCTCTCTCTCTCTCTCTCTCTCTCTCTCATCCCCATTGCCAACAAAAGCACCAAACCTTTGGGTTCAGCCAGTATTATGACTCCATATGCAGCAACGTTTATATAGCGTCTATTTCATGTACTGCAATGTTCTGTACTGTACTTTTTCTTATTGTGTTTGCGCTGTTTGTGCTTATGTTAGGCACTGACATCTCCTATATTATAGCCCAGATCTGAGACTCTGTGCCTGTGTGTATAATGTGGCTAGTAGCTCTCAGTGGGTTAGCAGCAGGTCTATCACACCCAGTCAACAGCTGATTGGGTGAGAAACGCCTTCCCACACAGGTTACATCCAATGGGATGCTCTGCCCTTTGGCTGCTGCGTGTTCCCAGAGCAGGATTAACAATGGGGTTGATGGAGCTGCAGCTCAGGTCCACACCCCAAAATAGGCCCACTGCATCTGCAGCAACATAGCCTCCAACAATTATTTACACATAAAAATCGCTACAAATTCAAAAAGAGGGCGTGGCCACGGGTAGTACTTTCAATGGAAGTTTGTGGAGCCAAAAATTGGTACAGACCATAAACAAGGTACTGTACCTGCCAAAAAGGTACAGCTGGAGGGTATGCCACTGCATCTGCGGCAAGTCTCTGCGCTGTACATAGGGGGGGGGGGGGGGAATCCTTTAATTGCAGCATCCTATGGGGGTCATTCCGACCTGATTGCCTGATTGCACGCTGCCGTTTTTCGCAATGCAGCGATCAGGTCACTACTGCGCATGCATATGCACTGCAATGCGCAGGCGCGTCGTACGGGTACAAAGCGGATTGTTGCTGTGCAATGGATTTAACGAAGAATCCATTCGCACAGCCGATCGCAAGGAGATTGACAGGAAGAAGGCATTTATGGGTGTCAACTGACCATTTTCTGGGAGTGTTTGGAAAAACGCAGGCATGTCCAAGCGTTTGCAGGGCTGGTGTCTGACGTCAATTCCGGGACTGGACAGGATGAAGTGATCGCAGCGGCTGAGTAAGTTCTAAGCTACTGAGAAACTACACTCCCCCCATCACTGCCCCCCTGCCGCTGGGTCGGCCGTATCCGTCGGGCAGCTCGGCGGCGGATCTTTATATGTGTAGGGTGTGATGCTAGTGTAATAGAATGCTTAATATTTGTAGACACTCCCTTACTAATCTGTGTAAGCCTGAATCTTCAGTTATGGTCCCTGGGACCAGGGGGATGCTGGGAAGTGGGTGGTCCAGTGTGCAGTGTGCCTGGAGTTGGTGATGGAATAAACAGCACAGCAGTGAACTAACATGTCTCTGTGTCCTTATGACTGGATTTACAAACATATGAACAAAACATGGTGTCAGAAGAAGTTTAACTTGGACTGCTAGTACTCTCAGAGTGTGAAAGAATCCTGCAGCAGTCTGTGGCTGTGATACTCAGTGTCTGCAAAGCCTGCCATGTGCTCCTCTCTTCAAACAGGGAGTAACCATGGATAAACTGGCTCCTCCAACCGGCATGCTGATGTCTGGTAACTTGTCTGAAAACTGGAAAAGATTTAAGCAAAGGTTTAATATATATCTTGCTGCATGTGGAGCTGATACAGAGGCTGACAAAACTAAGGCATTCATTTTCCTCCATGTGATAGGAGAGGATGTGCTGGACATTTATAATAGTTTTCAGTTTGCTGAGGGGCAGAATATGGTGCTATCTTCTATAATGCAAAAGTTTGAAGATTGCTTTGTGCTAAGGAAAAATGTGACATATGAAAGATATAAGTTTTTCACATGTGATCAGAAGTCTGGAGATGGATTTGATCAGTATGTTACAGAGCTGCAATCACTCAGTAAAACCTGTGAGTTTGGTGATTTAAAGGATTCACTGATTAGAGGTCGTATTGTCTGTGGAATACCTGATAATGGACTCAGAGAGAGACTGCTGAGAGAGCAAGACCTAACACTAGAAAAGGCAGTGACTATGTGTAGATCTGCAGAAATAACTAGATTTCAAGCCAAAAAGTTACACAAGGACACTGATGCTGCTGTATATGTAGTGCAGAAAACAGAGCCAAGCAAACCTCTATTCTCAAGAATGAAGCAGTCTAAGCCATAGTCTAATAAGGAAATGTGTAGTAGATGTGGAAATGCTCACAATCCTAAAATGTGCCCTGCTTATGGTAAAACCTGCATGAAATGTGGTAGACTAAATCACTTTGCCAAATGCTGTAAAATGAAAAGTGAAACAACCAACGTGCATGCTGTTAAACAAACAGAGGAATTCTTTGTGGATTGCATTGAACTTTGCAGTGCAGATAAGATAGAATGGATTGTCCCTTTAACTGTGAACGAGATTGTCATTCCCTTTAAGCTTGATACTGGCGCGCAGGTGAATTTAATATAATTTCAAGACTATAATACTTTTAGAGTAAAACCTAAAATTCATCCAGCCAAAGTGAAAGTTACAGGGTACACTGGGGAGGAAATTCCTGTGAAAGGTAAATGCTTAGTGACACTGAAATATAAGGGACAACAGTTTAAAACATCTCTACTGACTGTGGATAAAAATGTGCAACCGATTCTAGGATTAAGTTCCTGTGAGAAACTAAGCTTGCTAAAGAAAGTTTTTATGATGACATCACAAGTAGAAGATGACTGCAAATCGATGTTTACAGAATACAGAGACTTGTTTGAAGGTCTAGGTTGTTTGCCTGTTTGAAGGTCTAGGTTTTTTGCCTGGATAGCATAAAATAAATATAGACACGCAAGTTTCTTCAGTGATACACCCCTGTAGAAAAGTGCCGTTTGCGCTGAGAGAAAAACTGAAACAAGAGTTAAATCGCATGGAAGCCTTGGGTGTGATACAGAAAGTTGAGCCTACTGAATTGGTAAGCTCCTTAGTAATTGTTGAAAAGAAAAATGGACAACTCAGAATATGTCCAGACCCCAGAGATTTAAACAAAGCAATTAAACGAAAACATTTCAAACTACCAACCAGAGATGAAATCATGTCGCAATTTGCGGGAGCAAAATGGTTCAATAAATTGGTCGCATCTTCAGGATTCTGGCAAATGAAGCTAGATGAGGCCAGCTCAAAGCTTTGTACATTTAATACACCAGAAAGTCGATACAGATTTCTTCGACTACCATATGGAATATTGGGGGTAATTCCAAGTTGATCGCAGCAGGATTTTTGATAGCAATTGGGCAAAACCATGTGCACTGCAGGGGAGGCAGATATAACATGTGCAGAAAGAGTTAGATTTGGGTGGGTTATTTTATTTCTGTGCAGGGTAAATACTGGCTGCTTTATTTTTACACTGCAAATTAGATTGCAGATTGAACACACCCCACCCAAATCTAACTCTCTCTGCACATGTTATATCTGCCTCCCCTGCAGTGCACATGGTTTTGCCCAATTGCTAACAAAAATCCTGCTGCGATAAACTTGGAATTACCCCCATTGCCTGCTCCAGAAGTATATCACAAAAAGATACACATGATTTTTGAACATATTCCAGGTGTTGAAACAATGATGGATGACATTATTGTCTGGGGATCTACAAAGGAAGAACATGATTCTAGATTGAGACAAGTAATGGAACTTGTCAAGAAAGTGAATCTAAAGCTAAACAAGGACAAATGTGAATTTGGCGTGAATACACTTACCTTTATGGGCGACGTGGTCTCGGATCAAGGTGTAAAACCAGACCCAAGGAAAATATCAGCCATAGTGAACATGGAACGTCCTAACAACAAAGATGACGTCAGAAGATTCCTAGGAATGATTACTTACTTAGGAAAGTTTATTTCTCAACTCTCTGAACGAACAGCCTCTCTTAGATGGTTGTTGGACAAAGATAAAAAGTGGATGTGGTCACATGAACAAAAGGAAAGTTGGCAAAACTTGAAACAGATCATTACAGAGCAACCAGTGCTAAAATTATTTGATCCTGCGAAAAGAATAAGAATTTCAGCAGATGCTTCGCAATTTGGCCTAGGCTTAGTGCTGTTACAAGAACATGAGGATACATGGCAACCAGTAATCTATGCATCAAGAGCACTGACAAGTGCTGAAACAAGGTATGCTCAGATAGAAAAAGAACTTCTAGCGATCACATATGCATGTGAGCGATTTTCATCAGTTTGTGTATGGTCAAACATTTACAGTGGAAACTGACCACAAGCCATTGGTAGCTATCATAACTAAATCATTACATGACTGTCCCATGAGAATTAAACGAATGCTTATCAGACTACAGAAATATGATGTACACTTGCTGTACTGTTCCGGCAAATACATGTACATTGCTGATACACTTTCTCGTGCTGTGGACAAAAGTGAAGGTTCCAAAAGTCTGATGGATGAAGTGATAGTACTGAATTTAGACAATTTGCTGATGAGTGGGAATTTGTCCATACTACGTCAAGTCCCCACTATCCACGCTCAAATGGGTTGGTGGAAAGTTCAGTAAAAACTGTAAAGAGTCTCATAAAAAAGCTCAAGAAGGTAAAGAAGATTTCTACAAAAGTCTTTTAATCTACCGCAGTACACCTTTACAGAATGGACTTTCTCCTGCACAAATGCTGATGGGAAGGAGGATTAGAGCAAATCTCCAGATACATGATGAACTGCTTAATACACATAACTCAGCGTTGGTCAGACTGAGTAAGGAACGTCAACAGGCGAAACAGAAACTGTTCCATGACAGGCGAACAAAAAGCTTACCTGATCTAAAATCGGGTGCCCAAGTCCGTCTCAGAGATCACGAGAAAGGTATTTGGGTGCAGAAAGGTATTGTGCAAGCACAAGTAGCACCAAGATCTTATACTATACGTACAGAGCGTGGAATGGAAGTAAGAAGAAATCGGGTGGATTTAAGATCTCAACCTAACCATAATGAAGACAACATGACTGAAGAATACCCTTCATCTGACATGTATGATGATCCTCATAATGGTGAACAGACAACGATTCTAGAAAGGTCCAACATGGTCGATGAAACACAGACTGTGTATGAAAGACCCAAAAGGGAAATACGCAGACCTGAGAGACTCATTGAAACGTGTTTGATGATGTTCTTAATATGACGTTGTTAATTGTTGCATTGAAGCGTACAGGGCTTATCTTTAAAGAAAAGAGAATGTGATGTTAGTGTATTAGAATGCTTAATATTTGTAGACACTCCCTTACTAATCTGTGTAAGCCTGAATCTTCAGTGATGGTCCCTGGGACCAAGGGGATGCTGGGAAGTGGGTGGTCCAGTGTGCAGTGTGCCTGGAGTTGGTGATGGCATAAACAGCACGGCAGTGAACTCACATGTCTCTGTGTCCTTATGACTGGATTTACAAACATATGAACAAAACATAGGGCCCATTAGATTTGGGTGGGGCGTGTTCAAACTGAAATATAAATTGCAGTGTTAAAATAAAGCAGGTAGTATTTACTCTGCACAGGAACAATATAACCCACCCAAATCTAACTCTCTCTGCACATGTTATATTTGGGCCCCCCTCCTTCCCCACCTGCAGTGCAGATGGTTTTTCCCAATTGCTAACAAATTTGCTGTTAGGATCAGGTCTGAATTACCCCCTATGTACACTGCAGGGGAGGCAGATGTAACATGTGCAGGGAGATTAGATTTGGGTGGGGTGTGTTCAAACTGAAATCTAAATTGCATTTTAAAAATAAAGCAGCCAGTATTTACCCTGCACAGAAACAAAATAACCCACCCAAATCTAATTCTCTCTGCAAATGTTATATCTGCTCCCCCCCACCCACCCCGCGCAGTGCACATGGTTTTGCCCATTAGCTAACAAATTTGTAGCTGCAGCGATCAGATCTGAATTAGGCCCAATAAGTAATAGTGACATAAACAACACTTTTAACTTAGTGTTCATAATAATAAACTACCTAAATTTACTTAACATTCCAAATATTTTCACATAACTCCTATGATGCGTCAGTATTCCCTACAGTGGTTACATTTATTCCTCAGACACCTATAATATGATTAGATCCATACCAAGCCACCTGCTGTCCATATGGCTATTTTTCCAGACTGAAAGTGGTGTATCATATTCCTCTATAGGGAAGGACCAGTGAATCACATTGAAACGATTCCCCATTGACCTCAATGGGATAAAGAGAATAACTCCTGAATGCACACATTTTTCTTTTAAAACAATGCACCGCTGGGGGCTTATTTAGTGTTGGACGGAAATTCAACAGGGATTGCAAAGTGCACTTTTGGTGCTGCAGATGTGTGGCAATACGGAGTCTATCTCAGTCTGTGTGTACATACACTAGTAATTAGTAATAGATACTCACTAAGAGGCCCATTTATCATTCATCACATATGCAATGAGATTTGGGCATGATATTAGTGGCCGTGATCGCATTGCAATATGTGATCATATCGGCGGGAATCCAATTGTGTCCTTACGGCTACTGGACACGATTGGATTCATCATTATTCATCCACTGGACACGGACCTGTCGGAAAGCTTGGGAGCCAGAGCAGGGTGAAGTTTGAACCACCCTGCCGTACATAACACCTGTGGCTCCTTAGCTACCATTTTGGTACGCTTTCATTCAGTTGTTTTGCATATTTTACTGTATACAGTATGTATGTTTGTTTATTAAATTTACTTAGTGTATTGCTTTTACATTGGAATTCCTACTATTAATTGAAGTCATTCATCCATTCATTGGGTTTGTATATCCCTTTGCATGTTAAAGAAACCATTGCCTTGGTTTTCTTATGTAAC
Source organism: Pseudophryne corroboree (assembly GCF_028390025.1). Classification (NCBI taxonomy): domain Eukaryota; kingdom Metazoa; phylum Chordata; class Amphibia; order Anura; family Myobatrachidae; genus Pseudophryne; species Pseudophryne corroboree. The sequence goes on from NC_086445.1 coordinate 82,512,212, forward strand.
TGTGAGAGAACGCCGGGCTGGGGGAACGGGGGAGGTCGCTCACCTCCGTCTCCCCCGGACAGGCGGCGGGACCCAGGCGGCGTTGCGGCAGGGTTCCGTCACGGAGGGGCTTGCATCCGGTGGGATTCAAGCCCCTCCAATCACGGCGCGGCAAGGGGAGGGTGGCGACGGGCGGGAGCCAATCAGGGCTCGCACCCGGTCAGCCAATGGGAGCATGCCGCGATGAGCCAATCAGGGCTTGTCGCGTCATAGCGCCACCCCCTCCCAGCGTCTTATAACAGACGCGGCGGAGCGGGAGCGGTCAGTCGGCGCCGGACACGGAGCAGTGAAGAGCTCCCAACGAGAAGAAGACGCGGCCGAGGAAGAGAAGAAAAAGAAGCGGCGGCGGCCGAAGAAGAGAAGAGGCGGAAGAAGGAAGAAGAGACCGCAGTGGGGAGCAAGAGGCGGCGCCCGAGGAGAAGATGTCGAGGCGGCCGGAGAGGAAGAGCCCGGGACGCCCACAAGGAGGTCCGGTGAAGAGTGCTGCAGTGCGTGGGAGGCAAAAGAGCTAACGAAGCTCCCCACTGCAGCCTCTCCCTACGGTCTGGTAAGCGGCCTTCTGCCGAGTCTCATTCCCTCCCTGGCCCACCGGGTGTTCGGGCATTAGGCCCGTGGGCACATACGGGCAATAGGCCCGAGCACAGATAGGAGCTTGGGGGGGTCATCTTCCGCCACGGTGGTTTGGGCGTTAGGCCCAAGCCACCCTCTCCGTGGTACTGGTTAGGCGGGCATTAGGCCCAAGCGGCGTATCAGGCACTAGGCCTGGGGGACCAATAGAGGGCATTAGACCCTAGGAAAACCGCTGGTGAGGGAACATATGGTAACCCCGGGCTTTAGGCCCCGGTTATCCAACTAGCGGCAAGTAGGGCAGGCACTAGGCCTGAGGCTGCAGTCAGGCTCTAGGCCTGTGCCACAGTCAGGAAGAAGGGGACACCGTTTGTCTGCCTTGTGTTAGGCCAGGGAAGGGGGGGAGAATACTGGCTGTAGGCCAGGGGGAGACAGGACCTTAATCCTAACCTCTGTTGGGGGTCTTTGTCCCAAGACAGTCGCACCAGGGGAGGCGTTCCTAGTACAGGTTGAGCCCCGCCCTTTGGATACTCCGGCGAGTGGGCTGTGCGGCAGCTCGCGCGGGGCCCATTGTAGGTTGGGTACGGAGGGTCGGCTGACCCTCGCATCTTGTACGCGCCTTTGGTGCTCGGAAGGGCTATGGAGAGACCGTCCGGTTTTGCACGGCCTATACCCGGGTGCCGGAGTGGACGCGATCTCCGCGGGGAGTTAGGGCGTATCCGAAATTGTCCTAGTGGGGCGAGGTAGCGGAACTTGCATCGGACCGGATTGGAAAGGTAACCCTCATTTGCATTATATTCACACTGTATTTGCTTGACCTGTTGATTGAAGTTAGGTGAAGTAGCCAACCAAGTTACACTGTTTGTAGTTCGTAGTATATAGGCTCAGTTCTGTTGTTAGCCATTGTTTAGTTTGTAGGGAGGCTGCTGTCATTTTCTCTCCAGGAGCAGAGGTTCGCGACGAGCAAGTTGACAAGAGTACCAGTGTGAGTATTCTCTGTGGGTGTGTGTCCTTGTCCGCGTTGAGCGCCGGTCGCGAGACCCCGCTAGGCCTAGCGGGCTCGCTCCCACCTAGGTGCGCAAGTGCCGAGTAGGTGACAATTTGGGTGGCTGACGCCCACGGGCCGATGATGACATTCACCTAACCGGTGAACGTCGCGGCCACCCCGGTGTGCCACTTTGTCCCCGGCGTGGAAGGAGTGAGCACACAGTGATAGTGTCCCTTGTCTCCTCTAGCCGTCGGTTCCCAGACTGAGCCTCGGGCGGAGACCCTGAAGAGGAATTCTGCTCGGACAAGCCGAGACGGAGTGGCCAGAACGAGAGACACAATTGGAGGTAAGAAGCGGTACACTTGCACGGTCGTAGGCATTACACCATACCAGTACCATTATATTTGGCGTAGTCGGCAGGATCACTGGGGAAGATGGACCAAGAAGACAAGCCGGAGAGCAACAGTGACAAATTTCGTGATGAGACGGTTGCCGAGCCTAGCGATAAGCCTCGAGCCAGGTTGCCCATCGGAGCGGCCCTCAACCACCTCGACAAGTTTGACGGGCAGAATATGCCCCTGATGGAGTGGATCGAACAGTTGGAGACCACTATCGACCTCTACCAGATTCCGAAAAGGGTACAGGTGAATTTGGCGTTGAAGGTCCTGACTAGCGACGCCCGGAAGACGGTGAGGGTACGTCCTGAGCGGCTTCGTAAAAGCCTGGCCGACGTCTTCACCATTCTGAAGGGCGTATATGGAGAAAAAGCTACCACGACCACGCTGAAGAAGCGTGTTTTCGCACGAATCCAAAGGGAAGACGAGACGATCTCCCAGTTCGCTAATGCGATCCAGGAATACATGAGCGAAATCCAGACGAGGGAGGATGAGGATTTGATGACGGGGGATCCGGACTCCTCCTTGAGAGGTATCCTAATAGGTGGACTGAGGAGTAGGTCCCTACGAAACTACCTCCAGGATAAAGTCGATGGGGATGGCAAGCTCACCTTCTTTGAAGTGTTGGGGATGGCACTGAAGAAAGAAGAAAATACAGAATTTAGTTCCAGCGCCATGTCCACACCACAAACCCAACCGGTAGAAAGGGTTCGGAAGCCGGAGATTAGTCCCTTGGAGGGCTGCATCAAGGAATTAACCACCACGCTCCTTCTCGTCCAGGACGAAGTATCCCAGTTAAGGTAGAGGGTGGAACGGGCAGAGAGCCGGGACGCCGACCCGGAAAAGAGGGGTTGGGACGACGAGGATCGTTACAAAGAAAAAAAACCTCAGAAGAAAAGGGAACCGGAGACTACTGGACGTCGGGGAGGGGAGGTGCACCCGAGGGGACCCCGTGAGTTGGTGTGCTGGGAATGTGAGGAGCCTGGACATTTCGCTCGGGACTGCCCGGCCCGCCGCCCCAGCAGAGAGGGGCGTAGTAGACCTTTAAACTAAGGTCCCTCGTGGTAGCAGGACAATCCGCGGGGGAAGACGGCACGTGAGTAGATGTCGTCAACTCATCCGACTTGTTCGGTGAGTGTCCCACTGTAGTGACAAAGTTAGGAGGGAGAGATCAACGTTGCCTTTTGGATACCGGGTCGCAAGTGTCCACCATGTCCGAGAAACGGTTTAGGGAAGACTATGCCCATCTCACGACCACCAGTGTCGGGAATTGGGTGACCCTAGTGGCTGCAAACAATCTTCCCATTCCCGTAAAAGGGGTCGTGTGGATCGAAGTGGAGGTGTATGGGCAATCCCTTGGGAAAAAGGGGTTCGTAGTGGTGAGTGGCGAGGAGTTTCACCATGGGCCGGTGATCCTGGGGATGAACATCCTGCGGAGTCTGGATCAAGTACTCGTGCACGATAAGGGCCCCCAGTACTGGAAGTATCTGGGTGTGCAGAAGCCGGTGCAGCAAGCTTTCCAGAGGGTTGTCCGGCGGAACGAGGAGACCGCCTCCGTAGAAGCCTTGCGTCCCCTAGGCCTGATCAAGACGCGGTATAACCAAAAGGTGAAGATCCCAGCAAGACAGGAGGTGGTCCTGGAAGTACCCGTCCGTTCACAGCAGCGGCTGGAAGGAAGGGAAGTTGTGATAGAACCTTGTTGGTTCAGGCAAGTGGAGGCCGGTTTGCTGTTGGCCAGAGCTGTAGCAGTGGTACGGGATGGTGCCGTACCCCTACGGGTGTGCAACCTGGGGAACTCGCCAATTAAGATCCCGGCCAGGTCAGTGCTAGCCCATCTAGAGGCTATCCCTGAGGGTGGTATCGAAACCAGGCCCTAGGGTCACCTTAAGGCCTGATGCATGCGAGCCTTGGACGTTGGCCGTCGCCCTCGAGGAGAAACAGGAACCCACCGCGAAATGGAACGGGGAAGTGATACTGAAACAAATGGATGTATCACTGGCGGGCCTTAGTACAGTAGAGGTAGACCGGGTAAAACAAATGCTGTGGGCGCGACAGAAGTCGTTTTCCCGTAACGAAGAAGACTTTGGCCACACGACCGAGATAGAACATGAGATCAACACCGGTGACAGTCTGCCTGCTCGGGAACGCTATCGGCAGATTCCCCCGAAGCTGTACCAGGAGGTCAAGACCATGATCCAACAAATGCTGGCCAACGGCGTCATCAAGGAAAGTAAGAGCCCATGGGCTGCCCCCATTGTGTTGGTAAAGAAGAAAGACGGGACAATTCGATTTTGCGTGGAATACGGGAGATTGAACAGCTGCACCGTCCGGGACGCCTATCCGTTGCCCCGTATTGAGGAGTCGCTGGCGGCTCTGGGGAAATCGCGCTTCTTTTCCACGCTGGATCTGGCCAGTGGGTACTGGCAGGTGCCCGTGGCGGAGAAAGACCAGGCGAAGACAGCATTCATTACGCCCATGGGGCTCTTTGATTTCTGTTGAATGCCCTTCGGGCTCTCCAATGCACCGGCCACGTTCCAGCGCCTTATGGAGCGTTGCCTCGGGGACTTGAACTTTGAAGCAAGCCTTATCTATTTGGATGACATCATAGTGTTTGCCCCCACCCTGGAGGAACACTTGCATAGATTGGAACAAGTGCTTCAACGACTGGAACAAAACGGCCTCAAACTAAAACCCAGGAAGTGCCACCTCTTGAAGTCCAGCTTGGAATACCTGGGCCATGTGGTCTCAGAGGAAGGGGTGCGGCCCACCCCCGACAAAATTGCCGCAGTCCAAGAATGGAGGACCCCGGGCAACGTGATGGAGTTGAGGGCATTTCTTGGATTGGTGGGCTACTACCGGCGGTTTATTCGGGACTTTGCCAAGATCGCGGGCCCCCTGCAGGACTCCTCCCCCTTATTCCTCACTGATTGATTGCATTTTCTGGGACTCCTCGCACGGCTCCAGTTTATCATCCGCAAGAGCAAACAGTGCGGGTTCCAGCACAGGACAAAGCCGTACTCTCAGCTCCGTGCGGCGTTAGTGGACAACCATCAGCCTCTCTCCCCTTCATTTCTAACGGACGGTGCCAGTCCAGGGAGATCGAGGCGCCCCACCAAGCATCTGATCCCTGCAGCGGGCTTCTCATTACAGCAGCCGCACACCTGTTTCTCCCCACACACTGCAGCGGGCGGCGCACGCCCAGGGAAAACAGGTCTAAACAGCGGGATCCCGGCCAGCACGGCCTTTCAAATCTGCAATCCTTTTTGGGCTTTCTGGACTCACCCGAGGACGCTCGGGACCTCTCAGCCCTATTGGAGAGGTAATTTAACAATTTACTTTCACCTACATCGGCTCCTGGAACTTTGAGACGTTTCAGACTATTGCTCTTGATTATAGAGCCCATGATTACACCCAATAACCTTATTTTTCACATTTAGCAACTGTGTCTCACTTTACCTTTAACAGTGTCAAACAACAGCCTTGGTAACATTACTGCAACAGTTGTTACAATCACTCTGCTGCTAGTCACCTAGTTGGCATTGTCTGTTGATACACATATGCAATTGATGTGAGTTCAAAACATTACTTATGTAGCAATTCAGTGAGGATAGGGTTTTTATGCTAGATATATATCTTGTGTATAGTGTATTTTATACTGTATTATAATAAATTATTTTTAATATCAAAAAAACATTTTTGACCCTTTGGTTGTGAACTGATCCAGGAATACAATGTCAGAAAGTGTTGAGCGCTTCTATTTTCTCCCATTTCCTTTCCAGCTCATCAGCATAGGAGTAACACACTACTCCTTATAGAGGCGCACACACATTCGACACCTGTAATCCCATGTTTAAGACATTAGTTCTGTTTTAATTCATTTAAGATAATTGATAGACATAGGCGCAGCAAGAAATCTCCCTTCCCCCTTCCCCCTACATGGACTGTTGCGAGGTGTTGCCACGGATGTACGGAATCGGGCAGTGGCGTGGGACCAAGCACAGGAGGTCGCCTTCACGGGTCTGAAACAAGCCCTCACCCAGGCCCCAGTACTGGCTTATGCTGACTTTGATAAGACATTTATATTGTACACCGACGGGAGCCACCAAGGCCTGGGGGCTGTACTCTCCCAGCTACAGGAGGGCCAGGAACGAGTTATTGCTTATGGGAGTCGGAGCCTCCGGGAGTCGGAGCGGAATCCCGACAACTACAGCTCGTTCAAGCTAGAATTGCTGGCGGTCGTCTGGGCGGTCACCGAGAAGTTTGCAGAGTACTTGACCGCCGCCGACTTCGAAGTGTTCACGGATAACAACCCCCTGTCACACCTGCATACAGCTAAGTTGGGCGCTCTGGAGCAGTGTTGGGTGGCTCGCTTGGCCAAATTCTCCTTTAAAATTCGATATTGTCCGGGTAAGGCGAATACGAATGCGGATGCCTTGTCCCGCTATCCGGTGGGGTTACCTACGGGGCCCACGGATGAAGAGAGGGAGGGGCAGGAGATCCCTGACCTCACCAGAATGATCCCCATCTCGACAGAGCCCAAGGTGATGTGCGGAATCCTGCTACAGAAGACCTTGCCGGATTGGGCCATAGAACAAGGGCAGGACCAGGAGGTGCAGTTTGTGCGTGGGTGGAAAGAGCGGGATCACTGGCCGTCCCCATCGGAGAGGCTGCAGCTTAGCCCGTGGGGTAAAAAGCTGATACATCAGTGGGATCGGTTGGCCGTACGAGGAGGGGTTTTGTGCCGGCAGGCTTACCTCGAGCACGAGCTCCGGAAGGTGTGGCAGATTGTTCTCCCTAGAGATTTAGCCCGTGATCTGGTGACTGAAGCACGCGAAGAAGGTGCCCATTTTGGGGCAGAGAAGACCCTGCAGTGGATCCGTCGTCAGTATTTCTTCCCAGGCTTGCAGGCCCTGGTGGAAGGTGTGTGTCAGACCTGTAGGAGGTGTGCTGTTACCAAAGGTGGCGAGCAACGGGCACCGGTGCAGACCATCAGGACCACCAGACCCCTTGAGCTCCTCATGGTGGACTATGTCTTGATAGGAGAATCGGTGCGTGGGTACCAGTACGCTATCGTGATGACCGACCACTTTACCAAATTTACGGTGGTTGTCCCTACCATGGATCAGACTGCCGACACGGCGGCCAAGGCTATTGTCGAGCATTTTATCCAAAGGTACGGCTGCCCAGAGCGCGTGCATTCCGATCAAGGCGCGTGCTTCCAAGGTTGGGTGATGGAGCGGCTGTGCCACACCTATGGCATGAACAAGTCAAGGACCACCCCGTACCACCCACAGGGAAATGGAGCCTGTGAGCGATTCAATCGGACATTGCTACAAATGCTGAGGGTCCTGGAGGCTGACAAGAAGCGGCGCTGGCCCGACTTTGTCCCGGAATTGGTGTGGGTGTATAACAACAGAGTGCACCGGACCACGGGGTTCTCGCCGTATTTTCTGCTGTTTGGCAGACCAGGGAAGGAACTGCAAGATCTCGACCTGTCCCTACCCGTGGAGGAGGATCAGTGGACGCACAGTGGATGGATTGAGGAGCAGAAACGCCGCCTGACCTTCGCCCGGGATGTGGCGGCGGGGAACATCGGATCCAAACTACATCCCAGCCCCGGAAGTTCGTTGGGAGGACCATTTGCTGAGGGGCAAAGAGTATTAGTCCGAGAGAAGCGGCCTGGGAACAAGTTGAGTGAACGATGGGAGGTGATGCCCTACATTGTGCAGCGGCGAGTGTCTCCTGACAACCCCGTTTATGAAGTAAAGGCAGAAGACGGGAGTGGACGCGCCCGCACTTTGCATCGAAACATGCTGCGCCCCTGTCTATTCGAGGATCTGCCCCCATTGGGACAGTCCCAGTAGCTACCCCTGAATTGGAGGAAGATGATTGGTGGGTTCCACCACCTGAAGTGGCACCAGACCTCCCGCCATCGGGAGGGTCAGCCGAGGGTGCTGACCCGGTGGCTCCTGTTCCGGAGTCTTCCATTCCGACCTCAGCAACCCTGCCCAGGCGTTCAACCCGAACGACGTTGGGAGTGCCGGCCCCCCGTTTTGCGGATCCAAACTTCGAGTGGGCAGCGGCTCACATCTTTGTAGGGACTACAAAGGAAACAGGGGGGGGGAATGTGAGAGAACGCCGGGCTGGGGGAACGGGGGAGGTCGCTCACCTCCGTCTCCCCCGGACAGGCGGCGGGACCCAGGCGGCGTTGCGGCGGGGTTCCGTCACGGAGGGGCTTGCATCCGGTGGGATTCAAGCCCCTCCAATCACGGCGCGGCAAGGTGAGGGTGGCGGCGGGCGGGAGCCAATCAGGGCCCGCACCCGGTCAGCCAATGGGAGCATGCCGCAACGAGCCAATCAGGGCTCGTCGCGTCATAGCGCTGCCCCCTCCCAGCTTCTTATAACAGACGCGGTGGAGCGGGAGCGGTCAGTCGGCGCCGGACACGGAGCAGTGAAGAGCTCCCAACGAGAAGAAGACGTGGCCGAGGAAGAGAAGAAGAAGTAGCGGTGGCGGCGGCGGCCGAAGAAGAGAAGAGGCAAAAGAAGGAAGAAGAGACCGCAGTGGGGAGCAAGAGGCGGCGCCCGAGGAGAAGACGTCGAGGCGGCCGGAGAGGAAGAGCCCGGGAAGCCCACAAGGAGGTCCGGTGGAAAGTGCTGCAGTGCGTGGGAGGCAAAAGAGCTAACGAAGCTCCCCACTGCAGCCTCTCCCTACGGTCTGGTAAGCGGCCTTCTGCCGAGTCTCATTCCCTCCCTGGACCACCGGGTGTTCGGGCATTAGGCCCGTGGGCACATACGGGCAATAGGCCTGAGCACAGATAGGAGCTTGGGGGGTCATCTTCCGCCAGGGTGGTTTGGGCGTTAGGCCCAAGCCACCCTCTCCGTGGTACTGGTTAGGCGGGCATTAGGCCCAAGCGGCGTATCAGGCACTAGGCCTGGGGGACCAATAGAGGGCATTAGGCCCTAGGAAAACCGCTGGTGAGGGAACATATGGTAACCCCGGGCTTTAGGCCCCGGTTATCCAACTAGCGGCAAGTAGGGCAGGCACTAGGCCTGAGGCTGCAGTCAGGCTCTAGGCCTGTGCCACAGTCAGGAAGAAGGGGACACCGTTTGTCTGCCTTGTGTTAGGCCAGGGAAGGGGGGGAGAATACTGGCTGTAGGCCAGGGGGAGACAGGTCCTTAATCCTAACCTCTGTTGGGGGTCTTTGTCCCAAGACAGTCGCACCAGGGGAGGCGTTCCTAGTACAGGTTGAGCCCCGCCCTTTGGATACTCCGGCGAGTGGGCTGTGCGGCAGCTCGCGCGGGGCCCATTGTAGGTTGGGTACGGAGGGTCGGCTGACCCTCGCATCTTGTACGCGCCTTTGGTGCTCGGAAGGGCTGTGGAGAGACCGTCCGGTTTTGCACGGCCTATACCCGGGTGCCGGAGTGGACGGCGATCTCCGCGGGGAGTTAGGGCGTATCCGAGATTGTCCTAGTGGGGCGAGGTAGCGGAACTTGCATCGGACCGGATTGGAAAGGTAACCCTCATTTGCATTATATTCACACTGTGAACCTGTATTTGCTTGACCTGTTGATTGAAGTTAGGTGAAGTAGCCAACCAAGTTACACTGTTTGTAGTTCGTAGTATATAGGCTCAGTTCTGTTGTTAGCCATTGTTTAGTTTGTAGGGAGGCTGCTGTCATTTTCTCTCCAGGAGCAGAGGTTCGCGACGAGCAAGTTGACAAGAGTACCAGTGTGAGTATTCTCTGTGGGTGTGTGTCCTTGTCCGCGTTGAGCGCCGGTCGCGAGACCCCGCTAGGCCTAGCGGGCTCGCTCCCACCTAGGTGCGCAAGTGCCGAGTAGGTGACAATTTGGGTGGCTGAGGCCCACGGGCCGATGATGACATTCACCTAACCGGTGAACGTCGCGGCCACCCCGGTGTGCCACTTTGTCCCCGGCGTGGAAGGAGTGAGCACACAGTGATAGTGTCCCTTGTCTCCTCTAGCCGTCGGTTCCCAGACTGAGCCTCGGGAGGAGGCCCTGAAGAGGAATTCTGCTCGGACAAGCCGAGACGGAGTGGCCAGAACGAGAGACACAATTGGAGGTAAGAAGCGGTACACTTGCACGGTCGTAGGCATTACACCATACCAGTACCCTTACATAACCACAGAAAGAGGGCGCCCCAGACACACCACCATACACTTCCATTTACGTTTTATTTTCTGGGGGAAGAAGGAAAACCCCGCAGGTGTATCTAAGGCTGCCCATTCCCTTTCAAGCGCCCAATTAGTTCTCCCACACCTTTCCATTGATTAGCTTGGACACGCCTGCGTTTTTCCAACCACTCCCTGAAAACGGTCAGTTGCCACCCACAAACGCCTTCTTTCTGTCAATCTCCTTGCGATCAGCTGTGCAAATGGATTCTTTGTTAAATCCATCGCCCAGCACCGATCCTCTTTGTACCCGTACGACGTGTCTGCGCATTGCGGTGCATACACATGCACAGTTTTGCCGAGTTTTAACCTGATTGCAGTGCTGCAAAAAGTTGCTAGCGAGCGATCAACTCGGTATGACCCCCATAGTACCAACCACACCTAGACTGGTCAGCATGGGGCTGTATTCCGCAGGTGGGATGAGGCAACTGAAAGGTGGGTTCAGGTCCCACCCCCCCAAACAAGCCAGTATTGTACTGGCAATATTAGGCCAGTATTTCCCAGACTTGGTGGGGAATTCAGTTGTACCTGATAATTTTTGAGGTCGTAAAAACTGGACTTTATAACAATGTTTTTGTTTTTTGACACAATTGTTTTTTTTCCTGGTGATTTAATGACCCCTTATTTTTCAGACAAAAACACATAGGATCCGGGATAAGTTCCCAGACCTATGTGTTTTCGTGGCAGCGATCGCCAAATCAGGGTACGTTTCAGGCATTAATATTTAGGAGCTCAGCAGGTCCCAAAAAGAAATTCCCCAATAAGTGCAGGCGCTGGGACTAATTGGATAGCCCCTGTGGGATCAATTAGCCACAGTAAATTACCACGGCTAATTGAATTCCCCCCTCGGACCTCAAAATCCCCTTAAGCTGGCCAGACACTTAAAGATTATCTTTCCAACCCTCCAACTAGGCTATTCCTATACTCCTGAGCAGTGAGTGTGAGTGGTTAAATAAGTGGCATGCTGAAAACTGTAGTACTTCAAGGACAGCACCCCCATACGTTGCAAACTTCCAGGACAAAAAAATAGAGTCAGAACTGCCCACAACCAAATCTGCTCATCCTTTTGATCAAATCTCTTGGGAGACGCATGCAACAATCCTTCTCCAAAGAGCCATCACGGGGGGTAATTCTGAGTTGATCGCAGCAGCAAGTTTGTTAGCAACTGGGCAAAACCATGGTGGTCATTCCGAGTTGTTCGCTAGCTGTTTTCGGTTGCTGCGCAGCGATCAGGCAAAAAAACGGAACTTCTGCGCATGCGTATGCGGCGCAATGCGCACGCGCTACGTACTTTCACAACAGCCGATGCAGTTTCACACAAGGTCTACCGATGCCTTTCAATCGCACTGCTGGCCGCAGAGTGATTGACAGGAAGTGGGTGTTTCTGGGAGGTAACTGACCGTTTTCGGGGAGTGTGTGGAAAAACGCAGGCGTGTCAGATACAAACGCAGGCGTGGCTGGCCGAACGCAGGGCGTGTTCGTGACGTCAAAACAGGAACTAAACAGTCTGAAGTGATAGCAAGCTAGGAGTAGACCTGCTCAGAAACTGCACAATCTTTTTTTGTAGCAGTGCTGCGATCCTTTCGTTCGCAACTTCTGCTAAGCTAAGATACACTCCCAGAGGGCGGCGGCTTAGCGTTTGCACGGCTGCTAAAAGCAGCTAGCGAGCGAACAACTCGGAATGAGGGCCCATGTGCACTGCAGGGGGGGCAGATATAACATTTCCAGAGAGAGTTAGATTTGGGTGGGTTATTTTGTTTCTGTGCAGGGTAAATACTGGCTGCTTTATTTTTACACTGCAATTTAGACTTCAGTTTGTACACACCCCACCCAAATCTAACTCTCTCTGCACATGTTACATCTGCCCCACCTGCAGTGCACATGGGGGGTAATTCCAAGTTGATCGCAGCAGGAATTTAGTTAGCAATTGGGCAAAACCATGTGCACTGCAGGGGAGGCAGATTTAACATGTGCAGAGAGAGTTAGATTTGGGTGGGTTATTTTATTTCTGTGCAGGGTAATACTGGCTGCTTTAATTTTACACTGCAAATTAGATTGCAGATTGAACACACCCCACCCAAATCTAACTCTCTCTGCACATGTTGAATCTGCCTCCCCTGCAGTGCACATGGTTTTGCCCAATTGCTAACTAAATTCCTGCTGCGATCAACTTGGAATTACCCCCATGGTTTTGCCCAACTGCTAACAAATTTGCTGCTGCGATCAACTCAGAATGAGGCCCACTGTTTCATTACTTCATTTATAGCAGAAATCCACAGGCTTCAATCATATATTCAGTTTATTTGAGGTAACTTGCGTGATAGGCCTTGTGGTCAATGAGCCTTGCTATTAAATCAGCCTGCTGGTATGAGTTCTCCTGATTAGGCTGGCTGATTGCAGACGGAAGAAATAATGACTGCTGCATTTATAATTTAATAGAGGGTTAAATTAACAGTGCACAGACAAACAGGCTAATATTCCCAATATTCTAAAGAATATTACTATATGTGGCCTTGTATAACCAGATAGCAGTATGTGTCCTATTTATTATTATTTCTATATAGATTAGTTTCTGCTTTTCATTGTGTGATTGTTTTTTTACATGAACCCAGACAACAGAAAGCTGCTGGGCTCCAGTAGTACAGAAGTAGGAACCAGAAATCCTTCTTATCAGCCTGAGCATCCTCTGAGGACACTGTCATTGCAGCAAGTTTTATCATAATATGAACTGAGGGAAGTCTTAAGGGGGTACACACGGAGACATCCGTGCTTAAAATCTAAGCAATCTTGCTAGATTGCTTAGATTTTAAGCACGGATCTGCCGTGTGTATGCCCCCCAGCGATAGGGCCGCGCATCGCTATCGCCGGTGCTAGATTGAGCCTGCATGCAGGCTCAATCTAGCGGGTCGCTCACTTCACCGTTGTGTGAACTTGAAGTGAGCGGCCCGCCGTCGGCTTTCTCCCTCGCTCAGCACATCGCACTGTGCTGAGCGGGGAGAGAGATGTGTGCTGACCGGTCTGTGTTAAGATCGCTCAGCACACATATCTCCCGTGAGTACCCCCCTTTAAGGTCCATACACACGGAGCGATATAGCTGAGCGATTTTGACTATATAGTCAAAATCGCTCCGAAAGTTAGTGCATATCGCTCAGTGTTTACACAGCAAGCGACAGCGAGCCGCGTCCCCGCCAGGTCGCTATCGCCGGGAAAAATAGACTGTGCAGGCAAGTCAATTTTGACTAGGTCGCTGCATAAGTTAGTTAAAATCGCTCATGTGTTTTCTCCCCAGCGATAGCGATCTTTAGCCACTCCCCGCCACCCGTTTTGGTACCTCAGTGCGCGGAAAGTGAGTGCCTGCAGTGTCGTGTCCGGTCCGGGGGGGAGAGGCTGCAGTGTCGTGTCCGGGGTGGGTGGGGGGGGGGGGGGGTGTAAGGGAGGCTGCAGTGTCGTGTCCGGGGTGGGGGAGGCTGCAGTGTCGTGTCCGGTCTGGGGGGGAGAGGAATGGCCGCTGCTCTGTACTGTCCGTCCCCTGGCCGATCTGTAGTGTCCGCGGTCCAGGGGGATGGAGGGGAGGAATGGACGCTTCATAGAGTCCGAAGGGGGGGCCGGAGTAATGCCCGCACTGTAGTGTCTGCGGTCCGGGGCGACGGAGGGGGAGTAATTGCCGCTCTGAAAAGGGGGGGGGGGAGACAGGACGGGCCGGCGCGGCGCACATAGGGTCACAGTGGGAGCAGCTCCTCTGGCTGACGTCCTGTGAGGGGGGGAGGAGAGACGTGATGGTGCTATGCTGCCTGTGAGGGGCGGTGCTGCTTGCTGTTGTCCCGCCAGAAGGTGATGTTCTGCCTGCAAATGGGGGAAGGGGGAGAGAAGGTGCTGTTCTGTCTGTCAGTGGGGGGGGGGAGGTGCTGTTCTGTCTGTCAACGGGGGAAGGGCAGAGTTGCCCACTTTTGGGCTGCTCTCTGCGGGAGAGAGCAGCCAGTCGGCTCAGCAGGGGGGCGGGCAGTGAGCTGATGTGAGGAGGGGGGCGGGCCGGAGGCGGCACGGGGGCGGCACGGAGGTGGCATGGGGGCGGGCCAGAGGAGGGATGGGGGCGTGGCTGCTGGATCGCGTCATGCAAGCCACGCCCCCACGGTGTAATGCCGCAATTACCATCATTATACAGTGTGGGCCGTGGCTTGCATGACGCGATTCAACAAGAATCGCGCCATCGCCTGCCCGGACCGCCCACTTCACTCACTAAGTGGGCAGCCGGGCAGGGGGGGACCCCTGTAATCGGGAGACTTGCCTGCTCTTCCGGGGGTAGGCAAGTATGGGGAAGGGGGAGAGAAGGTGCTGCTCTGTCTGTCAGTGTGTGTGTGTGGGGGGAGACGGTGCTGTTCTGTCTGTCAGTGGGGGGGGGGGGGGTGCTGTTCTGTCTGTCAATGGGGGAAGGGGGAGAGAAGGTGCTGTTCTGTCTGTCTATGGGGGTGAGGGGTGATGGTACTGTCATGTCTGTCTATTAGGGGGGGGTGCCGGCACTGTCTGTGTGTGGAGGGAGGGTGGGGGTGCCGGCGCTATCTGTGTGTGGAGGGAGGGCGGGGGTGCCGGCGCTGTCTGTGTGTGGAGGGAGGGCGGGGGTGCCGGCGCTGTCTGTGTGTGGGGGGAGGGCGGGGGTGCCGGCGCTGTCTGTGTGTAGAGGGAAGGTGAAGGTTCATGCGCTGTCTGGCTGTGGAAGTGCAGGCACTGGCTTGTGCGGAGGGAAAGGGGGCTGAACAGGGTGCCTGCGCTGTGTATGGAGGATGTAATATTAAACACTATGTGCACCGCCTGGCTACAGGGACACACTCAGCGCTATCCCACTGTGCAGCCACCCCCCCACCCCCAGACCTGACACTACTGGGACGAAGTGGGCCGAACTCCATCGGATATGTGAGTATTTTTTTTTATTTATTTTTTTACAGGTACCCCTATTGGATTCTACTGGATAAGGGGACGTGATTGGCGTGGCATGTAGGTAAGTATGTGTGAGTGTGTAAGTTTGTTTAAATAAATATTTATTTTCACGGTGTGTGAGTTGTTTTTATGTGGGTATTTCTTTTGTTGTGGAACTACAGGTACCAGCGGGCCCGTTATTTCCCCGCATGCTGTTACTTGTGGTTCTCCAAGTACCAGCATGCGGGGAGGCTTGCTGGGACTTGTAGTTCCACAGCAAAAGACAATATTCTTTTGAAAGGCTATCAGCCTCCCATCCACCGCCCACGGATGGGGGGGACAGGCTTGGGCTTCACCCCTGGCCCTTGGGTGGCTGGAGGGGGGGAC
Organism: Pseudophryne corroboree; assembly: GCF_028390025.1. NCBI lineage: Eukaryota > Metazoa > Chordata > Amphibia > Anura > Myobatrachidae > Pseudophryne > Pseudophryne corroboree. Next base: position 82,527,688 of record NC_086445.1, read on the forward strand.
CCCTTGATTTAAGGGGTCCCCACTCCTCCAGTGTACCCCGGCCAGGGGTGACTAGTTGGGGGGGTAATTGCACGGCCGCAGGGACCAATATAAAAGTGTCCCCCGGCTGTGGCATTATCTCCTTGCCTAGTGGAACCCGGTGCTGGTTTTAAAAATACGGGGGACCCCTATGTCTTTTGTCCCCCGTATTTTTTAAACCAGGACCGGACGCAGAGCCCGGTGCTGGTTGTCTAAATACGGGGGAACCCTACGCATTTTTTCCTCTGTATTTTAACAACCAGGACCAGCTCAAAGAGCCTGAGGCTGGTTATACATAGGAGGGGGGGCCCCACGCAATTTTTTTTAAAAACTTTTAGTTATTTAAATACCAGCCACCCTGTAAAATCATCCTATATATGACACTCCCCCACGCATCCCCTTATTTAAATGAGATAGTCAAAATCTCCCATAGTCAAAATCTCCCATAGCCAAAATCTCTTGCATACTTAGACAAAATTGCTGGAAAAGTTAGTCAAAATCTCCGACTGCCAGTTCAAGGGAAATCTCTCAGTCAAAATCTCTCATAGCCAGAATCTCCCCGTGTGTATGCACCTTAAGTCCTCTCACCCTTCTGGAAACGTGAGTTTTCATTTCCTGCATAAGTGTAAGGCTGATGCGTTCTCCACCTGTGTTTCTGTGGCCATATTGTGCATGCATAAGTGAGTACGACTGAAGGGAGAGGCAAGACCAGCAGACTACTAGGGAGGGAAGGGGAGAGAAGAGGGGAGGCTAGAATTCTCTTCTCCGGGAGCAGGGAATGGCCCCCATACATTGACAACCAATTGTCGCAATTTCCCGATCCCCCAAAGCTTGGGTCGGGTATTTGGGAATATTCCACAAGTTTATAAATCTAAATTCCACAATCTCAACTGAATGAAAACAGTCTGAATTGGCATATCAGGGATTTTTAACATGAATTTCCCAGATTCCCTGACGGATCATCGATCATTGACCGGTGGATCAGCGGTTCCTGAAGCATCAGAGAATCAGGGAAATGGCAGGCATATGGAGGCCATAAGACTATATAGCACCAGTGGCGTCAGGCGGGACGTGCAGGCCACCCCCGGGTGTCACCCACCGAGGGGTGACACCAAAATACCGGCTCCTACACTGTAACATTACATGCAGCACCCAGCTCCTGTCACAGTGTAGGAGCCGGGAAGTGCAGGTACACAGTCTCCGGGACAGCCTGCATCTCCTGGACCCCATAGTGATGAAAAAATGGGGGGTTGAGACTCAAAGCCGCGTCCTCTGCTAAGCCCTGCCCCTTTTCACAGCGCACTTTGGCAGTGCCACACCGGGTGTCAATGGGGTAAGTTACGCCCCTATATAGTGCTATATGGATGCTATTATTTTTATTAGTATTATTATTATTAGCATGCAATGCAGCCATCTTTGCACCTGCACGTTGAATCAGGCTCTCTATGGGGGTAATTCCAAGTTGATCGCAGCAGGAAATTTTTTAGCAGTTGGCCAAAACCCATGTGCACTGCAGGGGGGCAGATATAACATGTGCAGAGTGAGTTAGATTTGGGTGGGTTATTTTGTTTCTGTGCGGGTAAATACTGGCTGCTTTATTTTTACACTGCAATTTAGATTGCAGATTTAACTCACCACACCCAAATCTAACTCTCTCTGCACATGTTACATCTGCCTCCCCTGCAGTGCACATGGGCCCTCATTCCGAGTTGTTCGCTCGGTAAAAATCTTCGCATCGCAGCGATTTTCCACTTAATGCGCATGCGCAATGTCCGCACTGCGACTGCGCCAAGTAAATTTGCTATGCACTTAGGAATTTTACTCACGGCTTTTTCATCGTTCTGGCGATCGTAATGTGATTGACAGGAAATGGGTGTTACTGGGCGGAAACTGGCCGTTTTATGGGCGTGTGGGAAAAAACGCTACCGTTTCCGGAAAAAACGCAGGAGTGGCCGGAGAAACGGAGGAGTGTCTGGGCGAACGCTGGGTGTGTTTGTGACGTCAAACCAGGAACGACAAGCAGTGAAATGATCGCAGATGCCGAGTAAGTCTGGAGCTACTCAGAAACTGCTACGAGGTGTGTAATCGCAATATTGCGAATACATCGTTCGCAATTTTAAGATGCTAAGATTCACTCCCAGTAGGCGGCGGCTTAGCATGAGCAAATCTGCTAAAATCCGCTTGCGAGCGAACAACTCGGAATGAGGGCCATGGTTTTGCCCAACTGCTAACAAAATTCCTGCTGCGATCAACTTGGAATTACCCCCCATGTGCTGTCGTTGTAAAGGCTTATTGCCATATCCACATACCATCATAACATACAGTATTAATTGAAGCAGCAGTCCCACATAGTGTAGACATAGTGTAGAGTTAACAAGGACATTCCAAAGTCTCTCTGCTCACTACATCTCATGCCATGTGACTGTGGTTGCCATGGTAGTCCAGAATGCTAAATTATTAATCGAAACCTAAAGGGAAAAAAAAATAGAGAAAAAGTTAAATACCAAAATTCAGAAACTTATGCTAAAAACATCCAACATTTTATATGGGATTGCTGCGTTAGTTGCCAAAAGTAGTAAAAATTGTCTAATATGGCAAAGTACTTAGTAGTGTCTGAAGAGTTTCAGAAATTTTGCTAAATATTCTCATGGTGGTTGGGGTTGTCACCAAAACATCTGAATCTTACCGTACAATGAATGATAGCAGATGAAATTACTACCTGAAATAATTATCATTTAGTGTATGGATAGAAACAATAATCGTTCACAGCTTGAAGACGGCTGAAAAGACTATTAGAATTGTTTGACTTGATTATCAAACCTGTCTGATCCTCCCAACCATTGTTCAGACATTGGGGGTAATTCAGATGTGATAGCTGATGTGCGTTTTCGCACAGTGGGCGATCAGATCCTAACTGCGCATGCGTATGCACTGCAATACACGCACGCGTCGGACAACAGCGACGGGCATCGCCGGTCAGCGTCGGGAAGCCTCAATTTACTGGGAGTGTCCTGAAAAACGCAGGTGTTCCCAAGCGTTTTCAGGGAGGGTGTGTGACGTCAGCTCCAGCCTCAATCAGCCTCTTCTCATCGCACTGTAGGAATAAGTTCTGGGTTGCGCACACACTGCACTAAGTGGATTTTTGCAGCTAAGCTACACATGCGATTGCACACTTGCACAGTGAATTTACCCTCCCCCTGTAGGCGGCGATTATCTGATCGCAGGACAGCAAAAAACGCAGCCCAGCAATCAGATCTGAATTAGTCCCTTACTCTTCCAGTACGATAAGAACAGGCTGATCGGGTCCGGAGCTGATGTCAGACACCCTTCCTGAATACCCTTGGGAACGCCTCCGTTTTTCCGGACACTCCCAGTAAACGCTCGGTTGTCACCTACAAACGATCTCTTCCGGTCAATCACCTTGTGAACGCCTGTGCGAACAGATTTTTCGCACCATCCTGTTGCTGACCGGTGATGCCCGTTGAAGCTGTCCAACACGCGTGCGCATTGCGGTGCATATGCATGTGCAGTTATGACCTGATCGCCCGCTGTGCAAAAACACACAGCAGCGATCAGATCTGAATTACCCCCCTTGTCCGCTCCATCGGATCATCTGCACCATTGTGTAGTCTATATAGCCGGCATTAGCTATCACTGTATGATTGTGTGCAAATATGTCACAGAGTCAGGCTCGGACTGGCCCACAGGGGTACAGGGAAAACCACCGGTAGGCCCCACTGCCTGGGGGGCCCTCCTCCTCTAGGGATCAGGTTCTAGACTGTGCCCTTGAGTTATATATTATACATATGTTACCTTATACTGCACAGGACTATGGTGTATTCTCTACAGTACATTGCTGTCAGTAATCTGGCACATTATCATGCATGCACTAACATTAATTACTATATAAATTATCAAGGAGTCCAGACCAGGTACTCTATAATGGTTAGCCAAACCTCTGTGGTGGCTGGCCACACCCCCTTTGGAGGCTGGCCACACCTCTAATCATGGGCCCCGTACCACTGCATACCCCCGGTGGGCCCTTCATGCTCCAGTCCGACACTGCACAGAGTGGTGGAAAGCTGTAACAACATACAATATATACCATGTTGCAGAAGATGACAGAAGACAGCCAGCTGTACTTGAAGGACGGGCTGTAAGATGTAAAACATACTTTTGTAATAGAGGATTATTTCTTGACAAGAACTTTCTGATACTGACCTGGTTCCAAGAGTATCCGTATGGATGCCCGCCAGAATGCCGGCAGTGGGGCGAGCGGTAACAGTCCCCTCGTGGGCTTACTGTGCTCGCCACGCTGCAGACTCTGTGGCTCGCTATGCTCACCACAGGATCTATTACCACTCTATGGGTGTTGTGGACTCCCACGAGTGGGAATAGCCCTGTGAATTTCATCTTGAGGCATTGTCGGATGTCAGGATCCCGGCATCGGTATTCTGACCTCCGAGATCCAAACAGCCGGTAAATGAAATGCAACCCGGTTCCAAAATATTCCAGTCTCTTTGCACTGTGCGCTGTCTGTAACTTTGTCAAGGTCAACACTCACTTAAGCCTGCGTGTTGTAGGTCTGAGATGGAGTTGATAAAAATACAACCACCTGGTCTGTCTACAGCAGTGGCGTGCTGTGAGGTGAATGCCTGAGGAGGCATACATAGGGAAGGGTCTGAATGCTGGGAGCCTGTCTCACCCCCTACTCACTGTAACTCTCCCATTACTACCCTAAGCTAGTGTCCACTGAGTCTCCTACCTACATCCCTGTGTCTTCTCTTGCTGCTGCTGACTGAGCTCCGTCTACAGTGCACTTCCTGGTCACATGACACATTCAAGTGTCCATCAGCGCACAAGGCACCCCTCCCCCCCCCCACACACACACACACACACACACTCAGAGGCTCCCTTTCTGTGCAGCTTTACTGCCCGTGGTGTGGCCCCTTCCCCAGCTTTGCAAATCAGTGTCTGACTGTAGAACCAAGGCAAAGCTGTTACTGCCTCCTCTCGTCTCCCTGCAGCTCCAAGGATCTCCACAAAGCTGGTGAGTGTTAGCTATAACAAGGATCACAATAAACAAAGAAGATGTTTATGTTATAAATATCTTCTTTGTATTATTCTAATCATTTTTATATAAATTCTCAGGCGTTTGACAGGGAGTATGACAGGGGAGGCTCTCCTTACCCTGACTGCATGTCCCTGGTCCTCGGAGATATTAAACTACCCCGTATCTCTCCCACTCGCTATTAATGCTCAGGTTCTGCCACCTCTCAGGTTGATTCAGGAACTACTCACTCCAATAGGAAGCCTTAATTCCTCCCTACAACTACATTTAAGTCCCAGTTATTATTATAGTACAGATATAGCATGGTATAGCTGAATACACAGGCAAAATGGATCTGATAAGAATCACACAGTCAATCTTATTGAAAGAAGTTTCATAAGAGAAAGATAATCATATTGCTTAAAGTACGAGCAATATACAAATATAATAAACTAAAATAATGAGAATGATAAACAAAGATAGTCGTAATGTGTCTATTTATCTATGGGATCAATCCAATTAGCTGTGATGATCTCGCGGGTGCGAGTCATCCCCACAGCGGCCACACTTTACGGTGGCCTGAATTTGCACAAAAGTGTTCGCCACTCCATAGAGGTCCAACCAATTTTGTGCAAATTGTGACTGATTTCAGCCCGTGAACGGTGCAAGATCAGGTGCTGTTGCCAGCGTTGAAACACTGCGGCAACGGCCCATTGCACCCTTCATGGTTAATTGGATCGACCTCTATCTATCTATCTATCTATCTATCTATCTATCTATCTATCTATCTATCTATCTATCTATCAGACTCATAGCTATCTACTGTGTATCTATCATTCTGTCTCCTATCAGGGTGGTCTTCAGGTTGCCGACTGTCGGGATCCCGGCGCACAGTATACTGGCACCGGAATCCCGACAGCCAGCATACCGACAGATATTCTCCCTCGGAGGGAGAATAAATAGCGTGGCGCACACAGCGCGCCACCGTGCCCGCAAGGGGCTCATTTGCGCTCGCCATACTGTCGGTATGCCGGCGGTCGGGCTCCCAGCGCCGGTATGCTGGTCGCCGGGAGACCGGCTGCCGGCGTACCATACTACACCCCTCCTATCAATATATGTATCTATCTCTGTGACTCATATCTATCTGCCTGTCTATCTATCTATCTATCTATCTATCTATCTATCTATCTATCTATCTATCTATCTAAGCTACATTGTAAGTCAGATCCTCAGATTGTTTTTGGAGAGTCGTACAAATGAAATGATCACTGAAATAAAGATTACATTTAGCAGGAAAAGAATATCAGCGGTTTCTCGGCCATACAAAGGAAAGCAGCTTTCATGGCATGAATTATTCATAGTGAATATAATGACCCCAGGTTATTATGGTAAGCAGATACCTCAGCCCCTGAACATCTCAGTCTAATGCCTTTATCTGCAGACCCATTTACTGCCAGCCACCTACATCTGTCTTAGTCCCGGACATGGCGGGATGTCTGGATAGCTATTAGCATGAGGTGTGCATGTCTTAGCGTGATGGCTGGCGATTCCTAATCATGTTTCCAGAGAGGAGGATAATGTACAGCACATTGTTATTCTGCTAGGTATGTGATGACAGACAAGTGAGATAAACACAGAATAGATAAACTAGCAGTCACATGTCAACATTATTCCTGTCAGAGTCAATATTATTTTTTGGTGCAACAAAAGTTATGACAACGAGGTGTCAGGTCCAAACATAGCAAAGAACAAGTCACGTTGCTATTATAGATGACAGAAATACTCTATAATAGGTTGTGATTTATTTCTGGTGACCAAAGAAACAGAATTTATCAGGCAGGAGGAAAACTTCTTTATAGGTCAACACAAATATACTCACGGTACGCCCAATTCACCAAGAACCAGTCACTAAATTGCTGCTTCTCCTGTATCTAAAAGGAAGGTTCAGCTCATGGTCCAGACTGCAATGATTTAATGGGTGTTGTGTCTTGATAACTAATATGTATATTGGCCAGAAAAAGACTCTTGGATGGCTTGTTACACAAGGGGTTGGGGTTGAAATGTCGGCAGGCGGGTTGTGTGCCCCCCCCCCACACACACACACACACACACACACACACAGCCTAACCCTAACCTTCCCCGGTGGTGCCTAAACCTAACTCCTCCTCTCTGCAGCCTTAACACCATACCGGCGCCAGGAGCCCGACCGCCGGCATACCATACTACACCCGTATTAAACCTTGGAGGAAGATAAAGTACCAGACATTCAGCTCCTGACTCATTTCTTAACCCCAGTCTGTAACATGGCAGTTAGGAGCTGATTGGCTGGAACTATGGGAGTAATTCTGACCTGATCACTCGCTGCAGTTCATTGCAGCGCAGTGATCACGTCAGATCGGTGCATGCGTTGGCGCCGCAGTGCACCGGCGCATGGCTGACAGCCGACGGATGTCGTTGCCTAGCGATCGCCTCTGCCTGATTGACAGGCAGAGGCAGTCGCTGGGTGGGAGGGGGCGGCACGGCGGCGTTTGGCTGCCATTTTGTGGGCGCGGTCCGGCCAACGCAGGCGTGGCCGGACCGTGCAGAGGGGGGGGCGGGCCGCAGCGGTTGCGTGACATCACATGCAGCTGCTGCGAGCCGGGCAGCATCAAGCAGCTCCCGGCCAGCACGCAATAGCTGCGCTGGCCAGGACCTACTCCTGAAGTGCAAAAAAAGCATTGCCGCTGTGCGATGCTTTTGTACTTCAGCGACGGGGCAGGGACTGACATGCGGGGCGGGCAAGCCGGGTGTGGTTCATCAAATCGACAGTGTCTAGGTCGACAATGTTTAGGTCGACCACTATAGGTCGACAGTCACTAGGTCGACATGAATGGAAGGTCGACAGGGTTTCTAGGTCGACATGTGCTAGGTCGACAGGTCTAAAGTTCGACATGAGGATTTTTTTTTTTTTGGTGTCGTTTTTTTCGTAGAGTGACCGGGATCCCAAATTAGTGCACCGCGTCCCCTCGCATGGCTCGCTTTGCTCGCCATGCTTCGGGCATGGTGCCTTCGCTCCGCTACCGCTTCGCTCGGCACACTTTACCGTTCCAATCGTAGTCCACGTGGATCGTTAAGTATGAAAAAATTCAAAAAAAGAATTTTTGTTTGAAAAACTCATGTCGACCTTTAGACCTGTCGACCTAGCACATGTCGACCTAGAAACCCTGTCGACCTTCCATCCATGTCGACCTAGTGACTGTCGACCTATAGTGGTCGACCTAAACATTGTCGACCTAAACACTGTCGATCTTCAGACCGGATCCCGGGCTAGCCCTGTGCTGGGCGTCCCCCCGCATGTCAGTGTGGGTGAACGTAGCTGTGATAAATTTAGCACAGCTACGATCAACTCTGAATCACCCCCTTTATCTCCATCCACTTTATCTCTCTCTCAGGACTGATACTGTGCATCTCCCCAGAGTCAGTTACATCTGTTATTTAAAGCGTTAAATTGCATCTTAGGGGGACATGTACTAAGCAGTGATAAATGTGCAGAAGTGAGCCAATGGAGAAGTTGCCTATGGCAACCAATCAGCATCGACGTAACATTTATAATTTGCATACTATAAACACATACATAGCAGCTGATTGGTTGCCATGGGCAACTTCTCCACTGGCTCACTTCTCCAGTTTTACCACTGCTTAGTACATGTCCCCCTTAGTACTGTTTATATATCATAGGAATAAGCACACTATACTTGCCACTATTTTAATGGTCTCCTTCAGGAGATCCTAGAGGGAGAGGTGCAGGGAAGAGGAAACCAAGCTCCGTTTTGTGACAATAACAATTATTTATTGTATTAGGAGTAATAAGAAACCGATCCTCTGTCCTCTGATCAGCACAATGGACCCTATTCAGTAGCACACAGAATTGAGATGCTATCGCATCTCCCCGTGTGCCGCCACTGTGTGCAATGCGCACTAAGCCTAACCCTCCCCCCGCAGCCTAATCCTAACCCCGCGGGCTAAAATCTAGGAGACCCCGGCATACTTACGTTTGGGATGTCAGTGGGCGGGATTCCGGTGTTGCAGAGCCGGCCCTAACCAATATGATGCCCAGTAGCGGATCTTGCCACGGGCAAGCAGGACTTTTGCCCGGGGCGCCGCCTTCCGGAGGGCGCTGGCGCCATCCGGAGGGCGCCGCACCGTGGCAAGATCCGCCACTGCTGCCCGCTGTGTCCCCCGTCCGCCTCCGCTGCCCGCTGCCGTCCCCATCCGCCTCCTGTGAAGGGAACTAGACGCTATGCGTCTAGTTTCCCTTCGTGGATAGTAACTTTGCTGAGCGGTGCGCGATGACGTCATCGCGCACCGTACAGCAAAGGTCCTCTCCACGAAGAGAACTAGACGCATAGCGTCTAGTTTCCCTTCGTGGAGAGGACCTTTTACTGTGCGGTGCGCGATGACGTCATCGCGCACCGCTCAGCATTCAAGCGGCGCTAGCAATGTACAGGGGGCATAACTGACCACGCCCCCTGTATTAGACCACACCCCTTTTCCTGCCCGGGGCGCAGAGCGCCCTTGAACCGGCCCTGATGATGCCCTAGGCAAGATTTTGGCTGGTGCCCCCTAGCACCGCCGCTAATTCTGCAGGAGATGCCTGGCTTGAGTCAGCTGGCAGCTCTGCTAACGTCGGGCGCCTTTTGTTTATGAAAATGCATCTTATTTGCTTTACTATGTGGCTAGGATGCAAAAGCATATTCTGCTGATTAAAATGATATGCAGCATGCCTATATACTGTGTGAAAATGCGGCTGTATCTGTGTACGAAATGCTACATTATAGTGATTTCCAGGAATACACACAGAATATAGGCATGCCGCATATCATTTTAATCAGCAGAAGCTGCTAGTGTCCCTAAGCAATTGCCTAGTTTGCCTATGCCTAAGGCCGGCTCTGCGGTGTTGATATGCCAAGTTATGTCGTAGTTCCGGTGCCAGGATATTGCCCGCGTGACGGGATTCCGGTGCAGATATTTTGAGCGCTGACATCCTGACCACCGGCATCCTAAAGGCATCCCGTTCTCTATCGCCTCAGTCACATTGAGTGCAAAAACAGTGTTAAGGGGGGTACACACAGAGCGATAATCTAAGCAATCTGACTATATTGCTTAGATTTTCAGCAAGATCGCTCCGTGTGTAGCCCTAACAGCGACAGCGATGCGCAGCCCCGCGCATCGCTATCGCTGCTGCTAGATTGACCTGCATGCAGGCCAATCTAGCAGGTCGCTCACTTCACCCGCTGGGTGAAGTGAGCGCCCCCCCGTCTCTCCCCGCACGCTCAGCACAGTTCGCGCTGTGCTGAGTGGCGGGAGAGATGTGTGCTGAGCGGTTCGCTCAGCACACATCTCTCCTGCATCGGCCCGTCTATATGGGCCTTTACACTCCAGAAGAGGTGCAAACAGAGGGCCTGAATCAGATGTGGGTGGAGTTGCTATCACTTCCTGGGAAGCATGGTGCTGCAGCAGGGGGCGTCTCTTACAGGCAGACTCCTCCTGCTGCAGTAGTGATCAGACCTGCACCCTAGAACACAGCAGCGGATCTCTCACCATAGGGCGGCTTACGGCACTGGAAATCTCTGTGCAGCCACAAAGATCCCTGGCCTCCTTCCTCCCACTAAACGGGGGCAACATGCCTCCGTTTCGAGAAACAGAGGTCGTCGCAACCCCATCCCTGCCCCCAAACACAGGGCAGTGTGGTGATTGCAGGCCCCTGGCACAGGCAGCACAGGGCAGTCCCCTGGCACAGGCAGCACAGGGCAGTGTGGTGATTATAGGCCCCTGGCACAGGCAACACAGGGCAATGTGGTGATTACAGGCCCCTGGCACAGACAGCATAGGGCAGTATGGTGATTGCAGGCCCCTGGCACAGACAGCACAGGGCAGTGTGGTGATTATAGGCCCCTGGCACAGGCAGCACAGGGCAGAATGTGATTGCAGGCCCCTGGCACAGACAGCACAGGGCAGTATGTGATTACAGGCCCCTGCCACAGACAGTATAGGGCAGTGTGGTGATTACAGACCCCTGGCACAGGCAGCCAGAGCCGGATTATAAGGGGGCCCCGGGGGTAAGTACCCCGGGCCCCCTTTTTCAAAAGGCCCCCCACCACCGCAGATCGGATCTCTGGTCTGATCTGCGGTGCAGCGCTCCCAGCGCAGCCGCTCCACACGCAGGGCAGCAGCTGAGCTATGTCCCCCGGCGACTCGCGGCTCACAAAAGCATTAAAATGCTGGCACCGAACACAGGGAGTGTGAACAGGAAGGACAGCTGAGCGACGGCTCAGCTGTCCAATAATCTGTGGAGCAGCAGCCTGCGGCTCAGTCATTGGCTGGGCGCGCAGGCTGCCGGGATCAAGGAGGACAGTGTGTGGACTGTGGAGCCAACCTGTGCTCAGCCAGAATCCCTATTGTACAGTAGAGCCTACCAGCTGCAGAGGGGGAAAAAACAGTAAAGCTAGCTGTATTAGGTTCTAGGTTATCTCATTCATATATATATGTATATGTATGTATGTATGTATATTTATTTATACATGTGTGTGTATATATATATATATATATATATATATATATATGTATATACAGTGCTCAAAGTGGGCCGGTATACGCTGGTATGGCATACCGCCACTTCCAGCACAGACTGAGACCCCCGCTGCCGCAGTATTCAAATTTGGTGCTATTGAACTGGTAGCCAATCTGATTAGCTGCCGGTCCGTGGCAGATTTGATATAACGGCGATCGGGCAGACCAGAGCCGTGCCAAAGGCCACCGCTGGCCGCTGTCTTCTTCGCACCACCGCTGCCTCCCACGTGCTGCCGTCCACAGCCTTCTGCACCCACAGCCTCCTGCTCCGCACTGCCGCCTCCTCCGCATCACTGACCACAGCCTCCTCATCCACCGCCAACTCTGCACCACTGCTGACCACAACCTCCTCATCCTCCACGCTGCCAGTCACAGCCTCCTCCACACAGCCGCTGCTGATTAGGTAATTTCACACTGCTGCATTTCTCTCTCCCTTCTGTAAAGGCCACTGGCACAGACAGCATAGGGCAGTATGGTGATTGCAGGCCCCTGGCACAGACAGCACAGGGCAGTATGGTGCATAAAGGCCCCTGGCACAGACAGCATAGGGCAGTATGGTGATTGCAAGCCCCTGGCACAGACAGCATAGGGCAGTATGGTGATTGCAAGCCCCTGGCACAGGCAGCACAGGGCAGTATGGTGCATAAAGGCCCCTGGCACAGACAGCATAGGGCAGTATGGTGCATAAAGGCCCCTGGCACAGACAGCACAGGGCAGTATGGTGCATAAAGGCCCCTGGCACAGACAGCATAGGGCAGTATGGTGCATAAAGGCCCCTGGCACAGGCAGCACAGGGTAGTATGGTGCATAAAGGCCCCTGGCACAGACAGCATAGGGCAGTATGGTGCATAAAGGCCCCTGGCACAGACAGCATAGGGCAGTATGGTGCATAAAGGCCCCTGGCACAGACAGCACAGGGCAGTATGGTGCATAAAGGCCCCTGGCACAGACAGCATAGGGCAGTATGGTGCATAAAGGCCCCTGGCACAGACAGCATAGGGCAGTATGGTGCATAAAGGCCCCTGGCACAGACAGCACAGGGCAGTATGGTGCATAAAGGCCCCTGGCACAGACAGCATAGGGCAGTATGGTGATTGCAGGCCCCTGGCACAGACAGCACAGGGCAGTATGGTGCATAAAGGCCCCTGGCACAGACAGCATAGGGCAGTATGGTGCATAAAGGCCCCTGGCACAGACAGCACAGGGCAGTATGGTGCATAAAGGCCCCTGGCACAGACAGCATAGGGCAGTATGGTGCATAAAGGCCCCTGGCACAGGCAGCACAGGGTAGTATGGTGCATAAAGGCCCCTGGCACAGACAGCATAGGGCAGTATGGTGCATAAAGGCCCCTGGCACAGACAGCATAGGGCAGTATGGTGCATAAAGGCCCCTGGCACAGACAGCACAGGGCAGTATGGTGCATAAAGGCCCCTGGCACAGACAGCATAGGGCAGTATGGTGCATAAAGGCCCCTGGCACAGACAGCATAGGGCAGTATGGTGCATAAAGGCCCCTGGCACAGACAGCACAGGGCAGTATGGTGCATAAAGGCCCCTGGCACAGACAGCATAGGGCAGTATGGTGATTGCAGGCCCCTGGCACAGGCAGCACAGGGTAGTATGGTGCATAAAGGCCACTGGCACATGGCAGTATGATGATTACAGGCCCACGTCACAGGCTGCATATATACCGTAGATATTGTGGTGCATACAGAGCCCTGGCACAGGCTGCATATGTGGATATTTGGTAGTGTGGTGCATACAGGTCCCTGGCACCAGAGTAGGCCCTAGGCATAGGCAAACTAGGGCATTTGGTATGCTTAGGGGCACAAGCAGCTTCTGCTGATTAAAATGATATGCAGCATGCCTATATTCTGTGTGTGACTGCGGCTGTATCTGCATACGAAATACTACGTTACAGTGTATTCCTGGAAATCACTGTAACGTAGCATTTCGGATGCAGGTACAGCCACAGTCGCATATCATTTTAATCAGCAGAAGCTGCTTGTGCATCCTAGCCACATAGTAATGCAAATAAGATGCATTTTTGTCAAAAAAAGGCGCTTGACGTTAGCAGAGCTGCCAGCTGACTCACACCAGGCATCTCCTGCTTCATGGCGTATTAAGGCAAGATGTATGAGGACACATCTGTATCCAAGCAGAGGCAGAGGTCACAGTGTTAGCTGGCATGTGAGTTCTGTGTGCGGGTGGGTTGTGCAATAGTGTTTGGTATATTTGTAAGGGGCATTATGTGTGTCGTGTATAAATGCACTAATAATGTGCGGCATATGTGTAAGGGGCACTATGTGTGCCATTATGTGTATAAGTGCACTAATAATGTGCAGCATATTTGAAAGGGAATTTATGTGTGTCATTACGTGTATAAGGGCATTAATAATGTGCAGCATATGTGAAAGGGACATTATGGGGTATATTCAATTGCAGTCAAAAGCTACTGTCTGTCGGAAAGATGGCAGTTTTTGACTTTGTTAGATCGGAAGGGGTTCCGACCTATTCAATAGAACCCAGAATTTTCCGACAAGTCGGGAATTCTGACTTATCGGAAAGCACGTGGATCGGCGGAATAGCTGCCAATCCACGTGTTTCTGTCGGAAACGGGGCCAAATCCAACAGATTTTGGTCCCATTTCCGACAATGTCAATCCGACTTTTTAAAAAGAGGTCCCGCTTGCTGGAGCCGGGTGGACGCTGCCAAGAGCAGTGGCGGTGCCCCATCCTCCTGCTACGCTGCTGCAGCCGCTGGGTTCCTGCTCTCCCCACTGCTCTCCCCCGTCTCCTCCTCTCAACTCCCTCATCTCCTCAATCCAACTTTTTTTAAAGTTGGATTGAGATTGTCGGGAACGGACAAATCCTGTCTGATTTGGCGGTTCATTGAATAGGTCCTGTTGGATCTATTCTGACAAATGCATGTCGGAATGGTTCCAACTTTAATTGAATATACCCCTATGTGTGTCATTATGTGTATAAGGGCATTAATAATGTGCGGCATATGTGTAAGGGACATTTTGGGCTATATTCAATAACTGTCGAAAGCTGCCGTCTTGTCGGAAAGACGGCAGTTTCCGACAGTTTTAGGTCGGAAGGGGTGCGGACCTATTCATTACGGCCCCATTTTTTCCAACTGGTCGGAATGCTGTCGGAAAGCACGTTGATCAGCAGCCTCCGCTGCCGATCAGCATGCATTGTCGGAAGCGGGGCCAAACCCGACAGGTTTTAGCCCCGTTTCCGACAATCTGAATCCGATTTAAAAAAAAGTCGGATTGAGATGAGTGATCTGAGAGCAGGAGACGGGGGAGCAGCGGGGAGAGCAGGTACCCAGCGGCAGCGTCCACCCGGCTCCAGCAAGCGACGTCCCGCTTGCTGGAGCTGGGTCTACACTGCCGTGAGCCTCCGCTGCTGCAGCCACTGCTCTCCCGTCTCCTCCTCTCCTCCCACGTCCGCTCCGTCTCCTCCGCTGCTCTCTTCCCCCCCCCCACCCGGCGCCACAGACATCACCTACACCCGGCGCCGCAGACATCATCTCCCCCCGCTGATGACAGCAGCAGGACAGGACACCGGGAGCGGACAAATCCGGATCGGATTTGGCCTCTCTTTTGAATAGGGGTTGTCGGGTCCATTCCGACAAATGAATCTGAATGGACCCGACTCTTACTGAATATACCCCGATATGTATAATGGCATTCATTAAGGTTGGCAAAATGTGTAAGGTGCATTATGTTTCTAAGGACATTAATAATGTGTGTTATGTGTAAGGGTTATTACTGTGTGGTATTATGTGTATAAAAGCATTACTAATGTGTGGCATTATGTGTATAAGGTGCTCTACTGTGTGGTGTAACGTATAGAAAGGGCACTACTGTGTGGTCTTATGTAAATAAAGAGCAATATGGTGTGGTGTAATGTGAATAAGGAGCAATTCAGTGTGATGTCATGTGACTAATACTCCTTTCAGATTGACAATAGCCAGGTCGCACCCGGGGATGTGTACATACAGTACTGTAGATGCTTCCCAGGTGCGACCTGGCTTGAGACCCATTCAGACTTGCGGCCTGACCCGGCATATTGCCGGGTTGGTGATATCACCGCTGACGCTACCGGAGGCGGTGCTTGGAGATAATTATCTCCAAGCACCGCCTCCTCCTATGCAGAGAACAGGTGCCGGGTCGCCTTGACCCGGCTTACCCATTCACACTGCATTGCATCCCGGGTTGATTCCGGATTGAACCCAGGTCGAGACCTGGGATGAAATGCTGGGACGCTCGACCCGGGATATTCTTTCAGTACCCTTTCACACTGAGCAAATTCCCGGGTTGATGCACGTTCATGTGCAATAACCCGGGAAATATTTGTCAGTGTGAAAGGGGTATCAGGGACACTACTGTGAGGAGTAACATAACATATATAAGGTAAAGTGGTACTACTGTGTGATGTAACGTAAATAAGGGGCACTATCTCATGATATAATGTGAATGCACTACTGTGTGGCGTAATTTGAATTGGGGGTACTATTGTGTGGCCAAGCCCCTTCCCAGCAAGAACACGTCCCTATGAGCTCTGTCCCGATTTGTGCACTGTTCTGTTTTAAAATACAGGGGCAGGAGCACCAAAATGAGGACTGCTATGGGTGAGGGGTGATGGTGCTGGGAAAGGGGTGCAGAGTCAGAGGCGGAGCTAGCGGCGGTGCTAGGGGGCACCAGCCAAAATCTTGCCTAGGGCATCATATTGGTTAGGGCCGGCTCTGCCTGGCATAGGCTGCGTATATGGGCAGTTTGGTGCATACATACAGGCCCCTGGCAAATGCTGCACATGATATGAGCAGTGTGCTGCATACAGGCCCCTTGCACAGGCTGCATATATAGGTAATGAGGTACATACAGAGCCCTGGCACAGGTTGCATATGTGGGTAGCCAGTAGTGTGGTGCATACAGGCCCAGGTGGCACATGATATGGGTAGTGTGCTGCATTATAAACACAGGCCCCTGGCACAGGTGGCACATGATATGGGCAGTGTACTGCTGCTGCATACACACAGGCCCCTGGCAATGGGCACAGGCTATGCACACACATGATCAGGGCAGTGAGTATAGAGAGGGATCTCCCCGCCCCCTGCAGTCTGCCTGACACTGCAGCACCGGAGTCCGGGCTGATGACTGTGAGTCTGGGAGAGGAGCAGCAGCTGGATCACATTCCTCCCTCACACCCTCCCAGCGCATTCCTGCCTGCCCCTCGCCCAGCAGCCGCAGCATCTCCAGCCAGGTGCAGTGTGTGCAGCAGCAGCGGCGCAGGAACCCGGGGAAGAGATGACGGCGGCGGTGGCGGTGCTCCTGTGCCTGGCGGCGCTGCTCTGTCTGCTGGACGCCCGGCTGGTGCAGGACGCTGAGGATGGCTTCGCAGAGTGCAATGACTTCTTCTACCAGGGCAGCCCGCCCGAGGGCTTCAGCCACCCGGCCCATGCCAGGCTCTGCCAGAGGCACCAGGGGGAGGCCAGCTTCGCCACACTGTACAGCACCGAGCACCGGATCCCGGTGTACTCTGCATTCAGATACCGGGAGGGGTCAACCGGGGGAGAGGGAGACTGGCTGCTGGAGCCCCAGGTACGTGTCTCATCCATGCTGGTACAGGGAACAATGGGAGCAGGAGACCCAGATGAGGATGATGATATACCCCCCCAACAGTAATCATTGCATTCAGCAGATGGCTGCAATTGTGCGTGTGAGTGTATATATATATATATATATATATATATATATATATATATATATATATATATATACATACATACACTGTGCATGCACCTACATTACTCCATCATGCATAATATGCAGCCTGGGCAGGTGCAGGGATATGAGGTGGGTGCTGCATTCTTATCCAGCACAGGATCCCCTCTATCAGTTATTTTACATGTAATATACAGTTTCCCGTTGCAGTATCGTATTCTGATTGCTCATTGATCCATGCAATGTCCCCAGAATTTTGTGAATGCATATTACATTGTACCTTATTATTTTTTATTAATTGTATTCCCATCATATTGTCAGTTAGTAGTGTAAATGCAATGTGTCTGCCAGACATCAGTAGATTTGCTTGTGTATATGTGTATGTATATATATTACACATACATATTATTATCATCATCATGAAGGCCATCTTCTGCACTACGGAGCTGCACATTGCATGCACTGCCACAGGGATATGGGCCCCAGTTCGTGCTGTGACGTGTTTATGCCTTAGTACCAGTGGCTGACACTCTATTGGTGCAGGCACACTTGCCGAGAAAGTAAACAACGTTGCTCATTTTCACCCTTCCTGAGCGACGTTGTTTACTTTCTTGGCAAGTGTGTGCTGCCGCTGCGCAGCCCCGCGGGTCGTTAACGACCCTCGCTGTCGGCCGTGTATGCAGCTCTATTTGGACTGTTGTCCATGAAGCTGCCTGCCCGGCCGCTGCGTGACCTCACTGAGCGATATGGTCATCATATCGCTCAGTGTGTACGCCGTGCCACCGACTTCCCCAGCAGGGAAGGGAACACACTTGGCGACTTCGCTCATAGAGTACACCGCTTTGTGTGTATCCACCTTGCGTCCTGTGATCATTTAGATACTATTTCATGTGCAGCATATGTTACTAAGTTTATATTATTCCGGTAAGAACGCTGGCCCAAGCTCTGGCAGCTCTGTAGAGCACTTTTCCCTTTAGCAGGATGTAACCTGACGTATAATGTTCCCAGCGCTGCTGTCGGGTTGGCCCCATCCTCTGTGAATGCGTTTGGGTTCTATGCTGTGGCGCTGGATCACCGATAGACGTCGTTAGTGATGGCACCCTGATAACGAGGCATGCACAGCTGAGGTCATTAATACACATCTGGGGCTGACATCACTTCCAGGGACTGCGGAGTAACATGAAATAAAAGGCATGGGGGTGGGGGGTTATATTGCATGCCTTTCCTCTATTTATGGAAATCCAGTTGACTGTTGTGCTGAGTGGCTTTGATGTGCGGCGTAATGTTGTGACAACGGTGAATAAAATCCTGATGCATCAGCTGAAAAGAATGAAGTGCTTGTGTATGCTGTCTCAGAGATGCCTGACGTCATCTGCAAACAAGCGGCATACTGTCACCGAAACCTTACCCCCTGCTGGCTGTGCGGACGGAGCATCCTGCAAATCACGTTCTCCCATTGTGTCAGTGGTGATACATCAGTTTACACAGCACAACAACAGTAGCAGTGTTTTGTTTTTTTAATGGCAGACGAGCAGCATTTCTTTGTCTGTAAAAGGCAAACAAAAACATTCCTTTGTCATCTTAACCCCTATGGAAGCTGGAGGAAATGACAGACGGCTGTACAGATATTTCCAAGAATTGGTACACACAGATCCTTAGGAATGGGATAATTGATAGTTTGCAACCAAACTGCCCTGACGTTAGTCCGTACCATCCCAGGAATATGCTCTTAGCAGGTAATTACTATGCGTGTGGTCATCAGATGATGTCACCACGTATGACAGAATCACTTTGTTACCAGTGTGATCTCTCGCTGCTGTTTTTGGGTGCAGACAAAGCCCTTGGCGGCTGCTTATTTATAAGACAGGTTCCAGGCATAGACTGCCACTTGGGTGCCGCACAGAGAGCAGGTTGCAAGCTCCCTGCTGCAATTACATTAATGGGTACAAGCTGCCCATACTATGAATGGGTGTGACTCATCCAGAGCCCAGACATCTCTTCATTCTGTCCCTATTACGTCCTAACGCTGCAATACTCCTTCGGAATAAAAATATAAAGCACTGGATTCCTTGCAGTTCTGCATTGGCCTTTACGTTGCTGTGTATTGCAATAGGGCATGATGCATTTATATTAATCCATTCATATAAATACATTTGAATCTGGTTGATCATAAGAAAACAACAACTTAAAAATCAATGTTGTTATGATGAGTGCAGCAACACAAGTGCGTGTCTGCAATTTGACATGCATGCCGCATCACCATTCCTCTGTGTGCACACACCAGGGGCCTGTTCTCCGTCCCATCTTTCGTCTGACCGCAGATCAGATGTCACAGTAAGATGTAAACAAGCCCACACACTCATTACAAATGCCGGATACATAACTGGCCGCCATGCAAATTGCTGCACCCCATGTGAAACTTGATGTTTGCACATCTTTGTTTTTTTTGCGGGGATAAGAGCTGCTACTTGGGGACAGGAGACGCTAGCTGGGCCAGTGCGTCGTGCTGTGCATGCATAGTGAAACGTTAGGTGCAATAGGGGGAGGGGAGAAAGATCAGAACATTCTAATCCAGTGTAGTGTAACCAGGGGTGTAGCCAGAACTTTGTGGGCCCCATAGCAACATTTTGAAGGGGCCCCTGTCCCAGTGCTTCTAGAGAGACACTTCTCTGCAGCAATTGTTCATTTTATGCGCTATAATAGTGCCCTAGTTCATTGTCTGAACCATAGTAGAGCCTTATTTAATGTTATGCCCCATAGTAGTGACCTAGTTGCTTTAATGAATCGCAGTAGTGCTTAAGTTCACCCTAAGTTACATTTCAGAGCTGCCAGTACACATTATACAACATACTGTAGTACCCCCAATTCACATTATGATATATAGTGCTCCATGGTCATATTGTGCCTCATTACAGTGCCCCAGTTCTTATTGTATAACATTAGAATGCACTCCAGTTTATTTTATACCACACTACATGAGCAGGTCATTTATACCTAGATATATTGCAGGCCCCAAGGAAAAAGTTTGAAAGGATCCCTACGTACCACCCAGTGGTGAAAAATGTATATAACACATGTAACTGTGACAGGGAAGGAGGGCCCCTCTCAGCTCTGGGCCCCATAGCAACTGCACTGCCTGCACCTATGGTAGCTACGCCCTTGAGTGTAACCCAACTCCCCATGTCTGTTGTATGTCATGTAGGGTGGGATGCATCAAGCGCATCTTGCCACTCGTAGCATACATAATTAACACTGTATTCATTAAGATTCCAGCAAAGGACAGCTCTCCCGAAAAGAGCTGCAATGGTCTTCCGGGTTTGGTCTTCCTGGTTTATGACCCAGGAGTCCACCTGCGCATGCGTCGTGGTGTGTGCTGGAAAGGATCCGATCGGATCTCTCTCCGTGGCAACGCGAAAAGAAGCCTATAGGCTTCTATTGGGTAACAACATCTAAAGATGGCGTTACCGGGTCCAAGCTCCGAAATGTATCGCTGGGCGCATAAACGGGCAAACCCCCTGGAAGCTGCATATTTGAAAGTTTGACCGCAAAATGGACGTCTATACCTCCAGCACCTACTCATCAGCATGTGTTGGTATCATAGTGGGGGAGATGTATAAAGCCTTGGGAGGAGATTTATCAAACCTTACAGAAAGACCAACTAATCAGCTTCTGTAATTTACAGGCTGTGTTTGAGAAATGGCAGGAGCTGATTGGTTGGTACTTTATCGCTCTGTGGGAGTTATTCAGGTTTCTTAGCAAACCAGAAAAGCAAGCAACTGGCCAAAACCAAGTGCTCTGCAGGTGGGGCAGATGTAACATGTGCAGAGAGAGTTAGATTTGTGTGTGTGTGAAATTGTTTCTGTGCAGGGTAAATACTGGCTGCTTTATTTGGATTTGGGATTTCGGTTTGAACACACCCCACCCAAATCTAAATCTCTCTGCACATGTTACATATGCCCCACCTGCAGTGCAACATGGTTTTGCCCATTGGCTTGCTTTGCTAACAAACCTGAATAAGGCCCTATAAGGCTGATATACAGATGGGTCCACGTTTATCTTGACCTTTCATAGGATTAACTGAGACTGGCCAGTCGGTGATAAGAGCAGAGAAGTGAGCCAGTGGAGAAATTTCCCCATCAACCAATCTGCAGCTCTGTATCATTTTATAGTATGCAAATTATATATGTTACTTCAGTGCTGATTAGTTGATGGGGAAATTTCTCCACTGGCTCACTTCTCCACTCTTATCACTGCTTAGTAAATGTACCTCTTAATCCCCTGCTGTATTGTTCTCTGTATTGTATTGCAGCTGAGAACAATAGATGAAGGGTTTATGCTAATAAGTCATGTTGTACCTAGGCGCAGAAAACTAGTCAAGATAACCGTGGATCCATCTGTATCTACCCCAGTAGGAACTGCATATCTTGAGGGTCAGTAACATTTAAAAAAAAATTATGACAATTGCAATAACTAATCATAGCAATAAAATATTAGAATAAAATACATTGCTTATGAAGGAGTTGGAAGATAATATTCTGGAAATTAAAGAGTTAACGTCTTACTCGTTGCTTTGTTTCAGCTGGACCCTTGTTTATTTTAGGACGTACCAAGGTGGAGCCAGCTAACGATCTGCAGTAATTATCATTTCCCCACCCATCAGTGCGATGTATTGCAGGTCTAGTAACAGTATTATAAAATAATGGTTTAATATGAGCACCAAGCACATTGCACTATGCCTCCATTGTATGTCAGGATTAATGTCCAGGCTGTTGGTGATGCTATGGCCTGTGGTTTCTCTGTATTGCTGGGTATAGTGGACTCCTCTGTATAAGCAGCAATAAAATGTTCTGCTGGCCTGATTGCATGGCCTGGTATTCAGCAGTGTTATGTAAGCAGCATTACTGCTACCCTCCCCTCACACACAGTCCTGCTCTCCCGCATTCTTTCTGTTACACAACATGACTCCACCCGGACAGCTGGAGAACAGGAGCACACCTCGCCCTCAGGGGTGTAGAAGTCTCTCCTTGCTGGACAAGTAACTTTATTCCTCAGAAAAGACAGGCCGGTCATATTAATTCAGTGTCACATATATGTTATTTTTTTTGTCCCCCTTCATCGCCAAGAACTTTTTTTCTATTTGTAATAAATTGCCGGGCCTGCTTTACATGTCTTGCACGGATTTGGACGGCCAGGTCCCATGTTAGCTAGTTGCTCGGCCTGCTGCAGGCGCTCAGTGACTGGGTTCATGTAATTAGGTCCAGCATGACATCTATGGGTGTGATTCAAAACTGATCCCTGCTGTGTGTTTTTGCACAGCGGGCGATCGGGTACTAACTGTGCGTGCGCAGGCACCGCAATGCGCACGCGTGTCGGACAGCAACAAAGGGCATCGCCGGTCAGCGATGGGATGGTGCGAAAAATCAGTTTGCACAGGCACTCGCAAGGTGACTGACAGGAAGAGACCGTTTGTGGGTGGTAACTGACCGTTTACTGGGAAGTGTCCTGAAAAAACAGGCGTGTAGGAATAAGTCCTGGGCTGCGTAGAGACTGCACACACTGGATTTTAGCAGCTCGGCTTATACATAGGATCGCACACACTTGCACAGTGAATATACACTCCCCCTGGAGGCGGCGACTGTCTGAAGGCAGGACAGCAAAATTAGCAGCCCAGCGATCAGGTCCCCCACTACTGGTTACCTTGCACCAGACTGCGTGTTCCCGAATATGATCCCATTTCTGGGCACTAATCAGGATTTCTCTGACGTCCTAGTGGATGCTGGGAACTCCGTAAGGACCATGGGGAATAGCTGCTCCGCAGGAGACTGGGCACAAAAATAAGAATTTACTTACCGATAATTCTATTTCTCGGAGTCCGTAGTGGATGCTGGGGTTCCTGAAAGGACCATGGGGAATAGCGGCTCCGCAGGAGACAGGGCACAAAAGTTAAGCTTTAGGATCAGGTGGTGTGCACTGGCTCCTCCCCCTATGACCCTCCTCCAAGCCTCAGTTAGGATACTGTGCCCGGACGAGCGTACATAATAAGGAAGGATTTTGAATCCCGGGTAAGACTCATACCAGCCACACCAATCACACTGTACAACCTGTGATCTGAACCCAGTTAACAGTATGAGAACAGAGGAGCCTCTGAAAGATGGCTCACTACAACAATAACCCGATTTAGT
Organism: Pseudophryne corroboree; assembly: GCF_028390025.1. Classification (NCBI taxonomy): domain Eukaryota; kingdom Metazoa; phylum Chordata; class Amphibia; order Anura; family Myobatrachidae; genus Pseudophryne; species Pseudophryne corroboree. The sequence goes on from NC_086445.1 coordinate 82,551,284, forward strand.
TAACAATAACTATGTACAAGTATTGCAGATAATCCGCACTTGGGATGGGCGCCCAGCATCCACTACGGACTCCGAGAAATAGAATTATCGGTAAGTAAATTCTTATTTTCTCTATCGTCCTAGTGGATGCTGGGGTTCCTGAAAGGACCATGGGGATTATACCAAAGCTCCCAAACGGGCGGGAGAGTGCGGATGACTCTGCAGCACCGAATGAGAGAACTCCAGGTCCTCCTTAGCCAGGGTATCAAATTTGTAGGATTTTACAAACGTGTTCTCCCCCGACCACGTAGCCGCTCGGCAAAGTTGTAAAGCCGAGACCCCTCGGGCAGCCGCCCAAGATGAGCCCACCTTCCTTGTGGAATGGGCATTTACATATTTTTGGCTGTGGCAAGCCTGCCACAGAATGTGCAAGCTGAATTGTACTACAAATCCAACGAGCAATAGTCTGCTTAGAAGCAGGGGCACCCAGCTTGTTGGGTGCATACAGGATAAAACAGCAAGTCAGATTTCCTGACTCCAGCCGACCTGGAAAACTATATTTTCAGGGCCCTGACAACATCCAGCAACTTGGAGTCCTCCAAGTCCCTAGTAGCCGCAGGTACCACAATAAGCTGGTTCAGGTAAAACGCTGACGCCACCTTAGGGATAAACTGGGGACGAGTCCGCAGCTTTGCTCTGTCCGAATGGACAATCAGATATGGCTTTGTGAGACAAAGCCGCCAATTTTGACACTCGCCTGGCCGAGGCCAGGACCAACCGCATGTTCACTTTCCATGTGAGATATATCAAATCCACAGATTTGAGTGGTTTAAACCAATGTGATTTTTGGAATCCCCAAAACTACGTTGAGATCCCCCAGTGCCACTGGAGACATCAAAAGGGGTTGTATATGCAGTACTCCCTTGACAAACTTCTGGACTTCAGGAACTGAAGCCAATTCTTTCTGGAAGAAAATCGACAGGCCGAAATTTGAACCTTAATGGACCCCAATTTGAGGCCCATAGACACTCCTGTTTGCAGGAAATATAGGAATTAACCTAGTTGAAATTCTTCCGTGGAGCCTTCCTGGCCTCACACCATGGAACATATTTTCACCTAAACTGTGATAATGTTGTGCGGTCACCTCCTTCCTGGCTCTGACCAGGGTAGGGATGACCTCTTCCGGAATGCCTTTTTCCCTTAGGATCCGGCGTTCACCCGCCCCTGCGTCAACGCAGCTGCGGTAAGTCTTGGAACAGACATGATTCTTGCTGAATCAAGACCCTTCTTATCTCTTGAAGTTCCGGTTACCAAGTCCTTCTTGGCCAAACCGGAGCCACGAGTATAATTCTTACTCCTCTCCTTCCTATAATTCTCAATACCCTGGGTATGAGAGGCAGAGGAGGGAACACATACCCGACTGGTACACCCACGGTGTTACCAGAGCGACCCAGCTATTGCCTGAGGGTCTCTTGACCTGGCGCTTCAGGTGGGACGCCATCTTATGACCACCTTTGGTCTTTCCCACGGTTTACAATCATGTGGAAACTTCCAGATGAAGTTCCCACTTTTCCGAGTGGAATTCATTCCTGCTGAGGAAATTCAGTTTTCCACTCCCGGAATGAACACTGCTGACAGTGTTATCACATGATTTTTTGCTCAGCGAAAAGTTCTTGCTGTCATTGCCCTCCTGCTTCTTGTGCCGCCCCGTCTGTTTACGTGGGCGACTGCCATGATGATGTCCGACCAGATCAGCACCGACTGACTTTGAAGCAGAGGTCTTCCTAGGCTCAGAGCATTGGAAATTGCTCTTAGCTCCAGTATATTCATGTGGAGAAAAGTCTCCAGACTTGACCACATTCCTTGGAAATTTCTTCCCTGTGTGACTGCTTCCCAGCCTCTCAGGCTGGCATCCGTGGTCACCAGAACACAGTCCTGAATGCTGAATGTGCTGTCCTCTAGAAGATGAGCACTCTGCAGCCCCCACAGAAGAGACACCCTTGTCCTTGGAGACAGGATTATCTGCTGATGCATCTGAAGATGCGATCCGGACCATTCGTCCAGCAAATCCCCCTGAAAATTTTTTGCGTGAGATCTGCCGAATGGAATTGCTTCGTAAGAAGCCACCATTTTTCCCAGGACTCCTGTGCATTGATGCACTGATACTTGGCCTGGTTTTAGGAGGTTTCTGACTAGTTCGGATAGCTCCCTGGCTTTCTCCTCCAGGAGAAACACCTTTTTCTGGACTATGCCCAGAATCATTCCTAGGAACAGCAGACGTATCGTCGGAAAAACGCTGCGATTTTTGGAATATTTAGAATCCACTCGTGCTGTCATAGAACTACTTTAGATAGTGCTATTCCGACCTCCAACTGTTCTCTGGACCTTTCCCTTTTCAGGATATCGTCCAAGTAAGGGATAATTAAGATGCCCTTTTCTTTGAAGAGAATCATCTTTTCGGCCATTACCTTGGTAAAGGCCCGGGGTGCCGTGGATAATTCAACGGCAGCGTCAGAAACTGATATTGACAGTTCTGTACCACGAACCATAGGTACCCTTGTTGAGAAGGGCAAATTTGGACATGGAGGTAATCCTTGATGTCCAGGGACACCATATAGTCCCCTTTTTTCCGGTTCGCTATCACTGTTCTGAGTGACTCCATCTTGATTTGAACCTTTGTATGTAAGTGTTCAAAAATTTCAGATTTAGAATATGTCTCACCAAGCCGTCTGGCTTCAGTACCACAATATAGTGTGGAAGACTAATACCCTTTTCCTTGATTGTAGGAGGGGTACTTTGATTATCACCTGCTGGAAATACAGCTTGTGAATTTTTTTCCCAATACTGCCTCCCTGTCGGAGGGAGCCTTTGGTAAAGCAGACTTCAGGAACCTGCGAGGAAAAGATGTCTCGAATCTCCACACTGTACCCCTGGGATAATACTTTGTACGATCTAGGGGTCAACTTGCGAGTGATCCCACTGCACGCTGAGACTCTTGAGACGACCCCCCACCTCACCTGAGTCTGCTTGCACGGCCCCAGCGTCCTGCTGAGGACTTGGCAGACTCGGTGGAGGGCTTCTGTTCCTGGAAAGGGGCTGCCTTCTGCAGTCTACTTCCCTTTCCTCTATGTCTGGGCAGATATGACTGGCCTTTTGCCCGCATGCCCTTATGGGAACGGAAGGATTGAGGCTGAAAAGACAGTGTCTTTTTCTGCTGAGATGTGACTTGGGGTAAAAAGGTTGGATTTCCCAGCTGTTGCCGTGGCCCCCAGGTCCGATGGACCGACCCTAAGTACCTACTCTCCTTTATACGACCATACTTTCATGTGCCGTATGGGATCTGCATCACCTGACCACTGTCGTGTCCATAACATCTTCTGGCAGATATGGACAACGCACTTATCTTGATGCCAGAGTGCAAATATCCCTCTGTGCATCTCGCATATATATATATATATATATATATATATAGACTGCATCCTATTAAATGCTCTATATCACTAAAATATTTTCAGTCAGGGAATCCGACCAAGCCAACCCAGCACTGCATTTCCAGGCTGAGGCGATCGCTGGTCGCAGTATAACCACCGTATGTGTGTATATACTTTTTAGGATATTACTCCAGCTTCATATCAGCTGGCTCCTTGAGGGCGGCCGTATCTGGAGACGGTAACGCCACATGATAAGCGTGTGAGCGCCTTATCCACCCTAAGGGGTGTTTCCCAACGCGCCCTAACTTCTGGCGGGAAAAGGTATAACGCCAATATTTGCTATCGGGGTAAACCCACGCCTCATCACACACTTCATTTTATTTTATCTGACTCAGGAAAAACTACGGTAGTTTTTTCACTCCCACATAATACCCATCTTTGTGGTACTTGTAGTATCAGAAATATGTAACACCTCCTTCATTGCCCTTAACGTGTGGCCCTAATGAGGAATACGTTTGTTTATTCACCGTCGACACTGGATTCAGTGTCCGTGTCTGTGTCTGTGTCGACCGACTAAGGTAAACGGGCGTTTTAAACCCCTGACGGTGTTTTTGAGACGTCTGGACCGGTACTAATTGTTTGTCGGCCGTCTCATGTCGTCAACCGACCTTGCAGCGTGTTGACATTATCACGTAATTCCCTAAATAAGCCATCCATTCCGGTGTCGACTCCCTAGAGAGTGACATCACCATTACAGGCAATTGCTCCGCCTCCTCACCAACATCGTCCTCATACATGTCGACACACACGTACCGACACACAGCACACACACAGGGAATGCTCTGATAGAGGACAGGACCCACTAGCCCTTTGGAGAGACAGAGGGAGAGTTTGCCAGCACACACCAAAAACGCTATAATTATATAGGGACAACCTTATATAAGTGTTTTCCCTTATAGCATCTTTATATATATGTCTATCGCCAAATTAGTGCCCCCCCTCTCTGTTTTAACCCTGTTTCTGTAGTGCAGTGCAGGGGAGAGCCTGGGAGCCTTCCCTCCAGCTTTTCTGTGAGGGAAAATGGCGCTGTGTGCTGAGGAGATAGGCCCCGCCCCCTTTTCGGCGGGCTCGTCTCCCGCTCTTCAACGGATTCTGGCAGGGGTTAAATATCTCCATATAGCCCCCGGAGGCTATATGTGAGGTATTTTTTGCCAAATAACAGGTTTCCATTGCTGCCCAGGGCGCCCCCCCCCAGCGCCCTGCACCCTCAGTGACTGCCGTGTGAAGTGTGCTGAGAGCAATGGCGCACAGCTGCAGTGCTGTGCGCTACCTTAAGAAGACTGAAGAGTCTTCTGCCGCCGATTTCTGGACCTCTTCTCTTTTCGGCATCTGCAAGGGGGCCGGCGGCGCGGCTCCGGTGACCCATCCAGGCTGTACCTGTGATCGTCCCTCTGGAGCTAATGTCCAGTAGCCTAAGAAGCCAATCCATCCTGCACGCAGGTGAGTTCACTTCTTCTCCCCTAAGTCCCTCGATGCAGTGATCCTGTTGCCAGCAGGACTCACTGTAAAATAAAAAACCTAAAACTAAACTTTTCTAAGCAGCTCTTTAGGAGAGCCACCTAGATTGCACCCTTCTCGGCCGGGCACAAAAACCTAACTGAGGCTTGGAGGAGGGTCATAGGGGGAGGAGCCAGTGCACACCACCTGATCCTAAAGCTTAACTTTTGTGCCCTGTCTCCTGCGGAGCCGCTATTCCCCATGGTCCTTTCAGGAACCCCAGCATCCACTAGGACGATAGAGAAAGTAAAGCTTTAGGACTACCTGGTGTACACTGGCCCCTCCCCCTATGACCCCCCTCCAAGCCTCAGTTAGATTTTTGTGCCCGGCCGAGAAGGGTGCACACTAGGGGCTCTCCTGAGCTTCTTAGTAAAAGTTTAGTTTTAGGTTTTTTATTTTCAGTGAGACCTGCTGGCAACAGGCTCACTGCATCGAGGGACTAAGGGGAGAAGAAGCGAACTCACCTGCTTGCAGAGTGGATTGGGCTTCTTAGGCTACTGGACACCATTAGCTCCAGAGGGACCGAACACAGGCCCAGCCTCGGAGTCCGGTCCCAGAGCCGCGCCGCCGGCCCCCTTACAGAGCCAGAAGCAAGAAGAGGTCCGGAAAATCGGCGGCAGAAGACATCCTGTCTTCACCAAGGTAGCGCACAGCACTGCAGCTGTGCGCCATTGCTCCTCAGCACACTTCACACTTCGGTCACTGAGGGTGCAGGGCGCTAGGGGGGGGGGGGGGCGCCCTGAGCAGCAATAAAAACACCTTGGCTGGCGAAAATACATCACATATAGCCCCCAGGGCTATATGGATGAATTTTAACCCCTGCCAGATTCCACATAAAAGCGGGAGAAAAGGCCGCCGAGAAGGGGGCGGAGCCTATCTCCTCAGCACACAGGCGCCATTTTCCCTCACAGCTCCGCTGGAAGGACGTCTCCCTGACTCTCCCCTGCAGTCCTGCACTACAGAAACAGGGTAAAAAAGAGAGGGGGGCACTAATTGGCGTAATATTAACAATATAGCAGCTATAAGGGGGAAAAACACTTATATAAGGTTATCCCTGTATATATATAGCGCTCTGGTGTGTGCTGGCATACTCTCCCTCTGTCTCCCCAAAGGGCTAGTGGGGTCCTGTCCTCTGTCAGAGCATTCCCTGTGTGTGTGCTGTGTGTCGGTACGTTGTGTCGACATGTATGAGGAGGAAAATGATGTGGAGGCGGAGCAATTGCCTATAATAGAGATGTCACCCCCTAGGGAGTCGACACCTGAGTGGATGAGCTTATGGAAGGAATTACGTGACCGTGTCAGCTCTTTGCAAAAGACAGTTGACGACATGAGACAGCCGGCTACTCAGCTTGTGCCTGTCCAGGCGTCTCAAAAGCCATCAGGGGCTCTAAAACGCCCGTTACCTCAGATGGTAGATACAGACGTCTACACGGATACTGACTCCAGTGTCGACGGGGAAGAGACAAACGTGACTTCCAATAGGGCCACACGTTACATGATTGAGGCAATGAAAAATGTTTTACATATTTCTGATAATACCAGTACCACTAAAAAGGGTATTATGTTCGGTGAGAAAAAACTACCTGTAGTTTTTCCTGAATCTGAGGAATTAAATGAGGTGTGTGATGAAGCGTGGGTTTCCCCCGATAAAAAACTGATAATTTCTAACAAAATTATTGGCATTATATGCTTTCCCGCCAGAGATTAGGGCGCGTTGGGAAACACCCCCTAGGGTGGATAAAGCACTCACACGCTTATCAAAACAGGTGGCTCTACCCTCTCCTGAGACGGCCTCCCTTAAGGATCCTGCTGATAGAAAGCAGGAGGGTATCCTAAAATGTATTTACACACATACTGGTGTTATACTGCGACCAGCAATCGCCTCAGCCTGGATGTGCAGTGCTGGGTTGGCTTGGTCGGATTCCCTGACTGAAAATATTGATACCCTAGACAGGGACAGTATATTACTGACTATAGAGCATTTAAAAGATGCATTTCTATATATGCGTGATGCACAGCGGGATATTTGCCGACTGGCATCAAGAGTAAGTGCACTGTCCATTTCTGCCAGAAGAGGGTTATGGACACGACAGTGGTCAGGTGATGCGGATTCCAAACGGCATATGGAAGTTTTGCCTTATAAAGGGGAGGAGTTATTTGGGGTAGGTCTTTCAGACCTGGTGGCCACGGCAACGGCTGGGAAATCCACATTTTTACCCCAGGTCGCCTCTCAACATAAGAAGACGCCGTATTATCAGGCGCAGTCCTTTCGTCCCCATAAGGGCAAGCGAGCGAAAGGCTCCTCATTTCTGCCCCGGGGCAGAGGAAGGGGAAAAAGGCTGCAACAGACAGCCAATTCCCAGGAGCAGAAGCCCTCTCCCGCTTCTGCCAAGTCCTCAGCATGACGCTGAGGCTTTACGAGCGGACTTGGGCACGGTGGGGGCACGTCTCAAGAATTTCAGCGCGCAGTGGGCTCACTCGCAAGTAGACCCCTGGGTCCTTCAGGTGGTATCTCAGGGGTACAAATTGGAATTCGAGACCTCTCCCCCTCGCCGTTTCCTAAAGTCTGCTTTACCGACGTCTCCCTCCGACAGGGAGGCGGTATTGGAGGCCATTCACAAGCTGTATTCTCAGCAGGTGATAATCAAGGTACCCCTCCTGCAACAGGGCAAGGGGTATTATTCAACGCTGTTTGTGGTACCGAAGCCGGACGGCTCGGTGAGACCTATTTTAAATCTGAAATCCTTGAACACTTACATACAAAGGTTCAAGTTCAAGATGGAGTCACTCAGAGCAGTGATCGCGAACCTGGAAGAAGGGGACTATATGGTGTCTCTGGACATCAAGGATGCTTACCTCCATGTCCCAATTTACCCTTCTCACCAAGGGTACCTCAGGTTTGTGGTACAGAACTGTCACTATCCGTTTCAGACGCTGCCGTTTGGATTGTCCACGGCACCCCGGGTCTTTACCAAGGTAATGGCCGAAATGATGATACTTCTTCGAAGAAAAGGCGTCTTAATTATCCCTTACTTGGACGATCTCCTGATAAGGGCAAGATCCAAGGAACGGTTAGTAGTCGGAGTAGCACTATCTCAAGTAGTGTTACGGCAGCACGGGTGGATTCTAAATATCCCAAAATCACAGCTGATTCCGACGACACGTCTGCTGTTCCTAGGGATGATTCTGGACACAGTCCAGAAAAAGGTGTTTCTCCCGGAGGAGAAAGCCAGGGAGTTATCAGAGTTAGTCAGAAACCTCCTGAAACCAGACCGGGTCTCAGTGCATCAATGCACAAGGGTCCTGGGAAAAATGGTGGCTTCCTACGAAGCGATTCCATTCGGAAGATTCCACGCAAGAACATTTCAGTGGGATCTGCTGGACAAATGGTCCGGATCGCATCTTCACATGCATCAGCGGATAACCCTGTCCCCAAGGACAAGGGTGTCTCTCCTGTGGTGGTTGCAGAGTGCTCATCTTCTAGAGGGCCGCAGATTCGGCATTCAGGACTGGGTCCTGGTGACCACGGATGCCAGCCTGAGAGGCTGGGGAGCAGTCACACAGGGAAAAAATTTCCAGGGCTTGTGGTCAAGACTGGAAACGTCACTTCACATAAATATCCTGGAACTAAGGGCCATTTACAATGCTCTAAGCCAAGCAAGACCTCTGCTTCAGGGTCAGCCGGTGTTAATCCAGTCAGACAACATCACGGCAGTCGCCCACGTAAACAGACAGGGCGGCACAAGAAGCAGGAGGGCAATGGCAGAAGCTGCAAGGATTCTTAGCTGGGCGGAAAATCATGTGATAGCACTGTCAGCAGTGTTCATTCCGGGAGTGGACAACTGGGAAGCAGACTTCCTCAGCAGACACGACCTCCACCCGGGAGAGTGAGGACTTCATCCAGAAGTCTTCCACATGATTGTAAACCGTTGGGAAAAACCAAAGGTGGACATGATGGCGTCCCGCCTCAACAAAAAACTAGACAGGTATTGCGCCAGGTCAAGGGACCCTCAGGCAATAGCGGTGGACGCTCTGGTAACACCGTGGGTGTACCAGTCAGTGTATGTGTTCCCTCCTCTGCCTCTCATACCCAAGGTACTGAGAATTATAAGACGGAAAGGAGTAAGAACTATACTCGTGGCTCCGGATTGGCCAAGAAGGACTTGGTACCCGGTACTTCAAGAGATGCTCACAGAGGACCCATGGCCTCTACCTCTAAGAAGGGACCTGCTCCAGCAGGGACCCTGTCTGTTCCAAGACTTACCGCGGCTGCGTTTGACGGCATGGCGGTTGAACGCCGGATCCTGAAGGAAAAAGGGCATTCCGGATGAAGTCATCCCTACCCTGATCAAAGCCAGGAAGGATGTAACCGCACAGCATTATCACCGTAATTGGCGTAAATATGTTGCGTGGTGCGAGGCCAGGAAGGCCCCTACAGAGGAATTTCAACTGGGTCGTTTCCTGCATTTCCTGCAAACAGGACTGTCTATGGGCCTAAAATTAGGGTCCATTAAGGTTCAAATTTCGGCCCTGTCGATTTTCTTCCAGAAAGAACTGGCTTCAGTTCCTGAAGTTCAGACGTTTGTCAAGGGGGTACTGCATATACAGCCTCCTTTTGTGCCTCCAGTGGCACCCTGGGATCTCAATGTGGTTTTGGGGTTCCTAAAATCACATTGGTTTGAACCACTTACCACTGTGGACTTAAAATATCTCACATGGAAAGTGGTAATGCTGTTGGCCCTGGCTTCAGCCAGGCGCGTTTCAGAATTGGCGGCTTTGTCCTATAAAAGCCCTTACCTGATTTTTCATACGGATAGGGCAGAATTGAGGACTCGTCCTCAGTTTCTCCCTAAGGTGGTTTCAGCGTTTCACCTGAACCAGCCTATTGTGGTACCTGCGGCTACTAGGGACTTGGAGGACTCCAAGTTACTGGACGTAGTCAGGGCCCTGAAAATATGTTTCCAGGACGGCTGGAGTCAGAAAATCTGACTCGCTGTTTATACTGTATGCACCCAACAAGCTGGGTGCTCCTGCTTCTAAGCAGACTATTGCTCGTTGGATTTGTAGTACAATTCAGCTTGCACATTCTGTGGCAGGCCTGCCACAGCCAAAATCTGTAAAAGCCCATTCCACAAGGAAGGTGGGCTCATCTTGGGCGGCTGCCCGAGGGGTCTCGGCGTTACAACTTTGCCGAGCAGCTACTTGGTCAGGGGCAAACACGTTTGCAAAATTCTACAAATTTGATACCCTGGCTGAGGAGGACCTGGAGTTCTCTCTTTCGGTGCTGCAGAGTCATCCGCACTCTCCCGCCCGTTTGGGAGCTTTGGTATAATCCCCATGGTCCTTACGGAGTTCCCAGCATCCACTAGGACGTCAGAGAAAATAAGAATTTACTCACCGGTAATTCTATTTCTCGTAGTCCGTAGTGGATGCTGGGCGCCCATCCCAAGTGCGGATTATCTGCAATACTTGTACATAGTTACTGTTAACTAATCGGGTTATTGTTGTAGTGAGCCATCCTTAGAGAGGCTCCTTTGTTTTCATACTGTTAACTGGGTTCAGATCACAAGTTGTACGGTGTGATTGGTGTGGTTGGTATGAGTCTTACCCGGGATTCATAAATCCTTCCTTATTGTGTACGCTCGTCCGGGCACAGTATCCTAACTGAGGCTTGGAGGAGGGTCATAGGGGGAGGGGCCAGTGCACACCAGGTAGTCCTAAAGCTTTACTTTTGTGCCCAGTCTCCTGCGGAGCCGCTATTTCCCATGGTCCTTACGGAGTTCCCAGCATCCACTACGGACTACGAGAAATAGAATTACCGGTGAGTAAATTCTTATTTTTTTTTTTCAATTAATATGTACTATTCCTTTAAAAGGTTAACTACAGTGTACGTGGTTTTAGCCAACAGCATGCTGCATAGTGTATTATAGAGCAGAGTGTGAGACTGGCAGACCGCCATACATGAGGCCTTGGGATATTCCCAAATTAATTTGTGTGGTTCATGCTTGAGATGGTTATAATACTTATATGTATAAAATAGGAGACTTCCTGCCATAATGCTGTGATAAAGAGATTAAAATGGTCCGTTATTTAAAAGACAGAAGAGTATTCCAGATCACGGAGTGTTAAAATCATATAGCGCCCTCGTCGCTTGCTGGCTCCCTCCTGCTTGCTTAATAAGACAGTGGAACAATATAAACACGCTTGGGATAGGTATAAGAATATCCTTACAGAGGCCTGAGGAACAAATAGGGTTGAAGTTGTCAAAAGGAGAAATGATAAAGGGCAGAATCTTATCTGCCGTAAAATTCTATGGGCTAGATGCATCATAGTTTGGAGAGTGATAAGATGGAGAGAGAAAAAGTGCCAGCCAATCAGCTTCTAAATGCCATGTCACAGGCCCTGTTTGAAAAATGACAGGAGCTCATTGGCTGGTCATTTATCACTCTTCATTTTATCACTCTCCAAGCGATGATGCATCTAGCCCTATGTTACAGTTTGAGGTAAATGCACATAATTAATTTTACACAATTCCATGAAAGTATGTAGAAAGCATAGTGTACAAGGTGTACAGTATATATACGTTTACTCATTTAGGCATGCGTTGTGCTAGAGCAGTGATTTTCAACCTTTTTTTTACCCACGGCACACCGAACAATATTTTAAAATTGCCAAGGCACACCATCCGTTCCCACACAGAAAAAAACAAAAAACACACATTGGCCGTCACAGTAAAAAAAAATCCACACATACATTGGCCTACACAGAAAAAACAATTACATTGCTCCCCACATAAATCATGTTGCTCCGCACAGGAGAAATAAAATACAAATATTAGCCCCTACTAGTCAGCTGTCCTCCTCCCTGTCCCTCAGTGGCGGGCGTTGTTCATAGTGGAGTGCTGCGAATACTGAGCAGCGGACGGTCGGGCAGGTGTGGATGTGGGTGGGCAAGGAAAGCCGTGTATGCATGCAGGAATTTGAAGATGTGTATGCAGGCGGGTGGGCTGGCTAGGTGGTGAGACACGGCGGCCGTGACCTATGATATCACACTGCCGTGTCTTCAAGGCATAGGTCACGTCCGGAGCACGACTGATCCTCTAAGAAGAGGGGTGTGGTTCATCAAATCGACAGTGTCTAGGTCGACAATGTTTAGGTCGACCACTATAGGTTGACAGTCACTAGGTCGACAGGGTTTCTAGGTCGACTTGTGCTAGGTCGACAGGTCTAAAGGTCGACATGAGGATTTTATTTTATTTTTGTGTCGTTTTCTTCGTAGAGTGACCGGGATCCCAAATTAGTCCACCGCGTTCGCTCGCCATGCTTCGGGCATGGTGCCTTCGCTCCGCTACCGCTTTGCTCGGCACACTTTACCGTTCCAATCGTAGTCCACGTGGATCGTTAAGTAGGAAAAAATTCAAAAAAAAAATGTGAAAAACTCATGTCGACCTTTAGACCAGTCGACCTAGCACATGTCGACCTAGAAACCCTGTCGACCTTCCATCCATGTCGACCTAGTGACTGTCGACCTATAGTGGTCGACCTAAACATTGTCGACCTAGACACTGTCGATCTTCAGACCGGATCCCCAAGAAGAGCCCGGGCCAACAGTTCACTCTGAAGGTGCAGGAAGCTGCTCTGGCTCCGCGGCACACCTTGCAACTGGTTGCGGCACACTGGTTGAAAAAGCCTGTACTAGAGGCTAGTACTTAATAAGCAGCAATTTGAGTCTAGAATTGTAGGAGGGTCCAAACGTATTTACTTGGAGAAATGGTGGAGGTTTATTTGTGTGTTCAGCATAAGGATACCAGATTTCTAACAAGGAATAATATGGAACAGTCAGGCAGCGCATATTGTGTCTGGCTATTTCCGTAAGTAGCGGAGCCTGTCATGAGGGAGCAGCACATACTTTGCAACATTTTAATTACAAGTGGGACACACAAGGATTTGTGTTCTAGGGCAGGCTCCTCAGATCACACCTGATACAGGTGACCATTTATCATGGATCTCATATTGAATGCAATCTGGGTGGGATCTTACTGAAAGGAGCCCATCCCTGTAATGCGCCGAGTGCGGTGTCCGGGCCTCTGCGCATGTGCGGTCACGGCTCCGCTGTGTTGGATCTACATCCACCGAAGTGTAGCCCATAGGCTACAATGGGCTACCGCAAACAAGAGTTCAGTTGCTGCGGGGCAGATGTATTAAGCCTGGAGAAGTGATAAAGCAGTGATAAGTGCAATGTGATAACGCACCAGCCAATCAGCTCCTAACTGCCAATTTACCTAAAAAACAGAGCAAAGCGTTTCTTTGGCGATTATTATTTTTTTTTTCCATTGGCAAAGAGAATATAGGTACATTATCGCCACACTGCATAATTACAATTTTCACCAGTAGCATCGAAAATTTAATTAGCACTAACAGTGGTTCTCCACTTCTGTTCTCACATACCCCAACAGGTCATGTCTTCAGGATCTCTGTCAGTGGAAACAAGTTGGATAATTAATGATCCAGCACAATAGAGCAACTCACGAGTGAATGATTAAAGAAATCCAGAAAACCTGACCTGTTGGGGGTACTTGAGGACTGAAGTTTTGAACCACTGCTGTTGATGTTTTCAGTACACGCTAGCCAGGGTGGTTTATCTGGTGCACTAATTGTGGCTAGATCAACTTGATATATCAAGACTATTAAATGAGTCTAATGTCAGTTTCCACAAGACCCAAATGACCTTAATTATGACTATATGGGGCTACCTTTTGCATAGTACATACCACAATCTTGTAAAAGTTATCTCTCTAATCATGCCTATGGCTACGTGGGCCATTTTTCAGTCCCCGTGACTAAAGTCCAAGGGATTAATTGCTTAAGGAAATGTAATGCAACTTTATGTGGTTTGATTCAATTAATCTCATGAGATTAATGGCAGAGAATTAACAAAAAGTATTCTTGCGGCATTGATTTAAAAAAAAAAAAAATTTGCCCAGTATCAACAAAGGTCTCTCAAATGAGCAATTAATAGGCGGGATGTACTAATGTACATCGCCGCCCTGCGCCACGATGCTGATCGCATATGTACTAACATGCGATCAGCGTTGCGGAGGACAGCTGTCCTCCGCGATGCACAGCGGCAGCCTGACTTCCGGGATTCGGCCCCAGAAGTCAGTCTGCGCATGCGTGGGGTGACGGGGGCGGCCGCAGAGCATGCTAGGAGGGATCCGATCGGATCCCTCACACAGCGCTGCGGAGAGAAGCCCATAGGCTTCTATGGACTATTGCCAGCTAAAGCTGGCGAACCCCGCCGCGGCGCTGACCTCGCGTCCGGGGGATAGTACATCAGGAAAATGCGGTAAACAGGGGGTTTACCGCATTTTCCGCTTAGTACATCCCACTCAATGTCTCTTCCCATTAAACTCTATGGGGCGTATTCCTCTTTGTGGATTATATTGTGGGGTTGTATGTTTGGAGGATATAATTGCACTACAAACTGTAGCAGAGAAGGACATCATTTATGTTACATGGCAAATAACGAGATGAATTCCAAGTCTTACCTCCCAGCTTCCGGCAATGAGAAATGCCCCAACTATCCAGACAACGGGATAGTGCCACCTAAATCGGGAGCGTTGGTTTCTATACATTTGTCATGTCTCCGGTATTTGAACAATGGCCCTCATTCCGAGTTGTTCGCTCGCAAGGCGATTTTAGCAGTATTGCACACGCTAAGCCGCCGCCTACTGGGAGTGAATCTTAGCTTCTTAAAATTGCGAACGAAAGATTCGCAATATTGCGATTACACATCTCGTAGCAGTTTCAGAGTAGCTTCAGACTTACTCGGCATCTGCGATCAGTTCAGTGCTTATCGTTCCTGGTTTGACGTCACAAACACACCCAGCGTTCGCCCAGACACTCCTCCGTTTCTCCAGCCACTCCCGCGTTTTTTCCGGAAACGGTAGCGTTTTTTCCCACACGCCCATAAAACGGCCTGTTTCCGCCCAGTAACGCCCATTTCCTGTCAATCACACTACGATCGCCTGAGCGAAGAAAAAGCCGTGAGTAAAAATCCAAACTTCATAGCAAATTTACTTGGCGCAGTCGCAGTGCGGACATTGCGCATGCGCACTAATCGGAAAAACGCTGCGATGCGAATAAATTTTCCGAGCGAACGACTCGGAATGACCTCCAATATTGTTATAAAAGAAATGAAGACATCAATTGTTCTATTATACATAAGTGGGTCATACTTTAAAATGTAATTACAGCTGGAAGGATATGTAATTGTATTCACAGTAAAACATTTTGTGTGACAGTTGAATAATAGTTAATTTTTTGTCAAAAAAAAGTAGTTTGCAAATGTCACTTTATTTTCTAGAATGCAGTAGCCAAGTATACTGAACATTTTATTGATGGTTTGTAACTTCCCGAGTGGCCCAAGTATTATATTGAAGGCCATTATGGTGTCCAATCATTGAAAATGCATTTTACTGTCAAATGGCCCTTTTTACTGATAAGTAATTATCATGTAACAGAATTGGAACTGAAAGGTGAAACAGTGTCTACAATAAAATGGAGTTGGAGTATTGTAAAATTACCAGATTTACCTTCCTAAACAAGCACAAAGTATGGACAGCACGGTTGGTGTAATGGTTAGCATTGAGGACTTGGGATCAATTCCCTCTCGGGCTCTAACTGTGTGGAGTTCGTATGTTTTCCCCATGTTTGCGTGAGGGCTCCTCCAGGGTGCTCCAGTTATCTCCCATAATCTAAAAACATACTGGTAATTTAATTGGATTCTTACAAAAATGGATCACTATCGCAATGCGGTGACGGAGGCCCCCCGCGATACCTGTGAGGTGGTCTGCGGGGGGTCTCCGTCACCTCCCAGGGGTCTCCATACGGCCTACATGCCGGGAAGCAGCAGCAGGCTGCCCCCGGCGTCGCCTCCTCCCCCCTGCAGCCGGAAGGACCTCCGTCTGCGTTGCTAGGGGGAGGAGGAGTTTACCTTCCGGTATCAGGGCTGCCTGGAGGAAAGTATGCCGGCGGCGGAGCCGGCAGGCTGCGGCGGTCGGCGAAGAGAAGCCCATAGGCTTTTATAGGGTATCGCCATCCAGAGATGGCGATACCCTGGATGGCGAAAAACCGGCGGTAGGGTCTTAGTACATTTGAAAATGCGGTAAAACCTCAGTTTTCGGGGGTTTTACCGCATTTTTCCTTTAGTACATCCCGCCCAAAGACTGCAATACTTTTGTGTATACATAATGACAGTGATTTTACTGCCCTTCACTTTCTATCTATAGGGGGAGATATATTAAGGGGTCTATGTACTAAGTCATGGAGAAAGATAAAGTACCAACCAATCAGCTCCACTGTGATTTATCAAACACAGCCTGTAACATAGCCGCTGATTGGCTGATACTTTATCTCCAAGGCTTAGTGCATAGACCCCCACAGGGGGGTATGCAATTAGCTCTGTTTTCTCTATCGTCCTAAGTGGATGCTGGGGTTCCTGAAAGGACCATGGGGAATAGCGGCTCCGCAGGAGACAGGGCACAAAAGTAAAGCTTTTACAGGTCAGGTGGTGTGTACTGGCTCCTCCCCCTATGACCCTCCTCCAGACTCCAGTTAGATTTTTGTGCCCGGCCGAGAAGGGTGCAATTCTAGGTGGCTCTCATAAAGAGCTGCTTAGAGAGTTTAGCTTAGGTTTTTTATTTTACAGTGATTCCTGCTGGCAACAGGATCACTGCAACGAGGGACAGAGGGGAGAAGAAGTGAACTCACCTGCGTGCAGGATGGATTGGCTTCTTGGCTACTGGACATGAAGCTCCAGAGGGACGATCACAGGTACAGCCTGGATGGTCACCGGAGCCACGCCGCCGGCCCCCTCACAGATGCTGAAGCAAGAAGAGGTCCAGAATCGGCGGCTGAAGACTCCTGCAGTCTTCTTAAGGTAGCGCACAGCACTGCAGCTGTGCGCCATTTTCCTCTCAGCACACTTCACACGGCAGTCACTGAGGGTGCAGGGCGCTGGGGGGGGGCGCCCTGGGAGGCAAATGAAAACCTTTAAAAAGGCTAAAAATACCTCACATATAGCCCCAGAGGCTATACGGAGATATTTACCCCTGCCTAAATGTACTAAATAGCGGGAGACGAGCCCGCCGGAAAAGGGGCGGGGCCTATCTCCTCAGCACACGGCGCCATTTTCTGTCACAGCTCCGCTGGTCAGGAAGGCTCCCAGGTCTCTCCCCTGCACTGCACTACAGAAACAGGGTATAACAGAGAGGGGGGGCAAAATAAATGGCAATATATTAATATAAAAGCAGCTATAAGGGAGCACTTAATCATAAGGCTATCCCTGTCATATATAGCGCTTTTTGGTGTGTGCTGGCAGACTCTCCCTCTGTCTCCCCAAAGGGCTAGTGGGTCCTGTCTTCGTATAGAGCATTCCCTGTGTGTCTGCTGTGTGTCGGTACGTGTGTGTCGACATGTATGAGGACGTTATTGGTGTGGAGGCGGAGCAAATTGCCAAATATGAGGATGTCACCTTCTAGGGGGTCGACACCAGAATGGATGCCTTTATTTGTGGAATTACGGGATAGCGTCAACTCGCTTAAGCAGTCGTTTGCCGACATGAGGCGGCCGGACACTCAATTAGTGCCTGTCCAGGCGCCTCAAACACCGTCAGGGGCTGTAAAACGCCCCTTGCCTCAGTCGGTCGACACAGACCCAGACACAGGCACTGATTCCGGTGGTGAAGGTGACGAATCAACCGTATTTTCCAGTAGGGCCACACGTTATATGATTTTGGCAATAAAGGAGATGTTACATTTAGCTGATACTACAGGTACCACTAAACAGGGTATTATGTGGGGTGTAAAAAAAAAACTACCAGTAGTTTTTACCGAATCAGAAGAATTAAATGACGTGTGTGATGAAGCGTGGGGTGCCCCGATAAAAAACTGCTAATTTCAAAGAAGTTATTGGCTTTATACCCTTTCCCGCCAGAGGTTAGGGAGCGCTGGGAAACACCTCCTAGGGTGGACAAAGCGCTAACACGCTCATCAAAACAAGTGGCGTTACCCTCTCCTGAGACGGCCGCACTTAAAGATCCATCAGATAGGAGGATGGAAAATATCCAAAAAGGTATATACACACATGCAGGTGTTATACTACGACCAGCTATTGCGACTGCCTGGATGTGCAGTGCTGGGGTAGCTTGGTCAGAGTCCCTGATTGAAAATATTGATACCCTGGACAGGGACAATATTTTACTGTCGTTAGAACAAATAAAGGATGCATTTCTTTATATGCGTGATGCACAGAGAGATATCTGCACACTGGCATCACGGGTAAGTGCTATGTCCATTTCGGCCAGAAGAGCTTTATGGACACGACAGTGGACAGGCGATGCGTAGAGGAGTTATTTGGGGTCGGTCTATCGGATTTGGTGGCCACGGCTACGGCCGGGAAATCCACTTTTCTACCTCAAGTCACTCCCCAACTGAAAAAGGCACCGACCTTTCAACGCAGCCCTTTCGTTCCTTTAAAAATAAGAGAGCAAAGGGCTATTCATATCTGCCACGAGGCAGAGGACGAGGGAAGAGACAGCAACAGGCAGCTCCTTCCCAGGAACAGAAGCCCTCCCCGGCTTCTACAAAAGCCTCAGCATGACGCTGGGGCTTCGCAAGCGGACTCGGGGGCGGTAGGCGGTCGTCTCAAGAATTACAGCGCGCAGTGGGCTCACTCGCAGGTAAATCCCTGGATCCTGCAGATAATATCTCAGGGGTGCAGGTTGAAATTAGAGACAGAGCCACCTCGCCGTTTCCTGAAGTCTGCTTTACCAACGTCCCCCTCAGAAAGGGAGACGGTTTTGGAAGCCATTCACAAGCTGTATTCTCAGCAGGTGATAGTCAAGGTACCTCTTCTACAACAAGGGAAGGGGTATTATTCCACTCTTTTTGTGGTACCGAAGCCGGATGGCTCGGTAAGGCCTATTCTAAATCTGAAGTCCTTGAACCTGTACATAAAGAAGTCCAAGTTCAAGATGGAGTCACTCAGAGCAGTGATAGCGAACCTGGAAGAAGGGGACTTTATGGTATCCTTGGACATCAAGGATGCGTATCTCCACGTTCCAATTACCCCTCACACCAGGGGTACCTCAGGTTCGTTGTACAAAACTGTCACTATCAGTTTCAGACGCTGCCGTTTGGTTTGTCCACGGCACCTCGGGTCTTTACAAAGGTAATGGCCGAGATAATATTTCTTCTTCGAAGAAAAGGCGTATTAATTATCCCATACTTGGACGATCTCCTAATAAGGGCAAGGTCCAGAGAACAGCTAGAGATGGGTTTAGCACTATCTCAAGAGGTGCTAAAGCAGCACGGATGGATTCTGAATATTCCAAAATCCCAATTAATGCCGACAACTCGTCTGCTGTTCCTGGGGATGATTCTGGACACAGTTCAGAAAAAGGTTTTTCTTCCCGAAGAAAAAGCCAAGGAGTTATCTGACCTGGTCAGGAACCTCCTAAAACCAGGAAAGGTGTCTGTACATCAATGCACAAGAGTCCTGGGAAAAAATGGTAGCTTCTTACGAAGCAATCCCTTTCGGCAGATTCCATGCAAAGGGATCTGTTGGACAAATGGTCAGGGTCGCATCTTCAGATGCACCTGCGGATAACCCTGTCGCCGAGGACAAGGGTATCCCTTCTGTGGTGATTGCAGGAGGCTCATCTATTGGAGGGCCGCAGATTCGGCATGCAGGATTGGATCCTGGTGATCACGGAGGCCAGCCTGAGAGGCTGGGGAGCAGTCACACAGGGAAGAAATTTCCAGGGAGTGTGGTCGAGCCTGAAAAAGTCTCTTCACATAAGCATTCTGGAACTAAGAGCAATCTACAATGCTCTAAGCCAGGCGGAACCTCTGCTTCAAGGAAGACCGGTGTTGATCCAGTCGGACAACATCACGGCAGTCGCCCATGTAAACAGACAGGGCGGCACAAGAAGCAGGAGGGCAATGGCAGAAGCTGGCAGGATCCTTCGCTGGGCGGAGAATCACGTGATAGCACTGTCAGCAGTATTCATCCCGGGCGTGGACAACTGGGAAGCAGACTTCCTCAGCAGACACGACCTTCACCCGGGAGAGTGGGGACTTCATCCAGAAGTTTTCCACATGCTATTAAACCGTTGGGTAAAACCAATGGTGGACATGATGGCGTCTCGCCTCAACAAGACACTGGACAGGTATTGCGCCAGGTCAAGAGATCCGCAGGCAATAGCTGTGGACGCGCTGGTAACACCTTGGGTGTACCAGTCGGTATATGTGTTTCCTCCTCTGCCTCTCATACCAAAGGTATTGAGGATTATACGGCAAAGAGGAGTAAGACTAGTGGCTCCGGATTGGCCAAGAAGGACTTGGTACCCGGAACTTCAAGAGATGGTCACGGACGATCCGTGGCCTCTACTTCTGAGAAGGGACCTGCTTCAGCAGGGTACTTGTCTTTTTCAAGAATTACCGCGGCTGCGTTTGACGGCATGGCGTTTGAATGCCAGATCCTAAAAGGAAAAGGCATTCCAGAAGAAGTCATTCCTACCTTGATAAAGGCAAGGAAGGAAGTCACCGCGAAGCATTATCGCCGTATTTGGCGAAAATATGTTGCGTGGTGCGAGCAGCGGAGTGCTCCGATGGAGGAATTTCAACTGGGTCGTTTTCCTACATTTCCTGCAATCAGGATTGTCTATGGGTCTCAAATTGGGATCTATTAAGGTTCAAATTTCGGCCCTATCAATATTCTTCCAAAAAGAATTGGCCTCAGTCCCTGAGGTCCAGATTTTTATCAAAGGAGTACTGCATATACAGCCTCCTGTGGTGCCTAAGGTGGCACCGTGGGATCTAAATGTAGTTTTAGATTTCCTCAAATCCAATTGGTTTGAACCACTAAAGAATGTGGATTTGAAATATCTCACATGGAAAGTGACTATGTTACTGGCCCTGGCTTCGGCCGGGAGAGTATCTGAACTGGCGGCTTTGTTTTATAAAAGCCCTTATTTAATTTTCCATTCGACATAGGGCAGAGCTGCGGACGCGTCCGCATTTTCTCCCTAAGGTGGTATCAGCGTTTCACCTGAACCAGCCTATTGTAGTGCCTGCGGCTACAGACGACTTGAAGGACTCCAAGTTGTTGGACGTTGTCAGAGCCTTAAAAATATACATTTAAAGGACGGCTGGAGTCAGAAAATCTGACTCGCTGTTTATACTGTATGCACCCAACAAGTTGGGTGCACCTGCTTCTAAGCAGTCGATTGCTCGTTGGATTTGTAACAAAATTCAACTTGTACATTCTGTGGCAGGCCTGCCACAGCCTAAATCTGTTAAGGCCCATTCCGCAAGGAAGGTGGGCTCATCTTGGGCGGCTGCCCGAGGGGTCTCGGCATTACAACTCTGCCGAGCAGCTACGTGGTCAGGGGAGAACACGTTTGTAAATTTTTACAAATTTGATACCCTGGCAGAGGAGGACCTGGAGTTCTCTCATTCGGTGCTGCAGAGTCATCCGCACTCTCCCGCCCGTTTGGGAGCTTTGGTATAATCCCCATGGTCCTTTCAGGAACCCCAGCATCCACTTAGGACGATAGAGAAAATAAGAATTTACTTACCGATAATTCTATTTCTCGGAGTCCGTAGTGGATGCTGGGCGCCCATCCCAAGTGCGGATTATCTGCAATACTTGTACATAGTTATTGTTAACTAATTCGGGTTATTGTTTAGGAAGCCATCTTTCAGAGGCTCCTCTGTTATCATACTGTTAACTGGGTTTAGATCACAAGTTGTACGGTGTGATTGGTGTGGCTGGTATGAGTCTTACCCGGGATTCAAAATCCTCCCTTATTGTGTACGCTCGTCCGGGCACAGTACCTAACTGGAGTCTGGAGGAGGGTCATAGGGGGAGGAGCCAGTACACACCACCTGACCTGTAAAAGCTTTACTTTTGTGCCCTGTCTCCTGCGGAGCCGCTATTCCCCATGGTCCTTTCAGGAACCCCAGCATCCACTACGGACTCCGAGAAATAGAATTATCGGTAAGTAAATTCTTATTATTTTCGCCTAGGCGAAAAAACTGAGCTTTTCGCTATTTATAGGGTAAATGGGGATTCGCCCTATGCAATAGCAGGGACAGATTTTCGCCTAG
Organism: Pseudophryne corroboree; assembly: GCF_028390025.1. NCBI lineage: Eukaryota > Metazoa > Chordata > Amphibia > Anura > Myobatrachidae > Pseudophryne > Pseudophryne corroboree. The sequence continues at coordinate 82,573,424 of NC_086445.1, forward strand.
GCGGAAAATACGTGGATTGGCGAATCCACAGGTTTTCCGTCAAAAACGCAGCCCATTTTCGCAGATTTTGAGGCACTTTTCGCCAATGCCTTTTCACGTAAAAAAAAAACAAGGTGAAAAGGCATTGGCGAAAATTCCTTCAAAAAGGGCGAAAACGACCCTAATTGAATACTCAGTAAGGCGAATTCATTAGCTCCAAATTGATCGGAGCTAATTGCATACCCCCCTAAACCTTCTAAAGAGTGGAGAAGTTGCCCATAGAAACCAACTAGTCTAGCTCGCATTTTTCAAGTACAGTCTGTAAAATAATAGGTAGAATACTTATTAGTTGCTATGGGCAACTTCTTCACTCTTTAGAAGGTTTAGTACATTTCCCTCTAACTGTTAATCATCATTTGACTTCTTTTTATAATCAGCATTGTATTTATATAGCCATGTGTTACACTATATACTTATACATAAAAGAACCATAAACCCTGTTTCCAAACATAAAGTAGCACATTTACATACCATTGGAAAAATTCTGTCTGTAAACCATTCTGTAAATACTTCATTCATATGGGCCTATCTATGTACTGCTGGCAATAACAAAGGTTTTCTATCAGCGCTTATCTCAGCGATAGGAAATTTTCTTTATCTCAGTATACTTAGAAACGTTTGCCCGGGCAGCTGAGTTATACTCACCTGTGATACTGGCTAACAGCCGTCTTACCGCTTTGGCAGCCACTCCTCCAGGCCTGTGTGTGTGTGCAAACTGTGTCACACTTGTGTCACACGTGCACAAGTTGACTGCTAGTCTGGATTTGGCCTCCCAGTTCTACTTTCTGCCCACAAAAAAAGTAGAAAGAAAATGTAATATATTTATAATAATGCTACACAGAAAAAAAGGTAAAATGCAGGTGCACACTCGACGCACTAAGAACAATTAGAATAAACTCTGCAACTTAACATGGAGCAAAATTAAGGTTCTAAGCATAATTTTTGGCCCAAAATATGGGCCCATCTACAGTACCACAACCAGGCAATTTAATCAGGTGGGTCCCTAACATTCCTAAGTGTCAAGTCCAGAACACGGGACCTCCCCCCCCTCCCCCAGCCGGGACAGCACAACCCAACCATCCCAAGGCATGACACTAGAAAGAAGTGTGTGTAGGACAAAGCACCAGCAGATAGAGAGGGGAGGGGGAGGACACAGTATAGCGGGGTGCAGCGGATGGTATACTGAGGTGACCCGACATATGCGGGTTCCCTTTACTAGTATATTTATATGGGGTGGGGTGCTTTATTTAAATAAGGGGAAGATTTATCAAAGTTTGGAGACAGAGTACCAACAAATCAGCTTCTGTCATTTTACAGGCTGTGGGGCTGATGGATCAGGTGTAGTATGGTATGCCGGGCTCCCGGCGACCAGCATACCGGCGCCGGGAGCACGACCGCCGGCATACCGACAGCGTGGAGAGCGCAAATGAGATGCCGGCTGTCGGGATTCCGGCACCGGTATACTGTGCGCCGGGATCCCGACAGTCGGCATACTGAAGACCACCCGATGGATCAAGCATTGGAGAAATTGCCATGGGCAACCAATCAGCACTGAGCTAGCATTTATGAAGTACATTCTACAAAATGATAGGCAGGAACTTCGCTGGCCCATTTCTCCACTCTTTTCACTGCTTGATACATCTGCCCCCCACTGTTTGAAAAATGACAGGAGCTGATTGGTTGGTACTTTCTCTCTCCAATCTTTGATAAATCTCCCCTAAAGCTTTTTTTTTCGTACTAATAAGTGTCCTCTGCCTTCACCATCCTGTGATAGTGACCAGAGGCGTATCTAGCACGGGGCGAGCAGGGCACGTGCCCTGGGCGCCGTGGAAGCCCCAACAGAGGGGGCGCCACCGGCATGGCCCGCTCACCCCATGCGATAGGGATTCCGCCGGCGCTACCTGCGGCGCTCTCCCTGTCTCCCCGGCTGCTGTGCCTGTCACACTGGACAGGCAGCGGCAGCCAGGAGCCTCCCCTCACCCCCCCCCCTCCTCCCTGCACATTGTACAGTACGCGATCGCGCGCGACCTCGGATGTACGCGCGCGCGGCCTTAACAGGTGAGCGGGCTTTACATATGTTTATAGTTTTTTTCTGTCGGGAGAGGGGGGTGCGGGACAGTGTGTGTGTTAATTGTGTGTGTGTGGGACAGTGTGAGTGTGTGTTAATTGTGTGAGTGTGTTAATTGTGTGTGTGGGACAGTGTGAGTGTGTTAATTGTGTGTGTGTGGGACAGTGTGAATGTGTGTTAATTGTGTGTGGGATAGTGAGTGTGTGTGTGGGACAGTGTGCATGTGTGTTATTTGTGTGTGTGTGGGACAGTGTGCATGCGTGTGTGTTAATTGTGTGTGTGTGACAGTGTGTGTGTGTGGGACAGTGTGCGTGTGTGTTATTTGTGTGTGTGTGGGACAGTGTGCATGTGTGTGTGTTAATTGTGTGAGTGTGTGTGGGTGTGTGTGTGTGTGTGGGACAGTGTGCGTGTGTGTTAATTGTCCCGGCGGTGATTGGCATCTGCAGTGTGCGCCCCCCCCCCCCGTTCTCTGCCGCTGACAGGAGCTGTGTTGTGCGGCTCTCCGCCGGCTCCGTCCTCCCGCTGACAGGAGCGGCGGTGTGCGGCTCTCCTCCTCCGGCTCCGTCCTCCCGTCGTGGCCCTGCAGTGTGTGCCAGTCTCCCCAGCAGCAGGTTAGTGTCTCTCTCTCTCTCTCTCTCTCTCTCTCTCTCTCTCTCTCTCTCTCTCTCTCTCTCTCTCTCTCTCTCTCTCTCTCCCCCTCTCTCTCTCCCCCCCTCTCTCTCTCTCCCCCTCTCTCTCTCTCTCTCTCTCTCTCTCTCCTCCTGTGGATTGAAGTTTGTAAGTATCATTTTAATTTTTACAGGTACCCCTATTGGATTCTACTGGACAAGTGGACGTGACCGGCGTGGGATATAGGTAAGTATGTGTGAGTGTGTAAGTTTGTTTTAATAAATTTTTACTGTCACGGTGTGCGAGTTGTGTTTTTATTTGGGTATTTTTTCTGTTGTAGAACTACAGGTACCAGCGGGCCCGTTATTTCCCCGCATGCTGGTACTTGAGGTTCTCCAAGTACCAGCAAGCGTGGGAGGCTTGCTGCGCCTTGTAGTTCCACAACAAAAAACAATATTTTTTTTTTTTTAATTACATGGCTATCAGCCTCCCAGCCACCGCCCACGGATGGGGGGGGCAGCCTCGGGCTTCACCCCTTGCCCTTGGGTGCCTGGAGGGGGGGTGACCCCTTGATTTAGGGGACCCCACTCCTCCAGGGAACCCCGGCCAGTGGTGACAAGTTGGGGGGGGGGGGGTAATGCCACGGCCGCAGGGACCTACATAAATGTGTCCCCCGGCTGTGGCATTATGTCCCTGGCTAGTGGAGCCCGGTGCTGGTTTTAAAAATACGGGGGACCCCTACATCTTTTGTCCCCCGTATTTTTGGAACCAGGACCGGAATAAGAGTCCGGTGCTGGTTGTCTAAATACGGGGAACCCCTGTCCAATTTTTTCCCAGTGTTTAAACAACCAGGACCGGCTCAAAGAGCCCGAGGCTGGTTATACTTAGGAGGGGGAACCGCACGCATTTTTTTTTTTTTTGTAAATTTTTTAACCCATTCAGACCCTTCTCCATTAAGATAATGGAAGCCCTGGACAACAAAATTGCATTCATGTCCTCCTCCCACTCCCAAACACTAATTATTATTTTTTTCTATAAAAATGTACAATATATCACAAGTATGATGAGCGGGCATTGGCGGCATCGGACTGAGATGCAAATTAGTGGCGGAGGGCTGGGTCAGTTGATGGTGGGCGGGTTTGTAAGCCATTGGTGGTGGCAGCGGGCATCGGCTCAGAGGCAGTGGCGGCAATTGGCTCGGTGGCGGTAGGGGTCATCGGCAGGATTCGGCGGACATTATGGCTGTAGTGCCTCACCAGCCACTAACCTCACCGCACGCCACTGGAGAGTGGGACAGTGTGCGTGTGTATGTGGGACAGTGTGAGTGTGTGTTAATTGTGTGTGTGTGTGTGAGACAGTGTGAGTGTGTGTAAATTTTTGCAGTCCAGTGTGTGTGGGGGAGGGGAAAGTATGAGAATGTGTGTGTAGTCTAAGTGGGTGTGTGTGGGGTTTGGGGGTGGCCAGTCTGTGTGTGTGTGTAGTCTACAGTGTGTGTGTGTGTGTGTGTGTGTGTAAGTAAGTGGGTCGGGCAGTCTGTGTGTGTGGGCGGGATGTACTAATGGCCATTTACCGAAGAGGGATATGTATTAAACCACGGGCACTGAGATGCCCTTCTCACTCACCATCCAGCTGGGTGGGAGAGCCGGGCAGGTGGAAAGTCAGCAGCAGGGGCAGCATGCCGGATATCAGCAGCCGAGGGTGCGGACTGTAAGGCACGTGCGGAGCCCAAAGCCGGAGATCAGCAGCATGTTGACCGGCAATAAGCGGCTTCTACTTCCGCGTTCAACATGCTGTCGATCTCCGGCTTTGGGCTACGCAGGGTTCGGGGGATGGGTGTCCTCTGCCGGTGTACTGCAGCTTCGGGGGTGCGGGCTCCGGAGGCTTTCAGCACTGTTGAATATCCAGCTGCCTCAAGTATGTACAGCCCGCACCCTCGGCTGCTGATATCCGGCATGCTGCTGGCTATCCCCCCGCCCGGCTCGGCCACACAGCTGTATGGTGAGAAGGGCATCTCAGTTCCCGAGGTTTAACACACATGCCTCAATAAATGGCCTCTGCGGTAAACGATACTAATGCTTACCGTGGCAGTAACAGCAGGGAGGACGGCGCACATCGGGATCCTGCAGCAGGAGAGAAGAACCCCTTCGGAGCGCAGAAGACCACACTGAAAAGGGTGCATCCCCGGTGCGGTGCTCTGCATCCCGGGTGGCGCCGAAGATGTGGAGTGTCGGAGGACGCAGAAGCGCCGCAGCTTGGGGTGAGAAACCGCTGCAGCCCTTCCGCTGCTAAACTCTGCAATTAGTCTATTAAGGGGGTAGGCTCCCCTCACCATAGTGCCCCGCAGGATTAGTTAATTAAGGGGGTAGGATCCCCTCACTCTATAATGGGAATTTTGGCTCATACCATGTGCTGTAACGTGAATTTTCGCTCATATCGTGTGCTATAATGTGAATTACGGCTCATACCGTGTGGGGTAATGTGAATTTCGGCTCATACCATGTGGGGTTATGTGAATTTAGGCTCATACCATGTAGGGTAATGTGAATTTCGGCTCATACCATGTGGGGTAATGTGAATTTCGGCTCATACTGTGTGCTATAATGTGAATTTTGGCTCATACCGTGTGGGGTATTGTGAATTTCGGCTCATACCGTGTGCTATAATGTGAAAGGGGCACCAGTACTAGATAGTATAAGGGGTCCTACTACACTGAAGGACACGCCCCTTTTGAGTGACCACGCCCCTTTTCCGGAGCGCGCGCATAATGGCTATCTACACTCTCATTCCACCTTCAAAAATTCAACCTCAACCATTGCACCTACATCTATACATACACACCCTGACATCTTTATATACAGTGACACCGGTGGCGTCTGCACATACTTTCCTTTTGTATTTTTTTCTTTTTGTGTGTGGGGGGGGAGGGGGGCGCCGCCATTATTGATCTTGCCCTGGGCTCCAAAAACCCTAGCTACGCCTCTGATAGTGACAGAAGGATGGCAGCAGTACGTGTATTTGTCACTATCCTATGAAATAGGCGGTGAGACTGCCGATGATAGCTATCCTTGGCCAAAGACTTCATTAGCTAGACAGAAATCCGATCTCCAGTGAAAAGCTTTATTTTTGCCGTACAATTGGTCTTTCCCCTATAATAATAGGCCCATTAGACAGCTATACAAATGTCATTTTCACCATTTCTGCACTTCTTGGAATTTCAGTAACTTTCAGCTCAACCGATTTCCCAGAACACAAACCAGAAATGGAATCGGGCAACAACATGTGTCCATCACCAGCGGCAGTGTTTTAGTTTTGTACTATAAGATCTGTCTTAAATGCAGGCGTTCCTTCTTTTCCCGGATCAATACCTGCGCTCACCATCAGCTGCTGAGATGTCCCTGATAATATTGGAGACTTTGAAAGCTTGCATTTCAGAGCATCAGCTAAATGGACGTCCGCCATCCTATCCTGCTAATGTGCTTTCTGTTCCTGCCTGCTAGATGGTACACGCACATATGTGCTTGCTCATACTGAAGCATTAGCCATTTTTATGCTTAAGGCTGATATTGACCATTCTGTCGCTCAGGAGAGCATTTAAGTATAGGTCATATTTCAAGGTCATTAGCAAAGGAGGGGAGAGCAGAACTCTGGTGAGGGGGATTTTTAATGTGCTTTCAATTGATGGAGTCAGCCAAGGGACAGTTATATTCTGTCTGCCTTTTTCTTTTTTCTTTTTTGCTATTTTTCTTTTCTAAAGCTTTTGCATTTTCAGCAGACCTAGACCTGCGATGACACCTATGCTGGAGTATATATTTATTATCAGTTATTTATATAGTGCACGCATATTCTGCAGCGCTTTACATAGAATATTTGGCCATTCGCAACACTCTCTGCCCCAGTGGATCTTACATTCTATATTCCCAATCACACGTACACGCAGACACCTACAGGCTAGGATTACTTTATTGTCAGGAGCCAATTAACCTACGTGTGTGTGTGTGTGTGTGTGTGTGTGTGTATATGTATGTATGTATATGTGTGTATATGTATGTATGTATGTGTGTGTGTGTGTGTGTGTGTGTGTGTGTATATATATATATATATGTGTATGTATATGTGTGTGTGTGTGTATGTGTGTGTATATATATATATATATATATATATATATATATATATATATATATATATATATATATATATATATATATATATATAGTAGCATTGTCTGGACTCCAGTAGAACTTTAGTTAAATGCTCTGGTGCCTCCAGTGCAGTATAAGACATAACCAAGTAGAAAAGTTCTGCGGCACTCAGAGACTGTGCAGGTACGATAAAGTGTATTAAAATTCACACGGCATCTTTAATACACTTTATCGTACCTGCAAAGTCTCTGAGTGCCGCAAAACTTTTCTACTTGGTGCGTGTGTGTTGTATGTGTGTGTGTGTGTATGTATGTATGTATGTATGTATGTATGTGTGTATATATATATATATATATATATATATATATATAATTAACTATGGGAGGAAACCGGAGTACGTGGAGGAAACACACGCAAGTGCAGGGAGAATATACAAACTCCACACAGGGCCATGGTGGGAATCAAATCCATGACCTCTGGGGGGAGGGGCAGGAGGGGGGGGGGGGTGTTGCTTCTGCTACTTGTATAGGGAGAATTATCAAAGTTTGGAGAGAGAGAGTACCAGCCAATCAGCTGCTAAATAATTTTTCAAACACAGCCTGTAAAATTACAGAAGCTGACTGGTTAGTAATTTATATCTCTCCAAGCTTTGATAAATCTAAAACTTTTAATAAGCACCAATGGAGGCAGCCATTTTGTTTTCTGAACCAGTATTCATAGGGATGTGGTACACGAGCAGTGAGTCACATCACTGAGGCACGTTGGCCACATGTTATCAATGCTATAACCGAGGCGCTGGTTCCTAGTGAGTTGATAGGTTGCATCTTTATGTATATGAGTTCAGACCAAAATGGCTGCCTACAAACAAAGACCCATGTATGTTAATGACTGCTGCTGCTCTTTGTAGGGCGTTAATAAAAAAAAATTAATGTCAAATATTTGCTGTGAAAAGTACATGTATACAGAATTTGGTATGGTATTGTTATTTTGTATCCTAACAATAGTATACATTTGTGCAAGCTATTTCTAGAAAAAGATGTTTACGGCAACCAAATCTTAGTTTATGCTCTGGACCAAGGCAACCCATGCGGGCGGTAGGATTGAAGCTAGTTGCAGGGATGGGTTTCTGGAACCTCTATCATGAGCAACTGCAGGGAGGCAAATGCTATGAGAGAAGTCATGAGATGAGGGACTACACCCTAAATGCATGGGTATCCGTTAAGATGGTCGACCATGTTATGGTCGACAGTCATTAGGTCGACCACTATTGGTCGACATGGACACATGGTCGACACATGAAAAAGGTCGACACGTGAAAGGTCGACACATGGAAAGGTTGACATGAGTTTCTTAACTTTTTTTTCTTTTGGGGAACTTTTCCATACTTTACGATCCACGTGGACTACGATTGGAACGGTAATCTGTGCCGAGCGAAGCGAAGGCACCATGCCCGAAGCATGGCGAGCGAAGCGAGCCATGCGAGGGGACGCGGTGCACTAATTGGGGTTCCCGGTCACTCTGCGAAGAAAACACCAAAAAAAAATATCAAAAACTCATGTCGACCTTTCCATGTGTCGACCTTTTTCATGTGTCGACCATGTGTCCATGTCGACCATGTCAATGTCGACCTAATGACTGTCGACCATAACATGGTCGACCATTCATACCGGAACCAAATGCATCTTCCCCGTCCACACAGTACATTTAAATAATTAAGTTCATTGCATATTGTGAAACATTAATACGGCTGTAGATAGGTCGACAGGGTCAAAAGGTCAACCAGACAACGGTCATCTCAAGTTTTTGAGGGGTTTTAGGCCGCAGATTGTATATTTTATGTTATGTGACCACCATCAGTCCAAATGTGTACCCTGTGTTAACCATTTCTGTGTTGACCATTGTCATGTCGAACTTTCTAAATGCTAAATTTAAGAGGTGCTATTATGCTGAGACTTGCAGTGCCACACAAAAAAAGAAAAAAAGCAGGTGCACACTAAGAATACTGGCAATCAAAACAATTATAATAAACTGCAATTTATCATGGAGTAAAATTGACATTCTTAGCATTAATTTTTGGCCATAAATATGGGCCCACCTTCCATGACCAGGTGACCTCATAAAGGTGGGTCCCTAACACTACTTAGATTCAAGTCCAGAACACGGGACAACCCAGGCCAGCACCATCCAACCGCCACAAAGCATCACGCTAGTAAGAAGTAACAGCTTAAGAATTAAAAAGTGTTACATTAATAAGAAGTAGCAGCTTATGTGCTAAATCTGTTACATAGGTGAGAAGAAGCAATTAAAGTGTTAAAAAAAGTGTTACCGTAGTAAAAAGCTAAGAACCTCCATTTTACTCCATGTTAAATTGCAGAGTTTATTATAATTGTTATGATCGCCAGTGTTTTTAGTGTTTAGACTGTGCACCTGCATTTTCTTTTTTTGTTTTCCCTATAGGACCTTTTTTTCCCTTGTTGACCTATTGACTGTCTACCGAGATTGTAGCTCTATCATCTTGATAACAACCAACTGATACTACTAATTGCAGTGCGTCTTTTCTTCAAAATGAAGGGCCTAGTTCAGAGATGGTGCGTGTTTAGACCATCGACCAGCACTTTTCCAAGACATTTCTGATACTATGCGTCTCTATTGGCAAAAGCGCATTTGTGAGTGACTCATGTGGGGGGGGGGGGGAGGGGGGAGTTTTTAGGGATTTTTATGCAGGCAAAAACAAATGCTCAACTACCTGGACATCGGCATTGCATGCGGTAACCTATTCTTATAGGTTAAATCTGCTTCTGAAAATTGTAAATGTTTTCCTTTAAGTTTTCACACTTGTAACATTTATTATGCAATGTTTTTCATAACCGTGTGCTTACAGCTTCTGTTCTCTAATCTTTTCCAGCTGGATGACCCCAAAAGCAGTGTGGAGGAAGCAGTGAAAGGTTCCGATGTGTCTGAGCAGATTGGAGGTCTAGGTACAAATCAGGCCTTAGAGGAGGACTATGCCTCATCAGATTACCAGCCAGGTCCTCTCTTCCATAGGGTTCCATCACTTCTTACCAATGCAGTGCCACTGTCCGAGAACGTCAAGGAGAAATGGGCCAAGGATGTGGATCATCTCATTGAGAGGTTGCTACCTCATTGTGGGAATGGGGGTGACCTTCACCTCCTAGCTGGCACCGTTCCCTCTAATAATAAAATAAAAGACAAAGTGACCGTTCCGGAGTACGTCTGGTTGGCAGCTTGTTGTAACATCCCCGATGCCTGGTCCTTTGGGGTCATTAAGAGAACGGATGATGTAGATAGTCTAGAAGAGGTTACTATGGAGGAACTTGAGAGCAGACTACCTGGTGGTGTGAAGTTATTTTCCAACCAGTGTGGTGGAGGAGCTTTACCCCCGAATTTGGCAACGGTATCCGAATCCTCAACCCAAACCGAGGACGAACCCCCAGTTAAAACACCAGGGGCGTTTTCTAGATTTTTCCAGTTCCTTTTCTGCATCACCTATGAAATTGTGAAGAGCATCTTGTGCCTCGTGTGGTTCCTAGTGAAACAAATCTGTAATTTAATTTTTGGGAGACTGTACTGGATCTGGACCGCTGCCACCACCTACATTCTGGCTCTGAGCAGCGTTCTGTTGAACATTCCTTGCGACGTCCTCTACGTCCTGGCAGATATTCTCTGTGGCTTTGTGCGAGTCATTGACAATGTGTTTTCGGTTGTCTGTCTGGTGCTCAGACTGCCAACCAGGTTTCTGTGTGACATGGCCAGTTTCCCTTATTATACAATCTGTGCCATACCGAATGTTGGTATCGACATACTAGGTGGTATCTGGGGCATCTTTGCCCTGGGGCTCCAGGCTGTGTTTGGTGCATTTGGCGGGTCATTCTCAGTGGCCTCTTTCGCAGGGAGTAGTGTTTTCCAAAGGTTCGTGGGACAGTCGGAAAGTTATGAAAACTGACCGGCATTATTAAGTTAGGAAAGTAAAACGCAACGATGATTGGTAGACGTGCTCGCACTTTACAGCAAGGTGTTATGTAATTCCTGTGTGACTTATACCAGATGTCCATATATTTGACTCCTGTTTATCAGTGTTTTGTAAATCCACAGGAATTAGACTTGTTTAAATGGCAGGACAATGATGGCTTTTGAGTACCTTTTAAATAGGAATGACTAGCTGGCATTCAATCTCATTTTGTCGGCTTTAGTTATCTCTTACTAGTGTAGCCGATCTCACCCGTTGTGGCTATCCATAATTACACGCATACAGTACCTCTTAAGATTTGGCTTGTGAAGGGTCAGTTCGAAATGCACCATTATTCTGAATTGTAGGTTGTGGGGATATTTAAATACCATTTGTCTGTAGAAATAATTGTGGCCACATTTTGAGGTACTAGGATTAATGTGTTTTACGGCACATAAAAAATGCTCTTTCTATTTTTGAGACTTGGATGAATCGGGCAAATATCTTCTTTAACTCCTAGTCGGGGGGGATTTTTTTTTTATATTTGTGAACATAACACAAGATTACATACACTTTGTGGGTAAAGTGTACCCATCACATACTCTCAGTGAAGGCCACCGTGTTGTAGCATGAACATATAATTACAATAATTCATGCCCATTCAGGCTTTTCATCCAGTAGAAATGAGTGAAGTCACAGAGGTATAAGGCCCTTTGTGCCTCGGACCTCAGTGATGTCGCTAAATAACACTGATGCTACACTGAATATTGCATCGGCCTTAAAATGTGTTTCTTACATGTGCAGATACCGTGTTACGTTGCCAGCCCTTTGAGTGTAAAATTTGCTTTAATAAATAACTGGAATAGTCTTTGGTTTCTATTTACCTAACAGATATGGCCGGGTAACAGACAATAACTTACACTTTTGCTCCAGCTTTTACACAAACTTGGTGCTAAAGTGTCCGAAATGTAAATGTTTTGCTTTATTAATGTCCTAAACTAAAGGGGAGATTTATCAAGATAAAGTATCAACCAAACCACTTTGAACTGTTCTTTTACAGGCTGTGTTGAAATGACAGAAGCTTGATTGGTGGTACTTGATCTCTCTCCCCCTATTATATCAAATTACAGTTTTTTGAGTCCACAACAAATTTATATTAAAAAAACAACAACCTTATACATTTACATTATTGTACGTTATTGTAAGTTGTTTTTTTTTAATGTGCCTTGTATAGTTATGATTATCTCAAGACATACTCCGTATTCTTCTAAATTTTAGACTTTATACATGTGAGCAAGAAACACCTGTAAATTGAGCAGGATTTCCACATTCCTAAATGCTATGTTTCTCCTACTAATGTTTTATCTGTTACACTGATTTGTTTTTTTGGGGGTTTTTTTGTGTTTGTTTTATTCTGACTTGGTTCTAGTTGCACTGATTTAAAAAAATATATATATACAAAATACAGGATCAGTTGATGTCCAGCTGCAAATTGCTCTGCTGAGGTTTAGTAAAGATTGCAAAAACACTTTATTTTGACTTCTAAATTGACATTTGCCAAGCTCGAAACAATACCATGCTTTGACAAGACTTTGTGAATTTTGCTATGCACTGCTAACTTTATCACTACATTTTTTTGGGTTCAGATGTCTGAAGTCCATTTGCTTCCTTAAAAGAACTTGTACACCCTCTATCTCTGTTAATTTCTAAGTTCTAGATTTGATAAAACATCTTAAAAAAGCGAAATGGAAGTGTTGCCTATTGGAACCATTCATTTTTCAGCTGTGGTTTTCCTAGTGCACTAAATAAATCATAGCAGGAATTTGATTGGTTGCCGTGGGCATTTTAAATTTTTACAGTTTTTAGTAAATATACCTAGTGCCTCTTTTCTGAGGGCAGCTTACATGATCATACGCAGCACTTTGGCTGATTTCTTGTAACGGTAGGGACCATCTTTTGTTGAGAGCAGGGGTACACAAACCCGTTTTAATAAAGCCACCACCAGGGTAAGGTTAAGTATAGGCACCACTGAGGGGAGGGTTGGTTAGGGTAAGGCTCAGGGAGGGTTAGGGTTAAGGGGGTAGGGGATAGCATACTTAACCCCCATTAAGGAGTTGTGATGCCCGGCATCCCATCCACCAGTCAATCATACTGGACCCCTTCATACAATTTGGGTGAATTCCACAGAAAAGATTGTATCGTCTTTACCATATAGTACACTGTCACTGTGCAATAAATATCAGATGTCCAGGTAACTAACCCATCCTTCTCTTAGGATGATAGCTGGTGTTAATATCAGGAATATCTGTCACAATTTCACTGTACAAGTCCTCACTACTGAATTTAAAATGAAAAATAAATTGCTTTATTCTGAGAGCTGACCTTTTTGCACCCAATAAAAAAGGAATATCATACCTCAAAGTGCAGGTAGCCATTTTGTTCAGCTGCTTTCTCAGGAATGTACTTCTTCAGTGGGCTAGGAACTGGTGACATCACTGCTTCATGAAGTAAAGGTAGACATTTTGTGTGCTGAACGTTGTGTCTCAGTGATGTCACGAGTTCCCAGCGACATTTGATGACTTCAAAGAAGACATACTGGCAAAATATAGGTGCAGTCGGGGAAAAATGGCTGCTTCCATGTTAAGACCGAACAAACCCTTAAACGCTTCACCAAGAAAATACCACTTCAAAGAATTGCTTTTCGATGATCTAAAGCTGAAAAAGGATGAAGGAATTATTGGGGGGAAAAGTGCACAATATTTTTTCCCACCATTTATCACATGCAATTGATACCAAGGGTGTGATTTAACAAAGATTAAAGAGATATAAAGTACCAACGAATCCGCTTCTGTCATTTTTCAAACACAGCCTGTAACGTGACAGAAGCTGGTGGGTATTATATCATTCTTAAAGCTTTGATAAATTTAGGTCTAGGTGAATACTGGGGAAAAGCCATTTTTAACTAAATCTCAGATCTGAACTATGCCTTGTAATTGATTGCCCCTTTAACAAAATGGCAGAGTTTGTCCTGCATTCCGCATGGCTACGGCCAGCTTTAATAAACTTCATTATCTATATACAACAGTATACTCTTTAGTGTGTTATGTTTTTAAGTTATATTCCTCTTTTTTTTTTTTTTTTTTTTTTAAACCTTTATTAACACCTAGGAAAATATAATTTTGAGACAGCCCCACCCCTGAGCCGCGTGAGCAATCACAAACCACAATTCAGGCATACTGGCTTCTGATTGGTCCTCCCGCACCACCTTTTGTGACAATTCATGTTAGTTGAGCAAATAAATTAGCTGGCTCTTAATTACCCAGGGCTGCTCCATACTTACATTTTTCTATAGCTAGGGAGCAGGAACAGTACTGAAAATGTTTCTGAGGATTCTAGAGCAGAGTTAAGGCGGTACTATTGTTGATGATCAAAAGCCTGTATATAACTATGTAATTACATTACCTGTATTTAAATATCCGCTACCATTGTCTTTCAAGATTTGTGTTGCATTGGAACAAAGAGCGTTGTACATAGGGAATTGCGTGGGAGGTCCAGGTTACATATGCAGCCTTGCCCCTTGCTCATACTGTATTACGTTAAGTGTTCTTTGATGTGTATATAATGGAGCTTAGTGAGTCGGTTAGTTTTAGGTGTGTTTTTGTTTTTTACTGGGGTCCTTCAACATAAAGTTTCACAGAACAGTCATTAGGGTGGATCTAAGAGAACGACGTTGGCTTGTAAATTATACCCTTGTTGCATGCTGTTTATGCAAGGCTTCTGTAGTCCTTGAAACTATTTAGGTTCATTAAGCAGCGCAGCAATGGGCAATTCATTTTTAACTTTCCATAAATTTGTGCTGCCAAATAGCAAAGTGAATCCATCGGTACGAAATGGGACACGCAGTAGGTTCAACGTAGGAATGGCTGCAAATATTCTAAATCACGAAGGTTTATCACCTGGATATTTCTCTACTGTAAATATAAGACTACTTTAAAGTCACCTTGACCTTGCAAATACGCAGGAGTCTACTGAAATACAAGGTGACTTGTAATACACAGTATTGGGTGTGCATTATTATGTATAATATATTGTATTATCCTTACGAACACTGAAGTGATGGCATCACAACTGGCTGATTGTAAGCAACGTCATTAAGACTTTCTATAAAGATATTTCTTTAATCTTGCATAATGTCTGCCACTGGGATTGCGTTATTCGTTACAATTTGTGTTTCTTCGTATTGACCGAGATGTTGACGTGAGAACCTGCCGTTATCATGTATAGGAGTTTATAGACATGTTGGCATTACTTGTGTATTATATGGGGGATGACGTTTACAGGGGGAAGCGAACTGCAGGTTTTTAGCTTCTGTTTTCATGTATATGCTTGTGGAATTTTGTTTACTAATCAACATGTGCAATTAAAGTCTGAGCTTGTTTAAATATCTCTAAAGAATGTATTTCTTTTCCTAATTTTGTCTTGTTTTACTTATTGAATAAATCAAATCTTTTTTTCTTTTTTTTTTAAACAGGATGTTTTATGCTCGCACAAATCTCATGTTTATCTATAAGAAATATTAGCAAAATACCTTTATTGGGGTAGAATTTAAATAAAAATAGATCTGCTTTGTCTGTGTGCTGCTTTATAAAGCTGGACTGAGTAAATGCTCTGGTGCTTGAACCTGACCAGACGCTAACCATTGCCTGCCTGTTTCATCATTATAATGTCCATTCTGGTCTGTGACCAAAGGGTCTATTCATGAAGCAGCGAAAAGAGTGGGGTAAACAAACCAGTGGTGAAGTTGCCTATGGCAACCAATCAGCATCTTCCTTACATTTTATAGAATGTACTTGACAAAGGCTTCTTTCAAAGCTGATTGGTTCCTTCTCTACTGGACCTTTTCTCCACTCTTTTTTTTCACTGCTTTATGAATAGACCCCCAAGCCTCTAATATAAATGGCGCAAGTGCAGCCCAGACAGATAATCACCTAGACATACGAGGGCAAATGTAATAGGGTCCATGTTTTCCGCGGGTACGGATGGTGGACAATCTCTGACTTTTTTTTTTCTTTTCTTTTTTTTTTCTTTTCTTTTTTTTTTTTACAGGGGCAATCATTTACAAGGCAAAACCATGCGTTGTAAATGATTGCCTCTTTAAAAAAAAAAGTCTGAGATCGGCCACCATCTCGTATTTCCGCCAAACTCTGACCCTATTACATATTTCACTTGTTGTATTATGGCTGTATATCATTTCTCCATATTCTGCCATTCCTGGATCCTTGTGTTTTGTGGTGTTTTATTCTACTCTTTCTTTAACTCTGAAGGGGATCTGGCTTCTACCTACATCTAATGGTGGCAGCCATTTTGTGGTCTGAACCAACATTTAGCCAATGGATTCAGCAGGAACTGGTGACATCGCTGAGAAATGAGGCACTGTCTTGTCTCATGCCTCAGACATGCCGCCGGCTCCCGGGTGAGTTCATAGACTGCATTCATGGTTCGGCAAACAAAATTGCTGAATCCATATTGGTGAAGGATCCAGTTTGGTTGCCATAGTTCCATTTCGCTTTCTAGAGCGCCAAACAGCTGTAGTGACTGGCCAGCACATTTTATGCTATTGCTACTTGTTAATCTTGTGTGACGTTAGCGATCGAGCAATCTAATAGCATTCACTGCTCAGCCATCTCATAGATTGCTAGTATTTGGAATGGTGCAAGAGAAAGACTCAGAGCCGCCTATCTGCCCAGCAATAACGTAGAGAACACTTCAATTACTGGTATGCTTGTGCCTCTTGTCATGTGACCACTTTCCTATGTCCTGTATGTAAAATATGTTCTATTTTTTTCATATGTATGATTACAAGGAAATAAAATAACTTAAGACATTATCATTATTAGTTTTTTTGTATTGTCATGTAAACTATCTAGTAGATCATGGGATTTAGTTAATAATAAAGGGTTTTCCCTAGACTCTCCATAGCATATCTTTAAATTGACTTTATAGGCTGAATGCATTCACTCCCCTGGTCACTCCAAGTTGAGATTGGCATTGATGCTTAGCAACCGCTGACGGATGTCCGATGGTTTTCTGCCATCAAGGTAAAGTGCTGGATGGTTTCATCGATGGAGACCATCGGTGGCCATAACCAGATCAAAGTAATCTTTCACACCTCTTCTGCAATAAGACCTAACCATGCAAAGTTGATTTGCTACAGTATCCCTATATCAGAAGATCAAGCTATGAATTTGTCCATCATTGTGTTGCATTTGTCATTCGCGCTAGATTTGCTGTTCTCTATGTGTAGATGGCGTGTTATTTATAATACAAGGAGCCCACTTATCTTGAGCTATTTTCATGAAATACACATAGGGCCAGATTTAATTAGTCGTAATCTGCCGTATCGCCAATGATGGTAGCTCTGATAAGCCGCTCCGGTTCTCAAAACTGTCATAATTGGCGTTTGTACGGCAGCTCTCAGCAAATTGAATCTGGCCCATAGTACTGCAGCTGGGTCTTAATAGCCCAACTTGACATGACTTGGGATAAGTCGCCCTACAGCTATATTCCTGGTTCCGGCTGGGCAACACCTCAGGAGCTATTATGCATGGGACAGCTATAACGTATCGCACTACGCTTTAACCTTTGGCTTTATACACACGGGGGTAAATTTACTAAGGTGGGAGATTTTTAGAACTGGTGATGTTGCCCATAGCAACCAATCAGATTATATCTATTATCTGCTAGAAGCAGCTAGACAAATGGTAAGAAGAATCTGATTGGTTGCCATGGGTAACATCACCAGTTCTAAAAATCTCCCACCTTAGTAAATTTACCCCACGGTCTTCACTCTCGTACAGAGGTAGAGACTTTGCATATGCGAACTGCCTATGGCAGGGGTGGCCAACCAGTCAGAGACAAAGAGCCAAAAAATCTTGTTAGGTACGTCAAAGAGCTGACATCAAGCCGAAG
This sequence comes from Pseudophryne corroboree, assembly GCF_028390025.1. NCBI lineage: Eukaryota > Metazoa > Chordata > Amphibia > Anura > Myobatrachidae > Pseudophryne > Pseudophryne corroboree. The sequence goes on from NC_086445.1 coordinate 82,591,215, forward strand.
GCGCGTGTGCAAAAATGGGGTGTGACCTTGTGGCTGCTAGGCCACACCCCATGGTATAAAATACAATGAAAATGCCAGATCCACATAAAATACATTTTAAAGCCAGAATCAACATAAAATACATTGAAAAAGACACTTCAACATAAAATATATTGAAAAAGCCATATTCACATAATACACTTCAGCTCCTCCATGTGTCACTCCAGCCTGCTCCCCCATGTGTCTCTCCTGCCAGGATTCTCCTTTGTCACTCCAGCCAGCTCCCCACTGTGTCACTCCAGCCAGCTCCCCACTGTGTCACTCCAGCCAGCACCCTCCTGTATCACTCCAGTCAGCTCCCCCATTATGTCTCTCCTACTAGGATTCTCCTTTGTCACTCCAGCCCGCTCCCCACTGTCACTCCAGCCAGCACCCTCCTGTGTCACTCCAGCCAGCACCCTCCTGTGTCACTCCAGCCAGCACCCTCCTGTATCACTCCAGTCAGCGCCCCCCTTATGTCTCTCCTGCCAGGATCCTTCTGTGTCACTCTAGCCAGCTCCCCCTTGTGTCACTCCAGCCCACCCTCATATGTCACTACAGCCCAGTATCTGGCTCCCCAGTTTTCAGTCGCCGTAGTGCTGCTGTGTGTCTGGCTGGAGTGCACCAGTTTCCAGGATCTGTTGTGGTCAGGTGATTGAGTGTTGGGAGCCACATTTGAATAAAGAAAGAGCCGCATGCGGCTCAAGAGCCACGCGTTGGCCACGGCTGGCCTATGGTATGCTGATAATGGTGGTCTGTAGAGACTCCAATTGCCTGAGTTAGTTTTAACTCATATGCTGTAGTATTTATTGCAATCTAAATGGATCTAGTGGTATGCAATTTGTGTAAATGAAGTGTGGCCGTGGAACAACAAACCCCAGCATGTTCTGTCAGCTGATAGCCATATCTTCTCCAAGCCTAGCCTACAGATTGCAATATTGTTGAGACCTTTTAGGCATTGTATTAGGAAGGGGTAGGTCGGGAAATAATGGGACTGCTGAAGCTCAGGAATAAGGGTAAGTTGCGAAATGCGTTGGCAGGAGTTTGCAGTTCAGCATTCATCAAGAGGGACTCATCACGTTCTACAAGCATTGCTTTGTGTAAAGGTGGGTACACACTAGTAGATATATCTGCAGATCAATTGATCTGCAGATATATCTATGGACGGATCGGGCAGTGTGCTGTGCATACACACTGCCTGATCCGTTGGGACTGACGTCATGATCTGGGCGGGCGTGTACACATGCCCGCCCAGTTCAGCTGTCAATCACCGCCGGCCGCCGCAGCATGCGTACGGGCGGTCGGCCGACCGGCCCGTACACACACAGCGACGCGCAAATATATCGGTAGATATATTGGCCGTCGGCTGTGCTACGCAGCCGACGCGATACGTCTGTGAACGACGGAGTTCACAGACGGATCGGCCGTACACACTGGCCGACGTCTCCGCGATATATCGGCCGTTCAAGAGAACGGCCGATATATCGACCAGTGTGTACGGGCCTTAAGAAAGACCCTGAAATACATCTTGCTTAAGACCAAAACATAGTTATATGTAAGAAGTTAATGTACTTTTAAGTGATTCAGGAAAAACAATTCTTAGAATTCTGTTGAAGAGATAAATGAAACAGCTTTAATATTTAAATTACTTACAATGTAAAAAAAAAAAAAAACTTTCTCAAGCTATTAAACTAAATGCTTGGATTACAGTTATTCATTGCTCACGGAATGTTAGGCTATTCTATCAATGAGATTCTCATGACTGTCCTGTGAAGCCGATACACATACACGCAAGTACAGCCTGGGCATCGGTGCATTTGCTGTCATATGTATTTCTGATTTCTCATCAAACGCCAAACAATAATTACCAAACCGTTCTTTATCACACTAGTGGCTAAAAGTAGCTATTAAACAAACCAACACCATAAAACAATAGGAAAAAAAATCTTTTTGGAAAATATTAATGTGAATTCAAAGCTATAAATATGTCGGTAAGATGAAACGAATTATAAAGACCCCCATACATCAGCAATCGCAACAAAAATATTTGCAGACTTTTTGAGATTTTTCCCCAGATTTAAAGATCCCTCAATCCACCAATCTGCGCCCATACATTACAGATATTTTTTAGTCATTTGCAGGTCATTTTCAGCAAATACAGATCTGCCAATCTTGAAAGGCACATCAGTGTTAAGGGGGAAGGGGGGGGGGTTACACCCATAGCGATGTTTCCTTAATTTCAAAACAATCTGACTAGATTGCTTAGAGAATCCGCACACATCGCTCCGTGTGTATACCCCATAGCGATGCATGGCCCCGCATGTCGCTATCGCCGGCTCTAGATTGGCCTGCATGCAGGCACAATCTGGCTAGATCGCAAGGCTCTCATTGAGCCTTGCGGTCTAGTTAGGATCGGGCTAGCACACGTCGCGCTGAGCCTGAATCTCTCCGTGTGTACCCCCCTTAATAGAAACGGTCTGCAAATCTGATTGCTACCATACACTAACAATCTGCAGCCCCAATTGTGAAATCCAACATGTTGGACAACCTGATTTAACAATCCCAACTACTTTTTGATTGGAATCTGCGATCTGTGAACCCCATACATTGCAGATTTATTTACACAATCATCTGCAAAACACCAAATTGCCACAATTGATTGCTGATATATGGTGAGCTTTAGTTTTTTTTTTTTTTTTCATTAGTTGGTCTGAATTCATTGTGCTGAAGTTAATCCCTCACGGTCTCGGAAGTCCAGTCCAAGACAAGCACTTCATAGCAAGACCCCTGATGGTAGTTTAGACCATTGATAGACAACCTGATATGCTTTAGGGGCCATGATGGGTGCCCCCCTAACCTTCAAAAGGGGCACATTAACACGTGTCACAAGCTATAACAAATAGATCTGCCAATAAAGCAGGCAGAAGCTAGTTGTCACAGGTAGAGCTCGCACTCACGGACACCAGCCACTCTGTTGCGCGCGGAGGCAGTCCATCCCCTCATATCACCCTCGGCTCCTCCTCTGAGCTGGGTCCCCCACCTCACAATCTGGTCCAGATATCAGCCATCCTGGTTTGTATGGATTGTGCGTCCATCACACAGGAAGAGAGAACATGGCGGCTGTGTTTCTGCTGCTGAGAGCTTGGGTCGTGGCACCCTTGACTGGGAGGAACCTGAACGGTAAGTCTGGTGAGGTCATGTCTGACTGCAATGATGCCACATGCCAAGAAGGGGCACTGCTGTGGCATAATGTGAAAAGGGGGCACTACTGTGGCATAATATGAATTGCGGGCCATATTAAAATGAAGTCAGTGACTTGGAATGGTAGAATGTGGGGGTACGGGAGGGGGAGCCATTGCATAATCTTGACCTGAGCGCCGTGACTCCATGCTATGCCTCTGTCTCCATGTGGCCCATCTGCTGTTTAGACAGTTTCTGGAAGTACCCCACCAGGGCCTGTATACTAATTGCAGCTAGGTGCTTAGATTACACTAATCATTTCAGATTGCTGCAAGCCTAGTTCACAATTTGCCCCTAAGTGCAATATTAGTAAATGGGCTTCACTGTCTAAAATGTTATTTGAAGCTGAGAATGTTTGCTTATATTTACGGAATCGTATAGGAATTCGGGGTATTTGAAATGTTATAATATCTAAAAAATATTTTGAGTAAGCTTAAAAAAAAATCCTGATAACTTTTGCTATCTGTTTTAAATGAGACTATTCTGCAGCGCTGTACTGAGTTCATGAGCTCTTGACTGGCCATAAATATCTGCTGTATAAGATAATGATGTACTGAAACCAATGTTGGGCAAATTGATAGATGGGTTGGGTACGAAATCCCTACACTCAGAAGAGCAACAGCGGAATCCCAACTGCTAGAATGCTGACGGATCTTGGTAAATACTTTCACCCTACTTCTAACTCACCACTCAGCCTAACCTGAACCATCCCACCCCCTGCAGCCTAACCCTAACCTCCCGTACTTTCCTCCGGGATCCGTTGGGATCCTGCTGCTGGTATTCTGAATGTCGGGATTTTGACTTCATCCTTCAATATACACTGCTCAAAAAAATAAAGGGAACACTAAAATAACACATCCTAGATCTGAATTAATGAAATATTCTTATTAAATACTTTGTTCTTTACATAATTGAATGTGCTGACAACAAAATCACACAAAAATTATCAATGGAAATCAAATTTATTAACCCATGGAGGTCTGGATTTGGAATCACACTCAAAATTAAAGTGGAAAAACACACTACAGGCTGATCCAACTTTGATGTAATGTCCTTAAAACAAGTCAAAATGAGGCTCATTAGTGTGTCAGAGATTCTGGGGCTAATTCAGTAAGGATAGCAAATTCTGCTAATAAGCAGAATTTGCTATCCTTTTGGTCGCATACTGGGGCCACCCATCGCTGGGCAAGGCCGTCCAGCATACTGACTGGTGCCCCCCCCCCCCCCCTTTCAGCAAGTAGAAATTGAGATCACTTCGCAATTTCTGCTTGTCATCAGAACGTAAGGATGACTCCTGCCGGCGCAGCTTAGCGCAGGAGTCCCGGCGCCATCTTACCTGTCGCCGCGGCTGCTTGTGACATCGACCGTGTCCCCATTCACGCCACACCGCCCACCGTTCGGGTCGCCCCGCAATGCTTCGACTCCTCCCTCGAAACAGAGCGTTGCCCACCACCCATCCCGCAACCTCCTCTGCCTGATTGACAGGCATAGGCAATCGCATTTTCTGCGGACCCCCGTGGAAGATGCAGGCGCATGTGCAGGATGGGTGCTGCGCCTGCATCTGCATCTTTTCAGCAAAAATTGCGGTTGGATCTCACACTGCGATCCAACTTGAATTAGTCCCTCTGACCGTAGATGTGCTAATCTACGATCAGCTCTGAATTAGGCCTGGTGTTCCTTAGGTGAAAGAATGAAGGATTGATCATGGCAGACATTTGATTAATTGTCAAACCACAAGGCTAAAGCTGGATAGACACATTAAGAATATCTGTCTAACCAACCAATCAATCAATCTGGTCATTCGGTCAAATTGGTGAAATCCGTTTGATTTAACCAATTTGTCTGAATTACCGGTTTTTGTCCATTTTCCGGCATTTAGGAGCAAATAACGGACTCCCTCGCTCCCATACATTACCAGATTTTTGTTCCAGTGATTTGGTTGGTTGGACAGATAATCTTCAGGTGTATGGCCAGCTTTAGCTTTGCCACATGGTAAAACTATTGCAAGTCTGAACCCCCAAGCCTAGGTCCAGTTAGCTGGTCCAGTGGAAACCTTGTTTGACTGTATGATCCTGTCCTAACAACCTCTTAATTTATCAGGATGCAGGTGCAGACAAATGGCACTTATCCACGCTGGAGCTCAGCTAGCCAACAACATGCGAGATAGGACAGAACCCTTTGGAACATCTCTAATGTAAAACTTTCTCTTTTGGAGCACTTCCCTATGATTTTAGCCTTCAGAGTTAACATTATCCCAAATTACAACTTAAAAATAAATATTTTAACTCTCCGCCCTCCTCCTCCATACAGGAGAATTTTTGTGAAACTATAAGAGAAACCTTAGCCTCTAGTTCAATATCCACATGCATCAAGGAGAATCCAAACAAGGTCCACTACCGCTGGTACCTTACTCCCGACAAGCTTGCCAAAATGTCTACTCCCTCCTCTGCTTTCAGGGCTGTGGCCATGTAGCTACAGTACCTTCATCCATATCTGGTGGATGTGCCCTAAAGTCTCCTCCTTTTGGGACAGAGCTTGTGCCCTTCTCACTTCTGCCGTGCCTGTCCAAAAAGATCTGTGATCATTCCTCTTTGTTATCCCCTTATAGGAGCTGACCCCCACTCTGCAAAATCAGCCTCCCATGTTTTGCCCGGTTACTAGCTAACCCTAACTACCCCTAGTGCCTAACCCTAACCCCCACCCTGATACTCTCTGGAGTGGTGTCAGGATTCCAGCGTCGGTCACATGACCGCTAGGTTCGTGACAGCCGGGATGCTAAATGCACCCCAGTTCAACACATGCAGAGAAAACAATAACATGAAATACAGATGTAGCCATGCTAGTCGTGGCTTCATCTGTGCATGGGTGCGCCCAGCGACTACGTCTCCGTCCAGGCACGCGCCCGTGACGGAGACGCACACCATTCACTAGAATGCGAGAGCGTCTCCGTCCGGGCGTGCGTGGCTGGCCGGCCAGAGACACTCCCGCCATGACTAGGTGGACGGATCGCCTAGTCATGCCGGGAGTGCACGCCTGCGATGGAGCCGCCTCATATGAGTGCGGCTTCCATCTGTATACGTTAATGCAAGTGTCGTTTGAGAGAGCAATGTGCAGCTACTCTTCCCGGTACATCCTCTGAGTCACAGTCAGCGGGTCTCAGTACAATATAGCACCTTCAGGATATGGTGAAATGGCAGAGTTGGAGCATGAATGTGCAGTCACTGTACCGACAGCAAATATGTGATGCCATCAGGTCACCTGACCCGGATTAATATTAGCCCAAATGTATTAAACCTTAGCAAGAGAGAAAGTGGAGACGGATAAAGAGTGATAAAGTACCAACCAATCAGCTCCCAACTGCCATGTCTCAGGCTGTGTTTGAAAAATGACAGTTAGGAGCTGGTTAGCTGGTACTTTATCACTCCTAATGCTTCTCAACTTTATCTCTTGTTAAGGCTTAATACATTTGGGCCATAATGCCAAAAGTGTATACAGGTATTTTAGGCCTTAGTGCCAGGGCCAGGCAATTATGTTTATTTTATTAAGTAGCTATTTACAGAGGCTACTAATGCCAGTAATGCCCAGTTGGACTGGCCTGTCCTATCTGAACACCAAACCAATGGCTATTTCCAATGTCACCCTACGCTGCTTCATGCAGAAAAGAACCATGTTACAGACTGAAACGCCACAATTACTCTTCTTGTCCTTTAGCACTGTATAGAAAATAGCTTCTTAATTCGCAAGAGGTTGCGTACAGCTCATCAGCAAGACATGCCACGGGGCTGACTCTCTCTTTCTCGCTCGCTCGTGTCAGTCTATAGATCCATATTTAGAAATGTTTGAAAATGCTATAAATAGGAGAGACACGTTTGTGCAAATGTTTGTTCTGTGTCAAGCATATAAAGCGCAGATCATCTGCTAGACATTGTCCAGACACCTATAGATCATATACTGTATATACTATACTTTACAGTGTACTATTTAAACTCAATTTCTTAATTAATTGTACATTTTTATTTCAGAAGATCACATTATTAATATGATCCAAGCCACAGAAGGCTAGCACTTACTTCAGCACTTGTCAGCAATGCGTCCAATGTATACAACATTCTATATAGCATACTGTAGATCACATATTCCATGGTGCATTTTATGTATATTGAAGCTGCTCTACTGTTTTGGGAATATTTTATTAACATGCCCCTTAGCCGGTATCCTGGGGCCTTCTACGTATAGCTGTGGTTCCGTGGGCTCCTCCAGTTCTGTATTACGGAATCAGCAAATCTATAACTGGCAGGGGAGGGGGTGTATGAGCAGGAAAACCATTCCCAAACTGCAATCTTCCGACGACCCCCTTACCCCACTTTCACCCAGTACCTCTGTAATGTGTAGGTAGTAATAGCATTTACTGTAGCATTCCAATAAAACATTAAATATTGACTTTGGTTAGTCATCTCTATTATGTGTCAACAAGACGGCTAGTGTGATTGTGAACCAGTACGAACGTATGTATTTCTCTCCAATTTACCATTAAATAACTTTACAGAAACATGACACTGTATTTAATATTATATTGATGCAACCATGACAGAGATGGTGACTCCAATAATTTGTATTGTGGTAGTGACCCCTAGAACCCCGAAAATTCATCCTATTGAAACCATGATTTATGTGTCAAACTATGGCCCATCCCAATCTGCCAATGTAATACAGTATATAACACGTACATCATCTACCGCCATGGATCCATAGGCTAGGGTCACGTCTGAGCTTTAGTAGGTGGAAAGCATTGCTGCTAGAGTTGGAAGGAACAATCATATTTGCAATTTATATAAAAACATATACAGTATATATATATATATATATATATATATATATATTTACAGAGTATATATATATATATAAAATTATTTTTTTTGTTACATCTGTCTTTTTGTTTGTTGCAAGAGCAGACAAACTCAATAGCAGAATATTAACCAGCACCAGTCCTGGGGACCCACAGACATGGCTATATCACCAGTGTTGGATTTAGCCTATGGGATCCGGTCTCTAGGTCGACACTATCTAGGTTGACCACTATTGGTCGACAGTAACTAGGTCGACAGGGTTTCTAGGTCAAAAGGTCGACATGAGTTTTTCACAATTTTTTTCTTTTTTTTAACCTTTTCATACTTAACGATCCACGTGGACTATGATTGGAACTGTAATCTGCCAGCGCGAGCCATGCTAGGGGACACGGTGCACTAATTGGGGTTCCCGGTCACTCTACGAAGAAAACTACACAAACCCCCCCATATCAAGGTGCATGCACTGGGTGCGGGCATATCAGGGTACATGCACTGGGTGGGTTGCCATATCAGGGTACATGCCATGGGTGTGGTACCATATCAGGGTGCATGCACTGTGTGTGGGGCATATCAGGGTGCATGCACTGGGTGCTGTGCATATCAGGGTGCATGCACTGGGTGTGGGGCATATCAGGGTGCATGCACTGGTTGGGTTGCCATATCAGGGTGCATACACTGAGTTCGGGGCATATCAGGGTGCATGCACTGGCTGTGGTGCCATATCAGGGTGCATGCAATGGGTGTGGGGCATATTAGGGTGCATGCACTGGGTGCAGTGCCATATCAGGGTGCAGGACATATCAGGGTGCATGCACTGGGTTCGGTGCCATATCAGGGTGCATACACTGGGTACAGTGCCATATCAGGGTGCATGCCATGGGTGTGGTGCCATATCAGGGTGCATGCACTGGCTGCGGTGCCATATCAGGGTGCATGCACTGGGTGCAGGACATTACAGGGTGCATACACTGGTGAGGTGCCATATCGGGGTTCATGCACTGGCTGGTTGCAATATCAGGGTGCGTGCACTGGCTACGGTGCCATATCAGCGTGCATGCACTGGGTGTGGTGCCATATCCGGGTGCAGGCACTGGCTGCTGTACCATATCTGGGTGCGGTGCCATATCAGGGTGCATGCACTGGCTGCGGTGCCATATCAGGGTACATGCACTGGCTGCATTACCATATATGGTGGCAAGCACTGGCTGCAGTGCCATATCAGGGTGCATGCACTGGCTGCTGTGTATATCAGGGTGCATGCACTAGGTGCAGGACATTACAGGGTGCATACACTGGTGAGGTGCCATACCAGGGTGCATGCACTGGCTGGTTGCCATATCAGGGTGCGTTCACTGGCTATGGTGCCATATCAGCGTGCATGCCATGGGTGTGGTGCCATACCATGGTGCATGCACTGGCTGTGGTGCCATATCAGGGTGCATGCACTGGGTGCTGTACCACATCCGGGTGCATGCACTGGCTGCGGTGCCATATCAGGGTGCATGCACTGGCTGCGGTGCCATATCAGGGTGCATGCACTTTCTGCGGTGCCATATCAGGGTACATGCACTGGCTGCATTACCATATCTGGGTGCAAGAACTAGCTGTGATGCCATATCAGGGTGCATGCACTGGCTGCTGTGTATATCGGTGCATGCACTGGGTGCGGGCATATCAGGGTGCATGCACTGGGTGCAGGGCATATCAGGGTGCATGCATTGGGTGCAGGGCATATCGGTGCATGCACTGGGTTCTGTGCATGTTAAGGTGCATGCACTGGGTGGGCTGCCACATCAGGGTGCATGCACAGGGTGCGTGTCCTCATCAGGGTGCATGCACTGGGTGTGTGGCAACGTCAGGGTGCATGCACTGGGTGCAGTGCCATATCAAGGTGCATGTACTGTGCATATCAGGGTGCATGAACTGGGTAGCTTGCCATATCAGGGTGCATGCACTGGGTGTGGTGCCATATCAGGGTGCATGCACTGTGCGTGGGGCATTTCAGGGTGCATGCACTGTGCGCAGGGCATATCAGGGTGCATGCACTGGGTGCTGTGTATATCGGGTGCATGCACTGGGTGCTGTGTATATCGGTGCATGCACTGGGTGCAGGGCATATCAGGGTGCATGCACTGGGTGGGTTTCCATATCAGGGTGCATGCAGTGTGTGCAGTGCCATATCAGGGTGCAAACACTGGGTTCGGGGCATATCAGGGTGCATGCACTGGGTGTGGGTCATATCAGGGTGCATGCACTGGGTGCAGTGCCATATCAGTTTGCATACACTAGGTGCAAGGCATAGGGAGCATGCACTGGGTTTGGTGGCATATCAGGGTGCGTGCACTGGGTACGGTGCCATATCAGGGTGCATGCACTAGGTGCAGGCCATTACAGGGTACATACACTGGGTGAGCTGCCATATCAGGGTGCATGCACTGGATGCTGTGTATATCAGGGTGCATGCACTGGGTGGGTTGCCATATCAGGGTGCATGCACTGGGTACGGTGCCATATCAGGATGCATGCCATGGGTGTGGTGCCATATCAGGGTGCATGCACTGGCTGCGGCGCCATATCAGGGTACATGCACTGGCTGCATTACCATATCTGGTTGCAAGCACTGGCTGCGGTGCCATATCAGGTTGCATGCACTGGCTACTGTGTATATCAGGGTGCATGCACTAGGTGCAGGACATTACAGGGTGCATACACTGGTGAGGTGCCACATCAGGGTGCATGCACTGGCTGGTTGCCATATCAGGGTGCGTGCACTGGGTATGGTGCCATATCAGGGTGCATGCCATGGGTGTGGTGCCATATCACGGTGCATCCACTGGCTGCTGTGCCATATCAGGGTGCATGCACTGGCTGCGGTGCCATATCCGGGTGCATGCACTGGCTGCGGTGCCATATCAGGGTGCATGCACTGGGTGTGGTGCCATATCGGGGTGCATGCACTGGCTGTGGTGCCATATCAGGGTGCATGACATTACAGGGTGCATACACTGGTGAGGTGCCATATCAGGGTGCATACACTGGCTGGTTGCCATATCAGGGTGCGTGCACTGGGTACGGTGCCATATCAGGGTGCATGCACTGCGTGTGGGTCATATCAGGGTGCATGCACTGGGTGCAGTGCCATATCAGTTTGCATACACTAGGTGCAAGGCATAGGGAGCATGCACTGGGTTCGGTGCCATATCAGGGTGCGTGCACTGGATACGGTGCCATATCAGGGTGCATGCACTAGGTGCAGGACATTACAAGGTACATACACTGGGTGAGCTGCCATATCAGGGTGCATGCACTGGATGCTGTGTATATCAGGGTGCATGCACTGGGTGGGTTGCCATATCAGGGTGCATGCACTGGGTACGGTGCCATATCAGGATGCATGCCATGGGTGTGGTGCCATATCAGGGTGCATGCACTGGCTGCGGTGCCATATCAGGGTGCATGCACTGGCTGCGGCGCCATATCAGGGTACATGCACTGGCTGCATTACCATATCTGGTTGCAAGCACTGGCTGTGGTGCCATATCAGGGTGCATGCACTGGCTACTGTGTATATCAGGGTGCATGCACTAGGTGCAGGACATTACAGGGTGCAAACACTGGCGAGGTGCCACATCAGGGTGCATGCACTGGCTGGTTGCCATATCAGGGTGCGTGCACTGGGTACGGTGCCATATCAGGGTGCATGCCATGGGTGTGGTGCCATATCACGGTGCATGCACTGGCTGCGGTGCCATATCAGGGTGTATGCACTGGCTGCGGTGCCATATCAGGGTGCATGCACTGGGTGTGGTGCCATATCGAGGTGCATGCACTGGCCGTGGTGCCATATCAGGGTGCATGCACTAGGTGCAGGACATTACAGGGTGCATAAACTGGTGAGGTGCCATATCAGGGTGCATGCACTGGCTGGTTGCCATATCAGGGTGCGTGCACTGGGTACGGGGCCATATCAGGGTGCATGCCATGGGTGTGTTGCCATATCAGGGTGCATGCACTGGCTGCGGTGCCATATCAGGGTGCATGCACTGGGTGTGGTGCCATATCGGGGTGCATGCACTGGCTTTGGTGCCATATCAGGGTGCATGCACTGGGTGTGGTGCCATATCAGGGTGCATGCACTGGGTGCAGTGCCATATCCGGGTGCATGCACTGGCTGCAGTACCATATCCGGGTGCATGCACTGGTTGCGGTGCCATATCAGGGTGCATGCACTGGCTGTGGTGCCATATCAGGGTGCATGCACTGGCTGCGTTACCATATCTGGGTGCAAGCATTGGCTGCGGTACCACATCAGGGTGCATGCACTGGCTGCTGTGTATATCGGTGCATGCACTGGGTGCGGGGCATATCAGTGTGCATGCACTGCATGCAGGGCATATCAGGGTGCATGCATTGGGTGCAGGGCATATCGGTGCATGCACTGGGTTCTGTGCATATTAAGGTGCATGCACTGGGTGGGGTGCCACATCAGGGTGCATGCACAGGGTGCGTGTCCTCATCCCGGTGAATGTACTGGATGTGTGGCCACATCAGGGTGCAGTGCCATATCAAGGTGCATGCACTGGGTGGGTTGCCATATCAGGGTGCATGCACTGGGTGTGGTGCCATATCAGGGTGAATGCACTGGGTGTGGACTGTGGTGCCATATCAGGGTGCATGCACTGTGTGCGGGGCATTTCAGGGTGCATGCACTGGGTGCTGTGTATATCAGGGTGCATGCACTGGGTGTGGGGCATATCAGGGTGCATGCACTGGGTGCAGTGCCATATCAGGGTGCATGCACTTGGTGCAGTGCCATATCAGGGTGCATGCATTGGGTACAGGTCATATCAGTGCATGCAATGGGTTCTGTGCATATGAAGGTGCATGCACTGGGTGGGGTGCCACATCAGGGTGCATGCACTGGGTGCGTGGCCACATCAGGGTGCATGCACTGGGTGCAGTGCCATATCAGGGTGCATACACTGGGTGCAAGACATAGGGAGCATGCACTGGGTTCGGTGCCATATCAGGGTGCATGCACTTGGTGTGGTGCCATATCAGGGTGCATGCACTGGGTGCTGTGCATTTCAGGGTGCATGCACTGTGTGCAGGGCATATCGGGGTGCATGCACTGGGTGCTGTGTATATCAGGGTGCATGCAATGGGTGCAGAGCATATCAGGGTGTATACACTGGGTGCAAGACATAGGCAGCATGTACTGGGTTCGGTGCCATACCAGGGTGTGTGCACTGGGTACGGTGCCATATCAGGGTGCATGCACTAGGTGCAGGACATTACAGGGTACATACACTGGGTGGGATGCCATATCAGGGTGCATGCACTGGCTGCGGTGCCATCTCAGGGTGCATGCACTGGCTGCGGCGCCATATCAGGGTACATGCACTGGCCGCATTACCATATCTGGTTGCAAGCACTGGCTGCGGTGCAATATCAGGGTGCATGCACTGGCTGCTGTGTATATCAGGGTGCATGCACTAGGTGCAGGACATTACAGGGTGCATACACTGGTGAGGTACCATATCAGGGTGCATGCACTGGCTGGTTGCCATATCAGGGTGCGTGCACTGGGTACGGTGCCATATCAGGGTGCATGCCATGGGTGTGGTGCCATATCAGGGTGCATGCACTGGCTGTGGTGCCATATCAGGGTGCATGCACTGGCTGCGGTGCCATATCAGGGGGCATGCACTGGGTGCGGTGCCATATACAGGTACATGCACTGGCTGCGGTACCATATCCGGATGCATGCACTGCCTGCGGTGCCATATCAGGGTGCATGCACTGGCTGCGGTGCCTTATCAGGGTGCATGCACTGGCTGGTTGCCATATCAGGATGCGTGCACTGGGTAAGGTGCCATATCAGCATGCATGCCATAGGTGTGGTGTCATATCAGGTTGCCTGCACTGGGTGCGGTGCCATATCACGGTGCATGCACTGGCTGCGGTGCCATATCCAGGTGCATGCACTGGCTGCGGTACTATATCCGGGCGCATGCACTGGCTGCGGTACCATATCAGGGTGCATGCACTGGCTGCGTTAATATATCTGGGTGTAAGCACTGGCTGCGGCGCCATATCAGGGTGCATGCACTGGCTGCTGTGTATATCAAGGTGCATGCACTGGGTCCGGTGCCATATCCAGGTGCATGCACCGGCTGTGGTACCATATCCGGGTGCATGCACTGGCTGCGGTGCCATATCAGGGTGCATGCACTGGCTGCGGTGCCATATCAGGGTACATGCACTGGCTCCGGTGCCATATCCAGGTGCATGCACTGGCTGTGGTACCATATCCGGGTGCATGCACTGGCTGCGGTGCCATATCAGGGTGCATGCACTGGCTGCGGTGCCATATCAGGGTGCATGCACTGGCTGCGGTGCCATATCAGGGTACATGCACTGGCTGCTGTGTATATCGGTGCATGCACTGGGTGCGGGGCATATCAGGGTGCATGCACTGGGTGCAGGGCATATCAGGGTGCATGCATTGGGTGCAGGGCATATAGGTGCATGCACTGGGTTCTGTGCATATTAATGTGCATGCACTGGGTGGGGTGCCACATCAGGGTGCATGCACAGGGTGTGTGTCCTCATCAGGGTGCATGCACTGTGTGTGTGGCCACATCAGGGTGCATGCACTGGGTTCAGTGCCATATCAAGGTGCATGCACTGGGCGCGGGCATATCAGGGTGCATGCACTGGGTAGGTTGCCATATCAGGGTGCATGCACTGGGTGTGGTGCCATATCAGTGTGCATGCACTGTGTGCGGGGCATTTCAGGGTGCATGCACTGTGCGCGGGGCATATCAGGGTGCATGCACTGGGTGCAGGGCATATCAGGGTGCATGCACAGGGTGGGTTGTCATATCAGGGTGCATGCAGTGTGTGCAGTGCCATATCAGGGTGCAAACACTGGGTTCGGGGCATATCAGGGTGCATGCACTGGCTGTGGTGCCATATCAGGGTGCATGCACTGGCTGTGGGGCATATCAGGCGGCATGCACTGGGTGCAGTGCCATATAAGGGTGCATACACTGGGTGCAAGACATAGGGAGCATGCACTGGGTTCGGTGCCATATCAGGGTGTGTGCACTGGGTATGGTGCCATATGAGGGTGCATGCACTGGGTGCAGGTCATATCAAGGTGCATGCATTGGGTACAGGGAATATTGGTGCATGCAATGGGTTCTGTGCATATGAAGGTGCATGCACTGGGTGGGGTGCCACATCAGGGTGCATGCACTGGGTGCGTGGCCACATCAGGGTGCATGCACTGGGTGCAGTGCCATATCAGGGTGCATACACTGGGTGCAAGACATAGGGAGCATGCACTGGGTTCGGTGCCATATCAGGGTGCATGCACTGGGTGTGGTGCCATATCAGGGTGCATGCACTGGGTGCTGTGCATTTCAGGGTGCATGCACTGTGCGTGGGGCATATCAGGGTGCATGCACTG
Source organism: Pseudophryne corroboree (assembly GCF_028390025.1). Classification (NCBI taxonomy): domain Eukaryota; kingdom Metazoa; phylum Chordata; class Amphibia; order Anura; family Myobatrachidae; genus Pseudophryne; species Pseudophryne corroboree. Next base: position 82,606,797 of record NC_086445.1, read on the forward strand.
GGTGCTGTGTATATCAGGGTGCATGCACTGGGTGCAGAGCATATCAGGGTGCATGCACTGGGTGGGTTGCTATATCAGGGTGCATGCAGTGTGTGCAGTGCCATATCAGGGTGCATGCACTGGGTGTGGGGCATATCAGGGTGCATGCACTGGGTGCAGTGCCATATCAGGGTGCATGCACTGGGTGCAGTGCCATATCAGGGTGCATGCACTGGGCTCAGTGCCATATTATGGTGCGGGCACTGGGTATGGTCATACTTGCCTACCTGACCCTCTCCATGAGGGAGAAAATGCTCTGTTCCTGGACTTTCCTGGTAATGTATGATTGCCATCACCTGTGGTGAAACACTTTCTTATCAATTACCTAGCTCATCACAGGTGATGGCAATCATACATTACCAGGAATGTTCAGGAACAGAGCATTTTCTCCCTCATGGAGAGGGTCAGGTAGGCAAGCATGGGTACGGTGCCATATCAGGGTGCATGCACTAGGTGCAGGACATTACAGGGTGCATACACTGGGTGAGCTACCATATCAGGGTGCATGCACTGGATGCTGTGTATATCAGGGTGCATGCACTGGGTGGGTTGCCATTTCAGGGTGAATGCACTGGGTGTGGTGCCATATCAGGGTGCATGCACTGGGTGCGGTGCCATATCAGGGTGCATCCACTGGGTGCAGTGCCATATCAGGGTGTATGCACTGGGTGTGGTGCCATATCGGGGTGCATGCACTAGGTGCAGGACCTTACAGGGTGCATGCACTGTGCGCGGGGCATATCAGGGTGCATGCACTGGGTGCAGGGCATATCAGGGTGCATGCACAGGGTGGGTTGTCATATCAGGGTGCATGCAGTGTGTGCAGTGCCATATCAGGGTGCAAACACTGGGTTCGGGGCATATCAGGGTGCATGCACTGGCTGTGGTGCCATATCAGGGTGCATGCACTGGCTGTGGGGCATATCAGGGTGCATGCACTGGGTGCAGTGCCATATAAGGGTGCATACACTGGGTGCAAGACATAGGGAGCATGCACTGGGTTCGGTGCCATATCAGGGTGTGTGCACTGGGTATGGTGCCATATGAGGGTGCATGCACTGGGTGCAGGTCATATCAAGGTGCATGCATTGGGTACAGGGAATATTGGTGCATGCAATGGGTTCTGTGCATATGAAGGTGCATGCACTGGGTGGGGTGCCACATCAGGGTGCATGCACTGGGTGCGTGGCCACATCAGGGTGCATGCACTGGGTGCAGTGCCATATCAGGGTGCATACACTGGGTGCAAGACATAGGGAGCATGCACTGGGTTCGGTGCCATATCAGGGTGCATGCACTGGGTGTGGTGCCATATCAGGGTGCATGCACTGGGTGCTGTGCATTTCAGGGTGCATGCACTGTGCGTGGGGCATATCAGGGTGCATGCACTGGGTGCTGTGTATATCAGGGTGCATGCACTGGGTGCAGAGCATATCAGGGTGCATGCACTGGGTGGGTTGCTATATCAGGGTGCATGCAGTGTGTGCAGTGCCATATCAGGGTGCATGCACTGGGTGTGGGGCATATCAGGGTGCATGCACTGGGTGCAGTGCCATGCATGCACTGGGTGCAGTGCCATATCAGGGTGCATGCACTGGGCTCAGTGCCATATTATGGTGCGGGCACTGGGTATGGTCATACTTGCCTACCTGACCCTCTCCATGAGGGAGAAAATGCTCTGTTCCTGGACTTTCCTGGTAATGTATGATTGCCATCACCTGTGGTGAAACACTTTCTTATCAATTACCTAGCTCATCACAGGTGATGGCAATCATACATTACCAGGAATGTTCAGGAACAGAGCATTTTCTCCCTCATGGAGAGGGTCAGGTAGGCAAGCATGGGTACGGTGCCATATCAGGGTGCATGCACTAGGTGCAGGACATTACAGGGTGCATACACTGGGTGAGCTACCATATCAGGGTGCATGCACTGGATGCTGTGTATATCAGGGTGCATGCACTGGGTGGGTTGCCATTTCAGGGTGAATGCACTGGGTGTGGTGCCATATCAGGGTGCATGCACTGGGTGCGGTGCCATATCAGGGTGCATCCACTGGGTGCAGTGCCATATCAGGGTGTATGCACTGGGTGTGGTGCCATATCGGGGTGCATGCACTAGGTGCAGGACCTTACAGGGTGCATACACTGCTGAGGTGCCATATCAGGGTGCATGCACTGGGTGCTGTGTATATCAGGGTGCATACACTGGCTGGTTGCCATATCAGGGTGCGTGCACTGGCTACGTTGCCATATCAGCGTGCATGCCATGGGTGTGGTGCCATATCATGGTGCATGCACTGGCTGTGGTGCCATATCAGGGTGTATGCACTGGGTGCGGTGCCATATCCGGGTGCATGCACTGGGTGGGTTGCCATATCTGGGTGCATGCACTGGCTGCGGTGCCATATCACTGGATGCATGCACTGGCTGCGTTACTATATCTGGGTGCAAGCACTGGCTGCTGTGCCATATCAGGGTACATGCACTGGCTGCGGTGCCATATCAAGGTGCATGCACTGGCTGCGGTGCCATATCAGGGTGCATGCACTGGGTACAGTGCCATATCAGGGAGCAGGCACTGCATGTGGTGGTGCCATATCAGGGTGCATGCTCTGGGTACGGTGCCATATCACGGTGCATGCACTGGGTACAGTGCCATGTCAGAGAGTATGCACTCGCTGCACTGTGTTTAGCTGCAAAATTTGCACCAAACCATTGCAGCCTATCAGATAGTAGCTTGCATTGTCTGGCATGCACAAATAAAACATCTTTGCTGGTTGCTTGCTGTGATCCACTTCCAAACTGACACTTCCATGTAATGTTGGCAAATAACCTTGAGTACATTTCTTTACAATGCTATTAAAAACAACTCATAAAACATTCTAAAAATAAATGTTTCCTGTAACACTACATACCTTATACCTTCCCTTCCAAACCAGGCTCCAATGCTAACCACACTGCATACTCTGCTCACTGGGTTTAATATTTAGATATTTTCAGGGTTGAGGTTTGCAAAACAAAAGGTCTCATATGTGATTTGCTCTATACAGTCACTGTCCCAATGCTTCTATATCATCCCAAAAATGTACTCTGAATAAATACATTGTATGCATGGCACTCCCTGACTCTGTAATATGGTAAAGGTAACTCCTCAGGCTGAATTTGCATAATGCTAGTGCAGAGATGACAAAGCTGACAAGGATACGCCACATTCTGCAATAGCTTGTGTGCATGAGTCAGCAGTGGGCGCTGGTAGTCTTTGGCTTCTACATGGTGATGGCTGAGATCCAGTCTCTGATGAAAAATAACCACTCACATCCCACTGGGGAACAGAGTATTTTACTCATGTCCTGTTTTGCTATTTTTACTATTCCAAGCAGTTCATGATGAGATCTGTATCTGCCTCACAAATCATCCTTCTCGGAAGACAAGGCAGATTTAAATGATAATGGTACAACGGCCTGAAGGTGGCTACGTAGGCATTGGAGGAGATAACATGCTTAGAGCCCCCCCCATAACCTTATTTTTATTATTATTGTTTATTTGTATAGTACCACCATCGCCAACTAGAGATGAGCAGGTTCGGATTGCAGATAACCGAGCATCCCGTTCCGAGCCCGGATCCGAGTCCGGCTCCGGACTTCCCACCAGACTCGGAAACCAGAACGAGACAAAACGGCATCATCCCGCTGTCGGATTCTCATGGGTTTTGGATTCCATATAAACAGCCGCGCGTCGCCGCCATTTACATTCTGGATTTGGAAAGTGAGGGAGACAGACCTCTGTCTGCCTGTAGGTGGTGGCATCAGTGTGTGCTCTGTAGGGGTGCTACTCCAGTCACTGTGGTTTACCTGTGCTGTTAGGGGTGTTGTGCTGGCTGTCACTGGTGTTTTATGTGTTGTTACATGGGTGTTACTGTCCTGGCTGTCACTGTGTTGTATAGGGGGCAGGGGCACTGTCCTCCTGAATGCTGTAAAAATTCAGGGATGCTTCTGTTAATCAAATAAAAGCACGCTGGTCCTGTATGCTGTTAAAATAATATTATACTGGCCCTGTGTGCTGTAAAAATTCAGGAGTGCAGTTGTTCAAATAAAAGCACACTGGTCCTGTATGCTGTAAAAATATAGAGGTGCTGCTGTTAAATAATATTACACTGGTCCTGTATGCTGTAAAAATATAGCGGTGCTGCTGTTAAATAATATTACACTGGCCCTGTATGCTGTAAACATTCAGGGGTGCTTCTGCTGTTCAAATAAAAGCACACTGGTCCTGTATGCTGTAAAAATATAGAGGTGCTGCTATTAAAATAATATTAGACTGGGCCTGTATGCTGTAAAACTTCAGGGGTGCTTCTGTTGTTCTAATAAAAGCACACTGGTCCTGTATGCTGTAAAAATATAAGGGTGCAGCTGTTAAAATAATATTACACTGGCCCTGTATGCTGTAAACATTCAGGGGTGCTTCTGTTGTTCAAATAAAAGCACACTGATCCTGTATGCTGTAAAAATATAGACGTGCTACTGTTAACATAGTATTACACTGGCCCTGTATGCTGTAAAAATTCAGGGGTGCTTCTGTTGTTAAAATAAAAGCACACTGGTCCTGTATGCTGTAAAAATTCAGGGGTGCAGTTGTTCAAATAAAAGCACACTGGTCCTGTATGCTGCACAAACTCATTCCTAGGAAGGCTACGCTGTTTATCACCGGTTTACGTAAGAAGCACACCGCTGACAACTTCTTACGGAAACTGAGGGACATCATCGCACAATGGCTTACCCCAATTAGACTCACCTGGGGATTTGTGATATCGGACAACGCTACCAATATTGTGCGTGTATTACATCTGGGCAAATTCCGGCACATCCCATGTTTTGCACATACAATTAATTTGGTGGTGCAGAATTTTTAAAAAAAATTACAGGGGCGTGCAGGAGATGCTGTCGGTGGCTGAAAAATTGCGGGCCACTTTCGACATTCAGCCACTGCATGCCGAAGAGTGGAGCACCAGCAAACACTTCTGATCCTGCCCTGCCATCACCTGAAGAGGTGGTAATGAGGTGGAATTCAACACTGGCGGTGGAATTCAACAACTCAAGTGTTGACTTTCCGTAATGCCGTCACCCGTGATGTGAGAAGCCTGGGCGCTAGTTGGATCCAGTTTGATCCAGCCGGCGGTGGCGACAACAGGAGTAGTAGCCAGTGGGAGGCCATGCAGTGTGAAAGCGGGAGCGTGACTGCAGGGAGAGGGAAGACTGAAGCTAGGCAGAGTGACAACTTGTCAGGTAAGTTATGCAAAGGGGGGTTTCTTCACAAGGGGAGGGACGATCTGCAAAGGGGGGATCTGCACAGAGTGTGGTATCTTCACAAAGGGGATAAGGGGGGATCTGCAAAGGGTGGAGGATCTGCACAGAGGGGATTATTGTACAGGGGGCTATTATGCACGGGACTGGAAGGGGGGTATCAGCAAAGTGGGGGATTTGCAAGGAGGAGGGTATTGTACAGGAGACTATTATGCAGAGGAGTGGAAGGGGGGATCTGCACAAGGGGGGAGCTGCAAAGAGGGGGATCTGTAAAGGGGGGGGTATTTGAAATTTTCTTATTCTGAATGCTATTTTTAAATGTGCGCATTATAATTGGTGCTGTTACTTGATGCCAGTAGATCACCGGTAAGTAAGTGAACAAAAAGTAGATCCTAGGTCCCAAACGTCCGGCCACCCCTGCTCTATATGCTTCAGAGGATGGTGGAGCAGCAAAAGGCCATGCAAACCTATACATCCACCTACGATATAGGCAAAGGAGGGGGAATGCACCTGACTCAAGCGCAGTGGAGAATGATTTCCGCGTTGTGCAAGGTTTTCCAACCCTTCGAACTTGCCACAAATGAAGTCAGTTCAGACACTGCCAGCTTGAGTCAGGTCATTCCCCTCATCAGGCTTTTGCAGAAGCAGCTGGAGAAATTGAAGGAGGTTCTAAGACGGAGCGATTCTGCAAAGTATGTGGGACTTGTGGATGGAGCACTTCAATCGCTTTGCCAGGATTCAAGGGTGGTCAATCTGTTGAAATTGGAGCACTACATTTTGGCCACCATGCTCGATCCTAGGTTTAAAGCCTACTTTGTATCTCTCTTTCCGGCAGAAGTGCAAAGACCTGCTGGTGAGAAAATTGTCAACTCAAGCGGTACGTGACCCGTCAACAGCTCCTCCTTCATTTTCTCCCGCAACTGGGGCTGCGAGGAAAAGGATTAAATTTCCTAGCCCACCCGTTGGCGGTGATTCAGGGCAGTCAGGAGCAAGTGTTGACATCTGGTCCGGACTGAAGGACCTGCCAATGATTACTGACATGTCTACTGTCACTGCATATGATGCTGTCACCATTGAAAGAATGGTGGAGGATTATATCGGTGACAGCATCTAAGCAGGCATGCCAGACAGTCCGTATGTATACTGACAGGATAAAGAGACAATTTGTAGGCCCTTGTACAAACTGGCTTTATTTTTCCTAAGTTGCCCCCACCCCCCCCTCCAGAGTGTACTCCGAAAGAATGTTTAGTGCAGCGGTAACCTTGTCAGCGATCGGCGTAGGAGGTTACTTACACAAAATGTGGAGAAGATGATGTTCATCAGAATGAATTATAAATTCCTCCAGGAAGACCTTTACCAGCAATTGCCTCCAGAAAGCACACAGGGACCTGTGATGGTGGATTCCAGTGGGGATGAATTAATACTCTGTGAGGAGGAGGATGTACACACTGAAAGGGGTGAGGAATCAGAGGATGAAGATGAGGACGACGACGACATGTTGCCTCTGTAGAGCCAGTTTCTCCTTCATCCACTAGGGGCCACTGGAGTGCAGTAACAATGGGGATATAGTAGGCAGTAACTGGGAGCTGGCACTTTAAATTTATAACCATGTGACTAGCTCCTCCCCTACTATGTCCCCCCTCCAAGCTAGTCGTTTTAATGTGCCCAAGGGAGCTGGTCACTTTTGGGCTTCTTCCTGATGGATTTATTTTTATTTTATTTATTTTTTTACAATTTGAGAACAGACAGGCAGCTTCTGCTCTGCCTGTCTGCATCGTTGGAGCTGCGGTGGGCTCACCATCACAGCTGCATGCGGCTCGGCGCTGGGACCCCAGGCTGCAGAGACGTTAGCTCTCTGGATGGGGTGAACGGACTCCGCTGCTTGCGGTGCGCATCAGGGTCACCTTCTCAGCCACACCACCACCGGACAGCACGATGGTAAGTATAGCCTGGCCGGACGCCGCTGCTTGCGGCGCGCGTCGGGGCCACCCCCTCAGCCACGCTACCCGCTATTTCCAGAGGGGTACGTCGGAAAGACACCCGCGCCCGGCCTCAGTCACACCACCTCGCCGTGACTAGATGGCAGGAAAACGGAAACAAGGGGTTAACCCTGTGCCGCTGTGTACCAGTCGGCCAGGAAACAATCGGCAGCCGTAAGTATAACCCTGGCTTCTGTTAGCAGAAGCCAGGGCTTTTCAATGTGGTATGATCGCTCAGTCGCTAGCGCCATTACAGTTTAAAATAGGCGCCATAGCGGGGGGGGCGGAGCTTATCACCAACTTGGGTTCTCAGTTCTCGGCGGCCTCAGTGTTTAACATACAGACGCTGGCCGCCATTTTGCAGCATGCTCCAGCGGAGCTTTACACAAGACATGTGAGGCACCTGTTTGTTTTGTTTTTTTACTATTCTAACATTGCATACAGAGCGGGTGGGACTACCATCCCTCTACTGCATTTGCCTCACACTTTTTCTTGTGGAATTGGGCATTAGACAGTGAAACGTGCCTGTCACTGCACAATGTAGGTAGGGCAGGGATTACATGTGGCTAAGCTCCTGTACCCCCCCCCCCCTTTTTCTGTCTGTTTTTTCTACCCCAAAAGCAGCACGAAAGTTTTTTAAATGTCAGAAATGTTATGAGAAGTTCACTCAGGACAGAGAATTCCCTGTTATGTGATGATTGTGAGGCAGAACCATCCACTCAGCCCTCATCGCACCTGCAGAACGCTCCTTTTTGGATGGCTCAGCTTACGCAGGTAATGTCGCTGTTAACCAGATACTCCATCCGTAATTTCTCCCTAGGTTTCAAGACAAGAGGTTGCTAACCTCAACGTTACACGACTTTGCTGATGAGATGCCTCTATTGGAGGAGGCGATAGCTGTCCAGGTTGCGGATGACGATCGGGTTTATGAGGAATCTGAACCAGTGTCTCAGGGTCTCGAGGGAGTCAGTTCGTCTGGTGCTGCAGGTGAAAGAGTCGGAACTGGACACTTCACGTCCCTCGGGGTTTGGCACCAATCAAAGACTGACAGCGACTTTTCCAGTTTCTGATGAGCTGGATGTACTCCTGATGGTGGCCTGGAAACATCCAGATGCAAGATTCAGGTATCAAACACTTTTTGTCTTCCTATATTTTCCCCGCAGATAGCAGGAAGTGAGATGTGACCCCTCCAATTATAGACCCCTCGGGGTCTCGTCTGTCCAAGACGCTGCCAGTTTTTGGCGCAACCTCGCTGAAGGAGCTGTATCATAGAAATATGCGGCAGCGAGGTTTCTACGTTACCTGGCACAGGTAGGTTGTTGGGGAACGTTCGTCCTCGGGGCTACAAGTTCATTTTTGCAAATCTGCTTTGTATCTTTGTGAGGCCTCCAAAAAGCCAAAATTTCCGCTTTGGCTATCTTGGCCCGAACAACTGAGGCGTTGCCCTTTACGGGCCTGGTTGGGAAGGATCTGCCACTGGGGGTAAGTCCACTTATCTCCCCACTGCGGCTCCAGCTCCTCAACCGGTCTTTCCTTTCGGTCCTTTTGTACCCCTTCCAGGTTTCGAGGCCATGCCACGGGAGATGATTCCGTTACCCGTGGATCTCGAGGTACAGGCCGAGGCGGAGTTTCAACAACCTCGACCCAGCCTGATGGTATGCCCTTCACCACATACACCGCATGACGGGCCCCACTCCCACCTGGGGGATCCCAGGGTCGGAGCTTGTCTGTGGTATTTCAGGGAGGCCTGGGTACAATCCTGTCCAGATATTTGGGTCAGGGATCTCATCACTTGCGGTTACAGGCTACCCGCCCTCAGTGTTTCCTCACCACGGGTTTGCCGGTTTCCGGCGACAGGAGGGTCGTCCTGCAGGAGGCGTTCAAGAAGCTTCTGTCCGCAAGGGTGCTGATCCCTGTTCCCTCAAATCATCGGAAACGGGGCTCTTTCTCAGGATTTGTTTTCGTATTGAAGCCGGACGGCTCGGCCAGGCCTATTCTGAACTTAAAGGATCTCATTCCATTTTTGAGGAGTCCCTTCTGTCTGTTATTGCCAGTTTGGAGCAAAACGGGTTTATGGCGTCCTTAGACATCAAGGATGCCTACTTACAGGTTCACATTTGAACTGCTCATTAGGTTTTTCCCCAGTTCGCTAAACAGGATACTCGTTTCCACTTTCAGGCCCTTCCGTTTGGTCTCTCTCCTGCTTCCAGAGGGTTCCCTATGGTCATGGCAGTCAGGATGGCTCTGATTCAAGGGCAGGAAGTGACGACTGTACCCTATCTGGACAGTCTACTACTGAAGACCCACCCTGCAGACCTATTGCTTCGGAATATCCGGATAACCCAGGATCTCCTGATTCGGCACGGGTGGATCCTGAACTTCCCGAAGTCCCACTTGTGCCCCTCGCACAGGTTTCTGTTCTTGGGGATGGTTCTCAACACGGTTCATCAGAGGGTTTTTTATTCCTCAGGACAAGATCCTCTCTCTTCAGACAAGTGCGGCGATGAGAGAGGTCTCCAACATCTTCCTCTGGGCAGAGGAAGACGCTCTGACTTTGTCGGCATACTTCATTCTAGGGGTGGACTATTGGGAATCTGATTATCTCAGCCGCCGGAGCATGCACCCGGGGAAGTGGACACCCAATCCCCATGTGTTTTGTCAGATGGTCCGCCGATGGGGAAGACCTCAGGTCGACCTCAAGGCGTTCCGCCTGACCCTTCACCTGCCTCTTTACTACTCTCATATGAGAGTCCTGACGGCTCCTTGGAACTTCTGGTTCATTTCTCTTTCCTCCTTTCCCGTTGATACCTCAGGTTCTGCACTGCATAAAGGGAGGATACTAGCTAGTCCTCCTGGTGGCCCCAGATTGGCCGCGTAGGACTTGGTACTCCGCCCTACACCTGTTGTCAGTAGGGGAGCCTTGGCTCCTGCCTCTACGGGGCGATCCACTTCAACAGGGTCATTTTCTTTATTCAGATTGCAAGCCTCATGGCTTAGAGGACTAATGCCCTGTACTTTGGTGCATATGGTCCTGTGTTTGAGTCCCACCACAGACTTAAAACCTTGCGCAGGATTCGTTTGACGACGCAGCTATTAAGAAGGCTGTCTGAGAAGGAAGGGGCTTCCTCGTACGGTTATACCTACTATGCTCCGAGCTCGGAAGTCAATCACATCGTCTCACTATTACCACATTTGGAAACTTTAGGTGGTCTGGTGTGACCGACGAGGGTTTTCCCCTTCAGTTTTTCATTTAGCCACCTTCTTCGTTTTCTCCGGTGGTTTTTCTCGGCAGGGCTTCGACTAGGTTCACTTGAGGTTCAGGTCACTGCTCTTTTGCTTTTTCTTCCAAAGGAAATTAGCCTTGCTGCCGGAAGTTCAGACCTTCTTTCAGGGAGTTGCCTGTCTGCAGCCTTCCTTTCGTCCTCCATCGACACCATGGGACCTCAACCTGGTCCTCACTTTTCTGCAGTCTGGAGTCGGTGGAGTCGGTGGAGATGAAATATCTGGAGTCGGTGGAGATGAAATATCACTGGAGTCGGTGGAGATGAAATATCTCACCTGGACAGTGGTCTTTCTCCTGGCTCTGGCTTCAGCCAGAAGGGTGTCGGAGCTTGGGATTCTCTCTTTCTCTCTCTCTTGTCGGCCTCGTTACCTGATATTCCATGAGGTTTCGGCTGAGCTTCATACTCCAATGTCGTTTCTCCCGCAGGTGGTGTCCGCTTTTCACATAAACGGGCCGCTTGTGGTTCCGGCTCTCGGCGGATTCACTGAATTCGGGATCTTTGGATGATGTAGCGCTCTGAATCTATGTGGATAGGACTTCGGCTATTAGGAAGTCTGAGTTCTGATTTGTTCTGTACGATGATCCCGTCCTGCATGGCTGGTTTCCAAGCAGACGTTGGCCCGTTGGCTATGTCTGACCATCAGACCGGCTGCTCTGACGGTTTCTCGTGAGCCTCCGTCTTCCATTTCAGCATACTCTAAACGCTCTGTGGGACCTTCGTGGGCGGCCGACCGCAGGGTTTCAACGACTACTTTATGTTGCGCTGCCACTTGGTCGGGCCGACATACGTTGGTCAAGTTTTACAGGTATGACACTTTTGCGGCCTCTGCGTCACAGTTTGGCCGGGCGGTTTTGCAGGACTGTCAGTGCTCTCCCTCCCGTCTTGGGCGCTCTGGGACGTCCCCATTGTTACTGCACTCCAGTGGCCCCTAGTGGATGAAGGAGAAATCAGGATTTTGGTACTTACCGATAAATCCCTTTCTCCGATTCCACAGGGGCCACTGGACGCCCACCCAGCGCTGTTTTTCTCCTACTTCACTTCTCTGTTTGCAGGTCACTGTGTGACTGCACATTTTGTTCATGTTACCCTTTCACTAGGTTTCCAGGTTTCCTTGGTGTTCTCCTGTTTTAAAGGGTTTAGCGAACCTCCTCTACTTTAACGTTGGTCTTTTACAGCTCTCCTCGGGCACAGTTTTACTTAGACTGGCTTGGAGGGGGGACATAGTAGGGGAGGAGCTAGTCACATGGTTATAAATTTAAAGTGCCAGCTCCCAGTTACTGCCTACTATATCCCCATTGTTACTGCACTCCAGTGGCCCTTGTGGAATCGGAGAAAAGGATTTATCGGTAAGTACCAAAATCCTGATTTGTGCAAGGAAAATTAATTGCTTCTTTTTTTGGTGGGGAGATTAATTGCTTCATTTTTTGTGGGGGCCCAAACAAACCAATCATTTCAGCCACAGTCGTGTGGCAGACCCTGTCACTGAAATGATTGGTTTGTTAAAGTATGCATGTCCTGTTTATACAACATAAGGTTGGGTGGGAGGGCCCAAGGACAATTCCATCTTGTACCTCTTGTTTTTTTCTTTGCATTATGTGCTCTTTGGGGCCTAGTTTTTAAAAGTGCCATCCTGTCTGCCACGGCAGTGCCACTTCTAGATGGACCAGGTGTTTGTGCCGCCCACTTGTGTCGCTTAGCTTAGTCATCCAGCGACCTCAGTGCAACCTTTTGGCCTAAAAACAATATTGTGAGGTGTTCAGAATAGACTGGAAATAAGTGGCTTCAAACTAAATCAAATTACTGCTAAAAAACGCATGTGTATATTGTCTGAATCACCGTAAATTATTAATGAGTGGAAATTAATGTTATTGAGGTTAATAATACCGCAGGATCAAAACTACCCCCAAATTCTGTGATTTCAGCTGCCCCCCAAAATGATCCAGATCCAAACCGTGAAAGGGTGGTTTTGGCGGATGTGGATCATCAAATCGACAGTGTCTAGGTCGACAATGTTTAGGTCGACCACTATAGGTCGACAGTCACTAGGTCGACAGGGTTTGAAGGTCGACAGGATTTCTAGGTCGACATGTGCTAGGTCGACAGGTCAAAAGGTCGACATGAGTTTTTGTTTTTTTTGTGTCATTTTCTGTGTACAGTGACCGGGAAGCCGGATTACTGCACCGTTTGGGCAAGGTGCCTCGCTTCGCTCGGCACAGATTACCGTTCCAATCGTAGTCCACGTGGATCGTTAAACATGAAAAAGTTCAAAAAAAGAAAACATTTAAAAAAAACTCATGTCGACCTTTTCACCTGTCGACCTAGAAACCCTGTCGACCTTCAAACCCTGTCAACTTAGTGACTGTCGACCTAAACATTGTCGACCTAGACACTGTTGATCTTCAGACCGGATCCCGGTTTTGGCAAAACCAATCCAGATTCAAAAGCAAAACACAAAACCCGAAAAGTGTCCGCTGCACATCTCTATCATCAACTGGTGCAATGTTTCTTGCAACTAGTCTTATTTTCACTAGATGATGCAGAGCTGACTGGTTACCCCATCTCCTATATAATAGCCCAGATCTGTGACTCTGTGCCTGTGTGTATAATGCTAGGCGTGGCTAGGGGCTCTCATTTGGTTAGCAGCAGGTCTATCACATCCAGTCCACAGCTGATTGGTCGAGAAACGCCCTCTCAGACAGGTTACATCCAATGGGAGGCTCTGGTGCGGAGGCCATTTTCCCGGTGATTCGCGCATGTGCAGAGAAAATTTATCTCTGGGAACATGGTGGACGGCATGTTTTTAGAGACCAGCGCACGCACACTAGAGATTAGTCTCCGGTAATGCGGCGATGCAGAGAAGAGGGTCCCCACAGAGGGGAGTCTACACTACATATGGGTCCCTTCTTAAGCCGCCCCGAGACAATACAGACCCGATGTGACATTGGGATTGAAATAGAAACCTCAAACAGGGATTGTCCTGCAGAAATCAGGATGGTTGGGAGGTGTAAACTCATCACTAATTCATTACATATGTGCTGTCTATTACACATTACGTCATAGAGCTCTAACATATGCTCATTTACACATATGGATGTCACAAGCTGGCATAATAAGGCCTAAAGGGGGTTTAAATGCAAAATGGAAATGAGGAATGCTCTAGTACATGCTGTATTGCTTATCACCCACATAGCATGCAGTAAGGTATGACTGATGCTAGTGTAACACAGTCACTATCAGTACCACATCCCCTTATATATTTACTAAAGGATGAATTTACTGATAAAGCTAAATATTTATCGTGTATATAACCCTTATGAGGTCTAAGAACACTGTACGCTATCTACGTAAGAAGTACCGTAAGGGTACGCAAGTTGCGTATCGATCGCTTAGCCGTGATCGAGACGCTCAGGCGTCACGTTCACTCACGGCCAAGTGATCACAGGCAGGCAGACTATTGGCTGTTGACTATCGTAATGATTCGCTATAGCGTAGCGGCGCTCGGGACCACGAGGAGATCACCAGCGATGCAGACGCTCACAACGTTAAACCTTTATATCTATACCTTCAGCAATGAAATACACAGTAAACCTTAGTGTGGAGACAGTGTGTAAGTGCAACCTGGTGTAACCTGATTAACTACAAAGCTGCTTGAGCGTCACCGACGCTCAGAGAATACTTAACACTATAAAGAATACACAGATACCTGGCTTAGGGTCCGAAACCTATTATATGTATTATGACTATTACTTGCAAAAAGAATCACAGTACAAAGCATACACTACAGTATAACATAAACCAACTAACCAGATAACTGCACAGGAAATATAATACAATACAATATACTTAAAGGAATATACGAGAGAGAGAGAGAAGAGAGAGAGAGAAGATGAGAGAGATGGCTCACAGTAAGACAATATGATTACGGAGAAAACTTACGCACAAGGGGAAACGATCGCAAGCGCCTCTGGACATCCAGCTTCCCGATTATCAGCAATGAGAACCGTTTGAAGAGAAGTGTAAGCTGGATGCCACAGGCCCGTCTTTTATGCTCCACACACAATGCAATCTAATGGTCCCTACAATCTTATCGTCCATTGGACACAGGAATTCGGCTTCGCACTATAACAAAAGGTCATAGGTTGTTTCATACAGGTGGGCTGTGACTGTTTCCAACTGTTCAGGTGGGTGGGAAACTAGGTTTCCCGCCGCATGATTAAGTAAGAACAAATAATAGTAAATGAACATAAACTTCTTATGTTCATAACTATTCGCACGAGCGATTGATCCGCTCCAAACCAACACCGGAATATTGCTATTTAAATACTCTTCCGATGGGTACCAAACACTGCTGTATGACTCCTGTTAGACCCTTCGTACAATACAAAGAGGGATTCCTCCGTTCAGGGACATTCTATATTAACCAAACTTTCAGAATCTATCAAAGGGACCATGATCTATAAACTACATTAATTGTGAAAATATGTAACGATTGGGTTGCACGCTACGACTACATACTCTTTACCGTAAATACGCATACCGAGTGCGAGCGGGTGCACGCAACAACGGGTATGCGCTATCACGGGAAAGCGCACGCATGCGCAGCGCGGACCAGTGTGAGGTGCAAATATGGCAGCGTGTATAGGGATATTTTTCTGACTTTGACAGTCCACCCTTTGGCAGTCAATAATAACTGCCACCTTCTAAAACATTTCAAAAGGAGAAAAATATATGTCAGGGGTTAATTCATTTCCATGGTTGGGTAGGGGAGGAGAGAGGAGTAGGTGTGAGGAGGGTATGACCTAGTGAGATAGCAGGAGCATGTGTGTATGAGTCCATGTTTGGGGGGTCATGTATCATCGTGCCGTACGTGTTGTAAATCAAGCTTCGAGGTATTGCGAAGTATACATTTGAATTCCTTCTCATCCCGTATTAAGGGTCTGTGGATGGGCTGTCAAACTCTACCGAGCTCATTTCGGCTTTCAGTTGTAACAAAATGGGGAAGCACATTTTAGTTGATGATACATGAATAGGGGAGGTATGTGGTTGCTGATATCTGTGCCTGTATTCCCTATCGACTATGTGTGTCATTACCTGAGGGTTGTAGAGATGAAGATAAAGAACACTTATGGAAAATGCAGTGGTATTCTATGTCAGGTTAATGTACATCTGTCGGTCGAAGTTTTGTTCGGTATCAGTTGAAAGTCGTCTTCTTTGCGCTGTTTTGCTCATTAGGCGTGAGCAATAAGCTTTGTCAATGCCATCAGATTTACAAAAAATGTTGGGCTAGCGTAAGTTTAAGAATTCTAGGGAAACTGGGGATCCATGGCAAAGTTCATCAAATGTCCGTTTCTCAAGTGGTCAAAACTTCTTCTTTGGTCAATCCGTTGTCTGTATAGCGTCTCGTCAACTTCCTCGTCCAAGGGAGTCTTTTTATCTTGGAGAAAAGCAGAAAAACAGGTGAAAGAAACGGACCGTATAATCGCATTTTCATCACATCATTGTTTCTATCGTTGGGTCGTAAATCAAATCCAGGTTAATTACAGTTTCCTCACTCCTCAAACTCATCACTCTGGTACTTTGTTTGCACCTCATTAAAGCCTGCCCGCATCTAAATATCAATCCAATCGATATAACGACACCTAAGATACATAGGAGAAACTTCCCAACATCCATTATGACTCCTTGAGCCCAGTCTCCTAAACCAGAGAACCAATTTCGCGGGTTCAACCATGACACCCAACCAGTCAGCTCATTACCCACAGCAGCAAGAGTGAGATTGTGTTTTCGGCGAAATTCCCACTTTAATTGGAGAATATCGTCCATCTTTTGGTCTATGACCTCTACCGGATCCTCGGTGCTATTCGTGATATACGTGCAACACTTCACGCCGTACTGTGTTGCCAATGTAACACAATATCCGCCTGTCACTGCTGTGAGGTAATTAAGAACCATTCTATGCTGTACCAGTTCTGTTTTATAGGCTTGAAGTTCTCTTCCAGTGTATCTAAACGTGTCATCATACATTTCAGTGATATTATCCAACAAATTGGCGAGTGCGGAAATGTATCTATAATTCATCACTCCTCGAGCGGTGCGAGTGAAATCTAACGCCACCAGAACCTGAATCCCGGTGGATTCATGGATCAGATCAGAGGCCGGATGCTCTAACCTTTCTGACAGTTGTCTTTTAAACCGGTGCTCGTAATGAGTGTGAGTATAAGGAGCTTGGGCACCACGGTGTATGTCTTTCATTTTGTCATGTGTTACAGTCATTACTTCAGGCAATACTTTTCCAATATAACACAATCCTTCAGAGTTTGGGGCAAGCCACTTGTACGCCTTTCTCCCGCATATGAAATATGCATCATTGGGGAGAACATATGGGACGGAGAAGGACATTACCATATTACACACCTTCCAGGTGAAATCTCCTAACCCTAATTCTTCCATCTGCTTAATACACGTATCAGGTTGTACGATATGTGCACAGTATCCTGGTGATACTTCTCCAACTCTAGTAATCCTAGTTCCTAAGGTATATCTATACCTGAAAGATTTTCCTCTACTGGCTATGTGGCGTACAAGCTCTGTATCTGTAGGCATTCTATCTGCTCTGTGTGAAAAGGTCATGGTGTGGTCACTCCATGACACTTCCCAATTTCCCGGCTTTCTGGGATTGGAGATGTTAAAACATAATAGGGACCTATCCACGTGGTATTGGTGGAGCTTCAAACTAGGAGGGCTGGAGATATTAAACCTCCGGTCCACCGGTCTCCCACCATTTAACTCAAGTACCTCCCCTATCGTTAAAGGAAATGGTACTAGCCCTGATTTACTATGACCCTGAGGTACTTGAGAGCATAACACATTACCCACTAAGGAGTGATAGTCACTCAATGGATGCTGGTCCATCTGGATATTAAAACTGGATTGGCATTTCTTTATGCACCCATCCTCAATGACATTGTTACAAAGCCTGCAGATACAGTTTTCTTCTTAAACTAACAATCCTTCAAAACGTTTACAAATAACAAGGTTGTTAGATCGTGCCCGGTACTCGCCTTTGCCTGGTGATTGGGTTGCCATTGGAAATTTACACCTCCGTCTCAGTCATTAGAACCTTTCTGGATCCTTTCTCGACCTCACTGGTACTCTCACCGAAACAGACTGCTCTGGTCAACATCAGGGTCGACAGGAAAATCCATATCACAGTCTCTTGGGGCAAGTCCATCTTACAGGAGGAGAAAAGAAGAAATTTGTAAAGGGGGGTATAAGAAGATCAGTTTGAGGGGGAGAGAACTTGTTACGATAATAAGTTCTCTCGTCTTGTTGTTCTTCTTGTTCTGCTGTCCTCTCGAAGGTGCTGTCTCTCAGTCTTCAAAATGAACATTCTGGTGATGCAATATTCCTTCCTAAGCAGCGATCTTTCTGTAAGGAGCAAAAAATCTGGCATTACCATTGGTCCAACTGAGGGGTGACATACCATCTTTAAACCATGAAAACATGAGTGAGAAGAGAGAGAAAAATAAAAAACAAAAGAGATAGAGAACAATTCATTTGCATATATACATTTACATAACTCGACAATAACCATCAATAAGAGAAGAGAAACAAAGCATTTTTAAACATTGTCAACATTAAGAAAACATTGTTAGCATTAGAAAAACATTGTCAGACTTATTAGGCTGTCATATCTACGTGTCTAATGGTCTCCTTGAGCAGTCCCTCCCCACCAGCACCTGCATTACTCCACTGTCTGTATCTGGCCAGAAATACATTGTGGCGGATAGGTCATGCTGGGGTTTGGTAGACTTCTGCAAGGACCAAGTGGATATGCAATGTGTGAATTCTTACCAATAATCGTCAGAGATGGGGATAGAGAGAGAGAAAAAAAACATTTTTCACAAATACATTTACAACGTTTCACCTGGTCATTCCTGTGTCTTCAGTGAATGACCTCCCACTTTATTAACCGTTACCTCAGGCTTACCATCCGTCGTATGATCACCTTTCTTGACTACCTATCATGGGTGTGGCCCAAAATTCTTCCTATATGATCTCTGATTATAATGGTGTGTGTTGTAATTTTGCTCATTTCTTGGTCTAGGGGGTCTAACTTTATGTGAGTTATTACAGTTGCTGGCGTAATGCCCTTCTCTTCTACAATGGTAACAAACCCTTGGCTTTCTCCAAGTGTCAGTGAACTGGGGTCTTGGCTGATTTGATGCCTCTTCAAACGCTTGGATGCTCATCACCCTCAACCGCTTTCCCTGTATCTCCCTGCTTCTTTGGGTATTATGGTTATGTTGTTGTCTAGGGGGTGCATATACCTTGTGTGTGCTTCTAGGCCTGCAATCTCTTGCATAATGACCTTCCTCCTGGCAGTTATAACACCTAGTCACCTTTGACTTACCCACAGGGACCTGAGGCTCCTTTGCTTCCCCGTGCTTGCTGATGTTCTGCTCATGATTAATGATGGCCTCTCTTAATGCGGCCACCGAGATATCTTTCCAGTCTGGGTTGGTGGTCTGTACCCTTGTTCTTAATTCATCATTTAAACCATTTATTAATGCTTTACCCACTATTCCTTTATATTGTGCATTTGTCTTGATGTCTGTGATCCCAGTGTTTCTAGCCATTATTTGCAGTGTTCGATTGAAATAATGAGAAATACTTTCCCCTTCCCTTTGTCTTATGGAGAAGATTTTGTTCCACTCGCCAATGGTTGGAAAATATACTTCTAACTGTTGGTTGATCTGCTTAATACATTCCTGATTGTGTTCCTCCGTACAAGGTGCCTCCGTGTCTAATTTACAATCAGCAATAAATTTCGCAGGGTCAACACTGGAGGGCAAACATACCCTCAGCACTGTCCGCCAATCTTTGTTGGTGGGTTCTGTGGAGTTTCCTAGTTCTTTAACAAATCTCTGACATGCTGCTAGATTTTTCCTAGGATCAGGAAATTCAGACATAATTGATCTCAATTCGGTCCGGGACCAGAGACAGCGCATTGTACTGTCCTTGACGGGAATGATTCTCTGATCGTCAGTCTTCCCATTGGGGACTGCAATCACCCTGACCGGATCAAACTCAGCTACATCATCTTGTGTTGGTCTTACAATATGTGGTACATCTGTAGGTGCGTGATATGAAACATTGTACGTACCTGTGGACACGACCTCACCTGACCCTCCGTTAGGGGGTTTGATTATTGCCTTTACCAATTTGGTCGCGTCCACCTGGATGTCTTGTGTGATGGTTGTTGGAAGGGGTGCCGACATCGTTCTGGACTCCCTTTCTTGTTGGTATTCCTGAGGGAAGTTTGACATGGGGTGCAACTTGCATAGGTTAATAGTTGTACATTCAACAGTATTACAATAATCATTGTTACATTTATTACACTTATTCTTATTATCTATACTACAGTTGCTAAGAGCGTTTTTATTGTTCACCCTTGTGCTTTTCTCCGCAACCACAATCCCCTCCATCGCCATATCTCTCTTCTCAAGATAAGAGTCAGATAAGTCAATTAAATCTCTTTGTAATTCACCTTCCTGCTGCCATAACTGAAAATAATCATAATGTTTGCTTCGTCTCTTTGCTGGTTTTATGAGACATATCCTCCTCCTTAAATTTTGTAACACTTTTGGGCTAAAGCTGCCTATATTTGGGAACTTCTCCCCATCATGTACAGTCATTCTTTCCCATTCATCACATAAAACCTCTGTGTGACTTCCATATTTCTCACACATTACATACCTGGCCGATCCTACTGGACGGTTTACAGGGTCAACCCGAACCGAGGTTGATCGCCCCCTTCCTGAACAACTGGCCCCCATAACCTGCAGGCGTCCACTTGCTCTACCTCTGATCTCTATATCAGGGGCTTCAGCGAACCCTTACAGAAAACCAAATTATTCACGATAGGTAGGCGGTGAAGTTTACCGAGCACCTCACTCGCTCGCCCACGCCGACCAATACGACCTGATCACACCGATATGGTGCTGGCGTACTCGACACAGGGCACCTATAAAAACCTTTGTTTTACTGGAACATGCGAGGGTTATCCGAAGAACACTTACTCTTTCCAGTAAAGGTGGGGTTGTTGGATAATTCCTGAGTGACCAGCGAACTTCCCTTCTCAAAAATAAAAAATTACACAAATCACGTCAGAATGTACAAATAGCGTTTGTGACCCCTTTACTCTAATGGTACTAGGTCAGATTACTAACTACTGTACACAATTACGTGCGGTACAGTCGTTCAGCACACAAGCAACTAAACTTATGTACGGAAAGACCAATGGAATCGAAAATTGCGGCTGCGAATTCCTTCAGCGAGCTTGTATGGCCTATATGGGTGTTGCACCAACCCTTTTCGGTGTTGTGCCTGTGGACTGTATAGCGGACTTCCTTGTTTACTGTACCTGGACCTGCTGGTCTACTATGACCTCCTGGTCTTGCTTTTATACGACCTCCTGGTCTGACCTCCTGGTCTTGTTCTATACTTGTCCGCTATACTCTAATGCTCAAATATTGTGTTTAACCAAGGATGCCTCCCTAGCCACCGTGCATGTCACTTACACGTATGTTCCTCACGAGTACTCGGTGATTTCTTTTGGTTCAACCTCCAAATTGTATAAATGTATGAAAACACTCACTCACCACATGTACACTTTTGTTTCTATTTCTATTTCTGCGCAGAAATTTTTCCTTTAGCCCAGCTGTGTTACCAATTAGGAGCAGGATCTGTTAATTAAATTTCGGACACCAAAAATAGACTTGCGTTATTTATCGCCTGTTGCGCTATTTACCGCTTTGCGTTACTTATCGCGTTGCGTTAAAAATCAACTTTATCGTGACTTGAGCTACGTGGGCGTAACCGGACGCTCCGTTGCGTAATGTACGCTGCGTGCGTCTGCCTTTGGATTGCGTACACAAGTCTTTTGTTAGGGACACGTGTACGCAAAGCAAAGATCCACCGTAACACAATTTATACTTTTATCAATGTAGATGATCCCTGATCATCTACCACACACCACACTGACTTCGCCCTATCTCCCAGGCAAAACTGTGTGTTTGTCTACACTTTAACTATGTTACCTCTATTCTTAAACTATGAAATAACAGCAAATCTCTTTTAGCACTTTTATCAACTATAAAACTGGCAGACAGGATAGTGATATACGAAAATGAAAAAGAAATGCAGATATATATGTATGCGTGCGTGTATACGCAAGACAGAAGAAAAATAGACAGTTTAAAAAGACACTAGCGTTTTGTTCTTACCTCCGGTTCCCGGATTCCTTCAGCACTCGTTATCTAAGCGAAGCAGACGCTTATCCCGTCAGCACTACGAGACAACCTCCCGCCCTTTGCTGAGGGATAATGTCTGCTGATTCTACCTAGTGCAGATATGTGAAGGACTGGACGGCCCCCAATTGATAAAGCTAAATATTTATCATGTATATAACCCTTATGAGGTCTAAGAACACTGTACGCTATCTACGTAAGAAGTACCGTAAGGGTACGCAAGTTGCGTATCGATCGCTTAGCCGTGATCGAGACGCTCAGGCGTCACGTTCACTCACGGCCAAGTGATCACAGGCAGGCAGACTATTGGCTGTTGACTATCGTAATGATTCGCTATAGCGTAGCGGCGCTCGGGACCACGAGGAGATCACCAGCGATGCAGACGCTCACAACGTTAAACCTTTATATCTATACCTTCAGCAATGAAATACACAGTAAACCTTAGTGTGGAGACAGTGTGTAAGTGCAACCTGGTGTAACCTGATTAACTACAAAGCTGCTTGAGCGTCACCGACGCTCAGAGAATACTTAACACTATAAAGAATACACAGATACCTGGCTTAGGGTCCGAAACCTATTATATGTATTATGACTATTACTTGCAAAAAGAATCACAGTACAAAGCATACACTACAGTATAACATAAACCAACTAACCAGATAACTGCACAGGAAATATAATACAATACAATATACTTAAAGGAATATACGAGAGAGAGAGAGAAGAGAGAGAGAGAAGATGAGAGAGATGGCTCACAGTAAGACAATATGATTACGGAGAAAACTTACGCACAAGGGGAAACGATCGCAAGCGCCTCTGGACATCCAGCTTCCCGATTATCAGCAATGAGAACCGTTTGAAGAGAAGTGTAAGCTGGATGCCACAGGCCCGTCTTTTATGCTCCACACACAATGCAATCTAATGGTCCCTACAATCTTATCGTCCATTGGACACAGGAATTCGGCTTCGCACTATAACAAAAGGTCATAGGTTGTTTCATACAGGTGGGCTGTGACTGTTTCCAACTGTTCAGGTGGGTGGGAAACTAGGTTTCCCGCCGCATGATTAAGTAAGAACAAATAATAGTAAATGAACATAAACTTCTTATGTTCATAACTATTCGCACGAGCGATTGATCCGCTCCAAACCAACACCGGAATATTGCTATTTAAATACTCTTCCGATGGGTACCAAACACTGCTGTATGACTCCTGTTAGACCCTTCGTACAATACAAAGAGGGATTCCTCCGTTCAGGGACATTCTATATTAACCAAACTTTCAGAATCTATCAAAGGGACCATGATCTATAAACTACATTAATTGTGAAAATATGTAACGATTGGGTCGCACGCTACGACTACATACTCTTTACCGTAAATACGCATACCGAGTGCGAGCGGGTGCACGCAACAACGGGTATGCGCTATCACGGGAAAGCGCACGCATGCGCAGCGCGGACCAGTGTGAGGTGCAAATATGGCAGCGTGTATAGGGATATTTTTCTGACTTTGACATTACTTACATATAGGACAGCCTTTGTTTGCTCCTTATCATGTTATAGCCATAACTGAGGGAACGAGGGGAGGTGGAAAAGGCCTGAGCACTGGTACAGTATCCTACTGGTGTGAAAAACGGTATCCGGACTCCAGGTCAACACCTGAAATAGATTGACATGGACAAAAGGTTGACATGGCTTTTTAAAATAAAAAATTTTCATTTTTTTTTTAACTTTACGATCCACGGGGACTACAACTGGGAATTGTAACCTGTGATGAGCGCACCGTTAGCAGAGCGAGGCACCTTGCCAAGCGGTGACACAGTGCACTAATTGGGGTTCTCGGTCACATTACGGAGAAAACGACACCTAAAAAACATTAAAAACTTATGTCGACCTTTTTCCATGTCGACCTAAGTGGTGTCGATCTTGATTCCCAGGCTCGTGAAAAACCAGGTGGTGGATTTTACTCCATAGAGATTTTCATATTAATATGTAAATACTTGGGGGTAAATTTACTAAGATGGGAGTTCTATTTAGGATGGGATGTTGCCCATAGCAACCAATCAGATTCTACTACTTATTTAACTAGCACCTTCTAGAAGATAATACCTGGAATCTGATTGGTTGCTATAGGCAACATCCCATCTTAAATAGAACTCCCATCTTAGTAAATTTACCCCCTGGAGTCAGACCATAGAGGTGCTCCCAGGAGAGTAAGGTAAAGTATAGAAGTTCACAAAATAGAGAAAGGGGACGCAGTTAAATTCCCAACAGTCGGGACCCCGGCGGTTGAAATCCCAACACCGAAATTCCGACACCCATTGAAATGCTGGCAGTCGGAATTGCAACCACCCGAGGGGGAACAGATTAGTGTGGCGGCCTAAGGTCGCCACCGGGCCCGAAGCGTAGCGAACACAGCGAGCCCGCAAAGGGGCCACACTGCGCTCAAGGTCGGGATTCTGACTGTCGGGATTTCATACTGAACCCAGAGAAAGCTGCTCTCTTTGTTTGGGGCATTAATACACCCAATCAATAGATAAAATATAACTTTATTATTACATAGAAAAAATTAAAAGGACCTTTCACGTACAAGCAGAAGACATACCAACATAGATTCATATAGATTAAGACAAATTGTAGATTTGGACCTTTAAGGGCATAAGTCCCCACTCCAGGGACTGAGGGGCAGATGTATTAACCTGGAGGAGGGATAAAGAAGTGATAAAGCGGTGATAAGTGCAAAGTGATAAATGCACCAGCCAATCAGATCCTAACTGTCAATTTGCATATTGGAGCTGATTGGCTGGTGCGTTACCACCTTGCCCTTATCACTGCTTTATCACTTCTCCAGGATAATACATCTGCCCCTGAATTACATACAACAATGTAGAGTAATGTTGAACCAATTAAAACCTCCAATGGCAAATACAGATTGGTGTTAGAAATATGCACATCAGGTATCACACTTAATAAATTCCCACTAGGTGGGGGAGAGGGTAAAAACAATCAAATCCCTTGCAGATCAATTTAGGCCTGCAATGGCGTAGGGGGCAATTAATTAAATACATACAAGCAAAGGTATATCAGATCAATGATACACATCATATATCACATGTCTCATAAATCCCCATTCATCGGGGTGTGGGTAATAGCAACTAAAACCACATGTGAAAATATAAGGAAATAGCAGACAATGGGCCCTATTCAGGTTGAATCGTACAGCGCTATCCGACCGAAGAACTGCTAAGTCCCCGCAGGCAGAGGCATTTCCAAGGAGGAGACGGAGCATTACAGGGGCGGCAACTGGGCAATAGAGGCGTGGGGTGCAAATCGGGGGGGCGTGGCGTGGGTTTGATCAGGGCAGATGCGTGACATCACAAGCAGCCGCCATCAAAAAGATGGCAACAGGCCTCCTGCGGTTGCAGCCAGGCTGTGCCGGAAGGAGGCTTCCTTACTTTTACGCTGAAATTGTGCGGGGGGGGGGGGGGGGGGGGACGGGGGGACGGTTAGCATGCTGGGCGGCCTTGCCTTGCCATGGGCGGCCCCCAGCACGCGATCAAAAGGATTGCAAGTTCTGGTACTTCGCAGAATTTGCAATCTTTACTAAATTAGGTCCAATATCCAGGTGTGGATCCTAAAAATTATCATGTGGCAAACTGAAAATTTGACAATTGACTCGGGAGACACATTTGCAATGGCGCAGCACAGATAGCTACGGCGCGGCACAGATAGCTACGGCGCGGCACAGATAGCTACGGCGCAGCACAGATAGCTACGGCGCGGCACAGATAGCTACGGCGCAGCACAGATAGCTACGGTGCAGCACAGATAGCTACTTAGACTCTAGATTGACATACAATAGGAACGAATTCCCCGATAGAGGAATGCCAATGGGTTTCTGTGTCTAGAAGCTATGAGACACATTTACAGCAGTGTGGCATTGGTGTCTGTCTGTGGGATTGGTAGAACCTTCCATTTATACCAATGTAGCCCTCACAACGACAGTACAGGTTGGTATATACCAGTTTTTCACAACACATTTATCAAGTAATAAGCAGGTACAGTAAGGGAATAATTATTTAAAATGTATTATGATGCGTAGGTACAAAAGTAGTTTGTATAGAAATCAGTGTGATCGGATATTACAGTAAGTGAAGATTCCAGATGTGCCCTTCATTAGGGGTAATTCAGAGCTGATCGCTGCTGTGCGTTTTCGTACAGCGGGCAATCAGGTTTAAACTGCGCATGCGTATGCACCGCAATGCGCAGGCGCATCGCACAGGTACAAAGCGGATTGCCGCTCAGTGATGGGTTTGTGCGATGGACCCGTTCGCACAGGCGATCGCAAGGAGATTGACAGGAAGAGGGTGTTTGTGGGTGTCAACTGACCGCTTTCAGGGAGTGGTTGGAAAAATGCAGGCGTGTCCAAGCGTTTGCAGGGAGGGTTCCTGACGTCAATTCGGGTCCCGGACAGGGTGATGTGATCGCAGCGGCTGAGTAAGTCCTGGGCTACGCAGAGACTGCACAAGATCAGTTTGTACAGCTCTGCTACACATGCGCTCGCACATTTGCAAAGCGAAAATACACTCCCCTGTAGGCGGCGACTATCTGATCGCAGTAGTGCAAAAATGGTTGCCCAGTGATCAGGTCTGAATTAGGCCTATTGCCCAGCATATAATTGCTGCTGCGTTTTATGCGCATAGTGGTAAATAACATGAGAGCGAATCTGTAATAATAATCTCCACTGTAAATTCAGCTGCTGAGGCCCCGGTGTCTATGGAAAGCCACTCTGTCTAAAGGGCCATATTCACGGGCCGATTTGGTGAGAGATGTGTGCTGAGCGTGCGGGGGGAGACGGGGGGTGAAGTGAGCAACCTGCTAGATTGGCACCAGCGACAGCTGTGGGGGGCACACACTGATTGCTTAGATTTTAAGCAGTGATCGCTCCGTGAGTACCCCCCTTGAGACAGCATAGACTCAGACGTTTGATGGTTATCCGATGTTTCCATTATGCGGTAGTGAGATACCGGCAGTGGGGTCTCCATGAACATATTTTCGCAAATTGCAATGTGAGCAATGTCGCATTTGCGTACCCCATTGAACCAGGTCCTGTGTCGGTAGTAGAATGTAAAGAATCCTTGCTGCTATAGAAGTGTGTCGGCATACCCGTGATTGCACATAGATATTCTGAGCTGTTTGCATCGGGTGTGGTTCATTAGGTCAACATGGTCATTAGGTCGACATGGAAAAATGTCGACATGAGTTTTTTTTACTTTTTTGGGTGTCGTTTTCTTCGAAAAGTGACGGGGAACCCAAATTAGTGCACCGCGTCCCCTCGCATGTACCGCTGCGCTCGGCACAGGTTACCGTTCCCAATTGTAGTCCACGTGGATCGTTACGTATGAAAAAGGTAAAAAAATGTAAAAAATTGTGAAAAACTCATGTTGACATTTTCCACGTCGACCTAGTACATGTCAACCTAATGACCATGTCGACCTAGTGATCATATTGACCTAATGCATGTCGACCTACGCGTCTAGTTTCCCTTCGTGGAGAGGACCTTTGCTGTGCGGTGCGCGATGACGTCATCCTGCACCGCACAGCATTTCAGCTACTCTACTGTACAGGGGGCGTAATTGACCACGCCCCCTGTATGAAGCCACACCCCTATTTCCCGCCCAGGGCGCAAAAAGGGCTAGAACCGGCCCTGGTCTGACGCTAAGATCAGACACAATGCCAGCTAGTTTATGTAGGTGCAAAATGTCTCCCAGCTAATACGTTTCTAGGTCCAAAATAAGAGGCAATCTGATTGCGCTTCATTTGTGCTGTGACTCCATTACTGCAACTGCGTGTAGATGTAAATGGCCCTGATTCTACTCTGCAAGGGGCATATTTATTAAAACATATTTGCAGGATATCCCCTGAAAACACTAGTGATGAGCACCGGAAATTTTTCGGGTTTTGTGTTTTGGTTTTGGGTTCGGTTCCGCGGCCGTGTTTTGGGTTCGAAAGCGTTTTGGCAAAACCTCACAGAATTTTTTTTGTCGGATTCGGGTGTGTTTTGGATTCGGGTGTTTTTTTCAAAAAACCCTAAAAAACAGCTTAAATCATAGAATTTGGGGGTCATTTTGATCCCAAAGTATTATTAACCTCAATAACCATAATTTCCACTCATTTTCAGTCTATTCTGAACACCTCACACCTCACAATATTATTTTTAGTCCTAAAATTTGCACCGAGGTCGCTGGATGACTAAGCTCAGCGACCCAAGTGGCCGACACAAACACCTGGCCCATCTAGGAGTGGCACTGCAGTGTCACGCAGGATGGCCCTTCCAAAAAACACCCCCCAAACAGCACATGACGCAAAGAAAAAAAGAGGCGCAATGAGGTAGCTGTGTGACTAAGATAAGCGACCCAAGTGGCCGACACAAACACCTGGCCCATCTAGGAGTGGCACTGCAGTGTCACGCAGGATGGCCCTTCCAAAAACTACTCCCCAAACAGCACATGACGCAAAGAAAAATGAAAGAAAAAAGAGGTGCAAGATGGAATTGTCCTTGGGCCCTCCCACATACCCTTATGTTGTATAAACAGGACATGCACACTTTAACCAACCCATCATTTCAGTGACAGGGTCTGCCACACGACTGTGACTGAAATGACGGGTTGGTTTGGACCCCCACCAAAAAAGAAGCAATTAATCTCTCCTTGCACAAACTGGCTCTACAGAGGCAAGATGTCCACCTCATCATCATCCTCCGATATATCACCGTGTACATCCCCCTCCTCACAGATTATCAATTCGTCCCCACTGGAATCCACCATCTCAGCTCCCTGTGTACTTTGTGGAGGCAATTGCTGCTGGTCAATGTCTCCACGGAGGAATTGATTATAATTCATTTTAATGAACATCATCTTCTCCACATTTTCTGGATGTAACCTCGTACGCCGATTGCTGACAAGGTGAGCGGCGGCACTAAACACTCTTTCGGAGTACACACTTGTGGGAGGGCAACTTAGGTAGAATAAAGCCAGTTTGTGCAAGGGCCTCCAAATTGCCTCTTTTTCCTGCCAGTATAAGTACGGACTGTCTGACGTGCCTACTTGGATGCGGTCACTCATATAATCCTCCACCATTCTTTCAATGGGGAGAGAATCATATGCAGTGACAGTAGACGACATGTCCGTAATCGTTGTCAGGTCCTTCAGTCCGGACCAGATGTCAGCATCAGCAGTCGCTCCAGACTGCCCTGCATCACCGCCAGCGGGTGGGCTCGGAATTCTGAGCCTTTTCCTCGCACCCCCAGTTGCGGGAGAATGTAAAGGAGGAGATGTTGACAGGTCGCGTTCCGCTTGACTTGACAATTTTGTCACCAGCAGTTCTTTGAACCCCAGCAGACTTGTGTCTGCCGGAAAGAGAGATCCAAGGTAGGTTTTAAATCTAGGATCGAGCACGGTGGACAAAATGTAGTGCTCTGATTTCAACAGATTGACCACCCGTGAATCCTTGTTAAGCGAATTAAGGGCTCCATCCACAAGTCCCACATGCCTAGCGGAATCGACCTGTGTTAGCTCCTCCTTCAATGTCTCCAGCTTCTTCTGCAAAAGCCTGATGAGGGGAATGACCTGACTCAGGCTGGCAGTGTCTGAACTGACTTCACGTGTGGCAAGTTCAAAAGGTTGCAGAACCTTGCACAACGTTGAAATCATTCTCCACTGCGCTTGAGACAGGTGCATTCCACCTCCTATATCGTGCTCAGTTGTATAGGCTTGAATGGCCTTTTGCTGCTCCTCCAACCTCTGAAGCATATAGAGGGTTGAATTCCACCTCGTTACCACTTCTTGCTTCAGATGATGGCAGGGCAGGTTCAGGCGTTTTTGGTGGTGCTCCAGTCTTCTGTACGTGGTGCCTGTACGTCGAAAGTGTCCCGCAATTCTTCTGGCCACCGACAGCATCTCTTGCACGCCCCTGTCGTTTTTTAAATAATTCTGCACCACCAAATTCAAGGTATGTGCAAAACATGGGACGTGCTGGAATTTGCCCATATTTAATGCACACACAATATTGCTGGCGTTGTCCGATGCCACAAATCCACAGGAGAGTCCAATTGGGGTAAGCCATTCTGCGATGATCTTCCTCAGTTGCCGTAAGAGGTTTTTAGCTGTGTGCGTATTCTGGAAAGCGGTGATACAAAGCGTAGCCTGCCTAGGAAAGAGTTGGCGTTTGCAAGATGCTGCTACTGGTGCCGCCGCTGCTGTTCTTGCGGCGGGAGTCCATACATCTACCCAGTGGGCTGTCACAGTCATACAGTCCTGAGCCTGCCCTGCTCCACTTGTCCACATGTCCGTGGTTAAGTGGACATTGGGTACAACTGCATTTTTTAGGACACTGGTGAGTCTTTTTCTGAGGTCTGTGTACATTTTCGGTATCGCCTGCCTAGAGAAATGGAACCTAGATGGTATTTGGTACCGGGGACACAGTACCTCCAACAAGTATCTAGTTGGCTCTGCAGTAATGATGGATACCGGAACCACGTTTCTCACCGCCCAGGATGCCAAGGCCTGAGTTATCCGCTTTGCAGCAGGATGACTGCTGTGATATTTCATCTTCCTCGCAAAGGACTGTTGGACAGTCAATTGCTTGGTGGAAGTAGTAAAAGTGGTCTTACGAGTACGACTTCCCCTCTGGGATGACCATCGACTCCCAGCAGCAACAACAGCAGCGCCAGCAGCAGTAGGCGTTACACGCAAGGATGCATCGGAGGAATCCCAGGCAGGAGAGGACTCGTCAGAATTGCCAGTGACATGGCCTGCAGGACTATTGGCATTCCTGGGGAAGGAGGAAATTGACACTGAGGGAGTTGGTGGGGTGGTTTGCGTGAGCTTGGTTACAAGAGGAAGGGATTTACTGGTCAGTGGACTGCTTCCGCTGTCGCCCAAAGTCTTTGAACTTGTCACTGACTTATGATGAATGCGCTGCAGGTGACGTATAAGGGAGGATGTTCCGAGGTGGTTAACGTCCTTACCCCTACTTATTACAGCTTGACAAAGGCAACACACGGCTTGACAAATGTTGTCCGCATTTCTGTTGAAATACCTCCACACCGAAGAGCTGATTTTTTTGGTATTTTCACCAGGCATGTCAATGGCCCTATTCCTCCCACGGACAACAGGTGTCTCCCCGGGTGCCTGACTTAAACAAACCACCTCACCATCAGAATCCTCCTGGTCAATTTCCTCCCCAGCGCCAGCAACACCCATATCCTCCTCATCCTGGTGTACTTCAACACTGACATCTTCAATCTGACTATCAGGAACTGGACTGCGGGTGCTCCTTCCAGCACTTGCAGGGGGCGTGCAAATGGTGGAAGGCGCATGCTCACATCCAGTGTTGGGAAGGTCAGGCTTCGCAAACGACACAATTGGACTCTCCTTGTGGATTTGTGATTTCGAAAAACGCACAGTTCTTTGCTGTGCTTTTGCCAGCTTGAGTCTTTTCATTTTTCTAGCGAGAGGCTGAGTGCTTCCATCCTCATGTGAAGCTGAACCACTAGCCATGAACATAGGCCAGGGCCTCAGCCGTTCCTTGCCACTCCGTGTGGTAAATGGCATATTGGCAAGTTTACGCTTCTCCTCCGACAATTTTATTTTAGATTTTTGAGTCCTTTTTTTACTGATATTTGGTGTTTTGGATTTTACATGCTCTGTACTATGACATTGGGCATCGGCCTTGGCAGACGACTTTGATGGCATTTCATCGTCTCGGCCATGACTAGTGGCAGCAGCTTCAGCACGAGGTGGAAGTCGATCTTGATCTTTCCCTATTTTTGGAACCTCAACATTTTTGTTCTCCATATTTTAATAGGCACAACTAAAAGGCACCTCAGGTAAACAATGGAGATGGATGGATACTAGTATACTTATGGATGGACGAGCGACTGCCGACACAGAGGTAGCTACAGCCGTGGACTACCGTACTGCGTCTGCTGCTAATATAGACTGGATGATAATGATATAAAAAATATATATATATCACTACTGCAGCCGGACAGGTATATATTATATAATGACGGACCTGCTGGACACTGTCAGCACTGCAGACTCCTAAAGTAAGCTACTAGTATCAAGAAGATAGAAAAAAAAAACAGCACAGGTAGGTGGTATACAATTATGGATGGATGAGCGACTGCCGACACAGAGGTAGCTACAGCCGTGGACTACCGTACTGCGTCTGCTGCTAATATAGACTGGATGATAATGATATAAAAAATATATATATATCACTACTGCAGCCGGACAGGTATATATTATATAATGACGGACCTGCTGGACACTGTCAGCACTGCAGACTCCTAAAGTAAGCTACTAGTATCAAGAAGATAGAAAAAAAAAAACACCACAAGTAGGTGGTATACAATTATGGATGGACGAGCGACTGCCGACACAGAGGTAGCTACAGCCGTGGACTACCGTACTGCGTCTGCTGCTAATATAGACTGGATGATAATGATATAAAAAATATATATATATCACTACTGCAGCCGGACAGGTATATATTATATAATGACGGACCTGCTGGACACTGTCAGCACTGCAGACTCCTAAAGTAAGCTACTAGTATCAAGAAGATAGAAAAAAAAAACACAACAGGTAGGTGGTATACAATTATGGATGGACGAGCGACTGCCGACACAGAGGTAGCTACAGCCGTGGACTACCGTACTGCGTCTGCTGCTAATATAGACTGGATGATAATGATATAAAAAATATATATATATCACTACTGCAGCCGGACAGGTATATATTATATAATGACGGACCTGCTGGACACTGTCAGCACTGCAGACTCCTAAAGTAAGCTACTAGTATCAAGAAGATAGAAAAAAAAAAACAGCACAGGTAGATGGTATACAATTATGGATGGATGAGCGACTGCCGACACAGAGGTAGCTACAGCCGTGGACTACCGTACTGCGTCTGCTGCTAATATAGACTGGATGATAATGATATAAAAAATATATATATATCACTACTGCAGCCGGACAGGTATATATTATATAATGACGGACCTGCTGGACACTGTCAGCACTGCAGACTCCTAAAGTAAGCTACTAGTATCAAGAAGATAGAAAAAAAAAAACACCACAAGTAGGTGGTATACAATTATGGATGGACGAGCGACTGCCGACACAGAGGTAGCTACAGCCGTGGACTACCGTACTGCGTCTGCTGCTAATATAGACTGGATGATAATGATATAAAAAATATATATATATCACTACTGCAGCCGGACAGGTATATATTATATAATGACGGACCTGCTGGACACTGTCAGCACTGCAGACTCCTAAAGTAAGCTACTAGTATCAAGAAGATAGAAAAAAAAAACACAACAGGTAGGTGGTATACAATTATGGATGGACGAGCGACTGCCGACACAGAGGTAGCTACAGCCGTGGACTACCGTACTGCGTCTGCTGCTAATATAGACTGGATGATAATGATATAAAAAATATATATATATCGCTACTGCAGCCGGACAGGTATATATTATATAATGACGGACCTGCTGGACACTGTCAGCACTGCAGACTCCTAAAGTAAGCTACTAGTATCAAGAAGATAGAAAAAAAAAACACAACAGGTAGGTGGTATACAATTATGGATGGACGAGCGACTGCCGACACAGAGGTAGCTACAGCCGTGGACTACCGTACTGCGTCTGCTGCTAATATAGACTGGATGATAATGATATAAAAAATATATATATATCACTACTGCAGCCGGACCGGTATATATTATATAATGACGGACCTGCTGGACACTGTCAGCACTGCTGACTCCTAAAGTTAACTACTAGTATGAAGAAGATTGAAAAAAAAAAACCCACCACAGGTAGGTATACAATTATGGACGAGCGACTGCCGACACAGAGGTAGCTACAGCCGTGGACTACCGTACTGCGTCTGCTGCTAGTATAGACTGGATGATAATGATATAAAAAATATATATATATCACTACTGCAGGACAGGTATATATTATATAATGACGGACCTGCTGGACACTGTCAGCAGAATGCGTTTATAGAATAAAAACACCACACGACGAGTGTTTAACTTTTTCAGGCAGACAATCACAATATACTGGTGGTCACTGGTCACTGGTCAGTCACACTGGCAGTGGCACTCTGGCAGCAAAAGTGTGCACTGTTAAATATATGTACTCCTGCTATAACTGCTCCCCAGTCTCCCCCACAATTAAGCTGTGTGAGCAGTGAGCACTCAGCACAGTCAGATATACATAGATGATGCAGCACACTGAGGCTGAGCACAGATATGGTATACTGTGTCACTGTGTATCGTTTTTTTTCAGGCAGAGAACGGATTATATTAAATAATAATAAAACTGCACTGGTGGTCACTGGTCAGTCACTAGTAAACTCTGCACTCTCTGAGTACTCCTAAGCTCCAGTAAATCAAGTGTCTCACTCTCACTATCTATTTCTATTCTAAACGGAGAGGACGCCAGCCACGTCCTCTCCCTATCAATCTCAATGCACGTGTGAAAGTGGCGGCGACGCACGGCTCCTTATATAGAATCCGAGTCTCGCGATAGAATACGAGCCTCGCGAGAATCCGACAGCGGGATGATGATGTTCGGGCGCGCTCGGGTTAGCCGAGCAAGGCGGGAAGATCCGAGTCTGCCTCGGACCCGTGTAAAAAGCGTGAAGTTCGGGGGGGTTCGGTTTCCGAGAAACCGAACCCGCTCATCACTAGAAAACACCCGATTTGGTGGGTTACCTGCAAACATTAAGGATTCCCAGGATTAAACAAGGATTCGCCGTTATCGGAAGCCACCCCTTCCATTTCCAACAGCAAAAGCAGCCTCATAGTTACTATGGGGACTAATATGCTGATGGATATATCAAGCTACAGAATGGAAAGCTGTAAAATGGCAACTGAATATGGCTTTAGCCCTATTAACCTATGGGCAGGGCCTGATTAACCAATAGGCTGACCAGTCTGCAGCCTGGAGCGCTGGGTCCTGGGGGGGGGGGGGGGGGGGGGCAGGACCGGCACAATAGATTGCGCTGGGATGGGAGCACTTCCTGGTGCCACTTGAGTTGGGGCTGAGCAAGGTCTCGTGAGATCTCCCGCGGGAACTGTGGGAGCAGCGGTGCCTGCTGGGATTGCCGACGTCAACGAGGCAGGGACTTCGGGAAGAGGAGATCCTGTGAGAGACGCGGCTGGCTCCTCTGATGAGGCTGTGATTGATGCTACTGCTGCCGTTGCCAGCACTGCTAGGGCGGTAAGTGGCAATATGAATGGAGTTGAGGCCCGAGCCTGTTACAGATTTACAGATTTTTAGCTGAAGGTGAGCGAATAAATTGGTGGTGGGGGAGGGGTGTGTGGCCACTTCTGTATTAGCCTAGGGCAGCTGGAACCCCTAATCAGGCCCTGCCTATGGGCCACTGTACCACTGGTTTTCCATCTGACCCAGTACACATGTTCCAGCCAGTGTGCATGTATGCATAGTACACACACTACATCCAAAGCCAGAAGCAGAGCTTCCAGTTCTTTGTCCGGATTCAGAGACTGACTGAGAGAGCATCACTGCTGCTTACTGAGTAGCACAACGAGGTACAGGTATGGAAATGAGGCAGGAGGCATCTGGTATAAGTAGCATCTGTGTGCATCTGTGATCCAATGCTGTGCCCATGAGCAGTACGGGTCTAGTGCATGCTCAATTGTGATCAACATGCCGGAAGAACCGGACCTGAATTGCCCCAATCAGCGCCGGACTGGCTGATCAGGGAACCACTTCCCGGGCATTTATGCCGGGACAATGTTTAGAAGCACCCGGCTCTTTATACCCGCTACCTGCATCACAGGTGATTGTAAGTGTAGAGAACCAGGTGCCTCTAAACATTGTCCCGGCATAAATGTATCGAAAGAGGTTCCCCAGATAGCCAGTCCGATGCAGCCCCCAATGTCCACTAATACTACATCAGTAGTAATGTCAGAAATATTGCAGCAATATGCTCAATTATTCAGCAGCAGTATTAGTAACAGCCTGTGGTGCTCTGGTTCATGGTAAGCCGGTTTAAAGGCACAGGGGGTGGGTACCTCTGGGCTTCTCTGGCCGGAGCTGCTCTAACCCAGCTGTGGTGCTGCAGCCTGTGCAGGAATGATTCTGCTCATCTCCAGCACCAGTTAGGAGCAGGTTCTGTAGATAACATAATACTAGCTCCGCAGGGGCATCTTAAGAGAGGAGGGGGCCCGTGTACAGACCTCTCCACGGCAACATAGACTCCGGCATTAATCCTGAGCATTAATCCTGAGTCTACTGCGCATGTGCAGGTCTCCGGAAACACGGCGCCCACCATGTTCCTGAGACAAAATTCGTACTGCGCATGCACGGCGGCCATTTTGGAAGGGATTTTCTTATGAGACGGCTGTGGCTGCAGCATCTGATGCTAGACTCCGGAGAGGTGATTATTAAAATATGGGTGCAACATGTGCGGTGTGGGACCCTTCCTGGGCCCAGGGGCCCATGTATACCCATGATAGAAATGCCTATGTAGCTCCTTGGGTGACTGTTTGCACCCTGTGGCACCGATGTGGGGGGGGGGGGGGGGGTGTGCAGGTGCAAATTACCTGGGCCACATGCCCTTACCTGTCAGCTCCCGGCAAGCAGCAGCAGTGGCCTCCTCTGCACGGCGGCAGGGGGAGAACTGTAGCGATCGCACTGATTGCACCCCATTCCTGATCTGCTCCTGGCTGGGGTGCTCAACGAGGCCCCCCCCATCAATAGAGTGTGCAGCGCCACTTTGTGGCACCACAAATATTCGTGTCTATTATTTTTTTCATCAGGAAGGAGACGTGGTCATGCCCCCTTCCATTAGAACCTGCCCTCCCCATTACTTGGGCACGGCCACAGTGTCTATGGCCATGCCCAGACTTAATGTATTCTTGTGGAATACATACATTTTACAGATGGCCGGGATCCCAGCTGTCATGATCCCGACATCGAGATCCCGGCCACCAGTATTCCAGCAGCTGGGAGAGCACTTGAAAGCCCCTTGCGGGCTCGCTGCATTTGCCATGCTATTGGCACGGTGGCTCGCTACAGGTTACACCCATAGGGGGAGAAAAGCATGTGGCGCCGGTATTCTGGTGGCGGCATTTCACCGCCTGTCGGGATTCCGCCATCGGCATTGTGATCACCGGGATCCCAACAGACGGTCTTGTGATTTCCTCCCATTCTTCTTACCCGACAGACCCTTCTTGCTGCTACCCATACTGCGATACCACCCTTCATGTTGCCAGACTTTCCCCCCCCATACTGCCATACTTCCCCCCCAGACTGTCAGACAACCCACCATTCTGCCATACACACCCCATACTGCCATCTCCGCATACTGCTTTCCCTTCCTTCCCCACCTGACACACTCTGTGGGTAAATCTGAATGTAATTTAACCTGCGACCCTGGATGCTCCTTAAAACATACAGATGTGTCCTCATGCATCTTTGCTGCAGTTGCACCAAACATCCCCCCTGGGTGCGCCAGATCCCGAACAACTGTGTTTCCGTCAGACGTCTTCATTGCTGAAAATGCATTTTAGTTGCAATGCGATGTGACTAGAATGCGCCAGGAGGCTGTGCTGATTAATTTGATATATATATGTGCGATCTAGTCTAAAATCTGCGATGCAGCAGATGCAGCTTTTTCCATGCCAAGTTTCATTGTGCTTCGTATACAGACTCACTTGCACACAGATATACAAGTGTCATATATAAAATAAATCGGTGCACCGCATTACTGTTTTCGGCAGAAAAAGATGCCAGGCATAGCAGAGTTGCGCGGGACCTGGCAGCTCACATGTGTCAGGCATCTCATGCTGCCTATTGAGGCTAGATATATGAGGACACATCTGTATTTACCTTTGTCACAGCTGCTAGGTTGGTGTGTCATGCTCCTGTGAGTGGGTGTTTCTCACATGCTAGACATGCCCCCAAAGAGGTGCAGTCATTTCCTCAGCATGTGTGTCACCCCGGAAAATGGTATGTGTGCCCCTTTAAAAACGTACTTACAGGTCCGCTGCAGCACAGGGGGAGAGCGCAGCACAGCACAGCACAGGTTAAAGCCCAGACCCTGGTCTGATCACATGATCGAGATGCAGACCGCTGATTGGACAGGGGCAGCCTGGGAGAGGAGAGCCTTGTGGGAAAAAGAAGGTGGAGCTGGAGTGAGATGAGGTGAACGCTTGCCGCACGCGGAGCTGAACGGGAGCAGAAAGAGACCAAGTGACAGCAACGTGCCTTTCAACGCTGGGCGTTGAAAGACAGTGCTGCAGAGTGTGAGCAGCGGGGTGCGCCGGAGAGACAAGTGGTGGGTGTTGAGACATCGCCACCGGAGACGGCCATGCCTGAGAAGATGTGCGGACGCCGTGGCCATCTTGGGACTGAAAGGAGCCATTAAGGACTGGCTGAACAAGAGAACACCTCCGCTTGAAAGGGTTTGGGTGAATACAAAACCACAAGAGCCCCGGGCTAGCTTTTTAAGAGGCCCCTATCCATAACTGTGAAAGTAAAGGGCGGGGACTGCATAACAACATAGCAATGTTGCATTGCTTACATTAGTTACTGCAATGCCATAATTCTGCCAGCTAAACACTGCATCCCATCCCTCTACCACATTGAGATTCAGTAAAATTGAGTTGTGGTGTCAGTGCAAGTACAGACATTTGATTTGAGAGACTGAGTTTTTGATAAGTTTGTGTACAGCCCTGTAAGCAGAAAAAGAGACAGAGTTTGCTGCATTGGAAAGATCCCTCATTGCTAAATAATTGTATCTGTTGAGAGACACTACCATCCCATCGCTAGTTACATCCTCATATGACTGTGAACAATTGACTTTGATATCAACCAGCATTACCCCCTTTCATTTGTGTGCCAATTCCCCAGTGACATACTGTGGCACAGCAGACTTCTATCTGAGCTCCAACGTTAATTGCCCGTGAAGATTGAAATACCTTGGCTAAGGAAAGATAGACAGTGGTGTTGATTATTGTTAATTGTATTTTTCATCACTCTCCTTATCACTAAATTATATAATTCCAATTTGTCCATCTTTTACATTCCAAATGATTATATTTTTGTGATTGTCCAAATTCAGGGGGAGATGTACTAAGCAGTGATAAAAGTGGAGAAGGGTGTCAGTGGAGAAGTTGCCCATGGCAACCAATTAGCATTGAGGTAACATTTATAATTTGCATAGTATAAAGAGCAGCTGATTGGTTGTCATGGGCAACGTCTCCACTGGCTCAGTTCTCCACTTATATCACTGCTTAGTACATGTCCCCCATAATGCTATTTCATCATCATTTTCAATCCAGAGTTCATTGCAGCTCAATAAAAGACATCCTGTTGGAATTGCTCACTCACTCCTGTTTCATATCAATCTATCCTACCTCTCTGAGGTAGGATAGATTGCATGGGGAGCAACATTTCAGGGGAAAGGTCCATCACATAGCCACCCTACACCTGTGATACCCCTCTCAACCACTTAGACACTCGCCAACCCCGGGGTGTTACTCATGCTATAGTCACACCCTCTCCGGGGGAGTTGCTGTACCAGGGACCAAGATTTCTCTTGTCAGCCCTGTTTGCACCTTGGTCAAAATTAAACCAGTGTAGGAAAAAAACTGTGTTCCCTAATGCACACCGAGTGAATAATATTACTATATAATAGTAGTCAGATAATACGGAGATCTTAGTTGCGTATATCTGCAGATATAGGGTTAAGCCCCCAGGCCGATCGACAAGGCTTCTCCGTCACTGGGGGTCCCTAATACTAGGTATGGGCCCGGGGTGCAGGACCCCACAATGCCGGCACAGGTCGGCCACCCCAGGTCAGCACACAGGTGAAAATTAATAGGGGTTAATAAGAAGCACAGAAGTGCTATGTAAGTGATGTGATTAAAATAATATATACAAAGTGATAGGAAAAATAATAAGTGTTAATAAAGTGTTAGGGTGTGCCGACCTGCAGCAGCCCACCCATACCGACACAGGGGCCACTGGTTAGGTGGAGGCTCTACTCAGCACTCCTCAGCACCTCAGAGAGGAGACGCATTGAGCCAATCAGAGATTAGACAGACACTGCTCTCCCAGAGATCATGGCCAGAGGCATGCAGCCATTGCAGTGGTGCAGGAACTTTAGTGAGAAACACGTGACAGACTTGTGATGGGGTCACAGTATCAGATCCTTCATTTCCAGTGTGGGGCCATGCAGGGTGTAGCTTTTACTATCTACTGTATGCTGGGTCACCCAAGTCTGCCTCCACTCCGCACCATCATCCTCACTCCGTCCCACTGAATACTTACCCCTTTTCTGCATGTCAGAGATGGGATAGACTTTATGGTATTATTATAGGATTATTATTATATATAATCTATTTGCTTTGGTCATGATTAAGATCCCAGAGGGGATCAAAGCGTTGCTGCTCTGTTTTGGTATGGTAAACTAAACTGGGAATGGATTAAGCACATTTATAGTAGAGATGAGCAGGCTCAAATCTCAGAGATCCGAACCCACCCAAATTCACCTTCACATCGAGGCAAAATGTCACCAGCCGTCGTCGGATTCCTTTACAAGTCCCCACGGCGGTTATTCCGGCACCAGCGCAGTCGTCCATGCTGCTGTGCTCTCTGCTCATCTGTGCTGCTCCTGTGTCCATCAACTTCAGTGACTGTTCCTGTGTCCATCCAATCCAGCGGCTGCTCCTGTGCTGTGTCCACCCACTCCTTGTTGCCGACGCACCTGTCTGGTGTCCATCTGATCCAGTGCTGCCGAGGCACCTTTCCGGTGTCCTTCTGATCCAGTTCTGCCGATGCACCTGTCCGGTGTCCATCTGATCCAGTGCTGCCGAGGCACCTTTCCGGTGTCCTTCTGATCCAGTTCTGCCGATGCACCTGTCCGGTGTCCATCTGATCCAGTGCTGCCGAGGCACCTTTCCGGTGTCCATCTGATCCAGTGCTGCCGACGCACCTGTCCGGTGTCCATCTGATCCAGTGCTGCCGACGCACCTGTCCAGTGTCCATTTGTAGAGTGATGACGACGCACCTGTCTGGTGTCCATCTGCTCCAGTGTTAACAAAAAGTTTCAAAAAGTAAACAAAACATTGAAAAAAGTTTCATAAAAAGTTTTAAAAAACTAAGTCAAGAATAGTTGAAAAAAAGTTTAAAAAATAATAAGTTAAAAAGTAAAAATAAATCTTTTTTTTTTTGTGTGCTGTACCCTAGTGTGCATCCATAACACAGAAATACTGTGACGCCACAGACTGTATCCCAGTGTGTATACATAGCATACAAGTACTGTGATGTTGCAGGCCGTACCCCAGTGTGTATCCATAGCATACAAGTACTGTGATGTTGCAGGCCGTACCCCAGTGTGTATCCATAGCATACAAGTACTGTGATGTTGCAGGCCGTACCCCAGTGTGTATCCATAGCATACAAGTACTGTGATGTTGCAGGCCGTACCCCAGTGTGTATCCATAGCATACAAGTACTGTGATGTTGCAGGCCGTACCCCAGTGTGTATCCATAGCATACAAGTACTGTGATGTTGCAGGCCGTACCCCAGTGTGTATCCATAGCATACAAGTACTGTGATGTTGCAGGCCTTACTCCAGTGTGCATCCATAGCATACAAGTACTGTGACACCGCAGGCCGTACCCCTGTGCGTATCCATAGCAAAAGTACTGTGATGCCACAGGCCTTACCCCAGTGTGTATCCATAACATACAAGTACTGTGACTCCATAGGCAATGCCCCACACTGTATCCATAACATAAGTACTGTATCCATAACATAAGTACTGTGATTGCTGTGTGGCCATGTTTCATAGGTGTGCTATAAACTGACATGTGTTTGTGCCACTGCTCTGTTGCTTAGTAACCAGCCAGCTCGGTGGAGCCTTTGGCCTAAACACGATGAAAACAATATTGTGGGCTGTGAGGTGTTCAAACTGACTGGAAATGAATGTTATTGAGGTTAATAATACTGTAGGAACACAAATGCCCAAATTATATGATTTTATCAGTTTTTATAATTTAAAAACAAAGCTAATACAGATCTAACACCAAAACAGGGGGGTCGGAACACATCTCTAGTTTATACTATTTCTCACTCCCCGCTGCTCTCTCCAAGCACTTTCTTCTGCTAGTGTTGCATAAGAGAGTATGGCTGAACATTGGTTGTCAGCTATAAGGCACCATACGGAATAACATTATTGTCAAATCTTTATATAATTAATAGTAACTAGGTGCTTCATCTTCACACCGTCGCAAGGGGCTACGCCCTCTTAACCTTTGCATGCCTTTCTGGGGTTCAATATTTGTATTATATGGAGTATTACCTGCATTCCTTTGTTAGTGGTTAAATATTGCACAATGAAAGGGCTTGCGATGGTGAAGGAGGCGCAGCCCCTTGCGACGGCGTGAACAGCACCTGCAGGGCATGATGTACAGAATGTAGCGGGTGCGGGGGGGGGGGACTGCGGATGGGGGAGGGTGTCTGTAGATGCTGCGGGTGGAGGGGGGGCGGAAGCAGGGAGGGCCCCGGATGGGGAAGGGGAAGGGTCGGGAGGTGCTGCGGATGGGGGAGGGGCAGAGGAGTGGGGCTGCAGATGGGGGAGGGGTCCAGAGGCACTGCAGGGGTGCCACGGGTGGGAGAGGGGGCAGGTGCGGGGATGTTGCGGATGGGTGAAGGGTTCCGGAGGTGCTGTGGGATGGGAAGGGGCGGGGGTGCCGGGGGGTGGGGTAGGGGTCCGGAGGCACCATGGGTGGGGGAAAAGCAGGTACAGGAGGTGCGGTGGATGGGTAAGGGGGTCTCGAGGCGCTGCAGGTGGTGGAGGGGCAGGTGTGGGGGTGCCGTGGGTGGGGGAGGGGTGGGGGAGGGGGGGGGACCATGGATTGAGGAGGGTGTCTGCAGATGCTGCGGGTGGAGGGGAGGCAGGTGTGGGGGAAGACATATATGGGGGGTGGATGGTGGAGGGGGCCTGGAGGTGCTGTGGGTGGTGGAGGGGCGGGGGAGTGGGAGCCGCGGGTGGTGTAGGGGTTCTGGAGGCACAGCGTGTGGGGGAGGGGAAGGTACGGAGGTGTGGTGCATTGGGGAGGGGTCTGGAGGCGCTGCGGGTACTGTACTTGCCAAAAAGGTAGTTGGAGGGTATGCAGTAACATGGCCAGGATAGGGGTGACGGGGTCAGGACAGGGGTGATGGGGCCAGGACAGGGGTGACGGGGCCAGGACAGGGGCGACGGGGCCAGGACAGAAATGATAGGGACAGGATAGGGGTGACATGGCCAGGGTAGGGGCGGCAGGACCAGGACAGGGGTGACAGGGCCAGGATAAGGGTGAAAGGGCCAGGATACGGGTGAAAGGGCCAGGATAAGGGTGACAGGGCAAGGCCAGGGGTGACAGGGCAAGGCCAGTGGTGACAGGGACATGACAGAACACAGGGCATGGGAGAGATTAGTATTAGGGACAGAACAGTGGTGACAGACAGATGTGTCTTACCGGAGACACTGCTGCTGGCTGCTGCTGTTCCACTCCAACCTGTTGGGATCTGCTGCTGGTGGAGACTTGGCATGGCTGACTCTCTCAGGCTGGAGTACTGCTTCCTCTGCCCGTCCGCATCCCTCCCCTCCTCAGTCACACACCGCGGACCTCGCACAGCTGCCGGGCACTGTTGTAAGGGGAGACTGGGAGTGACTGGTTAGTCCCCAGGAGACGCTGCAGCTGGAGGGAGGAGGGGGTCATAGCATGCACGCGGCGTGGACCTCGCGGATGCCGGGCACTGTGGAAAGGGGAGACTGGGAGTGACTGGTTAGCTCCCAGGAGACGCTGCGGCTGGAGGGAGGAGGGGGTCGGAGCCTGCAAACAGCGCGGACTTCTGCAGCGCTATCCGCCGGCTAAAGTGTGTGAAGGAGCTGGGCGCACCTCACTGCGGGCGGCAGCGCTGCAGCTAGCGGTGGGGTTGCCGGGACTGGAGATAACAGAGGCAGTACGGAACCTGCACAGCGGCAGATGCCCCACAAAACTGCAGCTAAGAAGCATGGAGTGTGCCAGAAAGTGACGCTCCTCCGCGCCAGAGAGCCCCTGCTGAGTTTGCTGATGTGGGGGGTCAAGCACACAGTGAGCCGGTGCCCATCTGTCTGTATGGCATACCCCCTCACACACCCCCATACCTCCCCACTGTCCCGATTTTCGCGGGACAGTCCCATTTTTTTGGGTCTGTCCCGCTGTCCCACCCGTGGGTCGCAGTGTCCCCCGGTGGGGGGGGGGGGGGCAGTTGGGAAGCTCCTGAACTCGCTGTTCTGCTTAGCAAAGCAGCGGTGAATAGATGCGCACAGCGTCTATTTAGTGGAGACAGGAGGAGAGGGTCATCAGGGGGTACGGATTAAGGGGGGGGTTCCAGCAGCAGAGCCGGATTAAGGGGGGGGGGCAGGGGGTACGTACCATTGGCCCCACAGTTTTAGGGGTCCCGGCTGGAGTAGCTCTGTCCCAGCTCTGTAGCTCCCCCGTCCTGCCAGCAACAGCATCAGCATTGTGCTACAGTCAGCACACTCTTCTGCGTGTTGGCAGGTCTGTGGTGGTGCAGGGAGGCAGCAGGGAGGCCTCCCTGCTTTCTTCTGCCTGTGCGGGTGTGTAGTGGGGAGCGACCACCCCCTCTGGATTTACCCCTAGCTGAGGGGCCAAAATCCCATTAAAAAAAAATCTCCGTAATTTGCATAAGGGGGCGTGGCCACGCGGGTGCGATCAGGCCACGCCCCCCAAACCCACAGCAGGCACAGCAATGAGATAGAACCCCCCTGTTTCAAGTGCC
The DNA here is from genome assembly GCF_028390025.1 of Pseudophryne corroboree. Lineage (NCBI taxonomy): Eukaryota > Metazoa > Chordata > Amphibia > Anura > Myobatrachidae > Pseudophryne > Pseudophryne corroboree. Next base: position 82,651,610 of record NC_086445.1, read on the forward strand.
CTGGGTCCCCCGGACTCATAATCCGCCCCTGGGGGCATGCCAGCAGCTCACAGAGCGCTGGGCTTGCCCCCTCACTGACGAAAACGGGGGCCCTCCCATGAAGCCACGCCCCTTTTCGTTAGCCACGCCCCCTTTTCGCCGCCTGTGTGTCCCTCCTTCTGCCTGAAGAAAGCTGGGAGGTATGCACCCCTGCCTGTGCCATGCCCATACCATCTGCTTCTGCTGCTCCTAGTCTCCTATAGATTTGGCCAGATCTGTGACTCATTTGACTAACTCCGCCCAGTGTTGTGACTCCGCCCAGCGTTAGCAAATGAGTCACAAAGTCACAGATCTGGGCTATTATATAGGAGATATATGAATGTAAGCAGAGTAGCGAGTGACAGGAGCCTCCCACGGGACTGTCCTGGAAAACGAGACTGTCCCGTGAAAATCCTGACAGTTGGGAGGTATGCGCTGATGGCGCATAAACTGCACTTTCCAGGTGTGTCGTTATTCACCTAGCATTTTAACCTATAGTATATTTTGAGTGAAATGCGTGGTGCGACTTATGCTGGGTACATACTAGACGATGTGTTGGCTGATCCAGCAGATCAGACCGACATTTCGTTCACCTCAGGACATATATGGCAGTGTGAATGCCCGATATGCGAGACCCCACCATTGTCAGCGATGTCTTCTGGTCGGCCTTGCTGAAGGGCCGACCAGCAGACATCGCTAGTTTGGCATCCCGCACCGCTCCTCTGCACCAGCAAGTGTGTATGCATTTGCCGATGCAGGGTCCCCATCGCCGGTACACTTCGTCTAGTGTAGGGGTGGGCAAAATAGGGCAGCGAACCGATCCTGCCCGGCCCGCTGTCTCCTACCAGTGTGTAATGACAAGCGGCCTGACTGGTGCTTGTTATTGCGCTACTGGTGCTCCAAGCCGCGGCTGCCGCTGAGGTTAGTCTGGTCACTGCTCACTTCTGCAGCCAGCCAAAATGGAATTATCTTGTTGACATAAGGTGCTGAGTGGGGTTGGGGGCGGAGCCAAAGGCAGCGTGCCGATGTGGTCAGCGGGAAGTTTAAATGCGGTTGCACAGCCCTGCAGTGGTGACTGGAAAACACAGAGGTACTGTGGCTGCGGGTCGTCCATGCTTGGCTGGTGGCTGGCAGTGGGACTTGCCTAGCTAGGGGGGCAGGGGTGCTAGGTCTGCCCAATATAGGGGTGGGGAGGGAGCTGGTAACTGTCCCCAAGAAGGGAGGGAGGGAGTGAGGCGAGTTGGTTACTGTCTCAAAAGAGGGAGTGGAGCTGGTAACTGCGCCCAGTGTTGTTTATTGTGGGGTGCGAGCAGTTGGTCTCACAGGGCGCCCGCTGCGAAACTTGCTAGCTGCATTAGCTGCTTCCCCTCCGCTTGTATATAGTACTCCATTCGACGTCACAACACAACAGCATCATTTCGCAAAACTCTGCCCCCTGAGCAGAGTACTGTGGATGGGAGGAGGGGGAGCAGCTAATGCAGCCAGCCAGCAACGAGCATGACATGCACCCAGACTATAAAAACCCCTGGCAATGAGCACTACACACCTCTCGCAACAAGCATGACACCCAGAGCACGAAACCCCTGACAATGGGAATGACACCAAGAACATGAAACCCTTGGCAATGTGCATGGAACCCAGAGCATGAAAACCCCTCGCAACGAGCATTACACACTCCTGGCAACAAGCATGACACACAGAGCATAAAACCCCCGGCAATGAGCATTACACACCCCTGGCAAAAAGCATGACACCCAGAACATGAAACCCCCGTCAACGAGTATGGGACCAAGAGCATGAAACCCCTGCCAACGAGCAGGTAATTTAAAAGTAATTATAAGCCTTACTGTGGGGCATAATGTATCACAGGCATTGCAGTGTGTGGCATAATATGGTGCAAGGGGCATTACTGTGTGAGGCTTTAATATGGTGGAACTATTTTTTTCTGTGGTGGCCAAAGTCTGTTGGTGCAGGGTCAAAAACTGGGGTGTAAGGTGGTCTTTTCTTGCAAGGACACCCCCATTTTAGTGAGGTCACACCCATTTTAGCAAGATCATTGTCTCTCGCCATGTCTGGGGGGGGCAATTTATTTACTGTTCACACTGGGAGCCAAATTGTCTGGAAACAGCCCTGTCTGTGCCCTGGGAGGGAGGGGAGCTGGTAACTGTACCCAGGGAGGGAGGGAGAGGAGCTGCTAATATCTCCTATATAATAGCCCAGATGTGTGATTCTGTGCCTGGCCGTAACGCTGGGCGGAGTCACAGATCTGGGCGGAGTCACAGATCTGGGCGGAGTCACAGATGGAGGAGAGGTGGCTGGATCCTGCCTGCGATTCCCTGGCACGCTCCCCCTGGCTCCTCCACACGGCGGGTACTGGGGTGAGGGCTGTCACTCTCACCCGCCAGGGACCCTCCCTCACGTGGATGACGGCATGATGAGAGCCGCAGGAGCCGCTAGAGCGGTTTACATGCCAGAACCGCTGATGCGCCCCGCCACCTGCCCCTCCCCCAGGAGGGCGGCTCTGCTCAGGGAGCCAGTGGGGCGCACAACTGTCAGTGCCGGTAGGTGAGGGGGAGGCGGCGGCATCCCCGTGCGCCCGATGCTGGGGTCTCTGTCCCCCTATTTGTCTCCATCCGGCCCACACACCCACCTGCCGCCATTGCGCCTGCGCAGCACATCAGGGGGGAGATGGACTGAGAGAGGAGGGGGCTGCAGCACAGACCCCATGCACCCTGCACCCAGCCACATGTAACTGCTCCCACGTCCTATGTTGGGATGGGAGCTGGTGACATAACTGCACTCACCAGGTTACCACAATGACACATCCAAAATCACACAACAAATAAAATGTACAGGTGCAGCTCACTCCCACGTGGCTACATGTATTGCTGGGCAAAACAGTCCCATCACACACCCGCCCCTCCCCCATGCACAGCACCCCCGCCCCTCCCCCACCTGCAGCTTTCCCGAATCCCCTCCCCCATCTAAGGCACCCCTGCACCAGCCCATCCCTCAGCCATGGCGCCTCCAGATCCCCTGCCCCAACCGCCGCACCCACCTCTCCACCACCCGCAGCGCCTATGGACCCCATCCCCTATCGGCGACACCCACACACCTGCCACTCCCCCACCTGCGTCAACCCCACCGCTCCCCCACCCGCCCCACCTCCCGACCCCCTATTCCACTCACTGCACCCCAGCACCCGCACCTTCCTCACCCGCAGCGCCACCGGAAACCCTCCCCCATCCACCTCACCCCCGCCTCTCCCCCACCTGCAGCGCCTCCGGAACTCATCCACAGCCCCCACTCCCCCACCCCTCCACCAGCCACATCACCTCCCAAACCCCTACCCCATACGCAGTACCCACCCCTCCCCCACCTGCCCCTCCCTCACCCACAGCACCTCCAGACCCCCGCCTCCATCCACGCCCCACCCGCAGCCACTCATCCCTCCCCCACCCACTGCATCTACAGACCCCTTCCGCCGCACCCCGCAACTACCCCTCCCCCACCCGCAACACCTCTGGAACCCCTCACTCAACCGCACCCCCCCCCCCCCCACCTACACCGGCACCTCCCCCAAACACACCCAAAAAAAATAAAAATGTAAAGGTGCTGGCAGGCCAGCCTATGGAGCTCACTTCCACGTGGCTAAATGTATTGCTGGGCAAAACAGTCCCGTCACACACCCGCCCCTCCCCCACCTGCAGCTCCCCCAGACCCCCTCCCCCATCCATGGCACCCCCCAACCCAACCCTCCCCCAGCCGTGGCACCTCCAGACCCCCTACCCCACCCACCGCACCCACCCCTCCACCACCCTCAGCGCCTATGGACCCCATCCACCATCGCCGACACCCCCGCACCTGCCACTCCCCCACCCGCATCAACCCCACCCCTCCCCCACCACGACACCTCCCAACCCCCTATTCCACTCGCGGCACCCCAGGACCCGCACCTTCCCCACCCGCAGCGCCACCGGAACTCCTCCCCCACCCACCACAGCACCTCCACCTCCCCCACCCGTGACACCCCCGCCCCTCCCCCACCCGCAGCACCTCCGGAACTAATCCACAGCCCCCACTCCCCCGCCCCTCCACCAGCCGCAACACCTCCCCAACCCCTCCCCCATCCGCAGTTCTTACCCCTCCCCCACCACCTCCAGACACCCGCCTCCATCCGCAGCCACTCATCCCCCACCCACTGCATTTACAGACCCCTTCCGCGGCACCCCGCAACTACCCCTCCCCCACCCGCAACACCTCTGGAACCCCTCACCCAACCGCACCCCAACCCTCTCCCAAACGCACCTATAAAAAAAAAAAAAAATTAAAGGTGCACTATAGACAGGCCAGCCTATGGAGCTCACTTCCACGTGGCTAAATGTATTGCTGGGCAAAGCAGTCCCGTCACACACCCGCCCCTCCCCCACCTACAGCTCTCCCGGACCCCCTCCCCCATCCACGGCACTGCGCACCCACCCCTCCCCCACCCGTGACGCCTCCAGACCCCCTACCCCACCCCCCGCACCACCGTACCCACCCCCCCACCACCTGCAGCGCCTAAGGTCTCCATCCATCATCAGCGACACCCCCGCACCTGGAACTCCCCTACCCGCATCAACCCCGCCCCTCCCCCACCCACAGCACCTCCTGACCCCCTAATACACTCGCGGCACCCCAGCACCCGAACCTTCCCCACCCACAGCCCCATCGGAACACCTCCCCTATCCACCACAGCACCTCCCCCACCCGCGACACTCCCGCTTCACCCGTAGCGCCTCCGGAACTCATCTACGGCCCCCACTCCCCCGCCCCTCCCCCAGCTGCAACACCTCCCTCCCCAGTACCCACCCCTCCCCCACCCACAGCACCTCCGGACCCCAGCCTCCATCCGTGCCCCACCCGCAGCCACTCATCCCCCACCCACAGCATCTACAGACCCCTTCCGCGGCACCCCGCAACCACCCCTTACCGACCCTCAGCACCTCTGGAACCCTTCACCCAACCGCACCCCCTTGCACCCACCCCCCCTTCACCTGCCCCTCCCCCATGCACAGCACCTCCAGACCCCCTCCTTCATCCGTGACCCCCCACACCCACCCCTCACCCACCAGCAACATCTACAGACCCCCTCCTTCATCCGCCCCACCAGCAGTCTCTCTGGACCCCCTCCACCATCCGCACCCCCACTTCTCTCCCACCTGCAGTACCTCTGGACCCCCTCCAACATCCACAGGCCACCTCTCCACCACACGCAGCACCTTGGACACCATCCGCAGCCGCTACCAGCGAGTCCCTGAATCAGGGGTGATCAGCGGCACGGAGAGCCACCTCCACCTCACTGCACCCACCCCCTTTTCAAGCCCCCCCCCCCCCCCCCACGCTGAACTTACACCTACCTTCTGTACATCGTGCCCTGCAGGCGCTGTTCACGCCGTCGTAAGGGGCAACGCCCCCTTCACCATCGGATGCCCTTTTGTCGCGCAATATTTAACCACTAACAAAACTAGCAATGCTGGTAATACTCCATATAATACAAATATTGAACGGCAGAAAGGCGTGCAGGGGTTAAGGGGGCGTAGCCCCTTGTGACGGTGTGAAGAGCGCCCGTAGGGCGCGATGAATCACCTAGTTATTGATTACAGCATTATACTGGATGCTGTTTCTTGTTTTCCCTTGCAGGGATCAGCCAAATTGTGCTGGGGGAGAAACAAAGTTCTCCACCCCGCACCATTATCCCCAGCGCATGCACTCCAGAATGCCGGTTGTACGGCAGAGATGTCGTCGGTCGCGACATCACAGCAGGGGGTCTGGGGAGCCAGAGGAGATCTGTTCTGCACAGATCTCCTTATCTAAAATCCAGAAACACAGAGGGGCAGTGCACTGCATGTGATACACCTGGCCAGGTAACGGACTTGTGGCATCACATGCGATGTAGCCTGGCAAGTGGTCAAGACACGAGCAGAAGCAACAGTTAGTCAAAGATTGAACAGGTAAGAGACAGCAACACTCTCTGATAATGATCCTGATACTGGTGATACAGTCCTATATATTGGGCTTGGGCCCATCTATCTAATATAGATTGATATACTGCATATTATATATAAAATATATACACATACATATACAGTATATACGTGTTTGTGTGTGTGTGTGTGTGTGTGTGTGTGTGTATGTACTGTATATATATATTTATACACACACACACAGAAATGAATATATGAATATAGATATGTATGTATGTATGTATGTATGTATGTATGTATGTATGTATGTATGTAGCCCTTCAACATTAGAAAGAGAAGTCAATCCAGGGCCGGATTAGGGTTGGTGCCCCAGTGTCATGGAGATTGTGGGGGCCCCCACTACTTACATTGCTGTCAAATCCCCCAATGAGACTGACTGTTCATGGAGGAGAATCATTGGCTGCCGCTGTTACTGAACAGCTGAGCACCGAAGGGAGACTCCCCCAGTTGACAACGGACTGTGTCGGGGTCCACGGGACAGCTGCCCCTGTCGCCCCTGCCTTAAACGGCCATGAGGCAATCAGTGGTATCTGTACCTCCCACTTACTAATGTGAATGTTTCCCGTAGTACTATCTGTGTGACCCATATTCATGTGTTACTCTGGAAATGTGATGTATAATAACAAGCACCCGGCTACGTTGGTGAAGTACTGTGGGCTATGGTCATCTGGGCAGCTACACTGTGCCCCACCCCTCAAGTGACAAGTGCGCCAATACTTGGTCTGTACTGTACCTGCCCTTTGTTACTCACTATCATATATTGTGCATATAACAAAATCACAATAGTGGTTTAAACACTTAGACATAAATTTACTAAGATTTGTATTTCACCTGTGTTTGACTGAGATTAAACATGGGTAATATTGATAAAACACGGGTGCTGTTTTAAAACTAAAACACAGGAACTTACGATGTTCCAGTGTTTCAGTTAATGTGTTTTTTTCTGATGGTGTATGTGGTCGTGTTTGGCTGCGTGTTTGCCGGCAGCCAAACACTCCCGTACATGAAGCCTGCACAAATCAATGAGACATGTGCAGTGCTTCTCTTTTAAAATGTAGAAATGGTTAAAGAGAAAATAAATAAATAATGGGATACCCTTCCTCCAGGGCACCCAAGGCCAGGGCTAGAGCCCGTGCTATGGCCGACACCCATGGGTTGTGGGTACTAAGTTCATAGCTTTAAAGTGTAAAAAAACAGATTTAATGTTGTCTTTAACGGGTGGAACTACAGGTCCCAGCACACCCCATTTGGTGAACCACATGTACCAGCATACAAGGCATTAAAGGCACCCACTGATAACTAGTTCCCCTGTAAAATAAATATTATAATTAACACAGTACACACACACACACACACACACACACACACACACCGTACAAAGCACAACTTTAATAAGGCACACATACACACTCACATACATACCTACACTTACACATACTTACCAACATCCCCCGTTGCCCTCTCGGTCCTCTTATCCAGTAGAAATACCTTCTGCAGGATAGAGGGATTCTCATGTGGCCCCTGACGTAAATCACATTGCCTCTCATTGGCTCAGAGGTTCTGGAGGAACTGTGTTACAGTGCCAACGGGAAGGAAGTCGGCACGTAAGGGAAAAGGGGGAGGGTGCGAGTGGTAATATACCCCGCCTGCTATACCCTGGGTGCAGTATTATGCTATGGGAATGTTCAGTACTTTGTCAGATGCTCTTTGTTCCACGCTCTATTGCCTCACTCTGTGGCACTGTGAATTTCTGTGGGGCCTCATATACAGTGTATATAAATGACAGTAACAGTGCAGGGCTGATAAAGGGTGGGATGTACTAAAGGAAAAATTCTGTAACAGGGTTTTTACTGCATTTTCAAATGTATAAACCCCCAGACACCCACTTATTGATGCAGGGGGTATCGACAGGTTTTTATGGAGATACCCTATAGAAGCCTATGGGCTTCTTACCGCATCCCTTCCCCCCTCCCATACCTGACTGCAGACAGCCACCCATCTCTGTACCGGATCCAAAACTCCTCCCCCCCAGCAACACAGCCAGCTGTCCTTTCGGCTGCAGGGAAGAGGAGGAGCCTGGGACTGACTGGAGTCGTCACCTCCTGGGGCTGGGAGGCGATGGAGACCTCCACACACCCTCTCCTGCGGACCACCAAGTATCGCAGGGAGCCTCTGTCATTGCATTGCGACTGTAGTTAGAACACACACGTTTAAAATAGCTGCTATGGCCCATGATGAGTATTAGTACATCCCGCCAATAATGTGTGTGGGGGGGGGTAGGAGGGTACTAAGAAACGAGGCGGCACCTTCATCCCAGTGTGCAGGGGATTTCCACACCCCTTGGGTGCAAACATTTGGGTAATGAAGAATTGTGGACAAAGGGTTCCCAACTTAGGGGTATATTTACTAAGAATCGTATTTTCCCGTTTGAGGTCAAAGTTCAATCACGAATGACATCGCAAGTGTAAATTTGCAACTTTTTGAATTTATTACGGCTAATTTACTAAGCTGTCGTATTCTGCATTTTCCGTTTTACCGATGTCGATGTCATTCGTTTTTTTAGGCAGTGTTTTACGTGAGTGACTTGTAAAACACTGCTGACTTTAATACAATGAATCTCGGCCGTATCTGAGAGATCCATGCTGGGCTTCATTGTGCACCTTGTTAAAAAAAAAAAACAGTGTTAAAATAAAATAAAAAATTGCGTGGGGTCCCCCCTCCTAAGCCAAACCAGCCTCGGGCTCTTTGAGCCGATCCTGGTTGCAAAAATATGGGGGGGGAAATGATAGAGGTTTCCCCCATATTTAAACAACCAGCACCGGGCTCTGCGCCTGGTCCTGGTTCCAAAAATACGGGGGACAAAAAGCGTAGGGGTCCCCCGTATTTCTGAAACCAGCACCGGGCTCCACTAGCCAGATACATAATGCCACAGCCGGGGGACACTTTTATATAGGTCCCGGCGGCCCTGGCATTACATAACCAACTAGTCACCCCTGGCCAGGGTACCCTGGAGGAGTGGGGACCCCTTCAATCAAGGGGTCCCCCCCCCTCCAGCCACCCAAGGACCAGGGGTGAAGCCCGAGGCTGTCCCCCCCCCATCCAAAGGCTACGGATGAGAGGCTGATAGCCGTTGTGTAAAAAAATGAATATTGTTTTTAGTAGCAGTACTACAAGTCCCAGCAAGCCTCCCCCGCAAGCTGGTACTTGGAGAACCACAAGTACCAGCATGCGGAGGAAAACCGGGCCCGCTGGTACCTGTAGTACTACTACTAAAAAAATACCCCAATAAAAACATAAGACACACACCTTGAAAGTATAAAACATAATATACATAAAACATAATATACTATGATAATACCAAAAAAGTAAATTATAATAATATTAATAGCATATGGCATTATGAATGTATACTATGATATAATAGTACTCAAAGTCACTGGAGAGTTCTGTGTCCACACATTGGGGATAATTCCAAGTTGATCGCAGCAGGAATTTTTTTAGCAGTTGGGCAAAACCATGTGCACTGCAGGGGAGGCAGATATAACATGTGCAGAGAGTTAGATTTGGGTGTGGTGTGTTCAATCTGCCATCTAATTTGCAGTGTAAAAATAAAGCAGCCAGTATATACCCTGCACAGAAATAAAATAACCCACCCAAATCTAACTCTCTCTGCACATGTTATATCTGCCTCCCCTGCAGTGCACATGGTTTTGCCCAACTGTTAAAAAAATTCCTGCTGCGATCAACTTGGAATTACCCCCATTAAACAGGTCATGGAACACCATGGTTCTATTAGCTGATTTTTCCAGATAACCAATGATACCATGGCCAGCTTTACTTGTCAGTGTTTTCCAACACAACTACTGTGCGTATTAACACTAGGCGTAGAGCGCCCTCTGGTGGAAGTTGCATAATATTCACTTTCAAATTATATTGTGAAGGTCAGTCTTTGAGACAGGGAACATTTATAATTTGACTGTTACACAATACAGCATACAGGTATCCCATAACAATGGAGGAAGCTGAAAGTGGAGTTAATCTGTCCTCAAAATAGAGGCAACTTACTTCATGGGGGGTGACTCCGACTTGATCGTAGCTACATTCAGGAACACAGACATGCGGGGGGATGCGCAGCACAGGGCTAGCCCACCCAGCAAGTCAGTCCGTGCCCAGTCGCAGAAGTGTAAAAGCATCGCACAGCGGCGATGCTTTTGCACTTCAGGAGTAGTTCCCGTCCAGCGCAGATTTTGCGTGCTGGCCGGGAGCTACTCGTCGCAGCCCGGGTCGCAGCGGCTGCGTGATGTCACGCAGCCGCTGTGGCCCCCCCACACAAAACGATGGCCAAATGCCGCCGTACCGCCCCCTCCCGCCCGTCGACCGACTCTGCCTGTCAATCAGGCAGAGGCGATAGCTAGGCAATGACAGCCGTCAGCTGTCAGCCATGCGCCGGCGCAGTTCTGACCTGATTGCTGCGCTGCGAAGAACTGCAGCGAGAGATCAGGTCAGTATGACCCCCCCATATTCTGTATCACCCCAAATTCTGCATTAACTTCATATTCTATATTAACTCTTTATTCAGCTTACTCTATTTTCTGTATCTTTATGCTATATTAGCTACATATTATATATTAACACCATATTAACTCCTTAGTGCAGTGGTTACCAAACTTTTCAGAATCACTTACGCCCTAGAGCAGGCATGTCAAACTCAAAGTCCCATCTGGGCCGAATAATCAAGGTCTAAGTCTTGTGTAGGCCGCAAGAAAATGAAAGAGTCTTATATGCAATTTTCAAAGGGTTATTAGAAAAATCAAGAAAGCATTTGCTTTAATGTTTTCTTCCCGATACTTGACATCTCTTTGCTGTCACCAACTTTCCAGTAACTGTGTGGTCCCCTCTCCCCTATATAATAATAATACCATATATCAGTGTGTGCCAGGGGCTGTTATTCCCCCTCATATATTAAAAGTGCAGTCATCTCTCCCCTATGTAATAATAATAATAATAATAATAATAATAATACCATATTTCAGTGTGTGCCAGGAACTTATTCCCCTCATATATAAAAATGCGGTCCTCTCTCCCCTATATAATAATAATAATATATAAGTAGTCTTAATACTATATAGGGGAGAGAGGACCGCATTTTTATATATGGGGGCGAATAACAGCTCCTGGCATACACAGAAACTACTATCTTTCCGAGTGTGCCAGGAGTTGTTATTCGCCCTCATATATAAAAATGCGATCCTCTCTCCCCTATATAGTAATACTACTACTTATATAGGAGCTGTTATTGGCCCTCATATATATTTATACATGTGCCCCCAGCAGTGTGCTCACCGCTGTTTTCAGTGCTCTACTAGCGCTGACGGCGCCGCCTCCGCTGGTCACGCTGGTGTCTGAGGGTCTCCTCCGGTGCGGGTGAGTGGAATCAGGTGCCGGTTCATGAGCCAATGAAAGCTCGCGGCCCGGCAGCCAATCAAGAGTCGCTGCTGCCGGTCCGCAAGCTCTGATTGGCTCACAAACCGGCGCCTTATTTGAAATAGCAGAAGACCACCTTAGTCATTAGGTGTTCATCGCGCAGCCCGTGGGCCGCAAAAGTAGGCGGTAGGGGCCGCATGCGTCTTGTGGGCCGCGAGTTTGATACCTCTGGCCTAGAGTATCAGAGTTTTTTTCATGGCACCCCTAGGCCAAAGGTTTCTTATTGAGACATTTAGAAAGAAATATTACATTAAGTAGATCGCGTTTATATGTCATCCTTAGGGTCAGTTGTGTGGTGAGGGACAAGATTTGCTTCTGTTTGGCCACATATTTTATGACTGGCAGCCACCAGCACTGGTTTTGCCTATTATATTGACCATGAATAATTTGAATTGGTCCTGGACCACCAACCCAAGGCACCCCTGCAAGTGTCCCGAGGCACCCCAGGGAGCCACGGCACACAGTTTGAGAACCACTGCCTTAGTGTATAAAAACATGGCCCCTTTACTTTCAGTTTCTAATTTAAATTGATGGTAAAGTGGAGGTACAACTGGTGAATAAAGAGTTAATTAACCACAATTTTAAGGACAATTAATCTCCAATTTCTGCTCTTTCCAATTCATCTCCCCCTTACACATAAAGAAGGTTCCCAAATATAGAAGGCCCTGCCCCTGAACAACGCACGTTTTAGGTAATACTGATTGATGTAGAACATTTCCCCTCCTTTCCGGCTTCTTGTAATCCTAGAATCTTAATTACAGTTTCATTTAACTACAGGAACAGTTCATTAGTTGTATCTTTGGTTCCAGTTAGTGTTGAGTTTAGATTTGCTAGGGACACTTAGTGAATTACTATTAGCAGACGAGGAGATTTAATTGCAAGCTATTACATTTTTGCATTGAACTAATAAATGATGTTACTGGGCTGTAATGGGCTATAGCTGCTGTGGAAACACCACAACTTCAAGAAAACTTTCCCTTTGTTGCTGCCTGATTGACAGACAGCGGCACTGAGAGGGTGGGGGGGGGAAGCCTGCGTTCCCAGAACTGGGAGGGGAGAGCCACGGGTCTGCGTGATACCACGCATATTTCCTGGCCTCGCAGCCCTCACTACCACTGGTCAGCAGAGTAGACTGGAGCTTTAAAAAAAACAAAAAAAAGTGGTTTGCTTTCGCAGTATGGGCCTAATTCAGTATGGAACGCATCAGCAATGCGGTCCCATGCTGAAGCCCTTGTGCACACAGTGAGATGTGATGGTATCTCACTTATGCAAATGTCTCTGCCTGATTGGAAGACATAGGTGTTCACAGTGTGGGCGGTGGTGTCGACGTGGCGTTCACGGAGCGGTGTTGTGGCAATAGGGGGCACAGTCTGGACAATGCAGACATGTCTGAATGGTTTCCTGGGCAGCTGCTGCGACCCAAAACATGGCGGCCCAGGGCTACCCTAAATCCTAAACATGCAAAGCGCTCGCATTTAAGCAGAAGGGGGAGGGTGGTGAACAGGAACCGGCATGTGTGGCGTACTTGCTCTGTGCTGGGCTGCCCCCTGCATGTTAATGGAATGAGTTGTAGTTGTGTGAATCAGGCCCTATGTTTCTTGTCATAGGCCATCTGTACGGTCATGTGCCGTCCAATCAGCTTTGCTAAATTTGGCTGAATCTAAGCAGACAGTGGGGGTAATTCAGAACTGATTGTAGATGTGCAAAAAAACGCACAACTACAATCAAATTCTTAGACATGCTGGGGGACGCCCCGCATCCCTGATTCAGCCCCCCCGCAGACATGTGAAAGCAATGCACGGTGGCAATGCTTTCGTATGTTTTGAGTAGCCTGCTGCCTACAAAGCCTAGCTATGAAGGTAGACGTCTACCCGCCATGTGACGTCACGCAGCCACCAGGCCCACCCCGCAAACGGTCTGGACACCCCTGCATTGTCTGGGCCGCGCCCCTCCCCCAATGCTGAGTTGACATCCCTTTAACGCCACTGTGACACCCCCTCCCGCCCGCGAATGCCTGCGAATCAGGTAGAGGCGATCACACAAGACGCCATCACATCCCACTGTGTGTGCACGCGCAGTACACACAACTCAGCAGGAACAGGTTCTCACTTCTCAGTAGATCCCTCCCACTCCTCATTCAGTCCCTCCCACTTAAGATGACATTGCATTAGAGCGGAAGGAACCAGTGCTAGACGGTAGAGGGCGCTGCTGCAGACAGTGAGCCAGTGTCACTCTCTATAGCTCCGTGTCCGCCCGCCCTCCTGGACACTCCTCTCTGATCAGCGCATAGCTGTGCGATCGCCCATATCCTAGTACCTTTCTGATGCCCCAAAACAGGGAGAGGGAATGGGAAACAGTTCAGCATGTGGTGGTGAGGGGGAGCTGGAGCTGCCCTATGACAGAAGTAATAAGGTATGTGCCTCTGCATGGCTGTCCGCTTTCCCTGGAGAGAGAGAGAGAGAGAGAGAGAGAGAGAGAGAGAGAGAGAGAGTGAGAGAGTGTGTGTGTGTGTGTGTGTGTGTGTGTGTGTGTACGTACAATGCCCTGGACAATCTGTGTGTGTCCCTGTACAATGTCCCTTGTCCCTATCTCCTTTTCACCCCTGCCTCAGTCACCCACTATCTCCCTTTCACCCCTGCATCCGTCACCCACTATCTCCGTCACCCACTAGCTCCCTGTCACCCGTTACCTACTATCTCCCTGTGACGCACTATCAACCACTATTACATGAGGATCATACATTCTGTTCTCCTCCTGACCATCTGTGTGTACACCTTTTTTGGGAATGTTTGGTGATAATAGCAACTTTTAGCCAATCCGAATACTCACAGCAGCACAAAGTATTTAAGGGCGGTGCGTATTTATCTTAAGGGAGGCACCAACTTATCCACTTGTGTGATTGTTAGCATAATTACACAGCCATATGTATATTGCACCAATACTGTAATATAAATTGTGTGTGCAGTAGTAATTTTAAGTAGTTTTTTAAACGGTGAAGAATACCATACTCGCCAACTGTCCAGAAAAAAAAGAGTTTTATGGTAAGAACTTACCTTTGTTAAAACTCTTTCTGCGAGGTACACTGGGCTCCACAAGGAATGGACAATGGGGTGTAGAGTAGGATCTTGATCCGAGGCACCAACAGGCTCAAAGCTTTGACTGTTCCCATAATGCATAGCGCCACCTCCTAAATCACCCCGCCTCCCTGCACAGGATCTCAGTTTTTAGTTAACCAGTCCAATGCAGTAGCAGGAAAAGAGACGACAACGGTTAGTAGCCACAACACCGCATTCTCGCGACAGGAGACGTGTCAGCGGCTAATGCCATACCAACCCAAAGAAGCTAAGTGCGTCAGGGTGGGCGCCTTGTGCAGCCCAGTGTACCTCGCAGAAAGAGTTTTAACAAAGGTAAGTTCTTACCATAAAACTTGTTTTCTGCTGCGGGGTACACTGGGCTCCACAAGGAATGGACAATGGGGATGTCCTAAAGCAGTTCCTTATGGGAGGGGACGCACTGTAGCGGGCACAAGAACCCGGCGTCCAAAGGAAGCATCCTGGGAAGCGGCAGTATCGAAGGCATAGAACCTTATGAACGTGTTCACAGAGGCCCACGTAGCCGCCTTGCACAATTGTTCAAGGGTCGCACCACGTTGGTCCACCCAAGAAGGTCCAACAGACCGAGTAGAATGGGCCTTAATGTAGTCAGGAGCAGAGAGACCAGCCTTCACATAAGCATGTGTAATCACCATTCTAATCCATCTGGCCAGAGTTTGCTTGTGAGCAGGCCAGCCACGTTTGTGAAACCCAAACACACAAAAAAGAGAATCCGATTTCCTAATAGGAGCAGTTCTCTTCACATAGATACGGAGAGCCCGTACCACATCCAAAGACCACTCTTTGGGAGACAGTTCAGGGGAAACAAGTGCCGGAACTACAATCTCCTGATTAAGGTGGAACGAAGAAACCACCTTAGGTAGATAGCCGGGACGAGTCCTAAGAACCGCCCGGTCACGGTGAAATATCAGATATGGGGAACTACAGGACAAGGCACCCAAATCTGACACTCTTTTAGCTGAAGCAATAGCCAGCAGAAACACCACCTTAAGGGAAAGCCACTTAAGGTCAGCTGAACCAAGAGGTTCAAACGGAGACTCTAGTAACGCCTCCAAAACCACCGACAAGTCCCAAGGAGCCACAGGCGGGACATAGGGAGGTTGGATACGTAACACGCCCTGAGTAAAGATATGCACATCAGGTAAGGTCGCAATTTTTCTCTGAAACCACACCGACAAGGCAGATATTTGAACCTTGAGGGAGGCAAGACGCAGGCCTAAGTCCGGGCCCTGCTGAAGAAAAGCCAACAACTTGGCTATACTAAACTTGGAAGCGTCATAATCGTTAGATGTGCACCAAAGTAAGAATGCCAGACCCTATAGTAAATCCGAGCCGAAGCCGGTTTCCGGGCCTGCAACATAGTTTGAATGACCGCCTCAGAAAACCCTTTAGCCCTTAAGATGGAAGCTTCAAGAGCCACGCCGTCAAAGACAGCCGGGCTAGGTCCTGGTAAACACAGGGGCCCTGAACGAGGAGGTCTGGGCGTTGTGGAAGTAGATTTGGATGCTCTGACGATAGGCCTTGCAGGTCTGAGAACAAGTGCCGTCTGGGCCACGCTGGAGCTATGAGAAGCAGAATTCCTTTTTCTTGCTTGAACTTCCGAATTACCCTGGGCAGGAGTGACACCGGAGGGAACACGTACGGCAGCCGAAACCTCCGCGGTACCGCCAGCGCATCCACAAATGCTGCTTGAGGATCCCTTGTCCTTGCTCCGAAGACCGGAACCTTATGATTGTGTCGAGACACCATCAGATCCACATCTGGAAGGCCCCACCTTTCCACTAGGAGTTGAAACACTTCTGGATGGAGGCCCCACTCGCCGGCATGCACGTCCTGACGACTGAGAAAGTCCGCTTCCTAATTCAGGACTCCCGGAATGAATATTGCCGATATGGCCGGTAGATGGCGTTCTGCCGGCTGTAGAATCCGTGAGACTTCCTTCATTGCTAGGCGGCTTCGAGTGCCGCCTTGATGATTTATGTAAGCCACTGTGGTGGCGTTGTCCGACTGTACTTGAACAGGACGGTTCTGAATTCAATGCTGGGCTAGGTTCAAGGCATTGAAGACCGCCCGCAACTCCAGAATATTGATCAAGAGGAGGGACTCCTCCTTGGTCCACCGCCCCTGAAGGGAGTGTTGCTCAAGCACCGCGCCCCAACCTCTTAAACTGGCATCTGTCGTCAACAGGACCCAGTCGGATATCCAGAACGGACGGCCCCTGCACAATTGTTGGTCCCGGAGCCACTAGAGCAGCGACAGACGGACCTCCGGAGTCTATGAGATAATTTGAGACCTGATCTGGTGAGGCAGGCCATCCCATTTGGCTAGAATCAGCCTCTGGAGAGGGCGAGAATGAAATTGAGCGTACACCACCATGTCGAATGCTGACACCATGAGGCCCAGCACCTGCATCGCCGAATGTATCGACACTTGCGGACAAGATAGGAAGCAACGAATCCTGTCCTGAAGTTTCAAGACTTTCTCCTGAGACAGGAACAACCGCTGGTTGTGAGTGTCCAATAGTGCTCCCAGATGCACCATGCTCTGAGCAGGGATGACTTCTTCCAGTTGATGAGCCACCCGTGGGCTTGCAGAAACCAGACCGTCACATCTAGATGACACAAGAGAAGTTCTGGGGAATTTGCCAGGATTAACAAGTCTCCAAATACGGCAGTATCCTGACCCCATGACGGCGGAGTACCACCGTCAGCACCGCCATGACTTTTGTAAAGACTCGCGGAGCCATTGTTAAACCAAAAGGTAACGCCCAAAACTGGTAATGGCAGTTGCCAATCGCAAATCTCAGGTATTGCTGATGAGACACTGCTATAGGAACATGCAGGTAAGCATCCTGTATATCCAGGGAGACCATGAAGTCCCCAGGTTCCAAAGCCAGAACTATAGAGCGAAGGGTTTCCATCAGGAATTTGGAAACCTTCACAAACCTGTTCAATGCCTTGAGGTTAAGAATGGGCCGGGAGGACCCATTCGGTTTCGGGACTAGAAACAGCGGAGAATAGTACCCCCGGCCCTCTGCGCAAGAGGAACCTGTATCCAGGAGGGTCTGTACCACCGAATGTAGAGTGTTTGCCTTTGTCTTGCCCAACGGGACATCTGTCTGGCAAAATCGATGAGGGGGTCGGTTTTTGAAGGCTATGGCGTAACCTCATGTGACGACTTCCCGTACCCAGGCATCTGAAGTGGTCTTCAACCATTCCTGGGCATACCCTAGAAGCCGGCCCCCCACCCTGGGATCCCCCAGAGGGAGGCCCGCCCCGTCATGCGGCAGACTTATCTATCTAAGAAGCTGGCTGACGGGCCGCCCAGGATCTTTTGGGCTTAGGCTTACCAGGTTTGGAAGTGCGGGCCTGCTTGTTGTACGACTGACCTTTTGCTTTACCTGAAGGACGAAAGGGGCGAAAGGAAATACCTTTAGCCTTCGACACAGAAGGAGCAGTACTTGGCAGACAGGCAGTTTTGGCAGTAGCCAAGTCAGCCACAATCTTATTTAAATCCTCCCCAAACAGAATATCTCCCTTAAAAGGGAGTACATCCAGGGTTTTTCTAGATTCCAGATCCACAGACCAGGATCTCAGCCACAATATCCGGCGAGCCAGGACTGATGTAGTAGAGGCCTTGGCTGCCAGGATACCGGCATCAGAAGCCGCCTCTTTAATATAACGAAAAGCTGTGACAATATAAGACAAGCATTGTCTAGCATGGTCAGAAGAGATTTCAGCATCTAACTCCAAGGCCCATGCTTCAATGGCCTCTGCAGCCCAAGTAGCTGCAATAGTGGGCATTTGTGCAGCACCCGTGAGGGTGTAAATCGCTTTCAGACAACCCTCCACACGTTTATCCGTAGGCTCTTTTAGAGACGTGACGGTGGTGACCGGTAGAGCTGAGGAAACCACCATCCTAGCCACATGAGTCCACTGGAGGAGGCGTTTCCCAATTCTTAGACAGCTCCGGCGCGAGGGGATAGCGAGCCAGCATCTTCTTTTGAGGCACAAACTTCGTACCCGGGTTTTCCCAGGGTTCCTGACGTATATCAATTAGGTGGTCAGAGTGAGATAAAACTTGTTTAATCACCTTCTGACGCTTGAACCTATCTGGTTTCTTAGGAGGAACGGATGGCTCGGGATCATCCGTAATCTGTAAAATTAACTTAATAGCCTCCAAGAGATCAGGAACATCCACATGTGAACCAACCTCCCCATCAGCCGTATCTGAGTCAGAACCTGTGGGGTCAGTGTAAGTGCCGTCTTCATCAGACGAGGTGTCAGTGACAGCAGTGGATTGTGAGGAGACAAGCGCTCGCTTAGAGGACCCCTTGGACGTAGGCGAGCGACGGTCAGACTTTTTAGTAGTCAGGGACTGGTTCAACTTCTTTATTTGAGCAGATAAATTGTCCGCCCACGGCGGGTTAGCTGCAGGGACCACAAACGGTTGTACCGGCATTGGGGGTCCCATAGGGGGTGTTAGTTTATGAACTAGCGTATGCAGAAGCGTGGAAAAAGCGGCCCACGGCGGGTCATTATTTGCCCCCGTTGCCACTGTCCCACTGGGGGGCAAGGAGCCCCCCAGAACCAGAGCCCAAAGTTGCTATATTCTCCTCATAGGTATCTGCGGCTTCAGCAACACCAGCAGTGTGTTCAGCCCCAGAACCGTTACCCTCAGAAGCAGACATGATATAACTCGCAGTATCAGGTAACACAGGACAATTTGTCAGCAGCACGATACCTCTAGCCCAAACCCCTGCACAGTGTAGTCAGCACCAGCAGAGATAAAGGAGAGATATGGTGACTAAATCACAGAGAAAAATACGTAATACAGGTTGAGTCTCCCTTATCCAAAATGCTTGGGACCAGAGGTATTTTGGATATCGGATTTTTCCGTATTTTGGAATAATTGCATGCCATAATGAGATATCATGGTGATGGGACCTAAATCTAAGCACAGAATGCATTTATGTTACATATACACACCTTATACACACAGCCTGAAGGTCATTTTAGACAATATTTTTTATAATTTTGTGCATTAAACAAAGTGTGTCTACATTCACACAATTCATTTATGTTTCATATACACCTTATACACACAGCCTGAAGGTCATTTAATACAATATTTTAATAACTTTGTGTATTAAACAAAGTTTGTGTACATTGAGCCATCAAAAAACAAAGGTTTCACTATCTCACTCTCACTCAAAAAATTCCGTATTTCGGAATATTCCGTATTTCGGAATATTTGGATATGGGATACTCAACCTGTACAGTATGTCTTTGTGAAAATCCTATATTAGATAAAACCTGACGTACCAAGCCCCCTCAGGTTATAGAATATAGGGATAGCAAGTTGAGTGAGAGACACGAAATGGACACCACTCAGCTATCAAATGCACACACAAATAGTCACAGTTTGTACAATGCAGAGGTTATTACTAACAATAATACTGCACTGGACTAGCTTACACAGCTATATAACAGTAGATATAACAGTACACAGTAAGAACTGGATGTATCTCACAGGGTAATTGTACTAGGAAACCCTGACTAAATGCACTCTTTCTTAACTAACACTGACTAAAAAAAAGCAGGTAGAATACTTAAGTGTCTTGTAAAGTCACAGCACTGACAACCAGGCGGCTATACATAGGAGGATTTGCCCAAGCATTCCCAGGAACAGTGTAGCTGAGGGATAATGGCGCCGCAGACACTGCCAGGGAATGAGGGAGAGACAGATATGCAGTTCCAGGGTGGGAACATTTGCAGAAAAAGGCGCCCTGGGACTGGGGGAGGGGCTTCAGGTCCAAGCTCTATCCCCCTGTTGGTAAAACCACCGGGTACTGCGGGCTCAAATAAAATGGTTTATAGAGAAAACCTGACCTGTCCCATGTCCTGGTGACCTAGTGGGATCGCCTGTACTGCCACAGTGTCCACCGCCAGCGCACGCGGCCCGCCTCCCACTGACCGCGCCGGATCGCGATAAAAACCGGGTCCCGCAAGCGGGACCTACTTACCACCTCCCGAAGCGCGGCCACGCGATCCCGGAGAGCCCCCGTCGTGTGTGCCTGACAAGAAGAAAACCGGAGCCTCCAGCTGTAGTTACCCGGCAACCAGGGCTCGGGAGTGTACAACGCCGCTGGGGAGAGCCGGAGCTGCAGCCGTGAATGTCCACTGACATGTAACACCGCTGCTGCCCTTGAAGTCTTCACTTTTTTCCTCAGAAAAAAAGCTCTTCTTAGGGCTGCCTGGAGCAGCCCCTCTGTTAAGTGCCTGCTACTGCAGCACCAACTACAAAACTGAGATCCTGTGCAGGGAGGCGGGGTGATATAGGAGGCGGCGCTATGCATTCTGGGAACAGTCAAAGCTTTGAGCCTGTTGGTGCCTCGGATCAAGATCCTACTCTACACCCCATTGTCCATTCCTTGTGGAGCCCAGTGTACCCCGCAGCAGAAATCCCAAATTGAGGAAGTTCTCCTACAGTAGATACCCCAAAAAGCAGACAAACCTCCCAGAATCCCATCCCCCCCAAAAGTGAAGTGGGCAGAGCTGCTTTATTGTTGTGCTCTGCGTCGCTGACTGGTGCTCTTTATGGCTTCTTACGCTGAAAATGTAGCTTACTGGTGGACATATGTAATGGTTGGAGATGATGGCTTGTTCACACTTGAGAAGGAAATTACAGAACGCTAAAACAAAAGACTCCAGTCAATCTTCACACATGCAAGGTGCAATGCAGTGGTAGAACCTGGCTAACTACAGTAATGCAAATTTATCACGTGGACCTGTGTGGCTTTTCAATTAAGGTCCTGACCATACTGTTTGCCCAAATGACGTTTCAATGCATTTATCTTAACACAAATCAGAAAGAACACATTGGTTATGTTGTCTGCCAATCAAAACATTTACATAAACTTCTAAAATGTAATGTTTAATATATGCAAAGGAAAGCTACAGCTTTTCAACTTTCCATAGTGAGCCTGAGAAGATGATCTGGTCGAAAGGGTTTCGTTGTCCCTGTGTGCACACGTACCTGCAAGTGCAGAAGGCAACTTGAGACAGAAGAAAAAGAGATTGTGTTCAGAGAGTGGGAAGAATGAGTGTGGCAAGCTGAAGATGGAAAAGAGATGGGAAGAAATGAGGTCCAGGGAGTGACCATAGGAGGCGTGATCATGGATGTTGAGAGCAGGTGAGGTTGGAGGAACATGATGGTGGGAAATTTTGGGTCGGAACGTGGAGCAAGAATGAATAATGGTAATTGTATGTCACCCAAGGTATGGGTAGATGTTGCCAGAAGGAGGTAAGATAACCAGCAAAGGTGGTATATGAGCGAGAGTAGTTCATTTGAAAGGGGCAGAGAAATGAGAAAGAGGGTAGTATGGGTAAGTAATGAAAGAAATGGGTGTGGTGAGATGCAAGGTGGTGGAAAGTAGATGTGTGGATTAATGTGTGCAAGTGGGGTTGGAAGATGATAGGTGGCATATGAGGAGAGTAGAAGGATTGCACACAGGTAGCTGAATCAGGCAGAACAATGGGCAGTTGTGTATAGGGAAAAATCACTAGCAAGTGCAAACTTTTCTATTAACCCAAGATAAATAGCAAATTGCGAACCTGGAAGTGGGTGTGTGAAAAAAGAGAGTCATTGGTTGAATGTTAAGTCACACAGAGTATCAAATATAAATGTGAGCATGTTGCCAATAAGCAGTTTAGGAAACATGGGTGGCGTGTCCAGAGTGAACAGGTCCAGGAGATGGATGGAAACAAGAACTCACAGGAGACGGTTGGGTTTTGTCCCCTTATAGCAGGACTTCCAGGTTGAATGTTCACCTCCTGTATAACTAGCAAAAATAGATTGTAATCTCCAGGTGCAAAGTATATAGGTGCTATGCAAGTAATAACATCTAAGTATATTAGGGACGTCTGTATGCAGCGCTTTCTGTGCACAGATGTCGTCAGACCAGTGATTATCCCATATTTATCGTAACAAATAAAATAAGTAAGAAACACATTCCTTTTTGTTTTTCAATTAAATTTTATTGAACCAAAAAATTCTACTAGTAACAACGAAAAGGAATTTCAGCAAGTATAAATGTGTTACAGCTTTACAAACAAACCTCCAGAACTCCGTACCTACAGTATAAATATATTCTTCAAAACCATCCAAAAAGTGCAGATTTTTTTTTTTCCATTTAAAATTGCGGCCAGCATGTTACCAAACGCACTGCATCTTCTGAGGCTATCGCTAAAACATCATGAATGCTCATTTACAATTAGCACAAAGTCTACTTCAGTGATGAAAGTAGTAAAACGTCACAGGCATATGTGCTGCTAAGTTGTTTGAGCACTGAAGAGGTTAAGAAGTACCGGTTGCCTACGGACACACCAGAGGCAGCCATTTTGTGGTCCTAACCAGTATTAAGCTTGATGATGCTGTAGCCCACAAAATGGCTCCCACTCCCCCATGTCAGCAACAGGAGCACTTAATTATTCAAATTTAATGATACATCAACGTCATTTAAGCATACTGAATTTGTGTCCTTAGAAAAAGCTGCAAAAGATTTGCAAATGGCCATTTGCAGCATTAACGACACAGCAACAGCTGGATTTTACATTTATTTATCATACGTACAGTCAGCAATTTATACCTGAATGTACAACATAAGACAATAAGCCTACACAGACCCCTTTGGCATTATGTATGATGGAATACACTGTGCAGTAAGGACTAAACAGAACCCAGCCACTGTAAGCCCAATATATATTGTGACTGTAACACACAAAAACATGAATCACTATTGCAAATTATTTCATCCTAAAAGCTCTCCACGCACATCCCATTCGGTTACCAATCATCAGAAGATATGGCATGCGTTATGCTAGAGCAGTGGTTCTCAAACTGTGTGCCGTGGCACCTTGGGGTACCTCAGGACACTTGCAGGGGTGCCCTGGGTTGGTGGTCCAGGACCAATTCAAATTATTTATGGTCAATGTACTAGGCAAAACCAGTGCTGGTGGCTGCCAATCATTAAATATGTGGACAAACAGAAGCAAATCTTGTCCCTCATCACACAACTGACCCTAACGATGACATATAAACACAATTTACTTCATTTAATATATTTTTTTTTTATTTCTCAGTAAGAAACTTTTGGCCTAGAGGTGGTGTGAAAAAATTTCTGATACTCTAGGGCACCGTTATTTAAAAAAGTTTGAGAACCACTGTGCTAGAGCAATGGTTGGAATCTTCAGGCACACGGTTTCATCACTGCCAGCTATTCCCGGCCTATACTGGGGTTAGATATTTCTGTGACCAGATCAGTGATGAAGGCTAAACAAGTCATGTCTGTATCAGAAACACGTTTCCTATATGTTCAGTGTAAATCGAGACTAGAAGTCAATGTTTTAATCAGAAAATGGCTGTTCTATATGCTAAGCTTATTTTGCAACCAGAGTGTATTACGGTTGAACGTAAATGTAGCTCAGTGTAGCTGCACTTTCTACTTAATTCTGTTAATAATGAGGTTATTTACAAGAAAAACAGATTGGAAGAACGACATTGCTACCTTGTATTGGAGTTTATCACACATCTTTATGCCTGCGGTGTAGGTGTAAGATCAGTATATTACCGGTTTCGGTGAAACCATGTTTTGGGATTCAGATGAGTACTGGATCCTTTTACAAAAAGATTTACAAGAAAACAAAAACAAAAAAAGTAAAATAATAGATCAAGTTTAATGGGCAAATTAAGTTCTTTAAAGTGGTCCAAAACAATGAAATCTCCTGAAGGGGTAAATGTAACTACAAGCGATTTATTGAAATCAGTTTTAGCAGTGGGATTTAAGAGGGAGGAGGGGGGGGGATTTTTTTCTTTTCACTGACAGGCAAAACAGAGTTGCCACTTTAACTCTCACTGCATAAATCTTCACCTGAATCCATAGGACTGTAACACACGCGGAGGTTTCTCCCGGATGGCAAAAAGCCGGACAAATTTTGTCCGGCTTTTTGCAATCCGGCAGAGTCTTTCACGCACAACGGCTTTAAGCCGTGTATGATGCTGTGCGCATGTGCAGCAGCAAACACGGCTTGGGGAAAAAACGTGGTGTGTGAAAGCTCCACTTCACACACACGGTCCACTGCCTTCAAAGACGGCATGGCCCCGGCCCGGCAGCTGGACCTTCCAGTGGATATTTCCGTCTGCAACCCGGCAGACGGGCCGGGGCCATGCAGTGTGAAAGAACCCTACCCCTCACACTGATAACTACAATACCGGCACGGGAAAAAGCCATCCGGCTTTTTCCCGGCCGGCAAAAGCCGGTGTGTGCGTTTCAGCCTTTAGGCTGCAATGAGTGCAGCATTGAGGTATTCACTTAAAGAAATAGTGTACTACAACTGGATTCAAAATTAAGAAAAAAAATATTTCCAGGCTATTTCAACTTTTGTGTTGCAGAAAGTTCCACTGAATAGAAAACTACAATTTGTTCTAACAGAAAATAAATGTATCATTTTAATTTTGAATAGATGTAATGCAGTAGATCAATAAAAATGTGCTGTAACCCGCAGCAACAAAACCAGATGTTATACTACCCCAGCCTATTCACAGGCAATTCTATATTGGCTGCTCTGGGTTACAACACTAGCCATCTTTGCATGGTTATAAAATAAGACAATGAAAAAGTAAGTGCATCAGAACAGAATAAAAAAGGTGTATTTATAGAAATAAATGCATTTGACTTTACACACAAAAGTAAAAAATGTTGTTTTTCTTTAAAATTAGCATTTAAATATACAGAGGTATGAAAACATTAAAAGCTTTATTTTTGAATTCCAAAATATAATCCGTCACTTCCGGAAAACACAGCTCCTTCTCTAAGTTGCAAAGTCATACCTGGAGTGATAACTACACGCTCTGTGAAGGTGGACAGTTAGGGGCCCGCAAGCAATATTCACAAGGACGTAGCCTATTGATTCACTAGGAAATTGTGACAATTTGGCAAAACGAGACAAGCAAAGTTGTTCCCCGACAACCATCCTCTTGAGGCAGTTGTCAGCTCCACCCCTTTTTATTACTATACTTCTATAGGCTTACAGCCAGTTGAGAAATGTCTTAATGATGTCACTGGCTCTTAGCGAATGAATAGGCTGAGATCAGCAACGACTGCTGGCGGTGAAGAATTCAGGACCAATTGTGGCCACACTTCTGACCCCCAATACTAATTCCCCTTTTTCAAAGCTCCACCTCTTTTGGGCACTGTAAAATCAGTTCTGCAGACTTTTGGGGGGCAGAACAATCTCATGAATATCTTGGATCAGGAGACCAAATGGCTACCCAGGAGGCCAAATGGCTGCATATGAGACCAAATGGCTGCACATGAGACCAAATGGCTGCACATGAGACCAAATGGCTGCACATGAGACCAAATGGCTGCACATGAGACCAAATGGCTGCCCAGGAGACCAAATGGCTGCCCAGGAGACCAAATGGCTGCCCAGGAGACCAAATGGCTGCCCAGGAGACCCCGGGTGCTTAACCATAATTACGGCTGAGGAATGGAGCACACTGTCCCATGAAAGTAACCAATCCTGCAACTATACAGAAATCAAGAAAGGATTCTAAAGTCAAGCACACATCTTAAGGCCCGTACACACTGGTCGATATATCGGCCGTTCTCCTGAACGGCCGATATATCGCGGGACCGTCGACCAGTGTGTACGGCCGATACGTCTGTGAACGACGGAGTTCACAGACGTATCGGCCGTACACACTGGCCGACGGTCCCGCGATATATCGGCCGTTCAGGAGAACGGCCGATATATCAACCAGTGCGTCGGCCGCGCAGCACAGCCGACGGCCAATATATCTACCGATATATTGGCGCGTCGCTGTGTGTGTACGGGGCGGTCGGCCGACCGCCCGTACACATGCTGCGGCGGCCGGCGGTGATTGACAGCTGAACTGGGCGGGCATGTGTACACGCCCGCCCAGTTCATGACGTCAGTCCCCGACGGATCGAGCAGTGTGTATGCTGAACACACTGCCCGATCCGTCCATAGATATATCTGCAGATCAATTGATCTGCAGATATATCTGTTAGTGTGTACCCACCTTTAGAGAAGCAATGCAGTAATTGTTATCTCTCTTGTGTGCGTCACATTACTATACACAGGCCTGTGTCAGGGGAAAAAAATCTCTCTGAATGCGAGACAGGCATAGCAGGTATTTAACATTGAAGCCACAGTTTATATCAGGAAAAGCAGTACCAAGAAGAGACCATTTATTAATTTTTTTTAATTTTTTTTGCTAATACTGATTAATTAAAATAAATCTATTAGTCGAAATTTCACAGCATGCCACATATCTTGCTCACAAGATCAAAAATAGAACTCTAAACTGCTGGTTAAAGTTGTAATACATTCATATAAGGATTCCGTGCAGCAAAAGTGAGGCAGCGAAAGGCCTCTGTGTCCAGTTCTGCTAAGGACCCAATTCAGTGCTTGTACCCTGTGTCACTGTGACACAGTCATGTCTAGTAGCTGCCGGGCCGTACATCCAAGTCTATTCTGTGCAGTGCTTTATGATCCATTGCCGGGATTGTATGGCTACAGTCCACCTAGTGGAGTAGAGAGGAACTACATTCAAAGGATCAACTAAGAAATAAAAAAACTTAAGGGCATTATAGTATTTGCAAATAGATTAGTCATCCACAGAACCCAGTAAAACATTGTATGTTTGTGAATGGCTTTATAGGCTTAACAAGTGTTACTGTAATATTAAGCTACCAGTGAATTTGGAACCTGCTGTATGCTAACCCATGAAGTATCAGAAGCTACCACCTCTCAGCGCATAGTCACACAGTATAACAGAGTCTAATGTTAATCATTAGTCCAGTGCTTATCAAGACCTAATCAGACCTCCTGTAATGGTATGTAGCGATTTATCAAAGAGCCACATTACAAATGACTAGGTTATTCAGTATTCAGGTTTCCTCTATTAATAAAGGACTACAAACTGTATACTGTCCCTGGGTGGGCTAAGCGCAACCTCAAAGTTGTGTCTGCCATCTGCAAATTTTCTGATCGGACTGTCCCCTCAGCATATTACATCACCAGTTATATCATACCTCATCAGGGAGTTATCATACCTCAATCAGATTGAAAGGAGAACTCTGGGATAAAGAGATTGAGCTGTGCAAGGTGATCTAATAGCACCATCGTAGTCATTACACAAGTTATATACATTCCTTCCTTTAATTAGATTGGGCAGATACAAAAAAGGTGAAAATATAGGGTTAGTGTCCCTTTAAATAAGTGCTAACTGCACTGCACCCAGTCCTTTTATAACCATCATCCATCGCTAAACTGTGAGCTCCGCCCACCTATTCACTTAACACAGCCAACCAATCACAGGAAGGAACAGAGGAGTGGCTGACAAATTCATCATGGGGACAGTGGTGAAGGGACTATTTATTTAGGAGAAAGGTGGATAAAGTCACAGCAGGATTCTTACAGCTGTTAAAGAATTAGGTCTACTTCCCGGAGTTTCGGGCTAGGGGGCTAAATGTGCAATGTGACAAAATGTGTTGTAACCCATAGCAACCAGGTTATAGAGGTCACTAAAATTTCAGGTTTAGAAAATGAAGTACAGTATAACATCTGGTTACTACTGGTTACAGCAGATTTGTGCGCATGGCACCAAGTGGGTGAATTCCCGGTTACTGTTGCGCTATTCCCTCAATTATAAGCCACTGTTGCGCTATTCCCTCAATTATAAGCCAGCGCGTGGCATAAATTCACTTACATTTACCAACAATAATAAGCTCAGCTCATTGCCACACTTGTAGAGCATGTCTCCAGTCATGGGTAATGCCGTACTCCAAGTGGAATAAAGGGCTGGCTACTAAACAGCCTACGTGACTTTCCCAGTTCTTATGAAGTCCCTATTTTCTGATGCCTCTTGTACAAACTGGTAGCACACCCCATTCCAGCACTACACATATAATGTGTACAGCACTAACATTCCACCAATCGCAGGAAAATTAACACGTTGGGGTCCATTTAATTATGGGCAACGCAGCCACACTTATAGTAGCCTCTAATTTGCATACAAACTACAATGTGAGATTGAGGGGCAAAATCTATGCAATTTAAAGGTGATGAAGGGTCACCCACACATCACATCTGATGGAACTGACCCCTTCATACACATCATGCCTTTCAGTTGTCCACATAGGGGGTCACTCCGAGTTGTTCGCTCGCTAGCAGATTTTAGCAGCATTGCACACGCTAGGCCGCCGCCGCCCTCTGGGAGTGTATCTTAGCTTCGCAGAATTGCGAACGAAAGATTAGCAGAATTGCGAATAGAAAATTCTTAGCGGTTTCTGAGTAGCTCCAGACCTACTCACAGATTGCGATCAGCTCAGCCCGTTTCGTTCCTGGTTTGACGTCATAAGCACGCCCTGCGTTCGGCCAGCCACTCCTCCGTTTCTCCAGACACTCCCGCGTTTTTCCCTGACACGCCTGCGTTTTTCCGCACACTCCCAGAAAACGGCCAGTTTCCGCCCAGAAACACCCACTTCCTGTCAATCACACTCCGATCACTTCAACGATGAAAATTCTTCGTTCGGACGTGAGTAAATCTACTAAGTTTTGTGCTAAAATACTAACCGCATGCGCACCGCGTACCATGCGCATTTTAGCCTTAATCGCTCCGTTGCGAAAATAGGCAACGAGCGAACAACTCGAAATGACCCCCATAGTTCTAAGGAATGAAATAACCTAGCAGGGAAAGCGGCATGGAGCGAGACAATACTCCTGAGAATGCATTTTATCAATTTACTGGGAATAGTGACTTTGCCGAGGCACCAGGTTACAATAAATGCATACGGATTTTCATTCACCCCACAGATGGCTGCCTCAGCTACACAAATAACTATTTACCACACAAGGACTGGTGTCTGTAAAACAAATTATACATCCCGATTATATAGGAGACCGCAAAACCAAAAACATTGGCAACCCCCTTTTCTGAATAATGCAAAAAGTCACATACCCCTTACACCCTGTTCAGGAGTCTCCGAGAAAGAGTTAAAGGATGAGGTACGGCCAGCCTAGGAGTGACAATACTAGAACCCATTTTTTAATGGGAGTACAATAATTCTATTTAGACAACTTCTGCCATGAGTGTTTATGACTAGCATGGGAGAGTTACTTTTATATGGTGCATTTACCTAAATGTATAATGGCCATCTGTATAAGAATCCTCGACATAAACAGGCAGTACTGTCCAAACCTGGGTTCTTTACAAAAAATGCCATATGTTAGAAGGATACTTAAACAAACACAAAAATTGTTAGTGAACTAGGGATAGCTGGTGATCCGGAGCACCAGACCGGAAACCAGTGCGGAGCTTTAAGCCAGGTACCCATTAGACATTTTAAACAAATTTGCTGATAACGACTATTCGCTACGCCAAATTCTTAAAATCATTCAGTACGCACTATGGGGGTCATTCCAAGTTGATCGCTCGCTGCCGATTTTCGCAGCGCAGCGATCAGGTAAAAAAAATGGCAAAACTGTGCAAGAACCGCAATCCGCACGCGCGTCGTATGGGTACAAACAGCATCGTTGCTGTGCAATGCTTCTAGCAACGATTCCATTAGCACAGCCGATCGCAAGGAGATTGACAGGAAGAGGGCGTTTATGGGTGTCAACTGCCCGTTTTCTGAGAGTGGTAGGAAAAACGCAGGCGTGACCAGGCGTTTGCAGGGCGGGTGTCTGACGTCAATTCCGGGACCTCCGTCCCTAGGATCATCGCACAGGATAAGTAACTTCAGGGCTGGTCTTGTTTTGCACAAAATGTTTTTGTACCGTTCGGCTGCACATGCGATCGCACACTTGCAGAGCGAAAATACACTCCTCTGTGGGCGGCGACTATGCGTTTTCACGGCTGCAAAAAGCAGCTAGCGAGCGATCAACTCGGAATGAGGGCCTATATCGCTAGCGATGCGCATACCTGCGTGTCGCTATTGAGGCCATCTGAAACATGTAACAACTTCGAATTGTGGCCAACGACTAGAACAAATTGTGCAGTGTGTACGCTACCTGCAATGAACGATATGTTAAATTAGCCTGAAACCCTACAATTTGGTAGTGTCGGACGACTCGCGTATATCGCTTGGTGGTTTGTAAAATGGCTCAGTGTGTACGCACCATATCGTTTGTCCGTGAGTTCCAGGGACAAAGTGGTGTTGGACAAACAGAGCCATATGTCAGCAGTGAAGTCCCTTGCTCTGGCCCAACAGAGCGACAGGTGGAACACCCCCAAAGCTTAATCATGATCGGAGCAATCTGGAGCAGGGATCTGCGCGGCCGATCCATAGCTCTCAATCTTTAAGCGCTACCGACATTATTCTACACTGCAATGCACCAACTGTAAATGAACACTTAAAAAGACCCAAACATAAAACGCATTAATTGAAATCACGATACCCTGCTATATTTAGCGATAAAAACTGATCAAAACTGACACTTCCCCTTTCAATAAACTATCTTAGATATATTTGTTTTTAATTAAGCTTTCACTTGACGTAAAGCTGGCTACATTGAGCGTCAGGATTTGTTTCCACTTTCCACATGTGGGTTACCCAATCATATGACCATTTGGAAGAGGGGCAGTGCTTTCCAACAGCGCAGAGACCAGGTAACTTGGTTGGCAAATCCCACCACGCACCGACTATTAGCAGCTGTCTACAGAGGTTTTTGGGTGCCGTCTGAAGACAATCTTAACGGACTCCAATCAGATCATTCTCTGGATTGATGCTTACTATAAGTGCTCTATCCGTTGCAACATCATTAACCCTGCACTGCTATACGTAAACCAATGCTTGAGGTTTTTGTATCCAACGAAATCTGAATAATTAATTGAGCTGCAGCGTACGTTGGCAAGTTTCGCTAGCTATTGCTGTGGCTTTCACATTTTTTAACCATTTTTTTTTTTTTTTGTTTTGCTGAAATGGGAAAAAAATAAAAATAAACTACATTATACAAAAATCTTCTAAACACAAAAAAATAAACGTCAATCTCAGATTAAGCAGAGATTTACAAAGGACACTTCCGCTCCATATAAGGGGGAGTGAGGGTGGTCGCTTTACGTTAATATTGCACTCTACCTTTGTTCACGTACAACAATGCATACAAAATATCACAGCTTGGAGCCATCATTAGTACACGTATGAATGAAGGTAAAATTATTTTGGAGTAAACAATTCAAACATTTAAAAAAAAAAAAAAAGAAATCTACAAATTACACAAATATATATATATATATATATATATATATATATATATATATATATATATATATATATATATATCTATATCAAGTACAAGAGGCATCCTGCTCTTATATAGCAAGAGAAGGGATGCTAAAGTTATGTGCAAAACTTTATTTTTGGTCAGCTATTCCTTACCCTTTCACCGTCTCAGGCGAACGCTCTGCTGTTGGGCTAAGATGCTTCTGAAAGCTTCGATGGGAGGGTATTTTAATACTTTAAAACTTGAGCACAATAGGCACCATGGGCAGCAAACCAGGGGGCAGATGTATTAAGCCTGGAGAAAGGATAAGGAAGTGATAAAGCAATGATAAGTGGAAGGTGATAACACACCAGCCAATCAGCTCCTGTTATTTTTCAAATCTGTAATGATTGGCTGGTGCGTTATCACCTTACACTTATCACTGGTTTATCACTTCTCCAGGTTAATACATCTTCCCCAATGCAACAAGGGCATGAGCAGTGTCACATAGGAACACACTGAGCAGATACATCAGTTATTGCATAGTCTTATTGCTCTGATGCTTGTTATACAAGATTCTCTTCAGACCAGGGGCTGGGGAACTTCTGTCGTTCCTGCTATTGTTTTTATATACCTTCCCTGATAGGCAGACCTGGAACATGCGCTACTGCCAATTTCAGATAACCAATAAACACTTACAGGGAATTCAATTCAGTGTGATGGCCCTTACGTGCACCCGTAATGGTCGCTAAGGAGACTTTGTGAGAAGTACCGCTAATACTTTATTAACGACGACTGTATACTGTAATAGAAAGTAATCTGTGCAGTCTAACATTTCGCTGACACATCATGCAGAACTGAACTCCACCCTTACACCCAGCAAGATTTAATACGATCTACCCACTTTGTTCCTATGGCCACTGCTGCCTTGTATAACATACTGAAAGGAACTCATCACATACACAGTTAAGGCAGCCATTTTAGGGGCTGGTCCAAGGCTAGTGAGAATGCAGCCAATCAAATAATCGAGACACTGCGTGCCTGAATGATGTCGCTGCTTCCAGGTGGACAGACAGCTTGCATTTTGTGTGACGCCACTGTGTCCAATAAACGGATGCATTCCCAAGAACACTGGTGCTGTCCGCAAAATGGCTGCCTCCACGTGAGTAAAGAACAACGTGAGTGTACACAAAAACATCAAGCTACAGATTAACATAGAACAAGTTATCTTAACAACCTCTATAATGTTAGTTGATACAACATAAAAATTAAAATAGTAATATTCACAAATATATGATGACACGCCATGACGGACATTTTGATAATCAAAACTGCATGATAGCCGCGTGCAAGCAATGGTCTTTCGGGTGCATAGTTGCTTCCTTTAAAACGTTTTACTGCAGGATAACCTGCCTCATGGAAGCGGAAGTCTGGCGTATGTTAGAAAACGCCTTCCCCTATGGAACACAGCCTATCTGTAATGGCGGTTTTTAGTTCTGCACATATTTGTGAATGGTACGATTTGCCCTTTTTTTTGTCTAAAACTATGTATGTTACATTTGTGCTGACACAGAGGGGCTATTAATATGGCACTGTTCATGGTGTCTGTGTTCAACATAGATTGGCTAGGGAACTACTAACTTTAGCAAATCAGCTCTTAAATAACCTAGATCAGAGTTGGGCAACTTGATTTTTTTTATTCAGGGGCCTCACTTAGCAGAATCGGAACATACTGTATCGTGTTACGAGACAAGAGCACTGACATGAAGTACAAATAGCCCAAGGCTCATTTGTTAAAAGGATGAGAGGACACCGCCATCCAATAATACACTAACCTGCTACACAGGCTGTGTGACCGAACTGTGCTCACTCTGGAAGATCGCCATCCAGTCACACACTAACCTGCTACACAGGCTGTGTGACCGAACTGTGCTCACTTTGGAAGATCGCCATCCAGTCACACACTAACCTGCTACACAGGCTGTGTGACCGAACTGTGCTCACTCTGTAAGATCGCCATCCAATTACAAACTAAACGGCTACACAGACTCTGTGACAGAACTATGCTCACTCTGTAAGCTCACCATCCAGTCACACACTAACCTTCTACACAGACTGTGTGACCGAACTGTGCTCACTCTGTAAGATCACCATCCACCTACACAGCTGTGTGACAGAACTGTGCTCACTCTGTAAGATCACCATCCACCTACACAGGCTGTGTGACCGAACTGTGCTCACTCTGTAAGATCACCATCCACCTACACAGCTGTGTGACAGAACTGTGCTCACTCTGTAAGATCACCATCCACCTACACAGGCTGTGTGACCGAACTGTGCTCACTCTGTAAGATCACCATCCAGTCACACACTAACCTGCTACCCAGGCTGTGTGACCGAACTGTGCTCACTCTGTAAGATCACCATCCAGTCACACACTAACCTGCTACCCAGGCTGTGTGACCGAACTGTGCTCACTCTGTAAGATCACCATCCAGTCACACACTAACCTGCTACCCAGGCTATGTGACCGAACTGTGCTCACTCTGTAAGATCGCCATCCAATTATAAACTAAACTGCTACACAGACTGTGTGACCGAACTGTGCTCACTCTGTAAGCTCACCATCCACTTTAAGACTAATCTGCTACACACTGTGTGTGACATCCCTGTGCTCACTCTCACACTAGAATGATTATGTACAGAATAAAACTAAGTACTCTCATCAAGAGGGCCGGAGCTGATGAACTCATTCAAATGTTAAGGCGCAAAATACAGACATAGCATGGCTGGGCACCTCAGTAGGATGCTGCAAGATATGCCACGGCATAAGGAGATCATTCACATTAAGCCGGCAACCACTCTCCACATTCAGTAAAGTCTATTTTTTTGGCAGAGTTGATGAATAAAAAGCACCAAATCTGATGTCAGGTGACACGGATGCAGACGCTGCATCGCTATAAAGTAATATGTAAGAAATCCCATTTATGGCACATAAACTGCTTTTTATACCAATCTGATGGCACAATATTGGGTAAAAAAGCTATTTTTATGAATTAGACCATACAGCTTATTCTCCTGGTTCTTGTTTTGTTTCTTTTTTGTTTTGCTTCTTATATAAAACAAAGCGGAACACTTAGCTGGCACAAGGCAACCAGAACTGCTATACACATGTATGTACAAAAACACAAAAAAGGAAAATTGAACAAAAAAACAAAACAAAAACTCTCTGGAAAAGCAGTGCGGATTAGTTACTGCTGAAAGATAAAAAAAATAAAATTATATATATATATATATATATATATATATATATATATATATATATATAAAATCTCTATCTATCTATATATATATATCTATATATCTATATATATCTATATATATATATATATATATATATATATATATATATATATATATATCATAGTAGTGCCAGTTTTGCTAACATTAGTAAAGATAAAGCATTGTCAGAAACAACACAGGTCATTGCACATTACTGCCACAAGTGGGCCAGCGTTGACGTTAGAAATGCATATATATGTTTGATGCTACATGACAGGCGGTCGCTGTTATTGAACTGAAAAGTGAAGATGTTTTGCATGTACAGGACTGCATGCGGGACCTCAGGTCAAATGGCGGGTTATAGCCCGCAGGGCATAGAGAAGTTCCGCCTGCATACGGGCCTCCATCAAGAGCAAGTTGACATGGACCTGGGAATAGACAAGAGACGTCATCAGCAGCTGGGTGGCACAATGACATTAATACACAAGAGTAAGACTGGCATATTAGGTGATCTATAGGGCTGAAGACATCTATAGGTTTTATGACACCTTAGAGAGCTTATAAAGATGGAGCTCTGCACCGTGTGACCTGAGGAAGGGTGCTAGTATATAACTGTATCCCTCCGTTGCACTAGCTATCTTGACAATGGGGGTAATTACGAGTTGATCGCAGCAGGAACTTTGTTAGCAGTTGGGCAAAACCATGGTGGTCATTCCGAGTTGTTCGCTCGTTGCCGATTTTCGCTATGCTGCGATCTGTTGCTAAATGCACATGCGCAAGGCACGCAGGGCGCATGCGCTTAGTTACTTAACTAAAAACTTAGTAGATTTGCTGTGGATCCTGCGGCGCTTTTCAGTCGCACTGCTGATCGGTGAATGATTGACAGGAAAGGGGCGTTTCTGGGTGGTAACGGAGCGTTTTCCGGGAGTGTGCTAAAAAACGCAGGCGTGTCAGGGAAAAACGCGGGAGTGTCTGGAGAAACGGGGGAGTGGCTGGCCGAATGCTGGGTGTGTTTGTGACGTCAAACCAGGAACTAAACGGACTGAGCTGATCGCAATCTGTGAGTAGGTCTGGAGCTACTCAGAAACTGCAAAGAATTATTTAGTAGCAGTTCTGCTAATCTTTCATTCGCTATTCTGCTAAGCTAAAATACACTCCCAAAGGGCGGAAGCCTAGCGTGTGCACTGCTGCTAAAAGCAGCTAGCGAGCGAAAAACTCGGAATGAGGGCCCATGTGCACTGCAGGGGAGGCAGATATAACATGTGCAGAGAGTTAGACTTAGGTGGGGGGGGTGTTCAATCTGCAATCTAAATTGCAGTGTAAAAATAAAGCAGCCAGTATTTACCCTGCACAGAAACAAAATAACCCACCCAAATCTAACTCTTTCTGCACATGTTATATCTGTCCCCCCTGCAGTGCACATGGTTTTGCCCAACTGCTAACAAAGTTCCTGCTACGATCAACTCAGAATTACCCCCATTGTGCCCTTGGGAACCTCTTTATCCCTGATGAACTTTCCTTCGTATCTAGGCTTAATGATTTAAAGACTATGGGGGACATTTACTAAGCAGTGATAAGAGCGGAGAAGTGAGCCAGTGGAGAAGTTGCCCATGCAAACCAATCAGCACTGAAGTAACATCTATAATTTGAATACTATAAAATGATACAGAGCTGCTGATTGGTTGATGGGGCAACTTCTCCACTGGCTCACTTCTCCGCTCTTATCACTGCTTAGTAAATGTCCCCCTATGGGGTTTATGTAATACCCTGCATGGGCTTGGTTCCTGCGAGTCAGCAAGTATCTAAAAAGCAGCAATCATTTAAGCTATATACATTTACATCTTCTACAAACCTCAAAAGAACTTTAAAGTGGAATACAAATATACATGGGAAAGTTAATGAACAGCTGCACGTGACTCAGAGAGAAGATGCGTTAGGTTGTCCTATAGTGGCTCAGTGAGTATGTGCATGCAGTAATGCCTGACTGGTCTCTATGTAGCGGCGATTGACTTACACTCCCCCCATCTGTAGTAAGACCAAACGCTAGTTTTCTCCTGCCAGGGGTTGGTAATAGTACAACAAAACAATTTTTCATATTGATCATTTTTGTTCCTGCAGACTCAGCACCA
The DNA here is from genome assembly GCF_028390025.1 of Pseudophryne corroboree. Taxonomy (NCBI): domain Eukaryota; kingdom Metazoa; phylum Chordata; class Amphibia; order Anura; family Myobatrachidae; genus Pseudophryne; species Pseudophryne corroboree. The sequence continues at coordinate 82,688,956 of NC_086445.1, forward strand.
AGTTCTTCTGCTGGTTCAGGCAAACTCACCTTTTCAGAGTGCTTGAACTGCCGCCAATAACCGTCATACATGCGCCTGGTGGCTCGTTCAGGGTAACAGGTCACAGTTTTAATGTAAACCTTAAGGCTCCTCTCAAGTAACTGATTAACTTCCCCATAGTCATAATCATCGTACCTGGGGAAAATCAGGTCAGACAACGAGAATTATCGACTCAGCTAACTACACCTCGCGTGCGTGTACTGTATAACGTCTACTGTAGGCACCCTATTAATCATTACACCACATTTATCTGCTCAGAAGACACCTGCTGTCACGTATCTAGGAAACCGCATGGATCTGTTAAATAATATAGAAAACGCCTACATTGCTGTAACTACATCCTCTAGAGGCTGAATTGTGATCATCTGCGCCTTGGAAGAAAATCCCAATTTCCGGGAATACCCCATCCAGCTTTCTTAGTGTATCACTCGTGCATGGGCGTATTAACACCGGAGAGGGCCTGTGTGCAGCAGGCCCCCTCCTCAGAGCAACCATCCAACCCAACGCTGCAAATCCTACCTTGTGCCAGCAATCAGGTTCCCACTCTTCTGCGGCGCCATCTTCCCAGTGATATTCCCGAAGATGGCACATGTGACAAGATAGCAAAAGGATGTGACACAGTGTCAGAGGCTTTGCTTTCACTGCGCCGCGCCATCTTTCCAAAGACTTTACTGGTGCAGTGGAGAAGGGGAGACCTGATTGCCGGCACCAGGTATGTATGCTGTGGGTGCAGTGCGCACTGGATACGTCGCTGGTGGAGTATGGGAGGCACACAGCTTGCAGAGACCATGATGGGAGGTGAGGACGAGGGAGAAAGAAGGTGGGAGGACAGAGGGACAGTATAGTGAGATACAATGAGGGCTGATAGGCTTGTATGAAGAGGTGAGACTTAGGAGCCTGTCTGTATGTGTGGTCACTGGGCAGAGAGTCTTATAGGGAGAGGTAGTGAGTCCTACAGCAGCGGGGCATATCACATATATACATACCTGATTCCAAACATACAGTGAACGTAATTAAACAAGGCTCTTCTCAGCATGGTGGTGTCTACATCTTCATGCATGGCCATGGTGTTGTAGGTGAGATTATAAACCATTCGAAACTTGTCATCTAGAAGGTGGCCTATGTCGGAGTAAAGCCGGTTGACCAGCGAGAAACCATGATCTTCCCAAGAGTAATCCTGTGCCGGAAAGAAGCGAAAGGACACGTCTAAGGGGAATTTACGTACACATTTGTCACACTGCCTCTGAAAACAATGGAGCCATCTCATATCAAGTGAGATGTTATTACAGGATAACGTGTCTTTCTAGGGTTGGATGTTAGGGTAGACCTTCAGTCATGGTCTTGCTTTAACAACGTTCAATGGTTTTATACAGTCTACAAGCTGCTAAGTTATTAGGTGGCGACACATGTTCCAGAGAATCACCTCTACAAACTGAGAAGGGGTGGTGGTGAAACGCGTGACGGAGTTAGCAGCTTAAGCAATGACCGATCAATATGCGATGAAAGAATGTAATTAGAGAAAATCCGACATGGCTCTAAACGATGGCAGCTGTGAATCTTATCGCAACCTTAACACCAACAATCAATTATTCAGCTGAATTCTAGAAGAGACTACGGGCTAAGGGGTCTATTTACTAAATCTTGGATGGAGATAAAGTGGAAGGTGATAAAGTACCAGTCGATCGGCTCCTAACTGTCATTTTTCAAACCCAGCCTGTGACATGGCAGTTAGGAAGCTGATTGGCTGGTACTTTATCTCCGTCCACTCCATCCAAGGCTTAGTAAATAGACCCCTTGATGTAACAGCCAGCGAGAAGTGGGAGGTCCGGGAGTTTGTGCGGGAATGCCCGTATTTTTAAAGCGGCAATCATTTACAAAGCAAAACAAGGTTGGTTTCACCTTATAAATGATTGGCGCTTTAAAAAATATGTGCATTCTCGCCCAAAGTCTCGCACCTCCGGTTTCTCGCAGGCTATTAGATTTAGCCCGCAGTCGCTCTAATCTCCAGGTATGTCATACGTCGTCATATATTTCAGTGATCTATACAAAAACAGTGCAATGTTTTAAAAAGGAGGCTAATTCCGCGGGCTGCACCGGCTTTAGTGGGTGTGTGGACTGTCACGTCACCGCTTTAGGCTAAATGAAGGTATTTCTAACTTTTCTTCTGCTTTCAGAAAGTGATGACTGCTAGTAACATGGACACCCGACATGTACTATCTATTATTATAATTTATTACCAGTTATTTATATAGCGCACACATATTCCGCAGCGCTTTACAGAGAATATTTGGCCATTCACATCAGTCTCTGCCCCAGTGGAGCTTACACTCTATATTGTATATTCACTACCACATGTACATGCAGACATACTCATACTAAGGTTAATTTTGTTGGAAGCCAATTAACCTACCAGCATATTTTTGGATTGTGGGAGGAAACCCACGCAAGCTCAGGGAGAATATACAAACTCCACACAGTTAGGACCATGGAGGGAATTGAACCCATGACCTCAGTGCTAACCATTACACCATCCGTACTGCCCGTACTAATCTATAATACACAGGTACAGAAAGGGTTCATTCTCACTAAACGTTAATAGCAGTGGATGGACTGGGACATTATGCAGTAAACGTATAGTATACGTCTCATTTCATACAAACACTTCTCTTGGCCTAATGTACTGTAGGTGTCCTCTATGAATGTTTTCTCTTTAGCTACATAGGAAGGGATAAATACGGTGCACAATATTTGTCTGTAACTGGGACAGAACCGCAAGCCTGAGAGCAATGCTTTCATTCCCCCATCTGTATCCAGGTGTTGCTGTATGATGTAAGGACATGCTTCAGATAAAACAATACATCTATTGTCTGAGCTATGCATGGACATAGCTGTGGAACACACTGGATACCTGGACTTTTGTCTCACCTGGAGGCATTATTATTATTTCATCATAATATTTTATTGCTGTTGCGTTTATTGCCTTTTGTTCTGCAGATGTTGCAATGCCTGGATTTACTACTAGCTGGCCCAGCTCTGCTCAGTTTAGGGATTTGATTTCTTAAAAGTTTTTGTTCTTGTGTTTTAAACGCTAAGACTATATTGACAAAATATAAGTATATAAAAAATGAATAATAATGCTCTGATTGGCTACAGACTGTTCTAGCCCTGTCACCTGTGTACTAATACCAATTCTAGTTTTCACGGTCAAGAGGTCACCTTCACACTGTTGTGGAGTAAGTTAATAATTGTGTTTATTATACATTGGTGCCAAATTAAAGAGACTATTTTTGGGGTATTATAGAGCTTGGCGTATGTTTTGGGCCATAATAAAACATATATGGAAATGAAAGTGTTGCTAAGAATCTTATACTGTGTGTGTGTGTGTGTGTGTGTGTGTGTATACAAACTGTGTTTATTATACATTGGTGCCAAATTAAAGAGATTATTTTGGGGGTATTATAGAGCTTGGCGTATGTTTTGTTTTGTTTTGGGCCATAATAAAACATATATGGAAATTAAAGTGTTCCTAAGAATCTTATATAGTGTGTGTATGTGTGTACACACACACACATTTAGGTAGATAGATAGATTTTAACTTTCAATGCAAGTAAAACAGGTGGCAACATGCAAGATCATAGGGTTTGTATGTCTATGACAAAACGTGTTGTAATCCAATGGCTGCTGATCGGAGCCGATGTGCAGGCAGACGCATTTATAGTGATGTCATCAGTTTTTATTGCCTGTTGCTGGGTCATTAATATTAATCAGTGGGGTGGCCCTTCCCCAAAGTCTGTGTAACATGATTAGTGCATACGGTACGTACGTGTGCTCGGAATGTAGGCAGATGTTCCTCTCCCCGCCTTGCAAAATCTTTATATCCAAAACCGGGATCTTCTATATAACGGGAAGTATTTGACATCGAAACCACGTCGTCATCGAACGCTGATCAGAGAAAGAGAACAGTGTAAGGCGTTGCTGAAACTTACAGGGCACGTCCCCATAATCTCCTAGCTTCAAAACTGGTAACATACATCAAAGCACTTTACAATTCATGGCCTATTTCACATTTACCCATAAAAGCCGCACGAGACACAAAAAGCAACTGGCACAATATATATCCCTATGTTACACGTTTAGGGCTATTTATAAAGAAGTCATTCTTTGGACGCAAAGTTAATAGATAATGGAAACCTCTACATATCCCTTCACCATAAGCAGCCCCCACATGATATAAGATGCTGATGGTGGTTACTCCAATCCTAAAATGTTACCATAAATGTGTTATTTTTTGTTTAAAAATAAATAAATAAAAAATGATACATGTATATACACATACACGTTATATAAATAAGGCATTGATCCCCTACATTCACCACTCCTATATGTGGTATGTGCATAGGTGTTTCTATAATTGGTGCAAGGTGTGTGGTGCACACTCTGCCCCCATATATTATACTTACCCCTCCGGAGTCCTGCAGCAGTGGCCCTGCACTGTGGACACAAATCACTTGGAAAATGACCGCCGTACCTTTTCTGAGCGATCTGCGCATGCACACTGGCGCCATGTTCCCGGAGACCTGCGCATGTGCATAATACAGAGTTTACTTGCTGCCAGAGAGGAGACGGCCCACAACGGAGGCAAAACGCGGGGCCTCTCCTTTCCTAAAACGGCCCTGGGTATGTGACCACTGGAACCCCAGATACTGGCAGGGTGAGCGCAGTGAATTAATGCCTTTTGCTTATTTTAATCAATTTTTTATTTTTTTTTGTGATCACATCTTCTCATGCACCGCAGTGTTCACTCATTTCATCCAACTTGTGTCCGGTTTGGAGATTGGAAATAAAATGCAATCAGTTTTACTGTAGATATCTGAAGCCCAAAAAAGGGAAATTTTGCACCTTTGAAAGTCTCCAGATCAATGGGAAATCATGCATCTTGCACTTCAGGCCCTTTAAATAACCAGGTGGAGATGTCCGTGAAATGTCAGTAGCGTAGATTAGTGTGAGGAAGGTGAGGAGCGATTGGCGCTGATGTGAGTCTGGTGTTTGCTGTAGCCAAGCGATTCTCTAGAGCTCTAACAATGTGTTACTAAGCAAATAACGTGTCTTTATTCCTACAGAGGTAGGTGCCAGGGAGCTAGTTACCGGCTGGCTGACTGCATCTGACCTTGGTGCCGATTCTCAGTGAGCTCCTCCGAGCTGTATCACAAGAAAGTACAGGACTCCCCTCTACACCCCCCCCCCCCCAGCTTAGGACATGCTGGTACTTGTAGTTCTATAACAGCTGGGGGGCACCTTTGCTATTGAGAATGTAATAAGATTTTAAACCTACCGGTAAATCTTTTTCTCCTAGTCCGTAGAGGATGCTGGGGACTCCGTAAGGACCATGGGGTATAGACGGGCTCCGCAGGAGACATGGGCACTCTAAAGACTTTAGATGGGTGTGCACTGGCTCCTCCCTCTATGCCCCTCCTCCAGACCTCAGTTAGAGAACTGTGCCCAGAGGAGACGGACAATACGAGGAAAGGATTTTTGTTAATCTAAGGGCAAGATTCATACCAGCCCACACCATCCACACCATACAACTTGGAACATACGAACCAGTTAACAGTATGAAACAAAACAGCATCAGCCCGAGACTGATCAAACTGTAACATAACCCTTATGTAAGCAATAACTATATACAAGTCTTGCAGAATGTTGTCCGCACTGGGACGGGCGCCCAGCATCCTCTACGGACTAGGAGAAAAAGATTTACCGGTAGGTTTAAAATCTTATTTTCCCTTACGTCCTAGAGGATGCTGGGGACTCCGTAAGGACCATGGGGATTATACCAAAGCTCCAGACCGGGCGGGAGTGCGCGGATGACTCTGCAGCACCGATTGAGCAAACATGAGGACCTCCTCAGCCAAGGTATCAAACTTGTAGAATTTAGCAAAAGTGTTTGAACCCGACCAAGTCGCCGCTCGGCAAAGCTGTAATGCCGAGATGCCTCGGGCAGCCGCCCAAGAAGAGCCCACCTTCCTAGTGGAATGGGCCTTTACCGAATTTGGTAATGGCAATCCAGCCGTAGAATAAGCCTGCTGAATCGTGTTACAGATCCAGCGAGCAATAGTCTGTTTAGAAGCAGGAGCGCCAAGCTTGTTGGCTGCATACAGGACAAACAGTGCCTCTGTTTTCCTAACCCGAGCCGTCCTGGCTACATACATTTTTAAGGCCCTGACTACATCAAGGGACTTGGAATCCTCCAAGTCACCCGTAGCCACAGGCACCACGATAGGTTGGTTCATATGAAAAGATGAAACCACCTTAGGCAAAAATTGAGGATGAGTCCTTAATTCTGCTCTATCCACATGGAAAATCAGATAGGGGCTCTTGTGAGACAAAGCCGCCAATTCGGACACCCGCCGTGCAGATGCCAAGGCCAACAACATGACCACCTTCCAAGTGAGAAATTTTAAATCCACCGTTTGAAGAGGCTCAAACCAGTGAGATTTTAGGAACTGTAACACCACGTTAAGGTCCCATGGTGCCACTGGGGGCACAAAAGGAGGCTGGATGTGCAGCACTCCCTTTACAAAAGTCTGGACTTCTGGGAGAGAAACCAATTCCTTCTGAAAGAAAATTGATAGGGACGAAATCTGTACATTAATGGAGCCTAACTTTAGGCCCATATCCACTCCTGTCTGTGGAAAGTGGAGAAAACGGCCCAGATGGAAATCTTCAGTAGGAGCATTCTTGGCTTCACACCAAGATACATACTTCCTCCAGATGCGGTGATAATGTTTCGCCGTCACCTCCTTCCTAGCCTTAATCAGAGTAGGGATGACTTCCTCCGGAAAACCTTTCCCCGCTAGGATTTGGTGTTCAACCGCCATGCCGTCAAACGTAACCGTGGTAAGTCTTGGAACACGCAAGGCCCCTGCTGCAATAGGTCTTCCCTGAGAGGAAGAGGCCACGGATCTTCTGTGAGCATTTCCTGAAGAGCTGAATACCAGGCCCTTCGAGGCCAATCCGGAACAATGAGTATTGTCTGCACTCTTTTTTGTCTTATGATTCTTAGTATTTTTGAGATGAGCGGAAGAGGAGGGAACACATAGACCGACTGAAACACCCATGGTGTCACCAGGGCGTCCACCGCTACTGCCTGAGGGTCCCTTGACCTGGCACAATACCTCCGAAGCTTCTTGTTGAGGCGTGACGCTATCATGTCTATTTGTGGAAGTCCCCACTGACTTGTTATCTCTGCAAAAACTTCTTGATGAGGTCCCCACTCTCCTGGATGGAGATCGTGTCTGCTTCCCAGTTGTCCACTCCCGGAATGAAGACTGCTGACAGATCGCTTGCGTGATTTTCCGCCCAGCGAAGAATCCTGGTGGCTTCCGCCATTGCCACTCTGCTTCTTGTCCCGCCTTGGCGGTTTACATGAGCCACAGCTGTGACGTTGTCTGATTGAATCAGAACCGGTAGGTCGCGAAGAAGATTCTCCGCTTGTCGTAGGCCATTGCATATGGCCCTCAATTCCAGTACGTTGATGTGTAGACAAGCCTCCTGGCTTGACCATAGTCCCTGAAAGTTTCTTCCTTGTGTGACTGCTCCCCATCCTTGGAGGCTCGCGTCAGGGGTCACCAGAACCCAGTCTTGAAGGCCGAACCTGCGACCTTCGAGAAGGTGAGCACTCTGCAGCCACCACAGGAGAGACACCCTGGCCCTGGGGGACAGGCTTATTTTCTGATGTATTTGTAGATGGGACCCCGACCACTTGTCCAGAAGGTCCCACTGAAACGTCCTCGCATGGAACCTGCCGAAGGGGATGGCCTCGTAGGTCGCCACCATTTTTCCCAGTAGTCGAGTGCATTGATGGACTGACACCTTTTTCGGTTTTAACAGGTCTCTGACCATGTTCTGGAGTTCCTGGGCTTTTTCCATCGGGAGAAAAACCCTCTTTTGTTCCGTGTCCAGAATCATGACTAAGAAAGATAGCCGAGTCGTTGGAATCAACTGTGACTTTGGTAGATTTAGAATCCAGCCATGCTGCTGCAGCACTCTCAGGGAGAGCGACACGCTTTTCTGCAATTGACCTCTCGATCTCTCTTTTATCAGGAGATCGTCCAAGTACAGGATAATTGTGACTCCCTGCCTGCGCAGGAGCACCATCATTTCCGCCATTACCTTGGTGAAAATCCTCGGGACCGTGGAAAGCCCAAACGGCAACGTCTGAAACTGGTAATGACAGTCCTGTACAGCGAATCTCAGGTATGCCTGATGAGGGGGATATATGGGGACATGAAGGTATGCATCCTTTATGTCTAGTGACACCATAAAATATCCCCCTTCCAGGCTGGAGATAACTGCCCGGAGCGATTCTATCTTGAATTTGAACTTTTTCAAGTACAGGTTTAGGGATTTTAGATTTAGAATGGGTCTGACCGAGCCATCCGGTTTCGGGACCACAAACAGGGTTGAATAGTACCCCTTTCCCCTGTTGCACTAGGGGAACCTTGACAATCACTTGTTGTTGACACAGTTTTTGAATTGCAGCTAAAACTATCTCCCTTTCTGGGGGAGAAGCTGGAGGAGGCACGTCTTCGAATTCCAGCTTGTAGCCTTGGGATACAATTTCCATCGCCCAAGGATCCACGTCTGACTGAACCCAGACGTGGCTGAAGAGTCGAAGACGTGCCCCCACCGGCGTGGACTCCCTCAGAGGAGCCCCAGCGTCATGCGGTGGATTTAGTAGAAGCCAGGGAGGACTTCTGCTCCTGGGAACTAGCCGTAGCAGGCATTCTTTTCCCTCTACCCTTACCTCTGGCGAGGAAGGAAGAGCCCCGACCTCTTCTGGACTTATGCGACCAAAAGGACTGCATCTGATATTGTGGTGTTTTCTTTTGCTGTGGGGGAACATAAAGTAAAAAAGTAGATTTACCCGCGGTAGCTGTGGAACCCAGGTCCGCGAGACCTTCCCCAAATAAAACCTCACCCTTGTAAGGCAAAACTTCCATATGTCTCTTTGAGTCGGCATCACCCGTCCATTGGCGGGTCCACAGGGCTCGCCTAGCAGAAATCGCCATGGCGTTGGCTCTCGAACCTAACAGCCCAACGTCCCTCGAAGCGTCTCTCATATATAAGACTGTGTCTTTAATGTGACCTAAGGTCAATAAAATGCTATCCCTATCTAGGGTATCAATGTCAGATGACAAAATATCTGCCCAAGCTGCTACTGCGCTACAAACCCAAGCCGACGCTATTGCCGTTCTGAGCAAGGCACCCGTATGTGCATAAATTGATTTTAAGGTAGTTTCCTGTCTGCGATCAGCAGGATCCTTGAGGGCTGCTGTGTCTGGAGACGGTAGCGCCACCTTTTTGGACAAGCGCGTTAAAGCCTTGTCCACCCTGGGCGAGGATTCCCACCGTAACCTGTCCTGTGCAGGGAAAGGATACGCCATAAGAATTCTCTTGGGAATCTGCAGTTTCTTGTCTGGAGTTTCCCAAGCCTTTTCAAATAACGCGTTCAGCTCATGAGATGGAGGAAAGGTTACCTCAGGTTTCTTTTCCTTAAACATGTGTACCCTCTTGTCAGGGACCGAGGGGTCATCTGTGATATGCAAAACATCTTTTATTGCAATAATCATATAATGAATGCTTTTGGCCACCCTTGGGTGTAACCTCGCATCATCGTAGTCGACACTGGAGTCAGAATTCATGTCGGTATCCGTGTCTGCTACTTGGGACAGGGGACGTTTCTGAGACCCTGGAGGGCCCTGTGATACAGCCAAAGCCATGGTTTGACTCACTGTCTTTTCTCTGGACTCTGCTTTGTCCATTCTCTTATGTAATAAAGACACATTTGCATTTAAAACATTCCACATATCCAGCCAATCAGCTGTCGGCGTCGCCGACGGAGACACCACAATCATCTGCTCCACCTCCTCCTTAGATGAGCCTTCCGCTTTAGACACCGACACACATGTATCGACACCCCCACACTCAGGGATAGATATATATAGATATATATATATATATATATATATATATATATATAGAGAGAGAGAGAGAGAGTCCCCCAATAAGGCCCTTTGGAGAGACAGAGAGACAGTATGCCAGCACACACCCAGCGCCACCGGACACTGAAATAAAATCCCAGTCAGTACAGCGCTTTTATAAATATCCTCACTGCGCCAATTAAATGTGCCCCCCCTCTTTTTTGCCCTCTGTACTTGTGTTCAGCAGGGGAGAGTCCGGGGAGCCAGCTTCTCTGCAGCGTGCTGTGGAGAAAATGGCGCTGGGTAGTGCGGAGGAATCAAGCTCCGCCCCCTTACCTGCGGGCTTCGATCCCGCTCTAATCTTTATACTGGCGGGGGTTTTTGCAATATACTGCCTCCGCAGTATATATCTATGCCAGTGTCTCCAAAGGGTTAATAATTGCTGCCCAGGGCGCCCCCCCTGCGCCCTGCACCCATACAGTGCCGCCAGTGTGTGTGTGTGTGTTGGGAGCAATGGCGCGCAGCGTTACCTCATAGAAGATCAGAAGTCTTCTGCCGCCTTTGAAGTCTTCTATCTTCTCATACTCACCCGGCTTCTATCTTCCGGCTCTGTGAAAAGGACGGCGGCGCGGCTCCGGGACGAACGGCGAGGGTGAGAACTGCGTTCCGACCCTCTGGAGCTAATGGTGTCCAGTAGTCTAAGAAGCAGAGCCTATCATTTAAGTAGGTCTGCTTCTCTCCCCTCCGACCCACGATGCAGGAAGCATATTGCCAGCAGTGCTCCCTGAAAATAAAAAACCTAACAAAAAGTATTTTTTCAGAGAAACTCAGTAGAGCTCCCCTGCAGTGCACCCAGTCTCCTCTGGGCACAGGATCTAACTGAGGTCTGGAGGAGGGGCATAGTGGGAGGAGCCAGTGCACACCCATCTAAAGTCTTTAGAGTGCCCATGTCTCCTGTGGAGCCCGTTTATACCCCATGGTCCTTACGGAGTCCCCAGCATCCTCTAGGACGTAAGAGAAAAACTAGTAGCATCATCATGAGCAGCCTGATGAATTCTCCTGTCGTATTCCCTTTTGTGCCTCAGATCCAAGATCTTGTGGTTACAAATCCTTTCCCAATGCTACCTAAATATTTATCAAAGTGACACCAATACTCCGCTCACAACCAGGGACTGCCGTCCCCCGCAACCAATTTACTCCAGTGACACAGAGTAGCACCAATCTTCCTGTGATTTCTCATATAACTATTTTAGGTAAAGATGAATATACCACTGGCCGTATTAAGTGTATGTTAGTTTTTATATTCTGTGTGCGCTATGAAAACACAAAAAGTATAAACTCTGCAATGTACTTCTCTCTACTACTACTCTACAGCTATCGTGTATTTCTCTACACTGCACTACAGCTTTCCTGTACTTCTCACTACACCAGCACTACATCTGTCCTGTACTCCTCTCTACTCCTAATCTACATCTATTCTGTACTCCTCTACTCCTAATCTACATCTATCCTGTACTCCTCTCTACTCCTAATCTACATCTATCCTGTACTCCTCTCTACTCCTAATCTACATCTATTCTGTACTCCTCTCTACTCCTAATCTACATCTATCCTGTACTCCTCTCTACTCCTAATCTACATCTATCCTGTACTCCTCTCTACTCCTAATCTACATGTATCCTATACTCCTCTCTTCATCTGTCCTATACTCCTCTACTCCTAATCTACATCTATCCTATACTCCTCTCTACTCCTAATCTACATCTATCCTGTACTCCTCTCTACTCCTAATCTACATGTATCCTATACTCCTCTCTACATCTGTCCTATACTCCTCACTACTCCTAATCTACATCTATCCTATACTCCTCTCTACTCCTAATCTACATGTATCCTGTACTCCTCTCTACTCCTAATCTACATCCATCCTATACTCCTCTCTACTCCTAATCTACATCTATCCTATACTACTCTACTCCTCTCTACTCCTAATCTACATCTATCCTATACTCCTCTCTACTCCTAATCTACATCTATCCTGTACTCCTCTCTACTCCTAATCTACATCCATCCTATACTTCTCTCTACTCCTAATCTACATCTATCCTGTACTCCTCTCTACTCCTAATCTACATCTGTCCTATACTCCTCTCTATTCCCAAACCACATTATTTCCTTTACACCTGTCTAATCCTGCACTACAATTATCATGTACATCTACTACTTCTCTACAGCTATCCTGTACACCTGCAATATTCCTAAACTATATCATGTACTCCTCTCTACCCCTGCACTATAACTATCCTGTACTATAGCTATCCTGTACTCCTCTCTACTCCTACACTGTAACTATCCTGTACTCCTCTCTACCCCTGCACTATAAACTATCCTGTACTCCTCTCTACCCCTACACTATAACTATCCTGTACTCCTCTCTACTCCTACACTGTAACTATCCTGTACTCCTCTCTACTCCTACACTATGACTATCCTGTACTCCTCTCTACTCGGTATCCGTTCACATGGTCGACCATGTTATGGTCGACAGTCATTAGGTCGACCACTATTGGTCGACATTGACATGGTCGACATGGACACATGGTCGACACATGAAAATGGTCGACACATGAAAAGGTCGACATGAGTTTTTTAACTTTTTTTTCTTTTGGGAAACTTTTCCATACTTTACGATCCACGTGGACTACGAATGGAACGGTAATCTGTGCCGAGCGAAGCGGTAGCGGAGCGAAGGCACCATGCCCGAAGCATGGCGAGCGAAGCGAGCCATGCGAGGGGACGCGGTGCACTAATTGGGGTTCCCAGTCACTTTACGCAAAAAATGACACCCGTCGACCTTTTCATGTGTCGACCATTTTCATGGGTCGACCATGTGTCCATGTCGACCATGTCAATGTCGACCAATAGTGGTCAACCTAATGACTGTCGACCATAACATGGTCGACCATTCATACCGGAACCTCTCTACTCCTACACTATAACTATCCTGTACTCCTCTCTACTCCTACACTATAACTATCCTGTACTCCTCTCTACCCCTGCACTATAACTATCCTGTACTCCTCTCTACTCCTACACTATAACTATCCTGTACTCCTCTCTACCCCTGCACTATAAATATCCTGTACTCCTCTCTACCCCTGCACTATAAATATCCTGTACTCCTCTCTACTCCTACACTATAACTATCCTGTACTCCTCTCTACTCCTACACTATAACTATCCTGTACTCCTCTCTACCCCTGCACTATAAATATCCTGTACTCCTCTCTACTCCTGCACTATAACTATCCTGTACTCCTCTCTACTCCTACATTATAACTATCTTGTACTATAAATATCCTGTACTCCTCTCTACTCCTACACCATAGCTATCCTGTACTCCTCTCTACTCCTGCACTATAAATATCCTGTACTCCTCTCTACTCCTACACTATAACTATCCTGTACTCCTCTCTACTCCTACACTATAACTATCCTGTACTCCTCTCTACCCCTGCACTATAAATATCCTGTACTCCTCTCTACTCCTACACTATAACTATCCTGTACTCCTCTCTACTCCTACACTATAACTATCCTGTACTCCTCTCTACTCCTACACTATAACTATCCTGTACTCCTCTCTACTCCTACACTATAAATATCCTGTACTCCTCTCTACCCCTGCACTATAAATATCCTGTACTCCTCTCTACTTCTACATTATAACTATCTTGTACTATAACTATCCTGTACTCCTCTCTACTCCTACACCACAGCTATCCTGTACTCCTCTCTACTCCTACATTATAACTATCTTGTACTATAACTATCCTGTACTCCTCTCTACTCCTACACTAAAACTATCCTGTACTATAACTGTCCTGTACTCCTCTCTACCCCTGCACTATAACTATCCTGTACTCCAGTGGTTCCCAAACTGTGTGCCTAGGCACCCTAGGGTGCCTCAGGACACTAGCAGGAGTGCCTTGGATTGGTGGTTCAGGACCAATTCAAACCATTTTTGGTCAAAGTAATAGACAAAACCAGTGCTGGTGGCTGCCAATTTTAAAATATAAGGACAAAATGAAGCAAATATTGTCCCGCACCACAGTAAAGAAACTAAGGATGACACATAAACATCATCTACTTATTGTTTTCTAAAATTCTCAAAGAAACTTTTGGCCTAGGGGTGCCGTGAAAAAATTCTGATACTCTAGGGCGCCATGATTAAAAAAAAAGATGGGAACCACTGCTGTACTCCTCTCTACCCCTGCACTATAACTATCCTGTACTCCTCTCTACCCCTACACTATAACTATCCTGTACTCCTCTCTACCCCTACACTATAACTATCCTGTACTCCTCTCTACCCCTACACTATAACTATCCTGTACTCCTTTCTACTCCTACATTATAACTATCCTGTACTCCTCTCTACTCCTACATTATAACTATCCTGTACTCCTCTCTACTCCTGCACTATAACTATCCTGTACTCCTCTCTACCCCTGCACTATAACTATCCTGTACTCCTCCCTACTGCTGCACTATAACTATCCTGTACTCCTCTCTACTCCTGCACTATAACTATCCTGTACTCCTTTCTACTCCTACATTATAACTATCCTGTACTCCTCTCTACTCCTACATTATAACTATCCTGTACTCCTCTCTACTCCTGCACTATAACTATCCTGTACTCCTCTCTACCCCTGCACTATAACTATCCTGTACTCCTCTCTACTCCTGCACTATAACTATCCTGTACTCCTCTCTACCCCTGCACTATAACTATCCTGTACTCCTCTCTACTCCTGCACTATAACTATCCTGTACTCCTCTCTACCCCTGCACTATAACTATCCTGTACTCCTCTCTACTCCTGCACTATAACTATCCTGTACTCCTTTCTACTCCTACATTATAACTATCCTGTACTCCTCTCTACTCCTACATTATAACTATCCTGTACTCCTCTCTACTCCTGCACTATAACTATCCTGTACTCCTCCCTACTGCTGCACTATAACTATCCTGTACTCCTCTCTACTCCTGCACTATAACTATCCTGTACTCCTTTCTACTCCTACATTATAACTATCCTGTACTCCTCTCTACTCCTACATTATAACTATCCTGTACTCCTCTCTACTCCTGCACTATAACTATCCTGTACTCCTCTCTACCCCTGCACTATAACTATCCTGTACTCCTCTCTACTCCTGCACTATAACTATCCTGTACTACTCTCTACCCCTGCACTATAGCTATCCTGTACTCCTCTCTACCCCTGCACTATAACTATCCTGTACTCCTCTCTACCCCTGCACTATAGCTATCCTGTACTCCTCCCTACTGCTGCACTATAACTATCCTGTACTCCTCTCTACTCCTGCACTATAACTATCCTGTACTCCTTTCTACTCCTACATTATAACTATCCTGTACTCCTCTCTACTCCTACATTATAACTATCCTGTACTCCTCTCTACTCCTGCACTATAACTATCCTGTACTCCTCTCTACCCCTACACTATAACTATCCTGTACTCCTCTCTACCCCTGCACTATAACTATCCTGTACTCCTTTCTACTCCTACATTATAACTATCCTGTACTCCTCTCTACTCCTACATTATAACTATCCTGTACTCCTCTCTACTCCTGCACTATAACTATCCTGTACTCCTCTCTACCCCTACACTATAACTATCCTGTACTCCTCTCTACCCCTGCACTATAACTATCCTGTACTCCTTTCTACTCCTACATTATAACTATCCTGTACTCCTCTCTACCCCTGCACTATAACTATCCTGTACTCCTCTCTACCCCTGCACTATAACTATCCTGTACTCCTCCCTACTGCTGCACTATAACTATCCTGTACTCCTCTCTACTCCTACACTATAACTATCCTGTACTCCTTTCTACTCCTACACTGTAACTATCCTATACTCCTCTCTACTCCTACACTATAACTATCCTGTACTCCTCTCTACTCCTACACTATAACTATCCTTTACTCCTTTCTACTCCTACATTGTAACTATCCTGTACTCCTCCCTACACCTGCACTATAACTATTCTGTACTCCTCTCTACTCCTACATCCTGCACTATAACTATCCTGTATTCCTCTCTACACCACACTATCCTGTACTCATCTCTAGCCCTGCACTATAACTATCCTGTACTCCTCTCTACTCCTACATTATAACTATTCTGTACTCCTCTCTACTCCTACACTATAACTATCCTGTACTCCTCTCTACTCCTACATTATAACTATCTTGTACTATAACTATCCTGTACTCCTCTCTACTCCTACACTAAAACTATCCTGTACTATAACTGTCCTGTACTCCTCTCTACCCCTGCACTATAACTATCCTGTACTCCAGTGGTTCCCAAACTGTGTGCCTAGGCACCCTAGGGTGCCTCAGGACACTAGCAGGAGTGCCTTGGATTGGTGGTTCAGGACCAATTCAAACCATTTTTGGTCAAAGTAATAGACAAAACCAGTGCTGGTGGCTGCCAATTTTAAAATATAAGGACAAAATGAAGCAAATATTGTCCCGCACCACAGTAAAGAAACTAAGGATGACACATAAACATCATCTACTTATTGTTTTCTAAAATTCTCAAAGAAACTTTTGGCCTAGGGGTGCCGTGAAAAAATTCTGATACTCTAGGGCGCCATGATTAAAAAAAAAGATGGGAACCACTGCTGTACTCCTCTCTACCCCTGCACTATAACTATCCTGTACTCCTCTCTACCCCTACACTATAACTATCCTGTACTCCTCTCTACCCCTACACTATAACTATCCTGTACTCCTCTCTACCCCTACACTATAACTATCCTGTACTCCTTTCTACTCCTACATTATAACTATCCTGTACTCCTCTCTACTCCTACATTATAACTATCCTGTACTCCTCTCTACTCCTGCACTATAACTATCCTGTACTCCTCTCTACCCCTGCACTATAACTATCCTGTACTCCTCCCTACTGCTGCACTATAACTATCCTGTACTCCTCTCTACTCCTGCACTATAACTATCCTGTACTCCTTTCTACTCCTACATTATAACTATCCTGTACTCCTCTCTACTCCTACATTATAACTATCCTGTACTCCTCTCTACTCCTGCACTATAACTATCCTGTACTCCTCTCTACCCCTGCACTATAACTATCCTGTACTCCTCTCTACTCCTGCACTATAACTATCCTGTACTCCTCTCTACCCCTGCACTATAACTATCCTGTACTCCTCTCTACTCCTGCACTATAACTATCCTGTACTCCTCTCTACCCCTGCACTATAACTATCCTGTACTCCTCTCTACTCCTGCACTATAACTATCCTGTACTCCTTTCTACTCCTACATTATAACTATCCTGTACTCCTCTCTACTCCTACATTATAACTATCCTGTACTCCTCTCTACTCCTGCACTATAACTATCCTGTACTCCTCCCTACTGCTGCACTATAACTATCCTGTACTCCTCTCTACTCCTGCACTATAACTATCCTGTACTCCTTTCTACTCCTACATTATAACTATCCTGTACTCCTCTCTACTCCTACATTATAACTATCCTGTACTCCTCTCTACTCCTGCACTATAACTATCCTGTACTCCTCTCTACCCCTGCACTATAACTATCCTGTACTCCTCTCTACTCCTGCACTATAACTATCCTGTACTCCTCTCTACCCCTGCACTATAGCTATCCTGTACTCCTCTCTACCCCTGCACTATAACTATCCTGTACTCCTCTCTACCCCTGCACTATAGCTATCCTGTACTCCTCCCTACTGCTGCACTATAACTATCCTGTACTCCTCTCTACTCCTGCACTATAACTATCCTGTACTCCTTTCTACTCCTACATTATAACTATCCTGTACTCCTCTCTACTCCTACATTATAACTATCCTGTACTCCTCTCTACTCCTGCACTATAACTATCCTGTACTCCTCTCTACCCCTACACTATAACTATCCTGTACTCCTCTCTACCCCTGCACTATAACTATCCTGTACTCCTTTCTACTCCTACATTATAACTATCCTGTACTCCTCTCTACTCCTACATTATAACTATCCTGTACTCCTCTCTACTCCTGCACTATAACTATCCTGTACTCCTCTCTACCCCTACACTATAACTATCCTGTACTCCTCTCTACCCCTGCACTATAACTATCCTGTACTCCTTTCTACTCCTACATTATAACTATCCTGTACTCCTCTCTACCCCTGCACTATAACTATCCTGTACTCCTCTCTACCCCTGCACTATAACTATCCTGTACTCCTCCCTACTGCTGCACTATAACTATCCTGTACTCCTCTCTACTCCTACACTATAACTATCCTGTACTCCTCTCTACTCCTACACTATAACTATCCTGTACTCCTCTCTACGCCTACATTATAACTATCCTGTACTCCTCTCTACACCTGCAATATAACTATTCTGTACTCCTCTCTACTCCTACATTATAACTATCCTGTACTCCTCTCTACTCCTGCACTATAACTATCCTGTACTCCTCTCTACTCCTGCACTATAACTATTCTGTACTCCTTTCTACTCCTACATTATAACTATCCTGTACTCCTCTCTACTCCGGCACTATAACTATCCTGTACTCCTCTCTACTCCTACACTATAACTATCCTTTACTCCTTTCTACTCCTACATTGTAACTATCCTGTACTCCTCCCTACACCTGCACTATAACTATTCTGTACTCCTCTCTACTCCTACATCCTGCACTATAACTATCCTGTATTCCTCTCTACACCACACTATCCTGTACTCATCTCTAGCCCTGCACTATAACTATCCTGTACTCCTCTCTACTCCTACATTATAACTATTCTGTACTCCTCTCTACTCCTACACTATAACTATCCTGTACTCCTCTCTACCCCTGCACTATAACTATCCTGTACTCCTCTCTACCCCTGCACTATAACTATCCTGTACTCCTCTCTACTCCTACACTATAACTATCCTGTACTCCTCTCTACCCCTGCACTATAAATATCCTGTACTCCTCTCTACTCCTACACTATAACTATCCTGTACTCCTCTCTACTCCTACACTATAACTATCCTGTACTCCTTTCTACTCCTACACTGTAACTATCCTGTACTCCTCTCTACTCCTACACTATAACTATCCTGTACTCCTCTCTACTCCTACACTATAACTATCCTGTACTCCTCTCAACCCCTACACTATAACTATCCTGTACTCCTCTCAACCCCTGCAATATAAATATCCTGTACTCATCTCTAGCCCTGCACTATAACTATCCTGTACTCCTCTCTACCCCTACATTATAACTATCCTGTACTCCTCTCTACCCCTGCACTATAACTATCCTGTACTCCTCTCTACACCTGCACTATAACTATCCTGTACTCCTCTCTACCCCTGCACTACAACTATCCTGTACTCCTCTCTACTCCTACACTATAACTATCCTGTTCTCCTCTCTACTCCTACACTATAACTATCCTGTACTCCTCTCTACTCCTACACTATAACTATCCTGTACTCCTCTCTACCCCTGCACTATAACTATCCTGTACTGCTCTCTACCCCTGCACTACAACTATCCTGTACTCCTCTCTACCCCTGCACTATAACTATCCTTTACTCCTCTCTACACCTGCACTATAACTATCCTGTACTCCTCTCTACCCCTGCACTATAACTATCCTGTACTCCTCTCTACCCCTGCACTATGAACTATCCTTTACTCCTCTCTACTCCTACACCATAGCTATCCTGTACTCCTCCCTACTGCTGCACTATAACTATCCTATACTCCTCTCTATTCTTGCACTACTTCTATCCTGCATTCCTTTCTACTACTACTCTACATCTATCCTGTATTCCTCTCTACAACCGAACTACATCTATCCTGTACTCCTCTCTACTCCTGAACTACAGATGTGTCCACTTACAGTACATCTAGCCTCCTAGCATGTTAAGAAGCCCTTCTAGTCATGCCATGCCCCGGTAGCGCCGAGCGTCTTAACATGCGACTTATTCCACTAAAATGTGTCTTATTTGCAAAACAATGTGAATATGATGCACAGGCAGCTTATGCGGATTAAAAAGGGTATGTGTTATGCCTATATTCTGCGTGCGACTGAGGCTGTATCTCCATATGAAATGCTACGCTACAGTGTTTACCTAGAAGACACTGTAACACAGCATTACATATGCAGATACAGCCGCAGATGCACACAGAATATAGGCATGCCGCATATCATTTTAATTAGCATAAGCTGGGTGTGCATCCTATTTGCATCGTTTTGTGAATAACATGCATTTCGGCAAAAAAGAAACGGATTTGCACAGGACCAGTCAGCTCACTCACACATCTCCAGCTATGTGGCGTATTGAAGCAAGATGTATGAGGACACGTCTATCTGTACTCCTCTCTACTCCCAAACCACCTCATGTCCTTTACACCTGTCTAGCCCAGCACTACAGCTATCCTGTACAGATGCATCGACAAAAATGTAAATCTAACACAACAAACCTATCTAATTTGTCATCTAGAATTTTCCCTTCAAATTGCTGAATTAGAGGCTCAACTTTTATATGTTTTATAGGTTTCTCTAATGTTTAATATCATCATTCCAATAAACTACAGTACGTTTGGAAAATGCATGACTGGTCTAGTCTGGTATCAGTCAGAAGGGTCCATTTCTCATTTCATTAATAATAATTAGTGGGGGGAAAATCTACATGGCTGTCCTTGGAAACCACAGTCTATATTCTCTGAAATGTTGATGTCTCGGGTATGTAAACGCATATCAGTAATGTGATCAGTAAACAGTGCTCCGAGTGAGGGTGTCAGCAAGAACCAGTTCAGTCTCGACAAGACGGTACAACTCAGTCATGATCTCGAACTCCAGATAATATGAAGACACAATGCTGCCAGCTAGCATGAAGCCAGCGGTGGGGAAGGGTTGAGACCGCGCAGCTATGCCCACAGTGGGGCATTTATGTAAACTGGTGCAAAAGTTCTCTGTAACCCATAGGAAGAAACAACTTTCTTCTAGCGAAGGTTTAAAAAAAAAAATGACACCAATTATCTTGTGTGGGTGCCGTGGATAACAGGATCCTTTCCCTGTGCACCGGCATTCACAAACATCCACAGCTCTGCCCCCTGTGACAGAACCTCCACGTACTACACCACGAATGAACACTGCTCGCCTGACACTCGCTTGTGGAGCCGATATACTGTATACTGTATACGGACAGCATTATTAATTTGGGAGATGTCTATACCCAAGGCTGTAAATTCCCTGTAATTATTTAAACTAGAAAGCTGACACAGAAGAGCGAGAAAAACAGGTTTTCTATAGTAAAGAAAAAGCTAAAAAAAATAAGAACATTTAACGGAAAAGGGCATACAAATGATCACATTTAGATATAGGTTGACTTTGTTATTATAAAATATTATATATCACATCTGCTCTGCAGGAATGGTTTATTTCCCGTCCCTACAGTGACAGCTCTGCACTCTGTAACATTTCCTTGGGGTGCTGCAGGTTAGAAATGTAGGGGCCACAACTGCGGGTGTAGGAGGGGGCAGTGCTCCGACTACGGCAGAGAAAGGTCAGGGACGGTAATTTTAGTTGTATGTACATAGCGAAATGATGATTTAATGCAGGTTCCCAGGTCAGATCAGCACAGCCTAATGCTCAACAATCCCATTTCTAATGTCAAATACAAGGAGACGTTCACTAACTCACGGTCATGAAAAATAGACCCTTGGGTTCCACTGAGATTCCACAGAACAGCTCCCAACTTCTGCTGTAACTTAATATACGTATCCACCTCCCTCTTCTGACTAGGAGTGCAGAACGGATCAGTCTCTTTTATTACATAATGTGATTGTCAATTTTGTACATAACTTAATGTATAACTAGCTGAAGGTCAGTAACAAGAGCTGGAGATTGCACGTCCCACCTGTCAGATTTTTATGTTAATGTGTTCCCATCACTACATGGGCTGAGCTGACAGTCATGAAAAATCTAGCCGTGAGTTCCAAAGAGCCGACGACGACACTGGATTGACTGGATTGGATGCATTCTAATGAATGCTGATAAACAACCCCCCACCCCTGTCTGGTGATTGATACATCTCACTCAGCAATACTCGAGTTGCAATTACCTGCAGAGACCACAAGAAGACTTTCCTTCTTTTCTTTCTCAAAACGCGTGGCCATCTCTTCCTGCGATGCCTCCTCTTCCTCTCGTTCCTCTTGGAGCTTCTTCATTCTTTCTATCAAAGCTTCTAATTCACTTTCATAGTCTGAGTTCTGTAAATCAGTTTAGATGATCAGTTCCAGAACATTGTCTACTGCACTTACAGTTCTGCCTCCTCCTGGTCAGACCACTGACACCTCTCTACCATGTGCCACACTGACACACCTCCCTACCATGTGCCACACTGACACCTCTCTACCATGTGCCACACTGACACACCTCTCTACCATGTGCCACACTGACACACCTCTCTACCATGTGCCACACTGACACACCTCTCTACCATGTGCCACACTGACACCTCTCTACCATGTGCCACACTGACACCTCTCTACCATGTGCCACACTGACACCTCTCTACAGGGGCGTTTCTACAGAGGAGGGGGCCCGTGTGCACCTCCGGGTGGGCTCCCTCCTCTGCACGGCGCTGTATACTCTGGCATTGTGCCGGAGTCTACTGCGCATGCGCAGGTCTCCGTAAACATGGCGCCCGCCATGATCCGGAGACCAATTTGACTATCGCGCATGCGCGCGGCCATTTTGGCTGCCATTTCCAGCGCGATCACAGCTCCCGGCGCTGGACTCCGGAAAGGTAAGTATTAAAATGGGTGCAATGGGTGCAGTGTGGGCCCCCCCTGGACCCAGGGGCCCGTGT
This sequence comes from Pseudophryne corroboree, assembly GCF_028390025.1. NCBI lineage: Eukaryota > Metazoa > Chordata > Amphibia > Anura > Myobatrachidae > Pseudophryne > Pseudophryne corroboree. The sequence goes on from NC_086445.1 coordinate 82,711,961, forward strand.
GCACCGCACCCATTATAGAAAAGCCAATGCCACTCTACCATGTGCCACACTGACACACCTCTCTACCATGTGCCACACTGACACACCTCTCTACCATGTGCCACACTGACACCTCTCGTAGTTTGTAACAGGTGCCTGCTTCTCACAGCGCTCACACTCAGCCAACTCCAACTTATTCTCACAGACATTTTGTTTAAACAGAACTTTATTTATCGCGTTCCAATAAATACACTGCAGCACAGAAGCTTGTTGAGAGATAAAGCACCAACCAATCAGCTCCTGCCATTTTTCAAGCACAGCCTGTAAAAGGATTGTTACAAGCTGATTGGTTGAAACTTTCTCTCTAAGGTTTGCTAATTCTTCCCATAAATGGGCTAAGAAGATCACTTCTTCAGTCCAAGTGTAGTAGGGTGTAATATATTAAAAGTGCAGATTTTTCTTGTTGCAGCAGTTTTTTAAAGTGACACATTTTTGTAAGGGAAAAAACAGATTTTGTTTTTTGTTTTTTAATGACGCTTTACGTCCCATGGCAAAACATCAGCACTTTTGATAAATCTCACTCTATCACATTTGACCTTTGTCACATATGCAGTTCTATTCTTTGCTTGAGATATGGGACATTATATTATCACAGGTAGATGAGATAAACTGCAACTATCACGGTTTATGGGCCTAGTGCACTGTGTGGAAGTTTGCCACCTGAAGAAGGATCACTTATAGGCATCTGATATCCTCAATAATGGACGAGCTAAATAAATGACTGCTAATAAAGACGCTGTCTGAATATAAAAATGTAAAAGCATGCTATGGGTCTTATGTAACAGATAGTGAGATGCGGCACTGGTGTAATTCCGGCAGTTAGACCATTTTTTTAAAGCGGCAATAAACTTAAAAGTTTTGCTTTTCAAATTGTTGCTGCTTTAAAAGTCCTGGCTAACTTGCAGGAATTGTGGCTGTGTCTGCATCTCGCAGGCAATTACCTGATGTACCCACGGAAAGGGAGTTTCATATACCAGCAGAATATTTAAGCGAGTGATTAGGCTAAAGTACAAACAAAGCGCTCCACCGACCATCCCTTCACTGACCTCTGTGCCGTTACTCATGAGGCCCGTGTTCTCTATGCTGTTGTCATTCGCAAGATCGCAAACGCAAAACTTGTTTTTCTCCACTAGGTGGTGCCCGTTGGAAGGCTCGGGGTCTCTTTCGGGATTTATGCCGCTGCCAAACACAAAACTTGCCAATGCGTGGTAGTGAGCCAGCAGTACCACGGCATGCACCAGCTCAGCCAGCGACCAGTTGTTCTCTCCGGTCTTCACCAGTTTCTGGGAGATACAATAAAATGCCGGGGATATGGTCACAGAACAATTACTTTGAGCAGCAGCATAATCATATTTAAGGATCACTGCCATAAACATTCAATAGGTTTAATAATTACCATCACTCTATATAGCTCTCTTGCCATCGCGCTTCTGGCACAATTAATGACAAAATCCCCCCAAAAAATAATAGTTTAAAGCCTAATTTTTTTTTTATGGTCAACAAGAGTCCATGGAATTATCCAACTTTTTTAATTTTTTGCTTTCAGCTTCTGCATCTTCCAGGTTCAGCCGCGAAGCAGAACCCTTCTATTTACCCCCTAATTAATGGATTGTGACAGATACAGCCAATCACAATAAAGACAGGAAGAAGGCTTCCCGACAACATGGAGATTGCATCAAGTTTCATGGACAACTAAGGCAGAAGTAAGTGCTTGTAAGGTTAGCTGGTAATCCTAGCATTCCAAGGGATTCTGTGGGGGATATCCAATTAGCCCCGTATTTTTTACCGGGGCTAATTGTCCTGCCGGGGGCTATCTAATTAGCCCCGATAAGCCGCGCAATCCCCGGAAACAGCCCCGTTTTCGTCCGAAAACGGGGCTGTTTCACCCGAAAACACACAGGTTTCGCTGAACCTGTGTGCTTTCTGGAGAAAGGATTTTTTTTATTTTTTTTTACACGTGATTTAACAGGATAGCCTGTAAAAAAAATAATTAAAAAAATTGGTTAAACATCGGGAAAAAGTCAGATAAACAGCCGAAAACGGCCGTTTTTCGGACCCGATGTTTTAACGGGGATAATGGATATCCCCCTGTATCCACACTTTTTTTTAATCTAATCCTCATTTGTTCTCTTTAGGGTTCTGCTGCCGATATGCGTACGACGTCGCAGACCTGTACTGTACATGCGCAGTAGAGGTCCGTCACATGTGCAAAGTACCGGTACTGCGGCATGCGCCATAACTCCAACCACATCTGAATTAGGCCCACTGGGCGGATAGCTGCCAGGCTCTTGTGGCACCTTGGTGGGTTCTGAGCTTATCACTACCTGTAACACAGCTCTCACGCCCCCTTAACCAGGTCTGCTAAGTGCAGATAAAAGCTTGCTCTCCCCAGGTGTGCCGACTTACCTGTATGTGCTCTTTCGTTATTAACCAGGGCCTGTGTGCAAGCAGCTTGTTGATTTCATTTAGATTTTTTAGCCTCTGGGGCACGTACTCCAACCCGTTCAGCCACTCTGAGGATCCGCCGGTGTTCAGAAACTCATCCACGTGCATGTTTATCAAGTACACACACTGGTGCCGCGCCGCAGCCTGGAAGGGCCAAACAGAGTTATAATAACCATTTATAAAAGCAAACCTACTACAGAACCTCTGGGAGGTACTACACGCTGTGCGAAGTGGGCGGAGTGCCCCTGGAACGGTTGGGCGGAGGCACTCCAAGACCAATCTCTTCTCTCATCTTTCCTCACATCCCACAAGAGGCAAGCAGGAAAATGAGGCAAGATCGACTACCGTATTATACTGTAAGGTGCGTAGCCGGACATGGCGGCATGATGCTCTGCACTAAATCCCCTATCCTATAATTAACCATCTTCAGGTAGGGGACATTTATTAACAGCTCTTTGGAGCATATATAACAGGCAGCAACAACGCTGAATAGAAACTGTGAATGTGACATATATGGCAGAATGTTGTGATACCTATTCTGGCCACTCTCATATATGCCTACACTTGGATTCAGACACACAGAGGGATTTATTAAAAATTTCTAAATTACACAAGTGGGGGTGTTCCTCTTAACAGCCAATCACAGACTAGCTGTCATGTTATAGATTGTACTAGATAAATGATAGCTGGAATCTGATTGGTTGCTTTGGTCGACACTTTCACTTATCTTTGGAACGTTTGTGTGTTTCTATGACTGCACTAGATAACATTGTGATCAGTTACGTACACACATGGACTATGAATCTGCAGGTAAGATAAAAGCGAGAGTAGATCAGGGAGAGTACACCTGCTACAGCACACCGTGATAACCAGGCCATCTGGTCCATCACTGACATTTTTCTCCTTCTCATAAGCTGTATCACGCCAGTCCACAGATCATGGTCACACCCAGGGGGAGCTTACACTCTATATTCCCTACCACATGTACACACTAGGGTTAATTTTTGTCGGAAGCCAATTAACTTACCAATATGTTTTTGATTGTGGGAGGAAACCGGAATACACAGAGGAAACCCAAGTACGGGAAGAATATACAAACTCCACACAGTTGGGGCCATGGTGGGAATCGAACCCACAATCTCAGTGCTTCTATGACCCATTTAAAAAGTCCACAAATATGAAATGTATCCATTTAAACTTGCATTATCCCAACAACAAAACATTTGGTCCCTGTCTTGTCATGCCCAATAACAAATCTTCGAATGCTTCTAACGCAAGACGGACTACATTTTGAAAATGTTCTACCAATAACACTGGGGCAGATGTATTAAGCCTGGAGAAGTGATAAAGCAGTGTTAAGTGGAAGGTGGTAACGCACCAGCAGATCAGCTCCTGTCATTTTCAAACCCGTAATGATTGGCTAGTCGCTAGTGCGTTATCACTTCTCCAGGCTTAATACATCTGCCCTCCAAGAGTGATATACTAGGAAAAGCATTTTTAAACCAATCTAAAATTGAGGCGCTAGATTGGCATAGGTCTCAAAAAACCTTTTATCAGTGGGAAAAAAACAGCCACAAAATAAAAATCGTCAGTATAGCTAGCAAAATGGTTACTTGCCATGATAGCGATGTAGTGTCTGTAATGGTAAGGCAAGGGTCCATCCATACGAAGCATATAAAATTGCGTGCGGAGGAAGGACTCCAGGTATTGCGGGTGCAGACTCATGACTCGCGTGATGTTGTCCAGGCGGCCGGACGTGCTGTATTCCTCCACCAGTCGGTTAATGAGTGTAACCACATCGTTGCTTTGGCCAAACTAATTGAGAGAGAACAACACTCAGGAGACTGCAGATCGGATGTTCCCTAAGATGAACAGCTCCCCTAACATTAAGATTTACAGTCAAGCAAAAAACCAGATCCACATTCAGCAGATTCCTGAAATATCTGCCGGTCCCTGGCAGCACCCACCCAAATAATGTACAGAGAGGAACAAAGGCCACTTATTATAGTAGTAACATAAACTTCATTTCACTGGATTCTAAATCACCAATGTTTTATGTAGAAAAGTGTTTGCACATGGCGATTTAAATGGAACTACTTCATTTCAGATGGGGGCAGGGATTTTCGTGCACACAGAGGTGGAAATCTGTGAATTTGGGTACCATAATTTTGGGGCACATGGCGTAGAATTGGATCCCACCCTTTTATAAGAAACTTGATGTATGAGTACAATGATGTGCAATGTTTAAGCTACTAATGACATTCATGTACATGCCAAAATCAGCATAGTAAAGCTTTAAAATTCACATTGTAGTGGAAAGCAGGGTGCAAGCTAGCGCTATCTGTTATCAACCATTTGTCAGTAGTAGCACAGTGGTGTGTCCTGCACCTGGCATATACAGTAGAAGCTGCAGAAAGATGGTGTTAGGCTGTTCCTATCTGCAAATAGCCCTCACTGAAAGCATGACACATCACACAGACACACGTCATGCACAAGTACTCCAGCATCACTGTCAAATGTTAACAAAGCGTTCCCAGCATTGCGCAAACATAAGTTCCACATTAACATAAGCATGTGCAGATGGGATCCCCAGTATCCAACACAAGTCCCTAGAGCAGTGTTTCCCAACCTCGGTCCTCAAGGCACACTAACAGTTCTGGTTTTAGTGATATCCAGGCTTGAACACAGGTGACTTAATTAGAACCTCAGTTATTTTGATTTAACCATCTGTGCTGAAGCCTGGATATCACTAAAACCTGCACTGTTGGTGTGCCTTGAGGAGCGCGGTTGGGAATGCCTGCCCTAGAGGGAGCAACTAGAAGGATTACAGGTATGGGATACGCTATATGCTATAGAAATGCTATACTGGGAACATCAGACTGCAAAAAAAACCCCCAACAAATGGGTATTTTACTATTGCTAAACAATTCCGTCTCCTGCAGAGGGATATCCAGATGGATTGGGATTGATATGCCGGCGGTTGCCATGGCGGCAGTCAGAAAATACCAACCGTGCCATTCCAATGGGGCGAGGTAAGTATACTAACCTTTCCCTAATGCCCCCATAACCCTCCACGCAGCCTAAACCTAACCGTAACCCTACCTGGTGGTGCCTAAACCTGGAATGCCGGTTTGTCGGGATACCGGCGCCAGAATTGTGATTCTAGTCAGGATTCCGGCGCCGGCATTCCGAGCAAAGTTGGGATTCCGGCGTCGATATTTACACTGCCGGGACCGTGACCAGATACCATACAGATGCATAGCAGATTGGGTGCTTGACCAGTCGGACCAGGAGGATTTTTCTCCTGACAAAAACATTAGGTCCTCAGCTGGAGTTTAGTTCGCACACACAGCTATGTTTAAACGCAAGCAACAGCACATACGTATAGCAAACCGCGTGGATGTACATTTGTGAAACGCATTTGTCAGTTTTTCAGCTGTGCTGCAAGGTAGAAGACGCACCGAAATGGAACTAGACGCATCCAACATAACACATTGGGGAACGACGCAAGTTAAAGGCATGTAAAAACACAAATATGTCTCATTTGGTATAGTGATTGCTATTGAGACACTCTGATGTGCACTTGATTAAAGAAACATGTAGAATGCATAATTTGTATGCCATCCAGTAGGTAGATTCAGCCTGCCAAACGCATGGCCAGGGAACATGGCAGCCAGACAGAAATATATTGTTCTGATAAAAAACAGTTGTAAAATAACTACAGGGCTTTTTAAACTTAGTAAGTGAAGAGGGTGAAGTTGGGGGGAGGGGGCACTTTCAGGATTTGTTGTAATAGAGGAGATTCTCACATTTATTGTAACGTGCTTCTTCTTTTTTCAGGTCAGCTGGGAGTATTTTAGTAAGAGTGCAAACACAAAGCCCATTTTCTCCACCCGACTGGAGTTGCAAGGTCAGCAACTCACTCATTTTACCAGACAAACCCAGTGACCCTGATCGCAGAGAAACTCCAGAACATGAAAAGATGGATCAGAGGAGAGGGAAGAAGAAGATTTCACCCCACACAGGACCCGTACCAGAACAAAGAGAAGAAACACATACAAGCTTTACATCTCTGGATTTATTTATTTTTTCACTGTATCATAAAAATAGACAAGCCAGTTGCATTAAAACATTAATCAATTACTACAAGAGAAAGAGATGCAATATTTCTCCAGTTTCCCTATGCAGACTGCCTATATAGGAAAAAAAACATTGACTAGAATACAATAAATGTATATGAGAAATATATACTCTAATACATGGATGACTTGGAAAATCCAAAACTTTTTTTATGACAATTTGACCACTGGGTGGCACTGTTCTATTGAGATCTATGGATAGAAATTATTTTTAGTCAGCATCGCAGGTAGCAGCTGAACGGGATCCAGGAAGTCGAAATATAGACGCTGGCATCCCGACCGCCGGGAGAGGTTTGTGGGGGGGAGAGGCATAAGTTAGGTTTAGGCTGCGGGGAGAAAGGTTAGAGTTAGGCTGCGACCAGTGGGGGTTAGGTTTAGGCTGCGGAGAGGAGGGGGTTAGGGTTAGGCACCCTTCCAGAGGGTTAGGCTGCTGGGGAGGGAAGGTTAAGTTTATGCTGTGGGGAGGGAGGGTTAGGGAGCTTTCGGGGGAAGGTTAGTATACTAACCTTCCCCTGTCGGGATCCAGATTATACAGGATACCGTGGTCGGGATTCTGACCCCCGGCAGAGTCTACCCAACCCCAGCTGAACATATATATACAATAACATAAGATTGAAACACACACCACACTAAGAACAGTCCTATCTATAGAGGAAATATTCAAGAGTCCAGGAATTGTGGCAAAGAATATAAATGTTTTAATACACAATTGTAAAGAAATTGTCTGAATTAGGCATTTTTCTTGCTGTTCTGAGCAAGAAAAACTCTCAGTCTGTGGCTTCCTGCTGCCTTCATTCTCCTCCTCACATAATGTCACTGCCCCAGGCACATGCAGCCCTGTCCTCACTGGCACATCACTCATCACCTGATATACTCTGCGCTGCTGGGTGACCCTGCTCATTCCAGAATATAACACTTAGTATGTGATTTCCCACTGGCCTCCTTACTTCTATTAATGACACAGCCCTTGTCGCATGCAGTCCTGCTCCCGCTGGGCGGGTTGGCTCACTACCTCTCAAAGGATCAGATCACTAAATTTCTCAAAATACTCTGTGCTGCTGTGAACATTTTTTTATTTTATTTTTAATCAGGTCAGCTGCAAGTTAAAAATAACAGCAACCTCGAAAGCTAATGCAACCTCTGGTACAGAAACTCCCTGCCCTTGCCAAAGTCTAAAATACATGAATGAATGTTACACAGATAACGGCCTAAAAACAAAACACAAGAAGTAGGTGCCGCAGATTGGCCTAAAACCTCACTAGTTGTAAACATCCCACTCTCCACGGCATCCACCTCATAGGTCAATGAGTCACAAGTGAGCAAATATGTTTGGCCTCTGAGCATCATGTTATACTGACATATTTTGGAGACTCTCTAATTGCATTACACCTTGAAGGAATTAGTGGTGTACATTTCACGCATATTTCTGTGGCAATGCCAACAGCATAAAGAAACAACATGGAAACGTGTATTTTTTCCTCAGAATACTAGAAAATATTCAGCTACGTAGGCCAAGCCTGCTCACTTACATACCCTAAAGCAGCCATTTCTGGTGCCCCAGAAAAAAACGTAAACATGTGAAGGAAACTGAGCCAATATATATACTATATATCAGGGGTGGACTATTTCCTCCAAATGTTAGCAGTCAGAAGGTTCTGAGCGAAACTCTGCAGTGTGCAGAGAATACCAACAGCAAAGATTGGGGCTATAATGATAAATAGGAGCAAAGTAATATCATCCAGTCAGTTACTCTCCCCACTTCAGGCAAGTACAACTTGCTTACTTTCTCTGAATGTCCGGGAGAGCTATCCCGGGTCCACCGACTGCGCCATAAACCCCAGGGTCTTACTGGTACGATCTGTGCTGAACTGAATCATGCCAACCTATGGCTCTCCAGCTGCTGTGAAACTACACGTCCCAGCATGCCCTGCCACAGACTTGCTACTAGGGAATACTAAAACTGTGGCAGGGCACGCTGGGTTGTGTAGTTTACGATAGCTGGAGAGCCACAGGTTGGCCAGGCTTACGAAGCGACACGAAGCAGCAGCTTCTTTTCACGCCAAGTTCCATTGTGCTTCGTATGCAGAGTCGGACTTGGTCACACACAGATATTCAAGTGTCGCACATCAAATGAATCCGTGCAGTCTCGTGTAGTGGTTTTGTCTCATAGCATCGAAAATATCTCCCAACCAGACTTCTTCGCTCTTCACAAGACCTGTGTCTCTCATCCACACTCATTACTCGCTCCCACTCACGATTGCAGGACTTTCATCGGGCTGCACCCACTCTGTGGAATGCCCTACCACGCACAATAAGACTCTCCTCTAGTCTCCAAACCTTCAAGCGTTCCCTGAAAACTCACCTCTTCAGGCAAGCTTATTATCAAATTCCAGAACCGCCCACATAACTTTCATAAACCTTCTTATCAAATTGCATCCACTCTGTACATTCCACACATATCCTCACTTCTTCTCATTCTTCACTTTCCCTTCCTCTCAAACCCGGTTCATCATTGCTGTATGACCATATCATACAGCCCACCAAGAACCTTTGTAATCTGGCGAACAACTATGCAATATATAGCACCTTTCCTTGTGTACACATGCCTATTTCCCTATAGATTGTAAGCTTGCGAGCAGGGCCTTCCTACCTCTATGACTGTTTGTTATCACCCAGTTTGTTATTGTTGTTTGAAATTGTAAAGCGCAACGGAATTTGCTGCGCTATATAAGAAACTGTTAATAAATAATAAATAAATAATTAGGACGCACATTTGCACTAAATACATGCTACACCACTCAGTGCGGCTCACTCACGCCGCATGGCGTATTGGGGCTTGCGGTGTGAAGATACATCTGTACGCATCTCTCACTGATGTTATAAAGTCTATATCTGTGAATGCACATTTAGAAATGCCAAATTCCAATAAGGACGCTGACAGATCAAGATATCTGCGTCTAAGTTCCAGACGTGTGATTGCAGATTAAGTATATGCCTGATTACTATGTATGGCAAACAGCTCCTGTCATATATGCATTACATGATGAGTTTTCATACTGAATTGACTTGTATTTCAGTTTTACAGGACACTTAAGTGGAATATAGCGGTAAAGCAATGTGTATGTAAATAAGATGTCTTATTCCTTATTCAGTTTTATATTATGTTGATATACTGTATATTTACCTCTTTTTCAGGTATAAAGGCACTTGGTCCTCTTGATGGTTGAGAGATTAGTATTTTCTTATCCTAAAATAAAATGAATAAAAGGGCTTATAATATACTGTATAAAGTAAATTATATCAAATTTGACCTCTAAGATTTGAGTAAAATTTGATTGGTATGTGACTGTGTGTGAATTGTATTGGGATTTGCATTGTTTGTATGCCGATGTATTGACATATTAACACAGGGATATGTTACAACTAAATACTTACAAAATGAGTACAAAATAAGTAAAGCCATTGCACCAACACTGTCTGAGGCAGCCATTACAGGTTGAGTATCCCATATCCAAATATTCCGAAATACGGAATATTCCGAATTACGGACTTTTTTGAGTGAGAGTGAGAGGGAGATAGTGAAACCTTTGTTTTCTGATGGCTCAATGTACACAAACTTTGTTTAATACACTATGGGGGTAATTCCAAGTTGATCGCAGCAGGATTTTTGTTAGCAATTGGGCAAAACCATGTGCACTGCAGGGGAGGCAGATATAACATGTGCAGAGAGAGTTAGATTTGGGTGGGGTGAGTTAAATATGCAATCTAATTTGCAGTGTAAAAATAAAGCAGCCAGTATTTACCCTGCACAGAAACAAAATAACCCACCCAAATCTAACTCTCTCTGCACATGTTCTATCTGCCTCCCCTGCAGTGCACATGGTTTTGCCCAATTGCTATCAAAAATCCTGCTGCGATCAACTTGGAATTACCCCCAAAGTTATTAAAAATATTGTATTAAATGACCTTCAGGCTGTGTGTATAAGGTGTATGTGAAACATAAATTAATTGTGTGAATGTACACACACTTTGTTTAATGCACAAAGTTATAAAAAATATTGGCTAAAACTACCTTCAGGCTGTGTGTATAAGGTGTATATGTAACATAAATGCATTCTGTGCTTAGATTTAGGTCCCATCACCATGATATCTCATTATGGTATGCAATTATTCCAAAATACGGAAAAATCCCATATCCAAAATACCTCTGGTCCCAAGCATTTTGGATAAGTGCATACTTGCCTACCCTCCCGGAATGGCCGGGAGGCTCCCGAAAATCGGGTGACCCTCCCGGCCCCCCGGAAGAGCAGGCAAGTCTCCCGATTACAAGGGTCCCCCCCTTCCCGGCTGCCCACTTAGCGAGTGAAGTGGGCGGTCCGGGCAGGCGACAACGCGATTCTTGTTGAATCGCGTCATGCAAGCCACAACCCCCACTGTATAATGCCGGTAATTGCGGCATTACACAGTGGGGGCGTGGCTTGCATGACGCGATCCAGCAGCCATGCCCCATCCCTCCTCTGGCCCGCCCCCGTGCCACCTCCGGCCCGCCCCCTCCTCACATCAGCTCACTGCCCGCCCCCCTGCTGAGCCGACTGGCTGCTCTCTCCCGGAGAGAGCAGCCCAAAAGTCGGCAACTATGGATAAGGGATGCTCAACCTGTACTAGATTTACCTAGGCATAACAAGCAAATAAGGACAATATATGAATTATCTACAGCCGTGATCCTGAGGTAGTCACTTCATTTGGATTATGGGTATTTTATAAGGAATAACATTATTATTAGCCTTTATTTTTATGGTGCCACAAGGGTTCAGCAGCGACTAACAAAACGCAAAAACAAAATGAATAAAACAAGACAAAATTGACTTATAGTACAGAACATTGCAGGACCCAGACAAGGGTTATAAGTACTGCTGTAAAGCAGCAGTCACACTACCCAAATAAGAAGCTGGGAGACAGGAAAGGTTAGGAGCCCTTGTAGGAATCAGCGAGTAGATGACAATATAAGGCAAGGAAAGCACATGACGGAAGAGGGCCCTGCTCGTCACAGCCTACAGTCTAAAGAGCGGCAGACAGGGGGCAACATACCAATACCCGTAGCTGTGACGGATGTTAGACATCACTTCAGAATCCCGTGACCTGTATAATGGTCACAATTAATGTGGCCATAGAACTGTCCCCTCTCCAAAGAAGCGTTGTTAATTATTTAAAAAAAAAAAAAAAAAAGATATAGCTTTGTACAACAAAGCTATGTCCCCACAGTTTTGCCCCGAGCAGTCGAGCACCATATTATGCCCCAGTACCTGCTCGTTGGGGTATTGCTTGTTGCCAGGGGTTCTAATTATCCCCCCACCCCACCTCTGCTGCAGACTGTTCGGTAGCTTGGTTCAAGTAAACCTATTGAAAATGTCCCTTCCAAAATGGACGCCGCCTCGACAGTTATTAAAGATACTAGAGCCTCCTCTCCTCTCAGGCGGCGGCCATCTCGAGAGGGACATTTTCAATAGTGGCGGTGGCGGCAGGAGGACAGATAGTGACACAATAGTGGCGGGCAGCGGCATGAGCGGCCAGGGCCCTCCCCTCTCTGCCCTCACAATCCGTGATTGTTTGAATTGTCCCATTGGATATGCTGCGCATTAAATGAGAACATTCAACAGCCAACAAGATGTAGGTCCATGCAGTGTGTAACGATACATTGCGCCGCTGTACAGTGGACTGTATAGTGTGTACGGCCGTGCAATGTTTTGTTACATTGCTTCGCCACGTTCCGTCGTCAGGTGTGTACCCAGCTTAGGACTGTGCTGGAAAACAGGTCAGCGGTTTAAGCCCCAGTTAGCAGTCAATGGTACACACCCTAAAGTCAGCCATTTTTTCTGCTAAACCAAAATTCAGCCCATCAACTATCAAATGCACTGACATTACCGTGTTTCTTGTCTCAGGTATGTCGGTAGCTCTGTATTGCATGGATAGCCTGAATATTGGTTCAGCCCACAAAATGGCTGACCTCTGAGCAGGTAACATGCCCACTTAAAAAGGGAGTGCCCATATTTGCTTACGTTTATCATCCTTTTTAACTTGACTGACTATCTGATAACAATATAGGGCTTTGGTTGCTCCAGACATTATGGCTCGTTAAGTGCAAAAGTGAGCTGAATTAATTTGTATGGTAAATTATAAGGGTGATAACAAACATTACAGATGGAGTAGACTTCAATCATTATGCTAACCAATGAGTCGGCTAAGCCATATGAATCAATAAAGACCGCTCCAACTACATTTGAACCACACCTCCATCAGGAGACGCCAGCACACAAGATGTACTCTGCCCACTAGAAATCACAAAGCAACAATAGTTCAAGAGTTCAAGCACTATATGTCGGAGACTTATCAAACCTGCTTAAGAGAACAAATGGAGGTGTTGTCCATAGCAGCCAATTAGATTCCAACTATCATTTTATTATGTACTAGTTTAATGTTAGCTAGAATGGTTGCTACGGGCAACACCTCCACTTGTCATCTTTACGTTTCATAAATCTCCCCCTAAATCATAGCAGCAGGACTGCTGTAACGTATGGTTACAAGATCTGTGCCTATCTTTAGTTCCAGGAGTAGGTAAACGTGAGGCTCTCCGGCAGTGTGGATCTACAAGTCCCAGCAAGCCCTGCCTGCGTCATATTGGTGATTCCTGTTACTGCTGGCGAGCCCCAGTTAAACATGCGCCAATCCAGGCTTTTTCAACCAGTGTGCCGTGGCACACTAGTGTGCCGCGATCAGTTGCAAGGTGTGCCGCGGAGCCAGAGCAGCTTCCTGCACCTTAAGAGTGAACTGTTGGCCCGGGCTCTTCTTAAAGGATCAGTCGTGCTCCGGCCGTGACCTATGCCTTGAAGACGCAGCGGTGCGATATCATAGGTCACGGCTGCCGCGTCTCACCATCCAGTCAGCCCACCCGCCTGCAATATGCATCTTCCAGTTCCTGCATGCATACACAGCTTTCTTTGCACACCCACATCCACACATGCCCGACCACCCGCTGCTCAGTATTCGCAGAACTCCACTATGAATAACCCCCGCCACTGAGGGACAGGGAGGACAGCTGACCGGTAGGGGCTAATATTTGTTATGTTATTTCTCCTGTGGGTTGCAATAGGATTTATGTGGGGAGAATAAGGATTTATGGATTTATGTGTGGAGCAATAGGATTTATGTGGGGAGCAATGTGATTGTTTTTTCTGTGTAGGCCAATGTATGTGTGGATTTTTTTTTACTGATGGTGTGCCTTGGCAATTTTAAAATATTGTTTGGTGTGCCGCGAGTAAAAAAAGGTTGAAAATCACTGCTCTAATCCCTCAGATTAATCAGTATATTTTCTTTTTTAATTGCCAAGACACATGTGGGAGCAGGTACAAGGGAGTAGCTTTGTTTTTTATTTTGTCAACATCATGTCTTAAATATATAACAAAAACATTTTATATATAGATATATAGCATGCCTTAATAGCAAATCTGTAGCAGGGCATGCTGAGATGTGTAGTTCCACAGCAAATGGAGGGTCGCATGTTGAACACCCCTGATGTAGACTGTCTATGGTAAATGTAATACCCCCTTTAGACATAAGCCTAGAACCTGGGTTCTACCCAGGTTTGGAGTCCCAGGTCCGCGATCCTGCTCGCTAGCAGAGTTTTTCCCAGGACTTGCAACCTGGGTAGGCGACCCAGCTTCTGAGGTCTGAAAGGTGCGACGCGGGTCTTGATGACCCGGGTAAAAATCAAAAGAAAATGATTGGTTGGAGACAGTAGCGCTTGGAGATGGGATTATCTCCACGTGCCCACTGAATGCTGGAAGACCTGGGTCTAGTGTGAAGGGGGATGACCCAGTAATAATCCAGGTCATCACCCATGTATGAAAGGGGTAGCCTCGACTTCAACCCGTGCTCTGTTTTCCAGGTCCGAGATGGGTTGATGACAGGATTTTTGGGAATGGTAACCTCTGCACAGGTTGGCATTCCCAATCAAAGTCCAAGTGGATGGTAAAATATGAAAAAGTTGAAAAAAAAATGCCAAAAATTCCCAAAAACTTGTGTCGACCATACGGTGTGTAGAGCATTTGAACCTGCTGACCTTTTGACCATGTCGACCACATGCAAACTGGCCATATGGTGTCCACCAGAGCCGGCGCTAACCGCTCAGCAGCTCCTGCAAGGCAGGGAGGCGCAGGTCGGCAGAGGCGCTCTCCCCGCTCTGCTGTTGCTGCTGGCTCCTGGTTGCTGCTGCATCTGTCACACTGTATGACAGACGCAGGCAACGTGAAATGCGGCTCCGGCTCCCTCCTGTTTCCACCACCTCCTCATGGCCGTGGCTAGAGAGGCATGTCACCTGGGCGCCTGATAGGAGAGGGCGCCGATCCCCCTAACGCTCCCCTCCCTATGCAGCAGCCGCCGGCATCGAGATGAAACTGAACAAAAACTACATCTCCCAGCAGCCCTTGCTGCCGGGAGCTGTAGTTTACTTTCAGTTTCATCTTGCAGTGATCAGCTGAACAGGATTGAGGGGGCAGAGGTAGGGGACAAGTTACCCCAGCCTTTCACCACCCCCCTCTTCCCCCCACTGCCATTAATCATGGCAGTGCACTGTAAACTAAGAAGTTACCCGACGTCCGAAAAGGGGGCGGGGCTAGATGGCACTGTACTACACAGTGCCTTGCCAAGTTGCCACTGCCAGTTGCCAGCAGCATGGGAGAATGGAGGGGATGTGAGCAGCAGCATGGCCAAAACAGTGAGTGTGACTCAGGGAAGGGCACTGTATGTGTGTGTGTGACTGCTATATGTGTGTATAAATGTTTGCTTGTGTGTGACTGTATGTGAATAGGTGTCTGACTACATAGCTGTATGTGTGCTGGTATGTCACTGTATGTATATGTGTCACTATATATGTATTTATACAGGTGTGTGATTATATGTATGTATGTGAGAGAATGTATGTGTGCGTGTATGTTTTTAGGTGTGTGACAGCATGTATTTGTATGGGTGTGTGATTTCATGTATGTATCAATGTCTGAGTTATTATTGTATACCCCTTTTACACCGCCAGCTAGTAACACGGGTTATTGGACATGAGCACGCATAACCCATGTTGCTGGTTGCTGTAAAAGGGCCCAGTTAGAATAATCCGGGTCGATTGACCTGGTATTCCAACTCAGGTAGCTTGCAGGGTTGAACACGGGTTCAACCCGGCAAGCTGTGCTGTGCAAACTGGTAGCCGGGTCGATGCAACCCGGCTCCTGTTCACAGTGTATGTACAGGCAGCGCTTGGAGATCATGTGATCTCCAAGTGCCGCCCCCGCTGCGTCACCAGCAATGTCACCAACCCGGCAATATGCCAAGTTGGAATCTGCGGTGGGAAAAGGGCCTGAGGCGGGTCGCACCCGGGAAGCATCCGTGTCAGGCTCCCAGGTGCGATCCACCTCAGATGATATAACAGAGGTATTATTTTATCTTTATCTGTAGCCCAAATAAATAAAAAAATACAAGTAAAAAGTGTGAAAATGCCTACAGTAGCTATCCCCTTTGCCCTTGTGGAGTTATATATATATATGCACACACAACAAGTTAATGGCTTACCCCGGGTGACAAAACTCCTGGTTTCGGGCCTGCCCTCCTCCCCACTGCACTTTAGGCAGCGGTGCCAGCAGCACTCTCCCGCACAGAGCCGGTACTCTCCAGCTCAGCACCGTGAAGCGCGGCTCCGGCTTGGTCCCTCCGGCTCCCTCCCTCCTCCCCACTGCACTTTAGGCAGCGGCGCCGGCAGCACTCTCCACGGATCTGTGTGCGGTATGTACCGCACACCACCTGTATCTCCCCTCCGGTTTACTTAAGTGTAAGGTTCATTAATTGTTGCACTACTTCTGTGGGCATTCTATGTGGCACTAGTACTGTGGGCGCTTTGTGGATCACTGCTGCTGTGGGCATTATGTGTGGCACGTCTACTGTGGGTGCTCTGTGGGGCACTACTGCTGTGGGCACTCTGTGTGGCACAACTACTGTGGGCGCTCTGTGGCACGACTACTGTGAGCGTTATTTGTGGCACAACTACTGTAGGCGTTCTGTGTGGCATCACTACTGTGGGCTCTCGGTGTGGCACGATTACTGTGGGCGTTCTGTGTGGCATGACTACTGTGGGCGCTCGGTGTGGCACTACTACTGTGGGCGTTCTGTGTGGCACAACTACTGTGGGCGTTCTGTGTGGCACTACTGCTGTGGGCGTTCTGTGTGGCACTACTGCTGTGGGCGTTCTGTGTGGCACGACTACTGTGAGCATTGTGTGTTAGGCACGCTATCATTGTGGGCATTTTGTGTGGCACTACTACTGCGGGTGTTATTTGTATAAGGGACACTACTGTGGGTATTGTGTATAAGGAGCACTACTGTGTATCGTAATGTGAATTAGGTACACAACTATCGGGTGCAATATGAATCAGGCACTACGTGTGGTATAATGTGAATACGATTGTGATACTGTGTGGCGTAATTTGAATTGGGGATACTATTATGTGGCCACGCCCCTTCCATATGAGACCACGCCCCTTTGGCGGGCTCTGTCCCTTTATTCCATATGGGAGGGAGGGCGCAAATTTATTGTTTGCAGGAGGGCGCCGGACACCCTAGCACCGGCCCTGGTGTCCACCTTTTGACTGTCGACCTATCATCCGGATACCATCTGTTTGGTTGGTGCTTGGCTGTTTGCATGCAGCATCCAGGGCCAAAAACACAAAGAGGCCAGTCCCAGGTAGGGTGGCCAATCCTGGGCCATTTTTTTCAATCCTGGGTATCGGGATTGAAAAATGGTCAAAGGATACCCGGGATTGGCTTTTTTCCTGTTCGTCCGCCCGTCCCCCCCCACCGCACACAACTCACCATACTACGGGGGCGGGCCATTTCCTTCGGGCTCCGTGGCAGGTGACGGGCAGCTGACTGCGCAGTGTGACCTCTGACTTCATGTCACGCTGCGCAGGGGGAGGCGGGCAGCATCTGAGCCTCCTGAGGATGCTCAACGCTGGCCGGCATTAAAAACACAAAGGGCCGCCTGATCCCGCAATCCCCGGGATTGGAGATTTCAATCCCGGGATTTAATCCCGGACGATTTTTGCCATAAATCCCGGGATCCCACGGATCAAGATCCCAGGATTGGCCACCCTAGTCCCATGTTAAGAAGGTTTTACTATGTCCACATATAGATACATAGTTTGTGAGGTTGAAAAAAAACAATCCGTCCGTCGAGTTCTCATTATCTGTATTATTTTCATGAGTAATTTTATCTGTTGATAAAGTCGGTTGTTGTGTTGTATTTCCTCATTTTATTATAACTATGCTACGTGATCTATCCACCATAACCCTGTATATCCTTATCCATTAGGAATTTATCTAATCCATTCTTAAAAGTATTGACAGAGTCTGCCATTACTACTTTCTCAGGCAGGGAATTCCAAACTCGTATTGTCCTTACTGTGAAAAAACCTTTCCGACTATGTGTGCGGAATCTCCTCTCCTCTAACCTAAGTGGGTGTCCACAGGTTTCCTGTGCAGGTCTTAACAAAAACAGATCCCACGAAAGCTCTGTGTTTTGTCCCCTTAAATATTTATAAATGTTGATCATGTCCCCTCTTAATCTCCTCTTTTCTAGTGTAAACATGTCAGGCCTTGCAAGTCTTTCCTGGTATTCCAGCGTCTCCGTCCCCTTAATTAGTTTGGTCGCCCGCCTCTGAACCTTTTCTAGTTCCAGGATATCCTTTTTGTAGGAGGGTGCCCAAAATAGTAGGCATTAAACAATTTCTTGGTTTTGTGGGTGTTAGGTCAGTTTATGCCAGTACCAGTCATGATGGCCAGATAGTCTCAATACTCTAATCTTGCATGTTTTACATTTCTGATTGACTTAATTTGCACAGCAATCTCCACTATCCAGACCACACCCCTCTATCAGTCCCAGGAACTGGGCATTTGCACAGGTAACACGTCAGTAACCCCAGAGTCATCTTTACTCAAAGATTGTGACATTTCAGATGACAACCTCAAACAAAGGACTCTTCTGTTTTGTTCTATAATCAATTCGCAATCTAAGCCTGTGGTATTGCAGGTCATCGGCCTCAAGCCTATCTTCATTACTGTCTACATTATTTAATATCTGTCCAGATTTCAGCTTTAAGGTCTCGTTTTTGCCTAACATTAGACGCTGTAACCAAAGCGACAAAATAGTTACTCATTTATTGTAAGAAAAAATATTGGGGCCAATCCAATTAGCCTCAGTGTGCCACAGGGGCATTGCTGCAATGCTCAGTTGTGCACATTTCTGCCGTATACGGCTGCCATTACATCACAATGTTCCTGCGCACCTCTATGAATGTGACCCTAAACGGTCAATGCAGTATGTTGCGCATCGTGCCTGTCTGGAATGCCATGTATGGCACATTGCATACAACTGAAATGACCCTATTGTGTTCATTTTCACTTCAAGCTGAAGTACACTGATTTTGTTTCTGAATTCTCTTGTGACTACCATGGTAACCACAGTCACCTGACTTATTATGTAGGGAGCAGGAAAAGGCTTTGGAACACCCAAGACCCTTTAGTTCACAGCATAATCCCCTAACTCACTTCTTCCTCTGCCAACATGTACATGAAGGGAGGGCTGTGACTCAGATCATATGACCCTCTTGTCAAGAAACAGAATTTATCAATATCTGTATTTTTAATGGCATTTTTTGGGATCCTAAATAAGAGAAGGAGGACAGCTCTGAGGAACCCGTGTCAGTGAGGAAAGTGCAACACTTAAGTACAGTACATTTCAAATCATTTTTATCTCTATAAGCTCTCTCAAGGAGTTAGAGTTAAAGGTAGGCTTGTATACACCTGTCTAAATTTATTTAACAAAGTCCAGCATTTTATATCTGTAACTCCCTGTGCTTTTCACACATATTTATATCATCTGGTACAGTTTATTTTATTTGTTTTGTTGCACTTGTATGGCAAAAACTCAGCTTTGTGCTCTACCCCCGGACAACAATAAACCATTTTCTATGTCTTCATAAAAGTTTGCCAGAAAAGCACAAAAGGAAGGACCGCAAAAACAAAAAACCCTTTTATTTACTAACTATTGTCGTAAACAGGTACTGACGTCACATAGAGGTAAGAACACCCTTTAAATGTGTTTGAAAGCAGATGCCAGGGTTACAGGTCATTTATGGGGCATGAGCAAAAATCCAATACTGTGTATTTCCCAACTTAAAAAAAACTCCAAACATTTAAAAATGTCTAACTTGTGTAACTTGAGTCTCGAGTGAAATATGATGTAACTACAAAATATGTGCATATTCTATTCTTTCCTATCCCAAAATAAAACCTCAGTGATTGCAACTGAATTCAATACAAAATCCACTTAAAGTGCATTCATTGCCTGTATGGAGCAGGGGCAGCCATTTTGAAAATGGAGACCACATTTAAGAGAAGTCAGTCCACCAAGTCGCTAAGAACTAGTGAAATCGCTGAGGCATGAGGCATTGATTGCCTCCTGTGATGCAACTAGTTCCCATTGACCTATCTATCTATATATAGTTGCTCAGTCCCCAAAAAAACACCAGACGCGAACCATCTGCCGTCACACTTTGTTCTTTTGCCGTTACACTCTAGTTATGATCCAAAGCATAAGTCAAACAAAGATAAAGGTTTGGAAATGAGCTCCTAGGCCACTCTGGTTCACCAGCGAAACCATAAGACTCTACCACTGACACGTTTTATTCACGGACACGTGCTATTGGACAATACAGAATCACCTTTCTGCTGGAGGGTGCGGTGACCTGGAATAACCTATTGCAAGGAGACAAGGGAATCTGCGGCTCAGGTCAATGACAAGTCTCTTAGATAATAATGTCTTACTGTTTATGGTATGTGCGCACCTGTCATACACAGGCTATAAACACAGCCTCTCACCACAGTGACTTGCAGGATTTGCTGTAAGCGGCTGCAGGCACAGGGCCACAGACAGATTTGCATCTACTTGATATGATTTCCCTGACTCCTTTCCATTCCTTCACACAGTAGGACCTACTGTACATTAATAGCTCTTGTAATATAGCCGAGGCTTACAGAAGTAAAAACACAGAGTACTAAAGGAGAGGGCATTGGGAAGATGGCCACTGACTGGCGCTGCTTATTGGTGTCTATAATCCAGTTGAGAATGACTTGAAATTTATTGTTAAAGCTGAGATGTATTAATTTGGTTTTGGATAAGTAGTAGATGAGACACTACGATGTGTGTGTCGTACCAGCTGGCGCTTAACCAGGACGCACTGTATACTTGATAAAATATTTGAAAATAAAAATATTAAGTTAACAATATATTCACATAGAATATCATGCACACATTATTCAATGCATCCACAATTGCATATTTATCTTTCTGCACTTATACCTAAAGAAACACTATATTGATATGATAGATAGATAGATAGATAGATAGATAGATAGATAGATAGATAGATAGATAGATAGATAGATAATCTCTCTATAACATGGTCGACCATTCATACCAGAACCCCTCAGTCTTTACTACACATATGTGTCCTTTAGGATAATGAGGTAGAAACAGTGTACAGTATAATATTGTTAATGTACACAGTTCTTATAGATTGTTTTTTAATCACAGGCAATTCAGTAGAGCCAGTTATTTAATGTAAATGAATCCCAGCTATCTGTTAAGAAGGTGACAACTTGTTTTACTGAAAACTTTCCTCTAATTCACAATACTGATGTAAAAAGGAGGTGTGCTGTAAGTACAAACATCAGCACATGAATACGCCATTGCCTGTACAGTGTCACAGAGGATTCTGGGAGTGGAAAAGTACCAGATTACATAGGCAGCCACAAGTCACAACTTTTTATCTACAAAGAGTTGCATTTTTCTCTGATTTGTGTGGGTCCCAGTGACATGGAACGTACATAATAAAAATATACAAGCAGTGATTTGTTCATAGAACTATTCAACATGTTATCAATGCAGAAAGGAACAGGAGGCTGGACTGCATGCGGTCGGTAACCTTGGCCTTGCTAGAGTGTACAGATAAAGCCTACAGCTTCTGAGAGCCATAAATTTACAGTACTACAGTAGCTTAACCCTTACAGTGGAGCACAGTAAGAATATATACATACACACATTATATATATATATAATGGGGCAGTACACCCGTCAAACTGTATCACAGGTGCCCTAATACGAGTTCGAGGAGGACAAAAACCTCCCGTGGAGCATAAGGGCAAAAAAACACATTCTATCTATCTATCTATCTATCTATCAATCTATATCCAGTAGGCTACATTCTCATGAAGGTTAGGTGAGCCTACTAAATGGTCGTTTTTATTATATGTAGGCGGCAGAACATTATAATTGGTATAGTAATTCGGTTTGATAGAGGTTTATGAAAGACACAGGTGAGGTGATTTGTATAAAGACTAATTCTGACCAACATGGTATACATTAGTTCAGTGGTTCCCAAACTCAGTCCTCAGGACCTCAAACAGTTCATGTTTTCCAGACCACCCAGCAGGTGCACAGGTGTATTACCCACTGTCAATGGGGGATAGTGTTCATTCTAGCACCCTGCGCCTGTCATCACCCATGCAATTCTGCTTTCCTGCCTGGGGTGTCGCTCTCTGCTCTGGTGTTTCTTGACCACTTCTGGGCTGTATCTCAGCACTGAGATACAGATCAGAGTGTGCTAGAAGCACCAGAGCAGAGTGCGACACCCCCCAGGCAAGAAAAAGGAACTGCCCGGGTTGTGACAGTTGCAGGGTGCTAGAATGAACACTAAGGGAGATGCAGCTTACATAACTTTCACAAGGGCAGATGTATCAACCTTCTAAAGGGGACAAGTGCAGGTGTTGGCCATGGAAATCAATCAGATTATAGCTATCATTTATCTATTACATTCTATAACATGAAAAGTAGAAGCTTATTGATTGCTATGGGTACCAACTCCCCCGTCACAGTTATCTATTTACCATGTATATACTTAGGGGGAGATTTATCAAATCTTGAAGAGCGATAAAGTGGAGAAGATGCCCATACCAACAAATCCGATTCTGTCATGTTACCAACCAATCAGATTATGTGGTAGCCAAATGAGAGTTAGAAGCTTGGTTTCTATGAGCAACTTCTTCACTTTCTAGAGTATTCAATTATCCGCAAATTTGCGGCAATTTTTCACCCGAAAATTTTTCGCGCCAATCGGGCGAAAATTGCTGCGGAAACGCTCCGTTTTTCGACCTATTTAATTCCAAACGGGTTTCACGTGAAAATTCTTGCAGTGAAAAGTGCAGGTGAAAATGGGGAAATCAGCCTGTACCCCCAAAAATGCTAAACTAACATAGGAAAACAGAAGAGAAGTGTGTTAGAGATCACATTAGAGAGTTTTGGGGGACTTAAATTGTGTGAAATGGCTGTTATATGCATTTTTTTAAAAATGTAAAAAAATGATAGAAAGCAAGTTTTTTTGAGCAAAATAAATGCTCTCATTAAATTTGGGGTACATGAAAATGGGTATAAGTATATATTTGAGTCATTTTAGGGTACTTTAAAAAAAAAAGTGGAAACAGACCGATTACTCCCATCTGCAAACCTAAAAACACCTGTCCCACTCATAAAGCACCCCAATATACCTGTCCCATACCTTGAACCCCAATTTCCATCACTTTGTACTTTTTCACCCCAAAAATGACATGTCATTATTGGCCAATTAAAAATAATTAAAAACTTCAACGTGCCTAATTAGTCATTAAGGGGGGTGTCCCAGGAGTTCTGTACCATATCCAAAATTTTTACCTTAAAATAGTGACTTTTCCCAACTCTTCACCTGCTTCAGAGTAGGTGAAGTGAAATTAGTGAAAAAATTATCACCGATAAATTTTCCTGGAAAATTGAATAGGCTGTAATTGCGTTTCGCGGGAAAAGTCCGGTTTTTCGCGCAAACTGATTTTAGGAAATCAGTTTCTTTGGCTGTTACTTTTCAATCCTAAAATCGAATGACATAACACTGTGGAAGACGCAAGGTCGATTTTAATTTCTTACTAGTTTTCTTTCCTTGAAGAGATCATTAGCGTTACGCGAGTTATAAACAAACTATATCTGTTAACCTCATTAGGACTGCAAACGCCTCATAGCCCAGATAGCTGAACGTCCTAATCTGCATTATCAAGGCCAAAGTAGCACAGTCTCAGTTTCAGCTGCAACCCAACATTAAAACAGAGAGAGAGTAAATATGATGGACTGCACCGATGCCAATATACAGTGGAGGTGGCCATTTTGTATGGGGAACCAAAATCTATGATGACAATAAGTCAAACAGGAGCATACCCATATGTGTTGGGGTGGGGGGGAGCGTCATGCAGGACTCCAGGAAAAGTAGGCCAACATTCCAGATCCTGGTTTGCTTTCTTGTAAAGTGGACAGGGCCTTGAACATGCGATTTGTGCCAACAGGCCCCACCTCTGCTACACGTGAACACCAAAAACTAGGCAGGTTAGGGCATGTGCAGTGACTAGTGCTACAGCTCACAGAGAAGCTGCCGCCACTGAGTGTACATTCTCACTAGCCAGGCAAGACATCCATTGTAACTGGCAGACATGAAAAAAGCATTATACCCCAAAGCAACCAGACATCAATTTTCATGTTCTAAATTGCATTGAGGGAAAAAAAAAACAACAACAAAAATATCACAGAATCAAATAGGATACCTTGGTTCATAGCACTTTTCATCCTATGCCCACAGTTTTCATTAATATACACATTGTATTTTACTTCATTAATGTCAAGTGTATGTGTATAACACCAGTCTGATGTGTAGCTGGCACACTGCATGCTTTTTTTTATTTTTTATTACTTCACAAATCATTACAGCAGGGGATTAAGGGGGTCATTCCGACCCGTTCGCACGCAGCGGTTACGTTGCGCTCACCGAAGAAAGCGGTCGCAGAGCCGACCGCAAGAAGATTGACACAAAGAAGGCGTTCCTGGGCGTGTCTGGACCGTTGCCTGCCGTTTTAGGGGAGTGGAGAAGAAAACGCAGGCGTGTCCTGGAGAACGGAGGGCGGATGTCTGACGTCAAAGCCGGCTCCAGCATCGCTGAGGTTGTCGCACAGGGTAAGTATGTCCAGGGCTGGTCATGTTCTGCTTGAGAAATTAGCAGGGCTGCACAAGCCATCGCAGCCCTGCTAAGCTAAAATACACTCCCCCATAGGCGTGGACTAGTTGATCGCAGCAGCAAAAAGTTGCTGGCTGCGATCAACTCGGAATGTCCACCTAAGTCCGACAGCACTGACTCAATTAATCCTATTAAAGGGATAGATGAGCAGGGCTCCATCTGTAGTCAGGAGAATAGCAACCTCTGGAAAGACGTTTCACCATGTATTCCTTCCTGCTCTATACCTGGTTATAGCTGAGCGATTCTGACAACAAAATGTAAAAAATTCTCAACACACACACACACACACACACACACACACACACACACAGGATCTCAGCAGCTACAGTACAGACAGCAGAATCCAGACGGATCCCAAAAATAAGTGCTGGGGTTGGGTTAAGGCAGTAGAGGGAGGGTTAGGGTTAGGCTGTAGTGAAGAGTTAGGGTTAGGCTGCAGGAGCGGTGTTTTAGGGTTAGAATTAGGGGTAGGGACGGATTAAAATACTTACAGGGATCGTACAATGGATTGTATATGGTGACGTCCAGTGGTCAGGCCATGTTGGAGGTATAGGGGTCTATTCATGAAGCAGTGAAAAGTGTGGAGAAGTGCGCCAGTGGAGAAGTTGCCCATGACAACCAATCAGCATTGAAGTAACATTTATAATTTGCATATTATACCACTGTACGGAGCAGCTGATTGGTTGCCATGGGCAACTTCTCCACAGGCTCACTTCTCCACTCTTTTCACTGCTTCATGAATAGACCCCTTAGTGTCCTATGTCTGTATAGAGTGTAAATCGAATTGTACTATGATAAAGTCTAGTGGTCAGGACGTGTTAGTTGGTGAAGTCTCCTATGTCTGCATAGGGTGTAATAATAAGAATTTACTTACCGATAATTCTATTTCTCGGAGTCCGTAGTGGATGCTGGGGTTCCTGAAAGGACCATGGGGAATAGCGGCTCCGCAGGAGACAGGGCACAAAAAGTAAAGCTTTACGATCAGGTGGTGTGTACTGGCTCCTCCCCCTATGACCCTCCTCCAAGCCTCAGTTAGGTACTGTGCCCGGACGAGCGTACACAATAAGGAAGGATTTATGAATCCCGGGTAAGACTCATACCAGCCACACCAATCACACCGTACAACCTGTGATCTAAACCCAGTTAACAGTATGATAACAGCGGAGCCTCTGAAAAGATGGCTCACAACAATAATAACCCGATTTTTGTAACTATGTACAAGTAATGCAGATAATCCGCACTTGGGATGGGCGCCCAGCATCCACTACGGACTCCGAGAAATAGAATTATCGGTAAGTAAATTCTTATTTTCTCTATCGTCCTAGTGGATGCTGGGGTTCCTGAAAGGACCATGGGGATTATACCAAAGCTCCCAAACGGGCGGGAGAGTGCGGATGACTCTGCAGCACCGAATGAGAGAACTCCAGGTCCTCCTTAGCCAGGGTATCAAATTTGTAGAATTTTACAAACGTGTTCTCCCCCGACCACGTAGCCGCTCGGCAGAGTTGTAATGCCGAGACCCCTCGGGCAGCCGCCCAAGAAGAACCCACCTTCCTTGTGGAGTGGGCTTTTACCGATTTTGGCTGTGGCAGGCCTGCCACAGAATGTGCAAGCTGAATCGTACTACAAATCCAGCGAGCAATAGTCTGCTTAGACGCAGGAGCGCCCAACTTGTTGGGAGCATATAGTATAAACAGCGAGTCAGATTTCCTGACTCCAGCTGTCCTTGAAATGTATATTTTTAAAGCTCTGACAACGTCCAACAACTTGGAGTCCTCCAAGTCGCTTGTAGCCGCAGGCACTACAATAGGTTGGTTCAGATGAAATGCTGACACCACCTTAGGGAGAAAATGCGGACGAGTCCGCAGTTCTGCCCTGTCCGAATGGAAAATCAGATATGGGCTTTTGTAAGATAAAGCTGCCAGTTCTGACACTCTCCTGGCCGAAGCCAGGGCTAGTAGCATGGTCACTTTCCATGTGAGATATTTCAAATCCACAGTTTTTAGTGGTTCAAACC
The DNA here is from genome assembly GCF_028390025.1 of Pseudophryne corroboree. NCBI lineage: Eukaryota > Metazoa > Chordata > Amphibia > Anura > Myobatrachidae > Pseudophryne > Pseudophryne corroboree. The sequence goes on from NC_086445.1 coordinate 82,738,840, forward strand.
AATGAGATTTGAGAAAGTCCAAAACAACATTGAGATCCCACGGTGCCACTGGAGGCACCACAGGGGGCTGTATATGCAGCACTCCCTTAACAAAAGTCTGGACTTCAGGAACTGAAGCCAATTCTTTTTGGAAGAAAATCGACAGGGCCGAAATTTGAACCTTAATAGATCCCAATTTGAGACCCATAGACAATCCTGATTGCAGGAAATGTAGGAATCGACCCAGTTGAAATTCCTCCGTCGGAGCACTCCGATCCTCGCACCACGCAACATATTTTCGCCAAATGCGGTGATAATGTTGCGCGGTTACTTCCTTCCTTGCTTTAATCAAAGTAGGAATGACTTCTTCCGGCATGCCTTTTTCCTTTAGGATCCGGCGTTCAACCGCCATGCCGTCAAACGCAGCCGCGGTAAGTCTTGAAACAGACAGGGACCCTGCTGAAGCAAGTCCCTTCTCAGAGGTAGAGGCCACGGATCTTCCGTGATCATCTCTTGAAGTTCCGGGTACCAAGTCCTTCTTGGCCAATCCGGAACCACTAGTATCGTTCTTACGCCTCTTTGCCGTATAATTCTCAATACTTTTGGTATGAGAGGCAGAGGAGGAAACACATACACCGACTGGTACACCCAAGGCGTTACCAGCGCGTCCACAGCTATTGCCTGCGGATCTCTTGACCTGGCGCAATACCTGTCCAGTTTTTTGTTGAGGCGAGACGCCATCATGTCCACCATTGGTCTTTCCCAACGGGTTACCAGCATGTGGAAAACTTCTGGATGAAGTCCCCACTCTCCCGGGTGAAGGTCGTGTCTGCTGAGGAAGTCTGCTTCCCAGTTGTCCACTCCCGGGATGAACACTGCTGACAGTGCTATCACATGATTCTCTGCCCAGCGAAGAATCCTTGCAGCTTCTGCCATTGCACTCCTGCTTCTTGTGCCGCCCTGTCTGTTCACATGGGCGACTGCCGTGATGTTGTCCGACTGGATCAACACCGGTTTTCCTTGAAGCAGAGGTTCTGCCTGGCTTAGAGCATTGTAGATTGCTCTTAGTTCCAGAATGTTTATGTGAAGAGACGTTTCCAGGCTCGACCACACGCCCTGGAAGTTTCTTCCTTGTGTGACTGCTCCCCAGCCTCTCAGGCTGGCGTCCGTGGTCACCAGGATCCAATCCTGTATGCCGAATCTGCGGCCCTCCAATAGATGAGCACTCTGCAACCACCACAGAAGAGATACCCTTGTCCTTGGAGACAGGGTTATCCGCTGGTGCATCTGAAGATGCGACCCTGACCATTTGTCCAACAGATCCCTCTGGAAAATTCTTGCGTGGAATCTGCCGAATGGAATTGCTTCGTAAGAAGCCACCATTTTTCCCAGGACTCTTGTGCATTGATGTACAGACACCTTTCCTGGTTTTAGGAGGTTCCTGACAAGCTCGGATAACTCCTTGGCTTTTTCCTCCGGGAGAAAAACCTTTTTCTGAACCGTGTCCAGAATCATCCCTAGGAACAGCAGACGTGTTGTCGGAATTAACTGGGATTTTGGAATATTCAGAATCCACCCGTGCTGTTTTAGCACTTCTTGAGACAGTGCTAATCCCATCTCTAGCTGTTCTCTGGACCTTGCCCTTATTAGGAGATCGTCCAAGTATGGGATAATTAATACGCCTTTTCTTCGAAGAAGAATCATCATCTCGGCCATTACCTTGGTAAAGACCCGAGGTGCCGTGGACAATCCGAACGGCAGCGTCTGAAACTGATAGTGACAGTTCTGTACGACGAACCTGAGGTACCCCTGGTGTGAGGGGTAAATTGGAACGTGGAGATACGCATCCTTGATGTCCAAGGATACCATAAAGTCCCCTTCTTCCAGGTTCGCTATCACTGCTCTGAGTGACTCCATCTTGAACTTGAACTTCTTTATGTACAGGTTCAAGGATTTCAGATTTAGAATAGGTCTTACTGAGCCATCCGGCTTCGGTACCACAAATAGAGTGGAATAATACCCCTTTCCTTGTTGTAAAAGGGGTACCTTGACTATCACCTGCTGAGAGTACAGCTTGTGAATGGCTTCCAAGACCGTCACCCTGTCGGAGGGGGACGTTGGTAAAGCAGACTTCAGGAAACGGCGAGGTGGATCCGTCTCTAGTTCCAACCTGTACCCCTGAGATATTATCTGCAGGATCCAGGGATCTACCTGCGAGTGAGCCCACTGCGCGCTGAAATTCTTGAGACGACCCCCCACCGCCCCCGAGTCCGCTTGAGAAGCCCCAGCGTCATGCTGAGGCTTTTGTAGAAGCGGGGGAGGGCTTCTGTTCCTGGGAAGGAGCTGCCTGTTGCTGTCTCTTCCCCCTTCCTCTGCCTCGTGGCAGATATGAATATCCCTTTGCTCTCTTGTTTTTAAAGGAACGAAAGGGCTGCGGTTGAAAAGTCGGTGTCTTTTTCTGTTGGGGAGTGACTTGAGGTAAAAAGGTGGATTTCCCGGCTGTAGCCGTGGCCACCAAATCCGATAGACCGACACCAAATAACTCCTCCCCTTTATACGGCAAAACTTCCATATGCCGTTTTGAGTCCGCATCGCCTGACCACTGTCGCGTCCATAAACTTCTTCTGGCCGAAATGGACATAGCACTTACCCGTGATGCCAGTGTGCAGATATCCCTCTGTGCATCACGCATATAAAGAAATGCATCCTTTATTTGCTCTAAAGACAGTAAAACATTGTCCCTATCCAGGGTATCAATATTTTCAATCAGGGACTCTGACCAAGCTACCCCAGCACTGCACATCCAGGCTGTCGCTATAGCTGGTCGTAGTATAACACCTGTATGTGTGTATATACTTTTTTGGATATTTTCCATCCTCCTATCTGCTGGATCTTTAAGTGCGGCCGTCTCAGGAGAGGGTAACGCCACTTGTTTTGATAAGCGTGTGAGCGCCTTGTCCACCCTAGGAGGTGTTTCCCAGCGCGCCCTAACCTCTGGCGGGAAAGGGTATAAAGCCAATAACTTCTTTGAAATTAGCATTTTTTTATCGGGGGCAACCCACGCTTCATCACACACCTCATTTAATTCATCCGATTCAGGAAAAACTATAGGTAGTTTTTTCACACCCCACATGATACCCTGTTTTGTGGTACCTGTAGTATCAGCAATATGTAACGCCTCCTTCATTGCCAAAATCATATAACGTGTGGCCCTACTAGAAAATACGGTTGATTCGTCACCGTCGCCACTGGAATCAGTGCCTGTGTCTGGGTCTGTGTCGACCGACTGAGGCAAAGGGCGTTTTACAGCCCCTGATGGTGTTTGAGGCGCCTGGACAGGCACTAATTGATTGCCCGGCCGTCTCATGTCGTCAAACGACTGCTTTAGCGTGTTGACACTATCCCGTAATTCCATAAATAAAGGCATCCATTCTGGTGTCGACCCCCTAGGAGGTGACATCCCCATATTTGGCAATTGCTCCGCCTCCACACCAATATCGTCCTCATACATGTCGACACACACGTACCGACACACAGCAGACACACAGGGAATGCTCTTAACGAAGACAGGACCCCACTAGCCCTTTGGGGAGACAGAGGGAGAGTTTATAGCCTTATAATAAGTGCTCCCTGTATAGCTGCTTTAATAATATAGTTTTGCCACAATTTTGCCCCCCCTCTCTTGTTTTACCCTGTTTCTGTAGTGCAGTGCAGGGGAGAGCCTGGGAGCCTTCCTGACCAGCGGAGCTGTGTGAGGAAAATGGCGCTGTGTGCTGAGGAGATAGGCCCTGCCCCTTTTTCGGCGGGCTCGTCTCCCGCTCTTTAGTGGATTCTGGCAGGGGTTAAATATCTCCATATAGCCCCCGGAGGCTATATGTGAGGTATTTTTAGCCAAAAAAGGTTTTCATTTGCCTCCCAGGGCGCCCCCCTCCCAGCGCCCTGCACCCTCAGTGACTGCCGTGTGAAGTGTGCTGAGAGGAAAATGGCGCACAGCTGCAGTGCTGTGCGCTACCTTAAGAAGACTGAGGAGTCTTCTGCCGCCGATTCTGGACCTCTTCTCGTTTCAGCATCTGCAAGGGGGCCGGCGGCGAGGCTCCGGTGACCATCCAGGCTGTACCTGTGATCGTCCCTCTGGAGCTAATGTCCAGTAGCCAAGAAGCCAATCCATCCTGCACGCAGGTGAGTTCACTTCTTCTCCCCTAAGTCCCTCGTTGCAGTGATCCTGTTGCCAGCAGGACTCACTGTAAAATAAAAAACCTAAGCTAAACTTTTCTAAGCAGCTCTTTAGGAGAGCCACCTAGATTGCACCCTTCTCGGCCGGGCACAAAAATCTAACTGAGGCTTGGAGGAGGGTCATAGGGGGAGGAGCCAGTACACACCACCTGATCGTAAAGCTTTACTTTTTGTGCCCTGTCTCCTGCGGAGCCGCTATTCCCCATGGTCCTTTCAGGAACCCCAGCATCCACTAGGACGATAGAGAAAATACTATATTATGATCGTGTCCAGTGTCATATGTCTGTATATAATGTTCCATGCACATCTGCAGATCAACACCTCAAAAGCAAAAGGAGACCATGGAATTTTCTTTCTTCAGATATAAGCAAGTACAAATGAGGTCAACTATACACATAATATATATTCTACATAGCTATTTATATTTTCTAAATTCCATCTGGTTGTTCAACTTCTTTATTTTCTACCACATCTTCTTTTAAGAACGGTATTTCTGCTTTTATTTTTCCAGCGAGCTATATGGAAACGTATAATACAGTACATGCATAAAATTATCAGCACTTACAAAATACCAACAAAACAGCCACTGCAACAGCTCACTACGGATAAAGCAGAAATATGGTTTGGTTGCACGATCTAACAGAAGAACGAACATGCAGAAATATATTTTGTATATTAGTTATATGTACACGGCTGCAGCCACATGACAATGGCTGGCTTATGGCATCAGAGCATCATGGGTCTTCATAACGAACACGGCACCCAGTGGCGCACCCAGGGGGGGTTTCCGAGCACCCAGAAACCCCCCTCCACCAAAAAAAAAATATATATATTTTTTTTTTTTTTTTGCTGCATGAGTATTATTAATGGCTTTCTAGCGTCCTCTGCAGCCTGCTTTCTTCCTGGTGGCACTTGTAAGTGCTTAATAAAAGTTTACTTTATTTTAATTATAGTACATATATATCCATGTGCAATTTGTGCATACATATATACACATGTATATACATACATACATATAAACACACACACATATGATATAAATACATGCGTATATATACGTATACAGTATGTGTACATAATACACATATATATATATATATATATATATATATATATATATATATATATATACGGAGTATATATATGTGTAGATATATAGATAGATAGATAGAGATATATATATATATATATATATATATATATATATATATATACACACACACACATACACACCAGGGTGAAATAGGCGGCACTCAGCAGACTGAAGGTAAACGTGGTTACTTTATTGGCAACAGGCCTGTTGCCAATAAAGTAACCACGTTTACCTTCAGTCTGCCGAGTGCCGCCTATTTCACCCTGGTATATGATGGGAAGCGCTTTTCCATGAGGAGGGCACCGCAGCATTTTACATCTTTACATTAGAGTGCCGGACGATTCATTGGACTCATATATATATACACACACACATACACAGACACACTAGTTTTACGGACCCAGCATATACTGGGTCACCTCAGTCCCCACCCCTGTGCTTGGCTCCACCCAGTTCTGGAACCCCCCCCCATGCAAATCCTGCGTTTGCCACTGGCACCCGATTGGCTGGGGCTGCACTACATGTTTAAATTATACACGAAGACTTAGGCCAAGCTTTATCATGCCGTGGAGAGTGATAAATTGCATGGTGATAAAGTACCAGCCACCCAGCTCCTAACTGCCACGTCACAGGCTGTGTCTGAAAAGTGACAGTTAGGAGTTGATTGGTTGGTACTTTAGCACCGTGTAATGTATCACTATCCAATTTACTAAGCAGTGATAAGTGCAGAGAAGTGAGCCAGTGGAGAAGTTGCCCATGGCAACCAATCAGCACTGAAGTAACATCTAAAATTTGCATACTACAAATTTATACAGAGCTGCCGATTGGTTGATGGGGCAACTTTTCCACTGGCTCATTTCTCCACTCTCTTTCCACTGCTTAGTAAATGTCCCCCTTAGCTTCTTATCCTAAAAGGGGATGGCAGTATTAGAAAGTGGACAACTTCTCTGACGTGATAACATGAATAATCCATTAATAAGATAAAATATCAGAAATGGACAAGCTGAACTTTAGAGCAAGGCGGTCATCACCATACACGGAACAGATGTGACATCCACAAAAGACAAATCCGGTTGTACAAAATGTTCTATTACAAAGCTAAATTCACTTTTTGATGTGGTTTTGCTAGAGAACACGAATCAACTCAATGCCCTGTATCATTGAAAACGATCATCAAAAAAAGCCTACTGTAAGAAGGCGCGCAGATTGTTTCACAGGAAACTTAAATCGAAACGTTATTCCATTTGAAAACATTAGGTTTTGTTATTTAGAGCAAAACAAACATCTGCAAGTGCGGTGCCATTTTTTATTATAACCTAGTAGAACTTTAGTTATTCTAGGACAGTAAAGGATTTTGACGTAAAACTCTTGACATCTAAAACTCACAATAATGAAGACTCCAAAAGAGCACCCATCCCCTCCTTCGCATATTCTTAGAATGGACTGGATGGGAAAGGGAAAGACGCACAGGGTTTTTTTCCCACAGGTTTGCTAGGGTTACATTGCCCCACTTCCTAATGTCAACAGATATAAAATTCATAAGTCTACAACACACCTCTTGGTGGGCGGGATGCATCAACGGCAAAAACTTTTGGGAGCTTGGACCAGATAGACAACACCATCTATAGATGGTGTTGTCTAATAGAAGCCTATGAGCTTCTCTCTGTATTGTTCCCTAAGAGGGATCCAATCAGATCTCTCCCAGTGTGCCAAACGGCTTGCGCATGCGCAGAAGAACTTCCGGGTCGCGGAAGTCCTTATATAGCAAAAGACAGCTGTTATTTGGGGCTGTACTATGCGATTTTAGCTGCAATTGTACAAGCATATGCCGTTATTAATTGCCGCTATGCTTGCAATCAGTGGCGGGATGCATCGCATGCAAAATGCAATGCTTGATGCATTCTGTACTAAGTGCCAATGACCCTCCAATTCTTGTCAGCTGACTTTCTTTGGAGTATGGAAAGTAGAGTAAGGGTACTCTGGTGAACTGCTCCCCTTCCCTTGCTACGCCTCCCCCTGGGCACACTTGAAATTAAACTTAAATTTTTATTTTTAAATTACATTTCCCTTCTTTTAGGTCACTGTGGGGCAGATGTGTTAACCTGGAGAAGGCATAAGGAAGTGATAAACCAGTGATATGTGCAAGGTGATAAAGGCAGCAGCCAATCAGATCCTAACTGTTAATTTACATATTGGAGCTGATTGGCTGATGCCTTTATCACCGTGGACATATCACTGGTTTATCACTTCCTTATGCCTTCTCCAGGTTAATACATCTGCCCCTGGGTGTCTTCTGCCAACTATACACCTCATATTCTTATGTTAGACTTACACCATTTCTTGATATTATTTAGCCATTGGTCACCTGTTTTCTTTTGATCTCTTAATAAGTTTCTGTCACAACGACATGCATTCTCTGTATTGTTGCAATTCAAAGTTACTAAAAAAAAAACAAAATCCAACTGAACTAGTCATTCCGGACAGGTGACCCTATTCGGGATGTCGGTGACGGCATTTCGAGTAGTGTCGGGATCTTGGCGTCGGTATTTCGACTGCCTGTATCCCGATCTTGACCGAAGTGCTCTCACTACAGTGGGCCTGGTATTCCCCTCCAGATTACATTGGTAGGCAGTGCTTCTCACAGTGGCGGCAGGAGAACGCATTTGTTGGACATGTCAGTGTGTGTAATAATATCACATGAGCAGTAGCGTTTATTTACATTATCTTCATTTTGTCTTTCTGGAAAACACATTTTTAGTAAAGGGATGACTGTGTTTACTGACATGTTTCATCTTGTATTAAGATGGTCACATGGCTGAAAAGGATAACAAAGAATTGCAAATGGGGCTCTGCAGTACAAAATATTACATAGTAGAGGTTCTCACAGTTTCTCCCTTTCACTTTAAGCTTGTCTAGACAGCTCTAAATGCAGGATTTAGCCACACTGGTTCGGCAAGTTGACAGGCTTTAATACTAAACATTGCTAAAACCTTACTAACTGGGGGAAAAGAAGCAGCAAGATTTTATAAATATTACTTTACAAATCAAGAGCCGGCCACACAGCGCACAACGCAGGTCAAGAGCCGGCCACGCAGCGCACAACGCAGGTCAAGAGCCAGACAAATAGCGCATGACTCGGTTCAAGAGACGGCCAAACAGTGCAAGACCCAAATCAAGAGCTGGCCAAATAGCGCACGATGCAGGTCAAGACCGAAACGGGCAGGTCAAGACCCAAATGGGCACGACACAGGTCACGAGCCAGCCAAACAGGGCGTTGCTCAGGTCAAGACCCAAATGGGCACTGCGCAGGTCAAGAGCAGGCCAAACAGGGCACGGCACAAGTCAAGAGCCAGCCAAGCAGGGCGCGGCGCAGGTCACAGCGCAAATTATCCGGTAACCATAATTGTTTAATATTGTTAAAGTGCCCACACATACATTTTGGCACTTAGTTTGACTTTTGTGCCATACCAAAACAGTAACCTGGCTCAATCAAGACACAAATTTAAAAAAACACATCATCTGCACCGGTTTTGGCAAAAGTTTGGACAACGGGAAACATTGTGTTGCTTTTGATATCCGTGCCAAGCTGGCATGAAGCTTTTGCAATAAATCACTGAAGTGACTAACTCAGTATTGTGCCGTCCGCTATACACAACAAGGTCTGTGGCCACTGGCATGACTGTGTGCAGTAATGTTCTTTTGTTTCAGTATGCTTTGTATGCTGTACTATTTTTAACTTTTGTTCCAATGCATGAACTTTTTTAAGTTACAAAATAAATGACAAATATAAAAAAAAAAAACATGAAAAAATCAGAGTGCCACGATAATGTCATCCAACTGTAACCACAATCATATTAGATTTTTCTGCCTGGAAGTCTGGAGATCGGAAAAGGGCCCCGAGAGATTATGTGTTTATTATTATCTAAGCGACCGCAGCAAGCAAGGTTCACATATAGGGCCTTATTCATGTTTGTAAGCAAAGCAAAAAAAGCAAGCAAATGGGCAAAACCATGTTGAACTGCAGGTGGGGCAGATGTAACAGGTGCGAGAGAGTTAGAACTGGGTGAGGCGTGTTCAAACTGAAATCTAAATTGCATTGTTAAAATATAGCTTTGTACCATTTGTGGGCTACATGCAAAAGCAGCCAGTATTTACCCAGCACAGAAACAATACAAACCACCCAGATCTAAATCTCTCTGCACATGTTACATATGCCCCACCTGCAGTGCAACATGGTGCCTTGGCACTGCACTCTTTTCCTAGTTGTCTGCTAAGTAGAAGATTATGAGGTTGGACAGCAGGGTTTTATAAAAGGACAGAACGGGAAAACAAAATGATACTGCTAAGTCCACTGATATTAGTCTGCAGTTAACCTATGGCTGTTTAGCTGCCATTGGCCTGATAATCTCTATCGGCTAATAGGTTCAGCAGCTGGAGATCCACCTGTCACTATACTTCAGACTGTACCAATTTCAGTGGGTCAATACCGATTTAAGGTCTCTGGCCCTCCGTCCCAATCCGGACAGCTTAATCGACAAGTGTGTATGCCGCCAGTGACGACCGATGCGCGGCCCCGCAGGTCGGCAACGATCGTCGCTGTCGCTAGTGCATGCATGCAGGATCTGAACTGTCGTCCATGTCCTGCATGCAGGGCTGGCGAAGGCGTGACGTTACTGAGCGATATGAGTGGTCATATCACTATGAGTGGTCATATCACTCAGTGTGTACAGTAGGCCAACGACCGGGGAGGGGAAGCATTAGACGACGTCGCTCACAGAGCGACATCGTCTAATGTGTACGGACCTTTAGTCCCATTCAGTCTATGAAACATGCCCCGTCTACTGTTGCACTGCTTAGCATAATGTATAACGTGTCCTGATTAATGAGCAAATTTGAATAGGGTGTGTGTGTGTGTGTGTGTGTGTGTGTGTGTGTGTGTGTGTGTGTGTGTGTGTGTGTGTGTGTGTGTGTATATATAGCAAGCGTGGAGACTGCGGCACTCGTAGTAAATGAGAAAGAAGTGCTGTTTATTGAATCAAGCCCATAATAAAAATGCCAAACACCAAAAAAGGTTAAAAAAAAACGTGTCAACCTTTTCTCATGTCGACCTAGAAACCATGTCAACCTATTTACTGTCGACCAATAGTTGTCGACCTAGACACTGTCGACCCAAGTCTAATCTACCTAAAAAAACACAACCATATTCAACATACGTATGCATATGATTAAAAAAAAAAGTAATATTTTTTCATTGTTACCTGGTGTTCGCCTGACCCAATTTATGTTGGTTATATACTAAAAAAAAAAAAAGCCCCTTGCTCAACATTTCGAAAGAGAAAAAAATGTGTGCGCGATAAAAAAAATAAAAAATAAAATTTGCGAAACGACCTTACCACCTCTGGGGGTATTTCTTTTTAATCATCGCAGTTGTCTGTTGTCTCACTGCTGTTATGTACACCATTAGAGAAAGGTTCAGTGTGAGTTATATGTGAATCAAAGGTCATTAGATCTGCATTTCCATGTAACATGATAAACTACATTAAAAGGGCTGTAATCAGAAGGATCAATCAGAATCTGTATTGTGTTTTTGCGGCTTCTGATTGGTCCTCTGGATCAACGCCCATGCATGGCATTAAACTGTTCTTTACTATGGCGTCTTGGTTAAATGATTGCTTGGAGCTACAGGGATGGGGAGGAGCTCATTAGCCCCACATGATAATGCACTTTAAATCTTAGGTTTTTTTTTTTGCGTGCCTGTATATATATATATATATATATATATATATATATATATATATATATATATATATATACACACTGTATATCGTCTCCATTTAGTGCTTCCTTGGCACAGTATGGCACACAAGCCACAGAAAGGACAAACCTCCAAAGACCGGGTATTGTCGCCTCGCTCTCCCCAGTTAGATAGCCTGGGTGCAATTCCATCTTGTAGGAACACTGTCAAGGATTTTTACTGTGACTGTATTCGGTGAATGTGGCCTAAAAGCCCCAACATGGCAGGAACTCCACTCCCTTATGGGAAATTCTGTAACCAAACTTGTTTTCATTTAATGTTCTACAAGTAAACTTTCCTTTCACGTTTTTGGGGATCAGTACTAAATGCCGCCGGCCGGAATCCCGGCGGTCGAAATACCGACGCCGGAATCCCGACCACACAATCCCGACAGGGGTGGCGAGCGGAACGCAGCCCCTTGCGGGCACGCTATTATATTCTCCCTCTATGGGTGTCGTGGACACCCACGGAGGGAGAATATGTCGGGATTGTGGCGGTCGGGATTCCGGCGTCGGTATTTCGACCGCCAGGATTCCGGCCGGCGGCATCTTGACCGCATCCCCGTTTTTGTACTCACATTCTTCCATTGTCACAAATCACCTGTTTAAAGGGACTATTCCACCTTTCATAAAATCTACATTAAGGTTACATATGTATGAATAACAGTTTCTACAAATAAACCACTTGTCCCTAAGTTTTTGTTTTTAAGGTACAACTACTTTTTGTAGATGGAACCGCTCCATGGATAAAAAAATAAATAAAGATTACCCCTTGGCTGCCAGGTGAAGTTTTCCATTCCTTCCGACAGCGAGTGTATAACACTCTGGAGTCTATTCATGAAGCAGTGAAAAGAGTGGAGAAGTGAGCCTGTGGGGAAGTTGCCCATGGCGACCAATCAGCTGCTCCGTACAATTGTATAGTATGCAAATTTTAAATGTTACTTCAATGCTGATTGGTTGCTATGGGCAACTTCTCCTCTGGCTCACTTCTCCACTCTTTTCACTGCTTCATGAATAGACCCCTTCGTACCTTATACTGCCTCTAGTTTATTATTCCAACTCTGAGCTGTATATGTCACGTTATTTGTATGCCACTTATATAATTACTAAAATTCGAATTATTATGATTTATATAGAGCCACCAATTACTAAGCGCTGTACAGAGAATGTGTCATTCACGTCACTACCTGCCCCACTGAAGCTAACATGTCATATACTGTAGTATAAGCCTCTGCTGCTGAGCTTTAGTAAAAAAAAAAAAAACACCAAAAAGTCAGCTGGGTTTTAAAAAGCAAACACATATGACTTCCAAGCAATGGAATCTGCATTACAGGCTAGTAAAACAAAGGGAATTTCCATATGATGACAAATTATATGGCAACAACAACTATCCCATCACCCTGGACTTTCTTTGTTGAATAGCGATCACGTCATTCAAAGCTCTATCACGGTGCAGCATTTTCTGAAGGTCACCACAGCGCTTCCGCTAATTACCCTTGGTCCAGAATAATTAATAAAAACACGACTTTGTATTAAACTAGCTGGCCTATGTAGCCTGTCTCTGCAGATATTTACATTAATTTGGTCAAAACTAAATGCACAGAAACCAACCATGTATTGGCAACCGGATTTAGGCTACACGTCTAATAAAGCATATTCAGAGTATCTGAATGGAAGGCTATGGGAGAGATTTATCAAAGCTTGGTGAGAGATAAGTTCCAACCAGTCAGCTTCCAATCAATCAGTATTTCAAAACACAACCTGAAAATGACAGATAGAAGCTGACTGGTTAGTACTTTCTCCAAGTTTTGATAAATCTCCCCCGATGATTCAGTAAGAAAACCATCACTTGGGTTAGACATATTTGTAATTAGTTATGAGGTAACCCCGCCATAACTTGTTGCCAGTTTAGCGTAGAACTCAATAAATACACATTGTATGCGACTTTGGACATGACGGCAGATAAAATCCATCTAGTCTGCCCTTTTTTACCGTTTGGGAACCTCAATCCTATTTGATCCTTAGTTCTTTGTAAGGATATTTTTATGTCTATCCCAAGCATGTTTAAATTGCTCTACTGTCTTAGCTTCTACCACCTTTGTTGGGTGGCTATTCCACCTATCCACTACCCTTTCTGTAAAGTCATTTTTCCTCAAGTTTCCTTTAAACTTGCCACCTTCCAGTTTCAGTGCACGTCCTCATATTCTAACACTTTTTTTTATTTGAAGAATGTCTCCCTCCTGATAGGATATAAGAAATACAAATCTCGTGGACAAAGTTCTTGTACATCAACTTCACTTTCAAAGTTACTTATCCAGTAAGGATCGTTAAGGCATCAGCTACTTCAAGATATAGGGATGCAGGTATTAATGTGTTCCCAGTAGCAGCAATAAGTATGATTTGTCTTTTATCTCAGCAATGCAAAATCACATACCGGCACATTTTATAAAACAAATATTACCAGTACGGCTCTGCTGTACCGACAACATGGACCTAGAGCGGTAACAGACTTCACAGGCCAGTCTCTGTAGATGTGCGGTCTGTACGCTAAGTACTGCAGCATGCTGGATATATAGGCTTCCCCAAGCAACTCACATTTTTACATTTTCCACCTGACTTCTACACCTTACCTCCCTTACAGTAAAGAACACTTCCGCCCTTACAGTAAAGAACACTTCCTATGCAGATTGTGACAAAGCCTTACTTCTATTCATAATTAACAATCCTAAAAAATGTGCCTGATAATCAATACATAATCTATGGTTCTTCCTCGGTTCTCCTCACATAATGTGTAAGTAGCATTGTTACTACCACAGCCTAGGTGTATAATTATATGCTTAATGTCTCCATTTCGGACAAGTATAGAAGAACGGGACTGGCGGCCACACAGGAGGGTGAGCGACTGCCTGTCTGCTTTATAGTCCAGGCTTTCCGTGTGACATCTGCGCATATACTGGAGGATATCAACGCATGCTGCACACTGTATTGCTTTGGCGGGGCTGTTTACTGTTGTCCCTGACATGATTTGAGGCTTCGCTAATCAATTAATAGCATGCGTGATAGAATACATAATGATGAAGAAGGTCTTCGCTTGGAGTTAATTTATCGGAGAGCGGGATGCCGGCTGTCAAGATCCCGTCAGCGGCACCCCGCCCGCCAGAGTGCCGGCAGTGGGGCGAGCGCTAAGAGTACCCTTGCAGGCTTGTTGCACTCCCCACGCTGCGGGCTCGGTGGCTCGTTGCGGTTGCCACAGGTTCTATTCTCAGTCTATGGGTGTCATGGACACCCACAAGTGGTAATAGCCTCCGTGCACTGGGATTACAGTGTCTGTATCCTAACCGCTGGGATCCAGAGAGCCGGCAAATTGATTGCATCCCCTTCGTTTCCAGGCTACAAATTATCAACTTCACCTAAGCAAACTAGATACAAAAAAGGATGGACAGAGAAACCCCTAAGCTTTTCAGTACCTATTTATTATTTCTGCAAATGTACTTGTATGTTGTAATGGTGATGCCACTCTTTATATTGTTTTAACGCTATTGTATTGAACGTTTGGAACCCAAATTGAATAACATTACCTGTCCCTGGTTCCGGACTCGAGTACAAAATCCAAATAGATCACATCAACCGCATTATTAAAGTCCAATATGAAATTTATGACCACTCATACTTACTTCCATCAATTTTCCCACAGCCGGACACACAGGTCGAAAGTGTTCTGGTTCCAATCTGTTTCCCTTTTTAAAGATTGCCTAATTTTTTTACATATTACCTCTGTTTTCCACCAATCTTGTGTCTCTTACGAGCGAGTCCGTAATCACGACAAATTTAAATGACTGAACTTTGTACCTTTAGCACACATGGGTGAATGCCATCCGGGCCTGGTATTCCATCTGTCAACTGTCCGTGAAAAATTCTCATGAGTGAAAAAGGGGGTAGCCTTTAATATCCGTGGCTATTCAGTTGCACTCCCTTCTTAACCTGACAGCCTCGATAAGTTAAATTAGCATATTAATGGGTATTAACACAGAGGGAGACATGTACCGAGCAGTGGTAAAAGTGGAGAAGTGAGCCAGTGGAGAATTGACCATGGCAACCAATCAGCTGCTCTGTATACCTTTATAGAATGGAAATTTTGAGTGTTACGTCAATGCTGATTGGTTACCATGGGCAACTTCTCCACTGGCTCACTTCTCCGCTTTTATCACTTCTTAGTAAATCTTCCCCAGAATCCGTAAAAATTTCACGGACTAGCGTGTTTAAAAGGGTCACGAGGACCGTTAATCTGCCAATCTGCTGAGGTTGGTGAAAAAACATGCCCATGAACTCCTGGCTTCGGGGCTAATTAGATAGCCATGGGGGAATCAATTAGCCAGCGGTAATATACTGTGATTAATGGAATACCCCACATTAATCTTGTTTACACCTAGCTGGACTTCATGTAGAACAAGTAACATTTAATGGTGTACATGTAATATTTATTTCATTGCACAATATTTAATGAGTTTTCTTTTTTTACATAGTAAAAAAAAAAGTTAAAAAATTCTACAATTTTTGTCCGTTTCATTTTTCTATTTACAAACTGGGAAAATGTTTTGGTTTTAATCTTCCTTGTTACACACGCCATATCAGGGATCAGCAACCTTTGCTAGGAGTGTGCCAGCTAAAATCTAGCAAAGCTCAGTCTACCGGTTCCCCAGTTCTATTCTATCAATCTATGTATATATTTTATATGTGTGTGTATGATGATTAATTATTAATAGTGGGACCTACAAATAAACAAAATATTTTTAATAAAAGAAATATGTGATACATTTCAAAGCACACAACTAAAAGGTTGGGGAAGGAGTGAGGCGACAGGATCAAAGAGCTGTGGCAGCCGGTAAGTCCATGAAACCGTCTTAGCTTATATAGGTAAATTACATCTGTTTCGGTTTATTGGTGTTGTATTCGTACGTGAATAAACAAATGTCTCCTTCACTTATAAAATACTGACCCCTTTATTCAAGAAACCTTCTACGGGTCTATACCCCATGGTAGTAATGTGGACCCCAGCATCCTCTAGGACAGGGGTGTCAAACACAAGGCCCGCGGGCCAAATCCGGCCCGCCAGACCTCGTCTGATGGCCCGCGGACTCACATTTCAAACATGGGTGGGTCCGTGGGACGCGCTTCGCTGCAGCCAATCCCTAGCCTGCCAGATTGATTGATGGCTCTGTGGCCCGGCTGCAAACTTTAAAAATAGGAGGTGGAGCCTTGCCAGTGCGGACTTGATGGCGCAGCTCTCCTCGATTTGGTGAGTTGTGCTTCGGACAGTGGATAACCTGCGGCTGGAGGAGGGTGTTGGGGTCTGAGAGCTGCCAGTGTTCCGCAGCCGGGGATCGGGGCTGGGTACTCCGTGATCCCGCGGCCAGCTCCGGGTGGTGATGCTGCTTTAGCTCTGAGCTGTTACAATCAGCGGTGACAGGGGGGCTGACTGTTCCCGCGGTGGGGGCTGGTTCAGGTCCCCGAGCTTCCGGCATTACAATGAGTCTCACTGACTCATTTAATGCCGCCACCAACGCTGCGCCTGTCTGCCCACCACCAGTGCCCCGGAGCCCTGTGCATTAAGACAGTCACTGCACAGTCAGTGACTCGGGTCCCGACTCCCGGCCGGAGGGGGAGAAGGAGATGCTCTGCTTTCAGCTCCTCCACCATAGACTCAAATGCTGCATGTGCCCGACTTGTTTAACTATTCCAAGTCCCTCTCTCTATTGCTGTTCACACAGACACCTGGCTGTTACACCCCGGTCCTGATTGTCACCAGCGCCAAAAGTTCATGGGAGGGATGCATAGAGTCACTGGCAGCCATCTCCATGCACAGTGACAGCCCCTGATTGTAAGCACTACTGATGCCAGGCAGGAAAATGCAATACTATTGTTGTACAAGTGGAAAGTGCTGCTCCTCCTCTCTCTCGCTCCTCTGCCCCCCCTCTCTCTTCATGTATCCCCCTCTATGCATCTCCTTCCTCTCTGTCTCCCCCCACTCTCCGTCTCTCCTCCTTTCTCGCTCTCTGTCTGTCTCCCCCCTTTCTCTCTCCGTCTCTCCCCCCTCTCTATCCCTATCTCCTCACTATCCATTTCCCCTCTCTTTCTCCCCCTCTCTCTGCTCCTCTCTCCGTCTCTCCCCCCTCTGCGTCTCCCCCCTTGCGCTCTCTCTCTGCGTCTCCCCCTTTCAGAGCTAGTTATTACTTACATTATTACAAAAAACAGTAATAATTGAATGCAGTGACATTAATTTATGATAATAAAGAGTGGACACATAGACCTACAGATACAACCGGCCCTTTGATGGGGACCAAACTGCTGATGCGGCCCCCAATGAATTTGAGTTTGACACCCCTGCTCTAGGACATAAGAGAAAAGGCAATGTGGTTGCCTCTTAGTTCCCCATTTAATAACGATACTTACTACCAGCGACATATTTTGTTTAGTATTGCAGTAACACTAACAAACATGCCATTGGTATTGAACATTACCTACCACTGCGGGGAGGTCCAGCGGCAGCACCCTCCACTCTGTTGCTGGCAGCCTACCCCTGCCTGCGATGGTCTGCTATGTCAGGTTATGTGATGTCTCACTGTTAAATGGGGCCCCTTATTTTCTAGTAAGAGGTCATACATAAGTGTAGAATTATTTAACAAAATGTAACTTTTGGACCTTAAGTGCAGATGGTTTATAAAAGGGAAATATGAACGTTCTTTGCAAATAACGATAAATCGGTTATCATTGTGGCATGAGTGCTTACAGATGTCTGGAGCTTCAAACCCTAATTTCAACCAGTCACAGCCCTAACTGTGTGGAGTTTGTATATTCTCCCCGTGCTTGCGTGGGTTTCCTCTTGGTACTCCGGTTTCCTCCCACAATCCAAAAATATACTGGTACGTTAATTGGCTCCCTGACAAAAATGAACCCTAGTGTGTGTGCAAGTTTAGGGAAGACTAGATGGGCCAAGTATTTCTTCTCTGCCGTCAAATTCTAGGTTTCTCTGTTTAAACCCTTGCAGGAAGAATCACTATCGGGGTAATAGTCGTTCACCAATTGGGGGATCCACTATTACATAAACAGTAAATTGGCCAAGTAGATTAAACATAAATACTTTAATGTAATATTCCACTATACTGTATTTATTCCACTGTAGTCAATATTATCTTATGTGTGCACAGTTTTCAGTAACCACTACCTCCGGAGAGCAAGCCAATATTACTGCAAATCGGTGCATTTAGCACTGAACGTCTGCTAATTAGAAAAAGTCACTTTGATATTTTGTTTAATGATTTTTTTTTTGCAATTGAAAAATAAATTAACGACAGTCCGCAGTCAGGAAAACAATTCCAGTGCAATCTAAACCAGAATGTGGAAGTGGTTAATAATGAAACCAGAGCCAGGAGAGGATTTGTGTCAACCCGGAATACAATTCCCCTGCTCACAGACTCTTTTAGGCTGTATTTCCTAGTGAAGTTTCTTTATCTTGTGAGTGGTGACTGCAGCAGAGATCACAATCTCCGAGCTGGGATTCCATCAGCTGTGCAGGGCCTGCCCTGGACTCCCAAACAAATAAGAACCACAGGACTTGTCACTAGTCATCCATCAACCCTGTCTTCTTGTTTAGTTCTGACTACAGCTGCGAGAGGGCTTCTACTTTAGATACAGTAGACCCCTAGTCATGTAGTTATTTACAAAGCTTAACACAAATCTATTGTTTTGCACTTAAGCACCTAGGTATAAAGGTTCTCGCTAGCAGGAGAACAAAAGTGCAGTTAATACCCCTTTCCCACTAGCTAGCACGGGTCGCAGCCGGGAGCCTGATACGGCTGCGACCCGTGCTAGAGCCCCCTTCTACACTGTGCTCACCAACCCGGCATATTGCCGGGTTGGTGACGCTGCTGGTGACGCGGCAGGGGCGGCGCTGGGAGATCACATGATCTCCAAGCGCCACCCTTCCATACACTGTGAACGGGAGCCGTATCGCATCGACACGGCTTCCGTTTACACTACACAGCTTACTGGGTTGAACACGTGTTCAACCCGGCAAGCTACCCAGGTAGGATTCCCGGATAACTTGATCCAGGAATTTGCATGGGAGGGGCCTTTTCCACTAGAAAAAAACACAGGTAAATGTGCGCGCCCGTGCATTTACCCGTGTTTTTAGAGCTAGTGGAAAAGGGGTACACGTGTACAGGGAGGAGTGTCACCATTATTATTGTTACTTATTTATATGGTGTCACATGGGATTAAGAGGAATGTAACGGAGAATAAACATAAAAGCAGTTCTTCCCATTCAGTCCTCGGGGACAAACTGACAGTGCCTGTTTCATTTATTCATTTATTACCAGTTATTTATATAGCGCCCACGTATTCTGCGGCGCTTTACAGAGAATATTTGGCCATTCACATCAGTCCCTGCCCCAGTGGAGCTTACAATCTATGGGGGTAAATCCAAGTTGATCGCAGCAGGATTTTTGTTATCAATTGGGCAAAACCATGTGCAGTGCAGGGGAGGCAGATATAACATGTGCAGAGAGAGTTAGATTTGGGTGTGGTGAGTTCAATCTGCAATCTAAATTGCATTGTAAAAATAAAGCAGCCAGTATTTACCCTGCACAGAAACAATATAACCCACCCAAATCTAACTCTCTCTACACGTTATATCTGCCTCCCATGCAGTGCACATGGTTTTGCCCAATTGCTAACAAAATTCCTGATGCAATCAACTTGGAATTACCCCCTATATTCCCTAACACATGTACACACAGACACAATCACATTAGGGTTCATTTTTGTTGGGAGCCAATAAACCTACCAGTATATTTTTGGATTGTGGGAGGAAACCAGAGTACCCGGAGGAAACCCACGCAAGTACGGGGAGAATATGTTTTCCATATTACCTCACAATTAGGAAGATGTACTAAACTTTAGAAAGCGATTAAGAGGCTAATTCAGGTTGGATCGCAAATTGCGATCCAACAGAAATTATAACGATCGTCCTGCGCATGCGCCCGCACTTTCCCGGGGTAAGGGGGGGCGCAGAAAATGGGATCACCTCTGCCTCTCAATCAGACAGAGGCGGTGGTGAGGCGGGGGGGGGGGGGGGGGGGGGGAGGCAATGCTCCGTTTCCAGGGCGTAGATGGAGGATTGCAGGGACTTGATCACGGCTGAGCCAGCAGGAGGCACCATCTATTTCTGATAGCAAGCAGAAATTGCGATGCGTTCGCAATTTCGGTTTGTTGAAGGAGGGTGGAGGCCTGTGATGGGCGGCACACTGCATGCTTGCAAAAGGATTGCAAATTCTGCTAATTAGCAGAATTTGCAATCCTTACTGAATTAGGCCCAATGTACCAATCAACTAGCTTCTATATGCCCGGTTACAGGCTGTGTTTGAAAAATGACAGAAGCTTATTGGTTGCTACTTTCTCTCTCTCCAAGGTTTGATGCATCTCCCCCAGAATGACAAGTGAAATAATAAGAACCAACTGTGGATCTTTCAAAATGTGTCATTCAGTAATGAATACACCTGTGCTCCAGCAAGCAATTAAGGAAAACATGCACTGTTATGGGCCCTACACATTGCGCGATCCGCCGCCGAGCTGCCCGACAGCGGATACGGCCGACCCGGCGGCGGGGGTGCAGTGACGGGGGGAGTGAAGGTACTTCACTTTCCCCCCGTCACCATAGAAGTGCAGGCAAATATGAACGAGATAGTCCATATTGGCCTGCATGCACAAGCGACGGGGCACCAGCGATGAACGAGCGTGGGGCCGCGCATCATTCATCGCCGGTGCCTCCACACTGAAAGATATGAACGGTATCTTGTTCATTAATGAACGAGATCGTTCATATCTTTCACTATTATTGCGCAGTGTGTAGGGCCCATTAGTGTGTCTCAAAGACTGGATTTGAGAAGCACTTGCCTACTTTAAATGTCAGAGTTTTCCCATACTCCAGGGAGTGTAGGCCAGCTTTCCGGACCATGCCAACTTCCCAGTGAAGTGAATGGCCGTCCCCGCAACTGCCGCAAATCGCGACATTACCTGGCCTGGGCCAAGCCACGATGGTGGAACTCTCCTCACCCTGCGTGGCATCTCATGCAGGGATGGTTTTCAGGCTTACACTTTAGTGAATACATAGAACTTACCACTGAGCAGACCCTGGCATGCTGGGGGTTGAGCTTCTGCTGTCCTCAGACCCTAACAGTATATCAAATCAGAATTAAACACATCAGTTCACACTGCTGATATTGTGCAGATAATGTGTTGGTGGGGGCCGCTTACAAACAGGCCCTTGTACATAGAGAATCCGCTGGAAATACTACATTACCACTATGCTGAGGGATAGCTAACCAGCTATTAGATGCAGGCTCAGCCATACAAAGAAAAAGGCCACAACTAATGCTAGCCATACATCAGGAAGATATCGTTCCAACCAGCCAACTAGTTGGCTGGTTAGAACGATAATCTGGCAGTGTGTGGGAGCAAACGATGATCAGCCGTTTGCTCCCACACCCTAGAAAACGGCCAAAAACGGTTGGTCCAACTAGTTGGGAAAATCAAACTTGTTTGATTTTCCCAACTAATCGTTCAGGTGTAGGGAGAACTTTCCCCCCAACTGAACGATAAGTAGGCGGACACTGGCCGGCAGTGTCCACCTACTTCTGTCACCATCACTGCCTGCTGGGCAGCACTGTGGACCATGAGCCGGGCGGAGGTTCAGGGGCAGCTGCGGCAGTACATCGCTGCTGCCGGGCTGCCCCTGTCACAACGGGACCCTCAGCAGTGGCGGCGGAGCGGGAGGAGGACCAGGGGCAGCTACGGCAGTTCATCACTGCTGCCGGGCTGCCCCTGTCACAACGGGACCCTCAGCAGCGGCGGCGGAGCGGGAGGAGGACCAGGGGCAGCTGCGGCAGTACATCGCCGCTGCCGAGCTGCCCCTGTCACAACGGGACCCTCAGCAGCGGCGGCGGAGCGGGAGGAGGCGCAGGGGCAGCTGCGGCAGTTCATCACTGCTGCCAGGCTGCCCCTGTCACAACAGACCACAGGCAGTGGTAGCGGAGGACACCCAGCAGTGGCACCCCTCCCGCGATACCCCATGATCGCGGCGCCCCCCGCACCCCACCCATGATTGCTGCACCCCCGCACGCCACCCCCGATCACTGGCACCCCACCTGCGGTTGCGGCACCCCACCCGCGATCGCGGCACCCCCCGCAGCTTACCCGCAATCGCGTCACCCCCCGCAGCTTACCCGCAGTCGCGGCACCCCCCGCAGCTTAACCGCAATCGCGGCACCCCCCGCATATCACCCGCAATCGTGGCACCCCCCGCATATCACCCACAATCGCGGCACCCCCCGCAGCTTACACGCGATCGCGGCACCCCCCACATATCACCCGCAATCGTGGCACCCCCCGCATATCACCCTCTGCTCCCCTCCTGCAGTCACTGCCCCCCAAGATCGCAGCACCCCTTCCCGCTCACCAGGGCCAGCTCCAGCCCGCACCGGTAATTCAGCCCCCCCCCCCCGCCCGCCCGCCCGCCAGGGTGTCTCTGCATTCGTGGAAAGGGGTCCCATGTGTAAACATGGGACCCCTTTCAGTCCGTTTGGTCCGGGTGTTCGGTTTGTTGTTTTGCCAAGTACGTGGATTATAAGGACTATGTTCCTTTAAATTGAAAGAGATAATGATTCATTAACTGACAAGTGAGTTTTAGGAGTGTAATAAAAGTAGGTCTATCCAAGTTTCCCGCTTGTGCAGCAGTTTGTTAAATGAGAACAGATCATAAAAGGGAGAGTATTCGCTATCTGTCTGTCTCACACATATAGATACATCCATTGCATGATAAACAACACGTGCCTGGCGAAACCCTACACTGTATGCGCATATAAACACACGTACACAACAACACAGGCTGAGGGAGAAATCTCCTCATAACATCTGCTGCTTGCGGTACAGCATTTTTAACCCCATTAGAACTTAAGAACTGCTCAGCCTGATACCATCCCCTCCAATCATTTCTACTGGGAAAGATAGGCGATTATTGCATACAAAAACAATGAGAAACTACATCTGAATGGTTTATATGATTCCGGCAGAATGAGATACCCAGCTGAACGCCAAGGTTTGTATATGCATGGGGGGGGGGGGGACATAAATGTAATACCATTTTACCATGAGTACAGATGGGTTGTGTTTGGGTGACCGGCGTTTGGGATCCCGATGGTCACCATACAGACGCCGGGATCACGACCTTTAGATTGCCGGTGGGAGAGCGTGACAAAAGCCCCTTGCGGCCGAGCATGCGCAACAAAAGCCCCTTGCGGCCGAGCGCAGTCGTGGACACCCACGAGCGGGAATAGTCCCTGTTAGTCGGCATGCCGACTGTCGGGCTCTGAGTTGGGTGGGATCCCGCCGTCGGTATAGTGACCGTCGGTCGGTCACACAACTACATCCCGTAGAGATGTGTCCTGGCTTAATGTTGCTTTAGTAATGCTATATAGACCCTCTCGGTGCACCAGGTCCTGAGTGACGCCAAGCGTCTTTCTCGCTCAACAAATTTGCATAGATAAAAACTGTGAGTGACAGAACTACATTGCACTGATCAATTTTATCTGTGAAATTTGCACATCTGTGAGCGACTGAATCTGTGTAATAACGACTCAGAAACTGCAGCTTTTTCTCATGCTAAGTTCCATTGTGCTTCATCTGCGACTTAGAACATGTTTGAAACAAATTCCTATGCTGTTATAGTCACAGCTCTCCCGATAATAGCTGCCCTTTGCAATGGCTGCCAGTACCTGGACGTCCAGGTTTATGACCCGGGAGTCTATCTGCGCATGCAGAGTGACACGGCTGCCGTGGGGTGTGCTGGGAGCGATCCGATCAGCTCCCTCTGACAGCACCGATGCGGGAAGGTCTTGGGAAATGCGGTAAAACCCCGAAAATGGGAGTTTTACAGAAATGACCCGTTAGTACATCCCGCCCCTATTAAGGACACCTCTGTATGTCTAAGAGCCATTTTGTATACTAAAATGGATAGGTATACTGTATCATCCATAGAACAATGCCACCTGGTCCAAAAATAATCAAGAAAAATACGACATGACATATTAAAGTATGTTTTTGTTTTGACAGAAGAAGCGGTGATCTACAAAACATATTGATACATGCATTTTAGCATGCATGAGAATAGCCTAATGACTTCCAGACATTTTTCTGTCTGTAAGACCTCAATAAACAGATGGGGTCTATTCATGAAGCAGTGAAAAGAGTGGAGAAGTGAGCCTGCGGTGAAGTTGCCCATGGCAACCAATCACCTGCTCCGTACAATTGCATAGTATGCAAATTATAAATGTTACTTCAATGCTGATTGGTGGCCATTATTATTTACTATTATCCTTTATATGGCGCCACAAGGGTTCCGCAGTGCCCAATTACAGAGTACATATGCATATAATCAAAACAGAAACAGTGACTTACAGTTGGAGACAATATAGGACTACAGGGTAACTAAGCATAGCTACATCAGTAGGGTGGGTGGGTGGGAAGATGATCAACTCCCACCAACACCCAGGAAGAGATAGCAGAAAGACAGTTGGAGGTACGAGTGAGGACAGCCAGGGAGAGATCAGGGGAGGAAAGCTAGATTTGAGTGTCATCAGCATAGAGGTGATATTGGAAGTTAAAATAACTAATGTGATCACCTAAAGAGGACGTATAGAGAGAGAAAAGGAGAGGACCAAGAACAGAACCTTGGGGGACACCAACAGTTAGTGGAAGTGGGGGGGGGAGTAGCGTCATGAGAGGAGACAGAGAAGAAACGATCAGAGAGGTAGGAGGACAGCCAAGAGAGGGCAGTATCATGCAGACCAAGAGAGTGAAGGATTTGCAGGAGAGGGTGATCCACAGTGTCAAAAGCAGCAGAGAGGTCAAGAAGAATAAGCAGAGAGTAGTGGCCCTTAGATTTGGCTACATGGAGGTCATTGCAGACTTTTGTGAGGTCAGTTTCAGTGGAGTGGAGAGAACAGAAACCAGACTGGAATGAGTTAAGCAGTGAGTGGGAAGAAAGAAAGGCAGTGAGGCGGTTATAGACAATACGCTCAAGGAATTTGGAGGCAAAAGGGAGGAGAGAAATGGGTCGATAGTTGGAGAGGGTGTTTGGATCAAGGGTAGGTTCTTTAAGAATACGGGAGACAAGAGCATGCTTGAAGGCAGAGGGGACAGTGCCTGATTGAGAAGGTGGGCAAGATGGGAACAGGCAGAAGGAGAGAGGTAGTGGAGGAGGTGGGAGGGGATAGGGTCAAGTGGGGAGGTGGTGGGGGTTGTGGAGGAACAGATGAGGGCCATGACTTCCTTACCAGATACGTGGGAGAAAGATGTCAGAGTTTGTGAGAGGAAAGGGGAGGGGTAGCAAGGGATGGATGGTGGTTGGTTGCTGGTCTAGCGGGATGTGATGTCCTGACATATGGAGTCAATCTTGAATGTGAAATAAGTAGCAAAGTCCAGAGCAGACAACGAGGATGGGAGAGGAGGTGGTGGTGGGCAGAGGAGGGAGTTGACAAAGGTAAAGAGGCGTCGGGGGTTGGAAGACTGGGTAGAGATGAGAATTTTGAAGTATGATTGTTTAGCGAGGGAAAGGGCAGCACTGAAGGATGAGAGCATAAATTTGAAATGGAGGAAGTCTGCCTTAGAGCGTGATTTCCTCCAGTGTCGCTCGGCAGTACGTGAGCATTTTTGAAGATATCTAGTGCATTTGGTGTGCCAGGGATGAGGTGCTGATCTGCAAGGGTGAATAGTGGTAAGTGGACCTACAGAGTCAAGAGCAAAAGTAAGAAATGCATTGTATAAGGATGTGGCTTGTTCAGGGCATGAGAGAGAGAATAGGAGAGAGAAGTGAGTCGAACAGGGAGGGTAGGGATGAGGCGTCAATAGCCTCAATGTTACGCTTAGTGATGGTAGCTTTAGGAGGGAGAGATAGGGAAGCGGAGATAGATAAGTTGAAAGAGAGCAGGTGGTGGTCAGAGAGGGGAAAGGGGGAGTTGGAGAAATCAGAAGTATTGCAACGGTGAGTGAAAACCAGATCCAGTGAGCTCCCGTTCACATGGGAGAGTGAGGAGGTCCACTGGGAGAGACCAAGTGAAGAGGTGAGGCTAAGGAGTTTAGATGCAGGTGATTTTGTGGTGTTATCGATAGGGATGTTGAAATCACCTAAGATAATGGAGGGAATGTTAGAAGAGAGGAAGTGAGGTAGCCAGGAAGCAAAGTTGGGGAGGAATTTGGAGGAAATGCCAGGGGGACAGGAAATGACAGCAACTCAAAGATTAGTAGGTTGGTAGAGGCGTATCGCATGGACCTCAAATGTAGAGAATGTAAGGGACGGTTCTGGAGGTATAAGTTGGTATGTGTAGCTAGAGGGTAAAAGGACCCCAACACCACCACGTGGCAACCCCCGGGTCGGAATGTGTGTGAGAATGTGAGGCCCCCAGCAGAGAGAGCAGCAGGAGAAGTAGTGTCAGAGGGGGTAATCCAGGTTTCAGTAATAGCTAGGAGATGCAGCGAGTTGGAAATGAAAAGGTCATGAGTGGGGGCCAGTTTGTTGCAAACAGATCTAGCATTTCAGAGGGCACAGGATAGGGGGTAAGAGTTTGTGGGAGAGATGTGAATGAGATTATCAGGATTGCTGTAGCGTTGAGGTAAGATTATTTTGGAAGGATGGGATATAGAGGGTGTAATGAGGGTCCTTTGCTAGGAAGGGAGACTGCAGGAGTCAGGCATGGTGGGAGTGCAGTATGATAGTGGTGGAGGCGAGGTGAGGTGAGAGGCAAAGGAGGAGAGAGCAGGGTTGAGTGGTGGGGTAGAGAGCCTGTGACTGGGCAAAAGTAAATTGCAATGGGGAAACAGAAGAGGAGGGGAAGGGGGGCAGAGGGGAGGTTCTTATCCACTGTGGAGACACTTCCCCACTGGCTCACTTCCCCACACTTTTCACTGCTTCATAAATAGAACCCATAGTGTAACAGGGTTAGGGGAACATGTACTCTCTCCTGAGATAGATGGCAGTGCACAGCAGCTGAGAGGTCACACAAGTCCAAGGTTTCTGGTGCAAATGGCCTCAACCAGTTTTATTAAGCAGAAAAATTAAATAAACATCAAAGTAAACACCTCGCCATCGGGTACTAGCTAACCATAAGTCATTCCTGACTAACACTACAAACCATAAGTAGCATATCACTAAGTCCCCTTTTCCACCTCTGTAGCACGGGTCGCAGCCGTGTAGCCTGACACGGCTGCCACCCGTGCTACAGCCCCCTTCCCACAGCGCTCACAACCCGGCATATTGCCGGGTTGGTGACGCTGCTGCTGACGCAGCAGGGGCGGCGCTGGGAGATCACATGATCTCCCAGCGCCGCCCTCCCATACACTGTGAACGGGAGCCGTGTCGCCTCGACACGGCTCCCGTTCACACTAGACAGCTTACCGGGTTGAACACGTGTTCAACCCGACTAGCTACCCGGGTAGGATTCCCGGATCACTTGATCCGGGAATCAACAGGGGGACCCTCTTCCACTAGGGAAAAACATGGGTAAATGCACGCACCCAAGCATTTACCAGTGTTTAAAAAGCTAGTGGAAAAGGGTATAAGTATAGCTCACTTGAATCCAGTAGCAGGTTCTCTCACAGAGACTCTGTAGACTCCATTTTCCCAGGCAGTGTAAGAGACCTAGTGAGCATGTCAACAGCCTTACAACACTCATGCAGCCAAAATCACCAATTAGCCTTCTGTGAGGCCAACAGGCCCCAAGACCCGTACTGGGCCTTAACAGATGGAG
This sequence comes from Pseudophryne corroboree, assembly GCF_028390025.1. Taxonomy (NCBI): domain Eukaryota; kingdom Metazoa; phylum Chordata; class Amphibia; order Anura; family Myobatrachidae; genus Pseudophryne; species Pseudophryne corroboree. The sequence continues at coordinate 82,766,794 of NC_086445.1, forward strand.
CCAGCCCTCTCTCTCTCCATCCAAACTCCAGGACCCCTTAACCGCTTATAACAAAAGCCAAAAAGCTCTCAGCAGAGCAAACACAACATTCCTGGGGGTTTTAAAAAAACATAGGTTAGAAACCTGCCTTCAGACACTAATCCAGTGTTCTTGTCACAATAGGTTACAAATAAGGGCGGTATAAACAGAACCAGACACCTTAGTATGAGATGATGTTCATATGTTTAACTCATTTTCACTGTACGACACTGAAGTGCGATATTCCAGAACCCCCTTTCTGAACTAAACTCCCCAATAGCAAAGACTTCCTGCCTAGCATGCAAGCGGATCTGGTGATATGACCACCAGAACAAGCTTCCATAACTGGATGCCAATACAGTGCCAAGGTGCCAGACACGGACTAGGTGAGCCCGTGCCATGGGGTATTATTTCGCTGACCCCTGTGGCTCTACTATTTAGAAGGTTGGGAATAACATCTTTGTATTTTGCTTTACAATAACCTACGACCGTGCTGGAAAATAGTGCAGCTCAGTGTAAACAGCTTAATTTATGCATGGGAAGAGAACAACATGAAAGTATCTGCAAGTGGCAACATATACGGAAATTAAAATCACAATTTAAAAAGTAAATAAATCTTCTCTATGCTCTTAGGAATGCTCGTGACAACCAACAACAGCCATGCTCATGCCAGGAGCACAACATTATTTTTTTCATGTGTACAACACTTCAACAACACCCTACGTAATCCTACTGAAGAGAGAAAACATGTTCTAATGCAGAGTGCAGGGTTCTAATGCAGAGTTCTAATGCAGAGTGCAGGGTTCTAGTGCAGAGTTCTAATGCAGAGTGCTGGGTTCTAATGCAGACTGCAGTGTTTAAAAAAAATTGCAGAAACTAATAAAAAAAAAAAAGATTAACACAGTTTTTGGTTCCTGTACATGGTTTGTGTATAAGAAATGCCTTGCATAATTATGATATGAATAGCTTTCTGTCACGGGCGACTTGGAACAGATGAATGTTCTGCAGATCAGTAGATTGATCATCAGCAGATGATCTGCAGATTGGTGAAACAGTATTGGCTACTCTCTAGGGTCCGCCTATGGGCAGCCCTGCTCACAGATCACGGGTAGTGCTAGTCCTAATTTATTCTGAAGCTCCTTATTGCATAATTACTCATATCTGGCGCTCTCTGTACTGTGAGAGATTAATATCACAATTATAACAATTTATTTACATTCCCAAGGAACCCTTTTGCCTAGGGCGGGTAGAATATATACGTGTTATTGTGAATTCTCATTTGGGTAATCTACATTCAAAAGCAACGCTGATCCAATTCCTGCTTCTATATTCGTTTATTTACATTACATTGGTGTTGTTGTGCAGACCAAAGCTTAAAATGTAGCAAACATATGTACTTTAAAAACAAAAAAATAAAGGCTTATTATATAGTGGCACCATGTTGTTTTACACACTATACGTGGACAAGAAGAACAGAAGGCCAGAGTATGCCATGGCGTCGATAAACCACGAGGATTGTGTGGGGTCCTATTGGATATTTTTAGTCAGCTGGTTTTAGTGGGTGGGGTTACAGTTTGGTGTATTTAAGGTTTGGGGTCACATGGTATAACACTCTTTGTGAAGAATTTGCCTCCTTCTCACTCTTTAGTTTTAGTTTGATTGTTTGTTGGCTATTTACGGACTGCGGTAAAGAACGTTAGTTGATTCAGCTCGGGTGCAGATGACCGGGTTTTTTTTTGGGTGCACTCATCTTGACTGAAGTCTAATACACCCCGCCGGGGGCATCAGTACACTTTACCGGGTGAATTGTTATGTTGCAAGGTTGAGTTGGGTAGCCTTTAGCAGTGTTGTAACAGCGCTCCACTACGCCTTGTGTCGCCAACGCCCTCGATTACGTCTCCTGACCAATGATGTCACAGAAGGGGCGGGGCCACTGGCACCGGTAAGTGCTGCACCGCTTGGAGCGTCCTCAGGACACCCAGCGGGGCTACACAAACTGCTGGGTGCCTGCCTGCAGCATGTTAAACATCCTGGCTGCCCTTTAGTTTTGTGTTGTTTGTAAGTACCCATAGGGCGGACTCCGACAGCCATGCGGGTTGCGCTGATTATTGGCCATCCTTTCTTGCCAACATACAGTCTTAACCAGGTTAATCTTTTCAATAAATAGCTAACCTTTTTTAACACTATTTTATTGTCTCTGTGTCACCATTTTATTTAAGGTTACGTCACCTACACACAAGACACACATTAAACCTTTATAAAGACAATAGAGAGACAGGAGCCTTGTGTGTCCCTCATATGCAGTATAAATGTACAGAGTGCTGCGTTACGTCACGCTGGTTTGTGTCGCTATATACCGCTCTGTAATAACCACCTAAGAATTGCTAATATCTGATCATTAGTATTGACCAGAGCCAGATTGTGCCACTGTACAGAATGGATGTGCATGGATGAAGCTTGTAAATAACAAAGGTAACCAAGGATAAGGGAGAAATGTTTTACAGATGGGGAGAAGCGTTCCCTTCTCTACTGGATAACCTTTGATATTCTCATCCAGCCTGGAGTGTGAGTCACGCTATCAGCTTGATGCTGTCAGTGGCTAGAAAACATAATTAACTGCCTTATCTCTCGTCATTCTCAAGCATGATCCATCTGAGGAGAGGGTGTTCTTCCTCACCCCGAATGTGACCTCACGACCCAAAGAGATGAACACCTGAAGAACAATAAAAGGTTCTGGGACATGGAGAGGATGAGTTTTGCGCAAGTACCCACACTGCCAGCGGGCAGCGGTATCAGGATGAGACGGTCAATGATGACAATAACCTCTACCAGGTTCACGTCGCTGAACCTGAGCACTTATGGAGTTAGAGACTGCTGAATGGGACAGTAACACTATGACCTTTATGACCCCGACATAATAGAAGTAGAGGGACTTTGTGATGTCATCCCAAGTAATGGGGTCACTACAGCTATGTCCTTACCTAGCTACGGTAGTTTATGTACATACAGCAGCTGTGAAACTACAAGGCCCAGCAAGTTCTGCAACCAATGACTTTTACTTCTATTATGTACACACATGTATATCTTCAATGAACTGTTCTTGATCTTTACACAGAGAAGACCTGTCCTTGTGGTAGAAGAGCCTTCCTGTGTGGATGGGTCCCTCCACAGTTGGACTGTGCATTTAAAAGGCTTTGAGAACGTGCGCTCAATGGTTAAAGTGAAGCCTGTGCACAAGGCCTTAATGTACCAGAGAAGCATGCACCAACTATATACCACAGCTAAGTACAGGACTATAAAGACTGCCACTAAACGTCAAGTTCCATTCAACAGAAATTCACGGAAATAGTGTAACATACATAATAACAAATAAAGTCTTCCACAGAAAACGTTACATATTATACTGTATAGTGCAGAACAAGCACTCTGTGTCTACAGCATTTCCTGGTTAGTTGATTATTTATCCAAGAGGAACCGACATTAAAAGGGGACAGGACTTCCCACTCCAGCCCTTCCTAAACCCAGCATGAGGGCAAAGCCCAGGATACCCCACACACAGAAAATCCATCTGCAACAGAGGCAAAGTCTGCTTTTGTCAGAGTCTGGGTTCTCAGAATCAATAGTTTATTAACTAACAGTAACATTTATCACTTTGTGCAATGGTTTCGTCATAACATCAGTTGGGACGAGGTGGCTGCAGGCCAGGTCATCAGTGCATCTCCATGACTCAGACGCTATTTTTACTTTTTTACTGTATCAGCAGTTAGAATGCATTTCATTCGTATCAGGAAAATTAAATAAAATGTGATTTGGTGGGGGGGGAGGTTTTTGCTGCGCCTTATGAATTGGCAAAAACAGGCAATATCCATTGTAAGACGGCAGTCTAGCTATTCACTAAGAACTGGGTCACTGATTTTGACCCTAAAGTTACTTCAATTCGCTAGCAAAGGATACTTTGCAGCTTAAAATGCCAAGGACGGCCACTGTGCATTGTGGGTAACCTGGATGTGGATAAAATGGCAAGAAAATAAGAAAATGTGTTTTTGGGTTGATGCACTAGATTTCCAGGCCTGAGAAGAATAGCATGGTAGTCATCCGTATCAATTACACAGGCTGGAATCAACAGGACAAGTTATAGGGGATGAGCAAAATCCTGAAACATAGATGACTAAAAGTATATATTAAATGTATATCCAAGGATAGAAAATTAAGCAAAAAACAAACAAAAAAAACCAGAACATAGTATAACTGTATAAAAATGTGATCTGTTATCCTGACAAAGCTACCAAATCAGAAACTTTTTCAAGTCACATGAGAGCAAGGTTACCAAAGTGGCAACCTGCAGGGCGGACGTAACCCTTCAAGGCTTGTGCTCAAACAATGCCATCATCATCATCATCATCTACAGAACGTATTATACAACATTTATTAAGGTATTTGGCTGCCACTATGGTATTTAGAACATATAGGCCTTAATTTTTAGTTGAATAGTGTTATGACACAAGAATAAGTGTATTTAAGCGGAACAGTACAGACTGTGTGCGACCGGATGACATCACGATTCCGGGTGGTTATGATTTTGCGTAGAGATTACTATTCTTTAAGTTGCCTTAGTGGGCTCAGTTCACCCCTCCTACGGTGCAGGGACTCCCTCTCACCTTCAATAACCACCTGTTACTGTCTCCTCCCACTGCGTGGTGGGCGGTTTACTCGCTGTGACCCATATCGGCACCTGGAAGCGCATCTCCTAGGCTCCTACCACTGGCATCTGGAACCCCTCAGTTTATCTCCCCACTGGCCACTTCCTATGGACCAGGGCTGCCCTTGGCTCGAGGTCATAGGTTACAAGCAGATGCAGACGTGATCTTGTAGCAAAACATTTATTTATCACCAATTGTCTTTGAAAAGACAACTCCCTGGCTAAAGATGATTTGGGATATCAGCATACAGATCATCAGAGGCTACACACACCATGATGTCCAAGAAGTCATATATTGGGGCCATATCAGCACTATTTAACCTGTATCAGCACACACGCACCGTTGGCAGGGGATAAAGATTTCTTGCATTTAAAATTAGCATCAGGAAACAATGTTTTCCAAAAGAGGATTCATACTTAATTTATTAGTAATCTGTCAACTGTGTTTATCCTTTGAAATATTTACCACTTATCACACAGAATATTTAGTCAGCGGGAAGCAAACAGAAGTATTTTGATTTAAACACAATCTGATTTAACACATAACAGTCTCCTTCCTTATTAAAGTCATCTGTAGAAACCGCCAATATACTGTACAGGAATACCAAAGGACAAAGGACGCACAGGCCCTACAGCATTGAAGGCATAACTAACATGTTATTAGCTGGGTGTGTGCAAATAGGATTTTGTCCTTTAACAAGATGGGGACTAGTATTTATCATTACAATATTTGTGGCATATCCTACAAAAACACGTATTTTCGGGGGATAATTGCAAATATTACTTTTCCATAGAGGGATTGCAGTAGATATCTCAGTCTCTGCATCTCCAGAAAACCGACGCCACCCCATAGGTTTATATGGGGGCTGAGAAGCTGTCAGATTTCCCAAACGGTATCCGAACTCCAGGTCGACAGCACAAAGGTCGACACACCTTAGGTCGACACCAATTGGTCGACACACCTTAGGTCGACAGGGACAAGGTCGACATGGGAAAAGGTCGACATGAGTTTTTCACGATTTTTTTCTTTTTTTGAACCTTTTCATACTTAACGATCCACGTGGACTACGATTGGAACGGTAAAGTGTGCCGAGCGAAGTGAAGGCACCATGCCCGAAGCATGGCGAGCGAAGCGAGCCATGCGAGGGGACGCGGTGCACTAATTGGGGTTCCCGGTCACTCTACGAAGAAAACGACACAAAAAACCCCATAAAAACTCATGTTGACCTTTTTCCATGTCGACCTTTTGTCCATGTCGACCTTTTGTCCATGTCGACCTAAGGTGTGTCGACCAATTGGCGTCGACCTAAGGTGTGTCGACCTTTGTGCTGTCGACCCTCAGTCCCAGACCCTTCCCAAACTCCAGAATACGAAGTATTCCTGAGTTTGGCCCGATGCTGCAGCCTATGGGCTACATTTTGCATATATTACCGGCAATGGTACCAAGCATGCACAGTAGCACTCTGGGAGTTAGATAGAGAAATGAAGAGACTACTGATGTGATCACGTCATTCCAAACACACGGCAGGGCCTTCATGTGGTATTTTATATCATTTATAATTGTTGTTTATTGTGACGATAAACAAAATTACTGTACTTATCAATAAAATATTGCTGGGGCAGCCATCTTGTGCTATCAGTTCCATTTTGGGGACGAAAAAAAGCTAAAAACAACCGTTAAGAATACAAATAAAAAAAATATTAAGCAGAAGATTTTAGCTATGTGATAAATATGCCCCTCCGCGGATGTCAGCACAGTGCTGCAGTTCCTGCTGTTTTGCAGAAGCCCTTATTACCTTGATAAACTATCCTCTCGGCAGCAATCAATGCTACACGCAGACTGCTTTACTGACTATACCTGTTTATAGATCACACTTCTAAGAAAACAAACAGTTCAGAGCCGGAACAGTCTTTGCTTCAAGTACATACAGCTCTGCCTGCATCCCAAATTGTGTGAACGATTGCTTACCAAGTGATTGGAAAATACACAGCAATTGCTCAACAAAACCACTGGGGGCAGGAGGTTCAAACTGCCTGTTGTGATCACGGGATCCGGACTGAAAGTCGACAGTAACTAGATCGACAATGTCTAGGTCGACCACTATTGGTCGACAGTAACTAGGTCGACAGTGTCTTTAGGTCGACATGTTCTAGGTCGACAGGTCAAAAGGTCGACATGAGTTTTTCACAATTTTTTTCTTTTTTTGAATCTTTTCATACTTAACGATCCACGTGGACTACGATTGGAACGGTAATCTGTGCCGAGCGAAGCGAAGGCACCATGCCCGAAGCATGGCGAGCGAACGCAGTGCACTAATTGGGGTTCCCGGTTACTCTACGAAGAAAACGACACCAAAATAACATTAAAAACTCATGTCGACCTTTTGACCTGTCGACCTAGAACATGTCGACCTAAACACCCTGTCGACCTAGTTACTGTCAACCAATAGTGGTCGACCTAGACATTGTCGACCTAGTTACTGTCGACTTTCAATACCACACCCGTGATCACTTGGTTCAAATCTGGCTTCATGATAAATCTGCATTATGGGTGGGGTTGAGGACTGGGTTAAAAGCAGGGGTCTATTAATTAGTCAATGACACCCCCCTTTTTTTTACGTTTTTGCTACAGAAAGAGGTTATTCCCACAACTACATATTTATCAAGAGGTACTATATACCGTAAGAAACCACTGATGCCAGGATGCCACCTTAAATCTGCCAACTACAGCTCCAAGATCTCCCAGCTGATCGCAAGTTGCAGGTTATTACAATTGGGACCTAGACTATTATTGGACAACCTTTTGGAAACCTTAATCATACCCCTTTCAAACTGCCAGCTTTTAAAAACGTATTATTGCACACGATCGCGTATAACCCGTGTTGCAGTGCGTTCTGAAAGGGGCCAGTTGAAATAATCCGGGTTGAGGTATTTCCACTCGGGTAGCGAGCAGGGTTGAACGAGTGTTCAACCCGGCTCGCTGAGCTGTGTGAACGGGAAAGTCGGGTCGATGCGGCCTGTTTCCCATTCACACTATAGTGACAGGTGGCACGTGGAGATCATGTGATCTCCAAGCGCCACCCCCGTCCACATCACAAACCCGGCATTATGCTGGGTTGGGGACTGCGGCAAACAGGGGCTCAGGCGGGTCGCACCCAGGAAGCACCCGTGTACGGCTCCCGGGTGCGACAAACCTTACGCGGCCTGAAAGGGGTATTACTGGTTTGGTGCCAAGTGAGAATTTCAGGATTTTACAGACAACCTATCAGATTCAAGGGGGCCAATTGAGTGGTGGAGCTACTGGGCATCTATTGGAGCTATTCAATTGTTGCTCTAATCAGATGCCAATTAGTAGTTACAGTAACACACCTGATAGTACTGGGGTTAGCCGCGTAAAGCAGCTAAACCCATCTTAAGATATTAATTGGGCGCCCAATGTCCGGGTTTGGGGCGCTTTGGGTGCCCAAACAAACTATGAACTTGTTAACACATTTTTTTTTTCTCGTACCTCCAGAGGCTGCAAGAAAAAATGTGACTGGTGGCTACTGAGTGACGAATGTCTCATCGGGGAAACAATTGAATGGCTCCAAAGGACGGCCAGCATGGGGCGGTGCCACAATTGAAACATCCCTAAGGTTTCACCTAATACACTGTATACTAGCGATGGACAACAGGCGGACCTGGGGCCGCATTCGGCCCCCAGCCCTTACATGCTGTGTTTTCTTATTCGTTCACTGTAACTTATAATTCTTGCTATTATTACAGATCGATATCTCTTTCATTGATCAAATGTACTTTATTTTCAACTAAGAATAAGAGTAATGTGCTGTCCTTTTAAAAGTTCGGGGGCTTTAGGATGCACCCCTGGGGTGTATCAGGCTGTCCATCCCTCCATGAAAACAATGATAGCTGAAAATCAGATTGGTGGCCAGTGGTAATCCCTTTTCTCTTTTGCGACGTCCTAGCAAATCTACCCCATGGAATTATTTTTTAAGGGTTTACAGAGGAGATTTATTAAACCTTGGATAGAGATAAAGTGCAGCTTCTGTCATTTTTCTAGCACACCCTGTACAATGACAGCTGACTGGCTGATATGAGCAACTTCTCCACTTCTCTCTCCAAGATTTGATAAATCTCCCTCCCTTTTCCAGAGCCCAACATCCTGAAGAAGTTTAAGCTAAACCTCCACCTATTGCAGTGTGTTGCTCTCACCAATAGGATGCCTTTAGTCTTTTAAAAACAACTCCAGCTTTAAAGTGACCCATTTATAATTTCCACTTTCAGCTCATTTCTCTCATTATGCTATAAGGCCCTTAGACAAAGTTGCCCGTTAACCTACGGTCTGTGTGCCATTTAGCAATAACCCGCTGTGCCAAATCCTGTGCCTCAAGCCTGTTCCTATATGACATGATGCAGGAGCACTTGGCCTCCTACAGTATGACTAGAGAGCATTCCTGAAACCAAAAACAAGTCATAAAAAAAATGCTGTGTAAGAGAGTGTCTACAGCTGGCCGGGAAGCCAAGGGTTAACACCAGCAGCAATGTGCACAAACCCACCCCCCCTACCCCACCCCACCCCACCCCCCTTTGCTTTTTTCGCTCAGTCCAATAGGGTGGTTGAAAGCATTATATGTAATCTGATGCCGGGAGCACAGGCAAAAAAAAATAACTGCACACACTATCCTTTCATAAGTAGATAAAAACATTATTATTAGGTGTTTGTTTTTGTTTTTCCCTGAATGTCCACTGCCGCTTCGGGAGAGAGAGAAAAAAAATCCTGAAACGGTCTGCAATTTGCTAAATCCTCCTATCTGCAACTGTTCCATTCAACAAGATCCTTTTACATAGGATCCAGCTGCCAAAGGCAGGGGAAGGTTTGACAAACAACTGATGTTGGATCCAGGCCAGCGCTATAGAAGAAAAACATCTCCCCCCCACCCCTAACAAAGAACTCAAAAGTAAGATACGGATAGGAAACATCAGCTTCAACACCCCTGCCCAGGCTCCCAGAAAAGGGGCGATGAGTGGGAACGTAGGTTTACATTAATACAGATTGTCCCCCCAACAAACTTTGCAAACGTTACATTTCTCGTAATAATCAAGGAGTATTTGGCTTGTTTCCGACACTATGAGGGTGATTCAGAGTTGTACGATAATGCATTTGCTGCTGCGACCCCGTACGCAAACACTGAGTGGACATATGCAAATGTCGCAGCTGCTGGCATTTGTATTGAGACGCCCAAATCTCAGCGGCTGGGTACAAAGATTATAGGAGTTGTGAGTAGTTCTATCGTCTCGCAGAATAGCCGCGTGCACCGAGGCCATTTTTATTGCGTACTGGTTTGCAGATGCAGGCTGTGACAAGCCCGACATGCCTGCTCCACTCACAAATGGTCCCTGACGGTCAATCTCTTTGTGAATAAATCCAGTCTGCGACCGCTGTTGCAGGACCATCGCAGCACAGTCGTAGCGCCACTTAGTTGCAAGCAGTCGGCTGAAAAAATAATAAAAATAAATCAGCATTGCATACAACTCTGAAGCAGGCCCTGTGCTGGGGGGGGGCAAATCTCCTGGATGTGCGGTCACTATGCTCAGCTGAGCGCTGCCTGAGAATTGTGGTAGTTCAACATCATCCACTGCGCAATTCTACAAGGGGCGAGGGTAAATTGCCAATGCTGGTGTCTACGAGGTGCCGGAATGCCAACCGTCCCGCGCGACGTTCCAATGCCACTTAATTGACAACATTGAGAACTGAATTCCAGCCGATTAGAGGAGAAAAAACTGCGGCTAACGGGCAACGCGGAATTAAAATTACTTTTACGATGGTTAGTTATATGAAGCTGCATTAAACAGATTACACAGCTGGGCCTTCAAACACCGAGAGGGATAATCTTTCTTACTTTTCTTTTTTTTTTCCCTTCCCCAATAAGATTATGAACAACACTGGAATGTAGACACCATTGGTAAATTAACCTTTTCGAGACCTCCAAGGTCACTAGTTACATTTTTTGGTGAGGCAGAGCACAGACCAAGCACTGCATTCCCCTTACACACACCCCCCCCCCCACCTGTCACTTTCTACCCCTATGGAGCAGTATCTGATCTGGTCTCACTATGCGACACAGTAGGGTCTATACAAGTGCCACATTGACAAGGACTAGAAGCACAGCGGCACGTCTTCAGGTCAACTCCTACTATATCTATTACAATCTAGCTTCGGGTCTATTAAATGGGCGTTTCACAAGCAGTTTCTTGATGGCTGGTGAGCTCTGCAACCCACGGAAATTAATCTCTTTTTTCATTCTTACCGCCAATAGCTGTAGTTATTATAATGTTTAACTCACCACTATTGGCTACCATGTCTTTGGGAAGATTGACGCTAATTACCTGGTGTGATCACGCCGTCACTGATAACTCTGGAGACTCGATGACGCCACCACCAGACCAGCTTCCAGAAGTGTAGTTTGCAGACCATTAGACATCTAGAATGTCCCCTCCAGTAGATGGGGACGTTCCCAAATGGAGTACATTCATTAAATGTGGCGATGAACGCTAAGAAGACCGGCTTAAGGCTCTCCCGCATTTCGCTACCCAGATTCATGCACTATAAATGCAGAGCGGACTCCGTAAGGCTCAGATGTTACTGTCTCAGATTACGGAGATGTTTCTAAAATAGAAGCTGTGGTTATTCTCTCTGGTAAAGGGGCTTTTCTGATCTGTATATACTGTTATTATGCCCAGGGTGTGAAGGATTAATGGTATATATAGTTACCAAAACAGGTTAAGGATCCATTGGTATGCTCGGAGTTTCACCCTATTCAATGTCAATTTAAGACAGCTCAAGGATGCACAATCTGTGGCCTTCCAGTTGCTATGAAACTACAAGTCCCAGATATTAGCACTCAGCTATCTGGCAAAGCATGCTGGGATTGTGGTTTTATAACACCAGTATGTAGAGCCACAGGTTGCTCTACACTGACCAGAGGTGCCAAGAGGGGGGATGGGGCAGGTACCGTTTTCCCGAGCCTGGGAGAGATGGAGCTAAGACCCCGTTTCTGTGGGCACAATATGCCAAGCAGTACATGACCACACCTCCATGATTGGCCATGCCCCCTCAGAAGTTTTAGTAAATATACCCCCTGCTTACTTCAAACTTGCCTTTGTTGTTACCACAATCCTTTTTCAACTTCATGGGCTCAATTTAAATACTTTGTGGTAGCCTTGAAATTATGGATTTTAATATGCAGCAAAAGGTGGTGATGGACGGAAAAAAAACAAAAAACACAGTTTTGGGCCAAAATCAGAATGTATTGGGGACAATTTGGTTCATTGTTGCTGACGTTACAATGCCGTTGCAACAGAGACTTGTGGGCATCACTGTCAATTCACCAGTAATTGAATGAAGTCCAATGTTTAATTCAGGAGAACCATGGCATACATAATAATAATAATAATAATTTTATTTATATAGCGCTCTTTCTCCAATAGGACTCAAGGCACTTAACAGATACATAGCATAATATAGTACAGAAAATAATGAAGTACATTTTCATAAAATACAGAAGCATGAAGACACTAAAAGGGACATTATAGAAATGCTTGAGTAAACAGGAAAGTCTTGAGTCTACTTTTGAAGGATTCTATAGTTGGGGCCTCTCGCACTGTGCGGGGAAGTGAGTTCCATAGAGTCGGAGCCGCATGACTAAAAGCTCGACCCCCAGATGATGAATTACGGTAGATTCTAGGTACTGCTAAAAGACCTTCATCTACAGATCGCAGTAATCGAGTGGGGCAGTATGGGGGCAGAAGCTGTTTCAGGTACCTTGGTCATGTAATGCTTTGAAACTCAGTAAGCCAATCTTGAAGATGATTCGCCATCTTACAGGCAGCCAGTGAAGGGAGTAGAGGATGGGTGTTATGTGGCTAGAACGGGGCTGGTTGGTTAATATCCCTACCTCTCCCCCTCAGACTCTCCACCTCTCTACAAAACTTCAAACGGGCTCTCAAGACCCACTTCTTCACCAAACCCAGCCAAATCTCATCCTAAACCTCTGTTCCACGCTCTCTATGTACCCCATCTGTCTCACCCCTGTCTGTCTACCCCTCCCCTTTAGAATGTAAGCTCTCACGAGCAGGGCCCTCTTCCCTCATGTGCTTACCCTTTTCTTACTTTAATAATCTTCAGCTGCACCAAATCCAGCAGTCTTCTGCCACCTGATACTTATTCCAGTGTCATCTGCTGATGTAGCTATGTTTATTTACCCTGTACTTGTCCTATATTGTCGTCAACTGTAAGTTGCTGTTTTCCTGTTTGATTATTTGTTTATGTACTCTGTAATTGGCGCTGCGGAACCCTTGTGGCGCCATATAAATAAAGGATAATAATAATAATAATAATAATAATAATAATAGCCTGGCAGCTGTGTTTTGCACCAGCTGTAAGCGTTGCAATTCTTTTGCTGGTAGACCAAGGTAGAGGGCATTACAGTAGTCTAAACGAGATGATACAAATGCATGTATGACTTTTGGCATATCATCTGAGGGAATTAAGTGCTTGATTCTGGATATGTTCCTCAGGTGAAAGAATGAGGATTTGATTGTGGCTGATATCTGATGTTTAAGTGTCAAGCCACCATCCAGGACAACACCAAGATTCCGCACACGATCAGTGGTCTGTAATTCTGAATCCCCGAGTGTTAGTCCAGTTGGTTGGCTATGCTGCAGTCTTGTCCTTTGATGTTGCGGTCTTATCATAAGGACCTCTGTTTTATCCGGGTTCAGTCACAGCCAACTGGCACTCATCCACTCCTGGAGCTCAGCTAGACAGCCATTTAGGGTTGCTATTGGGTTATCAGTGCCGGAGCAAAGGACAAGTACAGTTGTGTATCATCTGCATAGCAGTGGTAGACCAGGCCATGGCGCCTGATTATTTCGCCCAATGGGAGCATGTATACTGCAAAAAGCATGGGGGATAGTATAGAACCTTGTGGGACACCACATGGCAATGGCACTGGTGGTGATGAGTATAATCCAGATGATACTCTCTGTGACCTGCCTGTGAGAAATGATTTGAACCAGCTTAGGACTGTGACATATAGACCACAGAAATGTATCAGTCGCTCAATCAGAAGCCCATGGTCCACGGTATCAAATGCTGCTGAGAGATCCAGAAGGATTAATATTGAACAGTCACCTCTGTCTTTTGCCATCAGAAGATCATTTAACACACACACCAGGGCTGTTTCAGTGCTATGTCTTCTCCTGAATCCTGATTGAAATGGATCATAAATATCATGGGTTGTCAGGCGGGTTTCCAGTTTATTTGCAACGACTTTCTCAATAACCTTTCCTAGGAAAGGAAGGTTTGATACCGGTCTGTAGTTGGTCATGCAGTCGGGATCTAAATTAGGTTTTTTAAGAAGCGGTCTAACAATTGCTTCCTTTAGGGGTCCAGGAAAAATGCCTGTCTGCAAAGAGCATTGAACAATTTTTGTAAAGACAGGACCAATTATATCCATACAACCTATTAGAAGCTTGGTTGAGGCTGGGTCCAGATCACAGGTGGTGGGACGCAAAATCTGAGCAATTTCAGCAGTGTCCTTTACATCCACTGGGTCAAAGCTGGTCCATGAAGGCAGGTAGCTTATATTGGCAGGCTTTGTAGTTTGGCACTCCTTTGATGGCACTGTGGAGATTCCAGCCCGGATGGTGGATATTTTATCTGCAAAGAAGTTTACAAACTCGTTGCATCTTGCCTGGGAGAGGGGTTCATCAGTTTGCAGGCATGCTGGCTTCCAAAGCATCTCCACTGTGCGGAAAAGTTGAGCTGGCCTATTGTTTGCTGCTGTGATCTCATTTGACAGGAACTGTGCTTTCTTACGAGTGATTGTCGATTGATATTCTTCGTTATGCTTTATTAGTTTTATTTTGTCATCCACTAGGTTAGTCTTCCTCCATCGTATTTCCAGTCTACGCCCCCTTTTCTTGAGCTCACTAACACTGTTGTCGAACCATGGAGCGTGACGTTGTGGTTTACAAGGTCTTAAACGCACAGGGGCGATAATATCAATTGCAGCCATAACATCCCTATTATAATAACGGACTAGGGAACAGGGATCTTCACAGGCACCCAGTATAGCAGAGAGATCCAGATATGCTGCAAGAGCCTGGGGAGTCATACCCCTCCTTGGACGATACCTGGTCAACTCCACGGGCAGAGATCTCATTTGAGGGGTTGCAACTGAGAACCAGAGGGAGTAGTGGTCTGACCAGATGACTGGGTTTATTTTTTGGTCAGTGACTTCTAATCCAATCTGAAAGACAGTGGTCACATATGCTGACAATACCCATTGGGAATGAGGAACAAAAGTTCTACTGGAAAAAAAACATCTTAAACTGTCCACTTTCAGTCTCAAACTAATACTGGAACATACACCTGTATTAAGGCAGATCAGTGACTCATACATCTTAACTTTATTTCTATCTTATATACCAATCTATGGTAACCTCCCTCTAAGAAGTCTACCTCCCCATGCCACCTCAACCCTCCCTTCACGTCTCCCCAACCATTATTCTGGTTGTTCCATCTGCAAATGTGCTCTATTTTAATTTCCTAACATTATGTTATATGTTCATTCTGTGTAGAAATGACATATCTTTCTATGGTATAACATATTATTATGTATGACAATCTTGTGCATAGAAATCCCAGCCACTTGTTTTATTTAAGGGGGTAGATAACCCTTCCCTTTTAGTAGCACATGAGAATAATTAGTGTTATTTTATAGACATTGTATACAGAAAAAATATCACAGATAAGAAATAAAATTTTCCATGATTCTTCCAATAGTTTGTTCTGCATAACTACATCAGCGTCAAATATTTACCCAAATGGTTTCACAGCTATAGGATCCAGAAGTAGAGGAATTTTGTGCAAAAGTCTTTGCTTAGATGATGAGGGTGGGAGGCACTGGAAGATGGGGGTTGGTTTGTTGGTGGCAGGTGCTATTGGAAGATAGGGGTGGGCAGTAGAGGAGAATAGGGATAGGCAGTGGTGGAAAATGCGGGTAGGTGGCACCTCAAGATGGTGGGTGATGGATGTAGGCAGAGCCGTAACTAGACTTTTTGGTGCGCTGTGCCAGAAAGAGAATTGGCGCCCCCCCATCTTTTTCAATGAGGACATAAGGTGCATGCCTTGTGGGGAAGGGGCATGACAAGACTGATCCCAGAGAAAGCCCATGCTAGGATGCCCCTTCCCACATGTTAGAGGTATTATACAGTATATATCAAATAGTTAGAATTATCTAGCTTAGAATTAACTACCTTTCTATGCCAGGGCAGATAGCTCAATGAATATATTGTCGGACTGCAATGCCACAGGCAATGGGGTTGAATCCCAGGTATGTCAGCATCTTGAAATGTAATAAAGGACAGTGTAACCGGATAACAAAGAAATCTCAAGTTCAGTTCCTAAATGTTGAATAGATATTAGCAACAGAAGGGGTCAGGGTAGGAGACAGTGGTGCTCAGGAGATGCTGGGCTTCAAAAAGGGGGGAAGCTGCAAGTGAAAATAAAACAGATAAATTGACAAGTGCTGCCAACAGCGCCCCCTAGCATGCAGCGCTATGTGCGGTGCCCCCTCTGCACACACCTAGTTACGGCCCTGGATGTAGGTTGTACTGGAAATTAGGGCTGGGGAGTAGTGGAAAATGGGAGATAGGTAGCAGTGGAAGATGGGGGTAGGTGGAATTGGAATGTTCATGCTTAGAAGATGGGGGTGAGAGGCACTGGAAGATGGTAGGTGGTTGTTGGTGGCAGGTGGTACTGGAAGATAGGGGGCAGTAGAGGAATATGGGGATAGGGCTGGGGAGTAGTGGAAAATGGGAGATAGGTAGCAGTGGAAGATGGGGGTAGGTGGAATTGGAATGTTCTTGCTTGGAAAATGGGGGTGAGAGGCACCTGAAGATGGTGGGTGGTGATGGAGGTAGGTTGTACTGGAAAATAGGGCAGGGGAGTAGTGGTAAATGGGAGTAGGCAGCACAGGAAGATGGGGGTAGGTGGCAATGGAATTAGAAACAACTGTATGGGTAAGATGGTAACATTTTCAGTGATTTGGGCCAAACATTCCATGAGACGGCTACAATTTTGACATACGCATTACATTTATGCTGGGAAATGGTTTGGGAAGTAGAAAAATAGTTTTTTCCAACGTTGAAAAATGTCTTGTCTTAATTTTTGTTGTTTCATTGCATCCTTTCAGCATTCTAAACATGAGCTTTGGCTTCTCAGCAGACCCCAAGACATGGACTTTCAGATGATAGTGTTTAACCCAATGCTGTAAAGATATGTCGGCAAACCCACAGTATAAGCAGTAAATACAAACAATTCAGTTATGAGACTACTTTCAAGTTGGGGCGCTCATCTGTCCCTGTACAGTATGTCACCTGCATATCTGGGTATTAGAGCAAAGGTTTATCCAGTGTTTGTGCTAGATACTGCAGTAAAAAGACTACGTTCCTTACCTTTATTTATATTTTACATCAATTCTCTATCTTCTACTAGAAACAAAACATTTGGAAAATATGACACCTGATTGTATATAGGAAGCTATGTTTAATTTTTTTTATTTGTTTAGACATAAGTAATGGATTGTGAGTCCATACCAGCTTGCGTTTTTTTTAGAATGTTACATTTCTGTGCATCTGCTTCCTTTCAAAACATACAATCGTCTCTAAAACACTAGTAAATACATATATGCATACAATCGTCCCTAAAACACTAGAAAATACAAATACTGTATGCATACAATCGTCTCTAAAACACTAGTAAATACACATGCATACAATCGTCTCTAAAACACTAGAAAATACAAATTTACATACAAATGTCCATAAAACATTAGAAAATACAAATATGCATACAATCATCTCTATAACACTAGTAAATACACATATGAACCTTGAAATCGAACAATTATGTTTTTTTGGTATAATCAAACAAAATTGCAACTCAGATGCCAAGGTGTACATAAGAAGGAACAGGTTGATAGAAAATCGGTGCCATCAGAAACTAAAACATAATTAGGATGTATCCAAGCAAGTGCTACATATGAAAACAAAATGACACGCATGTGCCCCGCATATGCAGGAATTTTCTACAGTCCCACTTCACGCGTTCGTTCTCACGTACTGTTACCCCCAAAAAAGGGTTAACAAATGTTTGAGATTGGGATTTCATTAGCTATCTTTCGCCTGCTTAACAAATGTGATTAGTGAAAGGGGGATAATGTTCGCACACTGACTCTTAAGATGCCAGCCTGCCAAAAAACTCTCAAAGAAAGAGGACAGCAGTGTTTCAGGAAGACCTCCTACCAGAAGACATACTGAAGACTCTACAGATTGTGCACTGGTTCCTGTGCATTTGATCCACAACAGGATACAGTTGTGGTGCAAAATGCCCCCCCCCCCCCCCCAAAAAAAAAGAGAAAATAAAGAAATCAAAAGACACAGAAACATAGAATTTGACGGCAGATAAGAACCACTTGGCCCATCTAGTCTGTCCCTTTTTATCCTTTAGGTGATCTCAAACCTTTTTGAACCTTAATTTGTTATAATCTCGATTCGAAAGCTCAATCAGCATAACAAATACAAAAAAAAGGAAAGATATCCAGCATTATCTGCCAATATCACTTTGTTTTAATGCCAAGACAATATCACTTTCCTTTAATGCCAAGACAGGTAGACGGGTGCCAACGAATCTAGGTGGCGTGCAAAAATTGCAAAAAGGATGATTTTAAACGTAACAATAAACTAAATATATGACATGGTCCTGTTCCCTACTAGCGTGCAACAATGGGAATGCAGTTTCAGTAAACAAGAGAGAAGTGACAAGAATCCGTCAGACACTTGGGAAACTCAGCAATTTAGCAGCAGTTCAGACAAGGGTTGCGGCAATAAGGAATGCATTTAGCACCCGGGTGACGAGCGAGCTTGGTTAACAAAAAAAGAGCAATATTCACATTCAACAGCGAAATAATAGTCAAGCGCATTTAAACGTCAGTGATTTGCACATGAATTAGCGTAAGGTAATGAGCTTTCTGGGGAGAGTGACATGAGGAGAAACACAATCCAACCTTGGTTACTGATCCGCTAATCAAGAAATAACTGCATATTTCAATGTAGGCGGCTGCCAGAAGGCTGAATGAACTAAATGGCCTGCTATATGCTCACAAGTGAAAGGATTGTTATTTCCACAAGTCATACAGTGCTGCATAATCATGACATAATGCTGAATCAAGGAGACACAGAAAACATGCACTCTGGTAGACTTCACGGTACAAATGCACGCAAATAATACGGGCAGCTTCAACGGGGGCGCGGGTTGGTGCAATATAGTTTCACTTGTGTCCCCAAAAATGTAGCAAGCCGTAAAAATAGATTGCTAGCTCTATGCGCCAGTGTTCAGAATGGCGCTTGGTCCCAAGAGGAGAATGAATAGAGTAAAGAAGTGGTTGCAATTGTGCAGAGTCATAGGGGTACTGAGACACTGGCTGAAGCAATGCAATGTACAGTAACCAAGCACCCCATTCCTCCCCCCCCCGCCCCCCCAAATACCCCTTCCCCCCTCCTCTTGGGCTTTAGTAGGAAAAATACAGCTGGGAGAGAACAATCAATGCACAGTAAAAGGCATTACAATAGGTATAGGAGCTCAATGTTAATGCCTAGTTGGTCCATACAGTGACACAGTATATTGATCACTGTGCAGTTATGGAAGTGTGCAGTGACTAACTCTGAAAAATAACACTAGTAAGTTGGGGTTATTGGTGGTTGCAGTGAGAGAAGGGGTGGATAAGGCTGCTCACAGTGCAGCATGGGGGGGGGGGGGGGGGGCACTTTGTGCATACAGTGTAACTATGGGGCCACCTGTAGCCATTCAGCTGTTGTGGGACTACAAGTGCCAGCATGCCTTGACAGCCAGGGGCATGCTGAGACTTGTGCTGCCCAGCAGTACTTTGTGTCTGGGAGCTGGGGGCTCACCTTCCTCAGCACTTTGTGGCAGTTGCTGCAGATCAGGTAGTCGGTGCTGTGTCCCAGGTTGTCGGTGCTGTTCATGTTGTCACCTCCCTGCCCCCGTTCCCCGGTGCTCCAGCTGAGGCTGCTCGGGAGCTGTGCACTGTCTGCGGGCCGACCCGAGAGCACACAGACCGGGCAGAGGAGGAGGGGGGAAGCTGAGTGACAGAGTACGGGGTGGGAGGATCAGCACGCCGGCTGTAACGGCAACCCGACTCCCTAGACACGCCCACACAGCGCCGGTATTTGTATGAAAGGGTGAGGTGCCGCCCACTCTCCGCCCTTATTACGCCCACTTACCGGCTGGCCCCGCCTTTTTCTGAGATAGCCACGCCTGGGTCTATGTTCGCTCTGACAGTTATCCACCTCTCGGCTTCACGTTTCTTCCGGCCAATGGCGTGCGAGCCGCTGCTCGCGTCACGCCCCCCGGTAACTGTAAGCGGTGGCCAATCGCAGGCCGGAGAAATAGAAAGGCGCCTCAGCCAATAGGAAAAGATCAAAAACAGGCTTGGCCACGCCCTCTGGAGCTTAGAGAGGTTCATTGCTGGACAAAGGGAAAAAAGTGAAGAATAACAACAAGGGAGATGTACATAACTGCAGGGGCAGTAACAGGGGAGCTGTATAACTGCAGGGGCAATAACAGGGGAGCTGTACAACTGCAGGGGCAATAACAGGGGAGCTGTATAACTGCAGGGGCAGTAACAGGGGAGCTGTATAACTGCAGGGGCAGTAACAGGAGAGCTGTATAACTGCAGGGGCAATAACAGGGGAGCTGTACAACTGCAGGGGCAATAACAGGGGAGCTGTATAACTGCAGGGGCAGTAACAGGGGAGCTGTATAACTGCAGGGGCAATAACAGGGGAGCTGTATAACTGCAGGGGCAGTAACAGGGGAGCTGTATAACTGCAGGGGCAGTAACAGGGGAGCTGTATAACTGCAGGGGCAATAACAGGGGAGCTGTACAACTGCAGGGGCAATAACAGGGGAGCTGTATAACTGCAGGGGCAGTAACAGGAGAGCTGTATAACTGCAGGGGCAGTAACGGGAGCTGTATAACTGCAGGGGCAATAACGGGAGCTGTACAACTGCAGGGGCAATAACGGGAGCTGTACAACTGCAGGGGCAATAACAGGGGAGCTGTACAACTGCAGGGGCAATAACGGGAGCCGTGCTTAACTGCAGGGGAAATAACGGGAGCTGTATAACTGCAGGGGCAATAACGGGAGCCGTGCTTAACTGCATGGGCAATAACGGGAGCTGTATAACCGCAGGGGCAATAACAGGGGAGCTGTATAACTGCAGGGGCAATAACAGGGGAGCTGTATAACTGCAGGGGCAGTAACAGGAGAGCTGTATAACAGCTGGAGCAATAACGGGAGCTGTATAACCGCAGGGGCAATAACGGGAGCTGTATAACTGCAGGGGCAATAACGGGAGCTGTGCATAACTGCAGGGGCAATAACGGGAGCTGTACAACTGCAGGGGCAGTAACAGGAGAGCTGTATAACAGCTGTAGCAATGACGGGAGCTGTATAACTGCAGGGGCAATAACGGGAGCTGTATAACAGCTGGAGCAATGACGGGAGCTGTATAACTGCAGGGGCAATAACGGGAGCTGTATAACTGCAGGGGCAATAACAGGGGAGCCGTGCTTAACTGCAGGGGCAATAACGGGAGCTGTATAACTGCAGGGGCAATAACAGGGGAGCCGTGCTTAACTGCATGGGCAATAACGGGAGCTGTATAACCGCAGGGGCAATAACAGGGGAGCTGTATAACTGCAGGGGCAATAACAGGGGAGCTGTACAACTGCAGGGGCAGTAACGGGAGCTGTATAACAGCTGGAGCAATAACGGGAGCTGTATAACCGCAAGGGCAATAACGGGAGCTGTATAACTGCAGGGGCAATAACGGGAGCTGTGCATAACTGCAGGGGCAATAACAGGGGAGCTGTACAACTGCAGGGGCAGTAACAGGAGAGCTGTATAACAGCTGTAGCAATGACGTGAGCTGTATAACTTCAGGGGCAATAACAGGGGAGCTGTATAACAGCTGGAGCAATGACGGGAGCTGTATAACTGCAGGGGCAATAACAGGGGAGCTGTATAACTGCAGGGGCAATAACAGGGGAGCTGTGCTTAACTGCAGGGGCAATAACGGGAGCTGTATAACTGCAGGGGCAATAACGGGAGCTGTACAACTGCAGGGGCAATAACAGGGGAGCTGTATAACTGCAGGGGCAGTAACAGGGGAGCTGTGCTTAACTGCAGGGGCAATAACGGGAGCTGTATAACTGCAGGGGCAATAACGGGAGTTGTATAACAGCTGGAGCAATGACGAGAGCTGTATAACTGCAGGGGCAATAACGGGAGCTGTATAACTGCAGCGGCAATAACGGGAGCTGTGCTTAACTGCAGGGGCAATAACGGGAGCTGTATAACTGCAGGGGCAATAACGGGAGCTGTACAACTGCAGGGGCAATAACAGGGGAGCTGTATAACTGCAGGGGCAATAACAGGGGAGCTGTGCTTAACTGCAGGGGCAATAACGGGAGCTGTATAACAGCTGGAGCAATAACGGGAGCTGTATAACCGCAGTGGCAATAACAGGGGAGCTGTATAACTGCAGGGGCAGTAACAGGGGAGCTGTATAACAGCTGGAGCAATAACTGGAGCTGTACAACCGCAGTGGCAATAACAGGGGAGTTTTATAACTGCAGGGGCAATAACAGGGGAGCTGTATAACTGCAGGGGCAGTAACAGGGGAGCTGTATAACAGCTGGAGCAATAACGGGAGCTGTATAACTGCAGGGGCAATAACAGGGGAGCTGTATAACAGCTGGAGCAATAACGGGAGCTGTATAACTGCAGGGGCAATAACGGGAGCTGTATAACTGCAGGGGCAATAACAGGGGAGCCGTGCTTAACTGCATGGGCAATAACGGGAGATGTATAACCGCAGTGGCAATAACAGGGGAGCTGTATAACCGCAGGGGCAATAATAGGGGAGCTGTATAATTTGGGGCAATAACGGAATCTGAGCATCAGTGCAGGGGCAATGATGGAGCTACGCAGCAGCATAACTGCAGGGGCAATAACAGACATGCATAACTGCAGGGGCAATAATGGTACCTTTGCATAACTACAGGGGCAATCAAGGGTAACTGCGTAAATGCAGGGGGCAATAATGGAAGCTGTGTATAACTGCAGGTGCAATAATGGGAGCTGTGTATAACTGCAGGGGCAATAATGGGAGCTGTGTATAACTGCAGGGGTAATAACAGGCAGCTGTGTGTAACTGCCTGGGCATAAACGGGGAGCTGTGCATAACAGCGCGGGGGGGGGGGGGTGGCAATGACATAGACATGTGTATAACTGCAGGGGCAATAACGGGAGACTGTGCATAATTGCAGGGCAATAGCCAGGGAAGCTAAGCATAACTGCAGAGACATTAACAGTGGACAGGGATGGATTGGGATCGAAAACCAGCGGGGGGAATTTATGGAAGCAGCCCTAAAGGGGGGGGGGGGGGATGTCTGTTAAGGGGTGGAGTCTGTCAAGTGGGAGGGATTACTGCTCAGAAGGCCTGCCGAAAAGCACGTATGGTAAGTGCACGCAGCAGGCGCGCAGCAAAAATTTAGGGGTGTGGCTAAGTGGGGAAGGCGCGTGGCCACATAATAGTGCCAATTCGCATTATACCACACAGTAGTGCCACTTATACACATTGCACCAGATAGAACCTATACACACTGCGCCAGGTAGAGCACGTTATACATATTCCGCCAGATAGAGCACATTCTACACTTTGTGCCAGGTAGTGCACGGTATACACTTTGCGCCAGGCAGGGCACATTGTACACATTGCACCAGGTAAAGCACATGATACACTTTGCTCCAGGCAGAGCACATTATACACATAGCACCAGGTAAAGCACATTACACACACTGAACCAGGTAAAGCACATTATACATATTGCACTAGGTAGAGCACGTTATACACACTGCACAAGGTAGAGTATGTTATACACATTGCACCAGATAGAGCACGTTATACACATTGCAGTGGGTAAAGCACATTATACACATTGCACCAGGTAGAGCACATTATACACTTTGCGCCAGGCAGAGCACATTATACACATTGCACCAGTTAAAGCACATTTTTCATATTGCACTAGGTAGAGCACGTTATACACATTGCACCAGGTAGAGCACGTTATACACATTGCAGCAGGTAAAGCACGTTATACACATTGCACCAGGTAGAGCACGTTATACACATTGCACCTGGTAGAGCCCGTTATACACATTGCACCAGGTAGAGCACGTTATACACTTTGCACCAGACAGAGCACATTATACACATTGCACCAGGTAGAGCACGTTATACACATTGCACCAGGTAAAGCACATTATGCACTTTGCGCCAGGCAGAGCACGTTATAGACATTGCACCAGGTAGAGCATGTTATACACTCTGCGCCAGGTAGAGCACGTTATACACATTGCACCAGGTAGAGCACGTCATACACTTTGCACCAGACAGAGCACATTATACACATTGCACCAGGTAGAGCACGTCATACACTTTGCACCAGACAGAGCACATTATACACATTGCACCAGGTAGAGCAGGTTATACACATTGCACCAGGTAAAGCACATTATATGCATGGGTTTCCTCCGGGTACTCCGGTTTCCTCCGACAATCCCAAAAATATACTGGTAGGTTAATTGGTTCCCAACAAAATTAACCCTAGCGTGAATGTGTGTGCATGTGATAGGGAATATAGAGTGTAAACTCCACTGGGGCAGGGACTGATGTGAATGAGCAAATATTCTCTGTAAAGCGCTGCGGGATATGTGTGCGCTATATAAATAACTGGTAATAATGGGGGTAATTCCAAGTTGATCGCAGCAGGAATTTTGTTAGCAGTTGGGCAAAACCATGGCCCTCATTCCGAGTTGTTCGCTCGCTAGCTGCTTTTAGCAGCATTGCACACGCTAAGCCGCCGCCCTCTGGGAGTGTATCTTAGCTTAGCAGAATTGCGAACGAAAGATTAGCAGAATTGCGAATAGAAAATTCTTAGCAGTTTCTGAGTAGCTCCAGACTTACTCCTACATTGCGATCAGTTCAGTCAGTTTCGTTCCTGGTTTGACGTCACAAACACACCCAGCGTTCGCCCAGACACTCCCCCGTTTCTTCAGACACTCCTGCGTTTTTCACAGAAACGCCAGCGTTTTTTCGCACACTCCCAGAAAACGGCCAGTTTCCGCCCAGAAACACCCACTTCCTGTCAATCACACTACGATCACCAGAACGATGAAAAAGCTTTGTTATGCCGTGAGTAAAATACCTAACTTTTGTGTAAAATAACTAAGCGCATGCGCTATGCGAACCTTGCGCATGCGCAGTAAGCGACTAATCGCAGTATAGCGAAAATCGTCAATGAGCGAACAACTCGGAATGACCCCCCATGTGCACTGCAGGGGAGGCAGATTTAACGTGTAGAGAGAGTTAGATTTGGATGTGGTGTGTTCAATCTGCAGTCTAATTTGCAGTGTAAAAATAAAGCAGCCAGTATTTACCCTGCACAGAAACAAAATAACCCACCCAAATCTAACTCTTTCTGCACGTTATATCTGCCTCCCCTGCAGTGCACATGGTTTTGCCCAACTGCTAACAAAGGCCCTCATTCCGAGTTGTTCACTCGGTAATTTTCTTCGCATCGCAGCGATTTTCCGCTAATTGCGCATGCGCAATGTTCGCACTGCGACTGCGCCAAGTAAATTTGCTATGAAGATTGGTATTTTACTCACGGCATTACGAGGCTTTTTCTTCGTTCTGGAGATCGGAGTGTGATTGACAGGAAGTGGGTGTTTCTGGGCGGAAACTGGCCGTTTTATGGGAGTGTTTGAAAAAACGCTACCGTTTCTGGGAAAAACGCAGGAGTGGCTGGAGAAACGGAGGAGTGTCTGGGCGAACGCTGGGTGTGTTTGTGACGTCAAACCAGGAACGACAAGCACTGAACTGATCGCACTGGAAGAGTAAGTCTCGAGCTACTCAGAAACTGCACAGAGAAGTCTTTTCGCAATATTGCGAATCTTTCGTTCGCAATTTTGATAAGCTAAGATTCACTCCCAGTAGGCGGCGGCTTAGCGTGTGCAATGCTGCTAAAAGCAGCTTGCGAGCGAACAACTCGGAATGACCACCAAAATTCCTGGTGCGATCAACTTGGAATTACCCCCAATATATATAACTGCAGCAGAGCAGTGTAAGTCCAGTGAGTGCTGCCACTAACAAATAGCCTAATATATATATATATATATATATATAGGTTAAGTATCCCTTATCCAAAATGCTTGGGACCAGAAGTATTTTGGATATCAGATTTTTTCGTATTTTGGAATAATTGCATACCATAATGAGATATCTTGGCGATGGGACCCAAGTCTAAGCACAGAATGCATTTATGTTTCATATACACCTTATACACACAGCCTGAAGGTCACATATACACCTTGGCCCTCATTCCGAGTCGTTCGCTCGGTATTTTTCATCGCATCGCAGTGAAATTCCGCTTAGTGCGCATGCGCAATATTCGCACTGCGACTGCGCCAAGTATCTTTGCTATGAAGATAGTATTTTTACTCACGGCTTTTTCATCGCTCCGGCGATCGTAATGTGATTGACAGGAAATGGGTGTTACTGGGCGGAAACAGGCCGTTTTATGGGAGTGTTGCTGAAAACGCTACCGTTTCCGGAAAAAACGCAGGAGTGGCCGGAGAAACGGGGGAGTGGTTGGGCGAACGCTGGGTGTGTTTGTGACGTCAAACCAGGAACGACAAGCACTGAACTGATCGCACAGGCAGAGTAAGTCTGGAGCTACTCTAAAACTGCTAAGTAGTTTGTGAGCGCAATATTGCGAATACATCGGTCGCAATTTTAAGATGCTAAGATACACTCCCAGTAGGCGGCGGCTTAGCGTGTGTAACTCTGCTAAATTCGCCTTGCGACCGATCAACTCGGAATGAGGGCCCTTATACACACAGCCTGAAGGTGATTTTAGTTAATATTTTTAATAACTTTGTGCATTAAACCAAATGTGTGTACATACACACAATTCATTTATGTTTCATATACACCTTATACACACAGCCTGATGGTCATTTAATACAATATTTTTAATAAAGTTGTGTATTAAAAGATGTTTGTGTACATTGAGCCATCAAAATATAAAGGTTTCACTATCTCAGTCTTACTCAAAAAATTCAGTATTTCGGAATATTCCATATTTCGGAATATTTGGATATAGGATACTCAATATATATATATATATATATATATATATATATATATATATTTGGCACATCATGATGTGGGCAGGAGTCAGGACACAGCCAGGCTGCTGTGGCTTTCACTTACTTTAGACTTTCCTGGCTGCTGCGGCTGCCTGGAGAGAAACAGCATGGGGCCGGTGGAAGCCTCAGGGCTAGAGGCGGTCCTGGAGGCGGAGCCGTCAGTGCTGACTGACGGTCCGGCCCTACAAAGGCTTGTGGGGGAACTGCTGCAGCTGCACATGCGCAGCAGCTCCTCCTGTGGCAATCTTCCCCCTGCCGGCCAGCGTGGGGGGATGACGGCGGCCACTGAGGGACGCCTGGAGCAGCCAAATGGAATCTGATTCGGCATCCCAGCGTGCCAATCCACCGCTGATAGTGGGACCTGTGCGTAACAGCAGGGGCAATAACCGGGGAAGTAAAGCAAATCTGCAGAGGGTTAGTAACAGTGGGAGCTGTATTTAACAGCAGGAGCAATAACAGGGGGAGCTGGGCATAACTGCAGAGGGGCAATAAGTAGTGTGAGGGGGTAACAAAGGAAGCTATGCATAGCTGCAGAGGCAGGGCCGGTTCCGTGGCTTCTGGCGCCCCGGGCGGCATTAGGGGGCGTGGCTTCGTACAGAGGGCGTGGTCATTTACGCCCCCTGTACAGACTGAAATGATGTGCGGTGCGCGATGACGTCATCGCGCACCGCACAGTAAAGGACCTCACCACAAAGGGAAACTAGACGCGTACGTGTCTAGTTTCCCTTCCCAGCGGCAGCGGGGGGGGGGCAGCGGCCAGCGGCAGCAGGGGCGCAGCGGGCAGCGGGGGGCACACAGCAGCAGCGGATCTTGCCCTGGTGCGGCGCCCTCCGGAAGGCGGCGCCCTGGGCAAAAGTCCTGCTTGCCCGTGGCAAGATCCGCTACTGTGCAGAGGGGCAATAAGTAGTGTGGGTGGGTAACAAGGGAAGCTGTGTATAGCTGCAGAGGGGCAATAAGTAGTGTGGGTGAGTAATAAGGGAAGCCGTGCATAGCTGCAGAGGGGCAATTAGTAGTGTGGGTGGGTAACAAGGGAAGCTGTGTATAGCTGCAGAGGGGCAATAAGTAGTGTGGGTGGGTAACAAGGGAAGCTGTGCATAGCTGCAGAAGGGCAATAAGTAGTGTGGGTGGGTAACAAGGGAAGCCGTGCATAGCTGCAGAGGGGCAATAAGTAGTGTGAGGGGGTAACAAGGGAAGCTGTGCATAGCTGCAGAGGGGCAATAAGTAGTGTGGGTGGGTAACAAGGGAAGCTGTGTATACTTGCAGAGGGGCAATAAGTAGTGTGGGTGAGTAACAAGGGAATCAGTGCATAGCTGCAGAGGGGCAATAAGTAGTGTGGGTGGGTAACAAGGGAAGCCGTGCATAGCTGCAGAGGGGCAATAAGTAGTGTGAGGGGGTAACAAGGGAAGCTGTGCATAGCTGCAGAGGGGCAATAAGTAGTGTGGGTGGGTAACAAGGGAAGCTGTGTATACTTGCAGAGGGGCAATAAGTAGTGTGGGTGAGTAACAAGGGAATCAGTGCATAGCTGCAGAGGGGCAATAAGTAGTGTGAGGGGGTAACAAGGGAAGCTGTGCATAGCTGCAGAGGGGCAATAAGTAGTGTGGGTGGGTAACAAGGGAAGCTGTGTATACCTGCAGAGGGGCAATAAGTAATGTGGGTGAGTAACAAGGGAAGCCGTGCATAGCTGCAGAGGGGCAATTAGTAGTGTGGGTGGGTAACAAGGGAAGCTGTGTATAGCTGCAGAGGGGCAATAAGTAGTGTGGGTGGGTAACAAGGGAAGCTGTGCAAAGCTGCAGAGGGGCAATAAGTAGTGTGGGTGGGTAACAAGGGAAGCCGTGCATAGCTGCAGAGGGGCAATAAGTAGTGTGAGGGGGTAACAAGGGAAGCTGTGCATAGCTGCAGAGGGGCAATAAGTAGTGTGGGTGGGTAACAAGGGAAGCTGTGTATACCTGCAGAGGGGCAATAAGTAGTGTGGGTGAGTAACAAGGGAATCAGTGCATAGCTGCAGAGGGGCAATAAGTAGTGTGAGGGGGTAACAAGGGAAGCTGTGCATAGCTGCAGAGGGGCAATAAGTAGTGTGGGTGGGTAACAAGGGAAGCTGTGTATACCTGCAGAGGGGCAATAAGTAATGTGGGTGAGTAACAAGGGAAGCCGTGCATAGCTGCAGAGGGGCAATAAGTAGTGTAGGTGGGTAACAAGGGAAGCAATGCATAGCTGCAGAGGGGCAATAAGTAGTGGGATGGTCGGGTAAGAAAGGGAGCTGTGCATACTGTAGCTGCAGAGGTGCAATAACTAAGGGGATGGGCGAGTATTGAGGGGAGCTGTGCATAGCTGCAGAGAGGCAATAATGCATGTCAACCAATAGTGGTCGACCTATTGAGTGAGTTTCGGACTGGGGCATGTAGGGCCCACCGGGGGGATGTAGTGGTAGGGGCCCATGTTTAGGGGTGTGGCCAGTCTGCACAGGGGGTGTGGACTGCCACCACATTGGTTTGACTAACTATTAGAGAGTGCAACATCTGGGCCCCTTCATTAAATTCAGTAAATTCAGCTGCTGCATGCGTGATAATGTACCAGATTAATAACAGCAATGCATTGTAGAAAATGCACCACAGTCCAGTATAAGGTAACATGTGTATAATGTATTATTCAAGTGCACAGTCTGGAACCCGATCCTTAGAGCAGGAGGTGGGGCCCCAGGCAGTGGGGCCCACCGGTGGTTTCCCCTGTACCTCTGTGGGCCAGTCCAAGCCTGTATTGAGTGTTGACCTAAGTATGGTCGACCTAAGGAACGTATACCTCATTTCACAGACCAGACTATAGTCACCAAGTCTGCAGATTCCCAACTAAAAACCCAAATTTCCTCCTAGAATCTAGGATACCAATACAAATTAAGTATTTGCTGTAAAAACAGGGAATATTGGTATGTAAAGGTGTTATGGGCCCCAAACATCTGCACCGGCTTTCCCCAATTTCCCGATCCGTTTTCTCGATGCGCTGATCAAAAATTCCCAATTGGCGGCCATTAGGGAGGCCAATCCCGGGATCGGGATCGACGGGATCCCAGGATTCTGGCCCAAAAACGCAGGGATTTAAATCCCGGGATTGGAGCCTCCAATCCCGGGATCATGGGATTAGGTGGCGCATGCGCAGTTTTGCCGGGCTGTCAGCGAGGTATTTACAGCAGCTATGGACACACACAGTGACCACGCCGGCGGCATTTCAACTGTAGTGCCGATCGCCAGCCAATTAGCGCTGGCAGACCGGCAGCCAATCATAGAAGCGGCAGTAGCCGCAGCTCATGATTGGCTGACGGGCTGCCAGTTCTGACTGGCTGGCGGCCAGCGCTACATTTGAAATGGCGCCGGCGCAGTCACTGTGTGTCCATGGCTGCTGCCCGCCTAATAGTAAGAGTATTAAGTAACATTTAAGTATCGCTGACACCCACCCTCCCTCACTGCTCCCAAAATCCTCCCTCCCTCCCTGCTCACTACACCCACTCTCCCTTCCTGCTCCCAACATCCTCCCTCCCTCCCTGCTCGCTACACCCACCCTCCCTTCCTGCTCCCAACATCCTCCCTCCCTCCCTGCTCGCTACACCCACCCTCCCTCACTGCTCCCAACATCCTCCCTCCCTCCCTGCTCTCTACACCCACCCTCCCTCACTGCTCCCAACATCCTCCCTCCCTCCCTGCTCTCTACACCCACCCTCCCTCACTGCTCCCAACATCCTCCCTCCCTCCCTGCTCGCTACACCCACCCTCCCTTCCTGCTCCCAACATCCTCCCTCCCTCCCTGCTCTCTACACCCACCCTCCCTCACTGCTCCCAACATCCTCCCTCCCTCCCTGCTCTCTACACCCACCCTCCCTCACTGCTCCCAACATCCTCCCTCCCTCCCTGTTCTCTACACCCACCCTCCCTCACTGCTCCCAACATCCTCCCTCCCTCCCTGCTCGCTACACCCACCCTCCCTTCCTGCTCCTTACATCCATTCTTCTGTGCTGCTCCCTACATCCTCCCCGCTCCCTACACCCACCCTCCCGATGCTCCCTACATGCTCCCTACACCCACCCTCCCGCTGCTCCCTACATGCTCCCTACACCCACACTCCCTTGCTGCCCTCCACATTGTCAAAGTCGAAAATATCATGCTTCACGTTGCCATATGTTAACCCCATGCGCTTGCCCGCTGCACGTGCACATTCTCTCCCGTGCGTGCGCATATTCGCAGTTGCGTAATGGAGCTTCTACGGCCGTGCGCATTGGCGCGTGGTATGTGCATTTACGGTAGAGTTTGTGTGCGTCTAGCGGGCGACTCAATTGTTACATAATAAATTCAAATAGTATGTTTTATAGGTAATGTTCCCCTTAATAATAACTGTAAGTTTGTTTATTGTAACTGGTCCCTGGACAGAGGAATCCCTCTTTACATGATACGAAGGGTCAGACAGGTTTTGAGCAGTGGTGTTTGGTATGCAACGGTAGAGTATATTATTAGAAACATTCTGGTATTGGTTTGAGAGAAATCAATCGCTCCTGCGAATAGTTATGTCTATAAGAAGTTTATAGACATTTGCTATATTTGCAGTTCATTATCCATGCGGCGGGAATCCTGAGATTCCCTCCCACCTGAGCAGTATAAAATAGTCACAGCCCACCTGTTTGAATCAACCTATGACCTTTTGTTATAATGTGGGGAGACATTCCTGTGTCCAATGAACAATGAGATTATAGGTCCCTTTGTAGTGTACTGTACGCAGTGTATATAAGGACAGCCAGCCTGGCCAGCTCAGTCTTCTCTCCACAACGGTTTTCATCATTGACTAACTAGAGAGCTGGTACCAGGACTGTGCAGCGATCATTCCCCAGTGTGTAAGTGTTTCTCTGTAACCAACTTGTTCTCTGTTTGTATTTGCCATACTCTCTCTCTGTTATTGTTACGCTGTTGTATATTGTATATGTGTAGTTATTATGTTTAGATATTGATGTTAGCCTTTAGTGTATAAACTGTTAACTGTATTTTCCCTTTTACATAACTAAATCTCGTTAGTAAAGGTTTTGGAACCTTAGCAAGGTATTGTGTGTTTATTACATTGCTGAGAGTATTCAGAGCGTCTCAATCGCTCAAGCGGCTTTTATATAATAGAGGTTAATTAGCGTTGCATTGTGGTAATATTACAGTAATAAGGTTTAAAGCATAAGCATATCCTTTCATTGTGTTGCATACAAGGTTTACTGTGTGTCATCCTGTGAGCGTCTGCGCCGCTCGTGTTCCTCTTGTGGGCACGGCGTCCGCTACGCTAGTAGCGTAGCATTACGGTACTCGGACCGCCTATAACGTGCTCGATACCCAGCGTAAGCCGTGAGCGAACATGCTGCTCGTGCGTCTCGACCACGGCCTAGCGTCTGCTACGCTAAGTGCGTACCCTTACGGTACCCCGTACGCCCATTGAAACAAAATGGTATCCCCCAAAAAGAGACTGGCAAGTCTCTGATAGTTCCCATTTACCCCCTTCACAGGTAATAGCTGCCAGCGCAATGCAGGGAGGTCACCACATACAATAGGGGTGGGGCCACACCTGTAATCTGCAGCCAGTAAAATTAATTGCGAGCCTTGGAAGTGAACCCGAGGTCACAATTGATGTAGCTGGTAAATCTCTAAATTTCCTTGTAGATACGGGGGCGGCCAAGTCAGTGATAAATTCGACCGTGGGCATGAGAACCACTGGTAAAACAATTCCAGCCATGGGAGTAACAGGAGTAGTACAGCACTACCCTTTAAGCAAACCTGCATAGATTACGATAGGGCCTTTGCATACCAAGCATTCTTTTCTGCTGGCTGCATCGGCTCCGACTAATCTCCTAGGGAGAGATTTACTGTGCAAAATGGGATGTGTCATATATTGTACTCCTGAAGGTGTGTTCTTGGACATACCCGAAAACCACGCTCAGGAAGTGCAGGATATGCTAGACTCCCCAACAAGATTAATGTCACACACTGTTATTGTAAATAGGTGTCCATCCAAGGTAGAGGAAATGATTTCCCAGATACCGGAATCACTTTGGACCAAGGATGGACAAGACACTGGATTAATGGCAAACGTAGCCCCAGTAGTTGTACAAGTAAAAGATGGTAGGATAGTTTCAAAAATCCCACAATACCCTCTGAAGCCAGAGGTGGAGTTAGGAGTTTACCCTGTAATAGAGCGCTTGCTACAACAGGGCATTCTGGTAAGAACGTCCAGCACTGCCAATAGTCCCATCTTCCCTGTTAAAAAGAGTGGGGGGAGGGGTTACAGATTAGTGCAGGATCTAAGAGGGATCAACAAAATAGTTGAGAGTCAATTCCCCGTAGTGCCAAATCCAGCTGTCATCCTTATGCAAATCCCTCCCACTGCCAAATTTTTCACTGTGATTGACCTCTGCTCCGCCTTCTTCTCGGTACCTCTGCACCCTGACAGTCAATACTTATTTGCATTTACATACAGAGGAGTTCAGTACACCTGGACTCGATTACCACAAGGTTTCATTGACAGTCCAAGTATTTTCTCACAAGACTTGCATGATTGTTTACAGTCTTTTCAACCTGAGAGTGGATCAATATTAATACAGTACGTGGATGACCTACTGCTGTGTTCAGATTCACTGGAATCATCTCTGAGAGATACGAAACAACTCCTGTTTCATCTTTCAGACACCGGACACAAGGTTTCCAAAGACAAGTTACAATTATGCCAGACCAAGGTAAAATACTTGGGACACTGTCTGACACAAGGACTGAGACACCTCACCGCTGATAGAATTCAAGCAATTCGTGACATGACCCTGCCACAAACCCAGCAACAGATTAGAACGTTTTTAGGAATGTGTGGATATTGCCGTAACTGGATCCCAGGTTTTTCCATACTAGCCTTGCCTTTACAGGAGATGGTCTCCTCAAACAAACCTCATCGGATTTCTCACACAGACGAGTCTGAGATGGCATTTGAAAGACTTAAACAGTGCCTAACGCAGGCACCAGCATTAGGCATGCCAGATTATGGAAAACCCTTTGAGCTGTACGGAACAGAGAGTGCTGGGTGCGCGGCAGGTGTCTTAACCCAGAAGCATGGTGATGCCAGCAGGCCGGTAGCCTACTATAGCGCTCAGCTAGACACGGTAGCGCGATCCCTCCCCACATGCTTGTGAAGCGTTGCAGCAATAGCATTGCTAGTAAGTAAAAGCGAAGATGTAGTGCTAGGACACAATCTCACAATTCATACACCACATGCAGTGTCAGCTTTACTGAATTCGGCCCAAACCAGACACGTCTCATCAGCACGGTTTACAAGATGGGAATTGGCATTGATGGCCCCCGTAAACATCACCATAAGGAGATGCAGCGCACTAAATCCTGCAACATATCTCCCAGGTGTGCCTGGACAGGCACAAAGGGTGGAGGATGAGAGTGATGGTGAAGGAGGATTTAGTAAGGAAAATGACACACATGATTGTATGGAATATTTGGCCCAAAATTTCACGGCAAGGCCTGACATCAGTGACAACCCACTGGAAGATGTAGATTTTACTTTCTACACTGACGGCAGTTGTCACAGACAGACGGACTCGGGAGACTTGTGTACTGGATACGCAATCGTAGATGACCAAGGTACCATAGAAGCGGAACCCCTAGGCCCACCACACTCAGCACAAGTTGCTGAACTGGTTGCCCTAACCAGAGCATGCGAACTGGCTAAAGGCAAGGCAGCCAATATCTACACAGATTCTAGGTACGCCTTCGGAGTAGTCCATGATTTCGGGGCCTTATGGCGCCTCAGAAATTTCATGACGGCAGCTGGCACACCCGTAGCACATGCAGAGCACATCAAAAGACTTCTAACAGCGATACAGGAACCCGACAGAGTGGCTGTTATCAAGTGTAAAGCTCACACGTATAGCCAAGACCCGGTATCACTTGGTAACAGCCGAGCAGACGAAGCTGCTAAATCAGCAGCCGGTAGCCCCATACAGACAGACAGCACACAACTGATGGTATTTAATACTGTAACACAGAAATTATATGAAATGCAAGATTTGTGTTCACCACAAGAAAAGGCAGTTTGGAGGTCAAAAGGATATGGCCAGGAGTCCTCAGGACTCTGGACAGATGGACAGGGTAAGCCAGTGGCACCCAGAGCATACCTTCCAAGTCTAGCGGAAGCGGCACATGGACTGACTCATCTAGGCAAAGAAGGAATGTGTAAGTTGGTAAGAGCTTATTGGTGCGCCCCAGGATTTTCTTCCCATGCGGGTAAAAGAGCGATGACATGTCTCACCTGCTTGAGGAAGAATATTGGAAAGGCAATACCAACAGAGCCATCCCATATCCCTCCTACAGATGGTCCTTTCCAGGTAATACAAATTGATTTCATACAATTGCCACCTTGTAGAAATTTAAAATATGTATTGGTTTGTATTGACGTGTTCTCAAATTGGGTTGAAGCATTTCCCGCGGCCACAAATACCGCTGTGTTTACTGCAAAGAAAATTGTGCAGGAATTTGTGTGTAGGTACGGTATCCCTAGAATCATTGAGAGTGATAGGGGTACCCATTTTACAGGTGAAGTTTTTCAAGCAATGTGTAAGTTGATGGGAATTAATAGTAAGCTGCACACTCCGTACCGCCCCCAGGCGAGTGCGAAAGTGGAAAGAGTAAACAGCACTATTAAAAACAAATTAAGCAAGGTAATGGCTGAAACAGGATTGTTGTGGCCCGAAGCTTTGCCAATCGTATTATACAGCATCAGAACCACTCCCAGGTCCCCTCTTAATCTGTCTCCTTTTGAAATTCTGTTTGGTCGACAACCCCATGTTATGATTAACCCCCAGGATGATTTGAAATGTAACAATGAAGTCACTGTAAAGTATTTAGTTAAGATGAGTAAACAACTGAGGAACCAGAATGATAATCTAAAGTTGGTGATTCCTGATTTGCCAGACAGTAATTGTCATGACATTGAACCTGGGGATTATGTAATGATACGGAATTTTCTACGCTCAGGTTGCCTTATTGACAGATGGGAAGGACCATATCAAGTCTTATTGACCAGCACGACCGCATTGAAGGTTGCCGAGAGAGAGACTTGGGTCCATTCGTCTCATTGTAAAAAGGTTGCTGACCCGGAGAGGTCCCGTGATAAAGAACAGACGGTAGAGGTTGTATCACTAGAGTGTCTGTTCCGGGAAGGTCGAGACGACACCTGAGCGCTGAGAATAATAAGACCGGAGGCTTGTCGAGCCAGATTTCTTTTTCCCTTTTGTTATTTTCTCCAGTTCCCATCTCCCTCCTATTCTCCTTCCCCCTTCTTATTTGTCTCCTTTTCCTCCCATAAGATGGACTTGCCCCAAGAGACTGTGATCCGGATTTTCCTGTTGACCATGATGTTGACCAGAGCAGTCCGTTTCGGTGAGAGTACCATGGAGGTCGAGAAAGGATCTGGAATGGGTTCTGATGACCAGGATGGAGGCGTAGTTTTCCAAGAGCAACATAATCACAGAGTAAAGGCGAGTATCAGAAAACGATCTGGTAACATTGACAATAGAAGGAATTGTGAAGGATTGTTAGCTGAAGAGAACTGCATCTGTAGGCATTGTGATAATATAGTTGAGGATGGGTGCATCAAGAAATGTCAGTCCAGTTTTAATGTCCACATGGACCGACATCCATTGAGTGACTATCACTCCTTAGTGGGTAAAGTGTTAAACCAGACAGACTGTTGGGTATGCTCTCAAGTACCTCAAGGTCATAGCAAATCAGGACTAGTACCATTCCCTTTAACTGTAGGAGAGGTACTTGAGTTAAGTGGTGGGAGGCCGGTGGACTAGAGGTTTAATGTCTCTAGTCCTCCTAGTTTGAAGCTCCACCAGTATCATGTGGATAAGTCCTTAGTATGCTTTAACATTTCCAATCCCCGAAAGCCGGGAAATTGGGAAGTGTCATGGAGTAATCAAACCATGACATTTTCATATAGAGCCGATAGAATGCCCATAGACACAGAGCTTATACGCCAGATCGCCAACAGTGGAAAATATTTCCGGTATAGGTATACTCTAGGAAGTAGGAACAATGCGAGTTGGAGAAGTATCACCAGGATACTGTGCACATATCGTACAAACTGATACGTGTACTAGACAGATGGGAGAGTTAGGGTTAGGAGATTTCACATGGAAAATTTGTAACATGGTAATGTCATACTCCGTCCCATATGTTCTCCCCGATGATGCATATTTCATATGCGGGAGAAAGGCGTATAAGTGGCTTGCCCCAAACTCAGAGGGATTGTGTTACATTGGAAAAGTACTGCCTGAAGTAATGACTGTATCCCATAACAAAATGAAAGACATTCACCGCGGTGCCCAAGCTCCTTATACTCACACTCATTACGAGCACATCGTTAAAAGGCACCTGATAGAGAGGACAGAGCATCCGGCCTCTGATCTGATCCATGAATCCACCGGGATTCAATTCCTACTCGCGTTAGATATCACTCGTACCGCCAGAGGAGTGATAAATTATAAATATATATCTGCGCTAGCGAACTTGTTAGACAATATCACCGAAATGTATGACGACACGTTCAGGTACACTGGGAAAGAGTTACAAGCCTACAAAACAGAGCTGGTTCAGCATAGGATGATTCTCAATTATCTCACAGCAGTGACAGGCGGGTATTGTGTTACCCTAGCAACTCAGTATGGAGTAAAGTGCTGCACGTATATTACAAACAGCACTGAGGACCCGGCCGAGGTCATAGACCAAAAGATGGATGACATTTTGCAATTAAAGTGGGAGTTTCGAAGGAAACATAATCTCACTCTCACTGCTGTGGGTAATGAGCTGACCAGTTGGGTGTCATGGTTGAACCCACGAAATTGGTTCTCTGGTTTAGGAGAATGGGCCCAAGGTATTATAATGGATGTAGGGAAATTTCTCTTGTGTATTCTGGGAGTCGTCATATTGGTTGGCCTGATATTTAGATGCGTTCGGACTTTAACGAAGTGTAAAGGTAGTACCAGAGTGATGAGCCTGAGGAGCGAGGACACTGTAATAACAACAACTAATTTGATTTATGACCCAACGATAGAGACAATGTTGTGATGAAAATGTGATTCCACGGTCCGTTTCTTTCACCCGTTTCTCCTTTGTTTTCCTCCAAGGTACAAAGACATCCGCTTGGAAAAAGAATTTGACAACCTCTTTTATACAGACCATTGATGAACTATGCTACAAGCCCCCAATATCCCTAGTGACTTTAACTTTTACGATAGCCCAATACTTTAGAGACTGTAACTTTATGGACAATGGAAAAGCTTTTGCTCGCTATTTATAGCAAAAGCACCGAGAGACATCAGACAACATGTACATCAAGACAAGACATCAGACAAGACCTCAATCGGCGACTGTTTATATAAACTCACATAGTTTACGACTGCATTTATAACGATTGTTTCTTATCTTCATCTCTACAACCTCCAGGTAATGACACACATAGTCGACAGGGAATATAGACACATATATCAGCATTCACATGTTCCCCCCCTTCATGTATCATCAACTAAATGTGCTCCCCCATTTGGTGCAACCAAAAGCCGAAAAGAGCTCGGTAGAGTTTGACAGCCCATCCACAGACCCTTGATAAGGGATAAGAAGGATTCAATATATACTTCGCAATACCTCGAAGCTTGATTTAAAACACGTACGGCACGATGATACATGACCCCTCAAACATGGATTTCATACACACATGCCTTTACTATCTCACTAGGTCATGCTTTTCCCACCTTCTCTCCTCCCTGACCCAATCATAAAAAGGTGTTTACATGACGACATATATTTTTCTGTTTTGTTTTAGTAAGTGGCAGTTATTGATGACTGCCAAAGGGTGGACTGTCAAAGTCGAAAAATATCATGCTTCACGTTGCCATATGTTAACCCCATGCGCTTGCCCGCTGCACGTGCACATTCTCTCCCGTGCGTGCGCATATTCGCAGTTGCGTAATGGAGCTTCTACGGCCGTGCGCATTGGTGCGTGGTATGTGTATTTACGGTAGAGTTTGTGTACGTCTAGCGGGAGACTCAATCGTTACATAATAAATTCAAATAGTATGTTTTATAGGTAATGTTCCCCTTAATAATAACGGACATCAGCGATCTCTGAAAGGACTACATTTTGGGACATCCAGAACATCGGAAAGTGGACCTTTAGCCTTGGATTCAACCTATGGTGTGCGATCCTTTTGTTGAATATCCACCTCTCTTCCCTTCAATTCTGTGGTTGGAACCTGTGCCATCTGGACCACCGCTAAGGGAACTATCCATCTTCAAAGAGTGGTAACTATTGTGGAACATTTCATCCCATACAAAAGGCTATAACATCTGTAGGTCCACTGACCACTGGACATTACTATATAGTCCCGCAAGTCCCAATTTACCAGAGATTGGTTGTTATGAACTCTACATGAATAGCTCCTACTTTTAACATTGTGGTTGATTCCACAATTTTTATTGCTTTTATTGAATAATTTCAGTCCAATAAATTTGATATCATTTACACCTGTCTGCATATATCTTCCTTAGCGCTATATATTTTTTGTATGTTTATAGATATTGATGTTAGCCTGTAGTGTATAAACTGTTAACTGTATTTTCCCTTTTACGTAACTAAATCTCGTTAGTAAAGGTTTTGGAACCTTAGCAAGGTATTGTGTGTTTATTACATTGCTGAGAGTATTCAGAGCGTCTCAATCGCTCAGGCGGCTTTTATATAATAGAGGTTAATTAGCGTTGCATTATGGTAATATTACAGTAATAAGGTTTAAAGCATAAGCATATCCTTTCATTGTGTTGCATACAAGGTTTACTGTGTGTCATCCTGTGAGCGTCCGCTACGCTAGTAGCGTAGCATTACGGTACTCAGACCGCCTATAACGTGCTCGATACCCAGCGTAAGCTGTGAGCGAACGTGCCGCTTGTGCGTCTCGACCACGGCCTAGCGTCTGCTACTCTAAGTGCGTACCCTTACGGTACCCCGTACGCCCATTGCGTACTGAGTCTCTTACCAATATATAGTGAATGTTATAAGATAAATATTTAGCTTTATCAACATCCACTCTCCCTGCTCCCTACACTGATCCCTTCTGCAATCCCGGGAATCTCGGGATTGAGCATTTTTCAATCCCGATTTCCAGGATTGAAAAAAATGGCCCGGGATTGGCCTCCCTAGCGGCCATTGATGAGGAAATACTGCATGTTAAACATCCCCGATATGCTGATACCAATCATTATTTGGGATCAGCAAATCAGAGAAATTCAACATTCAACATTTTGAATTTCCACGACTCAGGCGTCGGGGGTTCCACGACTCAGGCGTCGGGGGTTCAGACAGCTAAGTAAGCCTAAGTTTACTCAAAATGTTCGCCTGCTGCCCACTTTCAAGGCTAGTAAATATGCGTCGGAAGACGCTGACACTGACCCCCCCCCCCCCACTCCCAGAAAATGGGTCTGACATGCCCCTGTTTTATGGAAACGCAAGCAGCTCTGCCCCGCCCCCAAACAGCTGCAGTATGTCAGTCATGCTGTGATTTAGGCACTGCATGCGATCTCGCAGAAGGAGACCTGCACAGTACGGCATCTGCACATGCGCAGAACTGTACTTGCATCTCCGAACCAGGCCAACAGAAAGGGGGCTGAAGCAGAACTGTGTGGATATAAAAAAAAATAATAATTCTAAAACTATTCTGTGTGTCAGTCTTTTGGAGATTAATCCAATTCCAAAAATTTCCATTGCTGTAATTTTCCCACTTTATAGATTATATGATCCTACGCAAATGCTCTATTTTCTGTCATTTTATCCCTTTAATTTTTCTTATTACAGGTTGAGTATCCCATATCCAAATATTCCGAAATACGGAATATTCCGAAATACGGACTTTTTTGACTGAGAGTGAGATAGTGGAACCTTTGTTTTTTGATGGCTCAATGTACACAAACTTTGTTTAATACACAAAGTTATTAAAAATATTGTATTAAATGTCCTTCAGGCTGTGTGTATAAGGTGTATATGAAACATAAATGAATTGTGTGAATGTAGACACACTTTGTTTAATGCACAAAGTTATAAAAAATATTGGCTAAAATGACCTTCAGGCTGTGTGTATAAGGTGTATATGAAACATAAATGCATTCTGTGCTTATATTTAGGTCCCATCACCATGATATCCCATTATGGTATGCAATTATTCCAAAATACGGAAAAATCCCATATCCAAAATACTTCTGGTCCCAAGCATTTTGAATAAGGGATACTCAACCTGTATTGCATTTTTCTGCTGCGGGGTACACTGGGCTCCACAAGTCTGGACAATGGGTGTGTAGAGTAGGATCTTTATTCGAGGCACCAACAGACTCAAAGCTTTGACTGTTCCCAGAATGCACAGCGCCACCTCCTATATCACCCCGCCTCCCCTTAACAGAGGGGCTGCTCCAAGCAGCCCTGAGAAAAGCTTTTTATGAGGTAAAAAGTGAAGACTTCATGGGCAGCAGCGGTGGTAAATGTCTTGTGACATTCACTGCTGCAGCTCCAGCTCTCCCCAGCGGCGCTGTACACTCCCGAGCCCTGGTTGCCGGGTACCTACAGCGGAGGCTCCGGTTTTCTTCATGTTAGGCACACACGGCTGGGGCTCTCCAGGATCGCGTGGCCGTGCTTCGGGGGTGGTAAGTGGGTCCCGCTTGCGGGACCCGGTCTTTATCGCGATCCGGCGCGGTCAGTGGGAGGCGGGCTGCGCGCGCTGGCGGTGGACACTGTGGATACAGGCGATCCCACTAGATCACCAGGGCATGGGCGCAGGTCGGGTTTTCTCTCTAAACCACTTCTTATATCGCCCACAGTACCCGGTGGTTTTGCCAGCAAGGGGGATAAGGCTTAGACCTGAAGCCCCTCCCCCAGCCCCAGGGTGCCATTTCCCGCAAATGTTCCTGCTCTGGAGCTGCATATCTGTCTTTTCCTCACTCCCAGTCAGTGTCTGCGGCGCCATTATTCCTCAGTTCACTGTTTCTGCGACTGCTTGGGCAAATCCTCCTATGTAAAGCCGCCTGGTTGTCAGCGCTGTGCCTTTACATGACACTTAAGTATTCTACCTGCCTTTTTTTTTTAGTCAGCGATAGTTAAGAAAGAGTGCATTTAGTCAGGGGTTTCTAGTACAATTACCCTGTGATATACATCCAGTTCTTACTGTGTACTGTTATATCTACTTTTATATAGCTGTGTAAGCTAGTCCAGTGCAGTATTATTGTCAGTAAAATAACCTCTGCATTGTACAAACTGTGACCTTCTGTGTGTGCATTTGATAGCAGAGTGTTGTCCATCTCGTGTCTTTCACTCAACTTGCTATCCCTATATTCTATAACCTGAGGGGGCTTGGTGCGTCAGGTGTTATCTAATATGTGATTTGGTCACCATATCTCTCCTTTATCTCTGCTGGTGCTGACTACACTGCGCAGGGGTTTGGGTTTGGGATATTGTGCTGCTGTTAATTGTACTGTGTTACCTCATACTGCAAGTTATATCATGTCTGCTTCTGAGGGTAACGGTTGCTGGTGTTGCTGAAGCCACAGGCACATATGAGGAGATTATAGCAGCTGTGGACTCTGGTTCTGGGGGATCCTTGCCCCCCAGTAGGACTGTGGCAACGGGGGCACATACTGACCCACCGTGGGCCACTTTTTCCACGCTACTGCATACGCTAGTTCATCAACTAACACCCCCTATGGGACCCCCAATGCCGGTACAACCGTATGTGGTCCCTGCAGCTAACCCGCCGTGGGCGAATTATTTATCTGCTCAATTGAAGAAGTTGAATCAGTCCTTGACTACTAAAAAGTCTGACCAACGCTCACCTAAGTCCAAGAGGTCCTCTAAGCGAGCGCTCGTCTCATCACAATCCACTGCTGTCACTGACACCTCGTCTGATGAGGACGGCACTTACACTGACCCCACAGGTTCTGACTCAGATACGGCTGATGGGGAGGGTAGTTCACATGTGGATGTTCCTGACCTTGTGGAGGCTATTAAGTTAATTCTGCAGATTACGGATGATCCCGAGCCATCCGTGCCTCCTAAGAAACCAGATAGGTTCAAGCATCAGAAGGTGGTTAAACAGGTTTTACCTCAATCTGATCACCTAGTGGATATACGTCAGGAACCCTGGGAAAATCCGGGTACGAAGTTTGTGCCTCAAAAGAAGATGCTGGCTCGCTATCCCCTCGCGCCAGAGCTGTCTAAGAATTGGGAAACACCTCCTCCAATGGACTCACATGTGGCTAGGATGGTGGTTTCCTCAGCTCTACCTGTCACTACCGTCACGTCTCTGAAAGAGCCTACGGATAAATGTGTGGAGGGTTGTCTAAAAGCGATTTACACCCTCACGGGTGCTGCACAAAGGCCTACTATTGCATCTCCATGGGCTGCTGAGGCTATTGAAGTATGGGCCTTGGAGTTAGAAGCTGAAATCTCCTCTGACCATGCTAGACAATGCTTGTCATATATTGTCACAGCTTCTCGATATATTAAAGAGGCGGCTTCTGATGCCGGTATCCTGGCAGCCAAGGCCTCTACTATGTCAGTCCTGGCTCGCCGGATATTGTGGCTGAGATCCTGGTCTGTGGATCTGGACTCTAGAAAAATCCTGGAGGTACTCCCTTTCAAGGGAGATATTCTGTTTGGGGAGGACTTAAATAAGATAGTGGTTGACTTGGCTACTGCCAAAACTGCCTGTCTATCTAATACCGCTCCTTCTGTGTCGAAGGCTAAAGGTACGTTCTTTTGCCCCTTTCGTCCTTCAGGTAAAGCAAAAGGTCAGGCGTACCTTAAGCAGGCCCGCACTTCCAAACCTGGTAAGCTGAAGCCCAAAAGAGCCTGGGCTGCCCATCAGCCAGCTGCCAAGACGATAAGCCTGCCGCATGACGGGGCGGGCCTCCTCCTGGGGGATCCCAGGGTGGGGGGCCGGCTTCTAGGGTATACCCAGGAATGGTTGAAGGTTCAGATGCTTGGGTACGGGAAGTCGTCACTCGAGGTTACGCCATTGCCTTCAAAAACTGACCCCCTCATCGATTTTGCCAGACAGACGTCCCTTTGGACCGGACAAAGGCAAAAACTCTACACTCGGTGGTACAGATCCTCCTGGACACAGGAGTCGTAGTACAGGTGCCTCTTGCTCAGAGGGGCCGGGGGTACTATTCTCCGCTGTTTCTAGTCCCGAAACCGAATGGGTCCTCCCGGTCCATTCTCAACCTCAAGGCATTGAACAGGTTTGTGAAGATTTCCAAGTTCCGTATGGAAACCCTTCGCTCTATAGTTCTGGCCTTGGAACCTGGGGACTACATGGTCTCCCTGGACATACAGGATGCTTACTGCATATTCTTATAGCAGTGTCACATCAACAATACCTGAGGTTTGCTATTGGCAACATCCATTACCAGTTTCGCGCGTTACCTTTTGGTTCAACAACGGCTCCGCGAGTTTTTACCAAA
Organism: Pseudophryne corroboree; assembly: GCF_028390025.1. Taxonomy (NCBI): domain Eukaryota; kingdom Metazoa; phylum Chordata; class Amphibia; order Anura; family Myobatrachidae; genus Pseudophryne; species Pseudophryne corroboree. The sequence continues at coordinate 82,811,506 of NC_086445.1, forward strand.
GTTATGGCGGTGATGACGGTGGTACTCCGCCGTCAAGGGGTCAGGATACTGCCGGATATGGACGACTTGTAAATCCTGGTAAATTCCCCAGATCTTCTCCTGTGTCATCTGGATATGACGATCCAGTTTCTACAAGCCCAAGGGTGGCTCATCAACTGAAAGAAATCCTCCCTGGTCCCTGCTCAGAGCATGGTGCACCTGGGAGCGCTGTTGGACACTCACAACCAGAGGTTGTTCTTGTATTAGGAGAAAGTCCTGAAGCTTCAGGACAGGATTCGTTGCTTCCTTTCTCGTCCGCAAGTGTCGATACATTCGGCAATGCAGGCGCTGGGCCTCATGGTGTCAGCATTCGACGTGGTGGAGTATGCTCAATTCCATTCTCGCCCCCTCCAGAAGTTGATTCTAGCCAAGTGGGATGGCCTGCCTCACCGGATCAGGTCTCAAATGATCTCATTGACTCCGGAGGTCCGTCTGTCGCTGCTTTGGTGGCTCCAGGACCAACAATAGTGCAGGGGCCGTCCCTTCTGGATATCCAACTGGGTCCTGTTGACGACAGATGCCAGTTTAAGAGGTTGGGGCGCGGTGACGGAGGAGCACTCCTTACAGGGTCGGTGGACCAAGGAGGAATCTCTCCTCTCGATCAACATTCTGGAGATGCGGGAGGTCTTCAATGCGTTGAACCTTGCCCAGTATTTAATTCAGAACCGTCCTGTTCAAGTACAGTCGGACAACGCCACCACAGTGGCTTCCGTAAATCATCAAGGCGACACTCAAGGCCATTTGGCAATGAAGGAAGCCTCACGGATTCTACAGTGGGCAGAACGCCATCTACCGGCAATATCGGCTATATTCATTCCGGGAGTCCTGAATTGGGAAGCGGACTTTCTCAGTCGTCAGGACGTGCATGCCGGCGAGTGGGGCCTCCATCCAGATGTGTTTCAACTCCTCGTGGAAAGGTGGGGTCTTCCAGATGTGGATCTGATGGCGTCTCGACACAATCACAAGGTTCCGATCTTCGGAGCAAGGACAAGGGATCCTCAAGCAGCATTCGTGGATGCTCTGGCGGTGCCGTGGAGGTTTCGGCTGCCGTACGTGTTCCCTCCGGTGTCACTCCTGCCCAGGGTAGTTCGGAAGTTCAAGCAAGAAAAAGGAAATCTGCTTCTCATAGCTCCGGCGTGGCCCAGGCGGCACTGGTTCTCAGACCTGCAAGGCCTGTCGTCTGAGCGTCCACTTCTACTTCCACAACGCCCAGACCTCCTCGTTCAGGGCCCTTGTGGCTACCAGGACATAGCCCGGCTATCTTTGACGGCGTGGCTCTTGAAGCTTCCGTCTTGAGGGCTAAGGGTTTTTCTGAAGAGGTCATTAAAACTATGTTGCGGGCCCGGAAACCGGCTTCTGCTCGGATTTACCATAGGGTCTGGCATATTTTGTTTGGTGCGCATCTAACAATTATGACGCTTCCAAGTTTAGTACAGCCAAACTTTTGGCTTTTCTGCAGCAGGGCCTAGATTTAGGCCAGCGTCTGGCCTCCCTCAAGGTTCATATTTCTGCCTTGTCGGTGTGGTTTCAGAGAAAAATTGCGACCTTACCTGATGTGCATACCTTTACTCAGGGTGTGTTGTGTATCCAACCTCCCTATGTCCCGCCTGTGGCTCCTTCGGACTTGTCGGTGGTTTTGGAGGCGTTGCAGGAGCCTCCATTCGAACCTCTTGGTTCAGCTGACCTTAAGTGGCTTTCCCTTAAGGTGGTGTTCTTGCTGGCTATTGCCTCTGCTAGAAGAGTGTCGGATCTGGGTGCCTTGTCTTGTAGTTCCCCATATCTGATTTTTCACCATGACCGGACGGTTCTTAGGACTCGTCCCGGATATTTGCCTAAGGTGGTTTCTTCGTTCCACCTTAATCTGGAGATTGTGGTTCCAGCCTTTGTCTCTCCTGATTTGTCTCCCAAAGAGCGGTCTTTGGATGTGGTACGGGCTCTCCGTATCTATGTGAAGAGAACTGCTTCTATTCAAAAATCTTATTCTCTCTTTGTTTTATTTGGATTTCACAAACGTGGCTGGCCTGCTCACAAGCAGACCCTGGCCAGATGGATTAGAATGGTGATTGCACATGCTTATGTGAAGGCTGGTCTGTCAGCTCCGGCTCACATTACGGCCCATTCTACTCGGTCTGTTGGACCTTCTTGGGCGGCCCACCATGGTGCGACCCTTGATCAATTGTGCATGGCGGCTACGTGGTCCTCCGTGAACACGTTCATAAGGTTCTATGACTTCGATACTGCCGCTTCCCAGGATGCTTCCTTTGGACGCCGGATTCTTGCTACAGTGCGTCCCCTCTCATAAGGAACTGCTTTAGGACATCCCCATTGTCCAGACTTGTGGAGCCCAGTGTACCCCGCAGCAGAAAACGAGTTTTATGGTAAGAACTTACCTTTGTTAAAACTCTTTCTGCGAGGTACACTGGGCTCCACAAGGCGCCCACCCTGACGCACTTAGCTTCTTTGTGTTGATATGGCATTAGCCGCTGACACTTCTCTTGTCGTGAGAGTGTGATGTATGTGGCTACTAACCATTGTCGTCTCTTTTCCTGCTACTGCATTGGGCTGGTTAACTAAAACTGAGCTCCTGTGCTGGGAGGCGGGGTGATATAGGAGGCGGCGCTGTGCATTCTGGGAACAGTCAAAGCTTTGAGTCTGTTGGTGCCCCGGATCAAGATCCTACTCTACACCCCCATTGTCCAGACTTGTGGAGCCCAGTGTACCTCGCAGAAAGAGTTTTAACAAAGGTAAGTTCTTACCATAAAACTCGTTATTTTGCTATTTGTTATATTTTTATTTTTATTTTATCCAAAGCAATGCACCTTATAATATTAAATCTAAAATTCAATAAGTTTAGCCTTTTTGCTTCAAGAATCCATAAGCCATTTTAAGTATTCTGTGGTTGTGTTACCCCTTTGAATACTAGGGTGTTATGTGTTTACTGCCAGATAATGTAGTGCAGGGGTGGCCAACCAGTCAGAGGCAAAGAGCCAGAAAAGATCTGTAGCCAATGGCAAGAGCCAGTATCATGCGCGCGCCTAAGGCACGCGTGCAAAAATGGGGGCGTGGCCTCGTTTCCACAAAGCCACACCCCATTTTGTGCGCACACCTTTCATTATGACATTTGTAGGAGTATGACCTTGTGTCATAAGTCCGTTTTTAGTCATGTTGTACAGTGCCAAATACATATAATGTCCCAGTACAGTGCCACATACATATAAAAGTGTCAAAAAATGGGTGCCTCTACACTGCCAGATACATATGTCCCCACAGTGCCACATACACATATGTCCCCACAGTGCCAGATACATATATGCTTCACAGTGCCAGATATACATGTCCCCTCAGTGCCAGATATACATTTCCCCACAGTGCCAGATATGCCCCTAGTGCCAGATATATATGTCCCCAAAGTGCCAGCTATGCCCCCAATGTCATATATACATGTCCCCACACAGTGCCAGCTCTGCCCCCAGTGCCAGATTTACATGTCCCCACACAGTGCCAGCTCTGCCCCCAGTGCCAGATATACATGTCCCCACACAGTGCCAGCTCTGCCCCCAGTGCCAGATATACATGTCCCCACACAGTGCCAGCTCTGCCCCCTGTGCCAGATATATATGTCCCCACACAGTGCCAGCTCTGCCCCCAGTGCCAGATATATATATGTCCCCACACAGTGCCAGCTATGCCCCCAGTGCCAGATATATATGCCCCTACAGTGCCAGCTATGCTCCTAGTGCCAGATATATATGTCCCCACAGTGCCAGATATGTTCCCCCAGTGCCAGATATACATGTCCCCCAAGAGCCAGATATATATGTCCCCACAGTGCCAGATATATATGTCCCCACAGTGCCAGCTATGCCCCCAATGCCAGTGACCCCATAGTGCCAGATATACATGTCTCCCCAGTGCCAACTATGACCCCAGTGCCAGATATACATGACCAAAGGCTATATCACAAGCATGTATGGTCTAGTGAAAAACAAATATAAAAACTTTTCGTTTATTGAAATAATACAGTCTCCTGTTATTTTAAATCCTGAAAGTCATGAGTATTATGAAATATTGGGCAGATGTGTTACTCAAAATACAATCAGAAACCACAATCCTAAAAATAGGAGTAAGGTTATACAAGAGCCAGTAATGACACTCACTATTCTATATTTAAGAGTTTCAGGAACTTATCAGAACTGAGCAAGTTTCAGATAACACTATTATAGGGAAGATATATCATATATATTATTATTATTTATTATCCTTTATTTATATGGCGCCACAAGGGTTTCGCAGCGCCCAATTACAGAGTACATAAACAAATAATCAAAACAGGAAAACAGCAACTTACAATTGAAGACAATATAGGACAATACAGGGTAAATAAACATCACTACATATTGTCTATATTATGTGTACAGCCCACCTAATTTGGCCATGTCATCCACATTTCTAACAGGTCATAGAATCCAGCATGCAGACTCATTGGGGGTCATTCCGAGTTGATCGCACGTAGCAACTTTTTGCTGCCCGTGCGATCAACTAGACACCGCCTAGGGGGGAGTGTATTTCTGCATAGCAGGGCTGCGATCGCTTGTGCAGCCTTGCTATGCAAAAAAAGTTTTGTGTAAAAGAAGACCAGGGTAAGAGTTACTTACCTTGTGTGATCGATCCAGCGTTGCAGTTCCCGGAATCGACGTCAGACATCCGCCCTCCAAACGCCTGGACACACCTGCGTTGGTCTCACCACACCCCGAAAACAGTCAGTTGCCGCCCGGTTCCGCCTTCCTTCTGTCAATCTTCTTGCAGTCGCCACTGCGACCGCTTTCTTCGTTCGCGGCATCGCAGTTCAGACCCGATCACGCAGCTGCAACAAAGTGCAATGTGCCATCAGGTCGGAATGACCCCCATTAGTAGTAGCTACAGGTTCCCTTTTCTCCAATTCCCCAACCGGAACTGACGACTGACGGCTGTCGATGTTTGACGATCCGGGAATTGGGGAAATTCTTTATTTTAAAAATCCCCGATATGCCGTGACCGACCGTTTTCAGTCGGGATTGGGAATCAAGATTTTTAAACATGTTTAACATTTCCGAATCCCCCTATCTGGCCGTCGTGGGATTGGGAAATTGCGGCAATATGTCGCTAATATATGGAGGCCATTAGTGGTGCTATTGTGAGGCTATTCCATTAGCCGGCATGCCAAATAGCAAGGTGCCGAAGTGACATATATCTGTCCTTGATTGGGTTGGGTATGTGTGACCGGTGATCAGGAGACCGCCGGTCAAAATACAGACGCTGGGATCCCAGCTGTGAAGTGGCCGGCGGGGGGGTGGGGGAGGGGGGAGGAGGAGGAGGGGGAGCAAGCACAACGAAGCCCCACTCTATTCCCACTCTATGGGTGATGTGGACACTCACGAGTAGAAATAGTCCCTGTTGGTCGGCATGCCGACTGGGCGGGATTTTGATTGGGAGGGGTGTAGCAGTTGGTATTGTGGGGGTCATTCCGAGTCGATCGCTCGCTAGCTACTTTTAGCAGCCGTGCAAACGCATAGGCTCCGCCCACAGGGGAGTGTATTTTCGCTTTGCAAGTGTGCGATCGAATGTGCAGCCGAGCAGGACAAAAAAGTTTTTTTGCAGTTTCTGAGTAGCTCTGGATTTACTCAGCCGCTGCGATCACTTCAGTCTTTTTGGTCCCGGAATTGACGTCAGACACCCGCCCTGCAAATGCTTGGACACGCCTGCGTTTTTCCAAACACTTCCTGAAAACGGTCAGTGACACCCATAAACGCCCTCTTCTTGTCAATCTCCTTGCGATCGGCTGTGCGAATGGATTCTTCGTTAAATCCAACGATCCGCTTTGTACCCGTACGACGCACGTGCGCATTGCGGTGCATACGCATGCGCAGTAGTAACCTGTTCGCTGCACTGCGAAAAACGTCAGCGAGCGATCAACTCGGAATGACCCCCAGTGACCGGCGGTCTCCTGACTGACGATCACAATCCCCTTGATTGCAACACTATCTAATTGCATTATGCTTCTGAAAGTATCTTCAGCGCAGGAACTGTTCACCAGAGCTTCAAGGATTGGGTTCCCATGTCCAATCACCCACACATGTGCCTCAGATCACCATGTGCAGCACCAAGCGTTGGCTGGTGTGGTGTCAAGCCTACTGACATTGGACTTTGGGGCAGTAGAAATGCATTCCCAGGCAGTCTGATATACAAATCTGGATTTGGCAGATGTCAGTAGAAGGCTTCTTGGTCAAATGTGTAGTGCCAGCTGTAAAGTTTGGATAATTAACAAAAAGGGAGGTAATCTGCGCACTGGGGTGGTTTTACTGTATGGGATGTGCTGCTAGTCAAAAGGGTGTCCTTGCCCTTTGGTTCAATATGGATATCTGGTTTTCACCTGACTGCGCTCATCCCCTACAGTTTGAGTACTCGTGAAATGATGCAAATGGATACTTATATAAAGGTGTGTTTTACTTTCATATGTATCAAATATGACACTCAATATGATGAAACAGTGCAGATAAATATTGTTGAACATGAAAAAGGTGGTAATCACAATGTGTGCTCCACGGGGAGCACCTGTTTAACTCAGTCCTTTAATCACTCAAATTGGTGATTAAATCCTTTAGGTTCTTGGCGTGTGTGTTCTGACACAAAGGCCAATGGGCTGGAAAAAAATATATAAATGTAATGATTAAATCTGGCTGTGTTGCTTTAAAAGTCAAATATAGATTTTCCAGTGGAAATGTCTCTAGTCCTGACCGGACTGCGTGGGCTTTAAAAATCTGTCTTTAGTAATTAGATTCATATAGTTGCAGAGGACGGCGTCCCGTACCTCTGCGTGTGGAAGTCAGGTATTCGTGCACTATCGTTGCGGCCGTACTTGTAAGATGTACAGGTGCGGGGGGCAGCGGGAACCTCCTGGCAGCTCCGGACAGACTCGTCCCTCAGCTCGCGCACCCGCTCTCCGGTTCGTCCTGTTAGGGATCTCCCCGTGTGCCTGCGCCGCTCGCTGGGTTGGTCGTGTTCGCGTGGGGGGGAGCTCAGCCGCAGGATCTAAACAGAGCCTGTGGCAGTGTTGCACCTCCCCACAACGGAGTACTCACCTGTGTGGTCCTCCTGCTGCCCGTCCGTCTGTACTGCTTACCGATGTCTGCACCGTAGGTCCGAGGGTCTCACAGCACTCTCCTGTCCTCCAATGGTTTGATGTCTCTTAGTCGTCTCCTCCAACGCGTTTCAACCGGATCGGTCTTCCTCTGGGAGTTTTTGCAGTGTTCTGATAGTGGTGGATGTTAAAATGGCTTGCGGGCGGGACCAGCATCAGTTCCTCCTTTGTTCCACTGATTTGATTGGTGGTTGAGGTTGTCAGTATTGGATGTTAAATTGGCTTGCGGGCGGGACCAGCATCAGTTCCTCCTTTGTTCCACTGATTTGATTGGTGGTTGAGGTTGTCAGTATTGCAGGGGGCAGATCACATGTTCCTGCAATCTGTCCCATTTGTAAGTTTCAGAAACAGGGAAAGTATGAAAACATGGCAATGCAAATGAAATTCCTTTTTTTTTTTTTTTTTTTTTTTTTGGTGGTTGAGGTTGTTAGTATTGCAGGGGGCAGATCACATGTTCCTGCAATCTGTCCCATTTGTGAGTTTCAGAAACAGGGAAAGTCTGAAAACATGGCAATGCAAATGAAGTTCACTTTTGTTTTTTGTTTTTTGATTGGTGGTTGAGGTTGTTAGTATTGCAGGGGGCAGATCACATGTTCCTGCAATCTGTCCCATTTGTGAGTTTCAGAAACAGGGAAAGTCTGAAAACATGGCAATGCAAATGAAGTTCCTTTTTTTTTTTTTTTTTTTTTTTTTTTTATTGGTGGTTGAGGTTGTTAGTATTGCAGGGGGCAGATGGTATGTGGCTTGTTAGTATGCTATCTGATCACGGAGCTTTTAAAAAATTCAAGATGTTTCTTGTGTGTCAACAATTATGGTAAAGTGGATTCTTTGGTATTGTTATGAAATATTTGGGATATATATAACTTTCCTACTTTGGAGTGGTTTATAAGCCTATGTTCCCTGTGGGCTTTTTCTGGGTATTGGATATCTGTATACTAAATGATTGGTTCTACTTGCAGATGATAGACCTTATTTCATTATCAATGTTTAACCCTTTTGGTGCTAGTGTGCCAAAGGAGATTATTAAACGTAACTCTTCTTTATTTATTTTTTGTATGTAATCCCCTCCCCTCCAGTTCTTCTTGACTTCTTTCAGCCCCGTAAACTTTAGTAATGCGGGATTTGATTCATGATGGTCTCTAAAGTGTAATGAGAGCGGATGATCTTCTGTTTTTCGTTTAATATTGCGAATGTGTTCACTGATTCTGATTTTCAGTGGTCGGACGGTTCTCCCTATATACTGTAACTTACATGGACATTCTAGTAAGTATATGATGCCTTTGCTGTGGCATGTGATTCTGTCTTTGATTTTGTAACTGTATGAGTTAGTTGCAGATTGTTTCATGATAGTGGGTAATGTGCTTCTTGCTTTTACCATATGGCAACCTGAGCAGGTCCCACAATGGTAAAAACCTCCTTTGTTCTGTGACCCATCTAAGGAGGTTTTTACCATTGTGGGACCTGCTCAGGTTGCATCATATACTTACTAGAATGTCCATGTAAGTTACAGTATATAGGGAGAAAATCAGAATCAGTGAACACATTCGCAATATTAAACGAAAAACAGAAGATCATCCGCTCTCATTACACTTTAGAGACCATCATGAATCAAATCCCGCATTACTAAAGTTTACGGGGCTGAAAGAAGTCAAGAAGAACTGGAGGGGAGGGGATTACATACAAAAAATAAATAAAGAAGAGTTACGTTTAATAATCTCCTTTGGCACACTAGCACCAAAAGGGTTAAACATTGATAATGAAATAAGGTCTATCATCTGCAAGTAGAACCAATCATTTAGTATACAGATATCCAATACCCAGAAAAAGCCCACAGGGAACATAGGCTTATAAACCACTCCAAAGTAGGAAAGTTATATATATCCCAAATATTTCATAACAATACCAAAGAATCCACTTTACCATAATTGTTGACACACAAGAAACATCTTGAATTTTTTAAAAGCTCCGTGATCAGATAGCATACTAACAAGCCACATACCATCTGCCCCCTGCAATACTAACAACCTCAACCACCAATAAAAAAAAAAAAAAAAGGAACTTCATTTGCATTGCCATGTTTTCAGACTTTCCCTGTTTCTGAAACTCACAAATGGGACAGATTGCAGGAACATGTGATCTGCCCCCTGCAATACTAACAACCTCAACCACCAATCAAAAAACAAAAAACAAAAGTGAACTTCATTTGCATTGCCATGTTTTCAGACTTTCCCTGTTTCTGAAACTCACAAATGGGACAGATTGCAGGAACATGTGATCTGCCCCCTGCAATACTAACAACCTCAACCACCAAAAAAAAAAAAAAAAAAAAAAAAAAAAGAAAAAAAAGGAATTTCATTTGCATTGCCATGTTTTCATACTTTCCCTGTTTCTGAAACTTACAAATGGGACAGATTGCAGGAACATGTGATCTGCCCCCTGCAATACTGACAACCTCAACCACCAATCAAATCAGTGGAACAAAGGAGGAACTGATGCTGGTCCCGCCCGCAAGCCAATTTAACATCCAATACTGACAACCTCAACCACCAATCAAATCAGTGGAACAAAGGAGGAACTGATGCTGGTCCCGCCCGCAAGCCATTTTAACATCCACCACTATCAGAACACTGCAAAAACTCCCAGAGGAAGACCGATCCGGTTGAAACGCGTTGGAGGAGACGACTAAGAGACATCAAACCATTGGAGGACAGGAGAGTGCTGTGAGACCCTCGGACCTACGGTGCAGACATCGGTAAGCAGTACAGACGGACGGGCAGCAGGAGGACCACACAGGTGAGTACTCCGTTGTGGGGAGGTGCAACACTGCCACAGGCTCTGTTTAGATCCTGCGGCTGAGCTCCCCCCCACGCGAACACGACCAACCCAGCGAGCGGCGCAGGCACACGGGGAGATCCCTAACAGGACGAACCGGAGAGCGGGTGCGCGAGCTGAGGGACGAGTCTGTCCGGAGCTGCCAGGAGGTTCCCGCTGCCCCCCGCACCTGTACATCTTACAAGTACGGCCGCAACGATAGTGCACGAATACCTGACTTCCACACGCAGAGGTACGGGACGCCGTCCTCTGCAACTATATGAATCTAATTACTAAAGACAGATTTTTAAAGCCCACACAGTCCGGTCAGGACTAGAGACATTTCCACTGGAAAATCTATATTTGACTTTTAAAGCAACACAGCCAGATTTAATCATTACATTTATATATTTTTTTCCAGCCCATTGGCCTTTGTGTCAGAACACACACGCCAAGAACCTAAAGGATTTAATCACCAATTTGAGTGATTAAAGGACTGAGTTAAACAGGTGCTCCCCGTGGAGCACACATTGTAAAGTTTGGATGATTGCGAAAAATGGTCCGGGGTTGTTTTACATTGTTTGGCTTGGGCTTCTTCTTCCCAGTGAAGGGAAATTGTAATGCCACAGCGTACAATGACAGTCTACAGAATGTATGATTCCACATTTATGGCAACAGCTTGGTGAAAGCCCTTTACTGATTCATCATAACAATGTCCAGGATACAAAGCGAGGATCATCAAAAATGGTTTGACGAATTTTAATGTGGAAGAACATGACTGTCTTCTACAGAACCTTGACCTCATCCCCAATGAACGCCTTTGAATTGGAACACCAACTGAGCATCAGGCCGTAAGAAGACTGACATGAAAGGGGCGTTTCTGGGTGTCAACTGACCGTTTTCAGGGAGTGCTTAGAAAAACGCAGGCGTGCCAGGGAAAATGCAGGCGTGGCTGGGCGAACGCTGGGCGGGTGTGTGACGTCAAAAGCCAACCCTCCAACGTTAGAATCAACGCACACGAAGAGTAAGTTCAGGGCCGTTCTTGTTTTGCACAAAATGTTTTTGCAGGCGCTCTGCTGCACAAGCGGTCGCACTTCTGCAAAGCAAAAATACACTCCCCGGCGGGCGGCAACAATGCATTTGCACGGCTGCTAAAAACTGCTAGCGAGCGATCAGCTCGGAATGACCACCCTTATCTGTGCCTGACATCGCAAATGCTCATGTGGCTGAACGGATGCAAATCCCTGCCGCTGAAACATAGTGGAAAGCCTTTTCAGAAGAGTTTACAATTTTGCCACCAGCAAAGACTTTTCAACATATTACCGATGTTGCAGGCGTCTTTAGCTTTACCTGTAACCACAAATCTCAATAGCTCATGAAAAAATAGGTAACATGTAGAAGAGTGGAGGCTGTTATATTAACAAAGGTGGTGGCATTTACCGCTAGAAGCTGGTTCCTTCAGAGGCTCCGGAGTCTTCTCTTTGCACGGCTGGCTCAGTGTTTTGCCACGTGCTGTCAGTCCACACTGCAGTTCTAGGGAGATGAGTAGACGATGTGGGCAGTGTCGGACTGGGTCATAAAACACAGTTGAGAACACAGTTAAGAACGGTGTCTGTGTATCAATATGACCCCCACTTAACAACTGCTTCTCGTGTTAGAAGTGGGGAGCGTTACTGCACAGTCTCCAATATGGCTCCTCTAGAGATGATCCTTCATTCTCTTACCAATATATCACCAGTATTATTACTGCGCATGTACTACATCATCTTGTTACTTTATATAAGTGACATAGTGGGAGACGGAGGTCTCCCAATTAGCTCTTGAGACCCGCAATGCCATTACCCGGAAATACCGCTGTTCCAGCACCTGGAACCTGACACAACCGCATCCCAGAGACAGTTACCGGCTGGTGATCTGTCTAAACCCTGCTCCACTACAAGCTCTGTTTTATGCTCCTCCTCTACCAGTGAAACAGTGAGAACGGCTGTTCTACGACTTGCACAATTAACCACACTGCCTGGTAAAGCTACACTCGACTTGTTCTTGACTCATCTTTTACAATTCATTGATGTGTACATTTAACTCTGCTAAACCACCACCCGTACACACATTTTCAAAATCTCAAACCAGTTTCATCTTGGATCTAATGTCCTCAAACTTTGGTCTTGGGATTGGCTTTGTAAAAACATCTGCCAACATATGTTTAGTCTCACAGTGCGTACTGTATGTAAGCAGAATCACATCTCTACTAGATCACGAAGGTAATGATGCTTCACAATAGCATGTTTGGTTCTAGCGTTTATCTTTTCACTGTTTCAAGCTTTATACTTTGTCCTCAAAAAATATTGTCTGTTGAGGTAATTACGCTCCAAAATCCAATCGTTGCTTATGTAACCAAACAACTACTGGACTGGCATGATATGTATGATGATAAAGCAACTGACAGTTGATTTTTACTGGACCATAAGATTGGACTGTTCCCAAGTTTGAACAAGCAGCCACTTGTTGACTTGCGATCCCCGTAATCACCTACCGTATCTGCATCTACATATACGTGCAATTCAAGTTTACCTTCTGTTGACAATATCAGGTTATAGTCTTGTGTGTCTTTAAGGCACTGCATAACTCTCTTAATTGCATTCCAATCTCTTTTAAGGGGTTTACTCACACTTCTACAAAGATGAGACATAGCTACTGAAATACAGTATCAGGTCTTGTAGCAGTTGCCACATAAAAGTGCCCCCACTGCTTGTCTGCACTGTTAATTATTTGTCAAGAGATCATCTTTTAATTTCAGATAAGATTCTTCCATGATGTTGTTGCACCTTTTGCCTCTGACATACCAAACGGATTGGGAAATTGTACCAATTTTAGAAGACTGATAGAGTAGAAAACTTCCATCTTCTTCTTGCTGTATGTGGATTCTTAGGTAGTATATTACCTCCCTCAGGTCTTTAGTATCAAAAGTGTGAGTCTAGAACCTCACGCATGATCTCTTCTTCTTGATGGACAATATTCAAATCATCATACTGTAGATTGATTTTTTTGCAAACAAGATGTTTTGGGCCCTTTTTTCCATAACTTCTGGTGGGGCGTGCTCACAGAGCTCCCATCCCCAGCCCCTCAATCACCTATCACACTGCATCCAGAAAGAGTTACGCCAGCCCACCAGGGGCAAGAGGGGCACTAAGGGCAAGAGCTGTGATCTTCATAGACCCAACCCATCCGAGGCAGCAAGTGAGACCGGAGAACCCGTAGATCATTGCAACAGAGGGATCCTGGGCCTGCGTTGTGTCTCCTGCTGCCTCCTTGCATTTGCCAAGGCCTCATCTACCTCCTACTCAGTGTCTTCAAAGGATACCCCCAGGAACCTGCAGACTAACCTCTCAAGCCATCCCCAGAGCCACTGACTGGGGTTCTCTATGGATCTCGGTTGTAGCCTACTTCCGTTGGTGAAGCTGCGGGCTGTATTTTCAGGCCATCTCCAGTGTCATCAGAGGTACCAGCCAGCGTTAGATGGGAGACCAGCTCCAGTTGCCGCAGTTCCCGTCGACTGTTACAGTCCTGCCTCCCGCTGCTTGTGATGTAAATCTTGCTGTGGATGACTGGTCCCAACTGCACCCGGCCTGCCACTGAAGATCCTGGCTGCCTCCTGAGATTTCCACTCTGGTCTGCTGCTATGGTGGATGGCTGCCACTATGGCGGCCAATCCCGGGATCGAGATTGGGGGGATCTTGGGATTTTGTCCTAAAATTGGCCCGGGATTGAATCCCAGGATTGGAGCTTCCAATCCCGGGATTCGGGCCAATGCTTTTTTGTCTGAGCCGGTTCAGCATACGGGTCAGACGCTGCCCATCACCACCGGTTTTAAACTTCTAATATAGAAACCCAGAAACATACAATTTGAAAGTAGATAAGAACCACTTGGCCCATCTAGTCTGCCCCTTTTTTAACCATATTGTTACCTCAAATATTGTTACCTCAAACCCTATTTGATACTTATTTCTTTGCAAGGATATCCTTATATCTATCCCACACATGTTTAAATTGCCTTACTGTCTTAGCCTCTACCACCTCTGCTATGAGACTATTCCACTTATCCACTACTCTTTCTGTGAAATAATTTTTCCTCAAATTAACCCCTTCCATGAAGAATGTTTCCCTCCTAGACTTTGTTAAAACCCTTGATATATTTGAAAATTTACATCATGTCCCCCCTTTCCCTTCTCTGCTCCAAACTGTACAAATTGATATTTTTTATTGTCCTTCCAGGTAAGTTTTGTGATGTAGGCCATGCACCATTTTAGTTGCCATTCTTTATAGAGTCTCTAATGTATTAATATCCTTTTGAAGATATGGCCACAAAAACTGAACATAGTATTCAAGATGATGTCATGCCAATGACCTATACAGTGGCATTATTACTTATTTCTGCTGCTGATTCCCTATGCAACCAAGTATCTGACTAGCCTTCCTCATTGCTTTGTTACATTGCTTACCTGCCTTTAAGTCACATGAAATAGTGACTCCTACTGTAGAGCACTTTCCTCCTCAGTAGTTTCCAGTATAGTGCCATTAATACTATATTTAACCTTTGGATTTTTGAGACCCAATTACATGATTTTGTATTTTTTGGCATTAAACTGTAATTGCCACACTCTTGACCGTTCCTCTAGTCTACCTAGATCCTCTATCATTTGTTTTACCCCTCCTGGTGTGTCTACCCTGTTGCATACCTTTGTGCACATCTGCAAAAAGGCATACCTTCCCATCAATTCAATTTACAATGGCCCTCATTCCGAGTTGTTCGCTCGCTAGCCACTTTTCGCAGCAGTGCACACGCTAAGCCGCCGCCCTCTGGGAGTGAATCTTAGCTTAGCAGAATTGCGAACGAAAGATTCGCAAAATTGCGAATAGAAATTTCTTAGCAGCTTCTGAGTAGCTCGACACTTACTCTGCCACTGCGATCAGTTCAGTCAGTTTCGTTCCTGGTTTGACGTCACAAACACACCCAGCGTTCGCCCAGGCACTCCCCCGTTTCTCCAGCCACTCCCGCGTTTTTCCCAGAAACACTCCCATAAAACGGCCAGTTTCCGCCCAGAAACACCCACTTCCTGTCAATCACACTCCGATCACCAGAACGAAGAAAAAACCTCGTAATGCCGTGAGTAAAATACCAAACTTCTTAGCAAATTTACTTGGCGCAGCTGCAGTGCGAACATTGCGCATGCGCAGTTAGCAGAAAATCGCACTGATGCGAAGGAAAATAATGAGCGAACAACTCGGAATGAGGGCCAATGTCACCAATAAAGATATAAAACGCACTGGTCCAAGTACAGATCCCTGGGGTACTCCACTGGTAACATTTCCCTCCTGTGAATGCACTCCATTTACCACAACTCTCTGTTTTCTATCCTGCAACCAAACTCTTATCCATTCAATTATCTTAGTATCCAATCCTATGCTTTCAAGTTTATTTAGCAGTCTACGGTGTGTTGTGTCAAAAGCTTGACTAAAGTCTAGATAAGCTATATCTGCAGCCGGGATGTAGTTATGTGACCGGCGGTCACAATACCTCCCCCTACATCCATTCCCCGACCAACAGGGACTATTCCCACTCGTGGGTGTCCACAACACCTATAGAGTGAGAATAGAATCAGTGGTGACCTTTGTCACCCAGCTAAAAAATGTAATAAGATTTTTTGACATGATCTCCCCCCAGTAAATCCATGCTGCTTGGGATCCTGTAAATTGCTGCAGTTGAGATAATCTACAACTCTTTCTTTTAAAAGTGTTTCCATCAATTTCTTCACTACTGACGTATGGCTCAATGGTCGGTATATGCTTGTCTCTTCCTTGCTTCTACTTGTGTGCAGTGGGATTACGTTCGCTCCAGTCCGCAGGAATCACTCCTGCAGCTATTCTCTGGTTGAATAATTCTGTTAATGGTGCTACCAGAACTCCTTTAAGCTCTTTTAATATCCTTGGATGTATCCAACCCCCTCCTCCCCCTCCCGCCACACATATATGTAATTATTTGGAGTGTACTTCTAAGAACTTTCATTTACTTATGTTTTTATTGTGTTAGATTTTTTGTTGGCCCTATGCTGATACTGCCACCTATGGACTCTCCTATCTACTGCCTCATGGACCCCATCATGTACGGAGTACTAGTAACATAGTAACATAGTACAGTATCTGAGGTTGAAAAAAGACATTTGTCCATCGAGTTCAACCTATTTTTGTTCTCCTATGCATGATGATTAGTTTTAAATGTTTGATTGATGCTGATGTCAGCCGTTGCATTTTATCCCTTTTTGTGGTAACTAAATGCGTGACTATGCCCCATAACCCTGGTTATCCTTATCCACTAGGAATTTATCTAACCCATTCTTAAAGGTGATGACAGATTCCGCCATTACAACTCCCTCAGGGTACTCTCACCCCACCATATGCTATGCCTGTATGATGCACCTCCACTGTCTGCACACCCTGTTAGCAGAAGCCTATGCAGTGCGCCCCAGATGGCTACCTTGGCTGGATCCTCTGTGGGTAGAATGTACTTCTCATGGATCTATCCATACAGGGTAAATCATACTACATGGGTCAGTTATCTCATATATGCCTTGGGCCCTTTTATTGCTCACCTCCCGCAGTGTAAGATTCACCTACTATCTCCATGTCACCCCAGCCTCCCCAGTCACCCATTATCTCCCTGTCACCCACTATCTCCCTTGTCACCCACTATCTCTCTGTCACCTATTATCTCCCTGTCACCCCAGCCTCTCCAGTCATCCACTGTCTCCCTGTCACCCACCAGCTTCACAGTCACCCACTATCTCCCTGTCACCCACTATCTCTCTGTCACCCACTATCTCCCTGTCGCCCCAGCCTCCCCAGTCATCCATTATCTCCCAGTCATCCACTATCTCCCTGTTACCGCTGCCCCCCAGTCACCCACTATCTCCTTGTCACCAACTATCTCCTCAGTCACCCACTATCTCCCTGTCACCCCTGGCTCCCCAGTCACCCATTATCTCCCTGTCACCCACTATCTCCCTCTACCCTTGTGGCCGCACCCCTTCCATGAGAGACCACACCCCTTTTTGCAGCGTGCACTGTCCTTTTAAGAATTTGATTCCATCAAAGGGTGTCAAAATCTAAATTCGCTTGCCAAAAAAAATAAGATCAAGCCAGCCCTGCACACTGGGGTATATTTACTAATGGTTGATTTTGTGTTTTTCAATGATTTTTGTCCGATTTTTTTGCATATTAGATATTTACCATAGTTAAAAATTGGACAGTATCGATCAAAATTCGGGCAAGATCGCTCCCTGGAAAACATTGATGTTTTGAAAAATAATTTTAATGCAAATCGTAGATTCGATAGCAGTTGATGTTTTAAAAACGAACAGCGCTGTTTTGGTTGAGGCGCTGCTGCTGTCCCTCTGCTTCACTATAGAAATCTTCCGCCGCTGTGAAGTGCATCCCAGCATTCACAGCGGCGGAGGACAGCCTATGGTGAAGGACTGGGACAACAGCAGCAGCGCCTCAACCTATACCACAGCGCTGCTGCGGCTCCCTCCTCCACCTCCCTCCTCCTCCTTCTCTCCCGGGAATCCGTGATCTCTGCCAGAAGCTGCACCGAGGAGCCCGAGCCAGCGGAGTCGGTAAGTATAATATTTTTTCTTTCTTTCTTTCTTTCTTTCTTTCTTTCTTTCTTTCTTTCTTTCTTTCTTTCTTTCTTTCTTTCTTTCTTTCTTTCCTTCTTTCTTTCCAAAAAGGGGGACTGTCTGCCGTAATGTGTAAAAAAGGGGAATCTGCCTGCCGTAATGTGTAAAAAGGGGGAATCTGCCTGCTGTAATGTGTAAAAAGGGGACGCTGTCTGCCATAATGTGTAAACAAGTGCACGCTGTCTGCCGTAATGTGTAAAAAGGGGGAATCTGCCTGCCGTAATGTGTAAAAAGGGGAGTCTGCCTGCCGTAATGTGTAAAAAGGGAACGCTGTCTGCTGTAATGTGTAACAAGGGCACGCTGTCTGCCGTAATGTGCAAAAAGGGCACGCTGTCTGCCGTAATGTGTAAAAAGGGCACGCTGTCTGCCGTAATGTGTAACAAGGGCACTCTGTCTGCCGTAATGTGTAAAAAGGGCACGCTGTCTGCCGTAATGTGCAACAAGGGCATGCTGTCTGCTGTAATGTGTAAAAAGGGCACGCTGTCTGCCGTAATGTGTAAAAAGCGGGACGCTGTCTGCCGTAATGTGTAACAAGGGCACGCTGTCTGCCGTAATGTGTAACAAGGGCACGCTGTCTGCCATAATGTGTAAAAAGAGGACGCTGTCTGCCGTAATGTGTAACAAGGGCACGCTGTCTACCGTAATGTGTAAAAAGAGGACGCTGTCTGCCGCCATGTGTAAAAAGGGGAATCTGCCCGCCGTAAGGTGTAAAAGGGTCTCTACCTGGTGTAGTGGTGTTACTGTGCGGCGTAATTTGAATAATGGAGACTACTGTGCACCGTTTTATAAATTGGTATTATTCTGTTTGCACACCCCTTCCCCACGAAGCCACGCCCCTATGTATTTTGGCGTGCGCCTACGGTGCGCACTGCCCCTGTTTTGCATGCAGGGGTGGGGCTCCGATGCTGTTTCTTGCACACAGTGCTAAAATGTCTAGTTACGGCACTGTGGCTAGGTATCCATTTCTCTGGCCCTGAGCAGGTCCCCCTCATCAGATCCTCTCCAGGGGTGAGGGGGTGGACTTGGATGGGATGAGGAGGGGGGGGGCAAAGCATTTTGTCGCACCTGGGCCCACCGCTCGCTAGTTCCGCCACTGCCCCTGTAGCTGTGCCCCCAGTAGTTGTGCCCCCAGTAGCTTTGCTCCCTGTAGCAGTGCCCCCAGCAGTTGTGACCCCTGTAGCTGTGCCCCCAGTAGATGTGCCCCTTGTAGCTGTGCCTGCAGTTGACTTGCCCCCTGTAGCTGTGCCCCCTAGCTGTGCCCTTTGTAGCTGTGCCCCCTGTAGCTGTGCCCCTTGTAGCCATGCCCCCAGTAGTTGTGCCCCCTGTAGTTGTGCCCCCAGCAGTTGTGCCCCCTGTAGCTATGCCAGTGCCCCCAGTAGTTGTGACCCTCGTAGCTGTGCCCCCTAGCTGTGCCCCTTGTAGCTGTGCCAGTGCCCCCAGTAGTTGTGCCCCCTGTGGCTATGCCAGTGCCCCCAGTAGTTGTGCACCCTGTAGCTGTGCCAGTGCCCCCAGTAGTTGTGCCCCCTGTAGATGTGCCAGTGCCCCCAGTAGTTGTGCCCCAGTAGCGCCGCACACACACACATTAAAAAAAAACCCACAATATTTACCGCTCCTGCTGCGCTGCCCTCCGTCTCCGGTCACCGGCTCCTCTCTACTATGAGATAGACGTCATAACATCTCTCCCACAGTAGCGCCGCACAGACACTAGGGGTCAATTAAGACCTCTAGTTTTGTCACTGGAGCCGGCTGCAGCGGGCGCCCACACAGCCCACGGCACCCGCTGCAGCCAGGGAGCGGGGGGTTGGTTGCGGGGAAATCAGGAGTAGAACCTCTTGCCATGGTGGCGGGGGCACCCTCGGGGCAGCGGCGCCCCGGGCAAAAAGCCTGCTTGCCCATGGCAAGAGCCGCTACTGGCCTAAACCTTCATTATGAAGCCCATGAAAGTAGGGATGACAGATGCTTTGCTGATACCGATGTTTTTGCAATTCAGTAATTATCGATAAATTGCCCATACATATACTTCGCACTGCACATGTGTGGAGATGCGCCCTGTATCACAGGGCACATCGTTGCAGCGGCGGAGTGCAGGGCATCTGCGTCCCCTGCAAGGTGCGGTGGTGGCCGGCGCTGGGGCGGTGTGTCTGTCCCCAGCGCCGGTCAAGATACGGAGGCGGGCAGCGCTGCGGCAGCGGCGCTTTAAACTTGGCGCCAATCTGGCCGCCAATGAAAAGCGCCGCCCGCGGCCTTTCAAACCCGGCGCCGCCCGCGAGCCAATCGCGGTTCGCGGGGTGCCGGCCAATCAGAAGAGGTCGCGGTGAGCCAATCGGCGCTCGCCGCGTCCTAGGCCCCGCCCTTGGCGCCTGACGCCGGGCGGGAACTGAAGACCCGGAGCGCGCGGAAGAGCGCTGAAGACGCCGGGCGGGAGCCAAAGAAGGATGCCGCATGGAAGAGCGGCGAAGAGCCGGATGGGGAGCAGAGGCGGCGTGGAAGAAGAAGACGGCGGCCGTGGGGAGAAGAGCTCCGGTGGCCGCTGAAGAGGCCGGAAGATGTCGGCCTCCTGAAAGAAGATGTCCAGCGGCGGATGGACTCAGAAGGACGGCGGAGGCGGCGCTGCTGGCCAGGACGGGTCAGCAGCAGAAGAGGGCGCCGGAGCAGGTGAGGCCTCAGTGAGACTACTTCCACCCCCTCCCCTTTCCTCCCTAGACCATCAGGGATGGGCATTAGGCCTGGGGGCACAGTTCAGGCACTTAGTCACCAATTGATTTGGTGGTTTGGGCGTTAGGCCCAAGCCACCTTAATAGCACAGTAGGCGGGCATTAGGCCCAAGGGGCAGTTCAGGCAATAGGCCTGTGGGGCATTAGAGGGCATTAGGCCCTAGTGCATTTTGGCGGTTTAGGGTTATAAGGTGGCCCTGGGCATTAGGCCCAGGTCACCCATCGGGCGACAAGTTAGGCGGGCGCTAGGCCCGTGAGTGATGTCAGTCCTCTGGCCTGTGCGCAAATAGGGGGCACTAGGCCCAGTCAATAAGCGGTTCCCCTGAAGGTGACTACAGGTGGCACTGGGCACTAGGTCCAGTCCACCCCGAGGTGTTTAGGTAGGCAGGCCCGCTCGGCCTTAGCCCCTGGAAAGACAGTGTACGGGAGGTGGGTGAGCTGTACGGCGCCCATTCCCTGGTGTTCTGAGTCAGGTCATTAACGGGACAGCACCTTGGTTGTTACTTGCACCGTGTATTGTGATGTATGTTGTTACCGTACGGGGTAAAGAGTTTGTTAAGTTTGTGTCTAGTTCTGTTGCACCACACCCACAGAGTTAGTTTGAGGGCTCTGTTGTTATAGTTGGTATAGGGGTGTGACACTAGGGTAGAGTTAGGCCCTGCACGGCTGTTTGTTTGTTTGCCTCCTTACAGGGACCTGTAAGTGGAGAGGAAGATCGCGGTGCAAGACTGACGGCAGTGAGTAGCATCTGTGTACGTTTGTACCTTTGTCTGTCCCCGAGCGCCGGAATAGGGGTTTGCTCACGGACGTAAGAACCCCTTCATCACACTACGCGCGAGTGTGTGAAATTTGGGTGGCTGAGGCTTTGTGCCAGTGATGACCTTACACCCAACTGGTGAAGGTCGCCGCCACCCCTGTGGTATCCCCTTTTCCGGTGGAAAAAGGGTTGATACCCCCCCCCCCCCCCTTAAGTTAGTTTATTTTCTCCTCAGTTCGGTCGTCCGTCAGCTCCGAGAGGGGATTGCCGTGTCCGGATCCGGCTGAAGATTTCCAGGTCCGTTGAAGGTTCCGGTACCTGAAGTTGAGAGAGTGCGGCGCCTGGTGAGTAGCGAAACTACACCTGCACGGCAGCAGGCACTACACCGCACCGCCACCCTCTTACACATGCGCCAAAGTCTAATAGCGATGCCGCTCGCAGCACTTACTTTCACGCAGAGTGATTGACAGTCAGGTAGAATTTGTGGTCATTGAACGCAGCCGTGTTTGATTGCCTCTGTTCAGGCGGCCATGCAACTTGGCCATTGATTTGCTGACGATTATCGAAGGATCTGTGTGTGCATAGTGAATGTATACACAGTTGCTGTGGCTTTGCGATCGCTCCAGTGGTACTTTTCAGGAATGCTGTTTTTTTGCATAATTTTGCACATCCTCAGCATGCATAATTACTGCAATTGCCATAGCATCCATCAATGGATGAAACGGCTCAGGGGGCACTGCACAGGCATCCTACCATTGGAGATGTACGCAAATATTATACACAACCACAGGCATGCAACCATTGGAGATATACGCAAACCAGCGCAAGAACCCCACTATCGGAGAGGTACCAAAACCATACCTAAACCATCGCAGGCACCCCACCATCAGAGATGTGCGCAAACCAGAATTAGAGTAACCACAGCAGCTTCTTGCATGTGATATGTTTTGTCCAATAGAAAATCAGGAAGGGGTAGTCGATTTTTGACCGCTTTTTATGTCTATTTGTAGTCGATTTTGAATGGAACTGACAAAAAGATAACGGACTTAAGTAAAAAAAGTCCAACCTCGACATTGGGTTTAACCACTTAATTGACAATTTTTTTTCCTCAAAAACCTCTCAGAAATTGTCGGGGTTTTTTTATGAGTGAATTAGGAGAAGAACATGAATTTAACCTTATCCAAAATGATTTTAGTTAAAAAAAAGAAAAAGACATTTAAAAAAAAAAAGAAAAAAGATTTTTTTCCACAAACATTGGAACATCGGTCAGGAAGAGCTGTAACATTGGTAATATCGCGACATTACTTTTTACATGGGCGGGGCTTTTACACTTTTCCAGCGGCTGCCATTATCTGCAGCCGTTGGGTGGGGGGTCCTGCTGTGCTGACAAATCAGCAATGATCGGCAGCAGGGCAACACTGAGGGGAGAGTGCAGGGTAGCAGCGGGACCTTCCGGTCCCTCTGAGAGCAGCATCAGAGGGAAGTTTCCCTGGAGCTGCTAACACTCTTTATCTGACTGGTCGCGTCCTGTGCGACTAGGTTTGATAAAGACACTTGCTGGTATGGTCGCATCTGATGCCAGGCAAGTGGTTAAAATCGACCTAAAATCGACTTTTGGTAAATATTTGCCTCTGAAACACCCTGTTGATATTGATCAATTTTAGATTGATCAAAAACTAGATCTTTAGAAAATGTGCCCCACTGAGTTCTTATCAATAACAACCATTCTGCTTATTGCGGGTCATTCCGAGTTGTTCGCTTGCTAGCTGCTTTTAGCAGCATTGCACACGCTAGGCCGCCGCCCTCTGGGAGTGTATCTTAGCATAGCAAAATTGCGAACGAAAGATTAGCAGAACTGCTACTAAATAATTCTTTGCAGTTTCTGAGTAGCTCCAGACCTACTCACAGATTGCGATCAGCTCAGTCCGTTTAGTTCCTGGTTTGACGTCACAAACACGCCCTGCGTTCGGCCAGCCACTCTCCCGTTTCTCCAGACACTCCCGTGTTTTTCCCTGACACGCCTGCGTTTTTTAGCACACTCCCGGAAAACGCTCAGTTGCCTCCCAGAAACGCCCCTTTCCTGTCAATCATTTACCGATCAGCAGTGCGACTGAAAAGCGTTGTACGAACACCAGCAAAACTGCTAAGTTTTTAGTTAAATAACTTAGCGCATGCGCGCTGCGTACCATGCGCATTCACATTTAGCAGCAAATCGCAGCATAGCGAAAATCGGCAACGAGCGAACAACTCGGAATGACCACCATTGTCACCTGGTTAGTTTCTTTATGCAGAATTCTGTAACCCTTTTGCTTTTCTCTGTAGCCTGTAAGTACTCCTTCCTTGGCACGAGCGTCTCACTTTGAGCATTTCTCCTTGGAACATGTACAAATGCTTTTCTTCCAAATATATTTATATGTTGTAGGTCAGGTTTCTACTATTCTATGGAGTCTTTTCAATTACATTTAATAAAATCTTCTCTCAAATCATGCTTTTTGTGTCTCTCTCGCACCTTGATATGTGATCCAGCTAGAACTGATTGTCACTCCGCGTATCACTTTCAGAAGGTAAATAAACTTCCTTATATGGCGCAGCTTATTCAGTGCCGAGTAATTTCTATCTTGTCATGCTGTGATATTGTTATAAGAGGATTTGGATTTTCCCTCTATGGTATAACCAATTACTGGGGAACGTCATATTTTACACCAAAGCACATACTACTGGTTCATAAATCTTCCCTGCATCTTTTTTTTATCTCTATATATGGTATACATACGGATGTTGAACTAATATTACTTAAATCCCTTTTCACATCTGTCCAAATAAGTATACATACAATATGTCTCATATAATACTGTAGAAATAATGAGGAGACATAATGAATTCCTCAGTTTTAAAATTACTTCTTTTTTTTATTCCTCTTATTATCTTATGTGTTATAACATATATAAATAAATTTTATTTAGAAACAATAAAAATAAAATTTTGCATATGATTTTGAAAGATCAGCCCAGATTATGGCCCTCATTCAACAAGGAACGCAGATGTCCGAAAATTGCAAATGGGTAATTTTCGAACTCCTGTGTATGCAACATGGAAGGATGCGATCACGCTTTATTACCAGCAGGGGACGTTGCCACGCATTTTGGGGGAGTGGTCCGGGCAACTTCTATTTAGTAGATTCTGTTTCTGAAGCTAAAATGAGGTCCTACGTACACTAATGATGTCAGTTCGAATAATGGAGAATAAGATCCTTTTCCTATTAGGATTACCTTTGGCTGAACAGTGTACTGTATTACCACTCATTGGGGGTCATTCCGAGTTGTTCGCTCTGTATTTTTTTCTCGCAACGGAGCGATTAGTCGCTAATGCGCATGCGCAATGTCCGCAGTGCGACTGCGCCAAGTAAATTTGCTATGCAGTTAGATATTTTACTCACGGCATTACAAGGTTTTTTCTTCGTTCTGGTGATCGTAATGTGATTGACAGGAAGTGGGTGTTTCTGGGCAGAAACTGCCCGTTTTATGGGTGTGTGCGAAAAAATGCTACCGTTTCTGGGAAAAATGCGGGAGTGGCTGGAGAAACGGGGGAGTGTCTGGGCGAACGCTGGGTGTGTTTGTGACGTCAAACCAGGAACGACAAGCACTGAACTGATCGCAGATGCCGAGTAAGTGTGGAGCTACTCAGAAACTGCTAAGAGGTGTCTATTCGCAATTTTGCTAATCTTTCGTTCGCAATTTTGATAAGCTAAGATTCACTCCCAGTAGGCGGCGGCTTAGCGTGTGCAAAGCTGCTAAAAGCAGCTTGCGACCGAACAACTTGGAATGACCCCCAGTGTTCTGCTCAGATGTGCTGCTTTGAGTATACGGTAGCATCTCTCTGTGTAACATTATTTATTGAATATTTAAGAGTAATTCAGCCACACACACGTGCGGAGGCTCCCCCCTTTTTCTCCACATTATATGGCACTACTGTCTGGAACATAATTCCAGTGGTGTTACTAGGGGGTTGCAGACTGCGCATGGTTGTCACCTTCTATGAGGTGACACCAAAATGCTGGCTTCTCCTTAGTTACAGGAGCTGTGTGCTGTACTGTGACATTACGTACAGCACTCGGCTCCTGTCACTGTGTAGGAGTCGACACTGCACTCAGGCAGTTGCCGGGACCCCTGGAGTGATGAAAACGGGGGTTTGGTCATGAAGCCACACCCCATTTTTTTCAGGCGTTCCTACAAAGCCACACACAGGGGCATTTACTCCGAGCCAGGTGTCACAGACCATAGTGACACCCCTGCATAATTCCATATATTTTCAAAATGGCTTGTGTCTTGTCACTCGTATGTTCTGTCCCCTTATCTGCATTAAGTGTTTTTGGAAAACATCCGAACTTGTACTTTACCTGAGTAAGCTATTCTTCAGTTTTTTTCTGAGACTTCATCCTTAACGTACACCAGGTAAAGTGTTGTGAACTTTGAGTAGTCATCAATAAATGCGAGAAAAAAATTATTTTCCCATTTTTAAGTGGTCCATACATCTGTGTGAATTAGGTCTAGACACATTTACTAGCTTTGCTGTTATACTGGGTTTTTTTTTAAACTTTTTCTTGTCATTTTCATATTTTCATTACTTAGGTGCAGGGGTGTATCTAGGGGTTCGAGCGCCTCTGGCAAAATAAGGGACTGCCCCTCCCCCCATATTTTAAATAGGTATGTACTCCGATAAAGGGGCATAATCTTTTGGAGAAGGGGCTTTGCTTAGTAAAGAAATTCTTATCTTTGTCATATAACTTGTAGCTCCTGAGTCACTACACCAAGCATTTATCACTGTGCCTGTGGTGTTTGTAATGGAAGCACATTCAGAATTAGATGTATTTTCCAGCTATTTTATAGTGCTGGTTTTTTTTTGCTTTGCATCTTGTTTCTTTAGCTGATTCATTCTGGCACTCGAGACTGCAATATTCCTAAATGTGACCAGGTTTCTTGCACACAAAACATGCATGTGTTTCTGGTTTATGCCTAGTGCTTTTACTAATACAGTCCTGAACTCTCAATGATGTGTCATGCTTATTTGCACTTTCTATATTCAAAAATTGCATTAATTCACAAGTTTTCCCTTAACATACTCTGTCATTTTAACATCTGGTCTGGCATCAAGTGCTGTTACCAGTGAGTAGCAGGTCTGATACAACTTTCTTGTTAATTACAGCGTATTGCTTGGGTTAGCCCTCTCATGCACTTTCTGTAGCACATACCACATTTCTTTTGCCATGATATAGTTATATATATGCACAATCTGATCATTATCTACTCAGAGATACTCTATTGTACTTTGGGCTTTATAAATTCAATCATCTGTGATGGGGTCAGACTTAGCCTCTTGAATACATGTCCATATACCTTCTCTTATGAGCGGCATCTTTACATTGTGTTTCCATGTCTGATAGTTCTGGTTAGACTTATCACTGAGAATTACTGTAGCTTGAAGTACTGATAGCAGCAGCCATTTCCACTTCCCTCTGGCTATAAGTGCTGCAGTCCATACTATTAATGATTAATGGAAGATTCTGCTGATAATGGTGTGCAGAATCAACATGACCACTCAGTACATGCCCACAATACTACATGCCCACGGCACACTTACAGGGCGCTTTCTTTATGCCTGAGTACCCTGTACCACCCTGTAACACGAGTTCAGCTGTCAGTGAGAAGCGACTGATACGCGTGCAACTTAGAACCGCTCGAGCCTGCTTTAAGTTTAGCCTGATGGCTGTGGTGAATGTACAGTTTAATTCGGACTTGTGCGCGAATCAGCCCCAAAATGTGCTATTACTATTACTCGCTGTGCTATTACTCACTGTCAGGTTTGGTGGAGAGAGTCGTGGTTTAGAGATATGACAGTATCAGACTGGTAGAAAAATGGATGTTATGGTGTATGTAATGTAATGAAAGGCTGGAAAGGACTCAGGGACAGAAGGGTACAAAGTATAATTTCATGGGCAAAGAAGGGTGTTCCATAGGTGAAACCATAGAGGCAGAAATGGGGAAAAAGACATTATGGGAGTTGCGTCAAAAATACAGGTGCATCGTGACCTGTTTCGGGGCGTGCTGCTGCCTGCTTCGAAGGGAAATCGGTTACAATATCGCTAGTCGGGATCATGGAGGTCGCAATGCCGACGCTGGAATCCCGATTACCAATAAACTGCCGGCGTCACAGGCTTTTCTTCCACTGTGAGAGAGAATATAACCTGTGGCAAGCGCAGAGAGCCACCATGCCCGCAGCGCTCACCCCGCTGCCTACATACTGGTGACCGGGATCCCGCTGACGGTATACTGACAGCCGGGATCCTGGCCGCCGGTATTTCATACTGAACCCCTTCTGTGAGCCATTAAAGATGTCTCCAGTGTCTCAGTACACATGGCTATTGTGCGTGACATAGGTTTACTTAGAAGGTTGATTATCAAAGGGTCTGCCATTGTGTTGCATGTTTGTTCTCAGTTACTGGAATTGGCAAATCTGGCGCTGGGCGTCTCTTTGCAAATCCCAACGGCGGAGACATTTTATATGCATACGGAATCGCAGCTGCGAATGCATTAGTGTACACCTTTGAATCAGGCCCATAGACATCAGGTCAATAAGTTATGGAAGAGCAGTGTCATGGCGGGCTTTATGGGCCAGATCAGAGGTGGATCCCAGTCACTACTGGGATTTTATTTCTGGATTCGCGTCTGTGGTAATATGCTAATGTAAGTTCCAGCCTTGTACTTGCATGTGATGGGATGTGCAAGACCTGAAATGCCCAGTTTTAAGGCCATGGGCGAGGTAAGTATGTTAGCCCCTCTTCCCTACCCCCTAACCCTCCCTTCCTGCATCCTAACCCTAACCTCCCCCTTAAGGACTAATCCCTAATTCCTCCCCCCCCCTGTATTGCATAACCCTAGCCCCTAACCCCCCTCCAGTGGTGCCTAGCATTACCCCCCTCCCCCCGCAGCCTAATCCTGACCCTCTGGGTGGCAGCTAAACCTAACCTCTCCCCACCCAGCCCTAAGCCTAGCCTGCCCAATATACTTAGTATTCCGACGTCGGTCTCCTGACCCTGTCGGGATTCCAGCATCGACATTCTGCTGGGATCCTGACAGTCATTATCTTAACCGCATCCCCTGTATATATATATATATATATATATATATATATAATGATCTCTTGCCAGGAGAGACCAGGAAAATTCTACAGAAAGAAGGTCTGTTCTCTTTAGATTAAACCTTTTATGCAATGTGGATGAAGATGATTCCTCCTGTTACAAGACCCTTTTACATTAATACATAATTTTTTTTCTAAAACACACCTAAAATATTCTTTTACATCACATATACATCATGG
Organism: Pseudophryne corroboree; assembly: GCF_028390025.1. Taxonomy (NCBI): domain Eukaryota; kingdom Metazoa; phylum Chordata; class Amphibia; order Anura; family Myobatrachidae; genus Pseudophryne; species Pseudophryne corroboree. Next base: position 82,840,111 of record NC_086445.1, read on the forward strand.
CCATTGTGAGACAGATGTTAATTATATTTGCTGTCACCTTTACACAGGGCGAGCTTGTTGACAGCTCGTACCGCCCACTTTTGATCACGATATCTTATCTATCGCCCAATGCATTTAGTCGTTAATGACTTCCTCAGGGGTGTTCAGTTTCATTGTGTGACCTTCCAATTAAACTTTATTAAAATGGCAAAATGTATATCCTTTAAAAGGTACTTAATATCATTACGCTGGCTGCATCTATCAAAAGATGAAGACCTTTCAAGTCTGAAGTTTCTTATTATCCTAAGCTGATTATATAATTAAGAGCAGCTTCTCAGCACCAGTGTACAGCTACCGCTCAGAAAATATTTTACCCGATGACCTAATGACTGTGCTTGTGTGCACAGTCAATAGGTCAACTCCATATGGTTGGCATGCATTAAGTTGACAGGGTCAAAAGATCGATATGGGGAAGAAAAACATTAGAAAAGGTCGTCAGGATCAAAAGAATGACATGGAAATGGTCAATGCCAAAAAAGGTCGACACATGATTTTTTTAAGTTTGAGTGTTTTTTTTGTATGTTTCATCGTCTGTGACCGCAGTCAGTGTAAATGTGTACCCTCGCGGGCTCACTTTGCTAGCCACACTTCAGGCACAGGTTACTATTCCCAATCGTAGTCCATAAGGATGGCAAATAAAGCAAAAGTTTACAAATATGCGAAAACCCCCAAACAAACTTGCGTCGGCCATTATCATGTCAACCTTTTAAACCTGTCCATGACCTTAAGCATTGTCTACCTTTCATCTGTCGTCCTTTTGTACTTGTCGCCTTTAAGCACTGTCTACCTTTGACCTGTTGACCTTTGGAACCTTTTGACCATGGCGACCTAATGCATATAGACCATATGGTGTTGACCTATTGACTATTTATCTAGACACTGTCTATACATTGGAACCCAAAAAATATATGCCATGGCATAGTCTGCCGCTAATGACAGTTGGCTTATTTATTTATTCATTTATTTATTTATATATTTATTTATTTAATTATATCTCAAAAAAAAATATTCCGCAGGACAGTGTGGGTGCCATCGAAATTAGGGCATGCCCTGTCTCTGTGAGGAGCGATATAAATAAAATGTTAATAATAGCTTCACTTATATCTAAATAAAATTCCCTCAGACTGCTAAGGTATGGAAAGGTGCTTCTCTGTCTGAGCGGGAATAACCAGTTTTGTGTCAACAGATGGATTCATACTCAGGGGCTGGGCTAGTGATGTCATAGCATTCTGCAATCTCAGCTTTTTAACAGTATCCTAAAAAGCCACAGGGGCACCAAGAAGGGTGGTGGTGGTGGTGGTGGTGGTAGGGGGGTAATAATTACCCATATCTGGGCTTGCTAGAGGGGCCTGAGTCAGCTGCTAAGGCGGACCCATTTGCAGGTCCTCCTCAGTAACCGGGCCATTGGCTGCTCTTGGCAGCCCTGAAGAGGCCCAAAAGCTGACAGCTGTCTGTAATTCATATCTTAATATTCCAGTTTTGAGTTTGTAAAGATCTGCTTACAAACGACTTTTCACTCTTGTCTGCTTGGTCAACTGGGTCCTTAATTCTGTCAGAGATCCATTGTGACACGACATTGGAAACATTCCGCGGTTTCCTGACACTAGCTAAACCCACTAGCCCTACCTATCATCCGGCTGCTATTCAGCGTCGGAAGCCCCGCCCACCGTATCCTGCTGTCCTTTTATTCCCTCCACACATACCAGACCAATCACACCCAGGTAGTTGTGTATAGAACCTTGCCTGCTGGTAACAGCAGGATTCTAATCTTAACCCAGTTTGCACCTCTTCTTAGGGAACGAGTCCTGTTCTGGACATCAGAACCTGGCAGAGAATACCTTTTGCCAAGGGGTGTAGCGACCCTTTAAATACCACTTGCATTGGTGCAAATCAGAGTAAAAAAAAGAAAGGTTTATTACTTCCAGTAACATCAGAGTTATTAACTTGTTCTTGTACTTTTAGTGTTTGAAGACATAATTAGGGTGTGTTGTTTCTACATTAAAGTCGCATGAATCCCAACATGGAATATTAAAGCATTCACATCTCTTTGATGCTGATAATACTCGTCATTGACATTAAAGAGCACTCTAAGCCCATGTGTGTAATAACATGTTCTGCCTAAAGGAGACTGACATGACAGATGTTCATAAACGGCATGTTTTGAAATATTTGTCATAATTCAGGATTATCTAATATGATTAATTAGGCCCTTCCTGATACTAATCTGTTTGTTTGGTTATTACAGTTGGGCAAAAAAAAGGTTTATTATGAGTAGTCTGTGACATTAGTAAATTAAAAGCCTCCCCACACAAATGGCAATATGTTAATTGAGGAGATTGTGAATAAAGCGCTATCCATCTTCTTCTAATTGCACGACGATTAGAGTTAATTGTCTATCCCGTCACTTATCTCCCAACGCTGGATCATACAGATCAACTGACTGCACTGAAGAATCATGTACCCTAGTGCGATTACAGTGTCATCACTAGAACAATTTGTCCTATCATAATCCTACAATCTGGTCATCATTTGCGTTTCAACTGAATTTCATGTTTTCTGTACAATTTTATCAGGGGCTTACCAAGAGGGAAGGGGGCCCATGTGTAGTCTCCGTCCGGGGCCCCTCCTCTCTAGCCATCAGCACAGTGACTCTGTCAGAGACTAGGGTCACTAGTAGCCCCTAGCACCGGGTTAGTGTCTGGCGCACATGGGGCATAGGGAGTGAGGCAGGGCCCCGGTATTGCAGGTGGTGTAGCCCTTTCTTGCCGACCTTCTTGCTACCTCCTCCAGGAGGAGGCAGCTTGGTCGTTATAGTGGGGGGCGTGGCATGGCATATGGGGGCGTGTTGGCGGGTGTGATGACGCAAAGGGGGCAGAGCGCGGGGCGAGATGACGAAAACACGTAATTGTAGTCACGCCCCTGCTACACAATGCCGGGATTACGTCATCCGCTTCTTCAGCATAGGGGAAAAGCTATGTGTGGGTGCGCTGGGTGCAACGGTTGGCGGCAATACGGGAGACTTCCGGGGGGCGGCGGGAGTGCCCCCCAACTTTTGAGAGCCTCCTGGCCAATCCAGAAGCTGTGACCACGTCCCCTTTTTAAAAAACACTCCCAAAAATAATACTTTGGTGCCACTTCACAGCACGGCGCCCTGTTATAGTTGTGGAGACGTTTGCCCTTCAGCCAGGATCAGATCCATGGTGGGGCACGATCAGTGTGATCACATTCCCCCACCCCTTACCACGGGCAGAGGAGGACTACTGTAGCTCAGCCACCGCAGCCTCCCCAGAACCATGCAGCCCAGCACAAAGCGGCATGTGCTGGCTGTTGGGGAGAGAGAGAGAGGCTGCTGCCAGCTGACACTTGAGGAAGGGCCTCCAGCAAGCCTTGGTAATTAGTACGTGTTCCCGTCCTTCCTACCGGCTCCCCTGAGCATGTGCAGGTCTCCGGTGAAATGCCAATTGATTTTCTTACTGCACATGTGCAAAACACAGGCAAAATGGCCACCGCGCCAATTTCCTGGTGATTTGTGCAGCTCTGCTGCCACCAACACAGCACTGTGGAGGTGTAAGTATCGAAGAGATGGGTGCAGGGTGTCCGGTGTGGGCCCCCCTGGACCCAGTGGACAGTGGGGGTAATTCCAAGTTGATCGCAGCAGGAAATTTTTTAGCAGTTGGGCAAAACCATGTGCACTGCAGGGGAGGCAGATATAACATGTGCAGAGAGAGTTAGATTTGGATGGGTTATTTTATTTCTGTGCAGGGTAAATACTGGCTGCTTTATTTTTACACTGCAAATTAGATTGCAGATTGAACACACCACACCCAAATCTAACTCTCTCTGCACATGTTATATCTGCCTCCCCTGCAGTTCACATGGTTTTGCCCAGTTGCTAACAGAATTCCTGCTGCGATCAACTTGGAATTACCCCCAGTATGCACTGTACATCTTGCACACATTATAGCCACGTCACAAATTCTATCTATAGCTAAGAAATTGTACAATCGCTGTACAACTTGCCTCCCCAAATTGTAAAAATAATAATAATAATATAATCAATAGCTATGGGTTACTCTGACACAGGGGTAGGCAAATTGTGGTGGAACTACATAACCCAGCATGCCGTAACAGCAAAACTGTGTGCCTCATGTTGGTTATCCCATCTCAGGACCTATAGTTATCTTAAAATATTCATTGCCCAGATTATGGTGTTGGCAGCTGGACCAGAGTCAGAGCTAAGGGCCTGTTTAACAAAGAATATTTGTGGGAGATTTCAGGGGCTATCCGCAAATATTAAGGATGCCTTGTATGTACCTGCTGGGCACCATAGCAGATATTGGAGTTATCTACTGCAATACCCAATTTTTTATGGCAAAAGCAGCCTCCATAGGTTTCTTTAAATGGCGTTAGCCATTGTAGCAAAGTTGTCTACTCTCCCAGAACGTCTGAGAGGCTCCTGAAAATCGGATGGCGCTCCTGGGCGCCCGGAAAAGTGGGCAAGTCTCCCGGAACTGCCGGACGGTAGAGGACACAATTCGCGCTGAATCAAGTTATCATTGTCGTTCCCCCTTGCTATACAGTGCCAGTAATCTCACCATTGTATTGCGGGGCAGGGCCACGATAATGCAATCACACCGCTTTGCTTTCCGCGCACAGCCTCCTAAACTGCACACACGCCCCATTTGCTGCACCACGCCCCCCAGTGCACTGACATGGCTGTATCCCCCCCAGAGAGGGGCTTCTGAAAGTCGGTAAGTATGCATTGTAGCCATGCACATGTGTATATTATTAATACATACCGAAGGTGCATAATTTCTTATTGTAGTGATAACTTCATTATTGGTTCTAAAACCTGATCATTAATAAATGGGACCAGTGTCGGCTCCAGAGGTGGGGCTGCAGCACTGTCCAAAATTCAAATAAGGAAGCCACGCCAACTGCCAGTGAGTCCCGGCCGCTGATGTTTGGCAGTGTTTGGGGTGGCAGTTGGTGGCTCCCCTATTTGAATTTTGTACTGTGCTGCAGCCTCACCTCTGGAGCCTCCCCTGAATGGGACCCCAAATCCTTTTGAATGGAGAACCACTTCATCTCTTAACACTTGGCAGTGGACTGTGGGGGTAATTCAGACTGGATCGCTGCAGCAGCAGCGATCGCAGTCTGAATTCCTTTGTGGAGTGCGCACGTGTACGCACTGCGCATGTGCACCCCGGGAGCCCAGTGAGATGCTAAAAACATTTCAGGGCTGCGATCGCCTCTGCCTGATTGACTGAGGGCGTGCCAAAGGCGTTGGCGGGGCATGGGTCGGACAACGCAGGCGTATCCTGACCGTTGTGGGGGTGGGTCGCGGCGGCAATGCTTTCGCACCTAGCGAGTAGCTCCCTGCCTGCGCAGCCTAGCTGTGCTGGCAGGTGGCTACCCACCGCGTTCCAGGTCGCATCGGCTGCGTATGATGTCACGCAGCCGCTGCGACCCGGAACGTGGCGGGTAGCCCCCTGCCAGCACAGCTAGGCTGCGCAGGCAGGGAGCTACTCGCCAGGTGCAAAAGCATTTCCGCCGTGCAATGCTTTTGCACCCTTGCGGGAAGTAGGGCCTGACATGCGGGGCGGACTAGCCCTGTGCTGGGCGTCCCCCCGCATGTCAGAGAAACTGTTCGTAGATGTGCTGAATTTAGCACATCTACGATCAGATCTAAATTAGGCCTTGTGTCTAAACGTGAAGACTGAAAGTATGTAATACAATGGAGTGTTGTATTGCAGAGATCAGACAACCAGGGAGCTGAATCGATCATTGTTGGTTAATCTTATGGACCGCCAAGCACAGGTCCAGTGATAGTAGTGGGATAGCCCTCAGGGCTGTAAGAAGGGGTGCGTGAGTGATGCAGGTGCCCAGGGCACAGGGCCCGCTGCATTTGGCTTGTAGCATGCACCCTGCTGCTCCTTAGGACTCTCCAGGCAGTGCTTTACTACTACCTAGAGCCAGTGACCCCGCCCGCTAGGTGTAACTTCATGACATCACAGGTTTAGGGACCAGGCTGGAATAGGGTCCCGTTCTGGGTCAGCCAGCCACTTACAAATTGGGCAAGTACTGTATACAGCATTTCAGTACTATGGGGGTGATTCCGAGTTGTTCGCTCGCTAGCTGCTTTTCGCAGCAGTGCACACGCTAGGCCGCCGCCCTCTGGGATGTATTTTAGCTTAGCAGAATTGTGAACGAAAGATTAGCAGAATTGCGAAAAGAATTTTCTTAGCAGTTTCTGAGTAGCTCCAGACTTACTCACAAATAGCGATCAGTTCAGTCAGTTTCGTTCCTGGTTTAACGTCACATAACGTCCAGCGTTCGGCCAGCCACTCCCTTGTTTCTCCAGACACTCCCGCGTTTTTCCCTGGCACGCCTGCGTTTTTCCGCACACTCCCAGAAAACGGCCAGTTTCCGCCCAGAAACACCCACTTCCTGTCAATCACACTCCGATCACTTCAACAATGAAAAATCTTCGTTCGGGCGTGAGTAAATCTACTAAGTTTTGTGTTAAAATACTAACCGCATGCGCACTGCGAACCATGCGCATTTTTGCCTTAATCGCTCCGTTGCGAAAATCGGCAACGAGCGAACAACTCGGAATGACCCCCTATATTTGCAGCATAATAAATTCATTTAGGTTTAGCTTTGTTTTTTGTTAGCTACAGTTATCAGACCTGAGGGCCCACTCTTTCAAAAAGCTGTTACTGCAAATAGTGGTTAGAAAGGGGGTCAGTGTTGAACAGTTTAAAAAAGAATATTATATTATATTAAGGATTAGTTTACGAAATGAGGAGGAATGGAAACTTTGCCTAAACGTGTTTGTAGAATGATTGTTCACTGTAATCTTTAATGTACCAACAAGTTTCCTGCCATTTTCTTAAGTTAAAAAAAGTACATACCCAGCCTAACAGAAATACATATTTTGTGTGTCAGGACCTGTCTGTGAGTGCTTTTAAATACTTACAAAAGCAGGTATATTATAATGACTTCCCACTGCAAGTGTGTGAGTGCTAGTACTGCAGCGACGAGTTAATCATATTTTCTATCATCCTAGGAAAAGAATTGGTTGCTCACCTCCTCCTTCCATTTCATTACTAAACATCTGTCAATTAAGGTCTCATGTAGCGCATCCAAAATTAGAAGGCAAACCCCAACAGAATACTATTATTGTAATACCGCGAGAAGACAAATGTATAAGCAGCAATAATATAAAGTTGTTTTAAAACTCAGGGGGATATTTATCAAGCTTTGGAAAATAGGATTTTAATACCTACCGGTAAATCCTTTTCTCTTAGTCCGTAGAGGATTCTGGGGTCACATCAAGAACCATGGGGTATAGACAGGATCCGCAGGAGACATGGGCACTTTAAGACTTTCAAAGGGTGTGAACTGGCTCCTCCCTCTATGCCCCTCCTCCAGACTCCAGTTATAGGAACTGTGCCCAGGGAGACGGACATTTCGAGGAAAAGGATTTATTGTTAACCTAAGGTGAGATACATACCAGCTCACACCTCAAGCACGCCGTACAACATGGCATTCAACATAACGCAAGCCCAGCATCCTCTATGGACTAAGAGAAAAGGATTTACCGGTAGGTATTAAAATCCTATTTTCTCCTACGTCCTAGAGGATGCTGGGGTCACATCAAGAACCATGGGGTTATACCAAAGCTCTAGAACGGGCGGGAGAGTGCGGATGACTCTGCAGCACCGATTGACCAAACATGAGGTCCTCATCAGCCAGGGTATCAAACTTGTAGAGCTTCGCAAATGTGTTTGAACCCGACCAAGTAGCCGCTCGGCAAAGTTGTAATGCCGAGACCCCCCGGGCAGCCGCCCAGGATGAGCCCACCTTTCTGGTAGAATGGGCCTTCACCGATTTCGGTAATGGCAATCTAGCCGTAGAATGAGCATGCTGAATCGTATGACAGATCCAGCGCGCAATGGTCTGCTTGGAAGCAGGAGCCCCAATCTTGTTGTGAGCATACAGGACAAACAGAGCCTCCATTTTCCTAAACTGAGCCGTTCTGGCGACATAAATTTTCAAAGCTCTGACTACATCGAGAAACTTCATTCCAGCAAGGCGTCAGTAGCAACTGGCACCACAATAGGTTGGTTCAAGTGGAACGACGAAACTACTTTTGGCAGAAATTGCTGACGAGTCCTCAACTCTGCTCTATCTTCATGGAAGATCAAATAAGGGCTCTTGTGAGACAAGGCCGCTAATTCAGACACCCGCCTTGCGGATGCCAAGGCCAACAGCATGACCACTTTCCAAGTGAGGAATTTCAACTCTACCTTCCGTAAAGGTTCAAACCAATGAGATTGAAGGAATTGCAACACCACGTTAAGATCCCACGGTGCCACCGGGGGCACAAAGGGAGGTTGAATGTGCAACACACCTTTCACAAAAGTCTGAACTTCTGGAAGGGAGGCCAATTGTTTTTTAGAAGAAAACCGATAAGGCTGAAATTTGTAGTTTAATTGAGCCCAACTTTAGGCCCGCATCCACACCAGCTTGTAGAAAATGGAGAAAACGTCCTAACTGAAATTCTTCAGTAAAGGAGCCTTCCTGGATTCACACCAAGACACGTATTTTCTCCAAATACGGTGGTAATGTTTAGACGTTACTCCTTTCCTGGCTTGAATAAGAGTGGGGATGACTTCCTTGGGAATACCCTTTCGGGCTAGGATCCGGCGTTCGACCGCCAAGCTGTCAAACGAAGTCGCGGTAAGTCTTGGAACACGCACGACCCCTGCTGTAACAGATCCTCCCTCAGAGGAAGAGGCCAGGGATCTCCTATAAGTAATTCCTGAAGATCTGGATACCAAGCTCTCCTTGGCCAGTCTGGAACAATGAGGATCGCTTGAACCTTTGTTCTTCTTATGATCTTTATTACTTTTGGAACGAGTGGAAGCGGAGGAAACACATACACCGACTGAAACACCCACGGTGTCACTAGGGCGTCCACTGCTATTGCTTGAGGGTCTCTCGACCTGGAACAATATCTCTGAAGTGTCTTGTTGAGGCGAGACGCCATCATGTCTATTTGAGGAATTCCCCAAAGACTTGTCACTTCTGCAAAGCCCTCTTGATGAAGACCCCACTCTCCTGGATGGAGATCGTGTCTGCTGAGGAAGTCTGCTTCCCAGTTGTCCACTCCTGGAATGAAGATTGCTGACAGAGCGCTTGTATGCCTTTCTGCCCAGCGGAGAACCTTTGTGGCCTCTGCCATTGCCGCTCTGCTCTTTGTTCCGCCCTGGCCGTTTATGTTACGCTACTGCTGTTATGTTGTCCGACTGAATCAAGACGGGCCGATTGCGAAGAAGATGTTCCGCTTGCAGAAGGCCGTTGTAAATGGCCCTTAACTCCAGAACGTTTATGTGTAGACAAATTTCCTGGCTTGACCATCTTCCCTGGAAGCTTTCCCCCTGTGTGACTGCTCCCCAGCCTCAGAGACTCGCATCCGTGGTCACTAAGATCCAGTCCTGGATCCCGAACCTGCGTCCCTCTAGGAGGTGAGAGCCGTGCAGCCACCACAGGAGTGAGATTCTGGTCTTGGAAGACAGGATTATCCTTCGGTGCATGTGCAGATGGGACCCGGACCACTTGTCCAACAGGTCCCACTGAAACACTCTGGCATGGAATCTGCCAAACTGAATTGCCTCGTAGGCCGCCACCATCTTCCCCAGCAACCGAGTGCATTGATGGATAGATACTTTTGCTGGTTTCAGAATTTGTTTGACCAGATTCTGAATTTCCAGAGCCTTTTCCACTGGAATAAAAACTCTCTGTAATTCTGTGTCCAGAATCATTCCCAAAAACGACAGCCGTCTCGTCGGAACCAACTGTGATTTTGGTAAGTTTAGGAGCCAACCATGTTGCTGCAGAATTGTCAGGGAGAGTGTAATGTTCTGCAGTAATTTGTCCCTGGATCTCGCCTTTATCAGGAGATCGTCCAAGTACGGGATAATTGTGACTTCTTGCTTGCGCAGGAGAACCATCATTTCGGCCATTACTTTGGTGAAAATCCTCGGAGCCGTGGACAGACCAAACGGCAACGTCTGAAATTGGTAATGACAATCCTGAACTGCAAACCTCAGGTAAGCCTGATGTGGAGGATAAATGGTAACATGTAAGTAGGCATCCTTTATGTCTACCGACACCATAAAATCCCCCTCCTCCAGACAGGAGATAACTACCCGGAGAGATTCCATCTTGAATTTGAATTTTCTTAGTAGAAATTTAGGGATTTGAGGTTCAGGATTGGTCTGACTGAGCCATCTGGCTTCGGGACCACGAACAGGCTCGAATAAAAGCCTTCTCCCTGTTGCGACGGGGGGAACCCTGACAATGACTTGATTGTGACACAATTTTTGTATTGCGGCGCATACCACCTCCCTGTCCGGAAGAGAAGCTGGTAAGGCCGATTTGAAAAATCGGTGAGGGTGAACGTCTTGAAACTCCAGTTTGTACCCCTGGGACACTATTTCTAAAACCCATGGGTCCAGGGCCGAACGAGGCCAGAACTGACTGAAGAGCTTGAGACGTGCCCCCACTGGTGTCGACTCCCGCAGAGGAGCCCCAGCGTCATGCGGTGGATTTGGCAGAAGCCGGGGAGGACTTCTGCTCCTGGGAACCGGCCACGGCCGGTGATCGTTTACCTTTCCCCTTTCCTCTAGTAGCAAGGAAGGAAGACCCTCGGCCTTTTCTGTATTTATTGGGCCGAAAGGACTGCATCTGATAGTGGTGTGCTTTCTTTTGTGGTGAAGGCACATAAGGTAAAAATGATGACTTACCCGCGGTAGCCGTAGATACCAAATCAGCGAGGCCGTCACCAAACAATACACCACCTTCATACGGTAGAGACTCCATAGCTTTCTTAGAGTCAGCATTAGCATTCCATTGATGAATCCACAATGCTCTCCTAGCTGAGACTGCCATGGCATGGGCCCTTGATCCCAAGAGGCCAATATCCCTCGCAGCTTCCTTTAGGTAGACTGCAGCGTCCCTGATATAACCTAGTGTCAAAAGAATGCTATCCCTATCCAGGGTATCTATTTCAGATGAAAAGTTATCTGCCCATTTTTCGATAGCGCTACTCACCCACGCAAATGCAATGGCTGGTCTGAGTAGCGTACCCGTGGAGACATAAATGGATTTCAATGTATTTTCCTGCCTACGATCCGCAGGATCTTTTAGGGCTGCCGTGTCAGGGGACGGAAGAGCCACCTTTTTGGACAGCCGTGATAGAGCTTTGTCCACAATGGGGGGTGACTCCCATTTTTCCCTATCCCCAGAGGGAAACGGATACGTCCCTGGAATCCTTTTGGGAATTTGAAACTTTTTGTCAGGATTTTCCCAAACCTTTTCACAAAGCGTGTTCAGTTCATGAGAGGGAGGAAACGTTACCTCAGGTTTCTTTCCTTTATACATACAGACCCTAGTATCAGGAACAGTAGGGTCCTCAGTGATATGTAATACGTCTTTTATTGCCACAATCATGTACTGAATGCTCTTTGCCAGTTTTGGGTCTAATCTGGCATCACTATAGTCGACACTTGAGTCAGTGTCCGTGTCGGTATCTGTGTCTGCCAGCTGGGCAAATGAACGTTTTTGTGACCCCAAGGGGGTCTGGACTTGTAACAACACATCCTCTACGGATTTCTTCCATGCCTGGTTCTGAGACTCAGATTTATCCAATCTCTTATTTATCAGAGCCACATTAGCATTCACAGCACCCAAAACATTCACCCAATCAGGTGTCGGCGGTGCAGACAGGGTCACTCCCACAGCCGTTTATGTCCCTAACATAGTCTCCTCCTGGGAAGAGCACTCTGCCTCAGACATGCCGACATACGTGCACCCAACACACACAGACACATTGGGCCTATAGGGGACAGACCCACAGTAAAGCACGTCAAAGGGACACAGAGGGAGTTAGTGCCAGCTCACACCCCAGCGCTCAATCCCAGTCTGAAACACCACTGCAAATGCCCCAGACCTGCAGCGCTTTTATAATTAACATATAATGCACCAAAATAACTGTGCCCCCCCAGGGCCGGTGCAAGGTTTCTCGGCACCCTAGGCAAAATGTCTGCCTACTGCCCCTTCCCCCTACCTGATCTTCAGGAGAAAGGCATACTGCTGCTCTCCCCCACCCCGTCTGTTGTAGGGCTGCTCTCTTCTCCCCATCTCGCCAGTCTGTGTGGTCTCCTGCCGCCGCCCTCCCCAACCCCACTCTTTTAAATGTCTTCTGTTCTATCCCCTCCACCATCTGTGTGCATGCCAGCTGCTCATCTCCGCGCCCCCCCCCCCCCCCCCCCGGATGCTGCTCTCCCCCTCTTTTCTTATTAAATACAGAGAGTGCACTGTGCAGCCACCTTACCTGCAGGCTGCGATGAGTAGTTGGGACTGAGTAGTCTGTGAAAGAGCCTGGAATGAAGAGCAGCGCCGCATGTCACCCCCAGCCAAGACTCCAGAAGCTGTCAAAGTTACTGCCCGTGCCAGGTGGAGCTGGATGATGCAATACAGGGGCTTGGCAGTCGCAGCTACTGTAGATACGAGTGCCAGGGAGATTGCGGAAGCTATGAGATGTAGGACCACACTACCTTTTTTAAGCAGCTGTAGCAGACCGCGCCTTCAGGGGACGGCGCCCCTAGGCAGCTGCCTAAAGCTGCCCAGTGGAAGCTACGGCCCTGTGCCCCCCCTCCCCCCCGTTTTTCACCCTGATACTTATGCAGCAGTGTGAGGAAGGACCAGCGTCTCTGCAGCCTTGTGTAGAGAAAATGGCGCCAGGCTGTGTGCTGTGAGGGCTAAGATCAGCCCCCGTAATGGCGCGATTCAGACCCGCTCTTTTCAAATACATTTTTATACTGGCGGGGGTCCGGACAGTGCCCTGGCACTATGTCCGCTCTTGCCAGTTACTTATAGAGGTCATATAAGCTGCCCAGGGCGCCCCCCCCGCCCTGCACCCTGTAGTGCCACTGTGTGTGGGAGCATGGTGCGCAGCGTGCGAGCGCTGCGGTACCTCAGAAGCCGTCACTGAAGTCTTCTTTTCTTCTTCTACTCACCTGTCTTCTGACTTCTGGCTCTGCAAGGGGGGTGATGGCGGGCTCTGGGAACGAGCATCTAGGCGTACCTAGTGTTCCAAACCCTCAGGAGCTAATGGTGTCCTGTAGCCAAAGAAGCAGAGCCTTTAAACTCACAGAAGTAGGTCTGACTTCTCTCCCCTAAGTCCCACGAAGCAGGGAGTCTGTTGCCAGCTGTACTCCCTGAAAATAAAAAACCTAACATAAGTCTTTTTAAGAGAAACTCAGGAGAGCTCCTCAGAGTGCATCCAGTCTCACTGGGCACAGATTCTAAACTGGAGTCTGGAGAAGGGGCATAGAGGGAGGAGCCAGTTCACACCCTTTGAAAGTCTTAAAGTGCCCAAGTCTCCTGCAGATCCCGTCTATACCCCATGGTTCGTGATGTGACCCCAGCATCCTCTAGGACGTATGAGAAAGAGGAGAGAGCTAAAGTGCCAGCCAATCAGCTCCTAACTGCCATGTGACAGACTGTGTTTGAAAAATGGCAGTTAGGAGATGATTGGTACTTTCTCTCTCTTCACTTTATCATTCTCCAAGCTTTGATAATTTTCCCCCTCAGTTTGGAGTTTGCTTGTAAGGAGGTTCTGCTGCCATAGAAATGCAGTGAGTTCCTTTCCTTAGGAGCTATGAGGTTAGACATCTATGTTTAAAAGGAAAATGCTGCAGCCGTGCCTGGGAAACTCACATCCTGACAGGCCGAAGGAGAGGATAAGTTACTGCGTGTTTACTTTCTCTCCCAGACTCGAATTCACAGAACAAATGATATAAATCTACTGCTGCTGCTTGAACACAACACATTAGTGGGCCCTGGGTGGACTCAGCAGCGGGATTACATTTATATTGTATTTTAAAAAATAAATAAAAAGGAAATGGGTCAAACTGCGCATTACTGCCCTAATTCTGAGCCCTGGGATGCGGGCACATGGCGAAAGGTCGCACACACCCACTGCGGCCAGTGTGCGCATGCAGACCCCGATGGACGAGGCCACTGCATGCGATCACAGCGGCTGCATCCTTCTCTGATTAAGGCCTTTGGAGTGGTGCGTTCACAATAAGGAGTACAACTCTGAAAATTGATGTCGAGTCTGATTAGCATTTCGTTTGAATTCCCTCGCTGTCGACATCCAGAAATGCATCCGCACTACGTACATCTCAGTTTTCCACAGAATTAAAGTTTGGATACAGGATCCGAGCAGTCGAATAATTAAGGACAGGTACGGAACCTGGGTTCCAGTTATAGTGAGGAGAGGGCTACAGTCTAGTTGAATTGGCGTTGGTTCTACAGTTGGAGTGGTCCTGCCACAGAGGTAGGGTCATTAGGAAGTTTATTCAATTGGGCACAAGGTTTTTGCGTGCTCCCGATACTAGCAGTATCCATGGTGGGGGGAAAGGGTGTGTCACACACAAACACACACACACACATACTCACACACTTAAACACACTTACACATACTCGCACACACATACTGCTACTGCAGGGGACCAGCCTGTATCGATCCAGAGGAAGATGACACCGCTTTGTAAGGAGAATAATAGAGGCCTTATTAAGCTAATTGGAAACTTCAGAATGCTTATTTAGTCATGGAAGGAAGGGGGGGCGCAGGGGTGCCAGTGCCAGACCAGGTCCCGCTGATTTTTCCAGCAATTAACGATTTTAGGAAGAATCAGGCTTGCTGTGGGGGGAAAAATAAGATTTTAAACCTACCGGTAAATCTTTTTCTCCTAGTCCGTAGAGGATGCTGGGGACTCCGTAAGGACCATGGGGATAGACGGGCTCCGCAGGAGACATGGGCACTAAGAAAGAACTTTAGGTATGGGTGTGCACTGGCTCCTCCCTCTATGCCCCTCCTCCAGACCTCAGTTGGAGAAACTGTGCCCAGAGGAGACGGACAGTACGAGGAAAGGATTTTGTTAATCCAAGGGCAAGATTCATACCAGCCCACACCATCCACACCGTATAACTAGGGATATACGAACCAGTTAACAGTATAAAAAAAACACAGCATCAGACCGAGACTGATGAAAACTGTAACATAACCCTTATGTAAGCAAAAACTATATACAAGTCTTGCAGAAGTAGTCCGCACTTGGGACGGGCGCCCAGCATCCTCTACGGACTAGGAGAAAAAGATTTACCGGTAGGTTTAAAATCTTATTTTCTCTTACGTCCTAGAGCAGGGGTGGGGAACCTCCAGCCCGCGGGCCGTATACGGTCCGGCCCACCAGCTTGTGTCAGTGAGACACGCTGCCGCTCAGTCCGGCGGCAGCGTGTCTCAGCTGTCAGAACAGGGAGACAGGAAGGAGAGCGCTGCTGTCGAGTGTGAGCGGAGGCGTGTAGTACTGCAAACCAGCCGCCGGTCCGTGAGCCAATCGGAGCTCGCGGACCGGCAGCCAATCAGGAGCCGCGGCTGCCGGTCCTTGAGCTCTGATTGGCTCTCGAACCGGCGGCTGATTTGAAGTACTACACGCCGCCGCTCCCACCCGACAGCTGCGCTCTCCTCCGTGTCCCACGGTAAGCAGCACGGAGGGGAGAAGGGAGGGGGGAGGGCATCTGTATACCTGGCACTGTGGGGGCATCTGTATACCTGGCACTGTGGGGGCATCTGTATACCTGGCACTGTGGGGGGCATTTGTATACCTGGCACTGTGGGGGCATCTGTATACCTGGCACTGTGGGGGGCATTTGTATACATGGCACTGTGGGGGCATCTGTATACCTGGCACTGTGGGGGCATCTGTATACCTGGCACTGTGGGGGCATCTGTATACCTGGCACTGTGAGGGGCATTTGTATACCTGGCACTGTGAGGGGCATTTGTATATCTGGCACTGTCGGGGGCATTTGTATACCTGGCACTGTGGGGGTATTTGTATAACTGGCACTGTGAGGGGCATTTGTATACCTGGCACTGTGGGGGCATCTGTATACCTGGCACTGTGGGGGCATCTGTAAACCTGGCACTGTGGGGGCATCTGTATACCTGGCACTGTGGGGACATCTGTATACCTGGCACTGTGAGGGGCATCTGTATACCTGGCACTGTGAGGGGCATCTGTATACCTGGCACTGTGGGGACATCTGTATACTTGGCACTGTGAGGGGCATTTGTATACCTGGCACTGTGAGGGGCATTTGTATACCTGGCACTGTGAGGGGCATTTGTATACCTGGCACTGTGAGGGGCATTTCTATACCTGGCACTGTGGGGGCAATTGTGGATCTGGCACCGCACTATTGGGGGCATATGTGTATCACGTCCCATTTTAACTGGCCACACCTATTTTTTTTGGCGCGTGCGCGCCTCCGGCGCGCACACACAGTACCTCTAACTGGGGGGCAGGGTAATTTTTTAAGTTGAGAATTTTTGTACGGCCCCCGAAGGATTTTATAAATATCCAAATGGCCCTCGGTAGAAAAAAGGTTCCCCACCCCTGTCCTAGAGGATGCTGGGGACTCCGTAAGGACCATGGGGATTATACCAAAGCTCCCAAACGGACGGGAGAGTGCGGATGACTCTGCAGCACCGATTGAGCAAACAGGAGGTCCTCCTCAGCCAGGGTATCAAACTTGTAGAACTTTGCAAAGGTGTTTGAACCCGACCAAGTAGCAGCTCGGTACAATTGCAATGCCGAGACCCCTCGGGCAGCCGCCCAAGAAGAGCCCACCTTCCTAGTGAAATGGGCCTTAATTGATTTTGGTAACGGCAATCCTGCCGTTGAATGAGCCTGCTGAATCGTGTTACAGATCCAGCGAGCAATAGTCTGCTTTGAAGCAGGAGCGCCAACCTTGTTGGCAGCATACAGGACAAACAGTGCTTCTGTTTTTCTGACACTAGCCGTTCTGGCTACGTAAATTTTCAAAGCCCTGACCACATCAAGGGACTCGGAATCCTCCAAGTCTCGTGTAGCCACAGGCACCACAATAGGTTGGTTCATATGAAAAGATGAAACCGCCTTAGGCAAGAATTGAGGACGGATCCGCAATTCCGCTCTATCCATATGGAAAACCAGATAGGGGCTTTTATGAGACAAAGCCGCCAATTCCGACACTCGCCTAGCCGAAGCCAAGGCTAACAACATGACCACTTTCCAAGTGAGATATTTTAATTCCACTGTCCTAAGTGGTTCAAACCAGTGCGACTTAAGGAAACTCAACACTACGTTAAGGTCCCAAGGCGCCACCGGAGGTACAAAAGGAGGCTGAATATGCAGCACTCCCTTCACAAAAGTCTGTACTTCTGGGAGAGAAGCTAATTCCTTCTGAAAGAAAATGGATAGGGCCGAAATCTGAACCTTAATGGAGCCTAATTTTAGGCCCAAATTCACTCCAGTTTGTAGGAAGTGAAGGAAACGGCCCAGATGGAATTCTTCCGTAGGAGCATTCCTGGCCTCACACCAAGAAACATACTTTCGCCATATATACGGTGATAATGTTTAGCTGTCACGTCCTTCCTAGCCTTTATCAGAGTAGGAATGACCTCATCCGGAATGCCCTTTTCCGCTAGGATCCGGTGTTCAACCGCCATGCCGTCAAACGCAGTCGCGGTAAGTCTTGGAACAGACAGGGCCCCTGTTGTAACAGGTCCTGTCTTAGAGGAAGAGGCCACGGATCTTCTGTGAGCATTTCCTGCAGATCCGGATACCAGGCCCTTCGCGGCCAATCTGGAACAATGAGAATTGTCTGTACTCCTCTTTTTCTTATTATTCTCAGCACCTTGGTGATGAGAGGAAGAGGAGGAAACACATATACCGACTGGAACACCCACGGTGTCACTAGGGCGTCCACTGCCACCGCCTGAGGGTCTCTTGACCTGGCGCAATACCTTTGTAGTTTTTTGTTTAGGCGGGACGCCATCATGTCTATCTGGGGCAGGCCCCACTGACTTGCAATCTGTGCGAAGACTTCCTGATGAAGTCCCCACTCTCCTGGATGTAGATCGTGTCTGCTGAGGAAGTCTGCTTCCCAGTTGTCCACTCCCGGAATGAACACTGCTGACAGTGCGCCTACATGATTTTCCGCCCAGCGAACAATCCTGGTGGCTTCCGCCATTGCCACTCTGCTCCTTGTGCCGCCTTGGCGGTTTACATGAGCTACTGCGGTAATGTTGTTTGACTGGATCAGAACCGGTAAGTCGCGAAGCAAAGTCTCCTCTTGACGAAGGGCGTTGTATATGGCCCTCAGTTCCAGGACGTTGATGTGGAGACAAGTCTCTTGACTTGACCAAAGACCTTGGAAGTTTCTTCCCTGTGTGACTGCTCCCCAACCTCAAAGGCTCGCGTCCGTGGTCACCAGAACCCAATCCTGAATGCCGAATCTGCGACCCTCCAGAAGGTGAGCACTCTGCAGCCACCACAGGAGAGACACCCTGGCCCTGGGGGACAGGGTGATCAACTGATGAATCTGTAGATGTGACCCGGACCACTTGTCCAGTAGGTCCCATTGGAAGGTCCTCGCATGGAACCTGCCGAAAGGAATGGCCTCGTAAGATGCCACCATTTTTCCCAGGACTCGAGTGCAGTGATGCACCGACACCTGTTTTGGCTTCAATAGGTCCATGACCAGAGTCATGAGTTCCTGGGCCTTTTCTGTCGGAAGATAAACCCTTTTCTGGTCCGTATCCAGAATCATGCCTAAGAAGGTCAAACGAGTTGTAGGAACCAACTGTGACTTCGGGATATTGAGAATCCAGCAGTGTTGCTGTAACACCTTTAGTGAAAGTGACACGCTGTTCAACAACTGTTCTCGTGATCTCGCTTTTATTAGGAGATCGTCCAAGTACGGGATAATTGTGACACCTTGCTTGCGCAGGAGCACCATCATTTCCGCCATTACCTTGGTGAAAATCCTCGGGGCCGTGGAAAGCCCAAACGGCAACGTCTGAAATTGGTAATGACAATCCTGTACCGCAAATCTCAGGTACACCTGATGAGGTGGATATATGGGAACATGAAGGTATGCATCCTTTATGTCCAGGGATACCATAAAATCCCCCCTTTCTAGGCTGGTGATGACCGCTCTGAGCAATTCCATCTTGAACTTGAACCTTTTCAAGTATAGGTTCAAGGATTTTAAATTTAAAATGGGTCTGACCGAACCGTCCGGTTTCGGGACTACAAATAGGGTTGAGTAATACCCCCTCCCTTGTTGAAGCAGGGGAACTTTGACCACCACCTGTTGAAGACACAATTTTTGAATTGCATTTAAAACTATCTCCCTTTCTGGGGGAGAAGCTGGTAGGGCCGATTTGAAAAACCGGCGAGGAGGCATCTCTTCGAATTCCAGCTTGTAACCCTGGGAAACAATTTCTATTGCCCAGGGATCCACCTGTGAGTGAACCCAGGTGTGGCTGAAAAGTCGAAGATGTGCCCCCACTGGGGCGGACTCCCTCAGCGGAGCTCCAGCGTCATGCGGTGGATTTTGTAGAGGCCGGGGAGGACTTCTGCTCCTGGGAACTAGCTGTGGTTGGCAGCTTTTTCCCTCTGCCCTTACCTCTGGCAAGAAAGGACGATCCTCGTCCTCTCTTGTTTTTATTTGACCGAAAGGACTGCATTTGATAATGTGGCACTTCCTAAGGCTGTGAGGGAATATAAGGCAAAAAATTTGATTTACCTGCCGTAGCAGTGGAGACCAGGTCCGATAGACCTTCCCCAAACAATTCCTCACCCCTGTAAGGCAAAACCTCCATATGCCTCTTTGAGTCGGCATCACCTGTCCATTGTCAGGTCCATAGGACTCGTCTAGCAGAAATTGACATAGCGTTGACTCTAGAACCCAGCAGGACAATGTCTCTTTGAGCATCTCTCATATATAATACAGCATCTTTAATATGACCCAGGGTTAATAAAATGGTATCCTTATCCAGGGTATCCAATTCCGCCGCTAAGGTATCTGTCCCACGCTGCTACAGCACTACAAACCCATGCCGACGCTATCGCCAGTCTGAGTAAAGTACCAGAATGTGTGTAGATGGACTTCAAAATCGTCTCCTGCTTGCGATCAGCAGGATCCCTGAGGGTAGCCGTATCTTGGGATGGCAGCGCTACCTTTTTGGATAGGCGTGTCAACGCTTTGTCCACCCTAGGGGAGGATTCCCACCGTATCCTGTCCTTTGCCGGGAAAGGATACGCCATAAGAACCCATTTGGGAATATGCAGTTTCTTGTCTGGAGATTCCCAAGCTTTTTCACATAACTCGTTAAGCTCATGAGAAGGGGGAAAGGTTACCTCAGCTTTCTTTCCCTTAAACATGTGTACCCTCGTGTCAGGGACAGAGGGCTCATCAGTGATATGCAGTACATCCTTTATTGCAGGGATGGGGAACCTTTTTTCTACCAAGGGCCATTTGGATATTTATAAAATCCTTCGGGGGCCATACAAAAATTATCAACTTAAAAATTAGCCTGCCCCCAGTCAGTAGTTATGCCCCCAAGTCACTTGTTATGCCCGATTAGATTTGCCCCCAGTCAGTTGTTATGCCCCATTAGATATGCCCACTGTCAGTTGATTTGGCTCATTAGATATGCCCCGTCAGTTGTTATGCCCCATTAAATATGCTCCCTAGTAGCTCCGCTTAAACACACACACATTAAAAGAAAAAAACACAATGCTTACCAGCCCTGCTCCTGCATCCGGAACGCTGCCCTGCCTCTCCTCGGAACTATGGGACAGATGTCATGACGTCTCTCCCATAGCGCCGCACAGCTACACATGTACACTACCTGAGCCAGAAGCTGGAGTTCAGGAGTGAACTCCTGCCTCCGGCTGCTGCTGAGGAGCCGGGCGCCCGCTGGTGGTAAAATCTTAGCGGGCACTCGGCATCTCCTCTCGTTTAGGAGAGCCTGGCTGGGCCGGAACAAGTGGCTTTGAGGGCCTTATACGGCCCTCGGGCCTGAGGTTCCCCACCCCTGCTTTAATGCAATAATCATATATTGAATATTTTTAGCCAATTTTGGCTGTAACTTTGCATCATCGTAGTCGACACTGGAGTCAGAATCCGTGTCGGTATCAGTGTCTATTATTTGGGAAAGTGGGCGCTTTTGAGACCCCGAAGGTCCCTGCGACATAGGGGCAGGCAGGGGGTGACTCACTGCCTATTCCCTGGCTTCAGCTTTGTCCAACCTTTTGTGCAATAAATTCACATTAGCACTTAAAACATTCCACATATCCACCCAGTCAGGTGTCGGTGTTGCCGACGGAGACACTACATTCATTTGCTCCACCTCCTCACTAGGAAAGCCTTCTACCTCAGACATGCCGACCAGGGGTGTATCTAGGGGTCCGAGCGCCCCTGGCAAAGTGGCTGCCCCCCCCCTTCCCTCACACACACACATACACATATTTGAAATAAGGGAGGCTTGTCAAAAAAGGAATGTAGCCTTGTGGGGAAGGGGCATGGCCACACAATAGTATTTCCAATTCAAATTATGCCACACAGTATCACATTTCCCCACACAGTAGTGTCCATTACTCACATTACAACGCACAGTAGTGTCTCTTATTTACGTTACGCCACACAGTCATACCCCTATAGAAAACACAGTCTATACAGGGCATATGGGGAATGCAAATAGAAAATGGAAATGCGGACCAGTGCTAATAAATATATTCCTAATTTTATATGGGGAATGCGGTCAAACCACATCTGCCATTAGTATATCTGATCCTGCCCATAGGCACACACATATACACTTACATACATAGTCACACACAAAACACATACATATGATATACAGCACAGTCACACATGCAGTATATACAAATACAGTCCCATACATACTGTACATAGTTACACACTTATTCACATACATAGTCACACACTAAAACACACATAAATACAGTAGATACTTATACACACACAAACATACATTCATAGTCTCACATATACATAAATTCAATCGCAGACACACATACAGACAGACTATATAGTATCCCCCCCACCCCCCACATTACAGACAGGGTACGCTGACTGCATGTACTTTAGCAGCTCATTGTCCTCTCTCCCTCTCCTCCATGCTGCTGGGCTGCCCGGCAGTGAGTGTCGTGTAGTCCCATCCCCGTGCTTCCACTCCGTCCATGGCCCCAGCCTAATACAGGGCAGTGCAGTCCTGTGCCTTGACCCCCCCATCCCCCATCCCAATAATCCAGCTCTGACTGTACCTGGTGACTGTCTGTCACTGCCGGCGTCAGTGTCCAGCGGCACAGCTCAGCACTAGTGATCAGTCAGACTCAAAGTAAACTACAGCTCCTAGCAGCACTTGGTGCTGGGCAGTGACGGACTGGGGCCTCGATTCGGCCCTGGCATTTGTGTTCGGCGCGCGCGTCTCGGGGGGGCACGCGCGTCACAGGGGGCGAGCCGCACGACGTATGGGGGCGTGCCGCGAGTCATGGGGGCGTGTACTCGTGGCACGCCCCCATTACCATGGCGATGGCTGCTGGGGGGACGACACGCCGTGAGTCCGAGGGTGTGGACTCGCAGCACGCCCCCATTTCCATGGAGACCATGGAGCCAGAGAGCCGGAGGCTGCGCTGCGTGCGGCCTTGCCGGCTCTCTGAGCGACCGATTCGGCCCACCTGCCCATCAGCCCTTCTGGCATGTGCCAGAAATGCCAGATGGCCAGTCCGGCCATGGTGCTGGGAGATCCCAGCAACAAGGGCTGCTGGGAGCTGTAGTTTATGTTGAGTCTGATTACAAGCGAGGTGCAGTGCACTGCTGCCGGACACTGGCACCGGCACTAACATACAGTCACCAACTCTAACAGTACCACTTGGTTTTACCCCCTGGCCATGGATGGCACAGCCGGATGGCGCCCCCTCCTTGCCTGGCGCCCCTGGCGAGTGCCATCCTGGCCAATAGGTAGATACACCCCTGATGCCGACACACGCGTATCAACACACCACACACTCAGGGAAACCTCTTATCTGAAGACAGTTCCCTCACAAAGGCCCTTTGGAGAGACAGAGAGAGAGAGTATGCCAGCACACACCCAGCGCTGATGACCCAGGAAAAAAACACACTATATGTTTTACCCAGATAGCGCTGTAATATCTGTTTTTCACCAAATTATGTGCCCCCGCCCCCCTTCTTTAAAACCCTCTTTCACCGTCGATAAGCAGGGGAGAGTCCGGGGAGCTTCCTCTCAGCGGTGTGCTGTGGAGAAAATGGCGCTGGTGAGTGCTGAGGAACAAGCTCCGCCCCCTCATCGGCGGGCTTCGGTCCCGCTTAAAATTTCAAAACATGGCGGGGGATCTCTCTTATATACAGTGCCCAGCCTGTATATAAGGTTATTGCCACCTTTTGAGGTCCATATTGCTGCCCAGGGCGCCCCCCCCTGCGCCCTGCACCCTTACAGTGACTGCCTTTTGTGTGTGCTGTGTGGGAGCAATGGCGCACAGCGCTACCGCTGTGCGTTACCTCAGTGAAGATCTGAAGTCTTCTGCCGCCTTTGAAGTCTTCTTTCTTTACATACTCACCGGCTTCAATCTTCCGGCTCTGCAAGGAGGACGGACGGCGGGGTGAACGGAACGTTCCCTCTGGAGCTAATGGTGTCCAGTAGCCTAAGAAGAAACAGAGCCTAACATTAAAGTAGGTTTGCTTCTCTCCCCTCAGTCCCTCACTGCAGGGAGTCTGTTGCCAGCAGGCTCCCTGAAAATAAAAAACCTAACAAATACTTTCTTTTTCAGGAAACTCAGGAGAGCTCCCTGTAATGCACCCAGTCTCCTCTGGGTACAGTAATAAACTGAGGTCTGGAGGAGGGGCATAGAGGGAGGAGCCAGTGCACACCCATACCTAAAGTTCTTTCTTAGTGCCCATGTCTCCTGCGGAGCCCGTCTATCCCCATGATCCTTACGGAGTCCCCAGCATCCTCTAGGACGTAAGAGAAAACAGACGTGGCTGGATTCGGGAAATTTGCCCACATTTCCGGGCGGTGAATTCTACAGAAATCACTGTATCTCATGTTCTCTCCTACAATTGAATAGCAAAACCCCTCAGCGCTGGGTTTTTAAAAAAACAAGTGCCCAGTTGCTGATGATAATGTGGGGTGGGGGGGGGGGGGTGGATAAACAGAAGAGGCACAGCTGCCCCCTTTATGTATTGGTTCTCTTAACTGTGCATAAGGTCGTGGCCTTGGCATAGTGGGGGCGGGCCTATGCCTCCCTGCAATCACTTACAGAGCCCCAGGCGTGGGTAATCACAACCCGTCCCCCCCACTCAGCGGCCCTGGACAGAGGATTGAAACAATATCCATAAGAAAGCAGCATAATAATTCCCTAGGATCCAGTGACATCACTGAGGTACTGTACACCTCATTCAGTGGTATATCTATAATGGGTACATGGTGTGCCGTGCATGCAGGACCCTGGGCCCAGGGGGGCCCACAGTGCACACCCTGCACCCATGTTCTTCAGTGCCTCCCCCTCCAGAGTCAGCACTGCACAAATCCCAGATAATATTGTGTGGCGACCATTTTCCTGGCTATTTGCGCATGTGCAGTCAAACCAGCACATATGTCAAAATCTGAAGATAAGCTCCCCGACTGACTTCCAGGGTGGGTAGGCGAGTCTTGAAAATGCGGGGGTGGGAACCAGTGGGGGTGGACTTGATATCCCATATTTTCGGGGGGGGGGGGGGGGGGGGGGAGTGTTGTCAATTCTACTTGGGACAGGTACGCAGCCTGCAGGTCTAAAATTTAACCTGGGTCAAGCAGATCCAGAGATATTAGGGGTCAAGGTCAAAAAACACTACCCAGGAAGCTGGATTTAGTCTCTGGCATGGAGCTGGGGTGCAGTGCTTGAAGCCAGATATCTACAGTTCTATTTAGACACTTAATTTCGGGGTACCCTGGAAGCTGAGAGTCCCCTTTAAATTTTGAGGGTCTCCGATAAATTCAAAGTTTTACAGAACCAGAGCTTTAATACCAAAAAGTGGAATTAACGGTCCTTGGGCAGAGAACCCATTACCTTCATGGGCCCACCCTCTTCGCTTTGCAGTTAAATATCTCGGCAACCCCTAGTCCTATCGACAGCGGACAACGGTTCCAGAGAGCTGGGACTCTCCTTTTACAGGGGACACCTTCGGGATCAGGCCCCCCTAAAATGGGAAGAAACCGCCACTCTACATCACTTGCCTGGCTGGGCCTTGAAGAGAGGATGGGGGGTGGGATTGGGGGGTAATTTGAAGGGGTATATCTCCTTTTTATGCAACTGGTACCCACAGAATGTACAGATGAGCGATTTCTCCACTTCCTGAACCCCTGTTGGCAGATAAGGGCTGGCATGGGTCACAGGTCAGCACATGGAGCCCAGAGCATTACATACAGTGTCACCTCTATAGTTGCCCAGCTTTCAATAAATTGACCCCACTATAGCTGCCTAACTTTCCATAAACTGACCCCTCCATGGCCGGCTGACACTCAGTGCTTCCCCCCTTCCCTCATGCATTTGGAATAATGGAAGGTATATAGGGTACCGGACCAGGCTTCCACCCTGATCTTCACCTCTCCCTCATGGGGCTCTGGCACCTTCTTCTGGGCCCCCGCAGCTTATTCTGCCCTCCAAACTCGGAGATTAGCATGACTCTCATTTGTCTGCCGTCTCTTCCGCTCCCTTCAGCGGCTTCTTGTCCATGCCTCTGAGCGGAGCTTGTATCTGCCTGAGAGCTTGGCCGGGAGACTCAGAAGGAGAAGCTGCGCTGACTGAGTGGAACAGTGCACAACTTGAAGGGGACAGTACACAACTTGAGGGGGACAGTGCACAACTTGAAGGGGACAGTACACAACTTAAGGGGGAGCAGGGAAGCTATGTTTAGATGAGCGCTGGCTGCGGCTAATAAGACCTGCAGCCGGCGCAGGCATTAGGTAAATTGTCTTTTCTGCCTAACAGGCAGCGCCGGCGGTGACTCATGTTAGCTGGGACAATAGAGTACAGGTGCCCTCTTCAGAGCTGGAACCCGGCGGCATTTAACGCTGTTGCCTCTGGCAGTTCCGCCCCTGGTGTCAGGATCACCCCCTGATTGGCAGGAGGGCTGTTCGGGATGTAGTTATGTAACCGGTGGTCAGGAGACCGATGGTCACATAACCTCCCCCTACATCCCGCCCCCTCACAATCTCAACGGTTGGCATGCCGACCAACAGGGATTATTCACACTCGTGGGGGTCCATGACACCCATAGAGTAGGAATAGAACTCGGTCGCCACCGACCCCACAGCGTGGCGAGCACAGAGAGCCCGCAAGGGGCTTGCTGCACTCACCACCCCCCGCCGGGATCGCATACCACATCCAGCTATTCTTGCTGTAATTTCCATAGAAACAAACCAAGCACCCAAGTTTAACCATGGTCCTGCTCCACCAAGTTATCGATCAATAGAGGAGGGGGTGGGGCCCACAGGCAGTGGGGCCCACTATGGATTTCCCCTGAACACCTGTGGGCCAGTCCAACCCTTGCCCAGAGCACCAAAGTAGATTCCTTTTAGATTTATTACAAAACAGGGAACATATGTTTGTATTCAACTGAACTTAATTAGTGTTTATATTTCTCTTACGTCCTAGAGGATGCTGGGGACTCCGTAAGGACCATGGGGATAGACGGGCTCCGCAGGAGACATGGGCACTAAAAAAGAACTTCAGGTATGGGTGTGCACTGGCTCCTCCCTCTATGCCCCTCCTCCAGACCTCAGTTTAATACTGTGCCCAGAGGAGACTGGGTGCATTACAGGGAGCTCTCCTGAGTTTCCTGAAAAGAAAGTCATTTTGTTAGGTTTTTTATTTTCAGGGACCTTGCTGGCAACAGACTCCCTGCAACGAGGGACTGAGGGGAGAGAAACAGATCTACTTTAATGTTAGGCTCTATTTCTTAGGCTACTGGACACCATTAGCTCCAGAGGGAACGGAACGCAGGTCTCACCCTCGCCGTTCATCCCAGAGCCGCGCCGCCGTCCTCCTCGCAGAGCCGGAAGATAGAAGCCGGGTGAGTATGTGAAGAAAGAAGACTTCAGAGGCGGCAGAAGACTTCAGATCTTCATAGAGGTAATGCACAGCGGTAACGCTGTGCGCCATTGCTCCCACACAACACACACACGGCAGGCACTGTAAGGGTGCAGGGCGCAGGGGGGGGGAGGAGCGCCCTGGGCAGCAATAGGAACCTCCAATCTGGCTAAAAACAATATATACAGGCTATGCACTGTATATAACAGATCCCCCGCCAGTTTTTGAATATTTTCAGCGGGACCGAAGCCCGCCGATGAGGGGGCGGAGCTTGTTCCTCAGCACTCACCAGCGCCATTTTCTCCACAGCACACTGCTGAGAGGAAGCTCCCCGGACTCTCCCTTGCTTACCACGGTGAAAGAGGGTTTTAAAGAAGGGGGGCGGGGGCACATAATTTGGCGCAGATAGATGATAACAGCGCTATCTGGGTAAACATATTGTGTTTTTTCCTGGGTCATTGGCGATGGGTGTGTGCTGGCATACTCTCTCTCTCTGTCTCTCCAAAGGGCCTTGTGGGGGAACTGTCTTCAGATAAGAGGATTCCCTGAGTGTGTGGTGTGTCGGTACGCGCGTGTCGGCATGTCTGAGGTAGAAGGCTCTCCTAAGGAGGAGGTGGAGCAAATGACTGTGGTGTCTCCGTCGGCAACACCGACACCTGACTGGTTGGATATGTGGAATGTTTTAAGTGCTAATGTGAATTTATTGCACAAAAGGTTGGACAAAGCTGAGTCCAGGGAATGTACAGGGAGTCAAGCCCTGCCTACCCCTATGTCGCAGGGACATTCGGGGTCTCAAAAGCGCCCACTATCCCATATAGTAGACACTAATACCAACACGGATTCTGACTCCAGTGTCGACTACGATGATGCAAAGTTACAGCCAAAATTGGCTAAAAGTATTCAATATATGATTATTGCAATAAAGGATGTACTGCATATCACAGAGGACCCCCCTGTCCCTGACACGAGGGTACACATGTATAAGGGAAAGAAACCTGAGGTAACCTTTCCCCCATCTCATGAGCTGAACGAGTTATTTGAAAAGGCTTGGGAATCTCCAGACAAGAAACTGCAGATTCCCAAAAGGATTCTTATGGTATATCCTTTCCCGACTAAGGACAGGATACAGTGGGAATCCTCCCCAAGGGTGGACAAAGCGTTGACACGCTTATCCAAAAAGGTAGCGCTGCCATCCCATTGATACCCTGGATAAGGATACCATTTTATTGACCCTGGGTCATATTAAAGATGCTGTCTTATATATGAGAGATGCTCAAAGAGACATTGGCCTACTGGGTTCTAGAGTAAACGCCATGGCGATTTCTGCTAGACGAGTCCTTTGGACCCGAGAATGGACAGGTGATGCCGACTCAAAGAGGTATATGGAGGTTTTTCCTTACAAGGGTGAGGAATTGTTTGGGGAAGGTCTCTCGGACCTGGTTTCCACAGCTACGGCAGGTAAATCAAATTTTTTGCCTTATATTTCCTCACAGCCTAAGAAAGCGCCACCTTATCAGATGCAGTCCTTTCGGTCACATCGAAACAAGAGAGTACGAGGATCGTCCTTTCTTGCCAGAGGTAAGGGCAGAGGGAAAAAGCTGCCAACCACAGCTAG
Source organism: Pseudophryne corroboree (assembly GCF_028390025.1). Taxonomy (NCBI): domain Eukaryota; kingdom Metazoa; phylum Chordata; class Amphibia; order Anura; family Myobatrachidae; genus Pseudophryne; species Pseudophryne corroboree. The sequence continues at coordinate 82,868,854 of NC_086445.1, forward strand.
TTCCCAGGAGCAGAAGTCCTCCCCGGCCTCTACAAAATTCACCACATGACGCTGCGGCTCCGCTGAGGGAGTCCGCCTCAGTGGGGGCACCTCTTCGACTTTTCAGCCACATCTGGGTTCACTCACAGGTGGATCCCTGGGCAATAAGAATTGTTTCCCAGGGTTACAAGTTGGAATTCGAGGAGGTGCCTCCTCGCCGGTTTTTCAAATCGGCCCTACCAGCTTCTCCCCCAGAAAGGGAGATAGTTTTAAATGCAATTCACAAATTGTGTCTTCAACAGGTGGTGGTCAAAGTTCCCCTGCTTCAACATGGGAGGGGGTATTACTCAACCCTGTTTGTAGTCCCGAAACCGGAGAGTTCAGTCAGACCCATTTTAAATTTAAAATCCTTGAACCTATACTTGAAAAGGTTCAAGTTCAAGATGGAATCGCTCAGAGCGGTCATCGCCAGCCTGGAAGGGGGGAATTTTATGGTATCCCTGGACATAAAGGATGCATAACTTCATGTTCCCATATATCCACCTCATCAGGTGTACCTGAGATTTGCGGTACAGGATTGTCATTACCAATTTCAGACGTTGCCGTTTGGGCTTTCCACGGCCCCGAGGATTTTCACCAAGGTAATGGCGGAAATGATGGTGCTCCTGCGCAAGCAGGGTGTCACAATTATCCCGTACTTGGACGATCTCCTCATAAAAGCGAGATCACGAGAGCAGTTGTTGAACAGCGTGTCACTTTCACTGAAGGTGTTACAGCAACACGGCTGGATTCTCAATATCCCGAAGTCACAGTTGGTTCCTACGACTCGTTTGACCTTCTTAGGCATGATTCTGGATACAGACCAGAAAAGGGTTTATCTTCCGATAGAAAAGGCCCAGGAACTCATGACTCTGGTCAGGGACCTATTGAAGCCAAAACAGGTGTCAGTGCATCACTGCACTCGAGTCCTGGGAAAAATGGTGGCGTCTTACAAGGCCATTCCCTTTGGCAGGTTCCATGCGAGGACTTTCCAATGGGACCTACTGGACAAGTGGTCCGGGTCACATCTACAGATTCATCGGATGATCACCCTGTCCCCCAGGGCCAGGGTGTCTCTCCTGTGGTGGCTGCAGTGTGCTCACCTTCTGGAGGGTCGCAGGTTCGGCATTCAGGACTGGATTCTGGTAACCACGGACGCGAGCCTCCGAGGTTGGGGAGCAGTCACGCAGAGAAGAAACTTCCAAGGTCTTTGGTCAAGCCAGGAGACTTGTCTCCACATCAACGTCCTGGAGCTGAGGGCCATATACAATGCCCTTCGTCATGCGGAGACTTTGCTTCGTGACCTACCGGTTCTTATTCAGTCAGACAACATAACCGCAGTGGCTCATGTAAACCGCCAAGGCGGCACAAGGAGCAGAGTGGCAATGGCGGAAGCCAAAAGGATTCTTCGCTGGGCGGAAAATCATGTAAGCGCACTGACAGCAGTGTTCATTCCGGGAGTGGACAACTGAGGACAGACTTCCTCAGCAGACACGATCTACATCAAGGAGAGTGGGGACTTCATCAGGAAGTCTTCGCACAGATTGCAAGTCAGTGGGGACTGCCCCAGATAGACATGATGGCGTCCCGCCTCAACAAGAAACTACAGAGGTATTGCGCCAGGTCAAGAGACCCTCAGGCGGTGGCAGTGGACGCCCTGGTGACACCGTGGGTGTTCCAGTCGGTCTATGTGTTTCCTCCTCTTCCTCTCATCCCCAAGGTGTTGAGAATAATAAGAAAAAGAGGAGTACAGACAATTCTCATTGTTCCAGATTGTCCGCGAAGGGCCTGGTATCCGGATCTGCAGGAAATGCTCACAGAAGATCCGTGGCCTCTTCCTCTAAGACAGGACCTGTTACAACAGGGGCCCTGTCTGTTCCAAGACTTACCGCGGCTGCGTTTGACGGCATGGCGGTTGAACGCCAGATCCTAGCGGAAAAGGGCATTCCGGATGAGGTCATTCCTACTCTGATAAAGGCTAGGAAGGACGTGACAGCTAAACATTATCACCGTATATGGCGAAAGTATGGTTCTTGGTGTGAGGCCAGGAATGCTCCTACGGAAGAATTCCATCTGGGCCGTTTTCTTCACTTCCTACAAACTGGAGTGAATTTGGGCCTAAAATTAGGCTCCATTAAGGTTCAGATTTCGGCCCTATCCATTTTCTTTCAGAAGGAATTAGCTTCTCTCCCAGAAGTACAGACTTTTGTGAAGGGAGTGCTGCATATTCAGCCTCCTTTTGTACCTCCGGTGGCGCCTTGGGACCTTAATGTGGTGTTGAGTTTCCTTAAGTCGCACTGGTTTGAACCACTTAAAACGGTGGAATTAAAATATCTCACTTGGAAAGTGGTCATGTTGTTAGCCTTGGCTTCGGCTAGGCGAGTGTCAGAGTTGGCGGCTTTGTCTCATAAAGGCCCCTATCTGGTTTTCCATGTGGATAGAGCGAAATTGCGGACCCGTCCTCAATTCTTGCCTAAGGTGGTTTCATCTTTTCATATGAACCAACCTATTGTGGTGCTTGTGGCTACGCGAGACTTGGAGGATTCTGAGTCCCTTGATGTGGTCAGAGCTTTGAAAATTTACGGGGCCAGTACGGCTCGGGTCAGAAAAACAGAAGCACTGTTTGTCCTGTATGCAGCCAACAAGGTTGGCGCTCCTGCTTCGAAGCAGACTATTGCTCGCTGGATCTGTAACACGATTCAGCAGGCTCATTCTACGGCTGGATTGCCGTTACCAAAATCGGTAAAGGCCCATTCCACTAGGAAGGTGGGCTCCTCTTGGGCGGCTGCCCGAGGGGTCTCGGCATTACAACTGTGCCGAGCTGCTACTTGGTCAAACACCTTTGCAAAGTTCTACAAGTTTGATACCCTGGCTGAGGAGGACCTCCTGTTTGCTCAGTCGGTGCTGCAGAGTATCCGCACTCTCCCGCCCGTTTGGGAGCTTTGGTATAATCCCCATGGTCCTTACGGAGTCCCCAGCATCCTCTAGGACGTAAGAGAAAATAAGATTTTAAACCTACCAGTAAATCTTTTTCTCCTAGTCCGTAGAGGATGCTGGGTGCCCGTCCCAGTGCGGACTACATCTGCAAGACTTGTATATAGTTTTTGCTTACATAAGGGTTATGTTACAGTTTTGATCAGTCTCGGACTGATGCTGTGTTGTTTCATACTGTTAACTGGTTCGTATATCCCAAGTTATTCAGTGTGGATGGTGTGGGCTGGTATGAATCTTGCCCTCAGATTAACAAAAATCCTTTCCTCGTACTGTCCGTCTCCTCTGGGCACAGTTTCTCTAGCTGAGGTCTGGAGGAGGGGCATAGAGGGAGGAGCCAGTGCACACCCATACCTAAAGTTCTTTTTTAGTGCCCATGTCTCCTGCGGAGCCCGTCTATTCCCATGGTCCTTACGGAGTCCCCAGCATCCTCTACGGACTAGGAGAAAAAGATTTACCGGTAGGTTTAAAATCTTATTTTCTCATACGTCCTAGAGGATGCTGGGGACACTTCAAGAACCATAGGGTATAGACGGGATCCGCAGGAGACATGGGCACTTTAAGACTTTGAAGGGGTGTGAACTGGCTCCTCCCTCTATGCCCCTCCTCCAGACTCCAGTTTTAGAATTGTGCCCAGGGAGAATGGTCACACACAGGGGAGCTCTACTGAGTTTCTCTGAAAAGAGAGAAGTCAGACCTACTTCTAATGAGTTTAAAGGCTCTGCTTCTTGGCTACAGGACACCATTAGCTCCTGAGGGTTTGGAACACTAGGTACGCCTAGGGGTTCACTCCCAGAGCCCGCCGTCACCGCCCTTGTAGAGCCAGAAGTCAGAAGACAGGTGAGTAGAAGAAGATAGAAGACTTCAGTGACGGCTTTCTGAGGTACCGCACAGTGATCGCGCTGCGCGCCATGCTCCCACACACAGCGGCACTACAGGGTGCAGGGCGCGGGGGGGGAAGGGAGGCGCCATGGGCAGCATAAAATCCTCATTTTCAGGCTGGCAGAAGTGGAATATAGTGCCTGGGCACAAAATCCGAACCCCCACCAGTATATATATTAATAAAATAGCGGGCTGAAGAGCGCCATTAAGGGGGAGGGGCTTAGCCCTCACAGCTCTCACCAGCGCCATTTTCTCTTCACAGAAGCTGCAGAGACGCTGGTCCTCTCCTCCAAACACTGCTGTACAAGTAACAGGGTGCAAAACGTGTGTGTGTGTGTGTGGGGGGGGGGGGGGGGCACATAATTTGGTGCAAATATAAAAGCGCTACTGGTCTGGGGCTTTATATTATGGTTTCAGATCTGGGATTGAGCGCTGGGTTGTGAGCTGGCAAACTCCCTCTGTGTTTCTCTGACAGGCTTTACTGTGGGTCTGTCCCCTATTTGCCCAGTGTGTCTGTGGGTGTCGGTACACGTGTGTCGGCATGTCTGAGGCTGAGTGCTCTTACCAGGAGGAGACTGTGTTAGGGACAGAAACGGCTGTGGGAGTGACCCTGTCGGCACCGCCGACTCCTGATTGTGTAAATGTGTTGAATGCCTTGAATGCTAATGTGGCTCTTATTAATAAGAAATTGGATAAATCTGAATCTCAGAACCAGGCATGGAAGAAATCTGTGGAGGATGTGTTATCACAGGTCCAGACCCCCTCAGGGTCACATAAACGTTCATTAGCTCAGTTGGCAGACACAGATACCGACACGGACACTGACTCCAGTGTCGACTATAGTGATGCCAGATTAGACCCAAAATTGGCAAAGAACATTCAGTACATGATTGTGGCAATAAAAGACGTGTTACATATCACTGAGGACCCTACTGTTCCTGATACTAGGGTCTGTATGTATAAGGGAAAGAAACCTGAGGTAACATTTCCTTCCTCTCATGAACTGAATACCTTTTTTGAAAAAATGTGGAAAAATCCTGACAAAAAGTTTCTGATTCCCAAAAGGATTCAGGTGACGTATCCGTTCCCCGCTGGAGATAGAGAAAAGAGGGAATCATCCCCCGTTGTGGACAAGGTCCTATCACGGTTGTCTAAAAAGGTGGCTTTACCGTCTCCTGACACGGCAGCCCTTAAGGATCCTGCGGATCGTAGACAGGAAAATACGTTAAAATCTATTTACATTGCCACAGGTACACTACTCAGACCAACCATTGCATCGGCGTGGGTGAGTACTGCTATTGAAAAATGGGCAGATAACTTGTCATCTGACATAGATACCCTAGATAGGGATAGCATCCTGTTAACGCTGGGTTATATCAGGGACGCTGCGGACTACCTAAAGGAGGCGGCGAGAGATATTGGTATTTTGGGATCAAAAGCCAATGCCATGGCAATTTCAGATAGACGAGCATTGTGGATTCATCAATGGAATGCTGATACTGACTCTAAGAAGGCTATGGAGTCGCTCCCATATAAAGGTAGTGTCTTGTTTGGTGACGGTCTCACTGAGTTGGTATCTACGGCTACCGCGGGTAAGTCGTCATTTTTTCCTTATGTTCCTCCACAGCAAAAGAAAGCCCATTTTCAGATGCAGTCCTTTCGGCCAAATAAATACAAAAAAGGCAGAGGTTATTCCTTTCTCGCTAATAGGGGGAAGAGGAAAAGGTAAAAGATCTCCGGCTGTCGCAGGTTCCCAGGAGCAGAAGTCCTCCCCGGCTTCTGCCAAATCCACAGCATGACGCTGGGGCTCCTCTGCGGGAGTCCGCACCGGTTGGGGCACGTCTCAAGCTTTTCAGTCAAATCTGGGCTTGTTCGGCCCTGGACCCATGGGTTTTAGAAATAATGTCCCAGGGGTACAAACTGGAGTTTCAAGACGTTCCCCCTCACCGATTCTTCAAATCGGCCTTACCAGCTTCTCTTCCGGACAGGAAGGTTGTATGTGATGCAATACAAAAGTTGTGTCTAAATCAGGTCATTATCAGGGTTCCCCTGTCTCAACAGGGAGAAGGCTTTTATTGGTCCCAAAGCCGGACGGTTCGGTCAGACCAATTCTGAACCTAAAGCCCCTCAACCTTTACGTAAGAAAATTCAAATTCAAGATGGAATCTCTCCGAGCAGTGATCTCCAGTCTGGAGGAAGGGGATTTCATGGTGTCGGTCGACATAAAGGATGCCTACTTACACATCCCCATATATCCTCCGCATCAGGCTTAACTGAGGTTTGCTATTCAGGATTGTCATTACCAATTTCAGACGTTGCCGTTTGGTTTGTCCACAGCTCCGAGGATTTTCACCAAGGTAATGGCAAGGAGTCACAATTATCCCTTACTTGGACGATCTCATGATAAAGGTGAGATCCAAAGACAAGCTGGTGCAGGACATTACGCTATCCCTGACAGTTCTACAACAACATGGTTGGATCCTAAACTTGCCAAAGTCACAGTTGAATCCGACAAAACGGCTGCCGTTCTTGGGAATGATTCTGGACACAGAATTACAGAGAGTGTTTCTTCCAGAAGAAAAGGCACTGGAAATCCAGAGTTTGGTCAAACAGATTCTGAAACCGGCGAGAGTATTGATCCATCAATGTACTCGGTTGCTGGGAAAGATGGCGGCGGCCTACGAGGCCATTCAATTTGGCAGGTTCCATGCCAGAGTGTTTCAGTGGGACCTGTTGGACAAGTGGTCCGGATCCCATTTGCACATGCACCGGAAAATAATCCTGTCCTCCAAGACCAGGATCTCACTCCTGTGGTGGCTGCACAGCTCTCACCTCCTGGAGGGACGCAGGTTCGGGATCCAGGACTGGATCCTAGTGACCAAGGATGCGAGTCTCCGGGGCTGCGGCGCAGTCACACAGGGGGAAAACTTCCAGGGAAGATGGTCAAGCCAGGAAGCTTGTCTACACAAACGTTCTAAAGTTAAGAGCCATTTACAACGGTCTTCTTCAAGCGGAACGCCTCCTTCGAAACCTGTCCGTACTAATCCAGTCGGACAATATAACAGGGCTTTAAAGATTTATGTCACCAGGACGGCTCCACTTAGGAAAACAGAAGCTTTTATTTGTTCTGTATGCTTCCAACAAAATTGGAAATCCTGCTTCCAAGCATACTATTGCGCGCTGGATCTGTCATACGATTCAGCAGGCTCATTCTACGGCTGTATTGCCGTTACCGAAATCAGTGAAGGCCCATTCTACCAGAAAGGTGGGCTCATCCTGGGCAGCTGCCTGGGGGGTCTCGGCATTACAACTCTGCCGAGCAGCTACTTGGTCGGGTTCAAACACTTTTGTGAAATTTTACAAGTTTGATACCCTGGCTGATGAGGACCTCATGTTTGGTCAATCCGTGCTGCAGAGTCATCCGCACTCTCCCGCCCATTCTAGAGCTTTGGTATAAAGTGTCCCCAGCATCCTCTAGGACGTATGAGAAAATAGGATTTTAATACCTACCGGTAAATCCTTTTCTCTTAGTCCGTAGAGGATGCTGGGCGCCCGTCCCAGTGCGGACTCTATCTGCTGTTATTACTTCTTAGTTATTGGTTATGGTTACACACAGGTTGTGTTTCTGTTATAGTCAGCCTGTTGCTGACATTGTTCATGCCGTTGACTGGACTTCTGTTAAATGCCATGTTGTACGGCGAGTTTGTGGTGTGAGCTGGTATGTATCTCACCATAGTTTAACAATAAATCCTTTTCCTCGAAATGTCCGTCTCCCTGGGCACAGTTCCTATAACTGGAGTCTGGAGGACGGGCATAGAGGGAGGAGCCAGTTCACACCCCTTCAAAGTCTTAAAGTGACCATGTCTCCTGCGGATCCCGTCTATACCCCATGGTTCTTGAAGTGTCCCCAGCATCCTCTACAGACTAAGAGAAAAGGATTTACCGGTAGGTATTAAAATCCTATTTTTATATTTACTTCTGTATTTAATTGTGTTGCGCATACTGTCTTATGTATATAATACTTCACTAACGTACTGTATCCTGTAGGAATTACAGCGTACTGAAGTGGGTCCCAAACTTTTTTGAATCACAGCGCCCTATAGTATCAGAATTTTTTTTTTTCATGGCATCCTAAGCCAAAAGTTTCTTATTGAAAATATAGAAAAAAATATTAAATGAAATTGTGTTTATATGTACTTCTTAGGCTTAATTATGTGGTAAGTGACAAGATTTGCTTCTGTTTGTCCACATATTTTATTATTGGAAGCCACCAGCGCTGGTTTCTCTGACGTCCTAGTGGATGCTGGAAACTCCGTAAGGACCATGGGGAATAGCGGCTCCGCAGGAGACTGGGCACAACTAAAGAAAGCTTTAGGACTACCTGGTGTGCACTAGCTCCTCCCACTATGACCCTCCTCCAGACCTCAGTTAGAATTTTGTGCCCGGCTGAGCTGGATGCACACCAGGGGCTCTCCTGAGCTCCTAGAAAAAGAAAGTATATTTTAGGTTTTTTATTTTCAGTGAGATCTGCTGGCAACAGACTCACTGCTACGAGGGACTTAGGGGAGAGAAGCGAACCTACCTGCTTGCAGCTAGCTTGGGCTTCTTAGGCTACTGGACACCATTAGCTCCAGAGGGATCGAACACTGGTCCCGTCCATGATCGTCCGGTCCCGGAGCCGCGCCGCCGTCCCCCTTGCAGAGCCAGAAGCAAGAAGATCTTCCTCAAAATCGGCGGCTGAAGACTCCTGTCTTCATTAAGGTAGCGCACAGCACTGCAGCTGTGCGCCATTGCTCCCTGTGCACACCACACACTCCGGTCACTATGGGTGCAGGGCGCTGGGGGGGGGCGCCCTGGGCAGCAATTTGAGTACCTTACAGGTGGCAAACACACATAATATAGCTTACTAGGCTATATGTGTAAAATACCCCTGCCACATTAATTTAATAAAAGCGGGAGAAGTCCGCCGAAAAAGGGGCGGGGCTATCTCCCTCAGCACACTGGCGCCATTTCCTCTCACAGCTCCGCTGGAAGGATCGCTCCCAGGCTCTCCCCTGCAGTTTCAGACTACATAAGGGTAAAAAAGAGAGGGGGGGGGGGGCACTAAATTTAGGCGCAATTCTCTGTAATAAGCAGCTATAAGGGAAATCACTGTGAGTAGTGTAAATCCCGGCATTATATAGCGCTCTGGTGTGTGCTGGCATACTCTCTCTCTGTCTCCCCAAAGGGCTTTGTGGGGTCCTGTCCTCAGTCAGAGCATTCCCTGTGTGTGTGCGGTGTGTCGGTACGGCTATGTCGACATGTTTGATGAGGAGGCTTATGTGGAGGCGGAGCAGGGGCCGATAAATGTGATGTCACCCCCTGCGGGGTCGACACCTGAGTGGATGGATATGTGGAAGGAAGTACGTGACAGTGTCAACTCCTTACACAAAAGAATTCGATGGCCCAAGATGGCCAAGAAGACCCTCACAGCTCCTGGAATCAAGGAAAGAAATAAGTAAATTTTGAATTATTAATCCTCCCCGCGCTCCCCCCCTCCTACGCTGCAGATATAACCACTCTGCAGAAGTACACCACAACCCACATTCAAATACCCCTCCATACTCTGTTTATATCAGGTCATATTCAAGCACTTCCACAAACGAGGTGCTATCAGCCAGCGCCCCCCCCCCCCCCCCCCCCGCAGCATGCCCAGGCCTAGGAGGAATGCCCCCTCACCCCCCCGGCGACTCATTCAGGCAGACGCGACCATGTCCACGCCAGCGCGAGGCGCAGCACACACCCCCAAGGGCCCCGGCCGGGGACGGCGGGACCACCGCCCGCTTCACCCCTCCAAACGTGGCTATCGCGCGGCGGGCCCGAAGCAGGCTCCGGCGCGCCAGCTCACAGCCCGTCGCAGGGCACGCCCCCCCTTCCGGCGCCGAGCGTTCGCGTCACGCTCGGCGCCGCCCAGCAGGAGCAGACGCATATCGCGGCACCGGCGGGACAAGCACCACCGCCGGAGCCCGTGCATACACCCCCCGCGATGCTGCAGATGAGCCACTCGTACCCACCCATGCTGGTACGTGGCAGCCTCACACCGCACGCACAGGCAGCGCAGGCTGCATGCAGCCAGCCGCAATACACCGCGGCACAGCAACTGGGGTGGGGGCAGCAGCCGGCAGCGCTCCCCCCCCCCTGGTGGCAGGCAGGGCTGCACCTCCCCCCGGCCCATTACTCTCAATGGGCAAACTACTGGCCCACCACTGCCCAACCCCCATGGTACCCACCCCCGTCGCACCCCGCAGGCGCGAGCCAATACACACACACGTTAGGAGCCCACCACAGCCCAACCCCCCACCATCCATGCGGGCTACCCCTCCCCTTAGAGAACGGCCCGCAGCAGCAGCAGGGTCAGATAATGTGTGCAGGGGTCAGCGGAAGTTTGGGGTCAGGAGACCGCGAACAGAACCGTGGGGCACAGGCCCTCCAGCCGCTAGAGGGGCAACAGCAGCAGCACCCGACGGAGCAGCCTCAGTCGCAACCAGCGGATACGTTACATATTTCCTCTGTGAGATTACAGGTTCCAGCCACCATAGATGGTAGCCAACCGGCAGCCGGGTCATCATCGGATCAAGTCACGGCGGGCGCGCTGCGCGACGAGGGACAGAAGGGAGCGGCGGAGAAGGTCAGCCATACACCCTCGGCTTCAGGAACAGGTGAGCAAAAATCTTCTTCAAGCAGTAGCGACTCATATACTGACTCTAGCGACTCATCTAGTTCCGCCGAAAGGCGGCGACAGTTCAGAAAATATTTTAAGCGCAAAAGGAGTAGCAAGAAGCGTAGCAAGGAAGCGGGGAAGAAGGGGGACGCGGGGCCAGATTCGCAAGAGAGCATGGTGCACTGCGCCAATACAGCGATATTGAGGGGGATTAGGCCAAAGATAAAGGATGGTATACGTAAGGGGAAGTTCATGGACGTCTTCGCAATGACTGAGGAAGCGAAGCGCAGTCTAGATGCGGCTAAGGCAGCGGGCTAAGGCAGCGATTCATCTAGCTCAAACAGCTTTTATATTATCAAGGTCCATAAGCATTATATCATTACAGTATTACAGGACTAAGGTTTACGGTATAAGCATATCCTTTCAGTGTGTTGCAAACAAGGTTACAGTGTGTCATTCTGGGAGCGTCTGCGCCGCTCGTGTTCTTATCGTGGGCACAGCGTCCGCTACGCTAATAACGTAGCGTTACGGTAGTCGGCCGCCTATAGCGTGCTCGATACCAAACGTAAACCCGCGAGCGTACGTGTCGCTTGTGCGTTGGGCTCGCGGTCTAGCGTCTGCTACGATAAGTGCGTACCATTACGGTACCCCGTACGCCAATTGCGTACTGAGTCTCTTACAAGTATATAGTGAATGTTATAAGGTAAAGATTAGGCTTTATCAATTTTAGCAATTCGGAACAGCCAGTTCCGGCTTCCCACATTAACCCAGACCCAGTCGTACCTTCCCGCCAGCCCATTACCCGCAAGGGGCGAACCCTTTTTAATAATTTATTCAATTAATTTCTTTTATGGTATTGCTTCTGCGCTGTGGCTTAGTTGGTTAAAGCGCCTGTCTGGTAAACAGGCTTGAATGCTTTCTTATAATGAGCATATTGAGTGGAAAGTCCAGCACTGTCCACTGGTATAGTCGCGACTTTATGGCAAGAACTTTGCTATACGCTCTCCAGTCACCTGCGAATAAAATATATGTGGAAGCTTAAGATAATCACTCCAGCCGGGGAGTTTGTTTTTAATGACAAACACATGGCACATCTACACAGTGAGGGGGTTACGGCAGCGCATAGTGGGTAATAGGGTCATAGGGGGCAATGTAGTATGGGTCAGGGGTTACATTGCTGAGTCAGGATACACTGCAGCGTATAAGGTATGATAGGGTATGGTATTGGGTTAGACGCAGACCAAGGATCACAGTTAATACAGATAGGTTACATCGCCGGAAGTGGGTAAAGCGCAGCATAACAAGCAGAATACTGTGCAATAAACGGAAAATATAGAGCATTGATGGGTCGCCATGTCGACCAGTGATTTCCTTATGGAACATGTTCATAACAGGGTATGAGAAGTGATAGAATACAGGGCATAAAACACAATATAGTACAAATCAGTAGTATCACCGATGGCGGTGCCGCAGGAGGGTATTACACACGGGCTAACAGGTATGAGGCAGGATAGCGAGATACGAAATAACGCCATAAACGTATATGGCGGTGTATAGGGCAAATTGGTGATATCCAGTGGGGTAGAAGTGATGTACCAAATCAGTAATGTCATGGCCACGTGTGTATAATGCAGTATATGGAACGTACTGGTGATATAATATACAGCATAATGATTAGTGGCGACATTGCTGCGGGAGCATATTTTAGCATTCTAGGTACAATAGCGGGTTAATAAAAGTACAATACCAGAACGATAGGCCGGGGGTACATAGCAGATTATAGAGGGGAATAGCGATAAAGGATACAATATAAGGCGGAACAGTTATCACATTGCCGTGACCATGTCTTATTGTATTGTAGGAGGCATATAACGGGCAGTTTAATGCAGATCAGGTTCGCAGTCTGGCCGAATTTAGGTGGCAGTCTAGGAGGTATAATAGCAGTATGTATAAATAAGGGAGCAGGGGGGCAGTGACACACCACAACTTTCATATTAGCCGTTTTTTCTGTATTACCCGTGGCTTTAGCATGATTATTATTAGTATTACATTTATTGGGAAGGCGCCACAGGCGATTGGCAAGGCCTTGCATAGGGCATACATTAGAGCAATGCTGGATACACAGAACATGGCGAGGTGGTAACAAAAGCAAAAAAACAAACAAAAAAAAAACAGGTCAGGGTAAGGGAGGTCCCCGGAATGTTTAACAATAAGCACCACAGCTCTCATAGCGCAGTACAGCCCAGCACTACACAGGGCAACTACCGCTGTCCTAAACGCATGGTTTAATCCCCTGGTATTGCATGGTTCGTTATATAAGGATTAGTGATGAAACCGAATCCGCTCATCACTAATAAGGATAACCGCTTAGGGCAAATAAGTCGTTCTATAACCAGACTGTCACACAAAATGCAAGGCAAAGCAAGTAGCGGTAGCGATCACAGTAAATAACCATCAAAGCTACTTTAGTGAACGTGCAATATGACGGTCACTTATGGTATCATAATAAGGTAGACAGGACAGAAGGAGAAGGAAAGCAAAGGGGAAAAGGCGCAAAGCGGGGTATCTAAGGGCTGAATAGAACCTTGTCTCTGCATAAAGTAGGGGTCAATGATGCATGTGCCTTAGCGGTATACGGGATAACCACGTAGGATAACTATAGTCTGGCGCAAGGCGTGAATAACAATTCAGCGTAAACGCACCAGTTATGGGGCAAGGGTTAGCATTACGGCCTCACAGCGCTGAGGTCATGGGTTCAATTCCAGTTAAGAGCATTCTTTGTGGAGTTTGTATGCTCTCTCGGGTGTCTTAATTCATACGACAGTCGCTAGGTATAGATCATAGTGTGCTATATGATGACTTAACCGGGTTGAACCATACCATAAATACATAGTGTAACATCTCTTTACCGATATGCCGTGAGTACCAATTTCGGATAAGGGGGGATCAACCCATTGGGGAATAGGGAAGGATACTTCAGTTGGAGACTCAACAAGGTATTAGCAAGCCAACCTTATATACATTTAGCATGAGTTTTACATGAAGACAGCTTCTCGGGTTCGCAAGGTCGCAGGTAACTCAAAGTTGCAGTGGTCGACAGCAGGGCAAAAATATGCCAGGAATGCCCGCGGTTGTCCAGGCAATCGACAGGCGCCTGGGAATTAACAGTTTTATGAGTTTGGTAAAAAGTCCAAGCATGTTCTGGTAGGCGCTGAGCAATATATATATATGGGCAAGGGCAAGAAAATTAATCTTCACGAAGGAAAACCAGTCAGAGCAGAAGCCCAGTCCCTGGATGAGAGGGTAAGGCTGCGGAGAAGGCTTGCAGTAAAGGTATGTGCATGGCCACAGGGCATGGTAGGTAGCTGCGGCCAGGCAAGGATCCTGGGGATACTTAAAAAGCGTTCGTATAAGCACCTATACAGTACAAACTAACATTGATTTCTACTTCACAGGGTAATCTTGTCACGATCCGGGTATCTGGAGGACGCCATTTCTTACCCATCAGATGCCTCCTAAGGCTGGCTCAGCGCTCCAGGACCGGATTCCATCTGTTATCCTGATGTGTACATTCCTGTATCCTCTCCTGTCACTCTGGGACGCTGTCACAGTAAACGCCATATTACACCTGGCATGGCGTCTCCCGCGGCCTCCGCCGCCGTCCCTGAACTTCTGCATGCAGAGTGTCTGAGTGGCGATTACGTCAGCCGCGGCCTCCGCTGTGTCCGCGTGGTTGGATGTGCATCTGTCAGCCTGGCGCCTCCTGTCTCCGGTGGCCGGCGCCGCCATTACTGTTTTCATTACCACATGGATTACAAACCAAACTTCCCTCCAAGTGTCTGCATGGGCGCAGCCATCTTGGATTCTGTCAGCTGATCATTTCCACCAATCTGTTCTCAGTATTGATAATCTGCATAATTGCCTAGCCAATCCCTTCCTTGCTGCAGGTATAAATACACTGTGCCTGAGCAAGGAAGGCGTCAGTGCTTTGGTTGTCAAACCTAGTTCCTGTTTGTCTTTCTCCTGTGATTGTCTTCCAGGTTCCAGCTCCTGTCTCAAGACTTCCACCATAGAGACCCGCACCAGCATTCCACCTGCGGTGTAGCCTGACTCTCCAATCCATTGTGGATTCATCTGTTTCCAGCTACAACATTACCTGCTTCCAGCTCAGCTTCCAGCAGAGTACAGCTTCCCTTAAAGGGCCGGTGTCCTTTCTACACTTTACCACTCTCCACCGGTATTATTATTTCTCCGCTCTCAAGTTCTACATTTCAGTTCATATTTCATCGCTCCCAAGTTCATTTATTATTTAACTGGTTCCAGCCAGTATCCACTCCGTGCTAACAACAGTCTGGTTCCAGCCAGTATCCACAGCAGCTGTTTTATCTTCAGCAACCCAGCTTTTCCTGGAACACCAGCTGGCACAATCCTGGGTTATCTCCATTGCTACAGTCGGGCCTGGTAAGGACTTTCCATCTAGAAGATCATAAGAACTATCTCACACTACCAGTGCCCTGTGGCTCCTGCCATCCTGTAGTACCCAGGAACTGTATTTATTCTTTGCTGACTTTTACGTTTTCTTTTACTGCTGCTGTGTTGCGGAGTTGTCATAATAAACATCATTGACTTTTATCCAAGTTGTCGTGGTCACGCCTTCGGGCAGTTATTATTCATGTTACTTACATGTCCAGGGGTCTGATACAACCTCCCAGGTTCCGGTATATCTCAGCCCCTACAACTGAGGCTGCCTCCCGTCAGCTCAGGCCCTCAGTTGTGACAGTAAGCACTGACCTAATGAATCCAGCCGGAGACCAGGATCAAGCGGCCAGGCCGATGCAAGAACTGGCAGCCCGACTAGAACATCAGGAGGCTGCACAGGGCCACATCGTCCGCTGTCTCCAGGATCTCTCTACTCGGCTGGATGGGATTCAGACAACTCTCCGTGGATCAGGCACGTCTGGTGCGTCAACCACAGTGACTCCAGCTATAACCCCACCCACCTTACCCATTTCTGTTCCACGTCTTCATCTTCCAACGCCAGCAAAATTTGACGGATCTCCAAGATTCTGCAGGGGATTTCTCAACCAGTGTGAGATTCAGTTTGAGCTACAACCTGGCAATTTTCCCAGTGACCGTACAAAAATTGCCTACATTATTTCTCTTCTCAGTGGCTCAGCCCTTGATTGGGCATCACCGTTATGGGAGAGGTCCGACACCCTGCTATCTTCCTACACTGCCTTCGTGTCAACATTCAGGCGCATCTTCGACGAGCCAGGCCGGGTAACCTCAGCTTCATCCGAGATTCTCCGTTTACGCCAGGGGTCACGTACTGTAGGACAATATCTGATACAGTTCCAGATCCTGGCATCCGAACTGGCATGGAACGACGAGGCCCTGTATGCTGCATTCTGGCATGGCTTATCTGAGCGTATTAAAGATGAGTTAGCTACCAGAGACTTACCTTCTAAGTTAGATGAGCTAATCTCACTCTGCACGAAAGTTGATTTACGTTTCAGAGAGAGAGCAACTGAGCGTGGAAGATCATCTGCTCCAAAATCTTCTGCTCCTCCTCCTCGTCAACTGTCACCATCTAAAGATGAGCCCATGCAACTTGGCCGTTCCCGTTTAACTCCTGCTGAGCGCCGAAGACGTCTCTCCGAGTTTCTCTGTCTCTATTGTGCAGCTCCGTCTCACACCATTAATGCCTGTCCCAAACGTCCGGGAAACTCCAAATCCTAGCTCGCCAAGGAGAGGGCCGGCTAGGAGTAATGATCTCCTCTCCATCTCCTCAAGATTGTAATCTCCCAGTCTCGCTTCAAGTTGCTCAACGTTATCGGAACGTCATTGCCCTCCTTGATTCCGGAGCAGCTGGGAACTTTATTACCGAAGCCTATGTTAAACGGTGGTCCCTACCCACCGAGAGACTTCCTTCGTCCATTTCTTTAACTGCCGTGGATGGCAGCAAAATTTTTGATGCAGTTATTTCTTTAAGGACTCTACCAGTTCGTCTGAGAGTGGGAGTTCTTCATTCCGAACTTATTTCTTTTTTAGTGATTCCAAGAGCCACACATCCTGTGGTCCTGGGCCTTCCATGGCTCCGTCTTCACAATCCTACAATTGATTGGACGACTACGCAAATCCTGGCATGGGGTTCCTCCTGTGCTGAGACATGTTTGTTTAAAGTATTGCCTGTCTGTTCTTCCTCCCCCAGGTCGTCTGATGTTCCACCTCCTCCATATCAAGATTTCACGGATGTGTTCAGTAAAGCTTCTGCTGATATCCTTCCTCCTCATAGAGAATGGGACTGTCCGATTGATCTCGTTCCAGGGAAGGTTCCACCTCGAGGCCGAACTTATCCGTTGTCTCTGCCTGAGACGCATTCTATGGAGGAATATATTAAAGAGAACCTAGCAAAGGGGTTCATTCGACCTTCTTCTTCTCCAGCCGGCGCAGGCTTCTTTTTTGTAAAAAAGAAAGATGGTGGTCTGCGGCCGTGCATCGACTACAGAGGTTTGAACGACATTACCATCAAGAACCGCTATCCTTTACCCCTGATTACTGAGCTCTTTGACAGAGTTAGCGGAGCTACCATCTTTACAAAGCTGGACTTGCGAGGTGCATACAATCTCATCCGAATCCGTGAGGGTGACGAGTGGAAGACCGCCTTTAACACCCGTGACGGACATTATGAGTACCTCGTCATGCCCTTCGGATTGAGCAATGCTCCAGCTGTCTTCCAGCATTTTGTCAATGAGATCTTCAGAGACATTCTATACCGTCATGTCGTGGTCTATCTAGACGATATCCTCATTTTTGCCAACGATTTAGAGGAACATCGTTTTTGGGTTAAAGAGGTTCTGTCCCGTCTCCGTGTCAATCATCTCTATTGCAAATTAGAAAAATGCGTCTTTGAAGTCAAGTCCATTCCGTTTCTAGGGTACATTGTGTCCGGTTCCGGACTAGAGATGGATCCTGAGAAACTACAAGCAATCCAAAATTGGCCGGTACCCTTAACCCTCAAAGGGGTCCAGAGGTTCTTAGGGTTCGCCAACTATTACCGAAAGTTTATACGAGACTTTTCCACCATTGTGGCGCCTATTACTGCTTTCACTAAGAAGGGTGCTAACCCGTCCAAGTGGTCTGAAGAAGCCATGCAAGCATTTCATCTTTTAAAACAAAGGTTCATCTCTGCGCCTGTTCTGAAACAGCCTGACATCGACTCTCCTTTCATCTTAGAGGTGGATGCCTCCTCCGTTGGAGTAGGAGCGGTGTTATCTCAGAGGGCTAAAGATGGCCATTTACACCCTTGCAGTTTCTTCTCCCGGAAGTTCTCCCCAGCTGAGCGCAACTATGCCATTGGCGACCAGGAGTTGCTAGCCATCAAGCTCGCTCTAGAAGAGTGGAGGTATCTGTTGGAGGGAGCTTCTCATTCAATCACCATACTTACAGACCACAAGAACCTTTTATACCTGAAGGTCGCACAATGTCTCAACCCTCGTCAGGCCAGATGGGCACTTTTCTTTTCCAGGTTCGACTTTAAACTCCAGTTCTGTCCGGGCTCTCAGAATCGCAAGGCCGATGCCCTTTCCCGCTCATGGGAGCAAGAAAATGAGTCAGAGTCTTCAGACAAGCATCCTATTATAAATCCGTTGGCATTCTCCACGGTAGGGATGGACTCTACGCCCCCATCAGGGAAAAGTTTTGTGAAGCCGATGCTAAGGAAGAAGCTCATGCATTGGGCCCATGCTTCCCGTTTTGCCGGACATACAGGTATCCAAAAAACCCTGGAGTTTATCTCTAGGTCCTATTGGTGGCCAACTCTGAAAAAGGACGTCTTGGAGTTTATTGCATCTTGCCCAAAGTGTGCCCAACATAAAGTATCCCGCCAGTCGCCTGCGGGGCAACTGGTTCCACTATCCGTTCCCCGTCGACCATGGACCCACTTGTCGATGGATTTCATTACAGACTTACCCATGTGCAACAAGTTCAATACCATCTGGGTGGTAGTTGACCGGTTCACCAAGATGGCACACTTCATTCCTCTCACCGGTCTTCCGTCAGCTTCCAAGTTGGCTCAAGTATTCATACAAGAGATCTTCCGACTCCACGGTCTTCCTGAAGAAATTATCTCAGATCGAGGAGTTCAATTCACAGCCAAATTCTGGCGAAGTTTATGTCAAGTCCTCCAAGTCAAGCTAAAGTTTTCCACGGCTTACCATCCTCAGACCAATGGTCAAACCGAGAGGGTGAATCAGGACTTGGAGGCCTTCCTCCGCATCTATGTGTCCTCCTCTCAAGATGACTGGGTTCAATTACTTCCCTGGGCCGAGTTCTGTCATAACAACCAGTATCATTCTTCATCTGCTTCAACACCATTCTTCACTAACTTTGGATTCCACCCTAAAGTCCCTGAGTTCCAACCGCTTCCAGCAACTTCTGTCCCCGCAGTGGATATCACCTTGCATCAGTTTGCCAATATCTGGAAGAGCGTACGATCAGCTCTGCTCAAGGCATCGTTCAGGTACAAGAAGTTTGCGGATAAGAAGCGTCGAGCAGTTCCTGCTCTCAAGGTGGGTGATCGGGTATGGTTATCCACGAAGAATTTGAGGTTAAGAGTTCCCAGTATGAAGTTTGCATCTCGCTATATCGGTCCTTTCAAGATTGAACAAGTCATCAATCCTGTTGCTTACAGACTCCAGTTGCCTCCCTTCTTAAAAATACCCAGGACATTCCATGTTTCCCTGTTGAAACCGCTGATCTTGAATCGGTTTCATTCCTCACTTCCTCCAACTCCGAAAGTCCAAACTCAACGAGGCGTTGAGTATGAAGTGGCCAAGATCCTGGACTCACGTCACCGTTACGGTCAACTACAATATCTTATTGACTGGAAAGGTTATGGTCCTGAGGAACGTTCATGGACCAATGCTTCTGATGTCCATGCTCCTGCCTTGGTCCGGAGATTCCATTCCAAGTTTCCTCAAAAGCCAAAGAAGTGTCCTGGGGCCACTCCTAAAGGGGGGGGTGCTGTCACGATCCGGGTATCTGGACGCCATTTCTTACCCATAAGATGCCTCCTAAGGCTGGCTCAGCGCTCCAGGACCGGATTCCATCTGTTATCCTGATGTGTACTTTCCTGTATCCTCTCCTGTCACTCTGGGACGCTGTCACAGTAAACGCCATATTACACCTGGCATGGCGTCTCCCGCGGCCTCCGCCGCCGTCCCTGAACTTCTGCATGCAGAGTGTCTGAGTGGCGATTACGTCAGCCGCGGCCTCCGCTGTGTCCGCGTGGTTGGATGTGCATCTGTCAGCCTGGCGCCTCCTGTCTCCGGTGGCCGGCGCCGCCATTACTGTTTTCATTACCACATGGATTACAAACCAAACTTCCCTCCAAGTGTCTGCATGGGCGCAGCCATCTTGGATTCTGTCAGCTGATCATTTCCACCAATCTGTTCTCAGTATTGATAATCTGCATAATTGCCTAGCCAATCCCTTCCTTGCTGCAGGTATAAATACACTGTGCCTGAGCAAGGAAGGCGTCAGTGCTTTGGTTGTCAAACCTAGTTCCTGTTTGTCTTTCTCCTGTGATTGTCTTCCAGGTTCCAGCTCCTGTCTCAAGACTTCCACCATAGAGACCCGCACCAGCATTCCACCTGCGGTGTAGCCTGACTCTCCAATCCATTGTGGATTCATCTGTTTCCAGCTACAACATTACCTGCTTCCAGCTCAGCTTCCAGCAGAGTACAGCTTCCCTTAAAGGGCCGGTGTCCTTTCTACACTTTACCACTCTCCACCGGTATTATTATTTCTCCGCTCTCAAGTTCTACATTTCAGTTCATATTTCATCGCTCCCAAGTTCATTTATTATTTAACTGGTTCCAGCCAGTATCCACTCCGTGCTAACAACAGTCTGGTTCCAGCCAGTATCCACAGCAGCTGTTTTATCTTCAGCAACCCAGCTTTTCCTGGAACACCAGCTGGCACAATCCTGGGTTATCTCCATTGCTACATTCGGGCCTGGTAAGGACTTTCCATCTAGAAGATCATAAGAACTATCTCACACTACCAGTGCCCTGTGGCTCCTGCCATCCTGTAGTACCCAGGAACTGTATTTATTCTTTGCTGACTTTTACGTTTTCTTTTACTGCTGCTGTGTTGCGGAGTTGTCATAATAAACATCATTGACTTTTATCCAAGTTGTCGTGGTCACGCCTTCGGGCAGTTATTATTCATGTTACTTACATGTCCAGGGGTCTGATACAACCTCCCAGGTTCCGGTACATCTCAGCCCCTACAACTGAGGCTGCCTCCCGTCAGCTCAGGCCCTCAGTTGTGACAAATCTCTATCAGCAGATTTCCACTAGACAGCCACAAGATCCTTATAGAGCTAAAGAGTTTGTCAGGATTGCCCAAGGAGGAGCCAGGAAAACCTTTCGGCAACAGGCTGGGAGTTTTTAAGTCCCAGGGATAAAAGTCATTTAAACAGTCCCACTGGGGCGAAATTACAAGAGAGATTATGTGCAGGGAGCCTACATTCACCCGAGTCCGATTGCGGCACCTTTACTGGTGAAGTAAGCTCCCTGAGTGTCTTTTGGGAAACCCAAGGCATTATGCTGCCCGCCGCTTTGGGGGAATGAAGGACTTTCCAATTTTGCCCTCAAAGAGGTTTTGTGGTTTTCACCTTCATATGGGTCACCCAAAAGCACTGTTCATGCTAGGCCATGCGGGTACGGTTGGCAGGTCACTCCGATAGCTAGCGGGCAGCAGGCATAGGGCAGCTGGTAAACATCTGGGCAGGCATAGGAGACAGAAGCAGTGGCCCCTAGGGGCCCTCAGTTTATCAAGCAGGGCTCCTCAGTGCAATAGGAATTGTTTTTATTTTCGGTGGAGGCACCATCAGGCCATTTTGGAATTTAATTTGGCAAGAAACTTAGTGGGCAAAAGGCTCTATTTGTCTTAGTCTGATGGAGACGGACAGCAGTGTGCATAGATGGTCGCAGCGGGTGGCGGGCCTTGGTTCTAGGAACCAGGCTATGGCGGCAAGCAGTGCTCCTCGGCAGTCTGTAGTAGCGCAACGTCGGTTGGCCGGCACTTCCCCCAGATACTCGGCGAGTTTGTCGTGGCCTCAAGGGCCGACACGGTCGTCATCTTAAGGGTGGACCGGTGCTATGCCAATGGTGGGAAGTGGTACCGCTCAGCTAACTTGCACAAGGGCGGGACTTAGGTTCCGCCCCGTTGTTTAATTTAAGAGAAATTTAATATGTAGGCTGTAGCCGGGGGTACGCACTGCTTTCTCGCCACCCACTTATAGAGTACCAATTCTAATTCGATCAATAAATTTGGCTGTGACCTTTTAAATCGCAATTCAGTTGTCCGAGTGATTATTGGGGTGAAAAGGTGGTAGGGGGTGAGGGGCGAGAGCATTAATAAAATCAATGGACGGCTTAAAGAATTCGATGGCCAAATAGGACTGAGAATAAATAAGCGTCCTGGTTTTTTAAAAGAAGGAAGCCTGGGGCAGGGATTAGGAGAAAGGGGGAGGGGAGGGGGAAGGGGAGGATAGAGCAGGTAGCATAGCAGCAGCCTGTAGGAAAAAGGGGAGGAGAGTTACCTGGGAGGTACAAAAGACCAGGAATGCCAGGCAGGCTCCCTCTTTCATGCTGAACAAGGATCCAAGAAGGCACCCACCCTCCCGCCCATGTGGTAGGGCAATTGGCACGGGTATTTAGGAATTAATTTGTTTTTATTTTCGGAGGTGGCACCGGCAGGCCAGTCCAGATTTTTAATTATCACCAGGGCAAAGGTGAGGTAACTGGAATTTTGAAATTAAGTTTTACGTCCGGTGGAGGCACCGTCAGGCCATTTCGGGCTTTAATTATGGTCTGGCAAAAGAGGTCCAGCAGGCGCGGCAAGCAGTGCTCCTCGGCAGTCTGTAGTAGCGCAATGTCGGTTGGCCGGCACTTCCCCCAGATACTCGGCGAGTTTGTCGTGGCCTCAAGGGCCGACACGGTCGTCATCTTAAGGGTGGACCGGTGCTATGCCAATGGTGGGAAGTGGTACCGCTCAGCTAACTTGCGCAAGGGCGGGACTTAGGTTCCGCCCCGTTGTTTAATTTAAGAGAAATTTAATATGTAGGCTGTAGCCGGGGGTACGCACTGCTTTCTCGCCACCCACTTATAGAGTACCAATTCTAATTCGATCAATAAATTTGGCTGTGACCTTTTAAATCGCAATTCAGTTGTCCGAGTGATTATTGGGGTGAAAAGGTGGTAGGGGGTGAGGGGCGAGAGCATTAATAAAATCAATGGACGGCTTAAAGGTTTGACGACATGACAGATGTGGGACAGCCGGCTTCTCAGCCCGTGCCTGCCCAGGCGTCTCAAAAGCCATCGGGGGCCCTAAAACGCCCGCTACCGCAGATGGCAGATACAGACGTCGACACGGATACTGACTCCAGTGTCGACGACGGTGAGACCACGGTACATTCCAATAGGGCCATCCGTTACATGATTACGGCAATGAAAGATGTGTTGCACATTTATGATCTTTACCCAGGTACCACAAAAAAGGGTATTATGTTTGGGGAGAAAAAGCAACCAGTGGTTTTTCCCCCATCTGATGAGTTGAATGAAGTGTGTGATGAAGCGTGGGCTTCCCCCGATAAGAAACTGGTGATTTCTAAAAGATTACTAATGGCGTACCCTTTCCCGCCAGAGGATAGGTCACGTTGGGAGACATCCCCTAGGGTGGATAAAGCGCTCACACGCTTGTCAATAAAGGTGGCACTACCGTCTCCGGATACGGCCGCCCTAAAGGAGCCTGCAGATAGAAAGCAGGAGGCTATCCTAAAGTCTGTGTATACACACTCAGGTTTTATACTGCGACCGGCTATTGCTTCAGCATGGATGTGCAGTGCTGCAGCCGCGTGGTCAGATTCCCTGTCTGATAACATTGATACCCTGGACAGGGACACTATATTGCTAAACATAGAGCATATTAAGGATGCACTCTTATATATGAGAGATGCCCAGAGGTATATTTGCCGGCTGGCATCTAGAGTAAATGCAATGTCCATATCTGCCAGGAGGGTATTGTGGACCCGGCAATGGACAGGTGATGCAGATTCTAAAAGGCACATGGAGGTTTTGCCTTACAAAGGTGAGGAATTGTTTGGGGAGGGTCTCTCGGACCTTGTCTCCACAGCAACTGCTGGAAAGTCGACATTTTTACCCCATGTTCCCTCACAGCCAAAGAAAGCACCGTATTTATCAGGTACAGTCCTTTCGGCCACAGAAAGGCAAGCGGGTTAAAGGCGCGTCTTTTCTGCCCAGAGGCAGAGGCAGGGGGAAAAAGCTGCACCATACAGCCAGTTCCCAGGAGCAAAAGCCCTCTCCCGCTTCCTCTAAGTCCACCGCATGACGCTGGGGCTCCACAGGCGGAGCCAGGTGCGGTGGGGGCCCGTCTCCGGAACTTCAGCGACCAGTGGGCTCGCTCACAGGTAGATCCCTGGATTCTACAAGTGGTATCTCAGGGTTACAAGCTGGAATTCGAGACATCTCCCCCTCGCCGTTTCCTCAAATCAGCTTTACCAACAACTCCCCTAGACAGGGAGGCAGTGCTGGAGACAATTCACAAGCTGTACTCTCAGCAGGTGATAATCAAGGTACCCCTCCTGCAACAGGGAAGGGGTTATTATTCCACGTTGTTTGTGGTACCGAAACCGGACGGTTCGGTGAGACCCATTTTAAATCTAAAATCACTGAACACTTACATAAGAAGGTTCAAGTTCAAAATGGAATCGCTCAGAGCGGTTATTGCGAGCCTGGACAAGGGGGATTACATGGTATCACTGGACATCAAGGATGCTTACCTGCATGTCCCCATTTACCCTCCTCACCAGGAGTACCTCAGATTTGTGGTACAGGACTGTCATTACCAATTCCAGACGTTGCCGTTTGGTCTATCCACGGCTCCGAGGGTATTTACCAAGGTAATGGCAGAAATGATGATACTCCTTCGAAAGAAGGGAGTCATAATTATCCCGTACTTGGACGATCTCCTTAAAAAGGCGAGGTCCAGGGAACAGTTGTTGATCGGAGTAGCACTAGCTCAGACAGTGCTACAACAGCACGGCTGGATCCTGAATATCCCGAAGTCGCAGCTGGTTCCTACAACGCGTCTACTGTTCCTGGGGATGGTTCTGGACACAGAACAGAAAAAAGTGTTTCTCCCGGAGGAGAAGGCCAGGGAGTTGTCATCTCTTGTAAGAGACCTCCTAAAACCAAAACAGGTGTCGGTGCATCACTGCACGCGAGTCCTGGGAAAGATGGTAGCTTCTTACGAAGCAATTCCATTCGGCAGGTTCCATGCAAGAATCTTTCAGTGGGATCTGCTGGACAAGTGGTCCGGATCGCATCTTCAGATGCATCGGCTGATAACCTTGTCCCCAAGGGCCAGGGTGTCTTTACTGTGGTGGCTGCAGAGTGCTCATCTTCTAGAGGGCCGAAGATTCGGCATACAGGACTGGGTCCTAGTGACCACGGATGCCAGCCTTCGAGGCTGGGGGGCAGTCACTCAGGGAAGAAATTTCCAAGGACTATGGTCAAGTCAGGAGACTGCCCTACACATAAATATTCTGGAACTAAGGGCCATTTACAATGCCCTAAGTCAGGCAAGGCCCCTGCTTCAACACCAGCCGGTACTGATTCAGTCAGACAACATCACGGCGGTCGCCCATGTAAACCGACAGGGCGGCACAAGAAGCAGGATGGCGATGGCAGAAGCCACAAGGATTCTCCGTTGGGCGGAGAATCACGTGTTAGCACTGTCAGCAGTGTTCATTCCGGGAGTGGACAACTGGGAAGCAGACTTCCTCAGCAGGCACGACCTCCACCCGGGAGAGTGGGGACTTCATCCAGAAGTCTTCCAAATGATTGTACACCAGTGGGAAAGGCCACAGGTGGACATGATGGCGTCCCGCCTCAACAAAAAGCTAAAAAGATATTGCGCCAGGTCAAGGGACCCTCAGGCGATAGCTGTGGACGCTCTGGTAACACCGTGGGTGTACCAGTCGGTGTATGTGTTCCCTCCTCTGCCTCTCATACCCAAGGTACTGAGAATAATAAGAAAGAGAGGAGTACGAACTATACTCGTGGTTCCGGATTGGCCAAGAAGATCTTGGTACCCAGAACTTCAAGAAATGATCTCAGAGGACTCATGGCTTCTGCCGCTCAGACAGGACCTGCTGCAGCAGGGACCCTGTCTGTTCCAAGACTTACCGCGGCTGCATTTGACGGCATGGCGGTTGAACACCGGATCCTAAAGGAAAAAGGCATTCCGGAGGAAGTCATTCCTACGCTGATTAAGGCGAGGAAAGATGTGACCGTAATCACCGTATTTGGCGAAAATATGTTGCTTGGTGTGAGGCCAGAAAGGCCCCAACGGAGGAATTTCAACTGGGTCGTTTTCTGCACTTCCTACAGTCAGGAGTGTCTATGGGCCTAAAATTGGGTTCCATTAAGGTCCAGATTTTGTCTCTGTCCATTTTCTTCCAAAAAGAACTGGCTTCACTGCCTGAAGTTCAGACTTTTGTTAAGGGAGTGCTGCATATTCAGCCCCCGTTTGTGCCTCCAGTGGCACCGTGGGATCTCAACATGGTGTTGGATTTCCTGAAGTCGCATTGGTTTGAGCCACTTAAAACCGTGGAGCTAAAATACCTCACGTGGAAAGTGGTCATGCTGTTGGCCTTGGCGTCGGCCAGGCGTGTATCAGAATTGGCGGCTTTGTCATGCAAAAGCCCTTATCTGATTTTTCATGTGGATAGGGCGGAATTGAGGACGCGTTCCCAATTCCTTCCTAAGGTGGTATCAGCTTGTCATGTGAACCAACCTATTGTGGTGCCTGCGGCTACTCGGGACTTGGAGGACTCCAAGTTGCTGGACGTAGTCAGGGCCCTGAAAATATATGTTTCCAGGACGGCTGGAGTCAGAAAAACTGACTCGCTATTTATCCTGTATGCACCCAACAAGCTGGGTGCTCCTGCTTCTAAGCAGACTATTGCTCGCTGGATCTGTAGCACGATTCAACTTGCACATTCTGCGGCTGGACTGCCGCATCCTAAATCTGTAAAGGCCCATTCCACGAGGAAAGTGGGCTCTTCTTGGGCGGCTGCCCGAGGGGTCTCGGCTTTACAACTTTGCCGAGCTGCTACTTGGTCGGGTTCAAACACTTTTGCAAGATTCTACAAGTTTGATACCCTGGCTAAGGAGGACCTTGAGTTTGCTCATTCGGTGCTGCAGAGTCATCCGCACTCTCCCGCCCGTTTGGGAGCTTTGGTATAATCCCTATGGTCCTTACGGAGTTCCCAGCATCCACTAGGACGTCAGAGAAAATAAGATTTTACTCACCGGTAAGTCTATTCCTCGTAGTCCGTAGTGGATGCTGGGCGCCCATCCCAAGTGCGGATTGTCTGCAAAACTTGTATATAGTTATTGCTTAACTAAAGGGTTATTGTTATGAGCCATCTGTTGGTGAGGCTCAGTTGTTATTCATACTGTTAACTGGGTATAGCATCACGAGTTATACGGTGTGATTGGTGTGGCTGGTATGAGTCTTACCCGGGATTCAAAATCCTTCCTTATTGTGTCAGCTCTTCCGGGCACAGTATCCTAACTGAGGTCTGGAGGAGGGTCATAGTGGGAGGAGCCAGTGCACACCAGGTAGTCCTAAAGCTTTCTTTAGTTGTGCCCAGTCTCCTGCGGAGCCGCTATTCCCCATGGTCCTTACGGAGTTCCCAGCATCCACTACGGACTACGAGAAATAGATTTACCGGTGAGTAAAATCTTATTTTTGCCTATTACACTGACCATAAAAAATTTGGATTGGTCCTAAACCACCAATCCAGGGCACTCCTGCAAGTGTCCCGAGGCACCCCAGGGTGCCATGGCGCACAGTTTGAGAACCACTGCAAGATGCCTTTCTTTTTTTTAGGGACACACATTTTTTTTTGGTGCGAAACGCGTCAAACTCTACATCAGCCCCAGACTTGTTTGTGTTTTTAGGATGCTACTGAACTGTTTTTTGTTTTTTCTCTCAAAGTGTCAGGGCACGGAGCTTAGTCCCGCCCTCTGACATCCACGAAGAAACGCCCCGGGCCCTTATTGATTACACAGTAATGCAGGGATGACCATCGTTGGGTAAAACCATCGATGGATCCCTTCCAGATGCTTTTACACCATCGAGGTTATCTATCAATGGTAACATCGATGGTAACGATCAATGAATAACTCACCAATGACCATCCCTAAATAAAATACTGTAGTTTATCCTGCACAGACCATGCTTAAATCGTCCCACCACTAACACACACACACACACACACACACACACACACACACACACACACACACACACACACGTACCAATAACTCAACTGCAAAGCATTGTGCTATGCCACATAAACAAAAGCATTAACTCAATAATAACATATGACATCACAAAGTTTAATAAATGACTCTCTCGCTGAATCTTTTCCTCACATAATCCAGCGAGTCTAGATTTTAAAGTCTCTTATTGACTGTATTGACAGGCTGGTATTGAGCAATCCTGGGTAAACACTATTATACTTCTATGTGAGTCACTGTGTTTGAAACTCTGTAAACAAGAATTAAGTGTACCAATATCTTTTACAAAATGAACAATGCAAATGTGTTGAAAACACTTTTGTTGTGTTTTATTTTGCACGGTACATGTGAAGGTAAAAGGTTAGTCGCGGGCACCAGGTGTGTTATATACTGATATGTGAATGCATATATGCACAAGTGATGTTATGTGTCTGCACAGGGTTACATACACTGTTGCTGAACTGTAGCTAGGTCTTATGAGTCCATCACCTCAGCACAATCTCATAGATATGTTAATGAGAATTTCTCCCAGAATAACACAATCACAATGTAACAAAAATGCGACAGCACTCCGTTAGCTAGGGGAGCATAAAAAAATAAATAAAATACATTTTACTGATACCGATCGGTGATCCGATGGGGAATCAGCAAATACAAGCATTTTAAAAATCCCCGACTTGGTGATCATTTTTGGGTGAATCTGGGATTTCCTGATTCCCCGACCAAGTCATCAGCTAAACGTGGAATTGCCCCAATACTTGCCAGATATATGGGCTCCATTAGACAATAAAAAACCATAGTTGCATAGTTTGCAGTATGTACACATATAAATGACCAGATTTGGACATTTGGGGGTCTATTTACTAAGCCTTAGATGGAGATAAAGTACCAGCCAACCAGCTCCTAACTGTCATTTTTCAAACCAAGCTTGTGACATGGCAGTTAGACACTGATTGGCTGGTACTTTATCTCCATCCACTTTATCTCCATCCAAGGCTTAGTAAATAGACCCCTTGTTCTCTAGTTTGCATCTAGTCTAGTTGTCATTTCACATTTCTACCTCAGCGCTGGCAGGTGCCATGCTTTGAATATACAGCGTTGCCATGCAGATTACATTTCCCAGAAGTCTGTTCTCCCACAGTCCTTATCTCTAAATTCACCTGAATCTTTCCATTGTTGCTGCAAGATCTGCACGTGTGTTGCACCACCTCACGATGCGTTCCCAATTTAATTGGCAGGCGGTCCGTCGACATCTTTTGTCTCGGAGAAGCTGCCCTGAAAATGGTCTGGACACACCTGTGTTGATTGGACCACACCCACCAAATGCTGCGGTGCCGCCCCCAACACCCACAGATAATTAATCACTATGCGATTGCATCCCTCCAGGATGGTGAATGGTCGCACAGACCCGATGGAAGCGGCCGCTGCATACGTACGCAGCGGCTGGGTCCATCTCTGCATAAGGCCCTTTATATGCAATCACCATATTTCACACTGATCAGCTCATATACAGTAAGGACAAAACAGTCTGTGGGTCTGCCTCAGAACTTGCTTGTGTTGCACTCTGCATAACCACTGGGCAGAGCAGGAAAGTCTTACGATGGGCAACTTCCAAGAGCAGCCACCTCCTTGTGCCAATCAGTCCAGTACACCCTGTCACGCATTCCTCCAGGAAAATGCAGACTAGGACATCTTTCTAAAGGTTTCTGCTGAGGTGGCTGTAGCCGCCACACAGGGCAAGTATATTGAAAAGGTGCAGGGTGTGCGGTAGCCCCCCACCTCCCCCTCGGACCCCCAGGGGCTCATGTGCAGTGCAGTGCACACCTTACACCCATTATACAACAGACATGTATTTCACAGACCCTTCACCCCATGTCCAACTTTATACCGTTGTTGTAGAAACACCTCTTGCTTGCTGAGGGCACCAGCAGTAACGCCTCCATTCCTCTGTACAATTGATAAAAAAGAAGGATATACAATATCACAAGGTAGCGCTTCTATAAAAATACATTTGTCATTGTGTAGGCTCACCACTGGGTCAGTATGGTCTATGCAAGACCGTGTAACCCGGATAACGGAGAAACGCGTAAAGGATCCATCACACCGCTAGCACATACACCAGCCTTATTTAAAGCTCCCACAATGAGATACGGAACAAGCACATTCATTGCCGGTCTTGCATAGACCACACGGACCCAGTGGTAAGCATACACATTGTGGCGGCTGGGGAGGTGGTGGCATAGCGCATGCTCTGCGGGCTATGCTGAGCCCAACAGCATCTAAACTTACCATTGTCCAATTTGCATAGACGTTTGGAACCTTTATTAGGATCTTCATTAGCTTGCTGCTATACTAAGTGGATTCATATATTATTTATTACCAGTTATTTATATAGCGCACACATATTCCGTTGCGCTTTAGAGAGAATATTTTGGCCATTCATATCAGTCCCTGCCCCAGTGAGCTTACAATCTATTTTCCCTACCACATGTATAAGCACACACATTCACACTAGGGTTAATTTAGTTGGGATCCAATTAAGCTACCAGTGTATGTTTGGATTGTGGGAGGAAACCGGAGTACTCGGAGGAAACCCACGCAAGTACGGGGAGAATATACAAACTCCACACAGTTAGGGCCATGGTGGGATTCGAACCCATGACCTCAGTGCTGGGAGGCAGTAATGCTAACCATTACACCATCCGTACTGCTGTATATGAACTATACAAGCACTCATTGAGGACTACTTAAATTGGCTCCTTGAATTGGTTATCGTGTGATATAGGTGGTCATTCTGAGTTGATCGCTCGCTAGCAGTTTTTAGCAGCCGTGCAAACGCTATGCCGCCTCCCACTGGGAGTGTATTTTAGCTTAGCAGAAGTGCGAACGAAAGGATCGCAGAGCGGATACAAAATTATTTTGTGCAGTTTCAGAGTAGCTTCAGACCTACTCAGCACTTGCGATGACTTCAGACTGTTCAGGTCTTGTTTTGACGTCACGAACACGCCCTGTGTTCGCTCAGCCACGCCTGCGTTTTTCCTGGCATGCCTGTGTTTTTTCGAACACTCCCTGAAAACGGTCAGTTGACACCCAGAAACGCCCACTTCATGTCAATCACTCTGCGGCCAGCAGTGCGACTGAAAAGCTTCGCTAGACCTTGTGTGAAACTACATCGGCCGTTGTGAAAGTACGTGGCGCGTGCGCATTGCGCCGCATACACATGTGCAGAAGTGCCGTTTTTTTTGCATCATTGCTGTGCAGCGAACATTTTCAGCTAGCGATCAACTCGGAATGAGCCCCATAGTGCGGTGTTGACCATCAGTGTATATTGTTTTTATATTCTATGCCCACATTTTATGCTAATATCAATAAATTGTCTTTGACAAATGTATTTTTATAGAAGCGCTCCCTTGTGATATTGTATATCCTTTTTTTTTATTATGCCTATTTTGAGTATTGCAGAGTACTCAGTTGGGAGCTGCATCATTTTTTACCACATATTTATATTATAATAATTTAATCCAGTGAACAGATTTGAAAGTTATTGCTTTATTAACAGAGCACCTAATTTAATAGTTATACATTTTGCATAATTGTTATTTGGTTATATTATACTACATACTTACCTACTTTGTATTTCTCCTCTCCGGGAGAAGCCCGGAGAGGAGACGCTGCAGGTTTCGTCGGGGGGCGGGGCCGGACTGTGACATCACTAAGCCCCGCCCCTGCATCGGGAAATGTCACGATTCGCGGGTCCGCGGGAAGGGGGCGGGGCTAAAATGACGCGATTCTCCACCCGACGGACCCGCGAATGCGGGAGGTTATCTCTCCATCCTGCCCGCATCACTAGGGTGCGAGCAGATGCGGGAGACCTTCCCACTCTTCCGGGGGGTCCGGGGGGCTACCCCAAAAAACGGGAGCCTCCCGCAGCTTCCGGGAGAGTAGGTAAGTATGTTATACTATTTCTTTACAATTGGCCACACTCATTAGTGTGCCGCTGTGATTAAGTTCAAATAACCATGGAATAACTGCGTAGTAGTCTATTGGTTGGCTGGCTGGCAGAATTTGGTAGACATAGGGGCAAATTTACTAGTGATGAGCGGGTTCGGTTTCTCGGAAACCGAACCCCCCCGAACTTCACGCTTTTTACACGGGTCCGAGGCAGACTCGGATCTTCCCGCCTTGCTCGGTTAACCCGAGCGCGCCCGAACGTCATCATCCCG
The DNA here is from genome assembly GCF_028390025.1 of Pseudophryne corroboree. Classification (NCBI taxonomy): domain Eukaryota; kingdom Metazoa; phylum Chordata; class Amphibia; order Anura; family Myobatrachidae; genus Pseudophryne; species Pseudophryne corroboree. Next base: position 82,901,070 of record NC_086445.1, read on the forward strand.
CTGTCGGATTCTCGCGAGGCTCGGATTCTATCGCAAGACTCGGATTCTATATAAGGAGCCGCGCGTCGCCGCCATTTTCACACGTGCATTGAGATTGATAGGGAGAGGACGTGGCTGGTGTCCTCTCCGTTTAGATAGAGAGTGAGACACTTGATTTACTGGAGCATTAGGAGTACTCAGAGAGTGCAGAGTTTTGCTGATAGTTATACTAGTGACCACCAGTTTTATTATTTAATATAATCCGTTCTCTGCCTGAAAAAAAACGATACACAGTCACATACCATATCTGTGCTCAGCCTCAGTGTGCTGCATGATAATATCATCTATGTATATCTGACTGTGCTGAGTAGTGCTCACTGTCACACAGCTTAATTGTGGGGGAGACTGGGGAGCAGTTATAGCAGGAGTACATATTTAACAGTACACACTTTTGCTGCCAGAGTGCCAGTGTGACTGACCAGCAGTGACCACCAGTATATTGTCTGCCTGAAAAAGTTAAACACTCGTGTGGTGTTTTTTTTTTTTATTCTATAAACGCATTCTGCTGACAGTGTCCAGCAGGTCCGTCATTCATTATATTTCTATCTTCTTCATACTAGTAGTTTAGGAGTCTGCAGTGCTGACAGTGTCCAGCAGGTCCGTCATTATATAATATATACCTGTCCTGCAGTAGTGATATATATATATTTTTTATATCATTATCATCCAGTCTATACTAGCAGACGCAGTACGGTAGTCCACGGCTGTAGCTACCTCTGTGTCGGCAGTCGCTCGTCCATAATTGTATACCTACCTGTGGTGGGTTTTTTTTTTCTATCTTCTTCATACTAGTAGTTTAGGAGTCTGCAGTGCTGACAGTGTCCAGCAGGTCCGTCATTATATAATATATACCTGTCCTGCAGTAGTGATATATATATATTTTTTATATCATTATCATCCAGTCTATACTAGCAGACGCAGTACGGTAGTCCACGGCTGTAGCTACCTCTGTGTCGGCAGTCGCTCGTCCATAATTGTATACCTACCTGTGGGGGTTTTTTTTTCTATCTTCTTCATACTAGTAGTTTAGGAGTCTGCAGTGCTGACAGTGTCCAGCAGGTCCGTCATTATACAATATATACCTGTCCTGCAGTAGTGATATATATATATTTTTTATATCATTATCATCCAGTCTATACTAGCAGACGCAGTACGGTAGTCCACGGCTGTAGCTACCTCTGTGTTGGCAGTCGCTCGTCCATAATTGTATACCTACCTGTGGTGGGTTTTTTTTTTCTATCTTCTTCATACTAGTAGTTTAGGAGTCTGCAGTGCTGACAGTGTCCAGCAGGTCCGTCATTATACAATATATACTTGTCCTGCAGTAGTGATATATATATATTTTTTATATCATTATCATCCAGTCTATACTAGCAGATGCAGTACGGTAGTCCACGGCTGTAGCTACCTCTGTGTCGGCAGTCGCTCGTCCATAATTGTATACCTACCTGTGGTGGTTTTTTTTTTTTTCTATCTTCTTCATACTAGTAGTTTAGGAGTCTGCAGTGCTGACAGTGTCCAGCAGGTCCGTCATTATACAATATATACCTGTCCTGCAGTAGTGATATATATATATTTTTTATATCATTATCATCCAGTCTATACTAGCAGACGCAGTACGGTAGTCCACGGCTGTAGCTACCTCTGTGTCGGCAGTCGCTCGTCATCCATAAGTATACTAGTATCCATCCATCTCCATTGTTTACCTGAGGTGCCTTTTAGTTGTGCCTATTAAAATATGGAGAACAAAAATGTTGAGGTTCCAAAAATAGGGAAAGATCAAGATCCACTTCCACCTCGTGCTGAAGCTGCTGCCACTAGTCATGGCCGAGACAATGAAATGCCATCAACGTCGTCTGCCAAGGCCGATGCCCAATGTCATAGTACAGAGCATGTAAAATCCAAAACACCAAATATCAGTAAAAAAAGGACTCAAAAATCTAAAATAAAATCGTCGGAGGAGAAGCGTAAACTTGCCAATATGCCATTTACCACACGGAGTGGCAAGGAACGGCTGAGGCCCTGGCCTATGTTCATGGCTAGTGGTTCAGCTTCACATGAGGATGGAAGCACTCAGCCTCTCGCTAGAAAAATGAAAAGACTTAAGCTGGCAAAAGCACAGCAAAGAACTGTGCGTTCTTCGAAATCACAAATCCACAAGGAGAGTCCAATTGTGTCGGTTGCGATGCCTAACCTTCCCAACACTGGACGTGAAGAGCATGCGCCTTCCACCATTTGCACGCCCCCTGCAAGTGCTGGAAGGAGCACCCGCAGTCTAGTTCCTGATAGTCAGATTGAAGATGTCAGTGTTCAGTACACCAGGATGAGGAGGATATGGGTGTTGCTGGCGCTGGGGAGGAAATTGACCAGGAGGATTCTGATGGTGAGGTGGTTTGTTTAAGTCAGGCACCCGGGGAGACACCTGTTGTCCGTGGGAGGAATATGGCCATTGACATGCCTGGTGAAAATACCAAAAAAATCAGCTCTTCAGTGTGGAAGTATTTCACCAGAAATGCGGACAACATTTGTCAAGCCGTGTGTTGCCTTTGTCAAGCTGTAATAAGTAGGGGTAAGGACGTTAACCACCTCGGAACATCCTCCCTTATACGTCACCTGCAGCGCATTCATCATAGTCAGTGACAAGTTCAAAAACTTTGGGCGACAGCGGAAGCAGTCCACTGACCAGTAAATCCCTTCCTCTTGTAACCAAGCTCACGCAAACCACCCCACCAACTTCCTCAGTGTCAATTTCCTCCTTCCCCAGGAATGCCAATAGTCCTGCAGGCCATGTCACTGGCAATTCTGACGAGTCCTCTCCTGCCTGGGATTCCTCCGATGCATCCTTGCGTGTAACGCCTACTGCTGCTGGCGCTGCTGTTGTTGCTGCTGGGAGTCGATGGTCATCCCAGAGGGGAAGTCGTAAGACCACTTTTACTACTTCCACCAAGCAATTGACTGTCCAACAGTCCTTTGCGAGGAAGATGAAATATCACAGCAGTCATCCTGCTGCAAAGTGGATAACTGAGGCCTTGGCATCCTGGGCGGTGAGAAACGTGGTTCCGGTATCCATCATTACTGCAGAGCCAACTAGAGACTTGTTGGAGGTACTGTGTCCCCGGTACCAAATACCATCTAGGTTCCATTTCTCTAGGCAGGCGATACCGAAAATGTACACAGACCTCAGAAAAAGACTCACCAGTGTCCTAAAAAATGCAGTTGTACCCAATGTCCACTTAACCACGGACATGTGGACAAGTGGAGCAGGGCAGACTCAGGACTATATGACTGTGACAGCCCACTGGGTAGATGTATTGACTCCCGCCGCAAGAACAGCAGCAGCGGCACCAGTAGCAGCATCTCGCAAACGCCAACTCTTTCCTAGGCAGGCTACGCTTTGTATCACCGCTTTCCAGAACACGCACACAGCTGAAAACCTCTTACGGCAACTGAGGAAGATCATCGCAGAATGGCTTACCCCAATTGGACTCTCCTGTGGATTTGTGGCATCGGACAACGCCAGCAATATTGTGTGTGCATTAAATCTGGGCAAATTCCAGCACGTCCCATGTTTTGCACATACCTTGAATTTGGTGATGCAGAATTATTTAAAAAACGACAGGGGCGTGCAAGAGATGCTGTCGGTGGCCAGAAGAATTGCGGCACACTTTCGGCGTACAGGCACCACGTACAGAAGACTGGAGCACCACCAAAAACGCCTGAACCTGCACTGCCATCATCTGAAGCAAGAAGTGGTAACGAGGTGGAATTCAACCCTCTATATGCTTCAGAGGTTGGAGGAGCAGCAAAAGGCCATTCAAGCCTATACAACTGACCACGATATAGGAGGTGGAATGCACCTGTCTCAAGCGCAGTGGAGAATGATTTCAACGTTGTGCAAGGTTCTGCAACCTTTTGAACTTGCCACACGTGAAGTCAGTTCAGACACTGCCAGCCTGAGTCAGGTCATTCCCCTCATCAGGCTTTTGCAGAAGAAGCTGGAGACATTGAAGGAGGAGCTAACACAGAGCGATTCCGCTAGGCATGTGGGACTTGTGGATGGAGCCCTTAATTCGCTTAACAAGGATTCACGGGTGGTCAATCTGTTGAAATCAGAGTACTACATTTTGGCCACCGTGCTCGATCCTAGATTCAAAACCTACCTTGGATCTCTCTTTCCGGCAGACACAAGTCTGCTGGGGTTCAAAGAACTGCTGGTGAGAAAATTGTCAAGTCAAGCGGAACGCGACCTGTCAACATCTCCTCCTTCACATTCTCCCGCAACTGGGGGTGCGAGGAAAAGGCTCAGAATTCCGAGCCCACCCGCTGGCGGTGATGCAGGGCAGTCTGGAGCGACTGCTGATGCTGACATCTGGTCCGGACTGAAGGACCTGACAACGATTACGGACATGTCGTCTACTGTCACTGCATATGATTCTCTCCCCATTGAAAGAATGGTGGAGGATTATATGAGTGACCGCATTCAAGTAGGCACGTCAGACAGTCCGTACTTATACTGGCAGGAAAAAGAGGCAATTTGGAGGCCCTTGCACAAACTGGCTTTATTCTACCTAAGTTGCCCTCCCACAAGTGTGTACTTCGAAAGAGTGTTTAGTGCCGCCGCTCACCTTGTCAGCAATCGGCGTACGAGGTTACATCCAGAAAATGTGGAGAAGATGATGTTCATTAAAATGAATTATAATCAATTCCTCCGTGGAGACATTCACCAGCAGCAATTGCCTCCACAAAGTACACAGGGAGCTGAGATGGTGGATTCCAGTGGGGACGAATTGATAATCTGTGAGGAGGGGGATGTACACGGTGATATATCGGAGGATGATGATGAGGTGGACATCTTGCCTCTGTAGAGCCAGTTTGTGCAAGGAGAGATTAATTGTTTCTTTTTTGGTGGGGGTCCAAACCAACCCGTCATTTCAGTCACAGTCGTGTGGCAGACCCTGTCACTGAAATGATGGGTTGGTTAAAGTGTGCATGTCCTGTTTATACAACATAAGGGTGGGTGGAAGGGCCCAAGGACAATTCCATCTTGCACCTCTTTTTTCTTTCATTTTTCTTTGCGTCATGTGCTGTTTGGGGAGTAGTTTTTGGAAGGGCCATCCTGCGTGACACTGCAGTGCCACTCCTAGATGGGCCAGGTGTTTGTGTCGGCCACTTGGGTCGCTTATCTTAGTCACACAGCTACCTCATTGCGCCTCTTTTTTTCTTTGCATCATGTGCTGTTTGGGGGGTGTTTTTTGGAAGGGCCATCCTGCGTGACACTGCAGTGCCACTCCTAGATGGGCCAGGTGTTTGTGTCGGCCACTAGGGTCGCTTAGCTTACTCACACAGCTACCTCATTGCGCCTCTTTTTTTTCTTCTTTGCGTCATGTGCTGTTTGGGGAGTGTTTTTTGGAAGGGCCATCCTGCGTGACACTGCAGTGCCACTCCTAGATGGGCCAGGTGTTTGTGTCGGCCACTTGGGTCGCTGAGCTTAGTCATCCAGCGACCTCGGTGCAAATTTTAGGACTAAAAATAATATTGTGAGGTGTGAGGTGTTCAGAATAGACTGAAAATGAGTGGAAATTATGGTTATTGAGGTTAATAATACTTTGGGATCAAAATGACCCCCAAATTCTATGATTTAAGCTGTTTTTTAGGGTTTTTTGAAAAAAACACCCGAATCCAAAACACACCCGAATCCGACAAAAAAAATTCGGTGAGGTTTTGCCAAAACGCGTTCGAACCCAAAACACGGCCGCGGAACCGAACCCAAAACCAAAACACAAAACCCGAAAAATTTCCGGTGCTCATCACTAAAATTTACTAAAGGTTCTAAAAATAGCATAGCAACCAATCAGATTCTGTCTATCATGTTCAAGGATGCAATACAGAAATTATAGACATAATCTTATTGGTTGCTATGGGCAACATCATCACTTTTCATTTTTCAGAACTTTTAGTAATTTATGTGTCTATTCACCAGTGCGTGCAGGAGCCAGGGACGGATCTAGACTTTTCTTTAGGGGGGGAGGTTTACTGTTTAATCTTGACTCCTCCCTCTACAGTCCCAACTCCTCCCATCTGCAATCCTAACTCCTCCTCTCTCAATTCTGACTGAACTTTTTCAGTGAGACTGAGATAGAGCTTTGTTATTGTTCTATGTACTTGTGACTGTGCTATGGGGTAATTGTAATTATTAGCCCTAGTACCCACACACCAGCAAGTGAGGGGCAAATGCTCTGTAACCCTTGCTCTCCTGGCTCCTCTGTGCTGCTGTGGTATAAGCTGCAGCACATCGTTCTGCCTCAGGCTCTCCCAGGAGAGCTCTCTTCTGCTCAAAAGTGGGCGTGGCTATGACTGTGTTAGGGGGGGCGCCCCCCCCCCCCCCTAGATCCGGCCCTGGCAGGAGCCTCCCAACTGCCCCGCCCCCCCAACCCCCTACCTCAGGACAGCCCCAAAGACACGGGACTGTCCCGCGAAAATCGGGACGGTTGGGAGGTATGCTGCTAGGTAACCCTGCTATTGCCTGATATAACTCTCTCTGTGTTAAGATTCGCTGGCTTTTGCAAGTGAAGGTTTGCCGTGCGAATTTAATAAGTATTTTTGCAATATTTTGTATTTTGTCTTACCACAGGGCCTGATTCATGTTTATAAGTAAAGCAAAAAAGCAAGCAACTGGGCAAAACCATGCTGCACTGCAGGTGGGGCAGATGTAACATGTGCAGAGAGAGTTAGATTTGGGTGAGGTGTGTTCAAACTGAAATCTAAATTGCAGTGTAAAAATAAAGCACTCCCCTTACATGGCAACATGGTATGTTCCACACACAATGTGGTCCGACCTAAATAGGGTCGAACCAACAAACCCATTCCGCTCGGGATAGTGTAAGTTACAACTTGCAAATCCCAGGACATGGGCCCTCATTCCGAGTTGTTCGCTCGCTAGCCGCTTTTCGCAGCAGTGCACACGCTAAGCCGCCGCCCTCTGGGAGTGTATCTTAGCTTGCGAACGAAAGATTCGCAAAATTACGAATAGACATTTCTTAGCAGTTTCTGAGTAGCTCGAGACTTACTCTGCCACTGCGATCAGTTCAGTCAGTTTCGTTCCTGGTTTGACGTCACAAACACACCCAGCGTTCGCCCAGACACTCCCCTGTTTCTCCAGCCACTCCCGCGTTTTTCCCAGAAACGGCAGCGTTTTTCACACACACCCATAAAACGGCCAGTTTCCGCCCAGAAACACCCACTTCCTGTCAATCACACTCCGATCACCAGAACGAAGACAAAACCTTGTAATGCCGTGAGTAAAATACCAAACTTCTTAGCAAATTTACTTGACGCAGCCGCAGTGCGAACATTGCGCATGCGCAGTTAGCGGAAAATCGCACCGATGAAAAGAAAATAACGAGCGAACAACTCGGAATGAGGGCCATAGTTAGAACATGACTTGGGAAAACTAGAGTATTTGTGAGTTGCGCCAACTCTGCACACCATCGGGCCAGAGATTGACTGCACAAACATTTGCACCTCTGCAAACAATGTTACGTTACACTCAACGTCCCGACAATTAAATTGCTGCAATGTTACCATCTAGACTAGAGCGTGCTGCTGCATGAACAGTGGCATGTGATTGTGGTTCAAAGAACAGTCAGTGCGGATACAGCCTGGGTAAACGTGTCCTTACAGGGCGAGGAGTGCAATCCAGAAACACAAGTGTTAAAAATATATTGATTGTATTATTCATGTTTTGTTGATGTCCTCCCGTGTCATTTGCTTTTACTGCAAACACTAAATGTTTTGTAGCTCCCCCCCCCCCCCCCCCCCCCTTTTCCCCTGCAAGTTACGCTAAGAACAGGAAGAACTGCTCAGCTTCTGAATCCTTCCACCCAGCAACAGGCGAACGTCAGCAGCTAGAGGGCAGCAGCCAATCACGGCCCAGGGACAGTCGTATGAGCTAAGGTTGTATCCTAGCAAAACAAGTACGCTGAAGTCTGACAGATATTTGCATTTCCTTTGCACTTGCAGAGCAGTAGACATTAAGTCTCTGGTTTGTTAAAAAAAAAAAAAAAAAGAATTGGACATTGAGTGCGTTGGAAAAAAACCCCCAGAAAAACAAAAGAGCAAAAGCAGCATAGATAAAAAAAAATTGGTGGAGATGTACTAAGCATCAGACAGAGATAAAGTGGAGAGAGATAAAGTACCAGCCAATCAGCTCCTGTCATGTTATGGGCTGCATTTAAAAAATGGCAGTTAGGAGGTGTTTGGCTGATACTTTAAGGCAGATGTACTAAGCCTTAGAAAGTGATAAAGTGAGAAAAAAAAGCCATTTGTTTCCCCCAGCACCCTGAATGATAACCGTAACCAGATTTAAATTCCACATAATAATAGAATTCAGAGATCTTCGTTACACATATTTGCGCAAATGTGTGATAAAGTGGAAAGAGATAAAGTACCAACCAGTCAGCTTCTAACTGATATTTTTCAAACACATTGTGGTCCAGATTTACTAAGCCTTAAAAAGTGATAAAGTGGAGAGTGATAAAGTGCCAGCCAATCAGCTTCTAACTGCCATGTCACAGAAAAATGACAGTTAGGAGCTGGTTGGCTGGTAGTTTATCACTCTCCACTTTATCACTCTCCAAGGCTTAGTAAATCTGCCCTATTTTGTTTTCTACAAATTGTATCTGGTAAACAATACGGCTCATTCAATAAGACTGGGACCTATGGACCTAGGGGGTTATTCCGAGTTGTTCGCTCGTTGCCGATTTTCGCTATGCTGCGATTTGTTGCTAAATGCGCATGCGCAAGACACGCAGGGCGCATGCGCTTAGTTATTTAACTAAAAACGTAGTAGATTTGCTGTGGATCCTGCGGCGCTTTTCAGTCGCTCTGCTGATTGGTGAGTGATTGACAGGAAAGGGGCATTTCTGGGTGGTAACTGAGCGTTTTCTGGGAGTGTGCTAAAAAACGCAGGCGTGTCAGGGAAAAACGCGGGAGTGTCTGGAGAAACGGGGGAGTGGCTGGCCGAACGCAGGGCGTGTTTGTGACATCAAACCGGGAACTAAACGTACTGAGCTGATCGCAATCTAGGAGTAGGTCTGGAGCTACTCAGAAACTGCAGGAAAAGATTTATTAGCAGTTCTGCTAATCTTTCGTTCGCTATTCTGCTAAGCTAAGATACACTCCCAGAGGGCGGAAGCCTAGCGTGTGCACTGCTGCTAAAAGCAGCTAGCGAACGAACAACTCGGAATGAGGGCCCTAATTCAGAGTTGATCGCAGCAGCAAATTTGTTAGCAGTTGGGCAAAACCATGTGCACTACAGGGGGACAGATGTAACATGTGTAGAGAGAGTTAGATTTGGGTATGGTGTGTTCAAACTCAAATCTAAATTGCAGTATAATAATAAAGCAGCCAGTATTTACCCTGCACAGAAACAAAATAACCCACCTACATGTAACTCTCTGCAAATGTTATATCTGCCCCACCTGCAGTGCACATGGTTTTGCCCAACTGCTAACATATTTGCTGCTGCGATCAACTCTGAATTACCCCCTATGTACTGTGTTTAGGCAAAAGTGACGCATCTTCCTTTCACTTCGTCACTTTGCATGGCTGTCCTTCCAGGGAAAAGTTGCCAAGCCTGCGTGGGGGAAGGAGCTACAGAGTACACACCTGAATATGAAATAATCGTTTATAAAGCTGAGCGTAGCAGTGGCTATGGGGATCTGATTACTGGGGGTAATTCCAAGTTGATCGCAGCAGGATTTTTGAAAGCAATTGGGCAAAACCATGGGGGTCATTCCGAGTAGAGATGTGCACTTGAAATTTTTCGGGTTTTGTGTTTTGGTTTTGGGTTCGGTTCCGCGGCCGTGTTTTGGGTTCGACCGCGTTTTGGCAAAACCTCACCGAATTTTTTTTGTCGGATTCGGGTGTGTTTTGGATTCGGGTGTTTTTTTCAAAAAACACTAAAAAACAGCTTAAATCATAGAATTTGGGGGTCATTTTGATCCCAAAGTATTATTAACCTCAAAAACCATAATTTCCACTCATTTTCAGTCTATTCTGAATACCTCACACCTCACAATATTATTTTTAGTCCTAAAATTTGCACCGAGGTCGCTGGATGACTAAGCTAAGCGACCCTAGTGGCCGACACAAACACCGGGCCCATCTAGGAGTGGCACTGCAGTATCACGCAGGATGGCCCTTCCAAAAAACACTCCCCAAACAGCACATGACGCAAAGAAAAAAAGAGGCGCAATGAGGTAGCTGTGTGAGTAAGATAAGCGACCCTAGTGGCCGACACAAACACCGGGCCCATCTAGGAGTGGCACTGCAGTGTCACGCAGGATGGCCCTTCCAAAAAACACTCCCCAAACAGCACATGACGCAAAGAAAAAAAGAGGCGCAATGAGGTAGCTGTGTGAGTAAGCTAAGCGACCCTAGTGGCCGACACAAACACCTGGCCCATCTAGGAGTGGCACTGCAGTGTCACGCAGGATGGCCCTTCCAAAAAACACTCCCCAAACAGCACATGACGCAAAGAAAAAAAGAGGCGCAATGAGGTAGCTGTGTGAGTAAGATAAGCGACCCTAGTGGCCGACACAAACACCGGGCCCATCTAGGAGTGGCACTGCAGTGTCACGCAGGATGGCTCTTCCAAAAAACACTCCCCAAACAGCACATGACGCAAAGAAAAAAAGAGGCGCAATAAGGTAGCTGTGTGAGTAAGATAAGCGACCCTAGTGGCCGACACAAACACCGGGCCCATCTAGGAGTGGCACTGCAGTGTCACGCAGGATGGCCCTTCCAAAAAACACTCCCCAAACAGCACATGACGCAAAGAAAAAAAGAGGCGCAATGAGGTAGCTGTGTGAGTAAGATAAGCGACCCTAGTGGCCGACACAAACACCTGGCCCATCTAGGAGTGGCACTGCAGTGTCACGCAGGATGGCCCTTCCAAAAAACACTCCCCAAACAGCACATGACGCAAAGAAAAATTAAAGAAAAAAGAGGTGCAAGATGGAATTGTCCTTGGGCCCTCCCACCCACCCTTATGTTGTATAAACAGGACATGCACACTTTAACCAACCCATCATTTCAGTGACAGGGTCTGCCACACGACTGTGACTGAAATGACGGGTTGGTTTGGACCCCCACCAAAAAAGAAGCAATTAATCTCTCCTTGCACAAACTGGCTCTACAGAGGCAAGATGTCCACCTCATCATCATCCTCCGATATATCACCGTGTACATCCCCCTCCTCACAGATTATCAATTCGTCCCCACTGGAATCCACCATCTCAGCTCCCTGTGTACTTTGTGGAGGCAATTGCTGCTGGTCAATGTCTCCACGGAGGAATTGATTATAATTCATTTTAATGAACATCATCTTCTCCACATTTTCTGGAAGTAACCTCGTACGCCGATTGCTGACAAGGTGAGCGGCGGCACTAAACACTCTTTCGGAGTACACACTTGTGGGAGGGCAACTTAGGTAGAATAAAGCCAGTTTGTGCAAGGGCCTCCAAATTGCCTCTTTTTCCTGCCAGTATAAGTACGGACTGTGTGACGTGCCTACTTGGATGCGGTCACTCATATAATCCTCCACCATTCTTTCAATGGGGAGAGAATCATATGCAGTGACAGTAGACGACATGTCCGTAATCGTTGACAGGTCCTTCAGTCCGGACCAGATGTCAGCATCAGCAGTCGCTCCAGACTGCCCTGCATCACCGCCAGCGGGTGGGCTCGGAATTCTGAGCCTTTTCCTCGCACCCCCAGTTGCGGGAGAATGTGAAGGAGGAGATGTTGACAGGTCGCGTTCCGCTTGACTTGACAATTTTCTCACCAGCAGGTCTTTGAACCCCAGCAGACTTGTGTCTGCCGGAAAGAGAGATCCAAGGTAGGTTTTAAATCTAGGATCGAGCACGGTGGCCAAAATGTAGTGCTCTGATTTCAACAGATTGACCACCCGTGAATCCTTGTTAAGCGAATTAAGGGCTCCATCCACAAGTCCCACATGCCTAGCGGAATCGCTCCGTGTTAGCTCCTCCTTCAATGTCTCCAGCTTCTTCTGCAAAAGCCTGATGAGGGGAATGACCTGACTCAGGCTGGCAGTGTCTGAACTGACTTCACGTGTGGCAAGTTCAAAGGGCAGCAGAACCTTGCACAACGTTGAAATCATTCTCCACTGCGCTTGAGACAGGTGCATTCCACCTCCTATATCGTGCTGAATTGTATAGGCTTGAATGGCCTTTTGCTGCTCCTCCAAGCTCTGAAGCATATATAGGGTTGAATTCCACCTCGTTACCACTTCTTGCTTCAGATGATGGCAGGGCAGGTTCAGGCGTTTTTGGTGTTGCTCCAGTCTTCTGTACGTGGTGCCTGTACGCCGAAAGTGTCCCGCAATTCTTCTGGCCACCGACAGCATCTCTTGCACGCCCCTGTCGTTTTTTAAAAATTCTGCACCACCAAATTCAAGGTATGTGCAAAACATGGGACGTGCTGGAATTTGCCCAGATTTAATGCACACACAATATTGCTGGCGTTGTCCGATGCCACAAATCCACAGGAGAGTCCAATTGGGGTAAGCCATTCCGCGATGATCTTCCTCAGTTGCCGTAAGAGGTTTTCAGCTGTGTGCGTATTCTGGAAACCGGTGATACAAAGCGTAGCCTGCCTAGGAAAGAGTTGGTGTTTGCGAGATGCTGCTACTGGTGCCGCCGCTGCTGTTCTTGCGGCGGGAGTCCATACATCTACCCAGTGGGCTGTCACAGTCATATAGTCCTGACCCTGCCCTGCTCCACTTGTCCACATGTCCGTGGTTAAGTGGACATTGGGTACAGCTGCATTTTTTAGGACACTGGTGACTCTTTTTCTGAGGTCTGTGTACATTTTCGGTATCGCCTGCCTAGAGAAATGGAACCTAGATGGTATTTGGTACCGGGGACACAGTACCTCCAACAAGTCTCTAGTTGGCTCTGCAGTAATGATGGATACCGGAACAACGTTTCTCACCGCCCAGGATGCCAAGGCCTCAGTTATCCGCTTTGCAGCAGGATGACTGCTGTGATATTTCATCTTCCTCGCAAAGGACTGTTGGACAGTCAATTGCTTGGTGGAAGTAGTAAAAGTCGTCTTACGACTTCCCCTCTGGGATGACCATCGACTCCCAGCAGCAACAACAGCAGCGCCAGCAGCAGTAGGCGTTACACGCAAGGATGCATCGGAGGAATCCCAGGCAGGAGAGGACTCGTCAGAATTGCCAGTGACATGGCCTGCAGGACTATTGGCATTCCTGGGGAAGGAGGAAATTGACACTGAGGGAGTTGGTGGGGTGGTTTGCGTGAGCTTGGTTACAAGAGGAAGGGATTTACTGGTCAGTGGACTGCTTCCGCTGTCGCCCAAAGTTTTTGAACTTGTCACTGACTTATTATGAATGCGCTGCAGGTGACGTATAAGGGAGGATGTTCCGAGGTGGTTAACGTCCTTACCCGTACTTATTACAGCTTGACAAAGGCAACACACGGCTTGACAAATGTTGTCCGCATTTCTGGTGAAATACTTCCACACCGAAGAGCTGATTTTTTTGGTATTTTCACCAGGCATGTCAACGACCCTATTCCTCCCACGGACAACAGGTGTCTCCCCGGGTGCCTGACTTAAACAAACCACCTCACCATCAGAATCCTCCTTGTCAATTTCCTCCCCAGCGCCAGCAACACCCATATCCTCCTCATCCTGGTGTACTTCAACACTGACATCTTCAATCTGACTATCAGGAACTGGACTGCGGGTGCTCCTTCGAGCACTTGCAGGGGGCGTGCAAATGGTGGAAGGCGCATGCTCTTCACGTCCAGTGTTGGGAAGGTCAGGCATCGCAACCGACACAATTGGACTCTCCTTGTGGATTTGGGATTTCGAAGAACGCACAGTTCTTTGCGGTGCTTTTGCCAGCTTGAGTCTTTTCAGTTTTCTAGCGAGAGGCTGAGTGCTTCCATCCTCATGTGAAGCTGAACCACTAGCCATGAACATAGGCCAGGGCCTCAGCCGTTCCTTGCCACTCTGTGTGGTAAATGGCATATTGGCAAGTTTACGCTTCTCCTCCGACAATTTTATTTTAGATTTTGGAGTCCTTTTTATACTGATATTTGGTGTTTGGATTTTACATGCTCTGTACTATGACATTGGGCATCGGCCTTGGCAGACGACGTTGCTGGCATTTCATCGTCTCGGCCATGACTAGTGGCAGCAGCTTCAGCACGAGGTGGAAGTGGATCTTGATCTTTCCCTAATTTTGGAACCTCAACATTTTTGTTCTCCATATTTTAATAGGCACAACTAAAAGGCACCTCAGGTAAACAATGGAGATGGATGGATACTAGTATACTTATGGATGGACCAGCGACTGCCGACACAGAGGTAGCTACAGCCGTGGACTACCGTACTGTGTCTGCTGCTAATATAGACTGGATGATAATGAGATGAAATTAATATATATATATATATATATATAAAATCACTAGTACTGCAGCCGGACAGGTATATATATTTATTATGTAATGACTGATGACGGACCTGCTGGACACTGTCAGCTCAGCAGCACCGCAGACTGCTACAGTAAGCTACTATAGTAGTATGTATCAAGAAGAAAGAAAAAAAAAAAAAAACACGGGTAGGTGGTATACAATTATGGATGGACCAGCGACTGCCGACACAGAGGTAGCTACAGCCGTGGACTACCGTACTGTGTCTGCTGCTAATATAGACTGGATGATAATGAGATGAAATTAATATATATATATATAATATCACTAGTACTGCAGCCGGACAGGTATATATATTTATTATGTAATGACTGATGACGGACCTGCTGGACACTGTCAGCTCAGCAGCACCGCAGACTGCTACAGTAAGCTACTATAGTAGTATGTATCAAGAAGAAAGAAAAAAAAAAAAAACACGGGTAGGTGGTATACAATTATGGATGGACCAGCGACTGCCGACACAGAGGTAGCTACAGCCGTGGACTACCGTACTGTGTCTGCTGCTAATATAGACTGGATGATAATGAGATGAAATTAATATATATATATATATATATAATATCACTAGTACTGCAGCCGGACAGGTATATATATTTATTATGTAATGACTGATGACGGACCTGCTGGACACTGTCAGCTCAGCAGCACCGCAGACTGCTACAGTAAGCTACTATAGTAGTATGTATCAAGAAGAAAGAAAAAAAAAAAAAACACGGGTAGGTGGTATACAATTATGGATGGACCAGCGACTGCCGACACAGAGGTAGCTACTGCCGTGGACTACCGTACTGTGTCTGCTGCTAATATAGACTGGATGATAATGAGATGAAATTAATATATATATATATATATATATATATATAATATCACTAGTACTGCAGCCGGACAGGTATATATATTTATTATGTAATGACTGATGACGGACCTGCTGGACACTGTCAGCTCAGCAGCACCGCAGACTGCTACAGTAAGCTACTATAGTAGTATGTATCAAGAAGAAAGAAAAAAAAAAAAAACACGGGTAGGTGGTATACAATTATGGATGGACCAGCGACTGCTGACACAGAGGTAGCTACAGCCGTGGACTACCGTACTGTGTCTGCTGCTAATATAGACTGGATGATAATGAGATGAAATTAATATATATATATAATATCACTAGTACTGCAGCCGGACAGGTATATATATTTATTATGTAATGACTGATGACGGACCTGCTGGACACTGTCAGCTCAGCAGCACCGCAGACTGCTACAGTAAGCTACTATAGTAGTATGTATAAAGAAGAAGAAAGAAAAAAAAAACGGGTAGGTGGTATACAATATTATATATATATTATATACAATTATATATATATATATATTAAACTGGTGGTGATTATTAAACTGGTGGTCAGGTCACTGGTCACACTATCAGCAACTTGCAAGTAGTACTCCTAAGCAGACAATCACAATATATATTATACTGGTGGTCAGTGTGGTCACAATGGCAGTGTGGCACTCTGGCAGCAAATGTGTGCACTGTACGTTATATGTACTCCTGAGTCCTGCTCTCAGACTCTAACTACTCCCCACTGTCAGTGTCTCCCCCACACGTCAGATATACATTATACAGTCACACTATCTATCTATCACTTCAGCAAGTAGTAGTACTCCTCCTAATGCTCCCCAAAATTACTACTGTGTCTCTCTCTACTCTAGTCTCACTCTCTTCTTCTCTTCTCTATAAACGGAGAGGACGCCAGCCACGTCCTCTCCCTATGAATCTCAATGCACGTGTGAAAATGGCGGCGACGCGCGGCTCCTTATATAGAATCCGAGTCTCGCGATAGAATCCGAGCCTCGCGAGAATCCGACAGCGGGATGATGACGTTCGGGCGCGCTCGGGTTAACCGAGCAAGGCGGGAAGATCCGAGTCGCTCGGACCCGTGTAAAAAAACATGAAGTTCGGGCGGGTTCGGTTTCCGAGGAACCGAACCCGCTCATCTCTAATTCCGAGTTGTTCGCTCGGTAAATTTTTTCGCATCGCAGCGATTTTCCGCTTAGTGCGCATGCGCAATGTCCACACTGCGACTGCGCCAAGTAAATTTGCTATGCAGTTAGGTATTTTACTCACGTTTTTTTCTTCGGTCTGGTGATCGTAATGTGATTGACAGGAAGTAGGTGTTTCTGGGCGGAAACAGGCCGTTTTATGGGTGTGTGCGGAAAAACGCTACCGTTTCTGGGAAAAACGTGGGAGTGGCTGAAGAAACGGAGGAGTGTCTGGGCAAACGCTGGGTGTGTTTGTGACGTCAAACCAGGAACGACAAGCACTGAACTGATCGCAGATGCCGAGTAAGTCTGGAGCTAATCAGAAACTGCTAAGAGGTGTGTGGTCGCAATTTTGAGAATCTTTCGTTCGCAATTTTAAGAAGCTAAGATTCACTCCCAGTAGGCGGCGGCTTAGCGTGTGTAAAGCTGCGAAAAGCAGCTTGCGAGCGAACAACTCGGAATGAGGGCCCATGTGCACTGCAGGGGAGGCAGATATAACATGTGCAGAGAGAGTTAGATTTGGGTGGGGTGTGTTCAATCTGCAATCTAATTTGCAGTGTACAAATAAAGCAGCCAGTATTTACCCTGCACAGAAATAAAATAACCACCCAAATCTAACTCTTTCTGCACATGTTATATCTGCCTCCCCTGCAGTGCACATGGTTTTGCCCAATTGCTATCAAAAATCCTGCTGCGATCAACTTGGAATTACCCCCACTGTACATTAGTTATAGAGGGCCTGACTCAGAGTTGGGTGGTAACTGAACGCAGTGGCGATGTTTGCACAGTTGAGAGATTATTTGCTGCTGTGTATGTACAAATTATTCTGAAGACCCCTACAACGCATGTGTTACTCTGAGCATACATACATATGCGCTGTTTTGTATGGATCGCTAGTATCATATATGATGCAGTAAAATGGTAGACATCCCTGGGTGGTGTATGGGTGGTGGCCTGAAGGAAGCGCAAAAATATCCATCACCTGGGCATGATATGTTAGTTTTATCTAATGACTATCTTCCCGCAATCACTCCGCACATTACGGCTATTACGTCTGGCCCTATAAGAAATTATGAAAATGACAAACTATCTGTTAGTGTGGAATGAAAATGAATGTTTGGTTTGGGATAATACTAGAGAATTCTTTCATTCTTATGTAAGATGTGACCATATACCCTTAACTTACTACTAGGTTCCAGTTCCACCCACTTATACTCAATTTCAACATTTTTTTTGTTTGATGAAATAAGTTTCATGGTGGAATAATGATGAAATAAGTGAAGGTAAAACACAGACGCGTGATATTCAACTTTTATCAACCTTTTGTGTCTATAAAGTGCAGATCACTTTTGGCGACTTATATATAAATAATAATAATAATAGTAGTTAGGGATGAGCGGGTTCGGTTCCCTGAAAATCGAATTTCCCACGAACTTTGAGATCCGAGGCCGGATCCGAGTCAGGTTCGGTTTTGCGCGCCTAACTCGGATCCGAAAACGAGGCAAAATTTCATCATCCTGCTGTTGGATATTCGGGTTTTAGATTGTATATATAGTCCCGGTGATCGGCGCCATCTTCACTCCAGACTTGGAGAGTGCATGGTAAGGACGTGTTCCTTCTGTGCTGTATTCTGTGCTGTAATTGGATAGGCAGGTTAGGGAAGGGGGGCAGGAGAGAGCAGAGGGGTTGCAGCAGGAGAGTTAACATGGGGTGCTGCTATTGTAGGTGTGCAGTGACTGTCACTGTGGGGCTAATTCAGACCTGATCATAAATTTTGCATGGCTACGATCAGCCACCCTGACATGCGGTGGGACGTCCAGCACAGGTCTAGGCCCTGCCCCCCTGCACGGATGCAATGCTATCGCAAGGTGGCGATGCTATCACACCCGGCGAGTAAGTCCCTACCTGCGCAGCATTGCCCCTGCACGGTCCATAGACACACCTGCGTTTCTGTGCAGGGTAAATACTGGCTGCTTTATTTTAACACTGCAATTTAGATTTCAGTTTGAACACCCCCCGCCCAAATCTAACTCTTTCTGCACATGTTATATCTGCTCCCCCCCCCCCCCCCTGCAGTGCAAAATGGTTTTGCCCAGTAGCTAACAAATTAGCTGCTGCAATCAGATCTGAATTAGGCCCTAGTGTTATATATCCTCTGTATATGATCCAAAGCAAAAATATATATTTCTATTGGTGCATCACTCTGACTACTAGTATTGCGGCTGCCATACACTACAGCTAATAATAATAATAATATATCTTTATTGTCATTAACAAACATCAAGGGATGTCAACGAAAAAAATCAAGCAAAACCATATCACATAACATAAACGTGCAGCAAGTTACATTTCAAGGCCTAAGATAAACATTTTAACAATTTAGCATGCGTACTGCGCTCGGAAAGAAGCTATTATGCAGCCTCTTTGTGTGTGAATAAACAGCCCTAAAGCGTCTATTTGATGGCAATCTTGAAAAGATTGGGTAGTTTGGATGACTAGGATCCCCCAAAATGGCCATAGATTTCTTAAGGATCCTCTTTTCATATATCTCATAAATACTGGGCAACCTAACACCAATGACTCTACCCGCTATCCTAATCACCCGATCCAGGGCCTTTCGTTCTGCAACAGTACAATTTCCGAACCATACGACAATCCTGTAGGTCAGTACATTCTCCACAACACTACGATAAAAATTTAACAAGGTCCCTTTACTCACACTAGCAGATTTTAATTTCCTCAAAAAGAAAAGACGTTGCTGCGCCTTCTTTATCAAAAAATTTGAGTTAAATGACCAAGACAAAGAATTTGAAATAAAAATGCCTAAAAATTTAAAAGACTCCACCTGCTCAATACCTATTCCATCCAGAAGAACAGGAGACTTTGGGGCACTATTTTGTTTCCCAGCTATATATTCTCTGTGTGTGATCCAGAGAAAAAAATATATATTTCTATTGGTGCGTCACTCAGTGACGACTACTAGTACTGCCGAACACTACTGCTATATATCCTCTGTGTGTGATCCAAAGCAAAAAATATATTTCTATTGGTGCGTCACTCTGACTACTAGTACAGAGGCTGCCGTATACTACTGCTATATATCCTGTGTGTGTGATCCAGAGCAAAAAATATATTTCTAGTATGACTACCAGTACTGCCATACACTACTGGTGCGTCACTCTGACTACTAGTATAGCGGCTGCCGTACACTACTGCTGTGTGTGATCCAGAGCTAAAATATATATTTCTATTATGTATTTGAAAGGGGTGATCTGGTCATCCATCCAGGGGCTCCGCCCCAGTGTAAACTTAAAATAATAAACACAAAAAGCCTAAAATTATAATTTAAAAAAATCTATTTTTTTGTTTTTGCTGTACCCCAGTGTACTATACAATTTGTATTTTATTTTCATAAGTACTGTGACAATGCTGGTCAGACCGCAGTATATTATTTCCTACTCATAAACGCATTGTGTGGCGCTATCGGTGTGTTAGGAAGCACCTGTATTCTGGAAGCAGACACCAGGTGGTTGGCGCGACCCAGAACAGAGGCGCGGAGTCTAACACACTGGGGGTGTTCACCAGGGAACCCCGCAAGGGGATTTTGGCTTCGCTGCCCCTGATGTGCAGGTCGCGGCCCCCTGCCTGGGTCACCTGGTATCAGCACAGGAGTCCACAAGGTATTAACAGAATAATTTACCTGGAGAAATGCAGCAGGTAAGGCAGGGGTTAATTGCAGAGTGACTGACATAGCAGGGCTAATGGCAGAGGTTTGATGAGAGCTGAGCTGGGTCACAGAGGGAAACTTAAACTTGCAGGTTGTAAGATCTGGATAGCAGAGCTGGAATTTGGCAGGATTCACAGGAGTTTATTTGGAGTCTGGATTCAGAATTGCAGGTACTGAATGGAGATGAACTTGCAGAAAGGTCTGTGTGATTAGACTGCTGTTTGCAAAACTGGACAGGTGCAGGATTACTGAGGCAAGGTGCAATACTGGCTGGAATGGTGCACTGATAACTTGAAGCAGGGATTCCAATGCAGAAGGACACACTGGATATATAATTGTAGTAGATATAGGTCCAAGATGAACTGGGTGCAGGACTGGCAGGAATTCTGGGACCAGTATTTAGGACCAGAGCCGGCCCTAACCAATATGATGCCCTAGGCAAGATTTTGGCTGGTGCCCCCTAGCACCTCCGCTAGTTCTGCAGGAGATGCCTGGCATGACTCAGCTGGCAGCTCTGCTAGCGTTGGGCGCCTTTTGTTTATGAAAATGCATCTTATTTGCATTACTATGTGGCTAGGATGCACAAGCAGCTTCTGCTGATTAAAATGATATGCAGCATGCCTATATTCTGTGTGCGACTGCGGCTGTATCTGCATACAAAATGCTACATTACAGTGATTTCCAGGAATACACTGCAACGTAGCATTTCGTATGTATATACAGCTGCAGTCACACACAGAATATAGGCATGCCGCATATCATTTTTTTTTTATTATTAAATGTGTTTTTTTATTGATCAGCGAGGTAACAGTAAGGCAAGTTTTACAGTAAACATTGCATAAACAGTATTGCACTAACATTTATTCACTGTAAATATACTTTTACTCCGCTTAAGCCCTGAGTAATAATGATTTGGAACAGTAGAGGGTGTGTGTCAACATCTGGGATAAGTGAGGTTTAGCTGGTGTATATAAGTGATGTGGAGTCTTAAGCTTAAGCGCTCAAAATCTCAGAAATTAAAAAATTAAAAAATTAAAAAGGGGGGAGGTGTTGAGTCTACAGTCTCTAGCAAGTACCATTTCGTATCTTTGAAACATTTCCGCAGAGTTTCTTTTGTGACCTGGGTGAGGGTCTGAACGTAGGGTAGCCAAATATGGAAAAATTTCTCGGTCAGTTTATCTTTTTGTAAAACGGTGTTGGTCCAGTCTAGATGGAATAGGTGAGAGATCCTAGGGTGTAGTAGTGAGATGGGGGTGGGGTCAGTGGATATCCATTGTGAGAGAATCGTTTTTTTTGTAGCAGCTGCCAGTTTAATTAACAGAATGCGTTGTCCTTTGGACAGATCGGGGGGGTGTTGTTTCGGGGTTATGCTCCAAAATGCCCACGTCTTAGTAATGGTAAATTGTAGCTGTAAGTCTGTTGTGATGTATGATTGGAGCGCTTGCCATAGTGCTTGTACCTTTGGGCACGACCATAGGCAGTGTATCAGGTCTGCTTCTGGCTCGGTGCATTTGAAGCAATGAGAGGAGGAAGCTGCTCCGATAAGGTATCGTAGTTTTGGGGTGACGTATGCTCTATGCAGGATTTTTTGATGCATTTCAGAGTATGTGACTGAGCCTAATGTTTTGTCTAAGTAGATATTGGCCTCAAGGATCAGTTTCATTGTGAGGTCTGGGAATTCCAGTTTCCACTTTAGGAGGCCTACTGAGCCGGTTTCCACATCTAGTAGAGTACGGGAGTATGTGTATATGAGTGCTGTGGGAAAGTTACTATTTTGGGTGCGTCGTAGTGTTTTGTCCAGGGTATGGGAGCTATCCTGTAGAGATATCGAGGAGGTAACCTTTTGTACATAGCTACATGCCTGCAAGAAGGGGAAAATTGGGATCATTAAAGATGGAAAACGTGCTATAAGTTGAGAATGTGTTAATAAGGTTAGAGTTTCGGTATGTAGGAAGTGGTGAATGAATTTTAGACCGCCCTCGTACCAAGTCTGGAATATAGGGGAGGTGTTGTGAGGCTTGAAATTTGGGTTATTCCAGAGAGGTAGGAATAGTGATGTATATTGGGATATTTTCAGTCGGGAGCGAATCTGTCTCCATGCTACGCAAGTAGAGGAGATAAGTATATTGTCTGCCACGCAGTGCGGCATGGAGGTGGGTGTGGTGTGTAATAAAGATACCAGATTCTGAGATGGAGTAAAAGATTGTTCCAATTGTGTGTTGGCATATATGTCTTGACCGCTAATCCAGTCCAAAGCGATTCTATAGTTGGCTGCCAAGGCATAGGAGTGAAGGCATGGTAAATTTAGGCCACCAATAGAACGAGGTTGGCGTAATTTGAATAATGAGAACCTAGGGCGTTTATCTGCCCAGATAAATTTGGTCAGTGCTTTGTCCAATTGAGCTAGTGTGTGTTTGGGAGGGATCAATGGAAGCATCTGAATTACATAAAGGAGGCGGGGAAAACTTATCATTTTGTATGTGACTCCTGCCAGTATATGTAAGGGGAAGGTGGGACCACCTGGCAAAGTCTGTGTATGTTCTGGCCAATAATGGGGAGAGATTAAGCGAGTATATCTTGGATGGGTGATCAGGGATTTTAATCCCTAGATAAGTAATGCAGTTGTTTGTGGCCCAGTGAAATGGGAATGTTTCCCCCCAGCCTGCTTTAATTGAGGGAAAAAAGGCTAGTGCTTCTGTTTTGGAGTGATTAATTTTAAAGCCTGATACTAGTTCAAATGAGTTTAAAATGTCAAGTAGGTACGGCATGGCTTTTCAGGGATTGCTGAAGTAAAGTAGGATGTCATCTGCAAATGCTGATAATTTGATTTCGTGATTGGCCAGTTTTATACCTTGCCATCTATTTTCTCTGTAGAAATGGCGAAGAAGGAGGTCCAAAGCTAAATTGAATAAGAGGGGGGATAGAGGGCAACCCTGTCTGGTGCCGCGGTATAAGGAGAATAGTCTCGAATTGTGGCCATTCACCGTCAGGAAGGCTTGTGGCGTTTGGTAGATGATATGAAATATCTTAACAAAAGCGGTACCAAAGTTTTGAAGTCTAAGTAGTCTGTCTATGTGGGCCCAGGACACTCGGTCAAATGCTTTGTCTGCGTCGCAGCTCAAAACCATATTGTCTAGCTCCATTGAATCGTGAGTTTTATACATAGCTGCCAGCAATGAGCGAACATTATGTACTGAGTGTCTATTACGCATAAATCCTGTTTGGGCAGGATGTAGCAGTTTTGGTAGGATTACTTGGAGACGAGTGGCAAGAATTTTTGTAAATAATTTAAAGCCTTGGTTTAGCAGTGATATTGGGCGATAGGATGAGACTAGGGTATGGTCCTTATTGGGTTTAGGGAGGACTATGATTCGGGCCGTGTTAAAGTCAGTCGGGGCGGGGTGTCCCTCCAAAAGCGCATTATATAATCGCCTGAGGTGTTCGCTTATGTGTGGGAGGAGTAGCTTGTAATAGGTTGCTGACATACCGTCGGGTCCTGGGGATTTCCCATTTGGTAGGGATTTAATGGTTGATTCCAATTCAGTTGCGGTAATGGGGCTGGTGAGGAGATCTCTGTCGTCTTCAGAAAGTGTAGGGAGATTTGCCTGCGTCAAAAACTCCTCACCTGCTGTGGGGTAGTCAGGCGGTGCAGTGTATAACTTTTCAAAGAAAGTTAGGAAAGTGTCGCTAATCTGTTCTTGTGTCCCTGAGGGGGATCCGTCTGTGTCTCTAATTGAGGTGATGTATTTTGGTTTGGCATGAGTTTTCACCATGTTTGCTAACAGCTTTCCTGGGCGGTTGCCCCAACGAAAGTATTTATTAGATTGAAAGGAGAGAAATAGCTTGGCCCGTTCAGCACAGAGAGTGTCATGTATTGATTTGGTGTCTTTATATAGTTTCCTGTTAGTCTCAGATGGGTCCGCTAGCAATTGGGAATAGGTCGCGGCTACCTGAAGGGATGTCTCTGCCATCCTCTCCCGAAGTTGTCTTTTCCTGGCAGCAACATAGGAAACGATTTGCCCTCTAAGGACGGGTTTAGAAGCCTGCCAGAAAAGATTTACATCATTGACATGTGCTGTGTTGTCCTGTGAATAGTTGAGATATGATTGTGTCAAGAAGAGTTTGAAGTCTTCCGAGTGGGCAAGATATTCAGGGAATCGCCAGGTGTAAGAGTAGTGTCTGGGTGTGGTTAGTTTTATTGTCAGGGTGATGGGGGCGTGATCAGATATGAGTATATTGGCTATGGTGGAGTCTATTATTCTGTGTATTGAAGAGGTTGGTACTAGCCAGTAATCTAGTCTGGAGAATAGTTTATGTGGATGTGATAAGAAGGTGTATTCCCTAGAGTCAGGGTGGAGGAATCTCCATGGATCTAGTAGTTGTAAGGAGTCTTGCAGTAGTGATAGGGATGGTGGAAGTGATCTAGTGTGGTTTAGCTGTCTGGGGCCACCAGACACATCTAATAATGGGTCCAATACAATATTGAGGTCTCCCCCTATGATCAAGACTCCCTCCGTCCAATCCTGCAATTTAACATAGATGTCTGTGAAGAAGGAAGCATTCGGTCCTGTAGGGGCGTAAATACAAGCTAGGGTAAAAAGTTCTCCCTCGATTTCTATCTTTAGGAACAAAAATCTGCCTTCAGGGTCTACCCAGTCGTCTTTAATCGTATAGTTCAAAGATCTGCGGAATAGAAGTAGTACTCCCCTTGTTTTTGTCGTATAGGAAGCGCTTTTGAAGTCTCCAACCCAGGCGTCTCTAAGTGTGTTGGGATCATTGAGACGCCAGTGTGTTTCTTGCAAGAATACTATATCAGGGTGAAATTTTTTGAGGTGGGTTAATACCTTTTTCCTCTTGACTGGTGTGTTCAGGCCCTCTACGTTCCACGAGACTAACTTAAGGGACGTCTTTGAGCCCTCAGTAGAGGCCCCAGTGTCCCTAGGGGCTGTCATTATCCAATTCCCAGCCTGGTGGAACGCAGAAGGAGAAGCCACAAACGAGAGTCCTTTCCCCTGTCCCAGCTTGCAGGGGGAGGACTAGTGTGATGTGTCGGGCGAGCTAACGGAGATAGGGTATACATATTATAACCAAACAAAATAGTGCAAAAGGAAAATTGTAGCCACTGTAGTATCGGCCACCAATCATAACAATTTTTTAATTTTTGAACCAAGGTAGACAGTAACGAAAACCGTCCATCTGTAACAGAAACTTTAGGTTGGTTAGTGGGGGGGGGGGGGGGGGGGAGGTAATAACAACCATATAACAACAATCAACCATGTGTTATCCATTGGACAAAGGAGAAAGATGTAATTTCGAAGGGAAATACTTGAGTCTGGAAAAGTCAGTCAGCATCATCCATACGAAGGGTAGTTGGTGATGATGAGAGAGACTTGAGGAAATTCCGAGCTGTTTCTGGTGTGACAAAGAAATAAGGCTTGCCGTCATGAAGGATTCTCAGTTTTGCCGGGTACAAGAGGGCAAATCTGATGTTTTTAGCATGGAGTTCTTTGCATATAGGGGAAAACTCCCGTCGTTGTGTTGAGACTTGAAAAGAGAAGTCCTGAAACAAAAGGAGTTTGAATTCCTTATATCGTAGGTCAGGGCATTTGCGATATGCTTCCATGATCTTGACTTTGTCAAGGTAATTTAATAGCCTGAAGATGACTGGTCTAGGGCGTGATGGAGAGGATTGTGAGGATTGCCTGTCCGGGCCGATACGATGGGCTCGTTCCACCAGATAAGAGGTAGGGGAAGAGGGTAGGTTAAGGGTTGTGGGGAGCCATTGTGTGACCAAGTCCATTAGATCTGTTTGTCTGACGGTTTCTGGGAGGCCAATCAGGCGCAGGTTATTCCGGCGATTCCGATTTTCTAAATCTTCGATCTTGTCGGACATGGCCGCTAAGGTGTTGTCGTGTGTTTGTTGTTGGGATTGGATAGTTTGGTAGTCGTCTTCTAAGGTAGATATTCGGTCCTCGGCTTCAACCAGGCGTTGGGTGTGTTGGGTCAGTTGCGCTGCTGCTGACGTAATTGCTTCCATTAGGGGTGCTAATTTCGCATCCAACAAAGGAGATATGATGTCTGAAATTTCTCTGGCCCTTTGTATTGAGGACGGGCTAGCTTGGACGTCAGTAGGTATCGTGTCGTCAGAGAGTTGTCTGTTTGGTGAATATGGGGATCCCTGTGAGATAATGCTGGGTTCTCTCTCTTTGGCCGTTGGTTTATTTTTGTTTTGAGGATTTTTATTCGCACGGGATGTTTTGGCTACGTATCTTTCCATGTTGGGGAATATATCCTCCAAGAGGGGCCTGAGGTCTCCAACGTTCTGGACTTCGGTCTTGGGAAGTAGGGGGTCCCGGTTTTTGTGATGAGGGGGGGGGGTGTTTGTTACACACGGTTGTGTTGTATTAGGGTGAGTTGAGGTGGGGGGGGGTGACACGGGATCCTGGGGGCTAGCAGGTGAGAACAGCGGCTTGCTGTAAGATGCCAGGGATCCCTCGGGCAGCCGGGTCAGCACCTCCTTCAAGACCCAAGATGGCCGCCGTCATTTATTGTACACTTTTTGTGTACGTATCGGTGGATGTTGGAGGGGTGAGTGAATGAAATACAATTCAGCACAGTATGGGTGCGGGTGGACCAGTGGCAGGTCTCGCCCCTGTCCGAGGGCTATTAGTTGTGGAGATAGGCCCTTCGGTATCGATTAGATAGTTATGCGGCGTGGTATAGTGCACAACTGTATGGAAATATTTATGAGCAAGTTCCCAGTAGCGGCTATGATGCCAGGACCTATTCCCCGTTCCAGGGTATCAGTGGGTCTGTTGGGGTGTAGACAAGCGGGTCCAGGGGGTCTGCTATCTCAGCGGGGTTATAGTAATGAAGAGGGCCAGCTGTAGGATAGGGGTGCAGTGCGGTGTTGTTGCTGCGTGTCCCCGATAATCCGCTCGGTGCTGCTAGCTGCGGCCGGCCGCTGGTGTGCGGAGCAGGTGTTAGTGGAGGGAGAGTGCGGCAGGGGGTCGGCTCACCTCTGTAGCTGTATGCAGCCGTATGCAGCCGCCGGGATGTGTGTCCGTCCCGTCGCGTCGCTGCTGTGCGGGTCCCGAGACCTAAGATGGCCGCCACCTCCGGAGCTCCGTGTCCCCGGCGTCTCTCCTCTCTCCCCTCTCCCGTAGAGCAAGGTGTTGTATTGGTTCGGGGGGGGGGGGGTCCGGTCCCTGATGGTGCAGGCGGGTGCGGTCTGGGGGATACCTCCGGGCTTCCGGGCTTGGTAGTCTGTACGGTCCGGTCCGCTACGCTACGTCAGCGTCTGTAATTTAATTTAGGCCCGGCTTTAGTGTGGTGGGCAGGCCGCAATCCGCAGGAGCCAGTATACCGGCTCCCCGATTCCGCAGCTTTGCTCCACCGTATTGGGGGACTCTCGCAGCCTCAGGGGGGGCGAGGTTTGGAAGGATTCTGCGGGATATGGGGATAAATTGTGGGGTTTTTGTGCTCAAATCTAGTGGAGCTTTCTGCTTGTGCTGCCTTTCACTTCAGCCTCCAGGCCACGCCCCGCCGCATATCATTTTAATCATCAGAAGCTGCTGGTGCCCCTAAGCATACCAAATGCCCTAGGCATTTGCCTAGTTTGCCTATGCCTAAGGCCGGCTCTGACCAGGACACAGGAGACTGGGAACTTGCACAGCGTGCAATGACCACGTGCTGAGCTCACAGAAACAGGCTCTAAGGAGTACAGACTAGATACTGACTCTCTCTGATACTGAACTCTATCACTGGCCCGGTGGTATGTGGATACTCCCTAGTTAAAGGGAGACAGACCAATCACATAATAGTCAGGCTGGAGTTGCAGGTAATAAGGTCCAGGTGATCAGTTGCTAGGAAACGAGAACAACAGAAGGGAGCAGCCGGATCCAGGTGCTAATCAATGCAGAAAGCGGAACTGACAGACTTCCAGCTGCTGCACACATAACAGTACCCCCCCATCCTTCAGCGGTGAACTCCGGACACCCAACCTGGACCAAGGGGAACTAATAACAAAACAAGAACAAGGATTAACAAGATAGACTCAATTCCTCCGACGAGACTTCTGCTTTTTCTTTTTCCCAGGTTGTTTAGCTGTGAACACAGTAATGCCAAATATGCTGTCTGAACTGAAGGTACCTTCAACCAAAGGAATTTCAAAGGCTTCAGAGTTGTAATCTGAGATGGAGTCCACATCCAAAGGAAGGATTACGGTTTTCTTCTTTATAACATATGGCACTGGAGAGGAAGTATGGCAAGACTGAGTATCCAGTGTCCAACCAATCTGTCAAGGTAGGGCTCATGACAGATTGGTTGGACACTGGATATTGGGGGTCATGCTTATTCATAACTTCAGAAGACTGAGACAGAGAGGCACAGCCGACAATTAATTTCCGGACATCTGGTCTTGGTGAAGATGTTATTTTACTGTGATCTACCTGAATCTGAATATCCGTAGACACTTGGTTCTTATGAACTCGATTTTTCCTGTTGGAGACTGAATTCTTGGCCAAAGACATAGAACCCTCAGGAGATCCAGAAGAAACTAACTCCGACCCTCCAAACCTCTTGAACACCGCTTGACAGAAGGCATTCATGTCCTGTAGAATTGGATCACTGGACTTGATTAACTGGTTAGCCCATCTCCTAGCCTCCCCTCTGAAAGACATGAGAAGAACAAGCACAACTTCTGCCTGAGAGGAACAGAGTGTATCCGTATGCATAGTTTGCGACATTAACTTGTAAAACTCTTCCAGTTCACCATAGAAGAATACTAGATCTGGGTCTTGGTCTTCAGAAGGAGACTGTGAGCTTTGCAGTTTGAGTTTCTACTCCGATTTTACCGGTTCGGAAGCTGGATCGGAAGTCTTTTCAGAAGTCTTTTCTAAGGACAAAGCATGGACCATCCCTCCTGGGGTCACGGCTGGAACCTTCCCTTCAAGGGACTTGATAGGATTAACTTCCCCCAGGGTCACAGCTGAAGTTCCTCCCTCTGGAGTTACAACTGGAATCTCTTCTCCTAGGGTCCCAATAAGACTTTCCTCTTCAAAGGTCAAGACAGGAATTCCCTTTTCAGGGGTCTCGATTGGAATTCTCTCTTCATAGACTTTGGCTGGAATGATTTCTTCAGAGGTATTGACTTGAATCACCCTTCTTGGGGTCTCAGCTGGAGCCTCCCTGGCTGGGGTCACGACAGGAACTACATCTTCAAGGGTCACGACTAGAATCCACTCTTCTGAGACCTTGACTGGAATCGCCCCCCTCTGGAATCTTGGTTGAACGCCCTCCTTCAGAGGAACCTTCCTTCCATGGGTTTTAGGAGGATCTGATGTACAGTCAGGAACTGCAGAATCTGATGCCTTTTCTAGGACTATGCAATCATATGCCCCCTCAAGGGCTCCAGGCTTGACGGCTCCTGTCGAAGTCTGACCATCACACCCCCCCCCCCCCCTCTGGAGTCTTAACATTGGACTTCCCTTCTGGAGTCAAGATATCAGCTACCCTTTCTGGGGTCAAGCCAAAAGCAGGAACATCGAGTACTTCTCCTAAGGCCTGGATATCGACTTCCCCTCCAGGGATCATGAAGTCGGATTCCTCGCTTGAGGATAAAGAAAGTGGTTCATCTTCTGAGGCAGGAACATAGCACTCCCCATCTGGGGTCTGAACATTGAATGGGACATCAGATATTTCCTCTAGGGCTGGTGAGACAGACACCCCTTCTAGGGCTGGACACTCGGAGCCCCCTCCTGGGGCTGGACACTTGCAGCCCCCTCCTGGGACTGGACACTTGGAGCCCCCATCTGGGGCTGGACACTCGGAGCCACCACCTGAGGCTGGACACTCAGAGCCCCCACCTGGGGATGGACACTCTGAGCCACCTCCTGGGGCTGGAGTGTTGTATGCACTTCCTAGGGCTGAAGAACCAGGGTTTACCCTGGAATAGAGGGATTTACAAAGCCTCAGTTGGTTTCCAAGTCTTAACTTGGGGCTTCGGGTCAAGGGACCCCAGTTGTAGGCCTGGACCTTAATTAGTCGAGAGTTGTCACTTTTTCCTGACTTGCGGAGGGAGCAGTCCTTTATGAAGTGACTAGCGTTCCAGCAGTATATGAAAGCAGGAGCTCCTTTCATCACTGGCGCTCAGCCTCAGAAAGTTTGGAGCACTGAAAACTCTGGAATCTCCTTTCCATCACATCTGGAGGAGTCACACCGCAACTAGGGGAACCAGAGTCGACGGCCTCTTCTGCTTCATTACGTACGGAAGCGACTCTCACGGTGTCCAAAGAACTTCCAATCATTTCTGAAAGTAAACTATTTAATTCAGAACATGGTTTAAACAATTGCTGTAAAAGAGACTTTGAACATCCTCAGTTGTTCAGGACTGCCACTGCTGGCAAACTGAGGAGATAATGAATAGTCATCTTGAGAGGTGCCCTTTACTCTTTGTCCACAAGACTGACAAAGATTGGAGTTGATAGAAATTTTTTTGCATGCAGGAATCTGTTGCTACAGAGTATCTACATGAATTGTGACAAAAGATTAAGCATATCTTCACAGACTTTCACTTTGCTGTGCAAAATCTGACCAGATTCACTTCCTGGATTCTGGATTGAAATGGAAGACTGGATCGGATTAGACATGACTGGACTTGAATTTGCCTGGACCAGAGTGGATTTGCCTGGACCAGAGTGGATTTGCCTGGACTGGACTGGATTTGCATGGACTGGACTGGATTTGCTTGGACCAGAGTGGATTTGCCTGGACCAGAGTGGATTTGCCTGGACTGGACTGGATTTGCCTGGACTGGACTGAATTTGCATGGACTGGACTGGATTTGCATGGACCAGACTGAATTTGCATGGACCGGAGTGGATGTGCCTGGACCGGAGTGGATTTGCCTGGACCAGAGCAGGACTCCTCTTGCTATTGGGGGTCATTCCGAGTTGATCGCTCGCTAGCAGTTTTTAGCAGCCGTGCGAACGCTATGCCGCCGCCCACTGGGAGTGTATTTTAGTTTAGCAGAAATGCTAACGGTTGTATCGCAGAAAATTGTTTGTGTAGTTTCAGAGTAGCTCAAAACCTACTCAGCGCTTGCGATCACTTCAGACTATTCAGTTCCGGATTTGACGTCACAAACCCGCCCAGCGTTCGGCTAGCCACGCCTGCGTTTTTCCTGGCACAACTGCGTTTTTCCACACACTCCCTGAAAACGGTCAGTTGCCACCCATAAGCGCCCACATCATGTCAATCACTCTGCGGCAAGCAGTGCGACTGAAATGCATCGCTAGACCCTGTGCAAAACGTCATCGTTCTTTGTGCCTGTACGACGCGCATGCGCATTGTGCCGCACACACATGCGCAGAACTGCCGATTTTTAGCCTGATCGCTGTGCTGCGAACAAATTCAGCTAGCGATCAACTCGGAATGACCACCATTCTCCAGTAAATGGCCAGTGATAATGTTAGGAAGCACCTGTATTCTGGAAGCAGACACCAGGTGGTTGGCGCGACCCAGAACAGATGAGCGGAGTCTAACACACTGGGGGATGTTCACCAGGGAACCCCGCAAGGGGATTTGGGCTTCACTGCCCTTGATGTGCAGGTCGCGTCCCCCTGCCTGGGTCACCTGGTATCTGCACAGGAGTCCACAAGGTATTAACACGGTGTAGTCAACCGCAGTGTGTAATTATTATATATATTTCTGATTCATTTTTGTGATACTGTAACTGCCGGTGTGTGATATAAAAAATACTTCTACATATTTTTGACTCATTTGTGCGACACTCTCACCACGGTGTGTGATATAGAAAATGATATATATATATATATATATATATATATATATATATAAAAGGATATAGACAAATGGTGGCACTCTGGAGTCTGTTGTAACAGGTGTAAAAAATCTGGTGCTGTTTAATCAACGTTTTGGGGTACAAGCCCCCGTCTTTAGGACACACACACAAGTGAACAGTGCAAATAACAACATTTAAATACCTTACCAAGCGCGCCCCCAGCCGTCCTCTCTGCGCCTCCATCCGGTTTCCAGGCTTGGCACCTCCGGTCACATGACCGGACGTGAACTCCCTGGGCCGTCCGACGGGGGCGTGGGGACTGTTGCCATGGTAAACGCTGTAAACAAAACAAACCAAATTCGTGTACTAAAGTGCACTCAAGACAGATAAATACATTATCTGAACATTGTTGCATATACCTATGTATACAATCATAAAAACAGAATAAAAACCTTTTACAAAACTGTTATTAATTATACCATGCATGAATGAATTGATTATATATTGTTTAAAATATGGCACCATGCTGCAGTGAATAGATGTGAACCTACACTCTGGGTTTAAAGTAGAGATGTGTGGCTGGCACTTTCCGTGTTTTGTGTTTTGGTTTTGGTTCTAATTCCACTTTCGTGTTTTGGTTTTGGCTTGGTTTTGCCAAAATCACCCTTTCGTGTTTTGGTTTGGATCTGGATGATTTTTGAAAAAAACTTAAAAACAGCTAAAATCACAGAATTT
The DNA here is from genome assembly GCF_028390025.1 of Pseudophryne corroboree. NCBI lineage: Eukaryota > Metazoa > Chordata > Amphibia > Anura > Myobatrachidae > Pseudophryne > Pseudophryne corroboree. The sequence goes on from NC_086445.1 coordinate 82,933,947, forward strand.
CGGGGTCATTTTGCTCCTACGGTATTATTAACCTCAATAACAATCATTTCCACTCATTTCCAGTCTATTCTGAACACCTCACACCTCACAATATTGTTTTTAGGCCAAAAGGTTGCATTGAGGTTGCTGGATGACTAAGCTAAGCAACACAAGTGGACAACACAAACACCTGGCCCATCTAGGAGTGGCACTGCAGTGGCAGACAGGATGGCAGATTTAAAAAAACTAGGCCCCAAACAGCACATCATGCAAAGAAGAAAAAAAGGTGCAATGAGGTAGCTGGATGACTAAGCAACGCGACACAAGTGTGCGGCACAAACACCTGGCCCATCTAGGAGTGGCACTGCAGTGGCAGACAGGATGGCAGATTTAAAAAAAACTAGGCTCCAAACAGCACATCATGCCAAGAAGAAAAAGAGGTGCAATGAGGTAGCTGGATGACTAAGCAAAGCGACACAAGTGTGCGGCACAAACACCTGGCCCATCTAGGAGTGGCACTGCAGTGGCAGACAGAATGGCAGATTTTAAAAAACTAGGCCACAAACAGCACATCATGCAAAGAAGAAAAAGAGGTGCAATGAGGTAGCTGGATGACTAAGCTAAGCGACACAAGTGTGCGGCACAAACACCTGGCCCATCTAGGAGTGGCACTGCAGTTACAGACAAGATGGCACTTAAAAAAACTAGTCCCCAAACAGCACATGATGCAAAGAAGAAAAAGAGGTGCAAGATGGAATTGTCCTTGGGTGCTCCCACCCACCCTTATTTTGTATAAACAGGACATGCATACTTTAACAAACCAATCATTTCAGCGACAGGGTCTGCCACACGACTGGCTGAAATGACTAGTTTATTTGGGACCCCACCAAAAAAGAAGCAATCAATTTCTCCTTGCACAAACAGAGGCAAGATGTCGACCTCATCCTCCGATTCCTCACCCTTTTCACTGTGTACATCTTCCTCCTCACAGAGTATTAATTCATCCCCACTGGAATCCACCATCACAGGTCCCTGTGTACTTTCTGGAGGCAATTGCTGGAAAAGGTCTTCCCGGAGGAATTTATAATTCATTTTGATGAACATCATCTTCTCCACATTTTGTGGAAGTAACCTCCTACACCAATCGCTGACAAGGTTACCGGCTGCACTAAACACTCTTTTGGAGTACACACTGGAGGGGGGGCAACTTAGGTAAAATAAAGCCAGTTTGTGCAAGGGCATCCAAATTGCCTCTTTTTCCTGCCAGTATAGATACGGACTGTCTGACATGCCTACTTGGATGCTGTCACTCATATAATCCTCCACCATTCTTTCAATGGTGACAGAATCATAGTGACAGTAGACATGTCAGTAATCGTTGGCAGGCCCTTCAGTCCGAACCAGATTTCAGCTTTTGCTCCTGACTACCCTGCATCACCGCCAGCGGGTGGGCTAGGAAATCTTATCCTTTTCCTTGCAGCCCCTGTGGCGGGAGAAATTGAAGGACGAGCTGTTGACGAGTCACGTTCCGCTTGAGTTGACAATTTACTCACCAGCAGGTCTTTGCACCTCTGCACACTTGTGTCTGCCGGAAAGAGAGATACAACATAGGCTTTAAACCTAGGATCTAGCACGGTGGCCAAAATGTAGTGCTCTAATTTCAACAGATTGACCACCCTTGAATCCTGGCAAAGTGAATTAAGGGCTCCATCCACAAGTCCCTCAAACTTTGCGGAATCGCACCGTCTTAGCTCCTCCTTCAATTTCTCTAGCTGCTCCTGCAAAAGCCTGATGAGGGGAATGACTTGACTCAAGCTGACAGTGTCTGAACTGACTTCACGTGTGGCAAGTTTGAAGGGTTGGAGAACCTTGCACAAGACGGAAATCATTCTCCACTGCACTTGAGTCAGGTGCATTACCCCTCCTTTGCCTATATCGTAGGTGGATGTATAGGCTTGAATGGCCTTTTGCTGCTCCTCCATCCTCTGAAGCATATAGAGTGTTGAATTCCACCTTGTTATGACCTCTTGCTTCAGTTGATGTCAGGGCAGGTTCAGGCGTGTTTGCAGGCGCTCAAGTCCCCAGCACGCAGTGCAATTTTTCGGGCCACCGACAGCATCTCCTGCACACCCCTGTCATTTTTCAAAAAATTCTGCACCACCAAATTAATTGTATGTGCAACACATGGGACGTGCTGGAATTTGCCCAGAAGTAATGCACGCACAATATTGGTGGCGTTGTCCGATATCACAAATCCCCAGGAGAGTCCAATTGGAGTAAGCCATTCTGCAATGATATTCCTCAGTTTCCGTAAGAGGTTGTCAGCTGTGTGCCTCTTACGGAAAGCGGTGATACATAGCGTAGCCTGCCTAGGAACGAGTTGGCGTTTGCGAGATGCTGCTACTGGTGCCGCTGCTGTTGTTGCTGCGGGAGGCCATACATGTACCCAGTGGGCTGTTGCAGTCATATAGTATTCGTCCTTATTCTGCCCTGTTCCACTTGTCCACATGTCCGTGGTTAAGTGGACACTGGATACAACCGCATTTTGTAGGACACTGGTGACTCTTTTTCTGACGTCTGTGTACATTCTCGGTATCGCCTGCCTAGAGAAGTGGAACCTAGATGGGATTTGATACTGGAGACAAAGTACCTCAAACAATTCTCTAAGTCCCACTGAACTAATGGCGGATACCGGACGCACGTCTAACATCAACATAGCTGTCAAGGCCTTAGTTATCCGCTTTGCAAAAGGATGACTGCTGTCATAGTTCATCTTCCTCACAAAGGACTGTTGGACAGTCAATTACTTATCGGAAGTAGTACAAGTGGTCTTCCTACTTCCCCTCTGGGATGACGATTGACTCCCAGCAGCAACAACAGCAGCAGCGGCAGCAACAGCAGGCATACCACTCAAGGATCCTCCAGAGGAATCCTGGTTAGGAGAGGAATCCTCAGTCTTGACAGTGACATGGCCTGCAGGACTACTGACGTTCCTGACTGAGGAGGAAGTTGACGTTGAGGGAGTTGGTGGTGTGGCTTGCAGGAGCTTGGGTACAGGAGGAAGAAGGGATTTAGGTGTCAGTGGACTGCTTACGCTCTTACCCAAAGTTTTACAACTTGACACTGACTTATGATGAATGCGCAGCAGGTGACGTATAAGGGAGGATGTTCCTAGGTGGTTTTCATCCTTACCCCTACTTATTACAGATTGACAGAGGCAACAGATGGCTTGACACCTATTGTCCAGATTTGTGGATAAATAATTCCACATCGAAGAGGTGGCTTTTTTGGTAGTTTGCCCAGGTATCACAATGGGCTTCTTCATCATCCCACGGACAACAGGTGTTTCCCCCAGTACCTGACTTAAACAAACCACATCACCATCAGAATCCTCATCGTCAACTTCCTCCTCAGTGCCAGCAACACCCATATCCTCATCCTGGTGTACTTTAACAGTGACATCTTCAATTTCAATATCAGGAACTGGACTGTGGGTGCTCCTTCCAGCACGTGTTGGGAAGGTCAGGCATCACAACCGCCGATACACTTGGACTATCCTTGGGGATTTGTGATACCATCTCAGAACGTACAGTTCTTTTCTGTGCTCTTTCCAGCTTAACTGTTATAATTATTCTAGCAGGAGGATGAGGGCTTCCATCGTCATGTGAAGCTGAACCACTAGTCATGAACATAGGCCAGGGCCTCAGCCGTTCCTTGCCACTCCGTGTCGTAAATGGCATATTGGCATGTTTACATTTCTCCTCAGACCATTTAAATTTCTTTTTTTTTGGTCTTTTTACTGAACTTTGGCTTTTTAGATTTTACATTCCCTCTACTATCACAATGGGCATCGGCCTTGGCAGATGACGTTGATGGCATTTCATCATCTATGTCATGGCTAGTGGCAGCAGCTTCAGCACTAGGAGGAAGTGGTTCTTGATCTTTCCCTATTTTATCCTCCAAATGTTTGTTCTCCATTATTTTTCTGGAGTTATATAACACAAGGGGGGTCATTCCGAGTTGTTCGCTCGTTATTTTTTTTGTCGCAACGGAGCGATTAGTCGCTAATGCGCATGCGCAATGTCTGCAGTGCGACTGCGCCAAGTAAATTTGCTATGCAGTTAGGTATTTTACTCACGGCATTACAAGGTTTTTTCTTCGTTCTGGTGATCGTAATGTGATTGACAGGAAGTGGGTGTTTCTGGGCGGAAACAGGCCGTTTTATGGGTGTGTGTGAAAAAACGCTACCGTTTCTGGGAAAAACGCGGGAGTGGCTGGATAAACGGAGGAGTGTCTGGGCGAACGCTGGGTGTGTTTGTGACGTCAAACCAGGAACGAAACTGACTGAACTGATCGCAGATGCCGAGTAAGTGTGGAGCTACTCAGAAACTGCTAAGAAGTGTCTATTCGCAATTCTGCTAATCTTTCGTTCGCAATTTTGATAAGCTAAAATTCACTCCCAGTAGGCGGCGGCTTAGCGTGTGCAAAGCTGCTAGAAGCAGCTTGCGAGCGAATAACTCGGAATGACCCCCATATGCGGCACAAGAGAGCGTACCCCTACACCTCACAGGAAAAACCATGTAAAAATTATTTGGATTAAATATTAATAACCCCTTTATTTGGCGTAATATAATATACAGCACAGGACAGCACCACTGAATTTATATGGCAGCACCACTGGACTGGATTTATACGGAATTATATGGATTTATATGGAATTATACGGCCGGATAACTGGAATTATACGGCAGTATTCCGATAATTCGATGGCAATGCACAGGAATTATACGCCAGTATCACTGGAATTATATGGCAGTATCACAGGAATTATACGCCAGTATTCCGAGAATTATATGGCAATGTAACAGGAATTATACGCCAGTATCACGGGAACTATATGGCAGTATCACAGGAATTATACGCCTGTATTCCGAGAATTATATGGCAATATCATAGGAATTATACGCCAGTATCACAGGAATTACCCGCCAGTATCACAGGAATCATATGGCAGTATCACAGGAATTATACGCCAGTATTCTGATAATTATATGGCAATATCACAGGAATTATACGGCAATGTCACAGGAATTATACGACAGTATCACGGGAATTATATGGCAGTATCACAGGAATTATACGCCAGTATTCCGAGAATTATACAGCAATATCACAGGAATTATACGGCAATATCATAGGAATTATACGCCAGTATCACGGGAATTATATGGCAGTATCACAGGAATAATACACCAGTATTCCGAGAATTATATGGCAATTTCACAGGAATTATACGGCAATGTCACAGGAATTATACGCCAGTATCAAGGGAATTATATGGCAGTATCACAGGAATTATACGCCAGTATTCAGAGAATTATACGGCAATATCACAGGAATTATACGGCAATATCATAGGAATTATACGCCAGTATCACAGGAATTATCCGCCAGTATCACGGGAATCATATGGCAGTATCACAGGAATTATACGCCAGTATTCTGATAATTATATGGCAATATCACAGGAATTATACGGCATTGTCACAGGAATTATACGCCAGTATCACAGGAATTATATGGCCGTATCACAGGAATTATACGCCAGTATTCCGAGAATTATATGGCAATGTCACATGGATTATACGCCAGTATCATTATATGGCAGTATCACAGGAATTATACGCCAGTATTCCGAGAATAATATGGCAATATCACAGGAATTATACGGCAATGTCACAGGAATTATACTCCAGTATTCCGAGAATTATATGGTGTCCTTTGCTGCTATATGTCCTCATATAACTGGGGACATATAGCAGCAGAGGACACAAACACTGTGACTGGCTGGACTGATGCAGCATAAGACACTGACTACACTGGACTCGACTAAGCAGCACAACACAGCACTAGACTCGCCACCCCACTTTCCCGCCCCCACACAGACACTGAGGACGGAGACACGTCCTCTCACTACACTCTCTGAGACTGGAGTGAAAATGGCCGCGACGCGCGGCTCCTTATATAGAATCCGACAGCGAGATGATGACGTTTTGCCTCGTTCAGGTTTCCGAGTCAGGCGGGAAAACCTGAGCCTGACCCGGAACCGGGCTCAGAGCGTGAAGTTCGGTACGGTTCGGTTCTCTGAGAACCGAACCCGCTCATCTCTAATTTAAAGTATTGCTCAACTGTACACTATCTTGGTTATTAAAATTAAGGTAAATGTGCCACTATATCACCACATCCTGTTAAGGGGGGTACTCACGGGAGAGATGTGTGCTGAGCGATCTTAACACAGACTGCTCAGCACACATCTCTTACCCCGCTCAGCACAGCGCGATGTGCAGAGCGAGGGGGAAAGCCGACGGGGGGCCACTCACTTCACACAACGGTGAAGTGAGCGACCCGCTAGATTGAGCCTGCATGCAGGCTCAATCTAGCACCGGCGATAACGATGCGCATCGCTATCGCTGGGGGGCATACACACGGCAGATCCGTGCTTAAAATCTAAGCAATCTACCAAGATTGCTTCGATTTTAAGCACGGATCTCTCCGTGTGTACCCCCCTTTACTGAACCCACAGGCATCCCACTACCTATATTATTCATTTAAGTCAGAGGTGGATAATCCAAGCAATATAACTTTATGATTTGCCAGCTGCCTCAAGGTCAGATGACTGACCAAGGTCCATTGATCTGTTGAACTGTATATTCACCCCTCACAGTGTTTATAACAAAGATGAGCCACTAAATTTTACAGAAAGATGGCATACAGCCAAAGACTAATCACTGTGTCTATTCTCATAACCTTACATAAAAATTACTCATACCAAGGGACTCATTGAGGCCCTTAGGGCTAAGGGTATCAAGAGACAGGATCCAACGTGTTTCCAATTGCAAAAGGCGTTTGGCCCTGTCCCCTCCCCTTATGGAAAAAGGCACTTGGTCTATAATAAGGTATCGTAATGATGCTAAGGGATGTTTGGCTACGGCAAAATGTCTTGACACAGGTTGTTCACTGGTTCCTGATTGTATTGCTGGATTTATATGGCAGTATCACTGGAATTTTACGGCAGTACCACTGGACTTATACGGCAGTACCACTGGACTGGATTTATACGGCAGTATCACTGGAGTTATATGCCAGTACCACTGGAATTATACGTCAGTATCACTGGAATTATACGGCAGTGCCACTGGAATTATACGGCAGTACCACAGGATATATATGGCAGTATCACTGGACATATACGGCAGTGTCACTGGACTGGATTTATACGCCAGTACCACTGGCTTTATGTGGCATTACCACTGGACATATACAGCAGTATCACTGGATTTATACGGCAGTACCACTGGACATATACAGCAGTATCACTGGACTGGATTTATACGCCAGTATCACTGGATTTATACGGCAGTACCACTGGACATATACGGCAGTATCACTGGAATTATATGGCAGTACACTGGACATATATGGCAGTATCACTGGACTGGATTTATACGCAGTACCACTGAATTTATATGGCAGTACCACTGGATTTATACGGTAGTACCACTGGACATTTACGGCAGTATCACTGGAATTATATGGCAGTACCACTGGACATATACGGCAGTATCACTGGATTTATATGGCAGTACCGCTGGATATATACGGCAGTATCACGGGACTGGATTTATATGCCAGTACCACTGGATTTATACGGCAGTACCACAAGACATATACGGCAGTATCACTGGAATTATATGGCAGTACCACTGGACATATACGGCAGTATCACTGGACTGGATTTATACGGCAGTACCACTGGCTTTATACGGCAGTACCACTGGACATTTACAGCAGTATCACTGGATTTATATGGCAGTACCACTGGACATATACAGCAGTACCACTGGACATATACGGCAGTATCACTGGACTGGATTTATATGCCAGTACCACTGGATTTATACTGCAGTACCTCTGGACATATACGGCAGTATCACTGGAATTATATGGCAATACCATTGGACATATACGGCAGTACCGCTGGACATATACGGCAGTACCACTGTACATATACAGCAGCACCGGAACCCACCACTGGACTGATGCAGGATAACACAGCACCACTGCAATGGACTGGACTTATACAGCAGCACTGGACATATGGCAGCAGAAGACGCCACCACTGTGACTGGACTGATGCAGCACAAGACACTATCACTGAACTGATGCAGAACAACACAGCACCACTGCAATGGACTGGACTTATGCAGCAGCACTGGACATATGGCAGCAGAGGACACCACAACTGTAACTGGACTGATGCAGCACAAGACACCACCACTGGACTGATGCAGAACAACACAGCACCACTGGACTGGACTTATACAGCAGCACTGGACATATGGCAGCAGCAGACACCACCACTGTGACTGGACTGATGCAGCACAAGACACCACCACTGAACTGATGCAGAACAACACAGCACCACTGGACTGGACTTATACAGCAGCACTGGACATATGGCAGCAGCAGACACCACCACTGTGACTGGACTGATGCAGCACAAGACACTAACACTGTACTGATGCAGGTCACTGAGGACGGAGACACGTCCTCTCTCTACACTGTCCAATGCCGGAGTGAAAATGGCGGCGACGCGCGGCTCCTTATATGGAATCCAAACCTCGCGAGAATCTGACAACGGGATGATGAAGTTTTGCCTCGTTCTGGTTTCCGAGTCAGGTGGGAAAACCCGAGCCAGGCTCGGATCTGGGCTCGGGTAGTGAAGTGCGGGGTGTTCGGTTCTCAGGGAACCAAACCCACTCATCTCTAGTTAGAAGATAGGAAAATGATTGTCAAAATTGGAATAAAGTGACCAAAAATACTCAACTTGCTTAAAGAATTAACAGGTCAGACCCAGAGAGAAAGATAGTCATGTACCAGTGCATGCCAATCTCAAAACTCTGATGGCGTAAGTTTTTCGCCCCACACTTATCGTAAGATGTCCCTCCAGCATCCAATGAGGGTCATTATCTGTTCCATTTATCTTAGAAACTATAGTCTCCTATGAACCTTCATGAGACTCGGAGGACCCGCCAAAGTCCTCCAATGGGTTGATTTGAGAATGTTGTTCAAATGTCTCTGCCCTGGATTGCATAGTCCAACCACAGATTTTGTCAAGTCAAAAAAAAATGGGTGACGTTAAATATATGAGTGAAGAACTAATCCAGTGTGCAAAACCTGGAAATTATTTCCAGTATCGTTTGACTTGGGGGATGGGCAGGCGGGAGCTACGTTTAGGCAGCTTGAAGCAGTTGCCTAGGGGCGCTGGCTTCTGGGGGGGGGGGGCGCTATTGAGGTCGCCAGCACAAGAATTAAGGTCCAAATGCTACTTACTACTTTCAGCAGACGTGAATTATATAGACAGCAGCTGATGAGGTAAGGGGGTGTGGCCACAGGTAAAGGGGTGTGACAACAGAGATTACACTCTACCTACCTGGTTATAGCATAGGTCCATAGCCTGTGATCACTTTCTAATGATTACACTTCTTCATTTTGTCTGCCTACTGGCTATAACACACAATGCTTGCACTGTCACTGGCCAGTATACTGCATGAGCCCGACAAGCTGCTGTGGTACTACTAGGACCAGAATGCCTTCATTAGCGTTGTGTGATTACATACTTTTGAGACAAAAAAAGATATAAGAAGATTCTTGTTTGGGTGGACTCTTTTTTTATATATAAATCAGAAATGATGATAGATATAAAGACTAAGGAGTCTATTTATTAACATTATTTTTAATAAAATAATGTGAAAAGGGGTGTTTTCTGTTTTCACACCCTTTTCAAATTATTTTAGTATCACCTGAATGTATTAAACGGCATTTGGAGCAGTTTTCATGAAAAACTGCTCCAAAACCTTTTTTCACTTTTTTTTTTCGTAACCCACATTGCATTCCCCATACTTATAATAGGAAATGTCATGTGGCCAAATTTACAAAAAAAAATAAAAAGTGAAAAAATACCGCAGTGTGCCCTGTGATAATCTCGCCAGCTCAGGCTGGCGAGTTCACAGGGTGGCACTGTGATCTGAACCCTTTTGTCCAGCTTTCTCTGACCCTGGCAGAGAAAGCTGTGCGGGACCCGGCAGAGTGATCAGGACACACAAGCTGATCACAGTGTAAAAATAAAAAGTTTAAAAAAAAACACATACTCACCTGTCCAGGGAGCAGATGGCCTCTGCTCCGGTGAGCGCTGCTGTGCGCCGGGTCCCCATATGCTGCGCTGTGACCCCGGTACAGTAAAGTGATGCTGCAAAACGGCAAAGCACTTTACAGCACTGGGGGTCACAGTGTAGGAGAACGACCCGGCGCCCGGCAGCCTCCTGAAGCAGCGCGGACCGGCTCCCTGGACAGGTTAGTATATTGAACCTCTGGGGGGGTCCGCGGCGCACGGGGGTAGTCGTGGGGGGGGGGGTCGACCGGGCAGTGGCGATGTTGGCTGGGGTGGCGCATGCGCAGCAGGACATTGGGTATTTTTTTTTACGAAAAATACCCCAATGATGCTGCGAAGTGGCATCGCAGTGACAGAGCTTGACCGCAAGCTCTGTTCCTGCATGCAATAATTGATACATCCCTGCGATGTAATCAATTGTCGCAGTGCGAGTTGGGGTGATTTTATCACCTGTCATCGGCATCCTGGATGCGAATGGTGATAAATAGGCCCCTAAGACAATTTTTATTAATTCTTCACATAAAATGAGATTGTATTCAACAGCTGCAAAGCTGTAAAAAAAACAGAGCGTGTTCTTCTGATCCATCAGTATATATAGTGATTCCAGATAGGAGAGTAGACACAAATAGTACTACTTCCGTCTGCCTTGGATCAGTACAAACCAAGGCCCTCATTCCGAGTTGTTCGCTCGGTATTTTTCATCGCATCGCAATGAAAATCCGCTTAGTACGCATGCGCAATGTTCGCACTGCGACTGCGCCAAGTAACTTTGCTATGTAGAAAGTAATTTTACTCACGGCTTTTTCATCGCTCCGGCGATCGTAATGTGATTGACAGGAAATGGGTGTTACTGGGCGGAAACACGGCGTTTCAGGGGCGTGTGGATCAAAACGCTACCGTTTCCGGAAAAAACGCAGGAGTGGCCGGAGAAACGGTGGGAGTGCCTGGGCGAACGCTGGGTGTGTTTGTGACGTCAACCAGGAACGACAAGCACTGAACTGATCGCACAGGCAGAGTAAGTCTGAAGCTACTCTGAAACTGCTAAGTAGTTAGTAATCGCAATATTGCGAATACATCGGTCGCAATTTTAAGAAGCTAAGATTCACTCCCAGTAGGCGGCGGCTTAGCGTGTGTAACTCTGCTAAATTCGCCTTGCGACCGATCAACTCGGAATGAGGGCCCAAGTTTGTATTAATAAGACCTTGATGGGTCAGTCAGTGAAGAAGACAATCCACACACCGGACAAAAGTGCCAGTGCCAATTACAATAAATTCGGTACATGTGTATTAACAAAGATGTCCACATTATTCACTATTCATTGATACCTGTGACATGTATAAGATAGGCAGAATTGCCCCTTAATTTCAGAGATAAATTAGTAAAGAACGGTGATCCTGCTGTTAGTGTTTATGTCAGAATGATTTCTTCATGCCTTCCTACTACACTGGGTATTTCCTGGGGGTCTCCCTTCCAGGTACTCACCCAACCCACCATCGTTTGTCTTCCAAGATCAGACAAGGTTGGGCATGTGCATTGGGGTATGGTCGTAGGAAACATTTGGCTGATAATTCAGACACACTAATGAGAGTGCACCAGAATAGCAACTGAATGAGTCCATATACAAAAATGGGATTCTAGAAGGTAAAGAGGGAGAAAAAATTGGAAGAGAGGGAAAAAAGGCTCCCCGGAAGTGAACAAGCCCGTTTAATGGGTGAAACATGTTTTCCTCAAAGGGACCTCACTCACTAGAGTCAGTGTCAGCATTCCATTGATGAATCCACAATGCTCTCCTAGCCGAGACCGCCATGGCATTGGCCCTTGATCCCAAAAGGCCAATATCCCTTACAGCTTCTTTTAAATATGCTGCAGCGTCCCTGATGTGACCCAGAGTCAAAAGCACGCTATCCCTGTCTAGGGAATCTACCTCAGATGATAAGTTATCTGCCCACCGTTCAATAGCGATACTCACCCATGCCGCAGCAACGGCAGGCCTGAGTAGCGACCCCGTAGTGACATAAATAGATTTCAGTGTATTTTCCTGCTTACGATCCGCAGGATCCTTTAGGGCTGCCATGTCAGGGGACGGGAACGCCACTTTTTTGGATAGACGCGACAAAGCCTTGTCTACCGTGGGGATTGACTCCCACCTTTCCCTGTCCCCAGAAGGGAACGGATATGCCACTGGAATTCTTTTGGGAACATGAATCCTTTTGTCAGGATTTTCCCAAGCTTTTTCAAAAAGTGCGTTCAGCTCATGAGAGGGAGGAAACGTTACCTCAGGTTTCTCTCCTTTATACATACAGACCCTAGTATCAGGAACAGTGGGGTCCTCAGTGATATGTAAAACATCTTTTATTGCCACAATCATGTACTGAATACTCTTAGCCAGTTTTGGATGTAAACTGGCATCACTATAGTCGACACTGGAATCAGAGTCTGTGTCGGTGTCTGTATCTGCTACCTGGGTAAATGGCCATTTCTGTGACCCCGAAGGAGCCTGGGCCTGTGACAAAGCATCCTCCATGGATTTCCTCCATGTCTGGTTCTTAGACTCAGATTTATCAAATCTCTTAGCTAACTTAGTCATATTTGCGTTTAAAACACTTAACATATTCACCCAATCATCTGTCGGCGGTGCCGACACGGCCACTCTCACAGAATTGTCTGTACCCACTCCAGCCTCCTCCTGGGAAGAGCATTCAGCCTCAGACAAGTCGACACACACACACACGTACCGACACAACCACACGGGGGCTATAGGAGACAGACCCACACTAAAGCCTGCCAGAGAGACACAGAGAGAGATCTGCCAGCTCACACCCAGCGCCTATCCCGGTACTGAGGCCAGTAATAAGACTGCCCAGACCTGCTAGTGCTTTCGTTATATAAAGTAAATCACCAAATTTTCAGCGCCCCCCCCTGCACAGTGTGGAGGTCAGGGCCAGCGTCTCTACAGACTTCTGTAAAGAGAAAAAATGGCACTGGTCAGCCCGCCCACTACATGGCGCGCTTCCGTCCCGCTCAAAATCTTTATACTGGCGGGGATCCCTTAACTAGTGCCTGGGCACTGTTAACTTCAATGCCAGTGTAGTCTGAGGTTCCCCCATGCTGCCCAGGGCGCCCCCCCTGCACCCTGCAGTGCCGTGATCTGTGTGGGAGCATGGCGCGCAGCGCGGCCGCTGTGCGGTACCTCAGACGCGTCTTCTGCGGTCACTGAAGTCTTCTGTTCTTCTCATACTCACCCGGCTTCAATCTTCTGGCTCTGTGAAGGGGGTGACGGCGCGGCTCCGGGAACAAGCAGCTAGGCGAACCAAGTGATCGAACCCTCTGGAGCTAATGGTGTCCAGTAGCCTAAGAAGCAGAGCCCTTGAACTCTTAAGAAGTAGGACTGCTTCTCTCCCCTCAGTCCCACGATGCAGGGAGCCTGTAGCCAGCAGGTCTCCCTGAAAATAACAAACCGAATAAAGTCTTTTCCTGAGAAACTCTGGAGAGCTCCTCAGTGTGCATCCAGTCTCACTGGGCACAGAATCTAACTGGGGGAGGGGCATAGAGGGAGGAGCCAGTTCACACCCAGTCAGAGTCTTATAGTGTGCCCATGTCTCCTGCGGATCCCGTCTATACCCCATGGTTCTTGAAGCATCCTCAGCATCCTCTAGGACGTATGAGAAAATAAGTTGACAATGAAAACCTCCACAGTGGGATTCACAAATAAATCTTTATATATATATATATATATATATATATATATTACTGCACAGAACTTATTTGTATTGTATTTGTTCACCTTGAGCTCTGCAATGCTGCTGGGGGTGCACAATAGGGAGTTGCATCCACATTGTACGTTCTACTGCCTCCAATCACTGCAGATAATGTACAGTATACAGTCCCTGCTGCCCCATCACTACTTATAATGTACAGTATACAGTCCCTGCTGCCCCATCACTACATATAATCAGAGGCGTATCTAGGGTAGGGCGAGTGGGGCACTTGCCCTGGGCGCCCTGGCAGGCCCAGGAGAGGGGGGCGCCGCCGGCGTCCAGGGCATCATGCCCCACTCGCCCCGTTAACACTAAATGTGAGGGGAGGAGAAAGCGCAGCGTCTCTCCCTCCCCTCACCGCAGCTGGGAGCACTAGCAGCGCTGCCAGCAGCGCTGCCGTGTCCGGTCTCCGGCGCTAGCCAATCAGGGCTTGCGGACCGGCTCTTGATTGGCTGCCGGTCCGCGAGCTCTGATTGGCTAGCGAACCGGCGCCAGACAGCCGCCGGCGTCCGGAGACCTGGAGCAGCGAGGGAAAGGAGAGGCGCTGCGCTGCACTCTCCTCCCCTCACAGGTGAGTGACGGGGGTCCGGCGGCGGCACGGGGGGGGCCTGGCACTGTGGGGCATTGTATCCAGCACTATGGGGCATTGTAACTGGCACTGTGGGGCATGTAACTGGCACTGTGGGGCATGTAACTGGCACTGTGGGGCATTGTATCCGGCACTGTATCCGGCATTGTGGGGCACTGTAACTGGCACTGTGGGGCATGTATCTGGCACTGTGGGGCATGTAACTGGCACTGTGGGGCATGTATCTGGCACTGTGGGGCATGTAACTGGCACTGTGGGGCATGTAACTGGCACTGTGGGGCATGTATCTGGCACTGTGGGGCATGTAACTGGCACTGTGGGGCATGTAACTGGCACTGAGTGGGGCAATGTATCCGGCACTGTAGGGCATGTAACTGGCACTGTGGGGCACGTATCTGGCACTGTGGGGCATGTAACTGCACTGAGTGGGGCAATGTATCCGGCACTGTAGGGCATGTAACTGGCACTGTGGGGCATGTATCTGGCACTGTGGGGCATGTAACTGGCACTGTGGGGCAATGTAACTGCACTGAGTGGGGCAATGTATCCGGCACTGTGGGGCATGTATCTGGCACTGTGGGGCATGTAACTGGCACTGTGGGGCATGTAACTGGCACTGTGGGGCATGTATCTGGCACTGTGGGGCATGTAACTGGCACTGTGGGGCAATGTAACTGGCACTGAGTGGGGCAATGTATCCGGCACTGTGGGGCAATGTATCCGGCACTGTGGGGCAATGTATCTGGCACTGTGGGGCATTGTATCCGGCACTGAGTGGGGCATTGTATCCGGCACTGAGTGGGGCATTGTATCCGGCACTGAGTGGGGCATTGTATCCGGCACTGAGTGGGGCATTGTATCCGGCACTGAGTGCGGCACTGAGTGGGGCAATGTAACTGGCACTGAGTGGGGCAATGTAACTGGCACTGAGTGGGGCAGTGTAACTGGCACTGAGTGGGGCAGTGTAACTGGCACCGTGGGGCATGTATCTGGCACCGTGGGGCATGTATCTGGCACCGTGGGGCATGTATCCGGCACCGTGGGGCAATGTAACTGGCACTGTGGGCCATTTTCAGTGGCCACACCCCTTCTGGAGCGTAGCCACACCCCTTCTTGAGTGTGGCCATGCCCGTTTTTCGGCGCGCGCACATGCTTCTTTTAGGGTTTTTTTTTTTAAGGGGGGGGGGGGGGCGCGCCATTTTCCATCTTGCCCTGGGCTCCAAAAACCCTAGTTACGCCTCTGCATATAATGTACAGTATACAGTCCCTGCTGCCTCCCATCACCACAGATAATGTACAGTATACAGTCCCTGCTGCCTACCATCACCACAGATAATGTACAGTATACAGTCCCTGCTGCCTCCCATCACCACAGATAATGTACAGTATGCAGTCCCTGCTGCCTCCCATCACCACAGATAATGTATGGTATACAGTCCCTACTGCCCCATCACTACAGATAATGTACAGTATACAGTCCCTGCTGCCTCCCATCACCACAGATAATGTATGGTATACAGTCTCTGCTGCCCCATCACTACATATAATGTACAGTATATACAGTCCCTGCTGCCTCCCATCACCACAGATAATGTACAGTATGCAGTCCCTGCTGCCTCCCATCACCACAGATAATGTATGGTATACAGTCCCTGCTGCCCCATCACTACATATAATGTACAGTATACAGTCCCTGCTGCCTCCCATCACCACAGATAATGTACAGTATACAGTCCCTGCTGCCTCCCATCACCACAGATAATGTATGGTATACAGTCCCTGCTGCCCCATCACTACAGATAATGTACAGTATACAGTCCCTGCTGCCTCCCATCACCACAGATAATGTATGGTATACAGTCTCTGCTGCCCCATCACTACATATAATGTACAGTATATACAGTCCCTGCTGCCTCCCATCACCACAGATAATGTACAGTATGCAGTCCCTGCTGCCTCCCATCACCACAGATAATGTACAGTATACAGTCCCTGCTGCCACCCCAGTGGCAAACGCAGGATTTTTTTTTTTTTTTTTTTTGGGGGGGGGGATTCCCACACACACACACACACACACACACAAACATACATATATATATATATATATATATATATACATACATATATACATACATACATACATACACACACATATATGGAAACTCCCAACCCACAGTGAATATCTATGTGCGTGTGTGTGTATGTGTGTGTATACACACATATATATTATGAGAGAGAGAGTTATGCATGGATAGCGAGAGAAGGGGCATGGGAAGAGAGAGAGACATGGGAAGTGAGAGGGGCAGGGGGAGGGAGAGAGAGAGAGAAGCGTGGAGAGAGGCATGAGGAGAGGAGGCATGGGGAGAGAGAGTGAGAGGCATGGGGGAGAGAGAGGCATGGGGAGAGAGGGGGCATGGGGAGAGAGTGAGAGGCATGGGGGGAGAGAGGCATGGGGAGAGAGATTGAGAGGCATGGAGGATAGAGAGGCATGGGGATAAAAAGGGGCATGGAGAGAGAGAGGTGGAGAAAGAGGCATGGGGGGAGATAGAGAGATATCAGCAGCAGAATGAGACTGGGCAGAAGAATGTGCACTCAGAAAGGTGCATTGGAGAGCATTTACTTGGAGGCTGGAGGTCTCTGGAGGAGGCCGCGTCATCTCTCTGGCCAGGCCCCATAGAATGCGCAGCAGCTGTAGCGGGTTCTCAGCAGTCCTGGAAGACTCACGTGGCTGTGCAAGGGTAGGTGGGAGGTGGGGCAGGCAAAGACGAGGCAGCCGATGAAGGACGGTATGAGGGAAGGGAGAGCCCGCTTGCCTGATGGTTCATATAAAATATATATATATATATATATATATATGAGCTGTGTGACTGAGTGATGTGTGTGGTAGTGTGTGTGTGGGGGGGAGTTCAGAGGTGGGGCATCTTTAATAATTGGGTTATATATATATATATATATATACATACACACACACACACACACACACACACACACACACACACACACACACACACACAGTATATGTATATTTACAATGTATATACACACATATATACATATATTTGATATACTTTTACTGTATATATGTATATACAATATAAATATATACACTGTATATACACTGTGCATGAACCCATTTATTAAAGATGACCCCTCTCTGATCTCCCCCCCCCTCCCCCCCAGCACTACCACACACACATCACTAAGACACACAGTTGCTGCGGCAATACAGACATTACAGAGGGGGAGAAATGGAGTTCTCACACAGCTCTCCCTCCGCCGGCAGAATCCCCCTACGCGCGAGCCCGTCCGCCTGCCTGCCCACTCGCTCACCGACACCCCGGCCCCGGCATGCAAGACTGACACACACACAGTCCTGACCTGCTGCCAGAGTCTGTGCCTCATCATGCCTGCTCTGTGGTACAGCCACACTGGGAGCTGCTGCGGTTGCCTAAGAGGAGCCGTGCGCCGCAGCTCCCCCTACATTTATTCAGCCCTTCCTCAAAATGCAAATATAAAGAGGCTGCAGCAGCATTGCAGATACTGCCTGCAGCCTCAGTTCTTCTGTATGCTCCCATCACTGCAGATAATGTACAGTATACTGTCCCTGCTGCCTCCCATCACCGCAGATAATGTACAGTATACAGTCCCTGCTGCCTCCCATCACCACAGATAATGTACAGTACACAGTCCCTGCTGCCTCCCATCACCACAGATAATGTACAGTATACTGTCCCTGCTGCCTCCCATCACCACAGATAATGTACAGTATACAGTCCCTGCTGCCTCCCATCACCACAGATAATGCACAGTCCCTGCTGCCTCCCATCACCACAGATAATGTACAGTACACAGTCCCTGCTGCTTCCTATCACCGCAGATAATGTACAGTATACAGTCCCTGCTGCCAACCATCACCGCAGATAATGTACAGAATGCAGTCCCTGCTGCCTCCCATCACCACAGATAATGTACAGTATACAGTCCCTACTGCCCCATCACTACAGATAATGTACAGTATACAGTCCCTGCTGCCTCCCATCACCACAGATAATGTACAGTATACAGTCCCTGCTGCCTCCCATCACCGCAGATAATGTACAGTATACAGTCCCTGCTGCCTCCCATCACCACAGATAATGTACAGTACACAGTCCCTGCTGCTTCCCATCACCGCAGATAATGTACAGTATACAGTCCCTGCTGCCAACCATCACCGCAGATAATGTACAGAATGCAGTCCCTGCTGCCTCCCATCACCACAGATAATGTACAGTATACAGTCCCTGCTGCCTCCCATCACCGCAGATAATGTACAGTACACAGTCCCTGCTGCCCCATCACTACGGATAATCTACAGTATACAGTCCCTGTTGCCTCCCATCACCACAGATAATGTACAGTATATAGTCTTTGCTGCCCCATCACTACATATAATGTACAGTATACAGTCCCTGCTGCCTTCCATCACTGCAGATTATGTACAGTATACAGTCCCTGTTGTCCCCCATCTCCACAGACAATGTGCAGTTTACAGTCCCTGCTGCCTCCCATCACTGCAGACAGAAGTGCTGATTTATGTTTTTGCTAGTGGGTGCTCAAGCTAAAAATATAGGGGAGTGGCTTCACAGGGAAGAGGCGTTGTCACAATATAATACAAATTCATGTCACGCAGCACAGTAGTCTCCATTATTCAAATTACGGCAGCAGAGTCCCCTCTTTACACATTACGGCAGCATGGTCCCCTTTTTACACATTATGGCAGCAGAGTCCCCATTTTTAACACATTACAGAAGCAGAGTCCCCCTTTCTACACACTGCACTACATTCCTCACAATTAATTAAAATATATTGGTGCCTCTCTCTATGTAAACTCACCATGAGTCCTCTCCCCAACGGAGCACCAGGCTGAGTAGAATGAGGGCAGCACCGTGAAGTGTAAGGAGGAGGCGGGCTTGGTAAGCTGGACAGGAGACAGCAGGGTAGAGGAGAAGAAGAGGGCAAGCCGAGAGGAAGAAGAGGGCAGGCTGAAGGGAAGAAAAGGGCTGGCTAAGGGAATGAAGACGGCGGGCCTGGTCCGACAGACGGGAAGGAGCAAGGTAGAGGGGGCGGGCTGAGGGTAAGCAGGGGGCGTGTCTGGCCCTATGGATGAGGGGAAACTGCGGCCGAAGAAGAAAATAACAGGGCGGACTGCGCCTACATGGTTACAGGCACTCCACGCTGGCGGCTGTCAGGCAGCTCATGCGGGTGTGGCGGGGAAAGGAGTCCAAGCATTGGAACTGCAGTGACCAGTGTACTTCCGGTGCTGAGTTGACGGACAGCGGCGGCTGTGCTGGCTGGACCCATAGAGCATCTGCCACTAGAGCATGCCGCCCTCCAGTGGCCAGTGTCCATAGGCAGCTGCCTAAAGCTGCCTATTCATGGTAGAGCTGGCCCTGGTGGGTGCTCATCATTTTCCGTGGTTGATCTGGCCCAGGAGCAACCACAGAATCAGTGCCTATTACCGCAGATATTGTACAGTAAACTGTCCCTGTTGTCCCCCATCACCAGAGATATTGTACAGTATACAGTCCCTGCTGCCCCATCACCACAGGTAATGTACAGTATACAGTCCCTGCTGCCCCATCACCACAGATAATGTACAGTATACAGTCTCTGCTGCCTCCCATCACCACATATAATGTACAGTATACAGTCCCTGCTGCCTCCCATCACCACAGATAATGTACAGTATACAGTCCCTG
This sequence comes from Pseudophryne corroboree, assembly GCF_028390025.1. Taxonomy (NCBI): domain Eukaryota; kingdom Metazoa; phylum Chordata; class Amphibia; order Anura; family Myobatrachidae; genus Pseudophryne; species Pseudophryne corroboree. The sequence continues at coordinate 82,954,245 of NC_086445.1, forward strand.
CTGCCCCATCACCACAGGTAATGTACAGTATACAGTCCCTACTGCCTCCCATCGCAGAGATATTGTAAAGTATACAGTCCCTGCTGCCCCATCACCACAGATAATGTACAGTATACAGTCCCTGCTGTCCCATCACCACAGATAATGTACAGTATACAGTCTCTGCTGCCTCCCATCACCACAGATAATGTACAGTATACAGTCCCTGCTGCCTCCCATCACCACAGATAATGTACAGTATACAGTCCCTGCTGCCTCCCATCATCAGAGATATTGTACAGTATACAGTCCCTGCTGCCTCCCATCACCAGAGATAATGTACAGTACACAGTCCCTGCTGCCTCCCATCACCACAGATAATGTACAGTATACAGTCCCTGCTGCCTCCCATCATCAGAGATATTGTACAGTATACAGTCCCTGCTGCCTCCCATCACGAGAGATAATGTACAGTATACAGTCCCTGCTGCCTCCCATCACGAAAGATAATGTACAGTATACAGTCAATGCTGCCTCCCATCACCACAGATAATGTACAGTATACAGTCCCTGTTGTCCTTCCATCACCACAGATAATGTGCAGTATACAGTCCCTGCTGCCTCCCATCACCACAGATAATGCACGTATACAGTCTCTGCTGCCTCCCATCACAACAGATAATGTACAGTCCCTGCTGCCTCCTATCACCACAGATAATGTACAGTACACAGTCCCTGCTGCCTCCCATCACCACAGATAATGTACAGTATACAGTCCCTGTTGTCCTTCCATCACCACAGATAATGTACAGTATACAGTCCCTGCTGCCTCCCATCACCACAGATAATGTACAGTATACAGTCCCTGCTGCCTCCCATCACAACAGATAATGTACAGTCCCTGCTGCCTCCTATCACCACAGATAATGTACAGTACACAGTCCCTGCTGCCTCCCATCACCACAGATATAGGACAATTTTTATGCAATTGAGTGCTGGGGGGCGATATACCAAAACTATGCATAGGGTGCCCAGAAACCGTGCACTGGCCCCAGGCATGGGCACAATATGTACCTACAGTATGCTCTGTGCGAGATCTGCAGCAGAGGGAGAACACTGAAGGGTATATACAGGAGTACTTAGATGTAGGGTGTAATACCAGCAAAACATACATTTCCCGTGATGGCTGCTCAGAGGGATTAAAGGTGCCTGGAGGAGTCATATCCTTTCTCCCAGTGATCAAAGACTTGTGAGGGGGACATTCAGCAAAGACCTGATTATGGGGGTAATTCCAAGTTGATTGCAGCAGGATTTTTATTAGCAATTGGGTAAAACCATGGTGGTCATTCCGAGTTGTTCGCTCGGTAATTTTCTTCGCATCGCAGCGATTTTCCGCTAACTGCGCATGCACAATGTTCGCACTGCGACTGCGCCAAGTAAATTTGCTATGCAGTTAGGTATTTTACTCACGGCATTACAAGGTTTTTTCTTCGTTCTGGTGATCGTAATGTGATTGACAAAAAGTGGGTGTTTCTGGGCGGAAACAGGCCGTTTTATGGGAGTGTTTGAAAAAACGCTACAGTTTCTGGGAAAAACGCGTGAGTGGCTGGAGAAATGGAGGAGTGTCTGGGCGAATGCTGGGTGTGTTTGTGACGTCAAACCAGGAACGACAAGCACTGAACTGATCGCACTGGAAGAGTAAGTCTCGAGCTACTCAGAAACTGCACAGAGAAGTCTTTTTGCAATATTGCGAATCTTTCGTTCGCAATTTTGATAAGCTAAGATTCACTCCCAGTAGGCGGCGGCTTAGCGTGTGCAAAGCTGCTAAAAGCAGCTTGCGAGCGGACAACTCGGAATGAGGGCCCATGTGCACTGCAGGGGAGGCAGATATAACATGTGCAGAGAGAGTTAGATTTGGGTGGGGTGTGTTCAATCTGCAATCTAATTTGCAGTGTAAAAATAAAGCAGCCAGTATTTACCCTGCACAGAAACAAAATAACCCACCTAAATCTAACTCTCTCTGCAAATGTTATATCTGCCCCCCCCCCCCCCCCCCCTGCAGTGCACATGGTTTTGCCCAATTGCTAAAAAAAAATCCTGCTGCGATCAACTTGGAATTACCCCCTATGTGACCTAGTAAGGGTGAAATGTCTAATCTGTATGCAAAATGCTCGGCATAGTGAACCTCTCCCAAAGACTGGAGAACCGTATCAGCTTCCAAGCTAAGAACGCATTTAATAGACCGTCTGGTATGAGCAGACTCTCTCTTGGTGGGCGATGCTCTGAGTGGGCATTTCAGCCCCCCGCTGCGCTGTAACAGCTGAGCGGCAGCTGGATAGGAATGGCAGTCCACCCTTGTGAATGGTTCTGTGCTGACGAATCCTGCATATTACTCTGCAGAATACTTTGTTATGTATAAATGTCCTGAGAAAAGGGTTGGTCTGTACTATGGGTGATGCAGCGGGTGTGGCGCTATTTAGGGTGGACATGGCAACACTTCAGCTTTATTCATGCTTACAACCTCAGTGACATTGCTTCTAGTAATACCGGACATTATTAATCCTCCAGTTACCAGATCTCACTCATGTGACACACAAACAATTTCACTGCTGATACTATACAGTGATTCTACTAAACTAAGCACAAATTCATTTGGGAAGGGTTATCATTTAAAGTGCACCCATCCGGGCCTTAACTAGGGGTGTGCGACGAGCGGTGCCGCCATCCAGGGCACAAAGCTCCGTCGCTGTTCTATGGCCGTTTGACTTGCAGGGTGCCCAGAATGGTTGCTCACCCTTCAGCCAGTAGAGCCGCCCGGAGAGTCCTTAGGATCCAGGCAGTGCTTTTTCCTGGTGCTGGTAACATCCAGCGTAACATCATGATGCCCCATGTTTGGGGAGGGTGGAGTCGGCACAGGGAGGAAATGGCTCTGTTACGACCCATCACCAATACAAAGTAAAAACAGCCATTTTGATCTGGGACAATATTTTCAAGAATTCGGCCTATCAATTCACTAAACATAGAGACAGTTTAATAATAATAAATGATAATCAGGTCTGCCATCAGAAATTGCGGGGTCAGGGACTGACAAAATAGGCAGGTACCCCCCCCCCCCCCACTCCCCCCACTGTGGAGGAGTCAGCTTCAGAATTGCACCAGTTAACGTGTGTGTGTGTGTGTGTGTGTGTGTGTGTGTGTGTGTGTGTGTGTGTGTGTGTGTGTGTGTGTGTGTGTGCGCGCGCGCTGCTGGGGTCGGTGGACAGCGGTAGAACAGCGGGGACAACCGCGGAACGGCGTGGACGGCAGTGGGCGGGCAGGTGGCTGCATGAGCATCCCGGGCCCTCCTCTCTCTGTCAGAGAGGCTGGGCCCAGGACAGATGTGCCCCCAGCACCCCCCTGATGGCGGCCCTGATAATAATAATAGTAATAATAATTATATTGTTATATATATAGCACTTTTCTTCTAATAGGACTCAGAGTGTTTTACATTTGCATTTACAGCACAAAATACAAAACAAGCTTACCAGTAGATTGAATTCAGGGAGCTTCTAGGTACTGTTAGTAGTCCTTCATCTACAGAACGCAGTAATCAAGAGAGACAGTAGAAATCAAAAGCTGCTTCAGGTACCTGGGCCCTGGTCTCAGTGGCGGTTTTAGGGTTATGATTGCTGAAGTTGTTCTCCTCCAGATGTGGGCACAGCATCAACTACTCACTGACCTAGCGCAGCTGACCTGCAGGGTGTGAGCTCAGGGCATGGTGTAAGGGGCATTATACTGTATACCCCATGGGGAGGGGGGAATAATATATACCGGGATCATTATATGTTGGGGAATAATATACATGGGGGGAATATCATGCACACTGGGGCCATTATATACACGGGGGGATGGGGGAGGGAAAGAATCAAGCACCCTAGAGGTATTATATACACAGGGAAAGATCATGCACACTGGAGGCATTATATATACGGGGGAATCACGCATACTAGGGGCTTTATATACACAGGGGGGTGGATCATGCACACTGTGGACATTATGTACAAAGGGGGCATAATGTACACTGGGGCATTATGTACATGGGGACATGGGTGGGCATTAAATACATGGGGGTACATAATGTACTTTGGGCATTATAAACACGGAGGGACATAATGTGTGTGTATATAAATATATCTACATATGTATTGTTTGAGGAAGGGGCCCCCAAATTGGTGTCCTGGTTAGGACCCCATGAGGTCTAAATCCGCCCCTGGCCCTACTGCCCTAACTGGACTTTGTGAGTGATTGGACTCACACACAGACACACATGCAGACACTCACTCATTCGCACTCACTCTCTATAGATGGGCTCTACCTGGTGCAATGTGTTTAAAAAGTTCTACCTTGCATAACAATCATAAAAGGGGCTCTACCTGGTGCAATATGTATAAGGGGCTCTACCTGGCACAATGTGTATAAGGGGCTATACCTGGTGCAGTGTGTATAAGGGGCTCTACCTGGTGAAATGTGAATAAGGGGCCCTTCCTGGTGTAATGTGTTTAAGGGGCTTTACCTGGTGTAATGTGTATAAGGGGCTCTACCTTGCACAACGTGTATAAGGGGCTATACCTGTGTTGTGTAATGTGACTGATAGACACTACTGTGCAGTGTAGTGTGAATTTGATACTAATCTGTGATCACGCCCTTTCCCCATGAAGCCACACTTTATAAGTGATAAAGTGGAAGGAGATAAAGCACCAGCCAGTCAGCTCCTAACTGTCATTTTTCAAACCCAGCCTGTAACATGTAAGTTAGGAGCTGATTGGCTGGTGCGTTATCACCTTCCACTTTATCACTTCACTAGGCTTAATACATCTGCCCCACACAGCCTGTAACATGTAAGTTAGGAGCTGATTGGCTGGTGCGTTATCACCTTCCACTTTATCACTTCACCAGGCTTAATACATCTGCCCCTCTGTTCCCAGAGCAAAGGACAGCTACAGTTAAGTATCAACTGTTGAAAAAAAAAAATAGAAGAGCAGAAAGAAAGGCTTGAATGAAAACAGGCTCAGTCATCATGTCTCTGGTATTATCCCTTCTTATTCTCTGTCAGTGATATTAAATAATCCCCCCTGCCAGACCCATAGGTCGTACTAACAAAACTGGCCTGGTCATTGACCGATGTATAAATTGTTATGTAAAGAGTTGAACTAGCAATGCAAACAACTTTCTGAATGCCTGTGAGTCTGTGTCGAAGGCTGGAAGCATTTACTTTTTGTTATGTGAGTGTGCATGAATCTGCTGCTCTAAAAGTTTGGCAGCCGAGCAATTCTTTGCGATATTATTTGTAAGTATGTGTTTCTCTTAGTGCGCTGGTGCCAACGTGTATCATACATAGATAAATACATACACACGCACAATTCTACTATCTGTACGTAAAACTTATTGCAGCATCCAGTGGCGGATCCAGGGGGGGGGGGGGGGGGGGGCACTCGGGCCCGTGCCCCCCCTGTCATTTGTGGCCTCCGTCCCCCGTCCCCTCCCAGTGCCGGCGCCGCACAGGGAGATGACGGGCGCCCGCTGAGATTGTGTTACCAGCGGGCGCCCGTCTCCCTGCACAGCGGCAGCCGGAGGCAGGAGCTCAGTACTGAGCTCCGGCTTCCGGCGCTGTCACTGTGCGGCGTGCGCTATGGGAGAGATGTCAGTCATGACGTCTCTCTCATAGTACTGAGGAGCGGACGCCAAGAGGAGGACTGCAGCGGTCTGGAAGCGGGAACGGAGCTCGGTAATTATGATGGTTTTTCTTCTTTAGTGCAGCTGCGGCATCTACTGGGGGCAAACTACGGGGGGACATTACTACTGGGGGGGCATCAACAAGGGGCATTACTACTGGGGGGGCATTATTACTGGGGGCAAACTACTGGGGGCATTATTCCTGGGGGACATCACTACTGGGGGTTCATCTATTGGGGGCATTACTACTGGGGCCAACTACTGGGGGACATTTTTACTGGGGGCCATCTACTGGGGGAATTATGACTGGGGGGCATCTACTGGGGGCATTACTACTGGGGGGGTCATATATTGGGGGCAAACTCCTAGGGGGCATTACTACTGGGGGCAAACTACTTGAGGACATTATTACTGGGGGCAAACTACTGGGGGACATTATTACTGGGGGGCATCTACTGGGGGCAAACTACTGGGGGACATTATTACTGGGGGCCAACTACAAAGGGGCTAACTACTGGGGGCATACTACAGGATGGCAATACTACTGGCGGCGTAACTACAGGGGCATTGCTACTGGCGGCTTAACTACAGGGGCATTACTACTTGGGGGCTAAACTACAGGGGGGGGCCAAACTACTGGGGGCATAACTACAGGGGCCAAACTACTGGGGGATAATTACAGGGGCCAAACTACTGGGGGCATTACTACTGGGGGGCTAAACTACAAGGGGGGGCATAACTACAGGGGCTAAACCACAATGGGGCAAACTACAGGGGGCATTACTACTGGTGGCTAAACTACAAGCAGGCAAACTACTTGGGGCATTACCACTGGAAGGCTAAACTAAAGGGGGCGGGGGTAAACTACTGGGGTCATAACTGCAGGGGCATTACCACTGGGGGCATAACTACTAGGGTGCTAAATGACTGGGGGCATTACTACAGGTAACATTACTAATGGGGGCAATACGGGCATTGCATAAGGGGCACCACTACTATGGGATTTATATAAGGGGCACTACCAGTACAGTGGACATTGCATAATGAGCGCTACAACTGTGGGCATTGTATAAGAAGCGCCACCTCACATGCACCGAAGCCGCACACAAATGTACTTGCCCCTTCCATGGTGCCCTCCCCTATCATTTTCCTCTGGATCCGCCCCTGGCAGCATCCCAACTATGCACGTACAGCATATTTAGCAAAATTATTTTCTCTAAAATAATGTTCACACCCTTTTCACATTATTTTAGTATCATCTGAATGTACTAAAGGGCAATTGGAGAATTCTCCAAATCCTTCTCCAAGCCCTTAAATTCAAATTTTTCAGTAACCAGATCTTAAAAAAATATCGGGGGGAGCCCTGTGACAATAACACTATCTTGAGTAGTGATGAGCGGGTGCGGTTCCTCGGGATCCGAACCCCCCCGAACTTCACCCATTTTACATGGTTCCAAGGCAGCCTCGGATCTTCCCGCCTTGCTCGGTTAACCCGAGCGCGCCCGAATGTCATCATCCCGCTGTCGGATTCTCGCAAGATTCGTATTCTATATAAGGAGCCGCGCGTCGCCGCCATTTTCACTCGTGCTTTGGAGATGATAGCGAGAGGACGTGGCTGCGTTCTCTCAGTTTCTGTGTTCAGTGTGCTGCAAATATCTGTGCTCAGTGTGCTGCAAATATCTGTGCTCAGTGTGCTTGCAAATATCTGTGCTCAGTGTGCTGAAAATATCTACGTTCTCTGCCTGAAAAACGCTCCATATCTGTGCTGCATTGTAGTATATAGTAGGAGGACAGTGCAGAATTTTGCTGTGACCACCAGTATATATATAGCAGTACGGTACAGTAGTCCACTGCTCTACCTCTGTGTCGTCAAGTATACTATGCATCCATACCTGTGCTGCATTTTAGTTGTGCGCAGTATATAGTAGGAGGACAGTGCAGAATTTTGCTGACCACCAGTATATATATAGCAGTACGGTACAGTAGCCCACTGCTCTACCTCTGTGTCGTCAAGTATACTATGCATCCATACCTGTGCTGCATTTTAGTTGTGCGCAGTATATAGTAGGAGGACAGTGCAGAATTTTGCTGACCACCAGTATATATATATAGCAGTACGGTACAGTAGCCCACTGCTCTACCTCTGTGTCGTCAAGTATACTATGCATCCATACCTGTGCTGCATTTTAGTTTTGTGCAGTATATAGTAGGAGGACAGTGCAGAATTTTGCTGACCACCAGTATATATAAAGGTTGAGTATCCCATATCCAAATATTCCGAAATACGGAATATTCCGAAATACGGAATTTTTGGAGTAAGACTGAGATAGTGAAATCTTTGTTTTCTGATGGCACATTGTACGCAAACTTTGTTTAGAACACAAATTTATTAAAAATATTATATTAAATTACCTTCAGGCTGTGTGTATAAGGTGTATATGAAACATAAATGAATTGTGTGAATGTACACACACTTTGTTTAATGCACAGTTATTAAAAATATTGGCTAAAATGACCTTCAGGCTGTGTGTATAAGGTGCATATGAAACATTAATGCATTCTGTGCTTAGACTTGGGTCCCATTGCCATCATATGTCATTATGGTATGCAATTATTCCAAAATACGGAAAAATCCGATATCCAAAATACTTCTGGTCCCAAGCATTTTGGATAAGGGATACTCAACCTGTATAGCAGTACGGTATAGTAGTCCACTGCTCTACCTCTGTGTCGTCAAGTATACTATGCATCCATACCTGTGCTGCATTTTAGTTGTGCGCACTATATAGTAGGAGGACAGTGCAGAATTTTGCTGACCACCAGTATATATATTTAGCAGTACGGTACAGTAGTCCACTGCTCTACCTCTGTGTCGTCGAGTATACTATGCATCCATACCTGTGCTGCATTTTAGTTGTGCGCAGTATATAGAAGGAGGACAGTGCAGAATTTTGCTGACCACCAGTATATATATAGCAGTACGGTACAGTAGTCCACTGCTCTACCTCTGTGTCGTCAGGTATACAATGCATCCATACCTGTGCTGCATTTTAGTTGTGCGCAGTATATAGTAAGAGGACAGTGCAGAATTTTGCTGACCACCAGTATATATATAGCAGTACGGTACAGTAGTCCACTGCTCTACCTCTGTGTCATCAAGTATACTACAAAAGTTCAGTAAAATGACCCAAAAATCTAAATTAAAAGCGTCTGATGAGAAGCGTAAGCTTGCCAATATGCCATTTACGACACGGAGTGGCAAGGAACGGCTGAGGCCCTGGCCTATGTTCATGGCTAGTGGTTCAGATTCACATGAGGATGGAAGCACTGATCCTCTCGCTAGAAAACTGCAGTGCCACTCCTAGATGGGCCAGGTGTTTGTGTCGGCCACTTGGGTCGCTTAGCTTAGCCATCCAGCGACCTTGGTGCACCTCTTTTTTTCTTTGCATCATGTGCTGTTTGGGGACTATTTTTAAAATCTGCCATCCTGTCTGACACTGCAGTGCCACTCCTAGATGGGCCAGGTGTTTGTGTCGGCCACTTGGGTCGCTTAGCTTAGTCACACAGCTAACTCATTGCACCTCTCTTTTTTTTTGCATCATGTGCTGTTTGGGGACTATTTTTTTAATCTGCCATCCTGTCTGACACTGCAGTGCCACTCCTAGATGGGCCAGGTGTTTGTGTCGGCCACTTGTGTCGCTTAGCTTAGCCATCCAGCGACCTTGGTGCACCTCCTTTTTTTCTTTACATCATGTGCTGTTTGAGGACTATTTTTTTAATCTGCCATCCTGTCTGACACTGCAGTGCCACTCCTAGATGGGCCAGGTGTTTGTGTCGGCCACTTGTGTCGCTTAGCTTAGCCATCCAGCGACCTTGGTGCACCTCCTTTTTTCTTTACATCATGTGCTGTTTGGGGACTATTTTTTTAAGTGCCATCCTGTCTGACACTGCAGTGCCACTCCTAGATGGGCCAGGTGTTTGTGTCGGCCACTTGGGTCGCTTAGCTTAGCCATCCAGCGACCTCGGTGCAAATTTTAGGACTAAAAATAATATTATGAGGTGTGAGGTGTTCAGAATAGACTGGAAATGAGTGGAAATTATGGTTATTGAGGTTAATAATACTATGGGATCAAAATGACCCCCAAATTCTATGATTTAAGTTGTCTTTGAGGGTTTTTTGTAAAAAAACACCCAAATCCAAACACACCCGAATCCGACAAAAAATTTCCAGGGAGGTTTTGCCAAAACATGTCCGAATCCAAAACACGGCCGCGGAACCGAATCCAAAACCAAAACACAAAACCCGAAAAATTTCCGGTGCACATCACTAATCTTGAGACAGTGTTATCCAGGCTTCTCTCCAGTTTCCTGACTTCTGCACAGACTTCTGTGCCTGCTGGCGGTGAAGACTGAGCTCGGATCCGGCCCCTGTGATCAGCCATGTAAGTCTGATAGACACACAGGTGGATCACTGTGTAAAAAAGGGAAAAAAGTTTTAAAAAAATAAAAGTAACACCAGCACACGGGAACCGGTGATTGGTGATCTGGTGAGTGCAGCCGGTCACGCAGTAAATTGATGCTGTGAAGCCAGCAGCTAATTTTACAGCACCGAGGGTCACAGAGGAGCACAGGATGAGATGATTGACTGCCCTCCCGGATCACAATCACCTGTCCTGACTGCAGGTAAGTGTAAGTGGAGGGGGCGCTGGGGGTATCTGGCAGCTTCGTCGCATGAGCAGTACAATCTCAAGGTAATTGCAGGGAAGTCTGCACTTTTGCAGTATTCTTCCTTACGTAAACTTCTTAAAAGTAAAGTGAGAGGTGTTACCCGTAGCAACCAATCAAATTCTAGCTATCATCCTCCTTCAGTAGAGCCTCAGTAAGACTCATACTGCTTATTATGGAGCTGGGGACAGGATTCTCGAAATAATGTGACTGTATCAGACTACTGTAGTGGCTGTGTGGGCAATGCTTTGTGCGGAGGTTGGTTAGGGGATATGTTACATATTATCATGGGAGTTGAGGGTGTGCTGCTGTCTAATCTGCACTAGAAGCAGGTCTAAGCAGGCAGACATCTGAGAAACGTGTCCTTACCGGGTGGGATCCGGCAGTAAGGAATTGGGTTAAGGATGCCGCACAGGACTAAGTGATGTTAAATGGATTGATAATTTGAAGATGTTTCCAAGAAAACCGACCAACCAGAAAAAAAATTCTGGAATTTATCACCATCTACTATTGGGAGAAAATTTCTATAAGTAGAAAGAAAGGGTGATTGTCGATGGTGCTCCCATAGGTCTAATACATAGATACTAAGGAAAAAGAAAGCAAAGAAAAGTGACCTTTGTTGGGAGCACTCGCTCTTGGAAACAGTTATGATTTGAATAATAAGTAATAATGTAAATGTGAGATAATTAAAACGTAACCTTTAATAATCTTTAAGTAAGATATGAGTACACCAACAAAATGTATTTGTTTAAAATGTGGTTAGGCAATGTAAACCACCAACTTGAAACTAAGACTGTGAATATATAGATGAAAAAAAATATATAAGGCAGTAATACTAGGCCCTCCAGGCATTAATTAATGAGGTTAGTGCAATAACCGATGTAGTGCCGTCAAAAAACCTACAACACCTGGTATTCCTTAGTGGTCAACCACCTAAGTACTGACCAGGCCCAACACCGTATTGCTTCCAAGATCAGACGAGATTGGGCATGCGCGGTGTGGTATGGTAGTAGATTTTGAATTGATAAGGCAAAAAGACTACAGCTGGTATGCAGCTATTAGACAAACCATAGACCTGGTTATTAAAATAAACACATGGGAGGTCATTCCGAGTTGTTCGCTCGGTAAAAATCTTCGCATCGCAGCGATTTTCCGCTTAATGCGCATGCGCAATGTCCGCACTGCGACTGCGCCAAGTAAATTTGCTATGCACTTAGGATTTTTACTCACGGCTTTTTCATCGTTCTGGCGATTGTAATGTGATTGACAGGAAATGGGTGTTACTGGGCGGAAACAGGCCGTTTTATGGGCGTGTGGGAAAAAACGCTACCGTTTCCGGAAAAAACGCAGGAGTGGCCGGAGAAACGGGGGAGTGTCTGGGCGAACGCTGGGTGTGTTTGTGACGTCAAACCAGGAACGTCAAGCACTGAAATGATCGCAGATGCCGAGTAAGTCTGAAGCTACTCAGAAACTGCTACGAGGTGTGTAATCGCAATATTGCGAATACATCGTTCGCAATTTTAAGATGCTAAGATTCACTCCCAGTAGGCGGCGGCTTAGCATGAGCAAATCTGCTAAAATCCGCTTGCGAGCGAACAACTCGGAATGACCTCCCTGGTCTCTTGATAGAGAGACATATGTTTGACCGTCATTGCACCATATTGTAGCCCAAATGTATAGGTATACGGAGGTTTAAATCATGTGGTCAAAAAGTTTTGCCAACAGGAACCGCCTGTATATTGCTTTATGTGCTGTGCAGTATCATTAGGAGTGGGTTTTTGTTGGGTAAGGCAGATATGCAAACCCTTGTTGTACTGAGGACATGCCAAAGTGTCTGTTATGGGGTCCAGGAGAGAACTGACTCAGTTGCTAACTGGATCACCCTGTTCGATATTAAGGGGCAGATGTATTAACCTGGAGAAGACATAAGGAAGTGATAAACCAGTGATATGTGCAAGGTGATAAAGGCACCAGCCAATCAGATCCTAACTGTTAATTTACATATTGGAGCTGATTGGCTGGTGTCTTTATCACCTTGCACATATCACTGGTTTATCACTTCCTTATGCCTTTTCCAGGTTAATACATCTGCCCCTAAGTGAGAAAAAGGTCATTGATAACAGTCATATTGGTTAACATCAAAGCATAAATGTGTTTGAAGTAATATAATATAATTGAAGCTGAAACTGAAGTAATCTAGGACTTTCCACTTTTTTGTCCCTCTATGCCATCACAAACAGTATAGGGCAGGGAATGGAAATGAGCCAAAGATACAAATTTATCAGCTTAAAAGACAGACTTGGGAAGTGTATAAGGTGGATAGAAAATATATCTTGAGAGACACAATCTCTATTATCCACAAGAGGCTAACTACCACGATAGTGCCTGAAATACCAAGTATGTGTCTTTATAACAATATTATTAAGCCAATATGCTTTCAATGAAAAATAATTTTTGCACGTATCCACAGTATATCAAAAGTGTATAAATCATAAATTCATGCCAGGTATCATTTATGTTATAATTGCCAGGGTATACACAACAGTTTTTTTGTCTGTATTAGAACCTGCATGAAAAGATAAAACAAGGATAATACCTATAATATAATTGCCAGTACCCTAATCAGTAGCCGATTGCTCCTGATTGTATTATATCAGTCACATGAGGACACAAATTGTAACAGATAACCATGTGTTTTTTGAAACACCTAAAGCACCTGAAAAGCAATAGTTTCCATATATAATAGATAATGCCTTTAGTAAATGGCACAATTTTGCCGGAAAAGACCAATGCACTTAGTGTTAAAAATTACATCTGTGCGTGGCTGGAGAATGGGAGACACATAATGTGCAAGATAGGAGAGAATACTTGTAAACAAATGGTATGTTTCTCCTGCTCCCTGTATGCCGCTGACCACCCGGCTTCATCAGCTGTGCGTCTATGCGGCTCGCCTGGTCTCCTTTCCTGCTGGTCTCTGGTCACGTGAGCGCGCTCACCGTGACCGCGTCCACCTCCCCCAGGGTGGGATCCGGCATTTGCTCTGCTTTTGTTGGCTTTCCGACCCGGCAATATACCGGGTCGGTTGCCATGGCAGCGGTGGGGCGCAGCAGGGCGGGGTTGGAGGCGGCGCTGGGAGATGAGCTCATCTCCTGCGCCGCCTCTCCCTGTGCTGTGAATGGGAACCGTGTTGCATCGACGCGGCTCCCATTCACACTGCGCCTGACCCGGTATTCAACCCGGGTATAATCCTTCTTTTATACCGGGTTGAATTACCGGGTCAGGCAACCCGCTAATTCGCCGAAAGTGCTTTCACATCGCACACTGACCCGTGTCGACACGGCATTATGCCGTGTCGATACCGGGTTATTTGTGCGATGTGAAAGGGGTACAATGAAGCTGGAGTAGAAGTTTATTTTAGCCTCTCAGTGCCTTATATATTGCCAAATGCTATCTGTCTTTATAAAGGGGCCAGTGCTGTAGCAGAGGCACCCCCCGCCTTTGGCTCATGTGACGTTGTGACATCATTGATCAGGTGCCAGGAGGAGGATGATGGGTGTTGGGTGCATCCAAAAGAGGTGCAGTCGGAGCAGCGACCTGTGGTCACTTCATTATACTGTATTATACTGGAGCCCCTAGAATTTTGGTTCTGCATCATACTGTAATCCCTAGAATATAGGCTCCACATTGTACTGTGGTTACCAGGGGTGAATTTAGGGGTCAGGCAACCCCTAGGCACAACATTATTGGTGGCCCCCCATCACGTCACTTTCCCCTTCAAGTTGGGGGGGAATTAAATGTTGAACATTAAAACATGCACCCCAACAAGAGGTGAGTGCTAATAAAAAAACAACAACCACAGAACACATGGCTGAAGACAGCATGGGCAAATCAGATAAACTAGTAAAAGATTAATACAAATAGTATCAAGAGGGAGCATTCCTGCCAGCATAGCAGAACAAAAGTAGAGATGTGCGCGGAACCTCGTGTTTTGGTTTTGGTTCTAATTTCATCGTCGGATTTTGTTTTTTGATTTTGCGAAACCACCCTCGAATGTTATGGTTTAGAATTCGGACTTAGACCCCATTTATCAAGCCTAGGAGAGTGATAAATAGTACAGTGATAAAGTATCAACCAATCCGCTCCTAACTTCCATGTTACATGCTGTGTTTGAAAAATGACAGTTAGGAGCTGGTTGGCTGGTACTTCATCACCGTGCTATTTATCACTCTCCAAGCTTCATAAATCTGGGCCTTAAAATCCAAATTTTGGGTTTTAGATTTCTTTAAAAAAAAATGGATAAAAACAGCTAAAATAATGTAATTTTTGTAATCCAAAACCAGAAACTTGGATTTAAAGTCCGAATTCCAAACCTGGACTCAGTTTGGATCTCCTGGGAGATCTGGGCCAATTTTGGTTCGGTTCGGATCCACAAAATTGGGATGGATTTGGATTTCTGGAGAACCGAACATCTTTAAAATAAAGAGCAAACATGTATACTCCTGAGAATATAAAGAATGAAATCCTAACACACAGTACCGTAGTATACTGCACAAAACGTTTACCTATGGGCCAAGAAATGTCTCTAAGCCGCCTCTATTCTAATGAAGTGGTGATCAGATATGTTCATATTTAAGTTCAGTACGGTAAAAGTGTGGCAACGCACACCAACCCGGCCCCTTAGAGACGCATCCAATTCTATTTGCTGATTTTCAGGGATTCATCTGAATTGTTTACGCCAGTTTCCAAGTTGATGGTTATGAAGTACGCATTTCTGCCTGACACGCCTCATCTATATGCTACATAGGGACTTAGCATAGGGGTTTCTATAATGGCTGCACAACCTGCACCTATATTTAATTACTTACCTCCCTGGAGTCCCATGCGTCGACCATTTTCTTGGTGATTTGCGCATGCGCAGTAAAGTTTTGTCTCCAGAAACATGGAGGACGCCATGTTTCCAGATACCTACACATGTGCAGAGTCTACAGCACCGAAGAGAGGAGTCTGCACAAGGGTCCCCATCACGCTTAATCCGCCCCTGGGGCTTAGGATACAAATATGTTACGTTTCTATGTTTATGCCGCTACGCAACTGGGTGTGTCCCACTGACTTCCACCCGCCCCCACAGTCAGCATGTGACCCACTGAGCACTCAGAGCCATTGGGTAATATAGATGTGCCATCCCCTTGGAAGGAATTGTCTAGTGCAGGCGCTGTAGGTTCTGGCAGTGCGCTATTGCAAAATCTCTACGATATTGCTGAATAAAATATCTGGTAAGTTGTTTGAACAGCTGCCAGGTAAGTACATTCATTGGAGCTGATTCTGAGTCGCAGGCAAAGTAGCTGTGGTTGCGGGCAGGGGCATAAGCCAGATTTACTACCTCATGCTAATGCAAGTGCCCACACAGCTAACGCGGGAAAGCCGCTCTGTGCATTGATTTCACACCGAGAGCTGTTACAAACTGTCCACTTGCATCTGTGCACAGAGACTACTCTGACTCAGAATCAGGCCCAAAGCGTGCAATGTATGCAGAGCTAGCCACCATGTACCCAGGACCCTACACCTATAATAAATATGCCAGTACGAGTATCCAGCAATGCGATGCAAAGGAGTGGTAAGAGCCGTACCAGCACAAAAGTCTACCAGCACATCCAAAATGTGTTCCCAGTCGTATCGCCCCTGAACTGCCCCCCAACATCCTGTTGCCCCCACCTTGCACCACTAGGATAGAGCCTGTATAGTGAATAGTGGACAGGGCTGAGATTTGGAGGTGTATTTGCTAAAGTGCATGTTTTCAGAAGTGGAGATGTTTCCCATAGCAACCAATAAGATTCTAGCTATTATATTCTAGAAGGCGCTAGATCATACTTGCCTACTCTCCCAGTGATTTCGTACTTTAGCATACCCCTTATAGTGCCACAGCTTCTGTGAGCTGATTACTCAGACACATTGGGGGGATATTCAATTCTTTGAAAAGTCAGTTGGGTGTCTGTTATTTCCTATCTAAAGGGCCCCATACACTAGAACGATAATGCCCGATTTCATCCGATTTTGGCCATTTGGCCCGACATATCGGATGAAATTGGGCAGTTTGGAGGTGTTTACGATCCGATCTGATGCGCGTTCCCGTGAGCATCGGATCCTCCAGATTGACCGCCCTGCAGCGATCATGTCCAACGCCGCAGGCATGGCTGGGATCGCACAAGATACATCGTTTGCAAAAGGACAGTAGAAAACAGACACCCAACCGACTTTTCAAACATTTGAATTCCCCCCTAGGTGTGTATTATTTAGGTGAGCTATGAGATCTGACCTAAAATAACCCTAGAAACTGATGTGCACTGACCTGCGGTTTGGCATAGCAGCTGTATAGATAAGGTTTAGTTTCATTATCAGTACATTTCTTCCTGCTCATTCACACATTACAGATGCCAGTCCTATTACAGCCTGTGCACATAATACCCCTCATTATCTTGTGCACTTCTGTAGCTCAGGTGTAAGCACAGCGCAGCTGGAAGGAATCTCACAGCCTCCTCTGCACTTAATGGCGGATTTTAAATTTGGCGCGCAATAGGTAAACATCGCTAGAATAACGTTGCTGTTATATGAATGGCATAGTTGCAAAATATCCCGGGACAGTCCCAGGCTTACAATTTTTGTCCATAAAATAGTACCTGTATTCAGGGCAGTCGAGGGCCTTGCTGGGACCAGGTACTTTTCATGGGGCGTGGCCTAATCACAGGAGGCGTGATAATCATACTTGCCTACTCTCCCGGAATGGCCGGGAGGCTCCCGAAAATCGGGTGACCCTCCCGGCCCCCCGGAAGAGCAGGCAAGTCTCCCGATTTGTGGGGTCCCCCCTGCCCATCCGCCCACTTAGTGTGTAAAGTGGGCGGTCCGGGCAGTCGATGACGCGATTCTTGCTGAATCGCGTCATCATAGCCATGCCCCCTGCAGTGTAATGCCGGTGATCGCGGCATTACAGAGTGGGGGCGTGGCTTAAAGCAGGTGTCACTGTGACCCCGCCCTTGCTCCGCCCCCATCCCGACCTTGCTCCACCCCTGTCCCGCCTCCGGCCACCCCCTCCTTTACATCACAGCCTCCCCTGCCCGCCCGCTGAGCCGACCTGGCTGCTCTCTCCCGCAGACAGCAGCCAGAATATCGGTAAGTATGGTGATAATGCACCCTTAGAAAGACATACTACAAAAATGTCATTTTAAGTGCATCCATGGCCACACTGCAGCCCAGCACACAGCAGCATGTGCTGGGCTGAGGAGAAAAGCTGCAGCTGCTGCTGCCAGGTAAGGTGAGGGGGCCCCTTCATCAGACCTGAGCCCAGGTAATTTGTACCCTCCCCCCCCCCCCCTCTCGGCACCACTGCCTGTATTCCAGTACTGCAGAGCCGCCCAGTAATATTTTGTTTATATAGGAGCCTATTTATCATTATGTGTACTAGAGATGAGCGCCGGAAATTTTTCGGGTTTTGTGTTTTGGTTTTGGGTTCGGTTCCGCGGCCGTGTTTTGGGTTCGACCGCGTTTTGGCAAAACCTCACCGAATTTTTTTTGTCGGATTCGGGTGTGTTTTGGATTCGGGTGTTTTTTTCCAAAAAACCTAAAAAACAGCTTAAATCATAGAATTTGGCGGTCATTTTGATCCCAAAGTATTATTAACCTCAAAAACCATAATTTCCACTCATTTTCAGTCTATTCTGAATACCTCACACCTCACAATATTATTTTTAGTCCTAAAATTTGCACCGAGGTCGCTGTGTGAGTAAGATAAGCGACCCTAGTGGCCGACACAAACACCGGGCCCATCTAGGAGTGGCACTGCAGTGTCACGCAGGATGGCCCTTCCAAAAAACCCTCCCCAAACAGCACATGACGCAAAGAAAAAAAGAGGCGCAATGAGGTAGCTGTGTGAGTAAGATTAGCGACCCTAGTGGCCGACACAAACACCGGGCCCATCTAGGAGTGGCACTGCAGTGTCACGCAGGATGTCCCTTCCAAAAAACCCTCCCCAAACAGCACATGACGCAAAGAAAAAAAGAGGCGCAATGAGGTAGCTGTGTGAGTAAGATAAGCGACCCTAGTGGCCGACACAAACACCGGGCCCATCTAGGAGTGTCACTGCAGTGTCACGCAGGATGTCCCTTCCAAAAAACCCTCCCCAAACAGCACATGACGCAAAGAAAAAAAGAGGCGCAATGAGGTAGCTGTGTGAGTAAGATAAGCGACCCTAGTGGCCGACACAAACACCGGGCCCATCTAGGAGTGGCACTGCAGTGTCACGCAGGATGTCCCTTCCAAAAAACCCTCCCCAAACAGCACATGACGCAAAGAAAAAGAAAAGAAAAAAGAGGTGCAAGATGGAATTGTCCTTGGGCCCTCCCTCCCACCCTTATGTTGTATAAACAAAACAGGACATGCACACTTTAACCAACCCATCATTTCAGTGACAGGGTCTGCCACACGACTGTGACTGATATGACGGGTTGGTTTGGACCCCCCCCAAAAAAGAAGCAATTAATCTCTCCTTGCACAAACTGGCTCTACAGAGGCAAGATGTCCACCTCATCATCACCCTCCGATATATCACCGTGTACATCCCCCTCCTCACAGATTATCAATTCGTCCCCACTGGAATCCACCATCTCAGCTCCCTGTGTACTTTGTGGAGGCAATTGCTGCTGGTCAATGTCTCCGCGGAGGAATTGATTATAATTCATTTTAATGAACATCATCTTCTCCACATTTTCTGGATGTAACCTCGTACGCCGATTGCTGACAAGGTGAGCGGCGGCACTAAACACTCTTTCGGAGTACACACTTGTGGGAGGGCAACTTAGGTAGAATAAAGCCAGTTTGTGCAAGGGCCTCCAAATTTCCTCTTTTTCCTGCCAGTATAAGTACGGACTGTGTGACGTGCCTACTTGGATGCGGTCACTCATATAATCCTCCACCATTCTATCAATGTTGAGAGAATCATATGCAGTGACAGTAGACGACATGTCCGTAATCGTTGTCAGGTCCTTCAGTCCGGACCAGATGTCAGCATCAGCAGTCGCTCCAGACTGCCCTGCATCACCGCCAGCGGGTGGGCTCGGAATTCTGAGCCTTTTCCTCGCACCCCCAGTTGCGGGAGAATGTGAAGGAGGAGATGTTGACAGGTCGCGTTCCGCTTGACTTGACAATTTTGTCACCAGCAGGTCTTTCAACCCCAGCAGACTTGTGTCTGCCGGAAAGAGAGATCCAAGGTAGGCTTTAAATCTAGGATCGAGCACGGTGGCCAAAATGTAGTGCTCTGATTTCAACAGATTGACCACCCGTGAATCCTTGTTAAGCGAATTAAGGGCTCCATCCACAAGTCCCACATGCCTAGCGGAATCGCTCCGTGTTAGCTCCTCCTTCAATGTCTCCAGCTTCTTCTGCAAAAGCCTGATGAGGGGAATGACCTGACTCAGGCTGGCAGTGTCTGAACTGACTTCACGTGTGGCAAGTTCAAAGGGCATCAGAACCTTGCACAACGTTGAAATCATTCTCCACTGCGCTTGAGACAGGTGCATTCCACCTACTATATCGTGCTCAATTGTATAGGCTTGAATGGCCTTTTGCTGCTCCTCCAACCTCTGAAGCATATAGAGGGTTGAATTCCACCTCGTTACCACTTCTTGCTTCAGATGATGGCAGGGCAGGTTCAGTAGTTTTTGGTGGTGCTCCAGTCTTCTGTACGTGGTGCCTGTACGCCGAAAGTGTCACGCAATTCTTCTGGCCACCGACAGCATCTCTTGCACGCCCCTGTCGTTTTTTTTTAAATTCTGCACCACCAAATTCAAGGTATGTGCAAAACATGGGACGTGCTGGAATTTGCCCATATTTAATGCACACACAATATTGCTGGCGTTGTCCGATGCCACAAATCCACAGGAGAGTCCAATTGGGGTAAGCCATTCCGCGATGATCTTCCTCAGTTGCCGTAAGAGGTTTTCAGCTGTGTGCGTATTCTGGAAAGCGGTGATACAAAGCGTAGCCTGCCTAGGAAAGAGTTGGCGTTTGCGAGATGCTGCTACTGGTGCCGCCGCTGCTGTTCTTGCGGCGGGAGTCCATACATCTACCCAGTGGGCTGTCACAGTCATATAGTCCTGACCCTGCCCTGCTCCACTTGTCCACATGTCCGTGGTTAAGTGGACATTGGGTACAACTGCATTTTTTAGGACACTGGTGAGTCTTTTTCTGACGTCCGTGTACATTCTCGGTATCGCCTGCCTAGAGAAGTGGAACCTAGATGGTATTTGGTAACGGGGGCACACTGCCTCAATAAATTGTCTAGTTCCCTGTGAACTAACGGCGGATACCGGACGCACGTCTAACACCAACATAGTTGTCAAGGCCTCAGTTATCCGCTTTGCAGCAGGATGACTGCTGTGATATTTCATCTTCCTCGCAAAGGACTGTTGAACAGTCAATTGCTTACTGGAAGTAGTACAAGTGGGCTTACGACTTCCCCTCTGGGATGACCATCGACTCCCAGCAGCAACAACAGCAGCGCCAGCAGCAGTAGGCGTTACACGCAAGGATGCATCGGAGGAATCCCAGGCAGGAGAGGACTCGTCAGAATTGCCAGTGACATTGCCTGCAGGACTATTGGCATTCCTGGGGAAGGAGGAAATTGACACTGAGGGAGTTGGTGGGGTGGTTTGCGTGAGCTTGGTTACAAGAGGAAGGGATTTACTGGTCAGTGGACTGCTTCCGCTGTCACCCAAAGTTTTTGAACTTGTCACTGACTTATTATGAATGCGCTGCAGGTGACGTATAAGGGAGGATGTTCCGAGGTGGTTAACGTCCTTACCCCTACTTATTACAGCTTGACAAAGGGAACACACGGCTTGACACCTGTTGTCCGCATTTCTGGTGAAATACTTCCACACCGAAGAGCTGATTTTTTTGGTATTTTCACCAGGCATGTCAACGGCCATATTCCTACCACGGACAACTGGTGTCTCCCCGGGTGCCTGACTTAAACAAACCACCTCACCATCAGAATCCTCCTGGTCAATTTCCTCCCCAGCGCCAGCAACACCCATATCCTCCTCATCCTGGTGTACTTCAACACTGACATCTTCAATCTGACTATCAGGAACTGGACTGCGGGTGCTCCTTCCATCACTTGCAGGGGGCGTGCAAATGGTGGAAGGCGCATGCTCTTCACGTCCAGTGTTGGGAAGGTCAGGCATCGCAACCGACACAATTGGAGTCGGACTCTCCTTGTGGATTTGGGATTTCGAAGCACGCACAGTTCTTTGCGGTGCTACTGCTTTTGCCAGCTTTAGTCTTTTCATTTTTCTAGCGAGAGGCTGAGTGCTTCCATCCTCATGTGAAGCTGAACCACTAGCCATGAACATAGGCCAGGGCCTCAGCCGTTCCTTGCCACTCCGTGTGGTAAATGGCATATTGGCAAGTTTACGCTTCTCCTCCGACAATTTTATTTTAGGTTTTGGAGTCCTTTTTTTACTGATATTTGGTGTTTTGGATTTGACATGCTCTGTACTATGACATTGGGCATCGGCCTTGGCAGACGACGTTGCTGGCATTTCATCGTCTCGGCCATGACTAGTGGCAGCAGCTTCAGCACGAGGTGGAAGTGGATCTTGATCTTTCCCTAATTTTGGAACCTCAACATTTTTGTTCTCCATATTTTAATAGGCACAACTAAAAGGCACCTCAGGTAAACAATGGAGATGGATGGATTGGATACTAGTATACAATTATGGACGGGCTGCCGAGTGCCGACACAGAGGTAGCCACAGCCGTGAACTACCGCACTGTACTGTGTCTGCTGCTAATATATAGACTGGTTGATAAAGAGATAGTATACTCGTAACTAGTATGTATGTATAAAGAAAGAAAAAAAAACCACGGTTAGGTGGTATATACAATTATGGACGGGCTGCCGAGTGCCGACACAGAGGTAGCCACAGCCGTGAACTACCGCACTGTACTGTGTCTGCTGCTAATATAGACTGGTTGATAAAGAGATAGTATACTCGTAACTAGTATGTATGTATAAAGAAAGAAAAAAAAACCACGGTTAGGTGGTATATACAATTATGGACGGGCTGCCGAGTGCCGACACAGAGGTAGCCACAGCCGTGAACTACCGCACTGTACTGTGTCTGCTGCTAATATAGACTGGTTGATAAAGAGATAGTATACTCGTAACTAGTATGACTATAAAGAAAGAAAAAAAAACCACGGTTAGGTGGTATATACAATTATGGACGGGCTGCCGAGTGCCGACACAGAGGTAGCCACAGCCGTGAACTACCGCACTGTACTGTGTCTGCTGCTAATATATAGACTTGTTGATAAAGAGATAGTATACTCGTAACTAGTATGTATGTATAAAGAAAGAAAAAAAAAACACGGTTAGGTGGTATATACAATTATGGACGGGCTGCCGAGTGCCGACACAGAGGTAGCCACAGCCGTGAACTACCGCACTGTACTGTGTCTGCTGCTAATATAGACTGGTTGATAAAGAGATAGTATACTCGTAACTAGTATGACTATAAAGAAAGAAAAAAAAACCACGGTTAGGTGGTATATACAATTATGGACGGGCTGCCGAGTGCCGACACAGAGGTAGCCACAGCCGTGAACTACCGCACTGTACTGTGTCTGCTGCTAATATATAGACTGGTTGATAAAGAGATAGTATACTCGTAACTAGTATGTATGTATAAAGAAAGAAAAAAAAACCACGGTTAGGTGGTATATACAATTATGGACGGGCTGCCGAGTGCCGACACAGAGGTAGCCACAGCCGTGAACTACCGCACTGTACTGTGTCTGCTGCTAATATAGACTGGTTGATAAAGAGATAGTATACTCGTAACTAGTATGTATGTATAAAGAAAGAAAAAAAAACCACGGTTAGGTGGTATATACAATTATGGACGGGCTGCCGAGTGCCGACACAGAGGTAGCCACAGCCGTGAACTACCGCACTGTACTGTGTCTGCTGCTAATATATAGACTGGTTGATAAAGAGATAGTATACTCGTAACTAGTATGTATGTATAAAGAAAGAAAAAAAAACCACGGTTAGGTGGTATATACAATTATGGACGGGCTGCCGAGTGCCGACACAGAGGTAGCCACAGCCGTGAACTACCGCACTGTACTGTGTCTGCTGCTAATATATAGACTGGTTGATAAAGAGATAGTATACTCGTAACTAGTATGTATGTATAAAGAAAGAAAAAAAAACCACGGTTAGGTGGTATATTCAATTATGGACGGGCTGCCGAGTGCCGACACAGAGGTAGCCACAGCCGTGAACTACCGCACTGTACTGTGTCTGCTGCTAATATAGACTGGTTGATAAAGAGATAGTATACTCGTAACTAGTATGTATGTATAAAGAAAGAAAAAAAAACCACGGTTAGGTGGTATATACAATTATGGACGGGCTGCCGAGTGCCGACACAGAGGTAGCCACAGCCGTGAACTACCGCACTGTACTGTGTCTGCTGCTAATATAGACTGGTTGATAAAGAGATAGTATACTCGTAACTAGTATGACTATAAAGAAAGAAAAAAAAACCACGGTTAGGTGGTATATACAATTATGGACGGGCTGCCGAGTGCCGACACAGAGGTAGCCACAGCCGTGAACTACCGCACTGTACTGTGTCTGCTGCTAATATAGACTGGTTGATAAAGAGATAGTATACTACTAATATTATATATACTGGTGGTCAGGTCACTGGTCACTAGTCACACTGGCAGTGGCACTCCTGCAGCAAAAGTGTGCACTGTTTAATTTTAATATAATATTATGTACTCCTGGCTCCTGCTATAACCTATAACTGGCACTGCAGTGCTCCCCAGTCTCCCCCACAATTATAAGCTGTGTGAGCTGAGCACAGTCAGATATATATATACATTGATGCAGCACACTGGGCTGAGCAGTGCACACAGATATGGTATGTGACTGAGTCACTGTGTGTATCGTTTTTTTCAGGCAGAGAACGGATATATTAAATAAAACAAACAACTGCACTGTCTGGTGGTCACTGTGGTCGTCAGTCACTAAACTCTGCACTCTCTTCTACAGTATCACAGCCTCAGGTCAATCTCTCTCTCTCTCTCTCTCTCTCAACCCTAATCTAAATGGAGAGGACGCCAGCCACGTCCTCTCCCTATCAATCTCAATGCACGTGTGAAAATGGCGGCGACGCGCGGCTCCTTATATAGAATCCGAGTCTCGCGAGAATCCGACAGCGTCATGATGACGTTCGGGCGCGCTCGGGTTAACCGAGCAAGGCGGGAGGATCCGAGTCTGCTCGGACCCGTGAAAAAAACATGAAGTTCGTGCGGGTTCGGATTCAGAGAAACCGAACCCGCTCATCTCTAATGTGTACCTGCAGATATTAAATATCTCCCGATTGCATGAAGACCACAGCTGCAGGGCTGTCAGATCTACCAAGCTTCGGAAAGTATTCTGGAGTTTGGCCCCGGCAGCCATGGTTATTCCATACTGATAATAGCAGCCTGAAGAAACAAACCAGAGAAAATGATTATTACTGCTTTTAGTAGCATGTCACCGTTAGTTATGTTTAGAATTTTTTAAAAGGATTGCTACTTTACAATACCTTTCAGGGATCTGATCACCGTACCGGCGATCGGGATGCCGGCAGTCAGGATGCTGACACCAGAATCACGAGTCTGGCCGAAGACGAAACTCCAACATAGATCAAAATGCCCGTGCCGGAATCCCGGGCAGGGTTAGGCTGCGGAGGGGGGGAGGTTAGGTTTAGGCCACAGGGGGTCTGTAAGGCTTGGGCTGTGGGAGGGGGGTGGGGATTGTTGGGGTTAGGCTGCGGGGAAGGGGGTGTTGGGGTTAGGCACCACCGGGGAAGGTTAGGCTGCGGGGAAGGGAGGGTTAGGTCTAGGGTGTGGGGAGGGAGGGTTAGGGTTAGGCTGCGGGGAAGGTTAGGTTTAGGGTGCGGGGAGGGAGGGTTAGGCTGCGGGGCGGCAGGAGGGTTAGGGAGGTAGAGGGTTAGTGCAGATGTCAGGATTACATGGATTCTACATGGAGAAGAGGACCGACCCTCGTGTGAACATAGGTAAGTATGTGTATATGGAGGTGTGGATGTATGTATTAAAGTTTTACTTTCAAGGTGTGTGTCTCCTGTTTTTATTTGGGTAGTTTTTTAGTAGTAGTACTACAGGTACCAGCGGGCCCAGTTTTCCACCGCATGCTGGTACTTGTGGTTCTCCAAGTACCAGCTTCCGGGGGAGGCTTGCTGGGACTTGTAGTACTGCTACTAAAAACAATATTAATTTTTTGTCAAAAAGGCTATCAGCCTCCCATCCGCAGCCCTTGGATGGGGGGGACAGCCTCGGGCTTCACCCCTGGCCCTTGGGTGGCTGGAGGGGGGGACCCCTTGATTGAAATGGTCCCCACTCCTCCAGGGTACCCCGGCCAGGGGTGACTAGTTGGTTATGTAATGCCAGGGCCGCAGGGACCTAGATAAAAGTGTCCCCCGGCTGTGGCATTATGTATCTGGCTAGTGGAGCCCGGTGCTGGTTTCAAAAATACGGGGGACCCCTACGCTTTTTGTCCCCCGTATTTTTGGAACCAGGACCAGGCGCAGAGCCCGGTGCTGGTTGTTTAAATATGGGGGAACCCCTATCATTTTTTCCCCCATATTTTTTCAACCAGGGCCGGCTCAAAGAGCCCGAGGCTGGTTTTGCTTAGGAGAGGGGACCCCACGCATTTTTTATTTAATAAAAAGAACACTTTCCCACCCCTTCCCACTGATAAACATGCACGGATCTCATGGATCCGTGCATGCCTATCCGAACACGGGGAAAAAAAGCAGGTCTGTTTTTTTTAGCACATTTTCACGAATTGTATTTCAGCACGGCAGTGTTTGGCTATTGTCGGCAGTGTTTGTGATTTGCACTTTTTAGTAAATGACCGATTTCTACCAAATTGCAGGCGTATTTGACCGATGGTGTATTGATTCGTAATTTTTTCCTAGGACTTCCAAAATAATACGAATGCCCTCATCACTGCCGAGATTTTTGCTTAGTAAATTCCCGAGATAACACTTTGAAGAAAAAACGTCATCTCGGTCAAAATCGGGACCTTAGTAAATATACCCCATTGTGTGACTTTTCCACTTACAAAACACTAATTTACCTGAAGATTACATGGCAGCTCCAGGATTGCCAACCCTTGTATATGCACTCATGTGCTAGAAAAACTGGGACACCTGTCTTCTAGTAACGCGTAGGTCCTCCTTTGTACTGGATTACAGCAGCATCACGACAGGACATGGACTTCAGGAGCTCTTTGAAGCACTGTGCAGTGTACACCGTGCCTCCTGAATATTGGTCCACAATTCCCTAACATTTGCAGGCGGTGGAACCATGTCTTTGATGTCATGTTGAACTGCTTCCCACATGTGCTCTGTTGGGTGCAGATCTGGAAAATTATGGGGTTCAACTCATGATGACAAACTCAGTGCTGAAACCGTCTGAGTAAATGTAAATGATCCCCAAGCATGGTTACGTAGTGCCTGCTGGTCAGCGATGTCTGCAGATGTATCAGTGGTCCACCATAAGGCACCACCTCCCTGGACTGTCCTGTGGTGGTATGGGGTCCATTTCCTCATGGGGTTTTTCCCATATGTGTAATCATCCATCTACACAAAAAGTTGTAACTTCGACTTGTTAGTCCAGACTACACGTTTCAAGTCATCTTGCATCCAGTTGTGCTGCTCACAAGCCCAGGCGATGCGCAATGCCGTGTGGTGAGGGGGTCAGCAATTTAATCAAAGTGGGCCATTGGTTCCTGTGCCCCATAAATGAAAGGGAAGCATCTGATGCCTTCACTCCCTCCATGCACCTTTTTACTCCACCCTCCTCCCATAACCCAATACCCAAAATAGACAGGGACTTTTATATAGAAAATTGAAGGTGACAATTTATTAAATTTGGATTTAATTGTTGCTACTATTATTCTGGTGGCATAAATAGCACTGCAGGACAAGTAACTGACCAGGGTGCCCCTTCTGCCCCTGGCACACAGGCCTTAGAGAATTCACCCCGCCCTGACTCCTGGCTTTAGTCCGACACACCACAAGGCTGGTACCGTCCATCTCAGCTGCAACTTAGGGGGAGTGTCTTCCCAGATTTGCTAGCCATGGTGGCGGATCCGCAGTGCTTCCACCACTACTGTGACCTGCCTGCAAATAAATATTGTCAGTACAATGCATCTTAGCATTACCCTTTTTGTGGTTACAGACCTTTATTGACCTTCCAGTGAAAAAAAATTGGTTTAGCATATTCCTGCCCCCACTGGGATACTGACTTCCTGTGTAGTTCGGTGTTTGCTGCAGGTGACTGGATTTTTTATTTTTTTTTAAATGTGGAAAAACAGTTATTTCTCCACTGTTTTCAGTTTGTAAAATGTTGACAAGAGAAATGTATTAGTTTCTTTAGTAAAATAGCTATAGAAAGCATTTGGTTTGGTTAATAAATAGGCCCCTTAGAGGTTTAAACTAATATGACCACATTAGTTATATATATTTTATGGTATAATTATTATCAGGGCCGTAACTAGGGTGGTGCAGATGGTGCTTTGCACAAAGTGCATTGCTCACACACACACACACAAACATACTACACCTTGCTCACGTGCACACACACACACACTACACCTTGCTGACATTACACTTTGCTCACATACACACACTCACATACACACACTACCCCTTGCTCACACACACACACACTACTCCTTGCTCATACAGACACACACACACACACACACACACACACACTGTACACTACTCCTTGCTCACACACACTACACCTTGCTCACACATACACACACACACACACACACACACACACTACACCTAGCTCACATACACACTATACCTTGCTCACACACATACACTACATCTTGCTCACACACACACACACACACACACACACACACACACAATGCATCTTTTTCACATACACACACACACTACACCTTGCTCACACACACACACACACACACACACACACACACACACACACACACACTACACCTTGCTCACACACATACTATACCTTGTTCACACACACATATACTACACCTTGTTCACACACACACACACACACACACACACACACACACACAATCAATCACTACACCTTGTTCACTCACACTCTGCTCACTGACACTACACCCTGTGGGGATAGGGGCAGGGGGTGACAAGGAGAAATTAAGTATAAGGGGCTCTACCTGGCATAATGTGTATAAGGGACTCTACTGTGGTGTAATGTGTATAATGGGTACTACTGTAACATAATGTGTATAATGGGTATTACTGTGACATAACATGTATAAGGGTTTCTACTATGATGTAATGTGTATTAGTGGTACTACTCTAACGACCGTGTATAAGGGGCTCTACTGAGATGTAACGCATAGAAGGGACTGTACTGTGATGTAACATGTATAAGGGGCTCTACTGTGACATAACGTGTATAAGGGGCTCTACTGTGATGTTACATGTATGAGGGGCTCTACTGTGATGTAACTTGTATAAGGGGGTCTACTGTGATGTAACGTGTACAAAGGGCACTACTATGTAGCATTACATGTATAAGGAGTACTACTGTGTGGAGTAATGTGTATAAAGGACACTACTGTGTGAAGTAACGTGTATAATTACTACTACTGTGTGGTGTAACGTGTATAAGCGGCACTACTGTGTGGCATAACGTGTATATGGGTACTACTGTATGGTGTAATGTGAATTGGTATTATTCTGTGGCCACTCCCCTTCCCCACGAAGTCACTCCCCTATATTTTGGCATACGTATTACGTGCGCACTGTCCCTATTATGCATGTGGGGTGGCACCAATTCTATTTGTGGCACAGGGCACCAAAATGTGTGGTTACAGCTCTGATTATCATGTTCTACATAGCTGAATCTGAATACATTTTTGACACTGATCAGTAAGCATAACAAGATACATAGGGGTACATTTACTAACATTCGTAATTCCCGAAAATAGGTCAAAGTTCAATCACGAATGACATCGACAGTGTAAAACTGCAACTTTTTGAATTTATTACGATGGATTTACTAAGCTGTCGTATTCGTGTTTTTCTTTTCTTCCGATGTCGATGTCATTCGTTTTTTTTTTTACCTAATTTTACGGCAGTGATTAGCAAAACACTGCCTTTTTTTTTTTACAATCAATCTCGGCCGGATCTGTGTGATCCGTGCTGGGGTTCTTTTTTTTTTTTTTTTTTAATTAAACAATGTAAAATCCCCAAAAAAATTGCGTGGGGTCCCCCCTCCTAAGCATAACCAGCCTCGGGCTCTTTGAGCCGATCCTGGTTGCAGAAATATGGGGAAAAAAATGACAGGGGTTCCCCCATATTTAAGCAACCAGCATCGGGCTCTGCGCCTGGTCCTGGTCCCAAAAATACGGGGGACAAAAAGAGTAGGGGTCCCCCGTATTTTTAAAACCAGCACCGGGCTCCACTAGCTGGACAGATAATGCCACAGCCGGGGGTCACTTTTATATAGTGCCCTGCGGCCGTGGCATCAAAAATCCAACTAGTCACCCCTGGCCGGGGTACCCTGGGGGAGTGGGGACCCCTTCAATCAAGGGGTCCCCCCCCCCCAGCCACCCAAGGGCCAGGGGTGAAGCCCGAGGCTGTCCCCCCCCATCCAATGGGCTGCGGATGGGAGGGCTGATAGCCTTTGTTGTAAAATAAAAGATATTGTTTTTAGTAGCAGTACTACAAGTCCCAGCAAGCCTCCCCCGCATGCTGGTACTTGGAGAACCACAAGTACCAGCATGCGGCGGAAAAACGGGCCCGCTGGTACCTGTAGTACTACCACTAAAAAAATACCCAAAAAAACACAAGACACACACACCGTGAAAGTATAATTTTAATACATACATACACACATACATACATACTTACCTTATGTTCCCACGCAGGTCGGTCCTCTTGTCCAGTAGAATCCAAGGGGTACCTGTTGAAAAAATTATACTCACGAGATCCAGGGGTCCAGGCTCCTCGGGAAATCCAGGGATAATCCACGTACTTGAATAAAACAAAAAAACGGTTGCCCGACCACGAACTGAAAGGTGACCCATGTTTGCACATGGGTCACCTTCCCACGAATGCCAGAAACCCACTTTGCCTTCTGGCTAAGTGGGTTTCTTCAGCCAATCAGGGAGTGCCACGTTGTAGCACTCTCCTGATCAGCTGTGTGCTCCTGTCTTCACTGACAGGCAGCACACGGCAGTGTTACAATGTAGCGCCTATGCGCTACATTGTAACCAATGATGGGAACTTTCTGCCCTGCGGTTGACCTAAAGTGACGTCACCGCTGAGCAGAAAGTTCCCATCATTGGTTACAATGTAGCGCATAGGCGCTACATTGTAACACTGCCGCGTGCTGCCTGTCAGTGAGGACAGGACCACACAGCTGATCAGGAGGGTGCCACAACGTGGCACTCCCTGATTGGCTGAAGAAACCCACTTAGCCAGAAGGCAAAGTGGGTTTCTGGCATTCGTGGGAAGGTGACCCATGTGCAAACATGGGTCACCTTTCAGTTCGTGGTCGGGCAACCGTTTTTTTGTTTTATTCAAGTACGTGGATTATCCCTGGATTTGCCGAGGAGCCTGGACCACTGGATCTGGTGAGTAGAATTTATTCAACAGGTACCCCTTGGATTCTACTGGAGAAGAGGACCGACCTGCGTGGGAACTTAAGGTAAGTATGTATGTATGTGTGTATGTATGTAATAAAATTATACTTTCACGGTGTGTGTGTCTTGTGTTTTTTTGGGTATTTTTTTAGTGGTAGTACTACAGGTACCAGCGGGCCCGTTTTTCCGCCGCATGCTGGTACTTGTGGTTCTCCAAGTACCAGCATGCGGGGGAGGCTTGCTGGGACTTGTAGTACTGCTACTAAAAACAATATCTTTTATTTTACAACAAAGGCTATCAGCCCTCCCATCCGCAGCCCATTGGATGGGGGGGGACAGCCTCGGGCTTCACCCCTGGCCCTTGGGTGGCTGGGGGGGGGGGACCCCTTGATTGAAGGGGTTCCCACTCCCCCAGGGTACCCCGGCCAGGGGTGACTAGTTGGATTTTTGATGCCACGGCCGCAGGGCACTATATAAAAGTGACCCCCGGCTGTGGCATTATCTGTCCAGCTAGTGGAGCCCGGTGCTGGTTTTAAAAATACGGGGGACCCCTACTCTTTTTGTCCCCCGTATTTTTGGGACCAGGACCAGGCGCAGAGCCCGATGCTGGTTGCTTAAATATGGGGGAACCCCTGTCATTTTTTTCACCATATTTCTGCAACCAGGATCGGCTCAAAGAGCCCGAGGCTGGTTATGCTTAGGAGGGGGGACCCTACGCAATTTTTTTTGTAAAAATAAGCACTTTCCCACCCCTTCCCACTGATATACATGCACGGATCTCATGGATCCGTGCATGCCTATCCAAACACGAATAAAAAAAAAAGTTCTGTTTTTTTTTAGCACTTTTTTACGAGTTGTAATTTTTCACGGCAGTGTTTGTTCTTTTTTTGCTTTGCACTTCTTAGTAAATGACCGAGATTCATACTTAAACAGCCGCGTTTTGACCGATGGTGTATTCATTCGTAATTTTTTACCTGAACTAGCAAAAAATTACGAATGCCCTCATCACTGCCGTGATTAGTGTTTAGTAAATGACCGAGATTAACCGAGATGACACTTTGAAGAAAAAACGGCATCTCGGTCAAAATCGGGAGCTTAGTAAATATACCCCATAGAGTACAGTATCCTGTGCTACTAGCTTGCTGCTCTATATACCACAAAACTTCCTGTGCTTGGTGTAGCAAACACATTGAGGTCAGTGCTGTGGACATTATTTAGGACATCTGTCCAGGTGCAGCCAGCGAAACCGATGCAGCAGATAATACTCCCTATAGTTAGAGTTAAAGTTTGTGGTTGTCCCATTCAAATTTCTGACCACATCCTAAAGGTTGCATTGCATTGCAGGCAAATAGAGAGGCAAATGTGACCTTGCTAGGGAAGTATAAATAGGCAGCCTGGTCTATTATAACCTTAAAATATATATCTGCGCAGTAAGTCACAAGCAATTACAGTACATGTCATGGAGTAAACACATTGCCCTTCATTAGAGTTACTAAGCCCAGTTAGATAGCTCAGTTTTACACCTTAGCCAAACCATGTGACCCTGCGTGGCTAGGGGAGATGTAACCACTTAATTGATGAATGTTTTTTTTTGCATGTCATCAATTTTCTTTTTGTTATTATTATTTAATAAAGTTAACAATATTTATTGAAACACTTATTTCATTATTTTAGTTAAAAGAAAATACACCTAGGATGTGCCTAGGGGGTGTCGCAGACATTTGTAGTATTATTTCATTACATTTTATTGCCAGGCACGGATGGGGAGTCCAGCCGGCCCTGGCATACGTGTGCGCGCGCCGTGTTAAGGGTGCGCGGACACTGCAAATGGGGGCGTGTCACGAGTCAGGGGGCGTGGACTCACGACACCCTCCCATATTGCTTAGCAACGGGCGGTGGCGGCAGCTGGGGACAAACCAGAGAGCCAGGAGCTGCGCTAAGCGCAGCATTCCCGGCTCTTTGTGGACCGAACCGTCCCACCAGCCCATCAGCCCTTCTGGCGTTTGCCAGAAGTACCAGATGGCCAGTCCGGCCCCGTTTTTTTGCCATATATTATCCTGTAGTAATCTGACTGCCCCCCTGTTGCACCCAACGCCCCTTTGTCCATACTGTAGGTCACAATTGTAAAAACACCCCCATTCGGCGTCTATATTGAATTTTCCCTGTGTTGCTTTAGACCCCAACCCATAGGGCATAGTTGCCCACCCTCCTGCATTCTGCAGGAGACTCCCTGGAAAAGTAGCAATCTCCCTGACTCCCTGAATAGTCCAGAAATCTCCCTGTTTGCACCTTATCCTCATTATGTAGCTGTTACATTTTTTTGGGGGGGGAAAAGGAAATTTAGAGATATATGCATTCAAATGGGATCATCAGTGCCAGTTCACTGCATTGGTTATATAAGTGATCCTTATGGCTACATGCATTTTAAATAAGGTTTCTCGTGGTCACTTACAGTATATAGAACCTCTTGTAACACAAGACACAAACAAATCCTGTAACGTATCAGTTTCTTTTCTTCAACAGGTAGATCTTATTACCTTTTGGGTTTATTTACATTTGGATGTAACTAATTTTCATGACTCGCCTCTCCGATGTAGCAGTACACGTCCGCGCTGATTGGTGTTACTTTCGCAATCTCCCTGAATTGCTTTTTCAATAGTAGGCAAGTATGCCCTAGGGACAACAGATCCCTCAGTATTAACTTCAGAAATAACCTTCCACTAACTCCCAGTGGCAACGGATGCCTCCTGAGTATCGTTAGTCTGACCCCCCTCGCCCTACGCAGAGCGCAGCTGAGTGTGTCTGAGAGTGAACCAATATCTGCATTCGGAGATCACCATAATAGTGCTTGGGGGGAGATAAAGTTCCCCTCTTTGCACTTTTGTAACTGGCGCATGTGGGTGCAACCAGTGTTGGGCTGGGGCATGTAGGGCCCACCAGGGGAATGCAGTGGTAGGGGCCCATGTTTATGGGTGTGGCCAGTCTACTGAGGGGGTGTGGCCTGCCACCTCATTGGTTTGACTAAACATTAGAGAGTGCAACGTCTGGGCCCATTCATAAATATATACAGTAAATTAATCTGCTGCATGCATGATAATGTACCAGATTAATAACAGCAATGTACTGTAGAAAATACACCATAGTCCAGTATAAGGTAACATATGTATAATGTATAATTCAAGTGCACAGTCTGGAACCTGATCCTTGGAGCAGGAGGTGGGCCCCCAGACAGTGGGGCCCACCGGTGGTTTCGCCTGTACCCCTGTGGGCCAGTCCAAGCCTGGGTGCAACCGTCCCATTGGTTTATCCGAAGGCTGCTTAACTGATGAATTTACTAAGCACTTGAGAGTTTGTGAAGCATTCCAGAACTTGGTCACAGTAGTTCATGTTGTCTTCAGATGGCGTTAGCCATTGTCCTATATGGGTTATGAGTCCACAATATTTTCCGGGAGAGGGATTCGAAGAAGTTCATTGACTCCTACAAGATGAACCCAAGCATCCCTTAAAATAGTCTGTTCTGCTGTGGACATTGCAAAGATCTGATTGGCTAGAGGTTGATCTATTATTGTTGTGGCCACAACAGGCGGCTATGTGTACGTGCAGGAGGCGTAGAAGCCTGATAAGATAAAGGTGCTCTGTCACTAGTCAAATGCGCCCTAGTAATAAAAGTAATTCCATTACGACCGCTCAATTTGCTGCCATTGAACGTTCATGGAGAGACGCAAACATCAGCATTCTTATATCAAGTGTGTTTCTGTTTATTTAGAAAACAAAACTTTGCAGAGACGAACCTGCGGCTTTTATGCAGGATACAAAGTAACACAAAATAAGCATCTGCTCACCCAAGCTTTAACCTGCGCTTTTATAGAAAGATGAACCTGACTATAAATCCTGTTAGTCTATGGCACAAATAATCCAGCAGCCCCTTGTTTTAGAGACGCAGGACTTGGAGGTATTGTATGTTTACAAAACTTTTTGCGGGTTTGACCTTAAAATTGAAAGCAACACTAATAGCGCAGCGTGTTTGCCACTTAGCGTGTCCCCTGTCCTGAGGGCGCCTCAGGCAGTGCTGTAATTTCAGATGCTGAAGCTTAGCTTCGCCGTCCTCGGCAGAGCCGGATCGGGGGGTGCAGGGGACTCTCTACCTCAGGCCCCACTCTGTCAGGGTACCCCCCAGGTTAGAGCACACTGACATTACTGAACTCTTGTGCAGTGCAGAGCAGGAGAGTATGCAGTGTAGAGCAGGAGAGTGTGCAGTGCAGAACAGTAGAGTGTGCAGTGTAGAGCAGGAGAGTGTGCAGTGCAGAGCAGGAGAGTGTGCAGTGCAAATCAGGAGAGTGTGCAGTGCAGAGCAGGAGAGTATGCAGGAGAGTGTGCAGTGTAGAGCAGGAGAGTGTGCAGTGCAGAGCAGGAGAGTGTGCAGTGCAGAGCAGGAAAGTATGCAGGAGAGTGTGTAATGTAGAGCAGGAGAGTGTGCAGTGCAGAGCAGGAGAGTGTGCAGTGTAGAGCAGGAGAGTGTGCAGTGTAGAGCAGGAGAGTGTGCAGTGCAGAGCAGGAGAGTGTGCAGTGTACAGCAGGATAGTGTGCAGTGTAGAGCAGGAGAGTGTGCAGTGTACAGCAGGATAGTGTGCAGTGTAGAGCAGGAGAGTGTGCAGTGCAGAACAGTAAGTGTGCAATGCAAAGCAGGAGAGTGTACAGGCAGAACAGTAGAGTGTGCAGTGTAGAGCAGGATAGTGTGCAGTGCAGAGCAGGAGAGTATGCAGGAGAGTATGCAGTGCAAAGCAGGAAAGTGTGCAGTGCAAAGCAGGAGAGTGTGCAGTGCAGAGCAGTAGAGTGTGCAGTATAGAGCAGGAGAGTGTGCAGTGTAGCGCAGGTGGGTGTGCAGTGTAGAGCAAGTAGAGTGCAGTGCAAAGCAGGACAGTGTGCAGTGCAGAGACACAGGATTATCAGGTTTCATGAACTGCCATGGAGCTTCCTGGCCAGAGATTTTTGTAAGTGACCCAAAAATCTAAGCCCCCCCCCCCCCCCATACACAGCAGGCTAGATTTATGTGTCTGGGTCCTTTGTGACCTGTTATCTGATGAGAGCATCATACTTGGCCAGACCCGCGGCCGCCCACTTACAGAGCACTATATTGGCACTGTATAGTGGGGGCTTGGCCATGATCACATGACCGCAAACGCCAAGCCCCGTGTGCTTTCTCTTGTACTAGCCACGCTCCTATGCCACATCACACCCGCCCGCACCGCCCCCTGCAGCGGAGCATTTGGGACTGGAGAGAGATACACACATAGTCCTGTCCCAGTGTATAAGTAGAATAGAGGCTGCTGCTATTCTTGCATATGACGATAGATGATATATTGTATTTTCCTATGTGTATTTTAAGGTTGTTTAAGTTGTCTTTGTTCCGCTGCAAGAACACCGCCCCCCCACCCCCCTTCTATCACACACTGCTGCAAGAGGGGACTGTGCTGACAAGATGTGGAGGTGCACAGGAGTGGGGGTGGGAATGGCTCTTTTAAGTGCCCAGGGCTCCCCTAGGCCTTAATCCGGCCCTGCCCCTCGGCACAACGTCATGATGTCATGCACTCAGGAAGGGGGGCCAGCTCACAGCGCACTCACGTCCTCTTACAGTGCTGGTTTATAGCGCCTATTTTACCGCAAGACAACAAAATCACTCTAACAATAAACAGACGGATTTTCCTCGTTTCAGGGTTTGATGACTTCATCGTTTGCACAATCCGGGACGACAAGTGCTTACCAGAAAATACCTGTTCTTTCAGATAAAAAGTCTATTTCGGTGCCTGTCACGAAAGAGGAATGGAAAAGCGGACAGAATGAAGATAATACCTGGAGACGCAACTCTGTTAAATGATGTTTGTTTTCTGGTTGAAAATGAGCAATCCATTTCTATATATTTTTTTTAAAAAGAGACGATAGTGTTATCACCTGTTGTGATTACATTCGCAGAATATATACGCGTGAAGGATTATGTGCCACACAGTTCATTACACTGTGAGCGAAAGGACTCGCTCTTTGTCCCTAGTTCTGTATCACTGTACTCACCTAGAAAGCACAAGATAGATCTTTCTGTTATTGTAACAAGAGGCATTATGAATAAAACAATTGCAGATGTCTCTTTTTTTCTTTTTCTCATGATATCCTCTCCTTTGTTTTGTTTGCAAAACCCGCATTCACTATTAGGCGTCAGTCACGGAGACGTAATCACAGCCGAAACGTCTCTCCCTCCAGTGTATGGATACAAAGAATAATATAGGCAATGCATACAGACCCATGGGTCTAAGGGGGCCCAAAGCTGCAAATTCTGCACCCAGGAATGACCACTGGGCCTGCCCGCGCAATGCACTGGTTCACTATGCTCATCTAGTGGCGCCATCATTCTAGTGATATATTCAGAAAGATGGCGGGCGCATAAGCTAACACAGACACTGGCACTGAGGAGGCGGTCCAATTCACAGTGTGTGGTGGAGGGTTGCTGAACTCGGGCTCCACCAGCTTTTAATATGCCCCGATATACGTCCTTACAATGGGCCTGATTCAGATCTGATCGTAGCAGCAAATTTGCTAGCAGTTGGGCAAAACCACGTGCACTGCAGGGGGGGGGGGGGGCAGATGTAACATGTGCAGAGAGAGTTAGATTCGGGTGGGGTGTGTTCAAACTGAAATCTAAATTGCAGTGTAAAAATAAAGCAGCCTGTATATACCATGCACAGAAACAAAATAACCCACCCAAATCTAACTCTCTCTGCACGTTATATCTGCGCCCCTCCCCCGCAGTGCACATGGTTTTGCCCAACTGCTAACAAATTTGCTGCTGCGATCTGTTCTGAGTTAGGCCCAATGTTGGAACGCTCTTTCCTTTCTCTGCCCCGCCAGGTACAAGTCAGTTCCGGTCACTGACTTTGTGACTAAAATCTTGCTGCAACTTCACTCGCTGCATGCGAGTGACACATGTGCAGTGCGAAAACATCGATCGATATGCGTACAACCGCTGCATTCATCCGCAGCTGAATAGCCCCCATGTGTGCCCCTGCTTTCTGGCATTATGTCAGATGCACCACCTGATCTCCCAAAGCACTGACTGCATCGGCTCCCAGGTCTACATCACTCTTTGTTGGATTGGAAGAACGGGTCCTGAAGCTGACTGCAAGCTCCCTGGCTAAGGAGGTGTGTCAAGTGCTTTTAAATTGAAATGGTCAGACAATATTAAAACATCCCCCTTCCCTGGTTCGCGCACTCACAACATGCTGCGGGATTCCTAAATTCCATGCTGGAAGTTGATTGACTTTATCCTTTATCAACCTTTTTTTATATAGTATACAGTATATAGGGGGTCATTCTGACCCGATCGCTCGTTGCAGTTTGTCGCAGCGCAGCGATTGGGTCAGATCTGCGCATGCGCCGGCACCGTAGTGCGCTGGCGCACGGCAGTCGCTGCCTAGCGATCGCCTCTGAGACAGAGGCGGTCGCTGGGCGGGAGGGGGCTGGACAGCGGCGTTAAGCCACCAATTAGGAGGCATGGTCCGGCCAACGCAGGAGTGGCCGGACTGTTGGGGGGGGGGGGCAGGCCGCTGCGGCTGCGTGACAACTCCCGGCCAGCTGCAGGAGCTGCGCTGGGCGGGAGTTACTCCTGAAATACAAAAGCATCGCCGCTGTGCAATGCTTTTGTATTTGTGCAAGGGGGGGGGGGGGGGGCACTGACATGCGGGGCAGACTAGCCCTGTGCTGGGCGTCCCCCCGGGCAGACTAGCCCTGTGCTGGGCGCCCCCCCCGCATGTCAACTCGGAATGACCCCCATAATCTCATGTGGTGTTAGATTGACTGTACCACCTAATTGTGTTTGTTTCTACTAAGTTCTAATGTGCGCATGCCAATTTATTAAGTGTACCACTGAGGTGTGTAAATTCCCAGATTGTGATGTCACTGCCTGCGTGCTAAGAAGAGGGGTGTGTGATGGGGTCGCCTAAAACCAGAATCCATCGCAAAAACCCTGCATAGCGCAGGCACCACAGAGGTTATCAGATATTTCCACACAATTGTGGATTGCGTGCGGGTCTAAACCAGTCCCTGGGGTGTGATATTTAAATGAGGCACACGGCGAAGTAAGTGTAATTATAGGAGTAGTCCCTGATTAGATGGGAGCAGGTGGCACTGGCTATAGAGGGTTCTTTCCCCACAAAAAGGACTTTTCCACATATTGGCCTCGAGCCAAGCCGCACGCACTGCTTTCTCCTTCTGAACATGCGTCTGTGTTACACTGTGTGTGCAGAGTCGGCGTTGCAGTTGGGGGGCACGGGAATCGCGCGGTCTCAGAGATGTCTTGGAAAAATGTTGGGCGTTCCGGAGCAGTGACTGGCAGTTGGCTAAACAGACGCACGGAGATGCTCCGTCTTATGGGCAGTGTTACGGGACTGTCACAGGGGTTCCAATGGATAGGTCAACATTGTCTAAATTGACAGTCAATAGACCGGACCGCTCTTGTCGACATGCATTAAGTCAACGGGAACAAAAAGCTGATAGGTACAAAAGGTCAACTGTGGTTAGGGTCGACGTGTACAAAAGTCGATCTGACAATGGTCGACACATTTTTTGATATTTTTATGTTTTCCAACTTTTGCTTGATTCACTATCCATGTGTATTACGTCTAGGCAGGGGTGTTTTAAGAGAGGAGGCCCTCTCTGCATCAGGGGCCCCCTCCTCTCTGACCGAGGTTTTCTCTCCTCTCTGACCGACGTTTTCTCTCCTCTCTGAGGTTTTCTCTCTTCTCTGACCGAGGTTTAATACTTACCTCTCCCGAGTCCCCCGGTGGCGCCATCCTTCTCCACAGCGGCAATAGAGTCTGAGCACAGACTCTATTGCGCATGCGCAAACCTCCGGGAACGCGGTCTGGTGGCCATTTTCCTGAAGATTTTCCTAATGCACATGCGCAAAACTTTGAAAAAATGGCCACCCTGACACGTTTCCGGAGTTTTCAGCAGGTGCAATAGCGTTTGTTCCCCCTAGTGTTCAGACTCTATCGCGCTGCTGAGAAGGAATGGCTCCGACTGAGGACTCAAGAGAGGTAAGTATTAAACAAATGGGTGCAGTGTGTGTGGGATGGGCCCCGCACACACTGCACCCATTATAGATACGCTAATGCATTAGGAATAGTAACCTGTGGGGAGCGCAGCGGTAGCGGGGTGAGCCACCTTGCCTGTAGTGTGGCAAGCAAAGCGAGCCTGTGAGGGTAGATGTTTCCACTTATTGTGATCACATGATCGTATGATGAAACAAACAAAATGACCCCCCAAAAATGTAAAACAAACTCATGTCAACCATTTCTGTGTCGATCATTGTCATGTCAACCTTTTAACCCTATTGACATTTTGCACCTGTCGATTTTACCTTTTACCTGTTGACCTTTTGTTGCTGTCAACCTGTTTGACCCTGTCGATGCATGTCAGCCATATGGGGTCAACACTGTAGATTTTCCATACCACACCCCACCAGGAAAGGGCTTTGTAGCCACATTTACATAAAGTCACAGTCGAGTTTCCGCAAATATGTGCTGGCATGGATGCCACTGAGTCCGATGTAGAATCAGCCCCATTCTCTGAAGTGGCCCAATCAGCCTCGGCCTATACTTTAATTGTTGTGCTTTTTCTAGTACACTTTTTATCAATGTCTTAAAAGTTGAAATGTATCATAGTGAGGATGCATGGAAAATAGACAGCCCCCTCACTCATTTAAAACATAAATGGGGCTCAACTGAACAGTATTCTCAGAGTGTTCTCATCTCTCTCTCTCTCTCTCTCTCTCTCTCTCCAAGTCTTTCTCTCTCAATGGGGTATATTTACTAAGCTCCCGATTTTGACCGAGATGCCGTTTTTTCATCAAAGTGTCATCTCGGTAAATCTCGGTCATTTACTAAACACTAATCACGGCAGTGATGAGGGCATTCGTAATTTTTTGCTAGTTCAGGTAAAAAATTACGAATGAATACACCATCGGTCAAAACGCGGCTGTTTAAGTATGAATCTCGGTCATTTACTAAGAAGTGCAAAGCAAAAAAACACAAAACACTGCCGTGAAAAATTACAACTCGTAAAAAAGTCCTAAAAAAAAACAGACCTGCTTTTTTTATCCGTGATTTGAGAT
Source organism: Pseudophryne corroboree (assembly GCF_028390025.1). Lineage (NCBI taxonomy): Eukaryota > Metazoa > Chordata > Amphibia > Anura > Myobatrachidae > Pseudophryne > Pseudophryne corroboree. Next base: position 82,995,572 of record NC_086445.1, read on the forward strand.
GCATGCAGGGATCCATGAGATCCGTGCATGTATATCAGTGGGAAGGGGTGTGAAAGTGCTTATTTTTGCTAAAAAAATTGCGTGGGGTCCCCCCTCCTAAGCATAACCAGCCTCGGGCTCTTTGAGCCGATCCTGGTTGCAGAAATATGGGGGAAAAAATGACAGGGGTTCCCCCATATTTAAGCAACCAGCATCGGGCTCTGCGCCTGGTCCTGGTCCCAAAAATACGGGGGACAAAAAGAGTAGGGGTCCCCCGTATTTTTAAAACCAGCACCGGGCTCCACTAGCTGGACAGATAATGCCACAGCCGGGGGTCACTTTTATACAGCGCCCTGCGGCCGTGGCATCAAAAATCCAACTAGTCACCCCTGGCCGGGGTACCCTGGGGGAGTGGGGACCCCTTCAATCAAGGGGTCCCCCCCCCCCAGCCACCCAAGGGCCAGGGGTGAAGCCCGAGGCTGTCCCCCCCCATCCAATGGGCTGCGGATGGGGAGGCTGATAGCCTTTGTTGTAAAAGAAAAGATATTGTTTTTAGTAGCAGTACTACAAGGCCCAGCAAGCCTCCCCCGCATGCTGGTACTTGGAGAACCACAAGTACCAGCATGCGACGGAAAAACGGGCCCGCTGGTACCTGTAGTACTACTACTAAAAAAATACCCAAAAAAAGACAAGACACACACACCGTGAAAGTATAATTTTATTACATACATACACACATACATACATACTTACCTTAAGTTCCCACGCAGGTCGGTCCTCTTCTCCAGTAGAATCCAAGGGGTACCTGTTGAAGAAATTATACTCACGAGATCCAGGGGTCCAGGCTCCTCGGGAAATCCAGGGGTAATCCACGTACTTGACAAAAAAAACAAAACGGTGTCCCGACCACGAACTGAAAGGGGACCCATGTTTGCACATGGGTCACCTTTCCACGAATGCCAGAAAGCCACTTTGACTTCTGTCTAAGTGGGTTTCTGCAGCCAATCAGGGAGTGCCACGTTGTAGCACTCTCCTGATCAGCTGTGTGCTCCTGTACTGAGTGACAGGCAGCACACGGCAGTGTTACAATGTAGCGCCTATGCGCTACATTGTAACCAATGATGGGAACTTTCTGCCCTGCGGTTGACCTAAAGTGACGTCACCGCTGAGCTGAAAGTTCCCATCATTGGTTACAATGTAGCGCATAGGCGCTACATTGTAACACTGCCGTGTGCTGCCTGTCAGTGAAGACAGGAGCACACAGCTGATCAGGAGAGTGCTACAACGTGGCGCACCCTGATTGGCTGAAGAAACCCACTTAGCCAGAAGGCAAAGTGGGTTTCTTGCATTCGGGGAAAGGTGACCCATGTGCAAACATGGGTCCCCTTTCAGTTCGTGGTCGGGACACCGTTTTTTTATTTTTGGCAAGTACGTGGATTAACCCTGGATTTGCCGAGGAGCCTGGACCCCTGGATCTCGTGAGTATAATTTATTCAACAGGTACCCTTGGATTCTACTGGACAAGAGGACCGACCTGCGTGGGAACTTAAGGTAAGTATGTATGTATGTGTGTATGTATGTAATAAAATTATACTTTCACGGTGTGTGTGTCTTGTCTTTTTTTGGGTATTTTTTTAGTAGTAGTACTACAGGTACCAGCGGGCCCGTTTTTCCGTCGCATGCTGGTACTTGTGGTTCTCCAAGTACCAGCATGCGGGGGAGGCTTGCTGGGCCTTGTAGTACTGCTACTAAAAACAATATCTTTTCTTTTACAACAAAGGCTATCAGCCTCCCCATCCGCAGCCCATTGGATGGGGGGGGACAGCCTCGGGCTTCACCCCTGGCCCTTGGGTGGCTGGGGGGGGGGGGACCCCTTGATTGAAGGGGTCCCCACTCCCCCATGGTACCCCGGCCAGGGGTGACTAGTTGGATTTTTGATGCCACGGCCGCAGGGCACTATATAAAAGTGACCCCCGGCTGTGGCATTATCTGTCCAGCTAGTGGAGCCCGGTGCTGGTTTTAAAAATACGGAGGACCCCTACTCTTTTTGTCCCCCGTATTTTTGGGACCAGGACCAGGCGCAGAGCCCGATGCTGGTTGCTTAAATATGGGGGAACCCCTGTCATTTTTCCCCCCATATTTCTGCAACCAGGATCGGCTCAAAGAGCCCGAGGCTGGTTATGCTTAGGAGGGGGGACCCCACGCATTTTTTTTTGGGATTTTACATTGTTTAATTAAAAAAAAAAAAAATAAGAACCCCAGCACGGATCACACAGATCCGGCCGAGATTGATTGTAAAAAAAAACGGCAGTGTTTTGCTAATCACTGCCGTAAAAATAGGTAAAAAAAAACGAATGACATCGACATCGGAAGAAAAGAAAAACCCGAATACGACAGCTTAGTAAATCCATCGTAATCAATTCAAAAAGTTGCAGTTTTACACTGTCGATGTCATTCGTGATTGAACTTTGACCTTTTTTCGGAAATTACGAATCTTAGTAAATTTACCCCAATGTCTCTCCGTGGGGTAAATTTACTAAGATTCGTAATTTCCGAAAAAAGGTCAAAGTTCAATCACGAATGACCGACAGTGTAAAACTGCAACTTTTTGAATTGATTACGATGGATTTACTAAGCTGTCGTATTCGGGTTTTTCTTTTCTTCCGATGTCGATGTCATTCGTGTTTTTTTACCTAATTTTACGGCAGTGATTAGCAAAACACTGCCGTTTTTTTTTACAATCAATCTCGGCCGGATCTGTGTGATCCGTGCTGGGGTTCTTATTTTTTTTTTAATTTAATTAAACAATGTAAAATTAAAAAAAAAAAATGCGTGGGGTCCCCCCTCCTAAGCATAACCAGCCTCGGGCTCTTTGAGCCGATCCTGGTTGCAAAAATAGGGGGGGAAAAATGACAGGGGTTCCCCCATATTTAAGCAACCAGCATCGGGCTCTGCGCCTGGTCCTGGTCCCAAAAATACGGGGGACAAAAAGAGTAGGGGTCCCCCGTATTTTTAAAACCAGCACCGGGCTCCACTAGCTGGACAGATAATGCCACAGCCGGGGGTCACTTTTATACAGCGCCCTGCGGCCGTGGCATCAAAAATCCAACTAGTCACCCCTGGCCGGGGTACCCTGGGGGAGTGGGGACCCCTTCAATCAAGGGGTCCCCCCCCCCCAGCCACCCAAGGGCCAGGGGTGAAGCCCGAGGCTGTCCCCCCCCATCCAATGGGCTGCGGATGGGAGGGCTGATAGCCTTTGTTGTAAAATAAAAGATATTGTTTTTAGTAGCAGTACTACAAGTCCCAGCAAGCCTCCCCCGCATGCTGGTACTTGGAGAACCACAAGTACCAGCATGCGGCGGAAAAACGGGCCCGCTGGTACCTGTAGTACTACCACTAAAAAAATACCCAAAAAAAGACAAGACACACACAACGTGAAAGTATAATTTTATTACATACATACACACATACATACATACTTACCTATGGCCCCACGCAGGTCGGTCCTCTTGTCCAGTAGAATCCAAGGGTACCTGTTGAATAAATTATACTCACGAGATCCAGGGGTCCAGGCTCCTCGGCAAATCCAGGGTTAATCCACGTACTTGTTAAAAATAAAAAAACGGTATCCCGACCACGAACTGAAAGGGGACCCATGTTTGCACATGGGTCACCTTCCCACGAATGCCAGAAACCCACTTTGACTTCTGTCTAAGTGGGTTTCTTCAGCCAGTCAGGGAGTGCCACGTTGTAGCACTCTCCTGATCAGCTGTGTGCTCTTGTCCTCACTGACAGGCAGCACACGGCAGTGTTACAATGTAGCGCCTATGCGCTACATTGTAACCAATGCTGGGAACTTTCTGCCCTGCGGTTGACCTAAAGTGACGTCACCGCTGAGCAGAAAGTTCCCAGCATTGGTTACAATGTAGCGCATAGGCGCTACATTGTAACACTGCCGTGTGCTGCCTGTCAGTGAGGACAAGAGCACACAGCTGATCAGGAGAGTGCTACAACGTGGCACTCCCTGATTGGCTGAAGAAACCCACTTAGACAGAAGTCAAAGTGGGTTTCTGGCATTCGTGGGAAGGTGACCCATGTGCAAACATGGGTCCCCTTTCAGTTCGTGGTCGGGATACCGTTTTTTTATTTTTAACAAGTACGTGGATTAACCCTGGATTTGCCGAGGAGCCTGGACCCCTGGATCTCGTGAGTATAATTTATTCAACAGGTACCCTTGGATTCTACTGGACAAGAGGACCGACCTGCGTGGGGCCATAGGTAAGTATGTATGTATGTGTGTATGTATGTAATAAAATTATACTTTCACGTTGTGTGTGTCTTGTCTTTTTTTGGGTATTTTTTTAGTGGTAGTACTACAGGTACCAGCGGGCCCGTTTTTCCGCCGCATGCTGGTACTTGTGGTTCTCCAAGTACCAGCATGCGGGGGAGGCTTGCTGGGACTTGTAGTACTGCTACTAAAAACAATATCTTTTATTTTACAACAAAGGCTATCAGCCCTCCCATCCGCAGCCCATTGGATGGGGGGGGACAGCCTCGGGCTTCACCCCTGGCCCTTGGGTGGCTGGGGGGGGGGGACCCCTTGATTGAAGGGGTCCCCACTCCCCCAGGGTACCCCGGCCAGGGGTGACTAGTTGGATTTTTGATGCCACGGCCGCAGGGCGCTGTATAAAAGTGACCCCCGGCTGTGGCATTATCTGTCCAGCTAGTGGAGCCCGGTGCTGGTTTTAAAAATACGGGGGACCCCTACTCTTTTTGTCCCCCGTATTTTTGGGACCAGGACCAGGCGCAGAGCCCGATGCTGGTTGCTTAAATATGGGGGAACCCCTGTCATTTTTTTCCCCATATTTCTGCAACCAGGATCGGCTCAAAGAGCCCGAGGCTGGTTATGCTTAGGAGGGGGGACCCCACGCAATTTTTTTAGCAAAAATAAGCACTTTCACACCCCTTCCCACTGATATACATGCACGGATCTCATGGATCCCTGCATGCATCTCAAATCACGGATAAAAAAAGCAGGTCTGTTTTTTTTTAGGACTTTTTTACGAGTTGTAATTTTTCACGGCAGTGTTTTGTGTTTTTTTGCTTTGCACTTCTTAGTAAATGACCGAGATTCATACTTAAACAGCCGCGTTTTGACCGATGGTGTATTCATTCGTAATTTTTTACCTAAACTAGCAAAAAATTACGAATGCCCTCATCACTGCCGTGATTAGTGTTTAGTAAATGACCGAGATTTACCGAGATGACACTTTGATGAAAAAACGGCATCTCGGTCAAAATCGGGAGCTTAGTAAATATACCCCCATGTCTCTTTCTCTACTATATATATCTTGCTCCCCCAACCTAAAACTGTTCTGATGCCCATGATTAAGAGGGAAGTCCAGGTAGAGAACATTTTGCCCCTCCTTGAATAGGTAATGATGGGAAGTATGCACATCTAATATACGGCCCGCCCCTCCCCCCTGGTCTTAAGTGCCCTGGGCCCCCAAAAGTTTTATCCAGCCCTGGAGAATACCATCCTTTCTCATTAACATAGTAGGCGGCTACACCATTATTATTACAATACAAAGTGTGCACTATTTTTAATAATCTGCAGCTAAACTACATTTTACCTTTTTTTAACACTTCTGGAAAATTTTTTATTATAATATTGCATGGCAGGGGGAGGTGGGGGGGGGGGGGGGGGTGTCCTTCTCCTCATAATGGTATCTTCCTCTAAGCCACCAATGGTTTACAGTAATCCGCCCAGGATTTGACCATGAATAGTATATACGGTAATATGGAGGCAAACCGCTGAATAGTATATACAGTAATATGGAGGCAAACTTGATATTTTGTAAATATTTACTATAGACTTTGAGACAAAAAGTGGGATATTGGAAGGTACAATACACCGCTAAAATAAAACTCATTACTGAAGGTGATAACCACTTTTTTTTTTTTTATAATTTTTATTGATGCATCCTAGAATAACATACCTTTACAGTGTGCGAAGAATAAACAAGCATATATGAATACATACAATGAAAATAAAGTTTTTGTTTACAATATTATGTGTCAGTTTGCACATTTGTTATTGCCTACATGTCTTAAAGAAAATGGTACAAGTAAGTAACAGGTGATCTAATAGGGTGTACATTGAATGAATAATATATTTATATTTTTAAATTATTATTATTATTTATTTATTTTTTCTCTATAATTCATCCGTTGATTTGGGTTGAAAATCCCCAGAATTGCCCATTCTGGGGTAAAAGGGACTTATCTGCGCACTAAGTGCCAAAAATACTGAACTACAGTATGGGGCAGGCCCATAAACAATGGTAGGTGTCCACCTCATCTTGATGACATCGTAGGCAGGAGTGGCTTTCACAGGTTCCCATGTGAAACTGTCTGAGTGGAGATAAGTAAGTGTTATGATATGTGTTTAAAAACAATTCCGTATACATGCTAGCCGAGAGTGATTTTTGAGAGAACACTAACGCTTTTTCTAATATTGGCATTGTTAGAGTCGGAAGTGGGTTAACCACTTAGACATACCTCCCGAAATTTCAGCATTATCTATTATAGTTCTCGGAAAAGTGTAATGAATCGATATTGCTTTGCGTTGGGGTATAGGATATGTCAGGAGGGTATCCAGTGTGTTGTCCCAATGTTTTTGTGAGAAATGTTTCAATACATGAGTTACGTAGAATCGTATCTGTATGAATGTTAGTGGGTATGTACTTATCATTGGGTAGTCAGCGGAAAGTTCTTGAATGATAAGGCACGTCCATTATCCGCGGAAACTAAGGACATGATAACCACTTTTATGTGTTAACAGTTACTTATATAGTGCCAGAATACTCTATTGCGTTTTACAGAATCCGTAATAGATGGAGAAAGGGTAATAACAGACAGACAGAGAGGTAAGAGGGTCCTGCTGTTACAAGCTGCGAATGCAGCTTGCATTCTGTTTATGTTCTTATGTTGTGAGTCTGTTGTGTTTCTGATAGCATTCCGGGTTTTCTCATGTACCTGTTTGGGGTACTTTTGCGGACCACCTTTGGTGAGTCTGTGTAACTGCAGCCTGTCTCTTGTATGTATGGCCTGTGTAGTCTCACCTGTTAGATAATTAGGCCATTACCCTGTGTCTGGTTTTCCAGCTGCAGTTCATCTGTATTTCAGGAGGCTTGTCCTTTTCCAGCCATTCTGATTGGGACTTGCTCCCATTATTACTCACCCTGCCCTCTACCAGAGGCCGGATATAGGTTCTTATTCCTGTTTGTACCTGCTTCCGGTCCCTGTCCTATGGTTGTATCTTGAACCTGTGCAGTTAGTGCTATTACATTACTTGTGATACCCAGTCCTGTTTGAATCCTGTTTACCCTGTCCTGACAGAATCCTGAGTACATTACCTGTGTTACTTGAGCTCCTGACTGTGTATGTGAGACCAAGTCTGGAAGTCCATTCAGACAAGCTCCAGTTCCAGCCTTACCTTACCCTGCCTTCAGAGCCGGCCCTACCTAACACGATGCCCTAGGCAAGATTTTGGTTGATGCCCCCTTGCACCACCGCTAGTTCCGACTCTGATCCAGCACCCCTTTCCCAGCACGATCACCCCTCAGCCATAGTAGTCCTTGTTTTTGTGTTCCTACCCCCTACAGTATATTTTAAATAGGAACAGTGCTCACATTTGGTGCACAGGCCTTTTTTTGATGAAAATGCGTCTTATTTGCAATACTATGTGGCTAGATTGCACAAGCAGCTTCTGATGATTAAAATGATATGGGGCATGCCTATATTCTGTGTGCGACTGTGACTGTATCTGCAAACAAAATGCTACATTACAGTGATTTCCACTGTAACGCAGCATTTCATATGCAGATACAGCCGCAGTCACACAGAATATAGGCATGCCACATATCATTTTAATCAGCAGAACCTGCTTGTGCCCCTAGGTACACCAAATGCCCTAGGCATTTGCCTATGCCTAGGACCGGCTCTGCCTGCCTTGCCTAGAATCCAGGGGACTCCTGCAGCTAAGTTATCTTATTATCTGTACCTTGTTTTGCTCTGCCAAGTTCCTTAAGGGACTCACAGTTAAGTTATTCATTGCTTGTATTTAGTTGCTTATACCACCCTATGCATTGTTGCATTCACATACAGTTTATGTTTAGTTTTAACACCATCCTGTGCATTGTTGCACTCACATACATTCTGTCACTAATATCAGTTTGTGTGTCGAGCACTTTATCGTAGTTGCATCCTGTGAGCGTCTCCCTGCACTATACCTTACTCTTGCCCAGCATCCAATAGTCACCTTGTCCATCCATAAGTCCAGGAGGCATCTGAGCACTGGGTGGACCAAATTCACCCTGGAAAGGCTCCTGCTAAAGGTGAAGCCTAGCATTGCAGGAGGCCAAAAGGATTGCTGGGAAAGTGTAATCGTATAAGCGTCACCTGGTGCCGCCTGATACCCCTCGTACAGTGTTGTCCTCGTAACACATATCCAGACTTCTGCGTCACTTAGTCCAGGTATCCTCTCCGGACCATAACACCTACTCACAAGCTTATGATCAATATTTTATACTTTGTGACAGGGGTTAAATACTGTTGACAAGCATTTTACCCAATCACAACGTCATGGATTTACCTTACTGTAATGTCATTGGCACACTGTTTGTTAGCTAGTCTGGGATACTTGCCAGTGTTCCCATTGTTATAATACTGATTTCTAAGTTCAGATTCTTTATTAATGGTGACACACTTAGGGAACAAGAACTCAGCTGTATACAGTGTACACAAGATAAGCATATATGGAATATCTGTAACACACACAAAGGATCAACTAGGAGCATAATACAGGAACAGGAATGAGGAGACAAATGGTCATAGGTAGCCCATGAACTCATATGGCCTGGCAACCATTTCCTTCCATTCAGCAAATGCAGAAAGGAGGAGAAGAGGGGGATTCCAGTTGCCCAGAACTCCACCCCACCAGCCTGATCAACTCCTGCAATCATGACCACAAAAAGGTATGGAACAGAGCTGTTGTGGGATGTCCAGCGGCAGAAGCTTCTCCTACCAAGTCTGCGGTGTCTGTGGATGTGGGCGCTCAATCATCGCTCGGGCCAGAGGGAGCCGGTAAATTTACCCTGATGCCAATGGCCAAGTGTCTTGTGCACGGTAAGAGTCAGTCGAGGCTGCCAGGGGAAAAGCCTGTGCATGTCAGCCCTGTGCTATCATAGCGTGCACTTAGTGGTGACAAAACACAGTACTGTAAGTTAATGTTCAAAAATGTCAAAGTTCTGACATTTATCAACATAAACCAGCAATGGATAACCCAGAGGATGCCGCACCCGCTCAAGGTTCAGAATCACAGTAAATATTTAGAGTATTTCTGCTGTGTACAGTATATTAAGTAAAAAAAACTGAATACTGTTTTGGGAACAATAACCCATGTAACCGTGTTCGTATGTAAAATGTGCCCGCTCAGCACACGTTTGTATGTTTGCTGCAAAAACTAGCCCAGTATTCCTCAAGCTGAACAATCACCAGCGCATTACACAATGATTAGTACAATAGTGGGGCACTAACGCCAACCCTCTTGCCCCAACCCCCCACCACTCTCCCCATTTGACTTCATAACATCATAAAGAGGAAACCGGGACCAGGATGTTAAGTGCTAGGCACATGCCAAGGTTACACCAGTCGGTACTCGGGGCCGCAATCGTCATTCAAGGCAACCTGCGAACCAAACACAGGTGCCACTGCTGCACCCCAGCTTTTATGTCATGCTCATTCACCCCTAGTTATGGTGCAGAGATTGTTTATAGTCTTATTTTACACAGACGGAGGGGGATTTATCAAACCGTGGAGAGAGTGGAAAGAGATAAAGTACCAGCCAATCAGCTCCTGCCATGTCACAGGCTGTGTTTGAAAAATGACAGTTAGGAGCTGGTTGGTTGGTAGTTTTGCCCGCTCCGCTTTATCTCTCTCCAAACTTTGATAAATCTCCCCCAAATAACATCTTTTCTCTTACGTCCTAGAGGATGCTGGGGACTCCATAAGGACCATGGGGTATAGACGGGCTCCGCAGGAGATATGGGCACTATAAAGAACTTTTAGTATGGGTGTGCACTGGCTCCTCCCTCTATGCCCCTCCTCCAGACCTCAGTTAGATTCTGTGCCCAGAGGAGAATGGGTACTCTACAGGGGAGCTCTACGGAGTTTCTCTGATAAAAGAATTTTGTTAGGTTTTTTATTATTTTCAGGGAGCACTGCTGGCAACAGGCTCCCTGCATCGTGGGACTGAGGAGAGAGAAGCAGACCTACTTACATGATAGGCTCTGCTTCTTAGGCTACTGGACACCATTAGCTCCAGAGGGATCGGAACGCAGGTAGCCCCCTGCCGTTCGTCTCAGAGCCGCGCCGCCGTCCTCCTCGCAGAGCCGGAAGATAGAAGCCGGGTGAGTATAAGAAGAAAGAAGACGTCTAAGGCGGCAGAAGACTTCTGATCTTCACTGAGGTAAGCACGCAGCGGTAACGCTGTGCGCCATTGCTCCCACACGTTACACACACGGCAGGCACTGATGGGTGCAGGGCGCAGGGAGGATGCCCTGGGCAGCAATATATACTTCTTTTCTTGGCATGATAAACACATATGGGCTGCGGAGTCAGTGAATATGTTTACCCCCGCCATTATTTGTAAATTTGAGCGGGACCGAAGCCTGCCACTAGAGGGGGCGGAGCTTGGTCGCACAGCACTAACCAGCGCCATTTTCTCCACAGTGTGCTGAAGGAAGCTGTCTCCCCGGACTCTCCCCTGCAGATACAGGGCTGAAAAAGAGGGAGGGGGGGGGGGGGGGGGGGCACATTTTGGCGCAGTGAGTGTATTACACGATTGACATATTATAAAAGCGCTATATCTGGGAATTGTTTCCAGTGTCAGTTGGCGCTTGGTGTGTGCTGGCATACTGTCTCTCTCAGTCTCTCCAAAGGGCCTTGTTGGGGACCTGTCCCCTTATAGATAGATCCCTGTGTGTGTGAGGGTGTCCGTACGCGTGTGTCGACATGTCTGAAGCGGAAGGCTCATCCAAGGAGGAGGTGGAGCAGATGATTGTGGTGTCTCCGTCGGCAAAACACAGACTCATGATTGGTATGTTATGTGGAATATTTTAAATGCTAATGTGACCTTATTACATAAGAGAATGGACAAAGCTGAGTCCAAGGAAACAGCAGAGAGTCAATCCGCGGAATTGGCTGGGTCACAGGGCCCGTCAGGGTCTCAAAAGCGTCCCTTATCACAAATAGTAGACACTGACACCGACACGGATTCTGACTCCAGTGTCGACTATGATGAGGCAAGGTTGCACCCTAAGGTGACCAAAAGTATTCATTATGTGATTGTGGCAATAAAAGATGTTTTGCATATTACAGATGACCCCTCTGTTCCTGACACGAGGGTACACATGTTTAATGGAAAAAATGAACGGATTGTTTGAAAAAGCTTGGGAAACTCCAGACAAAAAACTGCAGATTCCCAAGAGGATCCTTTCCCTGCAAAGGACAGGGTACGTTGGGAATCCTCGCCCAGGGTGGACAAGGCATTAACACGTCTGTCCAAAAAGGTGGCGCTACCGTCTCCAGACACCGCGGCCCTTAAGGATCCTGCGGATCGTAGACAGCAGACTACCTTAAAGTCTATTTATGCACATACAGGGGCTTTACTCAGGCCGGCAATAGCATCGGCATGGGTCTATAGCGCTGTTGCAGCATGGACAGATATCTTGTTGGCTGACATGGATACCCTGGGCAAGGATACCGTTGTCCTGACTTTAGGCCACATTAAGGACGCAGTCTTGTATATGAGAGACGCTCAAAGAGATGTGGGGCGGCTTGGTTCCAGAGCCAACGCCATGGCGGTTTCGGCAAGGCGAGCTCTTTGGACCCGCCAATGGTCGGGTGATGCCGACTCAAAAAAGTATATGGAGGTTTTACCTTACAAGGGTGAAGTTTTATTTGGGGATGGTCTCGCGGACCTGGTTTCCACAGCTTTCACGGGTAAATCTACATTTTTGCCTTTTGTTCCCCCACAGCAAAAGAAAACCCCACAATATCAGATGCAGTCCTTTCGGTCGCATAAGTCCAGAAGAGGTCGGGGCTCCTCTTTCCTCGCCAGAGGTAAGGGTAGAGGTAAGAGAACACCTGCTTCGGCTAGTTCCCAGGAGCAGATGTCCTCCCTGGCTTCTGCTAAATCCACCGCATGACGATGGGGCTCCACGGAGGAAGTCCGCACCAGTGGGGGCACGTCTTCGACTCTTCAGCCAGGTCTGGAGCCTATCGGGCGTGGATCCTTGGGCGTTGGAAATTGTGTCCCAAGGTTACAAACTGGAGTTCGAAGAGGTGCCCCCTCGCCGATTTCTCAAGTCGGCTTTGCCAACTTCTTCCCCGGAGAGGGGAGTGGTATTAGATGCAATTCAAAAGCTGTGTCAACAGCAAGTGATTTTCAAGGTTCCCCTAGGCCAACAGGGAAAGGGGTACTATTCAACAATGTTTGTGGTTCCGAAGCCGGATGGTTCGGTCAGACCAATTTTGAATCTAAAATCACTAAACCTTTACTTGAAAAAGTTCAAATTCAAGATGGAATCACTCCGGACTGTGATATCCAGTCTGGAAGCAGGGGATTTTATAGTGTCACTGGACATGAAGGATGCCTACCTTCATGTCCCCATATTTCCTCTTTATCAAGAATACCTACGTTTCGTGGTACAAGACTGTCATTACCAGTTTCAGACGTTGCCGTTTGGGCTTTCCACGGCCCCGAGGATTTTCACCAAGGTAATGGCAGAAATGATGGTGCTCCTGCGCAAGTAGGGTGTCACAATTATCCCGTACTTGGACAATCTCCTGATAAAGGCGAGATCAAGGGATCAATTGCTGAAATAGAAAAAGCCCAGGACATCCAGAGCATGGTCAGGGACCTGCTAAAACCTAAAAGAGTGTCGGTGCATCAATGCACTCGTGTTCTGGGAAAAATGGTGGCAGCCTACGAGGCCATTCCCTTCGGCAGGTTCCATTTGAGGACGTTTCAGTGGGACCTTCTCGACAAATGGTCGGGGTCCCATCTACACCTTCATCAAAAGATAAGCCTGTCCCCCAGGGCCAGGGTGTCTCTCCTGTGGTGGCTGCAGAGTGCTCACCTTCTAGAGGGTCGCAGGTTCGGCGTTCAGGACTGGGTTCTGGAGACCACGGACGCGAGCCTCCGAGGATGGGGAGCAGTCACAAAAGGAAGACATTTTCAGATATGGTCAAGCCAGGAGGCTTGTCTACACATCAACGTACTGGAATTGAGGGCCATATACAATGGCCTTCGACAAGCGGAGTATCTTCTTCGCGACCTACCAGTTCTGATTCAATCAGACAACATCACAGCAGTGGCTCATGTAAACCGCCAAGGCGGGACAAGGAGCAGAGTGGCTATGGCGGAAGCCACAAGAATTCTGCGCTGGGCAGAAAATCACGAAAGTGTTCTGTCAGCAGTCTTCATACCGGGAGTGGACAACTGGGAAGCAGACTTCCTCAGCAGACACGATCTCCATCCAGGAGAGTGGGGACTTCATCAAGAGGTCTTTGCAGAGATCGCAAGTCTTTGGGGACTTCCTCAAATAGACATGATGGCGTCACGCCTCAAGAAAAAGCTTCGGAGGTATTGTGCCAGGTCAAGGGACCCTCAGGCAGTAGCGGTAGATGCCCTAGTGACACCATGGGTGTTTCAGTCGGTCTATGTGTTCCCTGCTCTTCCTCTCATCTCAAAAGTGTTGAGAATCATAAGACGAAACAGAGTACAAGCAATACTCGTGGTTCCAGATTGGCCTCGAAGGGCCTGGTATTCGGATCTTCAGGAAATGCTCACGGAAGATCCGTGGCCTCTTCCTCTCAGGGAAGAACTGTTACAGCAGGGGCCTTGCATGTTCCAAGACTTACCGTGGTTGCGTTTGACGGCATGGCGGTTGAACACCGGATCCTAGCAGAGAGAGGTATTCCAGAGGAAGTTATCCCTACTCTGATAAAGGCTAGGAAGGAGGTAACGGCAAAGCATTATCACCGTATCTGGAGGAAATATGTATCTTGGTGTGAAACCAAGAATGCTCCTACGGAAGATTTCCATCTGGGACGTTTTCTCCACTTCCTACAGATGGGAGTGGATATGGGCCTAAAATTAGGCTAAATTAAATACAGATTTCGGCCCTATCTATATTTAAAAAAAAATAAAATTGGCTTCTCTCCCAGAAGTCCAAACTTTCGTGAAGGGAGTGCTGCACATCCAGCCTCCTTTTGTGCCACCAGTGGCGCCATGGGACCTTAACGTGGTGTTAAAGTTCCTTAAGTCACACTGGTTTGAACCTCTTCAAACGGTGGAATTAAAATTTCTCACCTGGAAGGTGGTTATGTTATTAGCCTTGGCGGGTGTCGGAGTTAGCGGCCTTGTCTCACAAGAGCCCCTACTTGATTTTTGATGTGGATAGAGCAGAGTTGAGGACTCGTCCTCAATTTCTGCCTAAGGTGGTCTCTTCTTTTCATTTGAACCAACCTATTGTGGTGCCTGTGGCTACGGGTGACTTGGAGGACTCCAAGTCCCTGGATGTGGTCAGGGCCTTGAAAATTTACGTAGCCAGGACAGCTAGGGTTAAGAAAACAGAGGCTCTGTTTGTCCTATATGCAGCCAGCAAGGTTGGCGCACCTGCTTCTAAGCAGACTTTTGCTCGCTGGATCTGTAACACGATTCAGCAGGCTCATTCTACGGCTGGATTGCCGGTACCAAATTCGGTAAAGGCCCATTCCACTAGGAAGGTGGGCTCTTCTTGGGCGGCTGCCCGAGGCGTCTCGGCATTACAGTTGTGCCGAGCAGCTACTTGGTTGGGTTCAAACACTTTTGCAAAATTCTACAAGTTTGATACCCTGGCTGATGAGGACCTCGCGTTTGCTCAATCGGTGCTGCAGAGTCATCCGCACTCTCCCGCCCGTTTGGAGCTTTGGTATAAATCCCATGGTCCTTACGGAGTCCCCAGCATCCTCTAGGATGTAAGAGAAAATAAGATTTTAAACCTACCGGTAAATCTTTTTCTCCTAGTCCGTAGAGGATGCTGGGCGCCCGTCCCAGTGCGGACTAAATCTGCAAGACTTGTATATAGTTGTGGCTTACATAAGGGTTATGTTACAGTTAAGATCGGTCTTTGACTGATACTGTTTTTTGTTCATACTGTTAATTAACTGGTTGCGTATATTCTAGGTTATACGGTGTGATTGGTGTGGCTGGTATGAATCTTGCCCTTAGATTTACAAAATCCTTTCCTCGTATTGTCCATCTCCTCTGGGCACAGTTTCTCTAACTGAGGTCTGGAGGAGGGGCATAGAGGGAGGAGCCAGTGCACACCCATACTAAAAGTTCTTTAGAGTGCCCATATCTCCTGCGGAGCCCATCTATACCCCATGGTTCTTACAGAGTCCCAAGCATCCTCTACGGACTAGGAGAAAAAGATTTACCGGTAGGTTTAAAATCTTATTTTTTCACCCAAATAATAATGCAGTGTGGCTTAAATTATCATAATATAGTTTCTACCAAATTTGGATAGCTGTAGTTCCTATTATTTTACTACTGTCTGTATTCAAATGGTGATATAAATTTGTCTGTTATAAAGGGGGACATGTACTAAGCAGTGATAAAAGTGGAGAAGGGAACCAGTGGAGAAGTTGCCCATGTCAACCAATCAGCTGCTCTGTATACTTTTAAAGTATGCAAATTAGAAATGTTACATCAATGCTGATTGGTTGCCTTGGGCAACTTCTCCACTGGCTCACTTCTCCACTTTTATCACTGCTTAGTACATGTACCCCAAAGCCTCATTTTCTCTGAAATAAATACCACGGTATCTATGGCTGTGACATCTTTTATCATACGTCATACCGCCTGGGACAAATGGGGGGAGATTTATCAACGCTTGGAGAGTATAATCTACCAAGAGATAAAGTGGAGAGAGAGAAAGGGGTCTATGTACTAAGCCTTGGATGGAGATAAAGTGGATGAAGATAAAGTACCAGCCAATCAGCTCCTAACTGTCATGTTACAGGCTGTGTTTGAAAAATGACGGAGGCTGATTGGTTGGTAATTTATCTCTCTTCGCAATCTCTCTCTCCAAGCTTTGATACATCTCCCCCTAATTAAGTTAATTTTTTAGTCTACTCAAAACCACAATATAATTGGATGAAATTATTTTAATACACTTTATGCTAATTGGGAAATTAAACTGTCTTGTAATCACATACAATTCACTAAAATACTGCTCAATGTGAGGCTTATTTTTCTTTTTTTGTTAAATATAAATTAACTTGATATCAATTACAATAATGCATATATATAAAAGTAAAAGCTGAAAAACATAGCAACAGTAGATGTCCATGTTTAGTGGAAAAAGGAGTAAATGGGCAATTTGTTGTGCTAGGAAATTATGTTTTTCCATAGAACTGATTAGCATTTTTCTACAAATTGGTAGTTAATGGAATGCTAATAAATGTATTTGTGGATTTCAGAATTTTGGAACTGAATTTGGTGAATAGTTACAAATTGTACTTTGAAAGAATCACTAACTCAGACACATGATAGAACACAGCGCCCTCTACTGTTCACCTCTGATAATGTCTGTTATATAGTCTTTATTAGCAAGAGGAATAGAAAATAACTGTACAAATGACTTTATTTAAAATGTATTGTTCCAAAACCACAAAATACATAAATGATCATTTACATAAAATAAGATCTGAATATATTAGTATTACCATTGAGAAACATTTAGGGGGATATTCAATTGTTTGAAAAGTCAGTTGGGTGTCTGTTTTTTGCTATCTAATAGACAGGGAAAAAAAGACACCCAACCGACTTTTCAAACATTTGAATTCCCCCCTTAGAATCCCAGGCAGGCGGCTACACATCTCCTTATTCCAGTTTTGGTAGGTGCATGCATAGTAATAGATTTTATTTTCCTATTTCCAATGTAATATTTGGGTACTTCTCTTTGATTATTACTTATGTAATTTCATATGGAGATTTCTTTTCCTATCTTTTTTCTTTTTATCCTTTGTACTTTCTACATTTATGTTGTATAATATTTTGCTACCGTTTACTTCTGTAAGCATTTTCGCACAGTGGGCGATCTGGTCCAAACTGCGCATGCGTATGCACCGGAACGCGCAGGCGTGTCAGACAGCTACAACGGGCATCGCCGGTCAGCGACGGTAAGATGCGAAGGATCCATTCGCACGGGCGCTCGCAAAGGTGATTGACAGGAAGAGGCCATTTGTGGGTGGCAGCTGACCGTTTACAGGGAGTGACCGGAAAAAGCAGGCGTGCCAAAGCATTTTCAGGGAGGGTGTCTGACGTCAGCTCCGGCCCAAATCAGCAGGATTCTATAGCACTTGAAGAGTAAGTACTGGGCTGCACAAACTGATTTTTAGCAGCTCTGCTAACACAAAGGAAGGCACACTTGTGCAGCGAAAATACACTCCCCCTGTAGGCGACTATCTGATCGCAGGGCTGCAAAAAACGCAGCCCATCTATCAGATCTGAATTAATTACCCCCTTAGTTCTGTGCGGGGTTTTTTTTTCCATCATAGCAAGATATGTGTCTTTTTATATTCTTTTATCTAGTCCTTTCATAAGTATTTTTTTCCATGCTTTCTTAAGGAAAAAAATACATGTTTATAGCCATTCTCTAATCTCTTCAGTTACAAAAATCTACTTTTCTGATAAGAGTTGTTGTTTCAATTAAGAAAAAAATGCATAAAAAATAATTATACTCTGTATTCTTTAAATATACAGTAAGGACCCAAATGTATTAAGCCTTAAAAAGTGATAAAGTAGCAGTCAATCAGCTCCTAACTGCCATGTTACAGGCTGTGTTTGAAAAATGACAGATAGGAGCTGGTTGGTTGATGCTTTAACACTCCTTGGGTCTTTGTACTAAGCCTTGAAGAGAGATAAAGTGGAGAGAGATAAAGTGGAGAGAGATAAAGTCCCAGCCAACCAGCACCTAACTGACATTTTTCAAACACAGCCTGTAACATGACAGTTAGGAACTGATTGGCTGGGACTTTATGTCCATCCACTTTATCTCCATCCAAGGCTTAGCACATAGACCCTGACAGTGGCATAAGTTCGTCCCAGTTGCCCGGAGGCAAGATAAATATTGGTGCCCCCCTATTTCCTATATCAAGATAAGTGTGTGTGAAGAGTGTCCTTAAAAAAGGCCTTAAATTTGCACCTTCAAATAGGTGCGATAAGTTTAATGTGTATGTAGACGTTGAGAAGTTCATCAGACGCCTTACCTTAAAAAGATTCTTTGAGGAAATGCCTAGCAGCCAGGATCATAATTATGAGGAGGGAGAAGTAAGATTGAAAAAGAAATCTACATTCTACCCAAAGCATAAGAAAGGTAGTTTTATTGAGGCATTCGAGAGATCGGTAAAAAAAGATTTGGAAAATACCACCCTAAAGCCGAATAGAAAAACTGATTTGACTAAGGATGAACGCGAGGCTATTAAAACTTTTAAGATAACAAAGAGATCGTGATCAAGCCCGCAGACAAGGGGGGAGTGTAGTAGTCATGGATGTTGAGTCATAAAATGAAGAAGTGTACAGACAGCTATCTGACTGTTTGACCTACAAAAAATTAAAAGGGAATCCAGGGAAAGGCATTGGTGATAAATTAAAAACCTTTTTATCATTGTATATGTCTGTGGGTGTAATTTCGGAAGTGGATAGTGCTTTTATTACTATTGAGGACCCTTCCATTCCAGTGTTATACGTCCTCCCTAAGATCCACAAAGACAAGGAGAGACCACCTGGGCGTCCCATAGTGGCTGGAACCAATGCAAGCCTATCTAATTTATCATTATATATAGATCAAATGCTCCAACCCATTGTTAAGTCGACGAGGTCATATATGAAAGACACTATTAATACTATCAATAATCTTATGACGGTGGATTGGAAACCAGGTTTCTTGTTAGTAACCGATGAAGTTACCTCGCTATACACTATAATAAACCATGATCAGGGTTTGGCAGCGACTAGATATTTCCTTGAAGCATTGGAAATGACCAATGAAAAAAGAGATTTTGTGTTGGATAGGATCTCACTTATTCTTAGAAATAACTTTTTTCTGGTACGATAATTCATTTTATTTGCAGTTAACAGGGACCGCTATGGGCACCAGACTGGCACAGAGTTATGCCAACCTATTCATGGCACACTGGGAGGAGTTAAACGTTTGGAGTGGCCATGAGTACTGTGCCAGTCTGGTGTCCTGGGTCAGGTATATCGATGATATACTCTTTATATGGGGAGGAGATAGAGCCTCTTTGGATGCTTTTTGTCTTTATCTTAATGACAATCAGTCTAATATAAAGCTCACGTTTAATATTAGTGAGAAGGAGGTGAACTTTCTGGATTTGCATATTTATATAGAAGAGTTTAAGATTAAGACGAGCAACTATGTTAAGGCGACAGACTGTAATTCATTCATAGAATCTACAAGTAACCATCACGTAAATTGGATACAAAGTATACCAATGAGTCAATTTCAAAGAATTCGATGTAACTGTACGGATATGGATACATACCATCACCATGCCCTAACATTGAGTAATCAATTTAAAGAAAAGGGATACAATGGTAACATGGTAGCAAAGGCCATGAAATGCGGGGCAGATATGAATCGTGATGATATGCTAAGGAAGGAATGTAAAACAATAAGACAATCTAACGGTATTCCCTTTATTACTTACTATAACAGCCAGTATAGGCAAATAGAAAAAATAATTAGGAAGCATTGGTGTATCCTTGAACGGGACCCATTGCTTACTAAGTATATATCCAAAAACCCTTCTTTTACCTATCGATGTGCTAATAGTATCAAGGATGAAATAGTTAGGAGTATGATAATGCCAAATAAAATGACCACTAGAATAAAGTCAAAAGGTTTTTTCCGCTGTGGCACATGTATTTATGTGTAAAGCATGTAAGAGCATGAACAGTAAGATTACAGAGTATAGGTCTGCTCAAAATAATAAGATCCATCAAATTAGAGACTTTATCACATGCGACACAGCTAATTGTGTTTATCTATTGGAATGCTCTTGCGGTTCGCAATACGTGGGACGAACTACACGCCCACTAAAAATACGGATGGCAGAGCATGTGCGGAATGTGAAGAAAGGGCTAGATAGCCACAATGTCTCAGCGCATTTCAAATTTAAGCATGATTGTAATATTAAACAATTGACCAGTTTCTGTGGGATTATGCATATTAAATCTGACTGGCGTAGGAATAATGGGGAAGTAAAATTAGCACAGGCCGAAATGAGAAAAATCTATGAGTTACAAACACTGGTACCTCGTGGTCTCAATGTTGAATTTGAGACCAAATGGTTCCTATAGGCACAAATACTGATGTCAATAATAGAGCAATGTGCTGCATGTTCCCTATAAATTGTGGTGATTAATGAAAGTATGTTGATTCACTAATTGAAATGTATATTTGATATGCTGGTCTAAGAAATATTGAGTGATTATGAATATTAATTAATTATAGGTGGAATGTATAACTGTATAATGTAAGATTATGATGTTTGTCTTTCTGTTCTTTCTCTTATGGCACCAATGGGCTACGATAATAAGAGTTATTACGCTACATCTGTACACTGTACACTCCTGATATTAAAGAGCGATGCATTCCACTGCCTCCGGGACCGCTTCCGTATTTGCGTTCCAAAGACAGGAAATACGTCATCGCCACTTCCGGTCCCGCCGGAGCTCCGAATAGACGGAGCTTGTGAATCGCAGGGGGAAGGAGGAGACTCCCCGAGATGTGTGGAATCCCTAATCGTTAATGTGGGAGGACTAGTTTGAGAAAAATTAGCTCATTGTGATCTATACATTATGGAAACACGATGGACGGAAATACGTGTGGTTGCTATGGCAACCGAGGACACTTTATGTTGCTGGATCCCGCAAAGCAGCATGGGAATGAAGTTGTTGCATTGTGGGAAAAAGTTGGAGGGAATACGTGGTCTTCAAACAGATGGAATATGCTAGTTAGGATACTTATTGTCTAGGTAGCTTTGGGATTTACGGGTCCAGTGCACATTTTGGATTTTACTCAATTTATGTAAAATGGAATTTTAAGAAGTTTTGCAGTGTTTTAAGAAATATGGATAGGCTGATTCTGATATGTATGAAATTCCCTCCTCTATAATGATGGAAGTTTATTGTTATGTTTATGTGTATATGGCTTTTTTAAATGAATTAATTCTGGTTGGTTAATTGATGACATGTGACCAAACCAGGGGGGATAAAATGACCGGCAGGGTCCATTACTATCCCACACCTTGAAGAAGGAACATCCGGTTCCGAAACGCGTCGGTGAAATTTGGCACTTTCCATAGGTCAGACAGAGTCACTCATCGGGAGAAATTGGTAAAGGGCTTGTATGCCATTTTTTGGGATATATAACCTTTTCTCAATCTATACCATCCGTGATTTTCCCCCTCCCCCTTTTTTTTCCCCATCTGAGGGGTGTGTGGTGTAGTAGACCCTGCCAACTAAGATTATTTCTGGTGTTTGTGGCCTATAGCATAGTGGAAATATTTTATATATTTTTTATATTTTTATGTAAATAAATTGCTTTATACCCAATATTGCATGGACTTTCTCGTTGGTGTGCTCCATTAATCCTGGAAAGAGAACAGCTGGACTGGTTCCAGTCCTGTCTTGGGGAAGGAGTGCAAGAAAGATACCTTTTGATGCATATAGGGCAGTGGTTCCCAAACTGTGTGCCGTGGCACCCTGGGGTGCCGCGGGACACTTGCAGGGGTGCCTCAGGTTGGTGGTCAAGGACCAATTCAAACTATTTATTGTCAATTTAATAGGCAAAACCAGTGCTGATGGCTTCCAGTTATAAAATATGTGGACAAACAGAAGCAAATCTTGTCCCTCACCACATAACTGACCCTAAGGATGACATATAAACATAATTTACTTAATCTAATATTTTTTTCTAAATTTCTCAATAAGAAACTTGTGGCCTAGGGGTGCCGTGAAAAAAAAATCTGACACTCCAGGGTGCCGTGACTCACAAAAGTTTGGGAACCACTGATATAGGGCATTTACCAAAGGTAAGCCATATACCAATAAGTTAAGAAGAAGATTGCTTTCATGTTATGAACTTTGAAGATTTTAAAGAAACCTTGATGTGCACATAGGGCACTGCCCAAAGGTCAGTTGAGGACAATCAGCGTGAATAGATATACATACGAATATATTTAATGTATGAATATATTCCTCTTTGTTTTCTTCTCTGAGGATTGACAGTGTTGAAGTCCGACAGAAAGGGATTCGTACATACGTATAATAACAGTGCTTGGGAGCCGTCCTATTTTTGGGTGTGTGTGTGCGTGCGCGCGTGCGTGTGTGTGTGTGTAACAGCAGACACTTTACTGATGGAGTTATTTGCTCCTGTAGAGGAAGCATGAGAATGCTAACTATATGAAGTTATGTGTAATTGTCAGAGAAATATCTTCATATAGTTAAAATTCTCATATTTCCTATACAGGCGCAAACAGCTTCATCAGTAAGGTGACTGCTTCCAGTGTAATAGGTTGTGGTTTCTAATCCTGGGTGTGACACTTGTAAAATGTGTATAATAAAGAGGGTGTGATTTGTAAGGTGCAGGGCCACTGAAAAGATAGCGGCAGCTATCAATTAACTTAATTCACTGGTGTCACAGAATGGGAGGAGAGGTGCCCCCCTTCCGAGCAGAAGCCCGGCGGCCGATGACTCCGTTGCCTCCCAGAGTTCTGCCTCTGGACCCTGAGTACATCTGGCCCTACAACTAGAAAGAGGTATTTGTGCATTTTTTGAGGACTGTTTGCAGAGTTTTTTTCCCCCAAAATCACAATATCAACAAACCAATCGGCAAAATTATGTTGTCCCATAAAGCACAAATAAGCAACTATACAACAAAACATGGACATATCCTCTCTCTGTGTGCTGAAAGAAGTGTCACTGAAATAGTGCAGTGTCTAGTTGGCTTTTTGTTCATCCTATTTTGATTCTGCCCTACGTAAGGTCAATGACTCTTTCAAAAATAAGGAAAACATGGATCCCAGCCCAGCGCACATCCTGCTGATGAAGCAGTTCTGCTGCTGAAACACTGATAGCAGCTTTCATGATGTCTGCAGTTTGTTATCCCCCATTTGTTGCCACATTTAAATATCAAACAGGGGTCCCAGGGTCAGTAGACCAGAAGAGATGTGAAAATATGCTGTTATGTTCTTACATGCCATAGTCACCAATCTTACAGAAAAGCATAGGAAAATCTTTGTATAACTGTATAAATGATCATGTACCAGCTGCTTTCCATAAGCCAGTGTACTTGCCTTGGCTGCATCTGATTTACTTGCCTCGGTGCAAGCAACTTCAAATGAAGAGGGAGATGTATCAAAGCTTGGAGGGAGATAAAGTCCAGAGAGATAAAAGTACCAACCAACCAGCTTCTGTCATTTTTCAAACTTGATTGGTATTTTATCTCTCTCCACTTTATCTCCAAGTTTTGAGTGGCGGCGGAGAGGTTGTTGGGCTGTGGGGGGGGGGGGGGTAGTATTAGGGTTAAGGGAGAGATACTTACCCGAACTCTGCTCCGGAGAATCGGAGGTCTGACCTTGAAGTGGCAGACACATGACCGTTGGGACCCGGAAGACACTGCTGGAGCCGCTGCAGCCACTAGAGGGTAAGTCACGTGGGACCACCTAGGATGATATGTCGACATTCTAACATGTCGACATTTCAGCACTGTCTACATGATGAATGTTGACATTTCGTACCCAACCCATCTTCCTATTGGTAGTGATAGATTTTCGGGGCCGGCGCCATGCCTATTTGACCCACAGCCTTGCTTCTGCCTAGCAGGCTGTCTGGAACGGCATCTAGCAGCCAGTAGCGCTGCAGCAGTGCACCAGCACTCATGCTGCGTTCGCTTGGAGCATCCGCTGGCTTGCAGTTGCCTAGAACGTCTCTCTGTGGCCCTTAAACTGCCATAGTGCCAACTGGAGTGTCCTTAGGTGCTCTGGGCAGTCAACTGCTTCCTCACCACAGTGGCTTGACCCTCATTGTGATGACATGACATAACATGTTTGGTGGGCAGGTGCATCACAGGGTGATGAATCACTCTCTGCTATAGCCTTGCCAAATTTGCTTTGTCCTGTTGTATGAAAGAGCTGCAACAATAATATTAATTAATCAACCCCATTGCTCAAGAGTCGAAACCGTGCAAAACTTTATTTTATTGTGTGTTGTTGACTTGTTCAAGATGGACTGATAAGTCACGCATCCACATTGGGTCACAATTGTGGTTGGCTGGCAAGCCCATTCTTTGATGCACCGATTGTCAACATCATAGAAAAAAATTTGAGCATATTTTGGTGCATCACCTGCTTCAGGGATAAGCGAACCAATGCGGTGGTAGAAAGTGTAATGGATTTTAAAATTGTAAATGCCGCCAGCAATTTAATCATCGGGGTCTGCTTCTGAGCTGATCATGGCAAGTGACTCTTTAAGGTGCACTTCAGAGCTGATCCTGGCCAATGACTCATCAAGGTGTGCTTCAGGGCTGATCATTGCGAGTGACTCATCAAGGTGTGATTAAGAGCTGATCCTGGCAAGTGACTCATCAAGGTATGCTTCAAAGCTGATCATGGTGAGTGATTCAACAAGTTGTTCTTCAGAGCTGATCATGACGAGTGTCTCATTAAGGTATGCTTCCAACCTGATCCTGATGAGGGACTCATCAAGGTGTGCTTCATAGCTGATCCTGGCCAATGACTCATCAAGGTGTGCTTCTGAGCTGATCCTGGCGAGTGACTCATCAACGTGTGCTTCAGAGCTAATCATAGTGAGTGACTTATCAAGGTGTTCTTCAGAGCTGATCATGGCGAGTGTCTCATCAAGGTGTGGTTCCGAGCTGATCCTGGCCAATGACTCATCAAATTGTGCTTCAGTGCTAATCATGGTGAGTGACTCATCAAGGTGTGCTTCAGAGCTGATCATGGTGAGTGAGTCATCAAGGTGTTCTTCAGAGCCGATCATGGCGAGTGTCTCAACTAGGTATGCTTCTGAGCTGATCCTGACTAGGTATTCATCAAGGTGTGCTTTAGAGCTGAACATGGTGAGTGACACATCAAGGTGTTCTTCAGAGATGATCCTGGCCAGTGACTCATCAAGGTATTCTTCAGAGCTGAACATGGTGAGTGACTCATCAAGGTGTTCTTCAGAGATGATCATGCCGGGGGGCTCATCAAGGTGTGCTTCAGAGCTGATCCTGGCGAGGGACTCATTAAGGTGTGCTTCAGAGCTGATTAAGGTTAGTGACTCATCAAGACGTGCTTCTGAGCTGAACATGGCGAGGGACTCATCAAAGTGTGCTTTAGAGCTGATCAAGGTGAGTAACTCATCAAGACGTACTTCCAAGCTGAACATGGTGAGTGACTTATCGAGGTGTGCTTCACAGCTAATCCTGGTGAGTTAAGCGTTGTATTGGCAAATATTGTCTAAATAATTAACAGATTTTTCTCTTACGTCCTAGAGGATGCTGGGGACTCCGTAAGGACCATGGGGTATAGACGGGCTCCGCAGGAGACATGGGCACTATAAAGAACTTTAGAATGGGTGTGCACTGGCTCCTCCCTCTATGCCCCTCCTCCAGACCTCAGTTAGATCCTGTGCCCAGAGGAGACTGGGTGCATTACAGGGGAGCTCTCCTGAGCTTCTCTGAAAAAGAATTTTGTTAGGTTTTTTATTTTCAGGGAGCACTGCTGGCAACAGGCTCCCTGCATCGTGGGACTGAGGAGAGGGAAGCAGACCTACTTAAATGATAGGCTCTGCTTCTTAGGCTACTGGACACCATTAGCTCCAGAGGGTCGGAACGCAGGTCTCACCGTCGCCATTCGTCCCGGAGCCGCGCCGCCGTCCTCCTCGCAGAGCCGGAAGATAGAAGCCGGGTGAGTATAAGAAGAAAGAAGACTTCAAAGGCGGCAGAAGACTTCTCTGAGGCCATTGCTCCCACACACAACACACACTGCATGGCACGGATGGGTGCAGGGCGCAGGGGAGGCGCCCTGGGCAGCAGTAAAAGACCTCTAGGACTGGCAAAAAGGCATATATAAGCTGAGGTGGCAATATATATTAAATCCCCCGCCAGTATTAAACAAATTGAGCGGGACCGAAGCCCGCCGCTGAGGGGGCGGAGCTTGATCTTACAGCACTAACCAGTGCCATTTTTCTCCACAGCACATGCAGAGAAGCTGGCTCCCCGGACTCTCCCCTGCTGAACACGGTGACAGAGGGCAAAAAAGAGGAGGGGGGGGGGGCACTTGTAAGGCGCAGGGAGTGTATAGGTATATATATATATATATATATATATATCTATATATCTGTTAAAAAAGCATATATAGGGGGCGCTCCATAGTGCATAAAAGTATTTAATAAAAATAGACAGACGTACAGAATAAGATTAAACTCGTACCGCAAGGTAACCAGTGTGGGCTGGTTACCACATGATTTCACAATAATCTCCCGACAAAGGCTGGAACCAGAAGTCACCTAGTCCGTATTGGAATCCTCACCTCGCCGTTAGCTGCTGCCTTTTGAGGGCCGCGAGTAGGAACACATCAGCCGTGGACTTCGAGATTCAACAGCCCCAGCGAGTACATGCGTCAGTTAGCTCCGCCTTAACGCGTTTCGTCATCGACTTCGTCAGAAGGCTGGAGTATCTGACGCTGTGATCATCTTTTATAGATCAAGCCCGTGAAGTTATACATAATTATACATAATTACAATTCATTTTTACTAAATAACGGCATTGGACGCCTTAATCAGATCCCATCCATGTTGGTTATTAGACATTGATCGATAAAGGATTTTTATAAAGAATTACTTATACTCCGATGGTATCTCCAAAGTGATATATATATGTATATAGTTAATTAAGGATAAATAGCATGCGGCTACTAGGATTGATGTAATTAGTGCCTCCAAGCCGTATTTTAGAGTAACATTCATTAGTTCCATAAAGTGCATATTACCTACAGATATTCCATTATTATCCTATGAACTAAATTCAAAACCTCTTTGATAATCACTGTATATTTTTAATAAGTGTTTTTAATTATTTTTAATAATTATTTTTAATGATGTCATTTGATTTTTATATTTTATTTGTTTTTCGTTTTTTCTATAAATATATTCCTAGTCGGCTAATTAAGAAAAGGTGTTATTTCAAACCCTTCATTTAGACCCTTTGGTTTAATGGTGTTAAGGGTTAATATCCAAAAGGTTTCCCTTTTTTCCAGATCTTTGTCTCTATTACCTCCCATTTTATTTAACCTTATATGTTCTATACCTTTGAAGGATAACTTTGTGGGGTCACTGGAGTGACAATCCTGAAAATGTCGCGGAATACTATGATTATTAATTTTATTTTTAATGTTTCTAGTGTGTTCTAAAATACGTATCTTCAGCATCCTTTTGGTCTTACCTATGTATTTGTAACCACAGGGACAGGTCAACATATAGACCACAAAGGTGGTGTTGCAATTAATAAAGCTCTTCACATGGAAAGAGTTACAATTATTACTATCCGAAAAGGTGGTCTTATTTTTATCCATTAGTTTACAAACTTTGCATCCTCCACACGCATAGCAACCTTTCAGATTCTCTAAAAAATTTTGTTTTTCCTTTTGTTCTTTTATTGGTTCTAATCTGCTACGGGAAACATAGGATTTTACATTCTTGGCTCTCCTAAAGACCACACCCGGATTTTTAGGGAGAAGATTACCCAGTACTGGGTCTAGTTGTAAAATGTGCCAGTTCTTTCTAAGCACATTTTTAATGGCACCAGCTTCCACATTATAGTCTGTAACAAAGGGACAGTTAATTTCATGTGCATCTGCTGTTATTACAGATTTGCCACTAGCGTGTGTCTTGTCCTTATAGGTAAGCAGATCCTGTCTGGATTTCTCTCTAGCTCGTATCTTAGACTGTTCTATGAGGTTCTCTGGATACCCTCGTTCCAAGAATCTCCTGGTATAAGTGAATGCCTGCTCATCATATTTCTCTACATTAGCACAATTCCTCCTCAATCTAGTATACTGTGAGAACGGGATGTTCCTTTTCCAGTTTGGCAAATGGCAACTTCCAAATTCTAGATAGCTATTACAGTCTATCTTTTTAAAGTATGTATAAGTATTAATTTTTCCTGACCCAGCAGATTCAGAACTATCAAGTATGAGATCTAAAAATTCAATTTTATTTCTATTTGACGTGTGGGTGAATTTAAGATTGTAGTCATTCACATTAATAGTGTCGATAAATATTTCTAATTGTTTTTCATCACCGCTCCACACTATTAGGACGTCATCAATAAATCTTTTAAACAGAACAATATGTTCCTTATAGGCATCTAGGGACTGGCTTTCCCATTCACCCATATATATATTTGCTAGGCTGGGTGCGCAAATCGTCCCCATCGCCGTCCCGCATGACTGCAAAAACCAGTCATCCAGGAAAGTGAAGTAGTTCCGTTTTAATACAAAGTGCAGACACTCACATACGAAGTCCACAAGGGGAGCATTTAATTCTGGATCTTGTAACAAAATGTTTCTAACACTATTTATTCCCTTCAAATGCGGGATGGCCGTATATAACGATTGTGCATCGATAGTACACCACATATAATTAGATTTCCATTCCAAATTATCTATAACCTGTAAAATGTGAGTAGAATCACGTATATAGGATTTAAGATGTGACACATATTTCTTTATATAAATGTCTACAAATTCTGATATTCGTGAGGTTAGAGATCCGATACCGGCTATAATAGGGCGGCCGGGGGGTTTCAGTGAATCTTTGTGTAATTTAGGTATGTGGTAGAACGTGGCTACCTTAGGATGTTTATTCAGTAGATAATTGTATTCCTCATTTACTATACATTTATTACTTAGTCCTCTGTCCAGTAATTCTGTTAGTTCTCCCACAAATTTCGTTGTGGGGTCACCACTTAATTTCAAATAAGATACACTGCCTCCAAGAAGTCTATAAGCCTCCTCAACGTAGTAAGACCGATCTAAAATTACAATACCTCCACCCTTGTCAGCACTTTTAATCACTATCTCAGTGTTATTTGATAAGTCTTTTAAAGCTTTATATTCCGCTTTCGTAAGATTAGATACTGAGGGTGTAAGATTTCTCTGAAGTTTATCAATATCAGATTTAACTGTTTGTGCAAACATTTCCACGTACGGGCCTTTAGACTCAACAGGGAAAAAAACAGATTTTGGTTTCAAACCTGTTGAGTTTGTATGTGCTTCCCCATTTGACCAATTTCTTAATGGTGCATCATTTTTACGCAGATAGTGCCTTTTAAGTGTCAGATTTCTAACATAAAGACTTAGATCTATATATAACTGAGTTTTATTCATATGACATGAAGGGGCAAAAGAAAGCCCTTTTTTCAATACCCTCTTCTCCATGTCATTGAGTTCAACCTTAGACAAATTAAGTAGACCACTTTCTGTATTATCTACTGAACATTTCGTTTTTTTGGATCCCTTAGGTCCATTTCCTGCTCCTCTTCTTCCCCTAACCTTCAAATTTTCACGGACCGCTGCTCCCCTTTGATCAATCCGATTCCCACGGATGTAATGTATCTGTTAAAAAAGCATATATAGGGGGCGCTCCATAGTGCATTTTGGACGAATGTTCCTTTGAGCTGATGAGGTTATTAGTAGTTGAAAAGAAAAAAATCCTTAAAGAAATCGAGAAGGAACTTTCTACATTAGAAACAGATTCCAATCTAATGGGGAAACTAAATGTATATAAAACTGACATTGATCATAAAGTTAATAGTATAGAAGATAAAATCATGGAAACTAAAAGCAAGAAATTTGCTCGAGATAAGAGTGATTATTTAAAAGATCAGGTGAGAAATTGGCATGTAATTAGAAATCAGAATAATAAAAGCAGACAAGTAGGGAAACCGAGGGAGGAATATAGAAAGGAAGGAGAAAATCAGGAAACTCGTCCTACCTATAGGGGGAATGCAGGGGTCACCAATACCTCTTATAAAGAAAAGGGTTGGCAACAGGTGAGACCCAAACAACAACGACATCCTAAAACCAACTATACACGTTCTAATAGGAGGGATGTTCAGCAGCATAATGGGTTTGTTCATAAAAATAGATATGAACGGCTGCATTCATATAGGGAACATATTCCATCTGAACAATCGGATTTTCAAACACACCAGCGGCCACCAAGGTGGAAAAACAGAACAGACAGACATCTAAGCATTGGGGATCATACCCCAAGGCGTCAAAAAAGACGGTTAGGGGAAGAAGAGGAGCAGGAAATGGACCTAAGGGATCCAAAAAAACGAAATGTTCAGTAGATAATACTTTTGCCCCTTCATGTCATATGAATAAAACTCAGTTATATATAGATCTAAGTCTTTATGTTAGTGCCTTTTAAGTGTCAGATTTCTATCTGCGTAAAAGTGATGCACCATTAAGAAATTGGTCAAATGGGGAAGCACATACAAACTCAACAGGTTTGAAACCAAAATCTGTTTTTTTCCCTGTTGAGTCTAAAGGCCCGTACGTGGAAATGTTTGCACAAACAGTTAAATCTGATATTGATAAACTTCAGAGAAATCTTACACCCTCAGTATCTAATCTTACGAAAGCGGAATATAAAGCTTTAAAAGACTTATCAAATAACACTGAGATAGTGATTAAAAGTGCTGACAAGGGTGGAGGTATTGTAATTTTAGATCGGTCTTACTACGTTGAGGAGGCTTATAGACTTCTTGGAGACAGTGTATCTTATTTGAAATTAAGTGGTGACCCCACAACGGAATTTGTGGGAGAACTAACAGAATTACTGGACAGAGGACTAAGTAATAAATGTATAGTAAATGAGGAATACAATTATCTACTGAATAAACATCCTAAGGTAGCCACGTTCTACCACATACCTAAATTACACAAAGATTCACTGAAATCCCCCGGCCACCCTATTATAGCCAGTATCGGATCTCTAACCTCACGAATATCAGAATTTGTAGACATTTATATAAAGAAATATGTGTCACATCTTAAATCCTATATACGTGATTCTACTCACATTTTACAGGTTATAGATAATTTGGAATGGAAATCTAATTATATGTGGTGTACTATCGATGTACAATCGTTATATACGGCCATCCCGCATTTGAAGGGAATAAATAGTGTTAGAAACATTTTGTTACAAGATCCAGAATTAAATGCTCCCCTTGTGGACTTCGTATGTGAGTGTCTGCACTTTGTATTAAAACGGAACTACTTCACTTTCCTGGATGACTGGTTTTTGCAGTCATGCGGGACGGCGATGGGGACGATTTGCGCACCCAGCCTAGCAAATATATATATGGGTGAATGGGAAAGCCAGTCCCTAGATGCCTTTAAGGAACATATTGTTCTGTTTAAAAGATTTATTGATGACGTCCTAATAGTGTGGAGCGGTGATGAAAAACAATTAGAAATATTTATCGACACTATTAATGTGAATGACTACAATCTTAAATTCACCCACACGTCAAATAGAAATAAAATTGAATTTTTAGATCTCGTACTTGATAGTTCTGAATCTGCTGGGTCAGGAAAAATTAATACTTATACATACTTTAAAAAGATAGACTGTAATAGCTATCTAGAATTTGGAAGTTGCCATTTGCCAAACTGGAAAAGGAACATCCCGTTCTCACAGTATACTAGATTGAGGAGGAATTGTGCTAATGTAGAGAAATATGATGAGCAGGCATCCACTTATGCCAGGAGATTCTTGGAACGAGGGTATCCAGAGAACCTCATAGAACAGTCTAAGATACGAGCTAGAGAGAAATCCAGACAGGATCTGCTTACCTATAAGGACAAGACACACGCTAGTGGCAAATCTGTAATAACAGCAGATGCACATGAAATTAACTGTCCCTTTGTTACAGACTATAATGTGGAAGCTGGTGCCATTAAAAATGTGCTTAGAAAGAACTGGCACATTTTACAACTAGACCCAGTACTGGGTAATCTTCTCCCTAAAAATCCGGGTGTGGTCTTTAGGAGAGCCAAGAATGTAAAATCCTATGTTTCCCGTAGCAGATTAGAACCAATAAAAGAACAAAAGGAAAAACAAAATTTTTTAGAGAATCTGAAAGGTTGCTATGCGTGTGGAGGATGCAAAGTTTGTAAACTAATGGATAAAAATAAGACCACCTTTTCGGATAGTAATAATTGTAACTCTTTCCATGTGAAGAGCTTTATTAATTGCAACACCACCTTTGTGGTCTATATGTTGACCTGTCCCTGTGGTTACAAATACATAGGTAAGACCAAAAGGATGCTGAAGATACGTATTTTAGAACACACTAGAAACATTAAAAATAAAATTAATAATCATAGTATTCCGCGACATTTTCAGGATTGTCACTCCAGTGACCCCACAAAGTTATCCTTCAAAGGTATAGAACATATAAGGTTAAATAAAATGGGAGGTAATAGAGAGAAAGATCTGGAAAAAAGGGAAACCTTTTGGATATTAACCCTTAACACCATTAAACCAAAGGGTCTAAATGAAGGGTTTGAAATAACACCTTTTCTTAATTAGCCGACTAGGAATATATTTATAGAAAAAACGAAAAACAAATAAAATATAAAAATCAAATGACATCATTAAAAATAATTATTAAAAATAATCATTAAAAACACTTATTAAAAATATACAGTGATTATCGAAGAGGTTTTGAATTTAGTTCATAGGATAATAATGGAATATCTGTAGGTAATATGCACTTTATGGAACTAATGAATGTTACTCTAAAATACGGCTTGGAGGCACTAATTACATCAATCCTAGTAGCCGCATGCTATTTATCCTTAATTAACTATATACATATATATATCACTTTGGAGATACCATCGGAGTATAAGTAATTCTTTATAAAAATCCTTTATTGATCAATGTCTAATAACCAACATGGATGGGATCTGATTAAGGCGTCCAATGCCGTTATTTAGTAAAAATGAATTGTAATTATGTATAATTATGTATAACTTCACGGGCTTGATCTATAAAAGATGATCACAGCGTCAGATACTCCAGCCTTCTGACGAAGTCGATGATGAAACGCGTTAAGGCGGAGCTAACTGACGCATGTACTCGCTGGGGCTGTTGAATCTCGAAGTCCACGGCTGATGTGTTCCTACTCGCGGCCCTCAAAAGGCAGCAGCTAACGGCGAGGTGAGGATTCCAATACGGACTAGGTGACTTCTGGTTCCAGCCTTTGTCGGGAGATTATTGTGAAATCATGTGGTAACCAGCCCACACTGGTTACCTTGCGGTACGAGTTTAATCTTATTCTGTACGTCTGTCTATTTTTATTAAATACTTTTATGCACTATGGAGCGCCCCCTATATATGCTTTTTTAACAGGTACATTACATCCGTGGGAATCGGATTGATCAAAGGGGAGCAGCGGTCCGTGAAAATTTGAAGGAGGACCTAGTGACTTTTTAAGCATTTATTCTTATGCACTTGCTTTTACAAACACATTTGTGGTTTTTATTGTTCATTGATATCTCAAAGCAATAACCAGCGCTTACCCCTGTCTATATTTGTTATATGTAAATATATATATATATATATATATATAGGTGACCTGTACCTACCTTATTCTAAGATAAGGAAAAATTTTATTTATTAAGTGCATATATTCATTTGAGTGCTTTTAGTTCGGTTGTGTATACATTGTTTCCATTTTTTTATGTGTCTCTTTTATGCTAATTTAATAAATACATTTTTAATATTTTAACTGGCAAACCCACTTTTTATTGACACCTTGGTCGCTACGTATCCCTCATCCCCCCTTGCTCCAGGTATATACAGATAATCATAAAAGCGCTATTATCTGGGAATTTTGTTCCAGTGTCAGTTGGCGCTGGGTGTGTGCTGGCATACTCTCTCTCTCTCTCTCTGTCTCTCCAAAGGGCCTTATTGGGGAACTGTCTCCATATGAATATATCCCTGTGTGTGTGGGGGTGTCGGTACGCGTGTGTCGGCATGTCTGAAGCGAAAGGCTCATCTAAGGAGGAGGTGGAGCAGATGATTGTGGTGTCTACGTCGGCAACGCTGACTCCTGATTGGTTGGACATGTGGAATGTTTTAAATGCAAATGTGGCTTTATTACATAAGAGATTAGACAAAGCAGAGTCCAGCGATAATACAGGGAGTCAATCAATGGCTTTGACGGTGTCACAGGGCCCTTCAGGGTCTCAAAAACGTCCCCTATCCCAAATAGCAGACACTGATACCGACACGGATTCTGACTCCAGTGTCGACTACGATGATGCGAGGTTACACCCAAGGGTGGCCAAAAGTATTAATTATATGATTATTGCAATAAAAGATGTTTTGCATATCACAGATGACCCCTCGGTCCCTGACACGAGGGTACACATGTTTAAGGAAAAGAAACCTGAGGTAACCTTTCCCCCATCTCATGAGCTGAACGCGTTATTTGAAAAGGTTTGGGAATCTCCAGACAAGAAACTGCAGATTACCAAAAGAATTCTTATGGCGTATCCTTTCCCTGCACAGGACAGGGTACGGTGGGAGTCCTCGCCCAGGGTGGACAAGGCTTTAACGCGCTTATCCAAGAAGGTGGCGCTGCCGTCTCCAGACACGGCAGCCCTCAAGGATCCTGCTGATCGCAGACAGGAAACGACTTTAAAATCAATATATACACATACGGGGGCTTTACTCAGGCCGGCGATAGCATCAGCGTGGGTTTGTAGCGCTGGAGCAGCTTGGACAGATACCTTGTCTACTGATTTTGATACCCTAGATAGGGATACCATTTTATTGACCTTAGGTCACATTAAAGACGCAGTCTTATATATGAGAGACGCTCAGAGAGACGTTGGGCTGCTAGGTTCGAGAGCCAACGCCATGGCCATTTCTGCTAGGCGAGCGCTGTGGACCCGCCAATGGACGGGTGATGCCGATTCAAAAAGGCATATGGAAGTTTTGCCTTACAAGGGTGAAGTTTTATTTGGGGAAGGTCTCACGGATCGGGTTTCCACAGCTACCGCGGATAAATCTACCTTTTTGCCTTATGTTCCCCCACAGCAAAAGAAAACACCACAGTATCAAATGCAGTCCTTTCGGTCGCATAAGTCCAGAAGAGGTCGGGGATCTTCCTTCCTCGCCAGAGGTAAAGGTAAAGGGAAAAGAATGCCTGCTACGGCTAGTTCCCAGGAGCAGAAGTCCTCCCCGGCTTCTACTAAATCCACTGCATGACGCTGGGGCTCCACTGAGGGGTCTGCGCCGGTGGGGGCACGTCTTCGACTTTTCAGCCATGTCTGGGTTCAGTCGGATGTGGATCCTTGGGTGATGGAAATTATATCCCAAGGCTACAAGCTGGAATTCGAAGACGTGCCTCCTCGCCGATTCTTCAAATCGGCTTTACCAGCTTCTCCCCCAGAGAGGGAGATAGTTTTAGCTGCAATTCAAAAGCTGTGTCAACAGCAAGTGATTATCAAGGTTTCCCTAAATCAACAGGGAAAGGGGTACTAGTAAAACCTGTTTGTGGTCCCGAAACTGGATGGCTTGGTCAGACCCATTCTAAACTTAAAATCCCTAAACCTGTACTTCAGAAGGTTCAAATTCAAGATGGAATCGCTCAGGGCGGTTATCTCAAGCCTGGAAGGGGGGGATTTTATGGTGTCACAAGACATAAAGGATGCATACCTTCACGTCCCCATATATCCTCCTCATCAGGCATACCTGAGATTCGCTGTACAGGACTGTCATTACCAGTTTCAGACGTTGCCATTTGGGCTTTCCATGGCCCCAAGGGTTTTCACCAAGGTAATGGCGGAAATGATGGTGCTCCTGTGCAGGCAAGGAGTCACAATTATCCCGTACTTGGACGATCTCCTGATAAAAGCGAGATCAAAGGAACAGTTGCAGAAAAGCGTGTCGCTCTCCCTGAGAGTGCTGCAACAACATGGCTGGATTCTAAATCTACCAAAGTCACAGTTGGTTCCTACGACTCGTTCTTAGGCATGATTCTGGACACAGAACAAAAGAGGGTTTTTCTCCAGATGGAAAAAGCCAAGGAACTCCAGAACATGGTCAGAGACTTCTTAAAACCGGCGAGAGTGTCAGTACATCAATGCACTCGAGTACTGGGGAAAATGGTGGCGACCTACGAGGCCATCCCCTTCGGCAGGTTTCATGCAAGGACTTTTCAGTGGGACCTTCTGGACAAGTGGTCCGGGTCCCATCTTCAAATACATAAGAAAATAACCCTGTCCCCCAGGGCCAGGGTGTCTCTCCTGTGGTGGCTGCTGAGTGCTCACCTTCTAGAGGGTCGCAGGTTCGGCATTCAAGACTGGGTTCTGGTGACCACGGACGCGAGCCTCCGAGGATGGGGGGCAGGCACACAGGGAAGGAATTTTCAGGGACTATGGTCAAGCCAAGAGGCTTGTCTACACATCAACATACTGGAATTAAGGGCCATATACAACGGCCTTCGACAAGCAGAAAATCTTCTTTGCGACCTACGGGTCCTGATTCAATCAGACAACGTCACAGCTGTGGCTCATGTAAACCGCCAAGGCGGGACAAGGAGCAGAGTGGCAATGGCGGAAGCCACCAGGATTCTGCGCTGGGCAGAAAATCACATAAGCGCTCTGTCAGCGGTATTCATTCTGGGAGTGGACAACTGGGAAGCAGACTTCCTCAGCAGACACGATCTCCATCCAGGAGAGTGGGGACTTCATCAAGAAGTTTTTGCAGAGATAGCAAGTCTTTGGGGACTTCCTCAAATAGACATGATGGCGTCACGCCTCAACAAGAAGCTTCGGAGGTATTGTGCCAGGTCACGGGACCATCAGGCAGTAGCAGTGGACGCCCTGGTGACACCGTGGGTGTTTCAGTCGGTCTATGTGTTCCCTCATCTTCCACTCATCTCAAAAGTACTGAGAATCATAAGACGAAAAAGAGTGCAAACAATACTCATTGTTCCAGATTGGCCTCGCAGGGCCTGGTATTCAGAGCTTCAGGAAATGCTCACAGAGGATCCGTGGCCTCTTCCTCTCAGAGAGGACCTGTTGCAACAGGGGCGCTGTCTGTTCCAAGACTTACCGTGGTTGCGTTTGACGGCATGGCGGTTGAACGCCGAATCCTAGCTGGTAAAGGCATTCCGGAAGAAGTCATCCCTACTCTGATAAGGGCTAGGAAGGAGGTGACGGCGAAGCATTATCACCGTATCTGGAGAAACTATGTATCTTGGTGTGAAGCCAAGAATGCTCCTGCAGAAGATTTCCATCTGGGCCGTTTTCTCCACTTTCTACAGACAGGAGTGGATATGGGCCTAAAATTAGGCTCCATTAAGGTACAGATTTCGGCCCTATCGATTTTCTTTCAGAAGGAATTGGCTTCTCTCCCAGAAGTCCAGACTTTTGTAAAGGGAGTGCTGCACATCCATCCTCCGTTTGTGCCTCCAGTGGCACCATGGGACCTTAACGTGGTGTTACAGTTCCTGAAATCTCACTGGTTTGAGCCTCTTCAAACGGTGGAATTAAAATTTCTCACTTGGAAGGTGGTCATGTTGTTGGCCTTGGCATCTGCAAGGCGGGTGTCTGAATTGGCGGCTTTGTCTCACAAAAGCCCCTATCTGATTTTCCATGTGGATAGAGCAGAATTGCGGACTCGTCCTCAATTTTTGCCTAAGGTGGTTTCATCGTTTCATATGAATCAACCTATTGTGGTGCCTGTGGCTACAGGGGTCTTGGAGGATTCCGAGTCCCTTGATGTAGTCAGGGCCTTAACAATTTATGTAGCCAGGACGGCTCGGGTTAGGAAAACAGAGGCTCTGTTTGTCCTGTATGCAGCCAACAAGGTTGGCGCTCCTGCTTCTAAGCAGACTATTGCTCGCTGGATCTGTAACACGATTCAGCAGGCTCATTCTACGGGTGGATTGCCGTTACCTAAATCGGTTAAGGCCCATTCCACGAGGAAGGTGGGCTTTTCTTGGGCGGCTGCCTGAGGCGTCTTGGCATTGCAGCTTTGCCGAGCGGCGACTTAGTCAGGGTCAAATACTTTTGCAAAGTTCTACAAGTTTGGTACCCTGGCTGATGAGGACCTACTGTTTGCTCAATCGGTGCTGCAGAGTCATCCGCACTCTCCTGCCCGGTCTGGAGCTTTGGTATAATCCCCATGGTCCTTACGGAGTCCCCAGCATCCTCTAGGACAGAGGTTCTCAAACTCGGTCCTCGGGGGCACACACAGTGCATGTTTTGCAGGTAACCCAGCAGGTGCACAGGTGTATTAATTACTCACTGACACATTTTAAAAGGTCCACAGGTGGAGCTAATTATTTCACTTGCGATTCTGTGAGGAGACCTGCAAAACATGCACTGTGTGTGCCCCCGAGGACCGAGTTTGAGAACCTCTGCTCTAGGACGTAAGAGAAAATAAGATTTTTAAACCTACCGGTAAATCTTTTTCTCCTAGTCCGTAGAGGATGCTTGGCGCCCGTCCCAGTGCGGACTATCTTCTGCAAGACTTGTATATAGTTTGCTTACATAAGGGTTATGTTACAGTTTTAATCAGTCTCGGGCTGATGCTGTTTCGTTTCATACTGTTAACTGGTTCGTATATTCCATGTGATACGGTGTGGATGGTGTGGGCTGGTATGAATCTTGCCCTTAGATTAACAAAAATCCTTTCCTCATACTGTCCGTATCCTCTGGGCACAGTTTCTCTTTCTGAGGTCTGGAGGAGGGGCATAGAGGGAGGAGCCAGTGCACACCCATTCTAAAGTTCTTTATAGTGCCCATGTCTCCTGCGGAGCCCGTCTATACCCCATGGTCCTTACGGAGTCCCCAGCATCCTCTACGGACTAGGAGAAAAAGATTTACCGGTAGGTTTAAAATCTTATTTTTTCAAACTACTCTATTATTTGACACCACATTCTTAATCAATTGTTGTAAGAAAGGTGATGGCGAAAGTCTAGGAAGCTGCACTTTTCCTTTGTGACAATACAGGTTAAATGCATCCAAGTCATTGCTAGTGACTTCCAATGCAAAGTGCTTTGCGTTGCAATACACATGTGACAGATGTCTCTCCCAAATTGGTAATGTCATTGTCAACTGGAACCAATGAGGCTATTCGGTCACGTTGTACAGCCGGATCAGTTCATCTCATTAGTTGATGTTGGGTTTGCCTTTGACGGCGACCTGTTATGTTCATGCGCTGTATTTAGTATTCTTATTTCAAAACATTAATGAAAAAAACTTAATTTTTGTTAACTGAAAGGTTATTGCATCTCAAAGGTTTACTGTATCCCTAAGGTTTACTAGAGACTGAATTTATACTGTATCCTGAAAGTTTACTGTATCTCTAAAGTTTACTTATCCTGAAAGTTTACTGTATCCCTAAGGTTTACTATATCCCAAATCTATACTGTATCCTGAAAGTTTACTGTATCCCTAAGGTTTACTATATCCCAAATTTATACTGTATCCTGAAAGTTTACTGTATCCCTAAGGTTTACCATATCCCAAATGTATACTGTATCCAGAAAGTTTACTGTATCCCTAAGGTTTACCATATCCCAAATGTATACTGTATCCTGAAAGTTTACTGTATCCCTAAGGTTTACCATATCCCAAATGTATACTGTATCCTGAAAGTTTACTGTATCCCTAAGGTTTACCATATCCCAAATGTATACTGTATCCTGAAAGTTTACTGTATCCCTAAGGTTTACTATATCCCAAATTTATACTGTATCCTGAAAGTTTACTGTATCCCTAAGGTTTACCATATCCCAAATGTATACTGTATCCAGAAAGTTTACTGTATCCCTAAGGTTTACCATATCCCAAATGTATACTGTATCCTGAAAGTTTACTGTATCCCTAAGGTTTACCATATCCCAAATGTATACTGTATCCTGAAAGTTTACTGTATCCCTAAGGTTTACCATATCCCAAATGTATACTGTATCCTGAAAGTTTACTGTATCCCTAAGGTTTACTATATCCCAAATTTATACTGTATCCTGAAAGTTTACTGTATCCCTAAGGTTTACCATATCCCAAATGTATACTGTATCCAGAAAGTTTACTGTATCCCTAAGGTTTACCATATCCCAAATGTATACTGTATCCAGAAAGTTTACTGTATCCTGAAAGTTTACAGTATCCCTAAAGCGTACTATAGATACAAAAGTTTACTGTATTCCGACAGTTTACTGTATCCCGAAATTGCAACCTTTTGGGATACGATAAACGGTTGGGATGCAGTATTTTGAAAGAATTCATTATATCAACTGAATTTAGGGCAGAAAAATAATTGACTGCAATTTACAGTCCAAAGGCAAAAAGAGCACGTACGTCACTCAATGCTTTTTCTATGGGAAAAAACTCACTACTATGAAGCGTTATTCCTCAACAACCTGACCACTTATCAAAATTCTGTGGCCTTATTGCACCTTTACATCACACACTCTATGGAATGACACCTGAAGCTTCAAAAACATATTTGTCATTTCAAATAGTTACTTTCTCAAAAACATTGCTCAGTCGATTAAATGTATAGATGTCAATGTATTTATTGTATACTGTACATCAGTGACGTGCGGTGGCGTGATGCAGGTGAGGCAGAGCCTTTCCTGTCATACTTACATTTAAACCAGAGTTTTGACTGAATAAAGTATATGAAAAATACTAATAATTTGTTTGAAATATCTTCTTTGCATTATTCTAATAATTTTTATAGCCCAAAACTCTGGAGTAAAAAGTCTATGGCAGGTGAAGCAGTGCCTCACCTGCTTATCTTTTCTGCACATCTCAGATCAAAACTCACCAAATTTCCAGGAGTTTATACTGCTGCACCTGTTTATAATCCCCAGATGTACCCCTTGGCTCATATATTGCATGCAAATCTGGCTCTGGGGTTAGCCAGTGCCTCCTGAGCCATTTTGATCACCGCACGTCCCTGCTGTACATAAATCAACAAGACTGCAATTCACACGTTCTGTATTAACAATTCTGGCGTTGTGCTGTGTTTTGCATTCAGATTGCACAATGTAAGCATTTAGGAAGGATGCTTTCTGAATCTGTAGAATATTCTCATGTCTGCACAACTACATTCCTGTGTAGTAACTAGTAAACACTATCTAGGTTTCCGTTTTCCAGGAAAACACTACTCTAAGGGGGAGCTGTATCAAACCTTGACGATATGTATAGTGTAGAGAGATAAAGTACCAGAGAGATAAAGTGTAGAGAGATAAAAGGCTAAGATTTATCAAGCCTTGGAGAGTGATAAATTGCACGGTAATAAAGGGGTCTATTCATGAAGCAGTGAAAAGAGTGGAGAGGTGAGCAATTGGAGAAGTTGCCCATGGCAACCACTCAGCTGCTCCGTACAATTGTATAGTATACAAATTATAAATGTTACTTCAATGCTGATTGGTTGCCATGGGCAACTTCTCCACTGGCTCACATCTACACACTTTTCACTGCTCCATGAATAGACCCCAAAGTACCAGCCAATCAGCTCCTAACTGCCATGTTACAGGCTGGGTTTGAAAAATGACAGTTGGGAGCTGATTGGTTGGTACTTTTTCACCATGCAATATATCACTCTCCAAGGCTTGGTAAATCTGGGCCAAAGTTTCTAACTGTCTTTTTTCAAACCCAGCCTGTAAAATGGCAGTTGGAAGCTGATTAGTTAGTACTTTATCTCTCACCACTTTAGCTCACTCCAAATTTTGATACATCTCCCCCTAAAATTAAAAAAAATATTCAAACAGAGGCCATTTTGTGCATCCTACCCACCATCAGACAATATAATCTGCATAAATAAATACTGATGCAACCTGTGTTGCTCAGTAGGAGAAAGTGTTAATTGTCATTGTGGTTTAATGAGAGGGAAAAAGAAAGTCAAATCTGTTTAAGAGATCAAATTTCGAGATGACTCAGGATTTGGTAACAGATGCCCAATAAGCCGAGAATCGTGTGGGCCGCAAGCGTTGCATCATCACATCATCCTGAGGTATTTTTTTTCCCTCTTGTATGCTGTGTCAGTGAGTGGGTGACTTGAAGTGAGAAATGATTCTGGTTTGCAAGTCATTTCTGTGTTTTAATCAAATAAGGGGTATGACAGCCAAACAACACTGTAAGCAGATTTCTATAGTCAGGTTCTATTAAACATTAAAAAAAAAGAACGGCCTAATGTGTTCTACTATAAACAGTGTACAAAATATAGACATTAATAAAGCATTTCTAGTTAGATGTACAAAAGCAACCATTATGTTTGTTATCAAACCATTTATAAGTGCTCCAATATAATTGGATAAGAGCACTTCTTGTATTAATTTTTCAAAAGACATGTGTCTGAGCCTGAGGTAAAGTGGGTGGGTGAGAGCAACCTAAAACAATCAGAGCATTAAAATGCTACCAGCAGCACAGAATATTTCAGCTCACATGGTAATACTGTATGGCCTTGTATACAGACAAATTTGATGTGGATTAGGCTGCTGCTGTGTTGCCAATGTGAACCATATTTACCACTTTTTTGTGTCTACTCTCCAGGAGAAGCCCATAAAGGAGATGCTGCTGACCACTTTGGGGGGTGGGGCCGGGCTGTCATATAATTAGACCCCACCTACATCAGGGCAAAATTATGCTAATCATGTAATTTAGTCCTGCCCCCTCCATACAGCGTTGCAATTCTTGTGATTATCTCCCCATCCTACCTGGTTCACTAGGAAGGTGGACAGGATGCGGGAGATCTTCATACTGTTCCGGGGGTGAGGGGGACTACCTGAAAAATCGGGAGTCTCCCACAACTTCTGGGAGAGTAGGAAAGTATGCTGTAAACCGATGTTACCAAAATTCAATCCTCACGCAACACACACGCTCAACAGTCCAAGTTTTAAAGCTATCCAAGTGTGAGCATCAGTGGTGTAAGTTCGTCCCAGTCGCCCGGAGGCATGATAAATGTTGGTGCCCCCCTACATATACACACACACACACACACCATATGTAGCTATCCGGCACTCAGGGTGAACAGTAGTAGCGTGCTCAGGTGCCTTTCCCAATAGTAATATAGATACACATACAAAGTGGACGCACTCCAAGTCAGTCATTACAATAAAACAGACACCAGCATACCTTTATAGTACACCTACAGTGCTCCCTCACCCACCAGCGGGTCTCGATGGAAATGCTTTGGCGCAAAAAAAAAAAAAAACCACACAAACACCTCATTCACTTAAAAACACACACACACGCCTCTTTCACCTAAACACACACGCCTCTTTCACTTAAACACACACGCCTCTTTCACTTAAACGACCTGCGGCCTCACAATCTAATGCCCAATGTGCCAAAACTGGTGCCATGGGCGACCCTCAGCCTCACAATCTAGTGTTCAATGTGCCGAAACTGGTGACAGGGGTGACCCGCTGCCTCACAATCTAGTGCCCAGTGTGCCGAAACTGGTGCCAGGGGCGACCCGCGGCCTCACACTCTAGTGCCCAGTGTGCTGAAACTGGGGCCAGGGGCGACCAACGGCCCCAGACTCTAGTGCCCAGTGTGCCGAAACTGGTGCCAAGGGCGACCTGTGGCCTCGCACTCTAGTGCCCAGGATGCCAAAACTGGTGCTAGAAGCGACCCGCGGTCTAGCAATCTAGTGCCCAGTGTGCCGAAACTGGTGCCAGGGGCGACCCGCAGCCTCACAATCTAGGGCCCAGTGTGCCGAAACTGGTGCCAGAGGTTACCCGCAGCCTCACAATCTAGTATACAGTGTGCCGAAACTGATGCCAGGGGCGACTCGCGGTCTAGCAATTTAGTGACCAGTGTGCCTAAACTAGTGCCAGAGGTTACCCGTGGCCTCACAATCTAGTACCCAGTGTTGCTGAAACTGGTGCAGGGGCGACCTGCATCCTCACAATCTAGTGCCCAGTGTTCCGAAACAGTGCCAGGGGCTAACCGTGGCCTCACAATCTAATGCCCAGCGTGCCGAAACTGATGCCTTATAGATTGTAAGCTTGCGAGCAGGGCCTTCCTACCTCTATGACTGTTTGTTATCACACATTTTGTTATTGTTATTTCAAATTGTAAAGCGCAACGAATTTGCTGCGCTATATAAGAAACTGTTAATAAATAATAAATAAAATAATAATGCCAGGGGCGACCCGCGGTCTAGCAATCTAGTGCCCAGTGTGCCTAAACTAGTGCCACAGGTTACCCGCGGCCTCACAATCTAGTACCCAGTGTTGCCGAAACAAAACGTTCATATGTTTGTAAATCCAGTCATCAGGACACAGAGACATGTGAGTTCACTGCTGTGCTTTTTATTCCATCACCAACTCCAGGCACACTGCACACTGGACCACCCACTTCCCAGCATCCCCCTGGTCCAGGGGACCATCACTGAAGATTCAGGCTTTCACAGATTAGTAAGGGAGTGTCTACAAATATTAAGCATTCTAATACACTAACATCACATCCTCTTTTCTTTAAAGATAAGCCCTGTACGCTTCAATGCAACAATTAACAACATCATATTAAGAACA
Organism: Pseudophryne corroboree; assembly: GCF_028390025.1. Lineage (NCBI taxonomy): Eukaryota > Metazoa > Chordata > Amphibia > Anura > Myobatrachidae > Pseudophryne > Pseudophryne corroboree. The sequence goes on from NC_086445.1 coordinate 83,040,352, forward strand.
TCATCTAACACGTTTCAATGAGTCTCTCAGGTCTGCGTATTTCCCTTTTGGGTCATTCATACACAGTCTGTGTTTCATCTACCATGTTGGACCTTTCTAGAATCGTGGTTTGATCACCATTATGAGGATCATCATACATGTCAAATGAAGGGTATTCTTCAGTCATGTTGTCTTCATTATATATATTATAATTATATTATTATATATTATAATATTCAATATATATACATTATATATGTTGAGATCTTAAATCCACCCGATTTCTTCTTACTTTCCTTCCATGCTCTGTACGTATAGTATAAGATCTTGGTGCTACTTGTGCTTGCACAATACCTTTCTGCACCCAAATACCTTTCTCGTAATCTCTGAGACGGACTTGGTCACCCGATTTTAGATCAGATAAGCTTTTTGCTCGCCTGTCATGGAACAATTTCTGTTTCGCCTGTTGACGTTCCTTACTCGGTCTGACCAACGCTGAGTTATGTGTATTAAGCAGTTCATCATGTATCGGGAGATTTGCTCTAATCCTCTTTCCCATCAGCATCTGTGCAGGAGAAAGTCCATTCTGTAAAGGTGTACTGCGGTAGATTAAAAGACTTGAAGAAATCTTCTTTACCTTCTTGAGATTTTTTCATGAGACTCTTTACAGTTTTTACTGAACTTTCCACCAACCCATTTGAGCGTGTATAGTGGGGACTTGACGTAGTATGGACAAATTCCCACTCATCAGCAAATTGTCTAAATTCAGCAGTGGAAAACTGAGGACCATTGTCAGTGAACACTTCCATAGGAACACCATGCCTTGCAAAGATTGACTTCATGCAATTGATTATGGGTTTACTAGTAGTTGTATGTAGTGTCTTCACCTCAGGGTAGTTAGAGTAATAATCAGTCATGACAATGTACGTTTTCCCATTACAATCAAACAAATCTGCGCCAACTTTCTGGTACGGTCTCTCTGGCACTGCGTGAGGACTTGTTGTTTCGATCTATACGTAAGACATAATTCACATGTAGCTGCAGTCTGTGCTATGTCTTGGTTCATTCTTGGCCAATACATAACTTCACGCGCTCTCCGCTTACATTTTTATTCTCCTAAGTGGCCTTCATGTATCTTGCACAGCATAGTTTTTCTTAGTCGTGCAGGTATGACAAACCTATTGCCTTTGTAAATAATACCATCGACAACTGTAAGGTCACTACGAAACATCCAATAATCATAGATAGACAGCGGGCACGCATGTTTTTCTACTGGCCAACCTTTCAGAATGATATCTTTCAACACTTTCATTGTGTCATCTGTCTCAGTTTCTTTCCTAATCTGTTCTTGTCTTGCAAGAGACACTGGTAGAGAAGCTACTATCAAATTAACATAGGCTTCTATCTCTTCATCCATCAGACTTTTGGAACCTTCACTTTTGTCCACAGCACGAGAAAGTGTATCAGCAATGTACATGTATTTGCCGGGACAGTACAGCAAGTGTACATCATATTTCTGTAGTCTGATAAGCATTAGTTGAATTCTCATGGGACAGTCATGTAATGATTTAGTCATGATAACTACCAATGGCTTGTAGTCAGTTTCCACTGTAAATGTTTGACCATACACAAACTGATGAAATCGCTCACATGCATATGTGATCGCTAGAAGTTCTTTTTCTATCTGAGCATACCTTGTTTCAGCACTTGTCAGTGCTCTTGGGGGGTTATTCCAAGTTGATCGCAGCAGGAAATTTTTTAGCAGTTGGGCAAAACCATGTGCACTGCAGGGGAGGCAGATATAACATGTGCAGAAAGAGTTAGATTTGGGTGGGTTATTTTGTTTCTGTGCAGGGTAAATACTGGCTGCTTTATTTTTACACTGCAATTTAGATTGTAGATTGAACTCACCACACCCAAATCTAACTCTCTCTGCACATGTACTATCTGCCTCCCCTGCAGTACACATGGTTTTGCCCAATTGCTAAAAAATGTCCTGCTGCGATCAACTTGGAATTACCCCCTTGATGCATAGATTACTGGTTGCCATGTATCCTCATGTTCTTGTAACAGCACTGAGCCTAGGCCAAATTGCGAAGCATCTGCTGAAATTCTTATTCTTTTCGCAGGATCAAAGAATTTTAGCACTGGTTACTCTGTAATGATCGGTTTCAAGTTTTGCCAACTTTCTTCTTGTTCATGTGACCACATCCACTCGTTATCTTTGTCCAACAACCATCTAAGAGAGGCTGTTCATTCAGAGAGTTGAGAAATAAACTTTCCTAAGTAAGTAATCATTCCTAGGAATCTTCTGACGTCGTCTTTGTTGTTAGGATGTTCCATGTTCACTATGGCTGATATTTTCCTTGGGTCTGGTTTTACACCTTGATCCGAGACCACGTCGCCCATAAAGGTAAGTGTATTCACGCCAAATTCACATTTGTCCTTGTTTAGCTTTAGATTCACTTTCTTGACAAGTTCCATTACTTGATATTGTATTCTTTGTCCCGCACCAGACACAAATTGTTGAATTACAATAGTAATACTATATTGGAAACAAAAACCAGCTAATAATTATGTTCCTCCTCAGGGATTTAAATTTGGAATGCTGGAGGTGCTCCTGCAATCAAGATAAACCAAACATTAAACAACGTGTTTGTTGCAAAGGGGCAACAAAAAGAGTAGATTGCTTTTTGGAGCACACTTTTATAACAAAATTTAATGTATAAATCGATATGATATGATTATATTAGTTTAAAACGTAACCTTTAATTATTCCTCCTAAAATAAAAGGGGTACTTTGAGTGGCATAGACCTATATGTATCTGCCACTCTGTAAATGCATGGATTCTATTGTATCCCCTATAGAAGATATATCTATGTCTTAAATTAGACCAATATTATACATGTAGTGAAAATATTAATCAATATAATCAGGATACATATCGATTTATACATTAAATTTTGTTATAAAAGTGTGCTCCAAAAAGCAATCTACTCTTTTTGTTGCCCCTTTGCAACAAACACGTTGTTTAAAGTTCCATTACTTGTCTCAATCTAGAATCATGTTCTTCCTTTGTAGATCCCTAGACAATAATGTCATCCATCATTGTTTCAACACCTGGAATATGTTCAAAAATCATGTGTATCTTTTTGTGATATACTTCTGGAGCAGACAATGGGGGTAATTCCAAGTTGATCGCAGCAGGAAATTTTTTAGCAGTTGGGCAAAACCATGTGCACTGCAGGGGGGGCAGATGTAACATGTGCAGAGAGAGTTAGATTTGAATGTGGTGAGTTCAATCTGCAATCTAAGTTGCAGTGTAAAAATAAAGCAGCCAGTACTTACCCTGCACAGAAACAAAATAACCCACCCAAATCTAACTCTCTCTGCACATGTTATATCTGCCTCCCCTGCAGTGCACATGGTTTTGCCCAACTGCTAAAAAATTTCCTGCTGCGATCAACTTGGAATTACCCCCAATATTCCATATGGTAGTCGAAGAAATCTGTATTGACCTTCTGGTGTATTAAATGTACAAAGCTTTGAGCTGGCCTCATCTAGCTTCATTTGCCAGAATCCTGAAGATGCGTCCAATTTACTGAACCATTTTGCTCCCGCAAATTGCGACATGATTTCATCTCTGGTTGGTAGTTTGAAATGTTCTCGTTTAATAGCTTTGTTTAAATCTCTGGTGTCTAGACATATTCTGAGTTTTCCATTTTTCTTTTCAACAATTACTAAGGAGCTTACCCATTCAGTAGGCTCGTCAACTTTCTGTATCACACCCAAAGCTTCCATGCGATTTAACTCTTGTTTCAGTTTTTCTCTCAGCGCAAACGGCACTTTTCTACAGGGGTGTATCACTGAAGAAACTTGTGTGTCTATATTTATTGTATGCTCTCCAGGCAAACAACCTAGACCTTCAAACAAGTCTCTGTATCAGCTCCACATGCAGCAAGATATATATTAAACCTTTGCTTAAATCTTTTCCAATTTTCAGACAAGTTACCAGACATCAGCATGCCGGTTGGAGGAGCCAGTTTATCCATGGTTACTCACTGTTTGAAGAGAAGAGCACACGGCAGGCTTTGCAGACACTGAGTATCACAGCCTTACAGACTTCTGCAGGATTCTTTCACAAGCACTAGCAATCCAAGTTAAACTTCTTCTGACACCATGTTTTGTTCATATGTTTGTAAATCCAGTCATCAGGACACAGAGACATGTGAGTTCACTTTTATTCCATCACCAACTCCAGGCACACTGCACACTGGACCACCCACTTCCCAGCATCCCCCTGGTCCCAGGGACCATCACTGAAGATTCAGGCTTACACAGATTAGTAAGGGAGTGTCTACAAATATTAAGCATTCTAATACACTAGCATCATAGTGCCAGGGGCGACCTGCTGCCTCACAAGCTAGTGCCCAGTGTGCCGAAACTGATGCCAGGGGCGACCCGCGGTCTAGCAATCTTGTGACCGGTGTGCCTAAACTAATGCCAGAGGTTACCCGCGGCCTCACAATCTAGTACCCATTGTTGCCAAAACTGGTACCAGGGGCGACCTGCAGCCTCACAAGCTAGTGCCCAGTGTGCCGAAACTGGTGTCAGGGGCGACCTGTGACCTCACACTGTAGTGCCCAGTGTGCCAAAACTGGTGCCAAGTGTGACCCGCAGCCTCACAATCTAATGGCCAGTGTGCCGAAACTGGTGCCAGTAAAAAAAGGGGGACTTTGCCTACCGCAATGTGATTAAGGGAGCTCTGTGGCCACGTTACTTCCCCATGAACCCATGCCCCTATATTTTTGCCACACGCGCCTAAGGCGCTCACTGGAATTGTTTTGTATAGGGGGGGCGCCAATGCTGTTTCTTGCACACAGCGCTAAAATGTCTAGTTACGGCACTGACTGGGGCTATGTGTGATGTAATGTAATGTGACTGGGTGTACTGGCTGTAATATGGGGGAGTGGGGCTGTGTATAATGTAATATATTATGGTGCTGTGTCCAGGTCGTAAGTAGGGTAGGGCAGACGGTGCCTTGCACACCACGCACTTTTCATGCCGGCGCACCATCTACTCTTACACTTATTGGCCAGCTCTGTCTGCATTGCTGTTGACAGTTGCAGCGCTGCCTGCTGTGTATATTACAGCAGGCAGTGCTGGGCACCCTGAGTGTCAACCCCTGTGTAGTGCGCAGTGCAGCTGGAGTCGTGGAACAGTGGGTCCCAAGGCTGCTCGCAGAGGAGGGTGAGATGTGGAGCTGCGGGTCGTGCTGAAGCGCTGCTGTCTTCACACACTTTCTCTTTAATGGGTGCCTGGCGTAATGTGTATAAGGGATACCTGGCAAAATGTGTATAATAGGCTACCTGGCGTAATGTGTATAAGGGGCTCTACTGTGGCGTAACCTGTTTAAGGGGTACTACTGTGCAGTGTTATGTGACTAATGTACACTACTGTTCTGGGTAATATAATGTGAATTCTGTGGCCACGCCCTTTGCATGAAGCCATGCCAGTTTATTTTTGACGCGCTCACTGTCCCTTTTCTGTGTATGGGTGGGTAGGGTAACCAATTCTTTTTCAGGCACAGGGAGCCAAAATATCTAGTTCCAGCTCTGGCTGTGTGTATAATGTAATGAGATATGGTGCTTTGTGTACTGGGTGTAATGTGGGGACCGTTTATAATGTAATGTATTATGGTACTGGGTACAATATGGGTAGGGGGGCTGTGTATAATATAATGTATTATGGTGCTGTGTGTACTGAGTGTAATGTGTACAGTATATACTGTCCGTTTCTTCACACAAACGTACACGGTATCTTCATTTAGTGCACCTGTATTATTACTCTAGTGTACCTATAGTATTACTTTTTTTTTACTTTTTTTGCTGCTTTTAGTACTAGTTTTCACCTGCCATTGCATGACATACCCCTGAGCGGTAATAAATAAGCAATAAATAAGCCTATAAGTAGTCTTAGACACGCCCGTTGGGCGGAGCATGACTCAGGCTGCCTGGCTCTGCGTGCACAGCAGGACGGCCACCGCTACCCAGAACCCCACGGTGGCCAGCTGTGACCTCTTCAGTGGAGGCCCCGTCCCCCCGTATTTACGGACTCGCACATACGTAGTCCGGATTTACAGGGAGCTACTTTAAAAACTGGGAGGGCAGGCAAGATTTGCCGGGCAGTGGGAGGCTAATTTAAAAATCGGGAGCCTCCCGCTTAATACGGGAGGGTAGGCAAACCTGCAGTACACATTATGCCGCACAGTACCTCCAATTCACATTATGATATATAGCGCTCCCAGTTCATATTGTGCCTCATTACATTGCCCTGGTTCATATTATAGAACATTAAAATGCCCTCCACACTATAATAAACAGGGGCATACCTAGATACGGTATATTGCAGGCCCCAAGGAAACGTTTGAAAAGATGCCTACGTACCACCCATTGGTGAAAAATGTATATAACATGTAACTTTGTCAGGGAAGAAGGGCCCCTCTCAGCTCTTGGCCCCATAGCAGCTGCACTGCCCGCACCTATGGTAACTACGCACTTGATTACAGGCATGTAATTACACAAACACACCTGGGCCAGTTTAGCCAGTTACGTACCAATATGTCCTTTGATTTGAAAAAAAAGTCTGAAGCATCTGGTGGAAATGCAAACACATAAAAATCTTTGCAAATATAGCAGTGCTTAGAATTGGATCCAATGCTAACCACTGACACTCCATAATATAATTTACTCAGGGGGGGATGGGGGGGGGGGGGGGGGGGGTACCAAAAAGACTATAAAACGTATTAAAGTGCACTGTGACCTCTGTAATTTTGTATGACAGATATGCATATATTATAGGAGATCCGCTTTAACCTGAAGTGTACAGAGCAATAAATTATATTCTACAGAGTATGAGAAATGATACCATATAATAATAAATTATATTCTACAGCATATGAGAAATGATACCATATAATATATAATACTCTATACCACAGGTTCTCAAACTCGGTCCTCAGGACCCCACACAGTGCATGTTTTGCAGGTCTCCTCACAGAATTGAAGTAAAATAATTAGCTCCACCTGAGAACCTTTTAAAATGTGTCAGGGAGTAATGAATACACCTGTGCTCCTACTGGGTTACCTGCAAAACATGCACTGTGTGGGGTCCTGAGGACCGAGTTTGAGAACCTCTGCTCTATACTATGAGGAAATGATAGCACAAGGTCAGTTTTCACATTATTTTCTTTATCCTGATGGAGTGTGTTCCTAGAAGTACATGACGCCAGGTTCGAACCTATTGCTATTCCCAAAGATACTTCTTTTGTTTATTTGAAATACAATATGAATGTAGAAAACTGGTTAAATCTACACCAATGACGTATGTATGATCATAGTCACAGCCTTTTACCAGTGCAATAACAGGCAGCAGACATTCCAGTAAGGTAATGTACAACATAACAAAGGTCCATGACAAGTAAAATCCAGAGACAAATGTAGCGGGTAGATCCTATGGCGCCGACGGGAGTGTGGGTGGGAGACGGTACTTATTACTCAGGCCCAGGTGTGACTGAGGAGCCCAGGACCCCCCCCCCCCAGTGCCGTAACTAGACATGATAGCGCTGTGTGTGCAAGAAACAGCATCAGCGCCCCCCCCCCCTATACAAACCAGGGCCAGAGCGCGCCAAAAATATAGGGGTGTGGCTTCACTTGTAAGGGGAGTGGCCACATGGCTTCCTTTTACACATTACGACGGGCATAGCTCCCTTTTAACACCTTACGGCAGACAGAGTCCTCATTTTTGCAAATTACGGCCGGCAGAGTCCCCATTTTTACACATTACGGCAGGCAGAGTCCCCATTTTTACACATTACAGCAGGCAGAGTGCCCATGTTTACACATTAAGGCAGGCAGAGTCCCCATGTTTACACATTAAGGCAGGCAGAGTCCCCATGTTTACACATTAAGGCAGGCAGAGTCCCCATTTCTACACATTAAGGCAGGCAGAGTCCCCATGTTTACACATTAAGGCAGGCAGAGTCCCCATTTTTACACATTATAGCAGGAGCCACACTTTTTAACACATTACAGCAGGAGAGTCCCCATTTTTCTCATACGTCCTAGAGGATGCTGGGGACGACATCAAGACCAGGGGGTATAGACGGGATCCGCAGGAGACATGGGCACTCTAAAGACTTTTCATTGGGTGTGAACTGGCTCCTCCCTCTATGCCCCTCCTACAGACCTCAGTTTTAGAAATGTGCCCAGGTCGACTGGATGCACTCTGAGGAGCTCTACTGAGTTTCTCTGAAAAGACTTATGTTAGGTTTTTTATTTTCAGGGAGATCTGCTGGCATCAGACTCCCTGCTTCATGGGACTGAGGGGGCAGAAGCAGAACCAACTTCCTCAGAGTTTCATGCCTCTGCTTCTGGCTGACAGGACACCATTAGCTCCTGAAGGGAACTGAACGTTAGCCGTGTCTAGATGCACACTCCCACAGCACGCCGTCACCCCCCTCGCAGAGCCAGAAGTCAGAAGATAAGTGAGTATGAGAAGAATGATCTTCAATCAAGTAAGTGACGGCTGAGGTGCGGCGCGGCTAGCGGGAGCGCAGCGCGCCGTTGCTGCCCATACACACAGGCACTACAGGGTGCAGGGCGCGGGGGGGGGGGGGGGGGGGCGCACCCTGGGCAGCAAGAAAAATACCTCAAACTGGCTAAAAGGGGGCATAAGATGCCGCTGGCACAGCCCTACCCCTGCCAGTGTAAAAAATATGTCATATACTGAGTGTAAGGACGCGCCATTGTGGGGGCGAAGCTTCTTCCTCAGGCAGCCAGCACACTACTCAGCGCCATTTTCTCTCTCTCCTCAGGCTGCAGAGAACATGCTGGTCCTCTCCTCCACTTCTGACAAGTACAGGGTGCATTAAAGGGGGAGCACAAAGCGATTGTGGTGCATTTGATAGTGTATATTACTATTTAAAAGCGCTTTTGGGCTGTGGACATACTGTGTTCACAGGCAATACTGGCGCTCGGTTTGTGAACTGGCTGCTCCTATCCTGTGTCCCTCTGACAGATTTTACTGTGGGTCTGTCCCCAAAATAAGTCCCAGTGTGTCTGTGAGTGTGGTGTACACGTGTGAGGCATGTCTGAGGCAGGGAGTTCCTCCCCGGAGGAAGCCATTTTAGGGACACAGAGTTGTAATGTGGTGACACTACCGGCACACCAAGAGCCTGCATGGGTGAAAGAGCTACGTGACAGTATGCGTCTGATTAACACAAACTAAATGCTCTGTTTGAAGGGATGTGGGTGAATCCTGATAAAAAAAATTGTATTCCCAAAAGGATTCACATAGCTTATCCTTTCCCAGTTGTAGACAGGAAAAAATGGGAGTCACCCCCTGTGTTAGACAGTGCACTTTCCAGGTTGACAAAGAAGGTAATTCTCCTTACTCCTGGCACGGCTTCTCTTAAAGAGCCGGCAGACCGCAAAATGGAAACGACATTGAAATTCATTTATTTTACCAATGGTACACTGCTCAGGCCCACTATTGCCTGCGCATAGGTGAGTCGAGCTATTGAAAAATGGTCAGAAAGTGTGTCATCAGAAATTGACACGATTGAAAAAGATGAGATACTCCTTAAGTTAGGGAATATCAAGGACGCTGCCGCCTACATGCTGGAAGCAATGAAGGATATTGGACTCTTGAGTACACAAGCCGCTACCATGGCAGTATCGGCTAGGCGGGCGTTGTGGATTCGCCAGTGGAACGCGGATGCAGATTCCAAAAGAAACATGTAGGCTCTCCCATATAAAGGTGAGGCCTTATTTGGCGATGGCCTGGATGCGTTAGTCTCAGCGGCTACTGCAGGTAAGTCAACATTTTTGCCCTCTGCGCCTGCACCGGCAAAAAAGACCTATCACCCGCAAATGCAGTCCTTTCGGCCCAATAAATACAAAAAGACGAGAGGTTCCCCCTTCTTTGCAGGTAGGGGAAGGGGAAAGAAGCCCACACCGGCTCCAGGTTCCCAAGAGCAGAAGTCTACACCTAATTCTGCCAAATCCCCAGCTGACGCTGGAACTCCCTTGCGGGAGGCGGCTCGGGTGGGGGCACGTCTCAAACTCTTCAGCCAGGATTGGATTCTGTCTGGCCTGGACCCTTTGGTGTTGCAAATAGTATCCCAGGGATACAAACTAGAGTTTCAAGACGTTCCCCCATGCCGATATTTCAAATCGACCTTGCCAGCTTCTCCGCCAGAGAGAGAAGCAGTAACAGCGGCAATCCAAAAATTATGTCAAGACCAGGTCATAGTCCTGGTACCGTTGTCACAACAAGGGCGGGGTATTTTATTCAAGCCTCTTTGTTGTTCCGAAGCCGGACGGCTCGGTCAGACCGATCCTAAATCTAAAGGATCTGAATTTCTTCCTGAAAAGGTTCAAGTTCAAGATGGAATCACTTCGGGCGGTGATTGCCAGTCTGGAGGAGGGGGACATAAAGGATGCTTACCTGCATGTTCCCATTTATCTTCCTCACCAGGCTTATCTGAGATCCGCGGTTCAGGTTTGCCATTACCAATTCCAGACGTTACCGTTCGGTCTCTCCACGCGTCGAGGGTATACACCAAGGTGATAGCGGAGATAATGGTTCTCCTTCGTCAGAAAGGAGTCAATATAATTCCTTATCTGGATGACCTCCTGATAAAGGCGAGATCCAGGGAGCAGTTGTTACAAAACATATCACTCTCTCTATCAATACTCCAACAACACGGGTGGATCATAAATTACCCAAAGTCACAGTTGGAACTGACGACAAGGTTGTCTTTCCTCGGATGATTCTGGACACAGAAGTTCAGAGAGTATTTCTTCCGCTGGAAAAGGCTCTGGAAATCCAGAAAATGGTAAAACAGATATTGAAACCATCAAGTGTGTCGATCCATCAGTGCATTCGGTTGTTGGGGGAAGATGGTGGCGGCCTACGAGGCCATACAGTTTGGCAGGATCCATGCCAGAGTATTTCAGTGGGACCTGTTGGACAAGTGGTCGGGGTCACACCTACACATGCACAGAAAGATAATCCTATCGTCAAAAACCAGGATTTCGCTTCTGTGGTGGTTGCACAGCTCTCACCTGCTAGATGGACGCAGGTTTGGAATCCAGGACTGGGTCCTGGTAAGCACGGATGCAAGTCTCCGAAGCTGGGGAGCAGTCTCTCAGGGAGAAAACGTCCAGGGACGTTGGTCACAACAGGAAGCCTGCCTTCACATAAACTTTCTGGACCTAAGAGCCATTTACAACGGCCTTCAACAAGCGGTACATCTTCTTCAAGACCGTCCCGTGCAGATCCAGGCGGACAATGTAACAGCAGTCGCATACATAAACAGGCAGGGCGTAACGAAAAGCAGAGCGGCAATTGCAGAGGCAACAAAAATCCTCCGCTGGGCAGAAAAACATCTACAAGCTCTGTCGGCAATATTCATTCCGGGAGTAGACAACTGGGAAGCAGACTTCCTCAGCAGACACGATCTCCATCCAGGAGAGTCGGGCCTCCACCAAGAAGTCTTCGCAAAGGTGACAAGTCTTTGGCGAGTTCCTCAAATAGACATGATGGCGTCTCGTCTCAACAAGAAGCTTCAGAGATACTGTTCCAGGTCGAGAGACCCAGAAGCAGTAGCAGTGGATGCACTGGTGACCCAGTGGGTGTTTCCGTCAGTGTATATCTTCCCTCCACTTCTGCTGATCCCAAAAGTACTCAGGATCATAAGAAAAACAAGGGTTCGAGCAATCTTCATTGCCCCAGACTGGCCAAGGAGGGCTTGGTACCCAGATCTTCAGCAGTTGCTCATAGAAGATACTCAGCCTCTTCCTCCTCGAGAGGACCTGCTGCAGCAGGGGCCATGCGTGTACCAAGACTTACCGCGGCTACGTTTGACAGCATGGCTGTTGAACGCTGGATCCTAGCCAGGAAGAGTATTCCCGAAGAGGTCATCCCCACCCTTATTCAGGCCAGAAAGGGAGTAAAGTCGAAACAATACCACCGTATTTGGAGAAAATATGTGTCTTGGTGTGAATCCAAGAAGGCTCCTACGGAAGAGTTTGAACTGGGACGTTTTCTCCATTTTTTGCAGGATGGTGTGGAGGCGGGCCTCCGATTGGGATTAATCAAGGTCCAGATTTCGGCCTTGTCAGTGTTCTTCCAGAAACAATTGGCCTCTCTTCCAGAGGTTCAGACCTTTGTGAAAGGGGTTCTGCACATCCAGCCTCCTTTCGTGCCTCCAGTGGCACCATGGGACCTTAACGTGGTATTGCAGTTCCTTCAATCGGATTGGTTTGAGCCTCTACAAAAGATAGAGTTGAAGTTTCTCACTTGGAAAGTGGTGATGCTTTTGGCTTTGGCATCCGCAAGGCGGGTGTCTGAATTGGGGGCCTTGTCTCACAAGAGCCCTTACCTGATTTTCCATGAAGATAGGGCAGAGTTGCGAACTCGCCAACATTTTCTTCCAAAGGTGGTTTCTGCTTTTCACATAAACCAGCCTATTGTGGTGCCAGTAGTTACTGACACATTCACTGATTCAAAGTCTCTAGATGTGGTTAGAGCTTTGAAAATATATGTTGCTAGAACGGCTCGTATACGGAAAACAGAGGCTCTGTTTGTCCTGTATGATCACAACAAGATTGGCTGTCCTGCTTCCAAGCAGACTATTTGCACGTTGGATTAGAAATATGATTCAGCAAGCTCATACTACGGCAGGATTGCCGTTGCCGACGTCGGTAAAGGCCCACTCCACTAGGAAGGTGGGCTCATCCTGGGCGGCTGCCCAGGGGGTCTCGGCATCACAACTGTGCCGAGCAGCTACTTGGTCAGGGTCAAACACATTTGCTAAGTTCTACAAGTTTGACACCTTGGCCGACGAGGACCTAAAGTTTGGTCAATCAGTGCTGCAGGGTCATCCGCACTCTCCCGACCCGTACTGGAGCTTTGGTATAGACCCCATGGTCTTGATGTCGTACCCAGCATCCTCTAGGACGTATGAGAAAATAGGATTTTGATAACCTACCGGTAAATCCTTTTCTCCTAGTCCGTAGAGGATGCTGGGCGCCCGTCCCAGTGCGTACTTTACCTGCAGTTTAGTTATTACAGTTACACAAGTTGTGTTATCTTGGTTTCAGCATGTTGCTGCAATTGGTTCATGCTTGTTGGCGTGTGTTACGTTGAATGCCATGTGTGCGGCATGGTTGAGGGTGTGAGTTGGTAGATATCTCACCACTAGTTAAGTAATTCCTTTCCTCGAATTGTCAGTCTCCCTGGGCACAGTTCCTATAACTGAGGTCTGGAGGAGGGGCATAGAGGGAGGAGCCAGTTCACACCCAATGAAAAGTCTTTAGAGTGCCCATGTCTCCTGCGGATCCCGTCTATACCCCATGGTCTTGATGTCGTCCCCAGCATCCTCTACGGACTAGGAGAAAAGGATTTACCGGTAGGTTATCAAAATCCTATTTTTACACACTAGGCAGGCAGAGTCCCCTTTTTACACATAATGGCAGGCAGTCTCCCTTTTTTTTACACATAACGGCAGGCAGTCTCCCTTTTTTTACACATAACGGCAGGCAGTCCCCCTTTTTTTTACACATAACGGCAGGCAGTCCCCCTTTTTTTTACACATAACGGCAGGCAGTCTCCCTTTTTTTTACACATAACGGCAGGCAGTCCCCCTTTTTTTTCTTTTTTTTCTTTTTTACACATAATGGCAGGCAATCCCGGTTATTTTTACAAATTAGGCAAAGTTCCCAATTTTTACACATTAGGCTGGGAGGGAGAGGGGGGGATAGAGAGAGGGAGAGAGAGACAGCCAGCCAGGGACAGTTACCTGTAAGCATGCTCCTCTTCACCAGCACCGTGTGCACCTGCGGGTCATTCACTCCAAGTCCATGGCGCTCTTCTGTCTTCTCCTCCTTTAGCAGCAGCCAGGGGGTCACCACCATCCTCCAGTAGCACTGGCAACCAGGGCAGTGTGGGAGAGACGTCTGACATCATCACGTGATGTCTCTCCCGAATTGCAGGGGAGGGGGGCCGGGCTGACGCTGGGCCATCTATCACACTGATGCCGCAGCGCTGCACTGAGCTTACAGCAGCAGCGGCTTGAAAACTTCCTCTGAACTTGAAGCCGCCGCCCGCCTGTCTGTGTCCTGCTGAAGCCGGCGGCTTCAGCTGGACACAGGAGGGCGGGCGGCGGCTTCAAGTTCAGAGGAAGTTGCGGGCGGGCGAGTGGGCGGTCAGCGGCTGCAGAGGGACACGGGCGGCCGGCGGCAACTTCAGCAGCATGCAGGCGGCTGCGCCATCAGTGGGACACAGGCGGCGCCGTCACCATCAGCAGTCTGGGCTCGGAGCTAGCGGGTGTTATGCCCGATGGTGCGCCCTCAGTGCATTTACGCTATGGGCAAGGCACCATAGGCACACACCTAGTTACGGCTCTGACCCCCCCCCCCCCCCCTTCACAGCTGCAGCTCCTCCTCAGCCCAGCACTTAAAATACATTTTTTTTCTGGGGGGAAGGGGGGTTCTTAAGGGTGCATGGCCACGCCTCCTGCGATTAGACCACACCCTCAAAAGTTCCTAGGCCTAGCCAGGCTGTCTACTGCCCTGGAGCCTAGAGGTGTACTTATAATTAGGAAAACAATTCTGTATGCAGGGCTGCCATCAGGGGGGTGCTGGGGGCACAGCTGTCCCGTCCCCGGACTCTCTGACAGACTCCCTGCCCGCCCGCTGCTGTCCCCACCGTTCCGCTGTTGTCCCATTGTTCTGCCGCTATCCTTCGACCCTCCAAAAGCTGTATTGAAAACGTTTTTCCCAAAATGGCCGCCGCCACAGAGGAGACAGTTATTCAAAATACTAGAGGAGCCCACTAGTATCGTTAATAACTGGCTCGTCTGAGACGGCGGCCATTGTGGGAGGGACATTTTCAATACAGAGCTGAAGGAGGACGGAGGACAGCGGGGATGGAGGCGGGCAGGCAGCAGCATGAGCATCCCGGGCCCTGCCGACAGTGGCAGCATTGGGGGAAGGAAAGGAAAGGAAAGGAAAGGAAGGAATCCCCTGACAGTGAGCAGAACCACTGATAACTATATGTAACAGGTACTTGCATAATTATTGTGTGGCCATAATATGGTGTCAGGGGCATTACTGTATGGGGCATAATATGGTGACGGCCATTACTGTGGGGACTTGATATGGTGCAAGGGGCATAAAATGGTGTTGCCCCGTGTCTGCATAGAATTTTTATTTTGTTAAATATATATCTACTTTTAATTAACTTTTTTTCCCCAAGTGTGCAGCGGGGGTGGCTTGCCTATTTTGGCAGTCCCGGGCCCCACAATTTCTGATGGCAGCCCTGTCTGTATGGCTCATGATTTGCTGGATCTGGGCTGTTTTAGGGATCACAATCAAGTTGTGAAATAAACATATTTATGTATTAAGATTTTTTTACATAGTCCGAGCATATTCCTTTACAAATCTCAGAGAGTTTGCTTCTCAAAACCTCTTGTAACCATGGATAGGAGAATGTGTGGATGAGAGACACAGACATTGGGCAGAGCGGAGGGGTGACATGCATCTTATTAGGTGTATCTGCAAGGTTAGTGTAATAATATTTCATCATGGTGATTGACTGAGTTTTGCCATTTCCTTATGATAGTATTTAAATAATTAGTATTGATATCAAGTTGCAGCTGTCTATGCCAGTGGCATAAGTTCGTCCCAGTCGCCCGGAGGCATGATAAATGTTGGTGCCCCCCTACATATACACACACACACACACCATATGTAGCTATCCGGCACTCAGGGTGAACAGTAGTAGCGTGCTCAGGTGCCTTTCCCAATAGTAATATAGATACACATACAAAGTGGACGCACTCCAAGTCAGTCATTACAATAAAACAGACACTAGCATACCTTTATAGTACACCTACAGTGCTCCCTCACCCGCCAGCGGGTCTCGATGGAGATGCTTTGGCGCAAACAAAAAAAAAACACACAAACACCTCAATCACTTATAAACACACAAACACGCCTCTTTCACTTAACACACGCCTCTTTCACTTAAACACACACGCCGCTTTCACTTAAACACACACAAACACCTTTCACTTACACATGCCTCTTTCACTGACACACACACACATGCCTCCTACACTTAAAAACACACATGCCTCCTTCACTTATAAACACACACACCTCTTTCATTTAAAAACACACACATGCCTTTCACTTAAACACACATGCCTCTTTCACTTAAAAACACGCACACAGATGCCTCCTTCACTTAAAAACACACACGCCTCCTTCACTTAAAAACACACACACCTCCTTCACTTACACACAAACACGCCTCTTTCACTTACACACACACACGCCTCTTTCACTTACACACTTAAAAACTAGAGATGAGCGGGTTCGGGTTTTACTCGGATTTACTCGGCTCTCAAAACGGCATCTTATTGGCTATCCAAAACAAGAGACATCCGTGAGCCAATAAGATGCCATTTTGAGAACCGAGTAAACCCAATAAAACAGAAACCGCTCATCTCTATTAAAAACACATACAGAAACGGACATCCCTCCATATATTTGTAAGGTAGCGTGTACCCATAACAGTTGTGTGTTCTGTACATAGGTGGTCATTACGAGTTGATCGCAGCCAGCAACTTTTTGCTGCTGGTGCGATCAACTAGTCCACGCCTATGGGGGAGTGTATTTTAGCTTAGCAGGGCTGCAAACGCTTGTGCAGCCCTGATAAGCTAAAAAAGTTTTGTGTAAAAGAAGACCAGCCCTAGACCTACTTACCCTGTGCGACGGCTCCAGCCATGCAGGTCCCGGCTTTGACGTCAGACATCCGCCCTCCGTTCTTCTGACCACGCCTGCGCTTTCTCCACCACTCCCCGAAAACGGCCGCCAACGGTCTGGTGACACCCAGGAACGTCTCCTTTCTGTCAATCTTCTTGCGGCCGCCGCTGTGACCATTTTCTTCATAATCCGCGTCGTAACCCGGCACATTCCGGACCCATTTGCACCGCAGCGACAAACTGCTGCATGCAAATGGGTCGGAATAACCCCCATAGTCCTGTAGAAATGCTCAAATGCCTCTTTTAATCCTTGCCTCTCTCACACCCATACGCCTCTCACACACATATACCTCTTTCACTTGAACACACTTTTCTTAAAAAAATGAAAAAAACACAAACACACACCTCACTTAAAAACATGCACACACAAAACACAGTGCTGCCAACATTTATTAAAGCCCCCCCAGCACCCCCAACTACCCCACCCCCACCCCACACAGTGCAGCTTGAGGCAAGTTCTGCCAGTGCTTACCTTTGGCTATCATCAGCCTGACGGAGGAACAGAGAGCTTTACTCGGCTTGCATAACTGGAAGGGCCTGGGAGGAGCTGAGCTCTGGAGCTCCCCCTAGCTGCACCAGTGCCAGCTCTCTGTATATACGAGGAGGCA
Source organism: Pseudophryne corroboree (assembly GCF_028390025.1). Taxonomy (NCBI): domain Eukaryota; kingdom Metazoa; phylum Chordata; class Amphibia; order Anura; family Myobatrachidae; genus Pseudophryne; species Pseudophryne corroboree. Next base: position 83,057,837 of record NC_086445.1, read on the forward strand.
GGTTCCGTGTCACTGACGCAGCTCCTCCGTCTGCAAGAATGATTTTCAAAGAAGTAGCGGCGAGCGATCGTCAGGCAGAGGGAGACAGTGGAGGAGATGTGCCCCATTGAGGTCAGGATCCCGGCGGTAGCCGACTCCACTGCCTCCCACAATTCCGACACTGGTCTATGCCCATTACATAATTGAGATTACCACTCGGTCTAGTAAAGGAAAGAAGATTTATATTTGATTTTTTAAAAGGGGAAACAACAGATATGTAGGCATACCTGCATTTTATATTGGAATTGTGACTTTCATATGTATTGCTTACAGTCCAGACAATATTTGCTCTTGTGTATATCATACTGGATCCTTCCAGAAACACACGATTTTTTGGGTAGTGCCCCACATCCCTGGGAGAGTGGGCAACCCTCCTCCTAGTGAAGAGGGCAGAACTGGGGAGATAAATACCTCAAAACCGCCATCTGTCAGGAGGGGGCGGGGCCTACTGACAATTCTACTGTAATTGTGTCATTTTAGCACCGCCCCCTAGTTATATCTGTAAGAATTGGGGCATTTCATAGTGAGGGGTTGGGTGTAATGATGTGGTCTCGCCCCCATTGCCACCCACCTGCTTCACCTCTGCGTCCTTCTCCTAGAGAGGAAAATTAAAATGTTGGCAAGTATGGTGATATGACCCCCCCATTACATTATTATATTGTGTACATATAGGGTAATGTGGTTATAACAATACTGTTAAGCCACATCTCTATGCTGCAATTAAATTATATTTACTTATTTTGCCTGAAGTGTAAATGGCGGAAAAGCTACTTTTTTCTAGACAGACGCATCCTATAGATTGTAAGCCTGCGAGCAGGGCCTTCCTACCTCTATTACTGTTCGTTATTCTCCAGTTTTGTTTTATCATTGTTTCCAGTTGTAAAGCACAATGAAATTTGCTGCGTTATATAAGAAACTATTAATAAATAAATAATCTTGAGCTGCATATAACTCATTATAGGCCTAAATCGGGTGCAATGCCAATGTTCTTGCAGTTGGGAAAACATTTTCTACTGTGCATGCGTCTAATTTGCTAAAAAGTCACATGACACATGCGTCACATCGTGTGTACACAGTGAGGCACAGTAGTGACTGAGACCCACAGCATCCAAAGCATATTGGAAATGTGCTGGGCATTTCCAGGTGGTGCCTGGGAGGTGGCTATTCAGACACACGGAGATAATCCATGTTATGGACGTATTATATGAGTGTCGCGGACTGCTTGCGAAACCAGGTGCTTAGTCGTTTACACTGCAGTCCATACTCTGACGGAGAATCTGCACCTAACATGGGGCTAGTGGAAGTTTTGAAGGTGCAACGCACCAAGTGTTACAAAGCAGTGCCGTCACAAGCCGGGTGCGGGGGAGGTGCGGCCCGCAAATGGGTGTCACCCTCGGAAACGGGTGACACCAAAGTGCCGGCTCTTCTGCGGTAGCAGAAGCAGTGTGCTGCAGTGTGATATTTTCCTGTATCACTCGGCACCTGTCACATATGAAGAGCCGGCACTCTGCCCAGTCTTCGGGGACAGCCAGCATCTCCGGGGATGCAGGACACGCCCCCGGACTGACAGAAAGGAGATCCGTGTGAGGCCATGCTCCCTTTTGGTGGGCCACACACCCTTTTTGGACTGCCAGGCCTCCAGCCTGGGGGTGGCAGGGAGTAGCGCAGAGTGCGCACTGGGTGTAAAGTTTAAAAATGCTAAAGTGGGTGTCTCAGTCCTTGCCCATTCAGACACATGGCTGTATACCAAGAAAGGGCTTGTAGAAGTATTAGCATAAAATGCATGTGCAAGACCAGCAAAAGACGCACAGGTGGGTGCTGTAGCGTCCGACTCAAAATCAGGCCCTATATGCATGTAGCTATGGCTTAGTTACATGTCCTTGCTCTTACATACGTTCATTCACAGCACATTGGAGTCCAACTGTAATTCAGAACCATTGTTGCTGCTTTTGAAAGATAGTCTGAATATTTGAACTTGTTTTGCAGCACTTGTTCCCACAGAAACAAACTGTTGACTTTACTGATTGCTCCCATGGTTACAGCTGTTGCTTAGGAAGGTCAGTTATTCATAGCATGTCTGTCAAATGTCAGCAACAGTGTGTTTCTCAGTTTTCAACAGGCATTGTCAGTCATAAACCACATTTCGGGTACCATACATTATTCCAATAAATTGTAATACCTATCATAATTATAGTGGTATCAGTTCAGATGGTCGACAATGTTAAGGTTGTCACTCATTATGTCGACCACTATTGGTCGACATTGACATGGTCGACATTGACAAATGGTCGACACATGAAAATGGACGACACATGAAAAGGTCGACATGAGTTTTATAATAAAAAAAATTTGAACTTTTTCATACTTTACGATAGGGATGAGCGGGTTCGGTTCCTCGGAATCCGAACCCGCCCGAACTTCATGTTTTTTTACACGGGGCCGAGCGACTCGGATCTTCCCGCCTTGCTCGGTTAACCCGAGCGCGCCCGAACGTCATCATCCCGCTGTCGGATTCTCGCGAGGCTCGGATTCTATCGCGAGACTCGGATTCTATATAAGGAGCCGCGCGTCGCCGCCATTTTCACACGTGCATTGAGATTCATAGGGAGAGGATGTGGCTGGCGTCCTCTCCGTTTATAGAGAAGAGAGTGAGACAGTAGAGAGAGACACAGTAGTAATTTTGGGGAGCATTAGGAGGAGTACTAGTTACTTGCTGAAGTGATAGATAGTGTGACTGTATATTATCTGACTTGTGGGGGAGACACTGACAGTGGGGAGCAGTTAGAGTCTGAGAGCAGGACTCAGGAGTACATATAACGTACAGTGCACACTTTTGCTGCCAGAGTGCCACACTGCCATTGTGACCACACTGACCACCAGTATAATATATATTGTGATTGTCTGCTTAGGAGTACTACTTGCAAGTTGCTGATAGTGTGACCAGTGACCTGACCACCAGTCACCACCAGTTTAATATATATATATATATATATATATATATATATATATAATTGTATATAATATATATATAATATTGTATACCACCTACCCGTGGTTTTTTTTTTTTTTCTTCTTTATACATACTACTATAGTAGCTTACTGTAGCAGTCTGCGGTGCTGCTGAGCTGACTGTGTCCAGCAGGTCCGTCATCAGTCATTACATAATAAATATATATACCTGTCCGGCTGCAGTACTAGTGATATTATATATATATATATATATATATATATATATATTGATTTCATCTCATTATCATCCAGTCTATATTAGCAGCAGACACAGTACGGTAGTCCACGGCTGTAGCTACCTCTGTGTCGGCAGTCGCTCGTCCATCCATAATTGTATACCACCTACCCGTGGTTTTTTTTTTTCTTTCTTCTTTATACATACTACTATAGTAGCTTACTGTAGCAGTCTGCGGTGCTGCTGAGCTGACAGTGTCCAGCAGGTCCGTCATCAGTCATTACATAATAAATATATATACCTGTCCGGCTGCAGTACTAGTGATATTATATATATATATATATATATATTGATTTCATCTCCTTATCATCCAGTCTATATTAGCAGCAGACACAGTACGGTAGTCCACGGCTGTAGCTACCTCTGTGTCGGCAGTCGCTCGTCCATCCATAATTGTATACCACCTACCCGTGTTTTTTTTTTTCTTTCTTCTTTATACATACTTCTATAGTAGCTTACTGTAGCAGTCTGCGGTGCTGCTGAGCTGACAGTGTCCAGCAGGTCCGTCATCAGTCATTACATAATAAATATATATACCTGTCCGGCTGCAGTACTAGTGATATTATATATATATATATATTGATTTCATCTCCTTATCATCCAGTTTATATTAGCAGCAGACACAGGCCCTCATTCCGAGTTGATCGCTCGTTATTTTTCATCGCATCGCAGTGAAATTTCGCTTAGTGCGCATGCGCAATAGTCGCACTGCGACTGCGCCAAGTAACTTTGCTATGAAGATAGGATTTTTACTCACGGCATTTTCTTCGCTCCGGCGATCGTAGTGTGATTGACAGGAAATGGGTGTTACTGGGCGGAAACACGGTGTTTTAGGGGCGTGTGGATGAAAACGCTACCGTTTCCGGAAAAAACGCAGGAGTGGCCGGAGAAACGGGGGAGTGTCTGAGCGAACGCTGGGTGTGTTTCTGACGTCAATCCAGGAATGACAAGCACTGAACTGATCGCACAGGCAGAGTAAGTGTGGAGCTACTCTAAAACTGCTAAGTAGTTTTTGATCGCAATAATGCGAATACATCGGTCGCAATTTTAGGATGCTAAGATACACTCCCAGTAGGCGTAGGCTTAGCGTGTGTAACTCTGCTAAATTCGCCTTGCGACCGATCAACTCGGAATGAGGGCCACAGTACGGTAGTCCACGGCTGTAGCTACCTCTGTGTCGGCAGTCGCTCGTCCATCCATAATTGTATACCACCTACCCGTGGTTTTTTTTTTTTTTTTCTTCTTTATACATACTACTATAGTAGCTTACTGTAGCAGTCTGCGGTGCTGCTGAGCTGACAGTGTCCAGCAGGTCCGTCATCAGTCATTACATAATAAATATATATACCTGTCCGGCTGCAGTACTAGTGATATTATATATATATATATATATATTGATTTCATCTCCTTATCATCCAGTCTATATTAGCAGCAGACACAGTACGGTAGTCCACGGCTGTAGCTACCTCTGTGTCGGCAGTCGCTCGTCCATCCATAATTGTATACCACCTACCCGTGGTTTTTTTCTTTTCTTTCTTCTTTATACATACTACTATAGTAGCTTACTGTAGCAGTCTGCGGTGCTGCTGAGCTGACAGTGTCCAGCAGGTCCGTCATCAGTCATTACATAATAAATATATATACCTGTCCGGCTGCAGTACTAGTGATATTATATATATATATATATATATATATATATATATTGATTTCATCTCCTTATCATCCAGTCTATATTAGCAGCAGACACAGTACGGTAGTCCACGGCTGTAGCTACCTCTGTGTCGGCAGTCGCTCGTCCATCCATAAGTATACTAGTATCCATCCATCTACATTGTTTACCTGAGGTGCCTTTTAGTTGTGCCTATTAAAATATGGAGAACAAAAATGTTGAGGTTCCAAAATTAGGGAAAGATCAAGATCCACTTCCACCTCGTGCTGAAGCTGCTGCCACTAGTCATGGCCGAGACGATGAAATGCCAGCAACGTCGTCTGCCAAGGCCGATGCCCAATGTCATAGTACAGAGCATGTAAAATCCAAAACACCAAATATCAGTAAAAAAAGGACTCCAAAATCTAAAATAAAATTGTCGGAGGAGAAGCGTAAACTTGCCAATATGCCATTTACCACACGGAGTGGCAAGGAACGGCTGAGGCCCTGGCCTATGTTCATGGCTAGTGGTTCAGCTTCACATGAGGATGGAAGCACTCAGCCTCTCGCTAGAAAACTGAAAAGACTCAAGCTGGCAAAAGCACCGCAAAGAACTGTGCGTTCTTCGAAATCCCAAATCCACAAGGAGAGTCCAATTGTGTCGGTTGCGATGCCTGACCTTCCCAACACTGGACGTGAAGAGCATGCGCCTTCCACCATTTGCACGCCCCCTGCAAGTGCTGGAAGGAGCACCCGCAGTCCAGTTCCTGATAGTCAGATTGAAGATGTCAGTGTTGAAGTACACCAGGATGAGGAGGATATGGGTGTTGCTGGCGCTGGGGAGGAAATTGACAAGGAGGATTCTGATGGTGAGGTGGTTTGTTTAAGTCAGGCACCCGGGGAGACACCTGTTGTCCGTGGGAGGAATAGGGCTGTTGACATGCCTGGTGAAAATACCAAAAAAATCAGCTCTTCGGTGTGGAAGTATTTCACCAGAAATGCGGACAACATTTGTCAAGCCGTGTGTTGCCTTTGTCAAGCTGTAATAAGTAGGGGTAAGGACGTTAACCACCTCGGAACATCCTCCCTTATACGTCACCTGCAGCGCATTCATAATAAGTCAGTGACAAGTTCAAAAACTTTGGGCGACAGCGGAAGCAGTCCACTGACCAGTAAATCCCTTCCTCTTGTAACCAAGCTCACGCAAACCACCCCACCAACTCCCTCAGTGTCAATTTCCTCCTTCCCCAGGAATGCCAATAGTCCTGCATGCAATGTCACTGGCAATTCTGACGAGTCCTCTCCTGCCTGGGATTCCTCCGATGCATCCTTGCGTGTAACGCCTACTGCTGCTGGCGCTGCTGTTGTTGCTGCTGGGAGTCGATGGTCATCCCAGAGGGGAAGTCGTAAGCCCACTTTTACTACTTCCACCAAGCAATTGACTGTCCAACAGTCCTTTGCGAGGAAGATGAAATATCACAGCAGTCATCCTGTTGCAAAGCGGATAACTGAGGCCTTGACAACTATGTTGGTGTTAGACGTGCGTCCGGTATCCGCCGTTAGTTCACAGGGAACTAGACAATTTCTTGAGGCAGTGTGCCCCCGTTACCAAATACCATCTAGGTTCCACTTCTCTAGGCAGGCGATACCGAGAATGTACACGGACGTCAGAAAAAGACTCACCAGTGTCCTAAAAAATGCAGTTGTACCCAATGTCCACTTAACCACGGACATGTGGACAAGTGGAGCAGGGCAGGGTCAGGACTATATGACTGTGACAGCCCACTGGGTAGATGTATGGACTCCCGCCGCAAGAACAGCAGCGGCGGCACCAGTAGCAGCATCTCGCAAACGCCAACTCTTTCCTAGGCAGGCTACGCTTTGTATCACCGGTTTCCAGAATACGCACACAGCTGAAAACCTCTTACGGCAACTGAGGAAGATCATCGCGGAATGGCTTACCCCAATTGGACTCTCCTGTGGATTTGTGGCATCGGACAACGCCAGCAATATTGTGTGTGCATTAAATATGGGCAAATTCCAGCACGTCCCATGTTTTGCACATACCTTGAATTTGGTGGTGCAGAATTTTTTAAAAAACGACAGGGGCGTGCAAGAGATGCTGTCGGTGGCCAGAAGAATTGCGGGACACTTTCGGCGTACAGGCACCACGTACAGAAGACTGGAGCACCACCAAAAACGCCTGAACCTGCCCTGCCATCATCTGAAGCAAGAAGTGGTAACGAGGTGGAATTCAACCCTCTATATGCTTCAGAGGTTGGAGGAGCAGCAAAAGGCCATTCAAGCCTATACAATTGAGCACGATATAGGAGGTGGAATGCACCTGTCTCAAGCGCAGTGGAGAATGATTTCAACGTTGTGCAAGGTTCTGCAACCTTTTGAACTTGCCACACGTGAAGTCAGTTCAGACACTGCCAGCCTGAGTCAGGTCATTCCCCTCATCAGGCTTTTGCAGAAGAAGCTGGAGGCATTGAAGGAGGAGCTAAAAGGGAGCGATTCCGCTAGGCATGTGGGACTTGTGGATGGAGCCCTTAATTCGCTTAACAAGGATTCACGGGTGGTCAATCTGTTGAAATCAGAGCACTACATTTTGGCCACCGTGCTCGATCCTAGATTTAAAACCTACCTTGGATCTCTCTTTCCGGCAGACACAAGTCTGCTGGGGTTCAAAGACCTGCTGGTGACAAAATTGTCAAGTCAAGCGGAACGCGACCTGTCAACATCTCCTCCTTCACATTCTCCCGCAACTGGGGGTGCGAGGAAAAGGCTCAGAATTCCGAGCCCACCCGCTGGCGGTGATGCAGGGCAGTCTGGAGCGACTGCTGATGCTGACATCTGGTCCGGACTGAAGGACCTGACAACGATTACGGACATGTCGTCTACTGTCACTGCATATGATTCTCTCACCATTGAAAGAATGGTGGAGGATTATATGAGTGACCGCATCCAAGTAGGCACGTCAGACAGTCCGTACTTATACTGGCAGGAAAAAGAGGCAATTTGGAGGCCCTTGCACAAACTGGCTTTATTCTACCTAAGTTGCCCTCCCACAAGTGTGTACTCCGAAAGAGTGTTTAGTGCCGCCGCTCACCTTGTCAGCAATCTGCGTACGAGGTTACTTCCAGAAAATGTGGAGAAGATGATGTTCATTAAAATGAATTATAATCAATTCCTCCGTGGAGACATTGACCAGCAGCAATTGCCTCCACAAAGTACACAGGGAGCTGAGATGGTGGATTCCAGTGGGGACGAATTGATAATCTGTGAGGAGCGGGATGTACACGGTGATATATCGGAGGATGATGATGAGGTGGACATCTTGCCTCTGTAGAGCCAGTTTGTGCAAGGAGAGATTAATTGCTTCTTTTTCGGTGGGGGTCCAAACCAACCCGTCATTTCAGTCACAGTCGTGTGGCAGACCCTGTCACTGAAATGATGGGTTGGTTAAAGTGTGCATGTCCTGTTTATACAACATAAGGGTGGGTGGGAGGGCCCAAGGACAATTCCATCTTGCACCTCTTTTTTCTTTCATTTTTATTTGCGTCATGTGCTGTTTGGGGAGTGTTTTTTGGAAGGGCCATCCTGCGTGACACTGCAGTGCCACTCCTAGATGGGCCAGGTGTTTGTGTCGGCCACTAGGGTCGCTTAGCTTACTCACACAGCTACCTCATTGCGCCTCTTTTTTTCTTCTTTGCGTCATGTGCTGTTTGGGGAGTGTTTTTTGGAAGGGCCATCCTGCGTGACACTGCAGTGCCACTCCTAGATGGGCCAGGTGTTTGTGTCGGCCACTAGGGTCGCTTAGCTTACTCACACAGCTACCTCATTGCGCCTCTTTTTTTCTTCTTTGCGTCATGTGCTGTTTGGGCAGTGTTTTTTGGAAGGGCCATCCTGCGTGACACTGCAGTGCCACTCCTAGATGGGCCAGGTGTTTGTGTCGGCCACTAGGGTCGCTTATCTTACTCACACAGCTACCTCATTGCGCCTCTTTTTTTCTTCTTTGCGTCATGTGCTGTTTGGGGAGTGTTTTTTGGAAGGGCCATCCTGCGTGACACTGCAGTGCCACTCCTAGATGGGCCAGGTGTTTGTGTCGGCCACTAGGGTCGCTTAGCTTACTCACACAGCTACCTCATTGCGCCTCTTTTTTTCTTCTTTGCGTCATGTGCTGTTTGGGGAGTGTTTTTTGGAAGGGCCATCCTGCGTGACACTGCAGTGCCACTCCTAGATGGGCCAGGTGTTTGTGTCGGCCACTAGGGTCGCTTAGCTTAGTCATCCAGCGACCTCTGTGCAAATTTTAGGACTAAAAATAATATTGTGAGGTGTGAGGTATTCAGAATAGACTGAAAATGAGTGGAAATTATGGTTTTTGAGGTTAATAATACTTTGGGATCAAAATGACCCCCAAATTCTATGATTTAAGCTGTTTTTTAGGGTTTTTTGAAAAAAACACCCGAATCCGACAAAAAAAAATCGGTGAGGTTTTGCCAAAACGCGGTCGAACCCAAAACACGGCCGTGGAACCGAACCCAAAACCAAAACACAAAACCCGAAAAATTTCAAGTGCACATCCCTACTTTACGATCCACGTGGACTACAATTGGGAACGGTATCCTGCCCGAAGCTCGCGAGCCATGCGAGGGGATTCGGTGCATTAATTGGGGTTCCCCGTCACTTTACGCAGAAAACGACACCAAAAAAGTTTTTTAAAAACCCACGTCGACCTTTTCACGTGTTGACCATTTGTCCACGTCAACCACGTCAATGTCGACCAATAGTGGTCGACCTAATGAGTATCGACCTTAACATTGTCGATCATTCATACAGGAACCATAGTGGTAATAAGCCCAAATTATTTTGAGTGGTCACCCTTTAAATTGGCAAAAAAATTATTACATATTCTATGACAAGAGTCAAAAAATGCAGCTCCATGTTTTGCTGGTTGGTGGGTGTACGTGCATTTGCCTTGGCACTTAATTCAGTAACCTTTCTGGATCAGCCTCCACAGACATAGGCATAGGGGTCATTCCGAGTTGTTCGCTCGTTGCCGATTTTCGCTATACTGCGATTAGTCGCTTACTGCGCATGCGCAAGGTTCGCAGTGCGCATGCGCTTAGTTATTTTACACAAAAGTTAGGTATTTTTACTCACGGCATAACAAAGCTTTTTCATCGCTGTGCTGATCGTAGTGTGATTGACAGGAAGTGGGTGTTTCTGGGCGGAAACGCCAGAAACTGGACGTTTTATGGGAGTGTGCGGAAAAACGCAGGCGTTCGAGTTGCAAAACGCAGGAGTGGCTGAAGAAACGGGGGAGTGGTCGGGCAAACGCTGGGTGTGTTTGTGACGTCAAACCAGGAACGAAAAGGACGGAGCTGGTCGCAATGGCTTAGTAAGTCTGGAGCTACTCAGAAACTGCTAAGAGATTTCTATTCGCAATTCTGCTAAGCTAAGATACACTCCCAGAGGGCGGCGGCCTAGCGTGTGCAATGCTGCTAAAAGCAGCTAGCGAGCGAACAACTCGGAATCACCCCCATAGTGCGTAGTACAATTTTTCAGCCTTAGAGGATTGGGCACCAGACCGTCTCTTCTTTCTTTGACTAAATAAACATACCAACTTTATTATATCACCTATTCCACTTCCCCTATGGACGCCCCCCCCCCCCCCCCCCACCCTGTGTGTTGATGTGCTATGATAAATATGCCTTACAGTTACTGTATGAGTAAGCACCTGAGTGTTGCATCTTCCTCCTCACAAGGGTTCAAAAGAAAATTCCATTGTGCCAGCCGGGCAACTTTCTTGTAAAAGCCAATAGCTAGGGGACTGTACAGTGAATCACACTTTCCCATCTGTCACCATTAAACTGCTTCATACTTTAAATTTGAAAGGTTGAATTTCAGAATCTCATCTATCCCTATATCTTTGTGTTCATCTGGTTTGGTGGCAGCTAAAAATTAGTCCGTCCGCAGTCTGTCAGGCTACTATACAATAAACTTCACACGTCAGATGCATACGCACGCCACTCAAGCACACTTATCTTAGTAAATAAAGACACAACAACCGTAATTGCCGTGAAAGGGGTCAGCTTTTATTTTGACTGAGAGGGAGGCCTATTAATACTAAAACTAAAATGCTGACTTCCCTCTCTAACTAAGGTGGCGGGGAGAAGTACGGTTAAGCATGATAAAGAACTTAATAAGGGTAATCCAAAATTATATGACTAAATAGAGCAATAAACATGTGTGTGTGAGGGGGCCTCCTGCCTCCATCCCGAGCAATAAAAACATATGTGTGAGGGGGCCTTCTTCCCCCAGATGTTCTGGGATCGGCCTCCTGCCTCCAACCCAGACATCGGAAATCCAAAAATCCTACCCCTGCCCACCAACAGTTGTAGGGACGGAGGTATGCTCCGCCCCTACGGGGTAAAAAATAGGGCCATCGGCACCGATATCCACACATGTTTATGATCTATCACGTGGGCCCACCAGGCACGGTGGTGCCCATCAATTAATAATAAGACTATAAAATTACCTAAAAGTTCACCCGAACTTACTACCGATAAACTCCTTAAGTTAAACTAAAATAACCGTTCAGAAACCGGCCAACTGCCAGGTTACCAACCTGCCACCGCCACCGAACCGAAAACTCAACTCAACTAAACAAAGCAGAATACGAAGAAAAACTCACTCAACTGAAACTAAAGAAAACAGAAGACGAAACTAAAAAGACCTCAAGACCCGGCGCACCAGAGAAATTGCCACCTCCGGCCGACAAGCCATTTAAAGCGCTGATCCAGCCGCCTGCCTGCAAAAGAAGGGTGTTAGTGAGGTTAAGAAACAAAATATATGGAGAAAATGGGTAACCAACCCTGCATCCCTAACAGGAAGGGGGGGGGGTCGCCCAATTTGACTTGAGGCAAAAACGCAACACTTCGTCAGCCGGCAAAAGCCGTAATTAAAACCAACGATAAAACAAAAATTCCTCAAGGCCCCCGCAATCGCAAAGTGCAACTGCGACGAGCGGCTAATCCTCAAAAGGACACACTGGGAGGAAAAGGCCTGATATAGAGTCTGACTGCACCAGACCTCCACCTACCCAGTGCCCGGACGTCGACTTCGGACCAACCTGCCGCATCGGCTGCCGAAGCAGTGCCGATGCGGAAAGAGTCCCATAGTCGGCCGGAGATAGACCCAGGTATAAAATACAACGCCCCAAAACCGACCGGAATTGATACCTAGTCAACGGGGAACCGTCACAATGGACGTGCCACCCGGGAGGCGTTGGAGGCCGTACGGACGAATAAGACCGGGCCGCGAGAACTGGACAAATGCCCCGCACACGAGACCGACCCACTCGAACCCACAGCCCCCCGCCGACTAAGTCAGTCTTGGAGCGCTGAATCCCACACCACAAACCGTCGGGGCGTACGACGACGTGGGCCACCAGCATGGGCGAGGCAGAAGTCCGAGAGACGGACACCAGCTCACCCACCCTGAACCCACCGTGGAAGGCCATCGTAAAGGACGCTATGAAGAGGCGAACCTCATATCCCCGCTTCGTATCCCCGTATCCTCGTATCGGGAGCGCTGAATCCTACACCGCAAACCGTCGGGGTGTCGACGGCTTTCATTGACGGAAAGGAAGGCCTATTAAATCCAAACTTGGATGAAAAACTCCCTCTCTAACTGAGGGACGGTTGAAATATTTATCACACATAGCAGAAAGCATACAGCACATTAAAATAAAATCTCTCAAAATTATAAGGGAAATAATATCCGAAATGTTGGAGGGTCTTCTGCCCTGATGTTCAGGAATCGGCCTTCTGCCACCATCCCTGAGGGCCGGCCGCCCAGATGTTCAGGGATCGGCCTGCTGCCACCATCTCTGACATCCCGAATCCAATTCAACTATGGGCCATCTGCCTTGTGAGGGGTCTTACCACTATGGCCCCTCCCCAGAATGTAGCGACTCCACCGCTCCCAAGCGGCCAGACAAGCCGCGAAAGTTGCAGGAGCCAAAGACCTGTGGGCTAAATCCTCCAATCCGCACACTGAAGCAGGACAGAAGTCCCTTTGGATTAGAGCTGCAGGAGCCAACTGCCTAAACCGCTGCCAGCCGACGCGAGAAAGGGTATCATCAATGTTAGAAACATAGAAACATAGAATTTGTCGGCAGATAAGAACCACTTGGCCCATCTAGTCTGCCCCTTTTTTTTTTTTTTATTATTATTTTTATCTCTAACCTTATTTGATCCTTATTTCTTTGTAAGGATATCCTTATGTCTATCCCATGCATGTTTAAATTGCTCTACTGTCTCTGATGGGAGGCTATTCCACTTGTCCACTACCCTTTTTGTGAAATAATTTTTCCGCAAATTTCCCCTGAACCTCCCCCCCTCCAGTCTCAGTGCATGTCCTCGTGTCCTATTGCTTCTCTTCATTTGGAGAATGTTTCCCTCCTGGACTTTGTTAAAACCCTTGATATATTTGAAAGTTTCTATCATGTCCCCCCTTTCCATTCTCTGCTCCAAACTATACATATTGAGATTTCTTAGTCTTTCTGGGTATGTTTTGTGATGTAGGCCATGCACCATTTTAGTTGCCCTCCTTTGTACAGTTTCTAATGTATTAATATCCCTTTGAAGATATGGCCTCCAGAACTGAATACAGTATTCTAGATGAGGCCGTACCAGTGACCTATACAGTGGCATTATTACTTCTTTCTTTCTGCTGCTGATTCCTCTCCCAATGCAGCCAAGCATCTGACTAGCCTTACTCATTGCCTTGTTACATTGCTTACCTGCCTTTAAGTCATCTGAAATAGTGACTCCTAGATCCCTTTCCTCCTCAGTAGTTTCCAGTATAGTGCTATTAATACTGTATTTAGCTTTAGGAATTTTGAGACCCAAGTGCATGATTTTGCATTTTTTGGCATTAAACTGTAATTGCCAGACTCTTGACCATTCCTCTAGTCTACCTAGATCCTCAATCATTTGTTTTACCCCACCTGGTGTGTCTACCCTGTTGCATACCTTTGTGTCATCTGCAAAAAGGCATACTTTCCCTTTAATGCCATTTGCAATGTCACCAATAAAGATATTAAAAAGCACTGGTCCAAGTACAGATCCCTGGGGTACTCCACTGGTAACATTTCCCTCCTGTGAATGCACTCCATTTACCACAACTCTCTGTTTTCTATCCTTCAACCAAGATCTTATCCATTCAATAATCCTAATATCCAATCCCAAACTTTCAAGTTTATTTAGCAGTCTGCGATGTGGAACTGTGTCAAAAGCCTTACTAAAGTCTAGATAAGCTATATCCATGGCTCCACCTTTATCCATCACTTTAGTGATGGATAAGGAGCCGAAGCCGAATTAGTGTGGGGGCCATGGCCAGTGCCTGGTGCCGCAGGAACGCGACTCTGTCGGGCGTGCAGGCCGGAATTATCCCATGTCACAGGACTAGTGCAGTCCTTGATCCCATGTGCTCCGCCACATCTAATGCAGGAGTGACGAAAAACGACACGGACCGCCCAAGTCACATTGGGCATTATTGAAAGCGAATCATTTGCCATGCCCCGTGCGCGATGGATCCCTTCAAAAAGCGGTAGAACGAGAGCCAAGCCGCTTTGGCCATCTTCTCGCCGTACCGCCCTCCCCAGTGCCCACGGAGCCCTGTGTCAGCTCAGAGCACATTTCGACATCCTTTTTACCGAAATTGCAGATCTCCCGGCTATGCTATTTGCAACGAAAGTCCTAAACATAACGTCGCCAAGCCGACCCTTTGTACTAATGGCACAGCGCGTGTATAAGGAACTGATAGCGCACTAGGTTCATGCCCTCGTCCGGGCGCGTCGCTAAAGAACACGCCGGGAAGATTAACATGCACATAACCCAATTCAGGTAGGATCGCAAAGCGTCTTTGCTGCCCCGGCCCGTTTTCTTAGCCGAAACCAAAGCGTTACGATCATCGTAAGGGCGAAGATATTGACGTAGTGGCCCTTACGGATCCTATCCCGGACCCGGGGGCTCAGACCACGGTGCACTGCCGTGTGAGCGCAGTGAAGAGTATCCGACTCAACCGCCACTTATGAGGCGGAAGAGGTTGAATACCGGCGCCGTTGGACCCTGTGCAAACCTCCGTCGGAGGAGGACACACCCTCCGAGGACGTGTAGCCAAGGGAAGAGTCGCGCTGGAAACCCTACGCATACTCCTACCCTCGGTAGGGAAGCAGGACAGGGTGCACGACCCCAATCCGCTACAAGGGGGGGGGGGTAACCGCGCTCCCTCGGGACCAGTCAGTGTCCGATGAAGAACTCACCTGCACGGGAAGCTACTCCATCCATCCCTGCTCCCTCAGGACAACTAGCTGAGTCACCGACCGACTCCATTCCAGTCCCTACGTCCACGGCTGGAGAAACAAAAGAGACATTGTTCCCGCGCACCCCCACCGGTCCAGTGGCGGCCGCAAGCGGGGCTGGTGGGCCGGCCATTCCACCAGAGGACAGGAGCGGCGCAAGAGTCTGCGCGATGCTATCAGCCAAAGAAATCTCCCGGGTACGGAGGATAACAAGGGAGCCACCGCCAACACGACTGCGGCACAAATGGCGGACAAGACGGCGGTGTCCACCAAGGGTGCAGCCGCCATCGCTGCTGGTGCTCTAAGCTCAGAAGCGCCACGCGAGTCCCGCGCCCCACGGGAGGTTCGGAAAACCACCCGTCGGGAGAAAGGAAACGGAATATCCCTCGCTGTCGGATATCACAGCATATCTGACTTGCTGCAATAAACTCTGCCTGACCTGCCTGCCTGCACCGCGACCTCCGCCAATCCCGAGTATTGGTCTCAGCACCATATACCTGTGCGCTGTCACTACTAGAAAAAACTCAGCGCACCGTCCGACTGAGAGACGTCCATAGCAGCGCCTGAATTATCAGTCCGGACGAGGTGGGGGACAGACAACTCGTTACCCGCCTGCGCACGCCGTCCCCGCCGGGGGCGATTGATCAGTGGCCGAGCCCCAAGCCTGGCATTACTATGCGACGCACGTGCGCACCCAGAAAGGGATGGAGCCACGGGTCCAACCACGGCAGAAGAGACCTGGTGGCCCGTCCCACTACGGGCGGACGCGGAGCGTCTCAGCGTGACGGCCCTTGCAAGGTCAGCTGTCATCACGGGCCCCAAAGAAACGGCAGAGCGGGCGCGTCGCACCACCGCGAGAGTGTGCCATCCGGCCCAAATCTGGGACATTATGATCCCCACCAGGCCCAGCGTGAGGAGGCCTCAGATGGGCTTCCCTGGCGTAGGACCAGAGATAAGCTGCACGCGCGCACTGCACGGACCCACCGCGTCCGGCAGCTGCACGACCCCCGGCCCACCCAGGACTCCTGCCTGCTTGGACTTTTTCGTATACTGTCACCTTGGAGAGGTTTCCACAGATTCCGGAGCTGTGTATGCCGAATCCTATCCTGGGAACATCTACAGGATCCTTGGTGATATATTCTGAATGTTCAAGTGCTGTTGCCAGAAAAGGAGTCTTTTACATGTGAATTTTAATCTTAAATGTTGTAAGTGCGATTTGTATTAAAAACCTGCTGATTTTATACAAACTACTGCACTATGATTCATTTTATGTGCTGATCCCCCCTGATAAGGGTCTAACCTATTAGAGGGAAGCACTATTTTCTGATTTCAGAAATTCTTGGATACTTTTGCCTTCTATACATCAAGAAGCTATCCCTAGAAGCGTGGAAATCCATTCCATTTATAAAAGCTCAGTAACTCTTTTTTTTTTTTCATATTCATGTGGTGTTTTGCATGTACACCATCAATGTTGCATGGTTGTTTATCCCCACTTGCACCTCTGTGAAATATACTATACATGTTTAAAAAGAATAGCGCATGTTTGAACACATGGTAACCACTTTTCACAATCAGTTTTCTTGAGTGTTTTGGATGAACACTCTATTCATGTGTACTTTTGCTGCTTGATTCTGATTTTAACTGCGCATATTTGTCACACCCACATACAACTTTTACGGGTCCAACCACGGCAGAAGAGACCTGGTGGCCCGTCCCACTACGGGCGGACGCGGAGCGTCTCAGCGTGACGGCCCTTGCAAGGTCAGCTGTCATCACGGGCCCCAAAGAAACGGCAGAGCGGGCGCGTCGCACCACCGCGAGAGTGTGCCATCCGGCCCAAATCTGGGACATTATGATCCCCACCAGGCCCAGCGTGAGGAGG
This sequence comes from Pseudophryne corroboree, assembly GCF_028390025.1. Classification (NCBI taxonomy): domain Eukaryota; kingdom Metazoa; phylum Chordata; class Amphibia; order Anura; family Myobatrachidae; genus Pseudophryne; species Pseudophryne corroboree. Next base: position 83,075,025 of record NC_086445.1, read on the forward strand.
CCTCAGATGGGCTTCCCTGGCGTAGGACCAGAGATAAGCTGCACGCGCGCACTGCACGGACCCACCGCGTCCGGCAGCTGCACGACCCCCGGCCCACCCAGTGGGTAGGGGGATGAGGGCCAGAGGATCATGGAGGCTACTCCACAGGAAAGGGTCTGTATTGGGTGCAGAACGCGTGCACCGCACGGACCGCACCACGGCCGGTAGCTGCGCGACCTCCCGCCCGCCTGTCAGTGGAGCAGGGGTGAGGGCCTGAGGTCCATGTAGGCTGCCCCCACTGGCATGGGCCACATCTGCAGCACGCGCGCGCTGCATGGACCCCCCACGTCCGGCAGCCGCGCGTCTCCCCCTCCCTCCCGTTGCAGTTAAGGTACTGGTGGAGGCCGCCCCCCCCCCCGGCGGAAGAGAGACACCGGGCGGCAGGGCGGGAGCGCCGTCCCGTCCGTGCAGGACTAGCATGCCCGCCTGCCGCCCCGAACGGCGGGTGCAGGGACGGCACAAACCCGTTCCCTGCAGGCCGCCTCAGCCACCTACGGACCCCCCGCACTCCGCCAACCGCCGCAGCTAGCGGCGGGGACGGAGATGGAGAACGCGGGAGTAAGTGAGCACGGGGGCGGGCGGACAAGCCCGGCCGTGCTCGCCCGGCGTCTCCCGCACCACAGCTGCAGCAGGCCTGCCCCGGCTCGGCCGGACCGCCTAGGAGTCCAGAAGCCGATCAGGGAAGCCCGCGCTGCGTACGGGTCCGGCGGCATCACTGCAGCTCAATGAGAAATATAAAGGGGAGAGATGGAAGGAAGAAGGGGAGAACAGGGGTATGAAAGAGAAATACAGAGAGTGTAAAGCTGAGGAGAGCAGGGAGAAAGAGGATAGAGTAATAGAAGCCCTTTGCAATAAAAATGAGAAACAGTGTACTTACAGTCACAGAAAAACAGGAAAGAGACAGGCTGGCCTAGGTCTGAAGACTATATGTATGTCAGACCAGCCCCTATACAGAATCCAGCCAATCACAATCCAGGCAGTTTCCCTTACGTTCCTCCCACAAAAAACTGTAACCCCTTCCTTGCCAGAGTGATGCATTAAGAGGCACGCATGCCTAGCCGGTGAGTTTATGTTGTCTCGGCCACATTCATGACCTACGCAATCTAGAGATACGATCCCTCTTACATCATGTGCAGCAAATTTATTCTATGAGTCTATAATTACGAGCAGACCAGCGCCACCAAATGGCAGAATTGGGCAGGTACGTCTCTTCATTAACAGCAACAACATCCTCATCCTCATTATAATAAAATCCTACAAAAAAAAAAGACTCATTGTCTTCCATAGAAGAATTCCAGGGTGCCAGGGCTACTGTCTGAGGCATAACTATAGTGGTTGCTGATACTATGGGGCTGGAAGCGGCTGTGCAATACTATACAAATGAAATGTAAATGCAGCAGGGAACGGGTGTAGCTGATGGTTGGCACTCAATATCCCGGCGCTCTGCATACTGGCGCCGGGATCCCGACAACTATTCTCCCTCCTGGGATGTCCTCGGCACCCCTGGAGGGAGAATAAATAGCGTGGCGCGCATAGAGTGCCAACGTGCCCGCAGCGTGGTGAGCGCATTGAGCCCGCAAGGGGTTATTTTGCGCTCGCCCTGCTGCCAGCATTCTGGCGGCCGTGATCTCGGCGCTGATATGCTGGGCGCCGGGATCCCAAGCGCGGGTATATCGTAGTACACCCGTAGGAGATAGACACCTCCTGAATGCAGTTACTATATGAGTGCTGCATCCAAAGCCAAACTGCCTAAGCCGAAACTTACTCAAACTGGCTATCGGTTCCAGTCAGCTGGGTCCAGGAAGTCTGCGTCTGATGACACAGACCCTGTGATGCCAATCATGCTGTGGCTAAGGGGGGACTGCAAGCAATATCACAGGTCCCGTTCTACGTATGCAGACCCACAAATGTCAGATCTGTATGTAAACCATCCGGATTCACGTACAAATCCAAATCAGCCCACAGTTCCAAGATGGCTCTGCACATGTGTAGAAGGGAGCTCTGTGGCCATCTTTGGATGGGGCATGAAGCATCCCTTGGGAACAAGAAGGCTGGAGCCTGAGCAGTAGCGCACTTCTCTTACAACATGAACAACCCCAGGTTCTTTGACAGTAATGTCTATTTAACAAGATGTTCTCCAACATCTATATGGGGAGGCTATCAATTCCCCGGTCTGAAGCATACTTACCGACTTTTCATGTCTCCTCTTCGGGAGAAGCCCGGAGAGGAGACTAAACTGGCACCTTTGGGGGCGGGGCAAGACTGTCAGTCACTAAACCCCGCCCCCAAAAAGGTTGTGATTCTTAGGTCTGTGAGGAGGGGCAGGGTTTAATATAAGCAAATCATGTCATTTATGCTAGCCATACATCAGACCAACTTTTCTCCAACACTCCAAACTTCCAACCATCCAACTTGTCTGTTCAATTAAAACAGTGCCCCACACATCTCACCAACTTTTTACCAGTGCTCCACACATCTAACCAACTTTTCATCAGACCAACCAACCTTCCAACTTCTGTCCAACTTGTGATGTCACCGAAGTAGGCGGACAGTGCCTGCCTACAGTTCTTCAGTTTTGTTTTGTTTTTTAATTTCAAAACATGCAGACGTGTCTTTTTTTCAGTGAAACTGGGCTTTTCTTTCACCACCATACATTTATTAGATTTACTTATTTTTATACTGAACTATGGATACCAGCATGGTTGGGGAGCCAAGGCAAATATATATATATATATATATATATATATATATATATATATATAAGATGTAGATATTCGGCACTATATATTTTTTAAAAGATTATTATTATATATATATATATATATTTTTTTTTTAAATGGAATGGGAAAAACCCGAAAAAAAATTGCGTGGGGTCCCCCCTCCAAAGCATAACCAGCCTCGGGCTCTTCGAGCCGGTCCTGGTTCTAAAAATCCGGGGAAAAAAGGGACAGGGGATCCCCCGTATTTTTAAAACCAGCACCGGGCTCTGCGCCTGGTGCTGGTGCAAAAAATACGGGGGACAAAAAGAGTAGGGGTCCCCCATATTTTTTACACCAGCATCAGGCTCCACTAGCTGGACAGATAGCCGGGGGTCACTTTTTTACAGTGCCCTGCGGCCATGGCATTAAATATCCAACTAGTCACCCCTGGCCGGGGTACCCTGGGGGAGTGGGGACCCCTTCAATCAAGGGGTCCCCCCCCCCCCAGCCACCCAAGGGCCAGGGGTGAAGCCCGAGGCTGTCCCCCCCATCCAAAGGCTGCGGATGGGGGGCTGATAGCCTTGAGAAAATTGAAAGAATATTGTTTTTTCCAGTAGTACTACAAGTCCCAGCAAGCCTCCCCCGCAAGCTGGTACTTGGAGAACCACAAGTACCAGCATGCGGGAGAAAAACGGGCCCGCTGGTACCTGTAGTTCTAATGGAAAAAAAATACCCAAATAAAAACAGGAGACACACACCGTGACAGTAAAACTTTATTTCACACATGTCGACACACACATACTTACCTATGTTGACACAAAGCAGTCGGTCCTCTTCTCCAAGTAGAATCCACGGGTACCTGAAAATAAAAGATAATTATACTTATCTGATCCAGCGTCCTTATACGTAATGCCACCCCTGTAGTAGTAGCATCCTTATACGTAATGTGCCCCCAGTAGTAGTACCGTCCTTATACATAATGCCCCCCCAGTAGTAGTAGCATCCTTACATGTAATGCCCTCCCAGTAGTAGTAGCACCGTCCTTATACATAATGCCCCCCAGTAGTAGCGTCAATATATGTAATGCCCCCCCAGTATTAGTAGCCTCCTTATACATAATGCCCCCCAGTAGTAGTAGCATCGTTATATGTAATGCCCCCCTGTAGTAGTAGCGTTCTTATACATAATGCCCCCCCAGTAGTAGTAGCATCGTTATATGTAATGCCCCCCCAGTAATAGTAGCGTTCTTATACATAATGCCCCCCAGTAGTAGTAGCATTGTTATAGGTAATGCCCCCCCAGTAATAGTAGCGTCCTTATACATAATGCCCCCCCAGCAGTAGTATCGTTATACGTAATGGCCCCCCCAGCAATAGTAGCGTCCTTATACATAATGCCCCCCCTATAGTAGTAGCGTCCTTGCATGTAATGGCCCTCCCAGCAGTGGCGTCCATAAAGCGCGCACACACAGACATACCTCACACACACACAATTCACACATATATACAAACACACACACACACACTTCACACATATATGCAAAAACACACACACACACTTCTCTCTCACCCTCCACTTACCAAGTCTGGCTGGCCATCACTGCAAAGCTGTCTGGTCCCGTGTAGCTCCGCCCCTCTATTCCGTGTAGCTACGCCCCCTCGTGCCGCCGTAGCTCCGCCCCCTTTTCAGGCACCGAACTGCACAGCCCGCTGTCACAGGTGATTGGGGGGGAGGGTGTCATGCTGCCGCGCAGTAGGCGGACACTGGCAGGCAGTGTCCGCCTACTTATCGTTCAGTTGGGGGGAAAGTTTCCCCTACACCTGAACGATTGGTTGGGAAAATCAAACAGGTTTGATTTTCCCAACTAGTTGGACAGACCGTTTCTGTCCGTTTTTCAGCGTGTGGGAGCAAACGGCTGATAATCGTTTGCTCCCACACACTGCCACATTATCTTTCCAACCAGCCAACTAGTTGGCTGGTTGGAAAGATATCGTCCTGATGTATGGCCAGCATAAGCCCTGCGCCACTCCTTACATGCACTGAACTCCGTGGAATCTCCTCATTTTGCCCGCCTCACTAGGAAGAGGGCGGGATGCGGGAGAACTGCCCACTCTTCCGTGGGTCCGGGGGACTGCCCGAAAAATCGGGAGTCTCCTGCCACTTGCGGGAGAGTAGGTAAGTATGGTCTGAAGTCTCCCTGCTTCGCACATTGCTTCCTCAGGGGCAGACTCTTAATGCACACACGCTCCCTCTAGATTATCCTCCTATTGCTCATTTATGGCTACTGGCCCCCTCCCCTGATCACAGTCAATAAAGACTCCAAGCCACTCTACAGGGGACTCGAACCCTCCCCTATACCTATCTCTCTGCTTCTCCCTTTTGTGCGGGAAATCCTAAACCCTTTTTGCACTGAGGCTGGATGGTTAAGCAATCTCTGCACTTATCTTCTGTAGAACGATTGATAAATCTCACACAATATGTTACTGCGGAGTCAGAGATCATTCTCCTTAAAATATAACTTACAACAGCCCTTAAAATGTTAAATCAGCTCCGCTGGTACAATTTTTAGCTGTCCGCTTTCTGTAAGCTACAGTATATTGCTGTCTGTAATTGGGAAAACCCCAGGTGTTGACCTATCTGTACCTGCAGCTCCTGCTCTGTGCTTGGCTAACCTAGCAGAAACTTCCTAGCATGTGGCAGTGGCAGTATATACATTACTTTTTAAAATGCTGCACTTTGCATATGCTTTGCAAGTAAGTTTGTTTGCATAGATTTTGGTTAGACTAATTCAGTCGTACTGTGCGCTGTAACCAGACATAGAGCGTCCAATGGCTGCATGGTGCGGACTAACATTACCCTGCTTTCTAGTGTCAGGCAGATGGCTCATCCTTCTACAGCAGCAGAATATGTGCATTAGATTGCTATTTGCTGAAGCAGGTTAAGGTATCCTCATATGACACGAAATCACATAAATTACATATACCAAATTACATGGCAGTTAGGAGCTGATTGGCTGGTTCTTTATCTATGTCCACTTTATCTCTCTCCAAAGCTGAGTACATAGACCCCCAAATTATAGGAGTGATATTGTTATCCTTTTCAAACTTGGTTACACCTCGATAATGTCATTACTTTACCTACATGATAAATTACCCTTGTAAATAGGCCATGCTTTTAAAATACTCTGTTCTGTATTATTGTTATTATCTAAGAGAGCTATCTCAGTAACATTGAAAGAAGATCTCTAGGGATTATGGAGAAGAGAAGTCATTAATGGCACCTTTTCTGAATGGTGATCTCTGCAAGCGGACTAACTAGCTTGCAGAGATCTAGACGCTACCATCTGGATAGGTACATGTTTAGGAACGTCCTAGCAGCTAGCTTCCTGCTCCCGGCCACCTCCTATCAAGCTCATGTGACATCATGACATTACATGCGCAGGGGGGCAGGGTCAGCTGTGATCTTCCCAGGATGATGGCAAGATCACACCGTCATAGAGACAAGATAAAGTCCTGAAACTAGCACCGTCATAGAGACAAGATAAAGTCCTGAAACTATTTTTTAGATATTCATCCCCTAATATTCACATTGGACTATATACCAGGGCTTGCCATCATCCTGGGAAGATCACAGCTGACCCTGCCCCCCAGCGCATGTAATGTCATGATGTCACATGAGCTTGATAGGAGGTGGCCGGGAGCAGGAAGCTAGCTGCTAGGACGTTCCTAAACATGTACCTATCCAGATGGTAGCGTCTAGTTTCTCTTCGTGCAGAGGACCTTTCCCATAATTCCCTGGGTCCATGTCACAATCTATTTGGAATAGAAAAGTGTGGCGAGCGAAGCGGAGTGGAGCGAGACACCGAGCCCGCGAGGGTCCAATGCTGCATAGGAAAAAAACCTCTCCCAAACGAACAGAGAACAAAGAAAACATTTAGGAGCTGTAAGGGCGGAAGTTCTCTCCTGCCCTCTCGTTTTGTCACGTCCAGGTCCTTAGCACGAAGGTAACATAGACACAACATTATCCAGATAGCCAGGCACCCAACAAGATGGGGTCACCATCCTGGGTAGGGCCCTGCTTAGACGAATACAGTAGAAATAGAAACTAAATGGGGAGGCGCAGAGCCGGTCCTAGGTATAGGCAAACTAGGCAAATGCCTAGGGCATGTGGTATGCCTAGGGGCATCAGCAGCTTCTGCTGATTAAAATGATATGCGGCATGCCTATATTCTGTGTGTAGCATTTCATATGCAGATACAGCCACAGTCTCACACAGTATATAGGCATGCTGCATATCATTTTGATCAGCAGAAGCTGCTTCTGCATCCTAGCCACATAGCAATGCAAATAAGATACATTTTCATCTAAAAAGGTGCCCGACGTTAGCATTAAGGCAATATTTATGAGGACACATCTGTATCCAAGCAGAGGTAGAGGTCACAGTGTTAGCGGCCGTGTGAGTGCTGTGTGTGAGTGTGTTGGTTGTGCAGTAGTGTTCGGCATATGTGTAAGGGTCATTTTGTGTGTCATGTGTAAAAATGCATTAATAATGTGCGGCATATCTGTAAGGGGCACTGTGTGTCATTATGTGTATAAGGGCGTTAATTATGTGCGGCATATATATAAAAGGGGTACTATGTGTGTCATTATGTGTATAAGGGCATTAATAATGTGCGGCATATGTGTAAGGGACATTATGTGTATAAGGGCATTAATAAAGGTTTTCATAATGTGTAAGGCGCATTATGTTTATTAGGACATTAATAATGTGTCTCATATGTGTAAGGGACATTACTATGTGGTATTATGTGTATAAATGCATTACTAATGTGTGACATTATGTGTATAAGGTGCTCTACTATGTGGCGTAACATATAGAAAGGGCACTACTGTGTGGTAATGTGAATAAGCAGAAATTCAGTGTGATGTAATGTGAATAAGGGGCACTACTGTGAGGAGTAACGTATAAAAGGTAAAGTGGTACTACTGTGTGATGTAACGTGAATTAGGGACACTATCGCATGATAAAATGTAAATAAAGTTGTACTATTGTGTGGCGTAATTTGAATTGGGGATACTATTGTGTGGCCATGTCCCTTGCCAGCAAAAACACACCCCTTTTTGGGCTGTGCGCCGAATGTGCGCACTGTTCTTATTTAAAATATAGGTGGTAAGAACACCAAAATAAGGACTGCTATGGGTGAGGGGTGATGGTGCTGGGAAAGGGGTGCAGAGTCAGAGGTGGAACTAGCAGTGGTGCTAGGGGGCACCAGCCAAAATCTTGCCTAGGGCATCATATCAGTTAGCGCCGGCTCTGGGGAGGCGCCCTTTCTGCAGATGCAGAATCCCTTAACGTTTTCACATTTTTATTTTTTCAATTTTTTATTGTTGATTCTGAGGCAGAATACGTAAGAAATACAAACAATTAAGTTTTCACATTTTATTAATCATTTTCTTATATCTGTAACGTTCTTTTCTGCTGCCAAGAGGCCAGTTAGCCCTTTACTTCATTGCTCTTTGTTTTGTTGGTAAACTGATTGTCAAAAGCCTCGCTGAGTCCCCAGAGTTCTTATTATAAAGCAGCCAATATATCTGATACTACGACTGTTAATCCTGTTACTTTCCCTGGGCTGCCATCCTGATAAATGTATCTCTGCTTTTCTCCTTCATCCACTAGGGGCCACTGGAGCGTAGTTACAATGGGGATATAGTAGGCAGTAATTGGGAGCTGGCACTTTAAAATTCTCAACCTGTGGCTAGCTCCTCCCCTACTATCTCCCCTCCAAGCCAGTCTTAGTATGTGCCCGATGTGAGCTGGTTCACTTGGGTTTAGCTGAAGAAATTTTTCTTTTTTCTTTATTATTTTATTTTTCTTTCTTACACTCACAGACTGGCAGCTCTGCCACTGCCAGTCTGCACCGTGGGAGCAAAAAACAAAAAAGCTATATCGTCTAGAAGAACACAGGTGTCCTTGGAAACAAAACTTACAGAGTTCAGAAATCAAATTTGGCAGAGAAAGAAGAAACACGTGGAGTTAGCACAAATGGAAAATGCTGAAATGCTTATTTTTCCTCTCAACACCACTAATGTAGTAACCTAACTAATTCTATATAATAAAAGGGTAATGCTGCTCCTCACCTCTATGGGGGAAATTCAAGTGTTGTGAGTGCCGGCAGCCACTAGATGGCGCCCGTTAGAGCAATTCAAGTCTTGTTGTTCCATCATTTTGATGGCCTGGTGACTAGTCAATAATTAAATAACAAAACTAAAAACATTTTAATACTGGCGTAATAGATAGTTAATAGATAATTCAGAAAATTATATATATATATATATATGTACTATGGATCCCCGGCACTCACCCAGTCCGTAAAGGACAATCTTGCACCGGTGCCCTCCACAGGCCTTTGCTGGCCTCACGTACAGAGCTTCAATAAGAGGCGGCACTCTGTGACTTTTTCAATAATCAAATGCGTGTATTGTGGAACATCAACGTTTCGGGGACCCCCGTCCCCTTCATCAGGATCCTGATGAAGGGGACGGGGGTCCCCGAAACGTTGATGTTCCACAATACACGCATTTGATTATTGAAAAAGTCAGTGAGTGCCGCCTCTTATTGAAGCTATATATATATATATATATATATATAAAAAACACAAATGTCCCGGCACTCCACATAAATACCTTGGCTTGGTTTGGTACCCGCATAGAGATTCAATAGGAACAGATGCTGATGCGGCACTCACAACCGATTATCAAACAAATGAAGTCACACAAAGGATTCTTTCAACGTTTCAATCTATAATAAGATTGTCTTCAGGAAATATATAAACAAACAGTGATTCTTGCCTTTTATCCCTCCACATATCACCCAAACAGACAGAGATTGGCTGCGTTCACAGGCGCTGAAGTTCCGGCCCGAGATTCTGGCGCAGATGGATGACGTCATTGCGCACTCCCGCGATGCACGTCAATGTTGTTTACAAGTATCCAAGCAACCAAATGCTGAAGCCGGTCCATGTAAAAAAGAGTAACCAAAAGTAATTACTCAAGAACCAAAAGCTAATAGGCACATCATAGCAACACCATAGCAACATTGGTAAAAACAACCACATCTATATACTCTTATAATTCTATAGCTCACGCTCAGATGCATGAGTGAGTATATATATATCTCTTAAAGGCATAATGTCATCATAACGCATCATCAAGGTAGCAAAAGCCAGACATAAGTACAATGTATCTAAATACAAATAACAGACAGGTAATCAACATTATATCACATTAAACATGCTGTAATGATATTTGCCCCAAAATATACGTTATGGTAAGTACTTACCGTTGATAACGTGATTTCTCCTATGTCCACAGGTATCCACAGGATAACATTGGGATATGCCGGAGCGACAGCGGAAATGGCACCAAACGGTCACGAGCTTTCTGGCCTCCCAGGATGCATTGAGGCTACTCCATATAATCCCGCCCACTGACTCAGTCAAATCAGTTATTTCCACAGCAATTTAGGCAGCAGCATCAGGTAAAAACCTATTCAGGCGATAAGAACACACATGCAAGAGGGAGGAGGTTTAGTGATTGTAAAGATCCTCAAATCAGGTGCGTCAGGGTGGGACCCCTGTGGATACCTCTGGACATAGGAGAAATCACAGTATCAACGGTAAGTTCTTACCATAACGTATATTTCACTAGCTGGGTCCACAGGTTATCCACAGGATAACATTGGGATTCCCAAAGCCAGTTTAAGTGGTGGGGACGCACCTGATTAGACAGGAGAACCTTTCGCCAGAATTCAGCATCATGAGAGGCAAAAGTATCCAATGGCATAATGTCTAATGAAAGTGCTAATGAAAGACCATGTGGCTGCCTTACAAATCTGTTCTGCTGAAGCACCATGTTGTGCTGCCCATGAAAAACCTAATTTACGTGTAGAGTGAGCAGAGATATTAGCCGAAGTAGGGAGATGAGCACGAGAATAAGCTTCTGAAATTACCATTTGGGGCCATCTTGCCAGCGTCTGTTTACTAGCAGGCCATCCTCTTCTATGAAATCCGTAGAGCAGTGGTGGCCAACGCGTGGCTCTTGAGCCACATGCGGCTCTTTCTTTATTCAAATGTGGCTCCCAACACTCAAAGTCACCTAACCACAAGAGATCTGTAAACCGCTGCACTCCAGCCAGACATGCATCAGCATTACGTAGACTGAGAACTGAGGGAGCCAAATACACATGGGGCAGCTGGCTGGAGTGACACAGGCGGGTGCTGGCTGGAGTGACACAGGCGGGTGCTGGCTGGAGTGACACAGGCGGGTGCTGGCTGGAGTGACACAGGAGGGTGCTGGCTGGAGTGACACAGGCTGGTGCTGGCTGGAGTGACATATGGGGGAACTGAAGTGTATCATGAGAATCTGGCTTTTCAATATATTTTATGCGGATCTGGCTTTTTCAATTATTTGATGTAGAAGTGGCTTTTTCATTGTATTTTATGTTGGATCTGGCTTTTTCAATGTATTTTATACCAGGGGTGTGGCCTAGCAGGCACAAGGTCACACCCCATTTTTGAAAGTGCGCCGTCGGCTCTTTGATGTACCTAACAAGATTTCTTGGCTCTTTGTCTCTGACTGGTTGGCCACCCCTGCCGTAGAGGATGAAGAGAGAATCTGTTTTTCTGATGGCACTAGTACGATCTACGTAGATTCTTAACGCCCGGACCACGTCCAGCGACGCTTCTCCTGCAGAAAGTCCCGATACCTGAAAAGCTGGGACTACAATCTCCTCGTTAAGGTGAAACTTTGAAACCACCTTCGGAAGAAAACCAGATCTAGTTCTGAGAACTGCCTTATCTGGAAAAAATATTAGAAAAGGAGACTTACACGACAGTACTCCTAAATCTGACACTCTTCTAGCTGACGCCACTGCCAGTAGAAAGAGCACTTTAGCTGTTAACCATTTAAGATCTGCTCTCTTAAGTGGTTCAAACGGAGGTCCCTGAAGGATTTTAAGAACCAGATTCAAATCCCAGGGAGCTGCAGGAGGAACAAATGGAGGTTGAATGTGTACAACTCCCTGAAACAAAGTACGCACATCCTGTAAGTCAGCAATCTTTCTCTGAAACCATACAGTTAATGCTGATAATTGAACTCTCAAGGAAGCTACTTTCAACCCCTTATCCAATCCTGCTTGAAGGAAATCCCAAATCCTGGATACTTTAAAAGATCTTGGATTCAAACTTTTTTCACTACACCAATGAATATAGGCTTGCCATATTCGATGATAAATACGAGCAGAAGAAGGCTTTCTTGCTCTAAGCATAATTTGAATTACTTGTTTTGAAAATCCTCTAGCTTCTAGGATAGAGGTTTCAACAGCCACGCCGTCAAAGACAGACGATCCAGATGGCTGTGACAACAAGGACCCTGCATTAGCAGATCTGGACGTTGAGGGAGCAGTATTGGTGCTTCCACTGACATCCTTAGTAGATCTGTGTACCAATGCCTTCTGGGCCAAGCTGGAGCTATTAGAATTATGACTCCCTTTGCTTGCTTTATTTTTCCCACTACCCTGGGTAACAGAGAGATTGGAGGGAACAAATATGCCAGATGAAATTTCCATTTTACTGACAGTGTGTCTGCAAGGACCGCTCCGGGATCCTTTGTTCTTGATCCGTATATTGGAACCTTATTGTTCAGACGAGACGCCATGAGATCTATCTCTGGCAGACCCCATCTGTTTACTATAGTCTGAAACACTTCTGGGTGTAATGCCCATTCGGTTTCCTGAATGGAGTGTCGACTGAGAAAATCCGCTTCCCAGTTCAGTACTCCTGGAACAAACACTGATGACAATGCTGGAAGATGGAGCTCTGCCCACCTTAGTATGTGAGTTACTTCCTCCATCAATCTTTTGCTGTGAGTTCCTCCCTGATGATTGAGGTACGCTACCGCTGTTGCATTGTCTGAGCGAATCTGGACTGGTCTTCCTTGCAGACTGTCCTTTGCCTGAACTAGAGCCATATATATGGCCCTTATTTCTAACAGATTTATTGGCAGGCGACTTTCCCTTATGGTACATTTTCCCTGGAACCAAAGGCTTTCGAGCACCGCTCCCCAGCCTTGAAGACTGGCATCTGTTGTCAGGACTTGCCATTCCTTTATCCAAAAGGGTCTCCCCTTGTTTAAATGGTCTGTTTGTAGCCACCAAGCTAGAAACCTTTTTACGTTTACCGGAAACTTCATCATCTGTTTTTTTATTGTCTGATGGTTTAACATAGTAACATAGTAACATAGTATCTAAGGTTGAAAAAAGACAATTGTCCATCGGGTTCAACCTATTTGTGGTCTCCTATGCACGATTATTTTGTATAAAATTTTGACTGAAGTTGCTGACTGCCGTTACGATTAACCCCTCTTTTTTATAATAAACATAGTGCGTGACTATGCCCCGTAACCCTGGATATCCTTATCCATTAGGAATTTATCTAACTCATTCTTAAAGGTGTTGACTGAGTTGGCCATTACAACTCCCTCAGGCAGGGAATTCCAAACACGTATCGTCCTTACCATAAAAAAGCCTTTTTTACGCCGTATTGTGTGGAATCATTTGGTCATAATAAGGTGCTGTAGTGGTCTGGAGTGGAATTGTGTATATTCCACCATGTTGAAGGTTGACACCATCAGACCCAACAGTCGCATTACTGCATGGACTGACATTGTCTGAGTGTGCAACAACTCCTGAGTCATGACCTGCACCTTGGATATCTTTTTCTCTGGCAAGAAAATTCTCTGTAGACCTGAGTCCAATATGGCCCCCAAATGAACCATCCATTGTGACGGATTCAGAGACGACTTTTCCCAGTTTATGAGTCTTTGAAAACAAACTACTGTCTGTTGAAGATGGCTCAAAAGTAATTCCTGCGAATGTGCTAGGATTAAAAGGTCGTTGAGGTATGGAAATATTCTTATCCCCTGCTTGCGGAGATAAGCTGCCATAACCACCATAATTTTGGTAAATACCCTGGGTGCTGTTGCTAGCCCGAAGGGCAAAGCTTGGAACTGAAAATGTTGCTGGAAGATGGCAAACCTGAGGTAACATTGATGAGACCGTGCTATAGACACATGTAGGTAAGCATCCTGTATATCCAGCGATACCATGTAATCTCCCGGTTCCATGGCCAAAACTATGGAGCGTAATGTTTCCATATGGAACCTTGGAATTCAAATGTATTTGTTTAACATTTTGAGATTGAGAATTGGTCGGAATGACCCATTTGGCTTCTGAATCAAAAATAGATTGGACTAAAAACCCTGTTCCCATTGCAACGTTGGTACTGGAATAATTACACCAGACTGAAGCAATTTCTGAACTGCTTCTTGCAGGGCATTGGCCTTTGACTCTATACGAGACGGGCTGGTGCAAAAAAACCTTTGAGGAGGCTGCCTCCTGAAGGGGAAACCATAACCGAGAGATACCACCTTCTGCACCCAAGCATCTGTCGTCGACTGTTGCCATATGTGTGCAAACTGAAGGAGTCGGCCCCCAACCCTGGAATCCTCCAGGCGGAGGCCCATATCCTCAGGCTGATGGCTTCTGTTCAGGCTTGGAAGCTGGCCTTCTACTAGCCCATTGCTTCCTACCCCTGGCTGATATATTGAACTGGGGTTGCTTAGGCTCCTCTTTAGCTTTTGCTTTGCCTTGCCATCGAAATGGCCGAAATTTTGAACCCCTAGTCTTAAGGTTATAACTAGCCGGAAATCTGACCTTTTTGGATTCAGCTTCCGATTCTAGAATATCTGATAATTGTTTTCCAAACAATATATTACCAGTGAAAGGCAATGCTTCCAGAGCTTTCTTGGATTCTGTATCCGCTTTCCAAGTGCGTACCAAACTGCTCTACGAGCGGCTACTGTCAAGGCTGATGCTGTAGAAGCAATCGTACCCTTATCAATTGCTGCTTCTTCCAAATATTGCGCAGCTTGCCTTATACGGCTTAGATGAGACTCCTGCTCCCTATTAGGAGGAGAGAGGTCATTCTCTAGTTCCTCCACCCATTCTACCATTGCCCTTGCCATCCAGGCTGAAGCCATAGCAGGGCTTGCCACCGCTCCTGACAGAGAAAAAATATTTTTCAAGAAGCTATCTACCCTTCTGTCTGTGACATCATTTAGTGAGGTAGATGATAATGGTAAAGCAGATTTATGCACAAGTCGCAGTACATGTACATCTATTTTAGGAGGAACTTCTCTTTTTGAACAATCCGCAGCTGGAAATGGATAATAAGAATCCCACTTTTTTGGAATCTTATATATTTTACTGGGCGTAGCCCAGGGTTCTTCCATCATTTCCGTCAGATCCTCTGACCCTGGGAATTCAGTCTTAACTGATTTTGTTCATTTAAACACAGGTGCTTTAGATTTTTACACTGTTTTGGCTGCTTCCTCCAAAGAGAGAATAGCCTTCATTGCATCAATAAGCTCAGCTATATCCTCTGAGCTGAAACCCTGCGACTGATCATCATACGGAGTATTTGAATATACTGTATCATCATCTGTTGTATCATCTTGTGTAGTCTGCAACATAGACATATCTTTATTAGTCTTACCTGCACCTTGGTTAACCTGGTTACTTGTAGAGGCTATTGGAATCAAACCATAAGGAGGGAGCTGCATGTATGGTTTAATAGTGTAACCTATTCCCTGGGGTGGAACTGCCGGAGTTAATCTGTCCGCTATTGAATACAAAGTCTGCGTGAACATACTCCATGGTTGGGTCTACTGGTTGCTGAACCAGATCCTGCTTTTTACTTTGCCGATTAGCAAAACAGTTTGCACATAACCCCTCATAAGTAACCAACTGGCCTATTCCAATTAACCCTGTTTTACAAGATAAACATGTTAAGGATGTAGGAGTGCCTGATAAATTCTCATCATCACTTTTGTGCTCACAGACATAGTAAAATATTCTGTTTTTACAACTACACAATTTGTGACTGAAAAATCACATATATATATATTTATATATTTATATATATATATATAAATATATATATATATATATATATATATACTAGGTGCTTCATCGCGCCCTATGGGCGCTCTTCACACCATCGCAAGGGGCTACACCCCCTTAACCCTTGCATGCCTTTCTGGGGTTCAATATTTGTATTATATGGAGTATTACCTGCATTCCTTTGTTAGTGGTTAAATATTGCACAATGAAAGGGCGTGCGATGGTGAAGGAGGCGCAGCCCCTTGCGACGGTGTGAACAGCACCTGCAGGGCATGATGTACAGAATGTAGCGGGTGCGGGGGGGACTGCGGATGGGGGAGGGTGTCTGTAGATGCTGTGGCTGGAGGGGGGGCGGAAGCGGGGGGGGGGGCCCGGATGGGGAAGGGTCAGGAGGTGCTGCGGATGGGGGAGGGGCAGAGGAGTGGGGCTGCAGATGGGGGAGGGGTTCAGAGGCACTGCAGGTGGGGGAGGGGCAGGGGTGCCACGGGTGGGAGAGGGGCAGGTGCGGGGATGTTGCGGATGGGTGAAGGGTTCCGGAGGTGCTGTGGGATGGGAAGGGGCGGGGGTGCCGGGGGTGGGGTAGGGGGTCCGGAGGCACCATGGGTGGGGGAGGAGCAGGTACAGGTGGTGCGGCAGATTGGGAAGGGGGTCTCGAGGCGCTGCAGGTGGTGGAGGGGCAGGTGTGGGGGTGCCGTGGGTGGGGGAGGGGTGGGTGAGGGGGGGGACCACAGATTGAGGAGGGTGTCTGCAGATGCTGCGGGTGGAGGGGGGCAGGTGTGGGGGAAGACATATATGGGGGGTGGATGGTGGAGGGGGCCTGGAAGTACTGTGGGTGGTGGAGGGGCGGGGGAGTGGGAGCCGCAGGTGGTGTAGGGGGTCTGGAGGCACAGCGTGTGGGGGAGGGGAAGGTACAGAGGTGTGGTGCATTGGGGAGGGGTCTGGAGGTGCTGCGGGTACTGTACCTGCCAAAAAGGTAGTTGGAGGGTATGCAGTAACAGGGCCAGGATAGGGGTGACAGGGTCAGAACAGGGGTGACAGGGTCAGAACAGGGGTGACGGGGCCAGGACAGAAATGATAGGTACAGGATAGGGGTGACATGGCCAGGGTAGGGGCGGCAGGACCAGGACAGTGTTGACAGGGCCAGGATAAGGGTGAAAGGGCCAGGATACGGGTGAAAGAGCCAGGATATGGGTGAAAGGGCCAGGATACGGGTGAAAGGGCCAGGATATGGGTGACAGGGCAAGGCCAGGGGTGACAGGGCCAGGCCAGGGGTGACAGGGCAAGGCCAGGGGTGGCAGGGACATGACAGAACACAGGGCACGGGAGAGATTGGTATTAGGGACAGAACAGCGGTGACAGACAGATGTGTCTTACCGGAGTCACTGCTGCTGGCTGCTGCTGTTCCACTCCAACCTGTTGGGATCTGCTGCTGGTGGAGACTTGGCATGGCTGACTCTCTCAGGCTGGAGTCCTGCTTCCTCTGCCCGTCCGCATCCCTCCCCTCCTCCTCAGTCACACACCGCGGACCTCGCACAGCTGCCGGGCACTGTGGTAAGGGGAGACTGGGAGTGACTGGTTAGCCCCCAGGAGACGCTGCAGCTGGAGGGAGCAGGGGGTCATAGCATGCACGCAGCGTGGACCTTGCGGCTGCCGGGCACTGTGGAAAGGGGAGACTGGGAGTGACTGGTTAGCTCCCAGGAGACGCTGCGGCTGGAGGGAGGAGGGGGTCGGAGCCTGCAAACAGCGCGGACTTCTGCAGCGCTATCCGCCAGCTAAAGTGTGTGAAGGAGCTGGGCGCACCTCACTGCGGGCGGCAGCGCTGCAGCTAGCGGTGGGGTTGCCGGGGCTGGAGATAACAGAGGCACTATGGAACCTGCACAGCGGCAGGTGCCCCACAAAACTGCAGCTAAGAAGTGTGGAGTGTGCCAGAAAGTGACGCTCCTCCGCACCAGAGAGCCCCTGCTGAGTTTGCTGATGTGGGGGGTCAAGCACACAGTGAGCTGGTGCCCGTCTGTCTGTATGGCATACCCCCTCACACACCCCCATACCTCCCCACTGTCCCGATTTTCGCGGGACAGTCCCATTTTTTTGGGTCTGTCCCGCTGTCCCACCCGTGGGGGGGGGGGGGCAGTTGGGCAGCTCCTGAACTCGCTGTTCTGCTTAGCAGAGCAGCGGTGAATAGATGCACACAGCGTCTATTTAGTGGAGACAGGAGGAGAGGGGGCATCAGGTTGTATGGATTAAGGGGGGGTTCCGGCAGCAGAGCCGGATTAAGGGGGGGGGGCAGGGGGTACGTACCGTGGGCCCCACAGTTTTAGGGGCCTCCCCGGCTGGGGTAGCTCTGCCCCAGCTCTGTAGCTCCCCCGTCCTGCCAGCAACAGCAGTAGCATTGTGCTACAGTCAGCACACTCTTCTGCGTGTTGGTAGGTCTGTGGTGGTGCAGGGAGGCAGCAGGGAGGCCTCCCTGCTTTCTTCTGCCTATGCGGGTGTGTAGTGGGGAGCGACCACCCCCTCTGGATTTACCCCTAGCTGAGGGGCCAAAATCCCATAAAAAAAAAAACAACTGTCATTTGCATAAGGGGGCGTGGCCACGTGGGCACGATTAGGCCACGCCCCCAAACCCACAGCAGGCACAGCAATGAGATAGAACCCCCCTGTTTCAAGTGCCCTGGGCCCCCGGGACTCATAATCCGCCCCTGGGGGCATGCCAGCAGCTCACAGAGCGCTGGGCATGCCCCCTCACTGACAAAAACGGGGGCCCTCCCGTGAAGCCACGCCCCTTTTCGCTGACCACGCCCCCTTTTCGCCGCCTGTGTGTCCCTCCTTCTGCCTGAAGAAAGCTGGGAGGTATGCACCCCTGCCTGTGCCATGCCCATACCATCTGCTTCTGCTCCTAGTCTCCTATAGATTTGCCCAGATCTGTGACTCATTTGACTAACTCCGCCCAGTGTTGTGACTCCGCCCAGCGTTAGCAAATGAGTCACAAAGTCACAGATCTGGGCTATTATATAGGAGATATATATATATATATATATATATATATATATATGAATAATGAAGGAAAGCGCCTGGGTAAAACTAATAGAACACGAAGGTAGGAAGGATTTTCTTTTTAGAAACCTTTTATACAACACACCTCATCAATGGAATGAGTGGCAGCTATAATACAGTGTGTGGATAAAGATAAAAAATGAAGTATATAAAAGCGCCTAATAGTGTTGGTGAAAAAGTATGTGCATTCAGGTGTAATAAGTTATAACAATAAGTAACAACTTAGCTTCGAATAATTTCAGGCTGATGACTCTTAGAGGCAGGACATGTGGAGAAAAAATTAAAGCAACATAGTGTGTACTGTTTTTTTAAAAATAAACCAATAATTTTTACAGCAGCTCAAGAATTAGGAATTTTTGCTCATTCCAATAATTTTCAAGAGAGCGAGTTAAAAAACAAGCAACAACAATTTTAATAAACACAATCCTGCCACAGATGCAGGTAACCAACATAAAAACAATTCATATATCCGTAAATGCAGGTAGCGCACGTACAAGATTGAGAAATAAAAGCGGCTTATCTGTCCACATGAAGAGAGTCCAGAGAGTGGGCAGCAACTCTCTGTTTTACAAATGCAAGTAGCAGACGTACACAGATATAATTAAAATAGGCAGTTCATCTGTGCTTAAGTATAAGTAGCACACGTACAGGATTGAAAAATCAAAACAGCTTATCTGTCCATATGTGGGGAGTCCAAGGGGAAAGTAGCAGGTCCCTGTACCAACGCGTTTCGTCCTATTGTTTGGACTTCATCAAGGGGATAATGGTAGTGGGGACAAACAGGAAATTTATAGTGCTGGTGAGTGGTCACATGTCAAACATGTGGGTGTGACATCACTTCCTGTCAGGAAAGCAGGAAATTAAATTAAATTAAAGGATATGCATAACTGTTAATGCTGGCATGGTATTGTAATAAAAAGGTAGCAGGAGCAGATAAAGAATCTATGATTAACACAGAAAAACGAGAAAGATAAGTAGATAGTATAAAAAACGCCGGTGGAACGCAAAAATGCGTCACTTCCGCTTACGGTAATCGTGGAACGCATAGTTGCGTCACTAATGCCGTATACATGGAACGGACTTAAAATAATATCTAAAAAGCTTATGTATGCTGATTATGTATAGAAAGTAGGACAATACAATGGGGAATAGAGCGGGCCGGAAAAAAAGAGAGCTGATAAAAGACGGCGGTGGAACGCAAAAACGCGTCACTTCCACTTCCAGTAACCGTGGAACGCATGGTTACCTGACTATTACCGTGTGCATGAAGCGGACTATGTTATTAGCTGAAATGCTAATGTATGCTAAACTGTGTATCGACTCTGGCGTGGGACGATACACAGAGGGCATCCGGGGAGGTTCAGCGGGCGGGTGGTGAAAGGGACAGTGGTGAGACGCAAACGTCATATCCGCCTCAAAAGAGACGCACAAAACATCACTTCCGTCTCAATGGCAGCAACAGAGTGAATAAAAATAAAAGACAAGACATTCTAAAGTCATTGATATACCGCTAGGTCACACGTAAAAAACAATTCTTATTGAGACAATACATATTATAAATTTATATAGTATGTAGCGGTGACGTCACATCCGGTTATCCAAAATGTCTGGTGAAACGCAAATAAACGGAAGCTCAATAACTTATGCTTTTCCTTGAATCCAGTCAGGGCATCAATCAATGATTGGAACGGGGTCATTCCGGTAGTTGACACGCAAAAACGTTATTATTAATCCAATTCTCCTTATGGTGCATAATATTGGACAAGATTCTGGAACATATAGTCATTGTAAAACACAGTAAAAATATAATAAGAATATGTACAAATCATAATTTGTAGTGATTATCATTGGTGAGGTGAATACCAAATTAAGTATGAGTTAATAAGGCATGCTAACTTGTGACCATTAAATAATACATAAGTGTAATGACCAGATAGCGTAAGTGCAGCGAGAATAAAGTGAATATTATAGGAATAATAATGTGTCTCTGTGCAGTTATAAAGAAGGAGGGACTTATAAAAAAGGTGCAATTTCAAATCCTTCATTGAATCCTAAGGGTGCCATTGTTTTTAATTCAAAGATCCAAAACATTTCTCTCTTTGAAAGTTTATTCAAGATGTCTCCGCCTCGTTCTCCGGGGTTCACAATTTCTATTCCTTTGAAAGTAAGGTCCTCCGGGTTGGATTTATGATTTTCTTGGAAATGTCTGTAGATTGCATGTGTCTGAATTTTATTTTTAATATTTCTTACATGCTCTTGAATACGTAATTTAAGGCATCTCTTTGTTTTCCCGATATATTTGAGACCACAAGTGCATTCTAGAAGGTATATAACCATGGTGAATTACAATTGATAAAATGTTTAATGGTGTATTCACGAGAATTGTCATTACTGAAAAAAGTCTTACGATTCCTGTGTACAAATTTGCAACAAATGCAGCCTCCACATTTGTAGCTTCCCTGACATTTCTTTGTTGAAGTTGGTGATTTGGATTTTAGTGAGCTGGGTGCTAGAATATCTTTAAGATTGCTAGTTTTCCTATAGGCAATCTGCGGTCGAGGAGGTAGAATATCTTTTAGGACTGGATCCATCATAAGGATGTTCCAGTGTTTGTTTAAAGATTGTCTAATGCTAGCTTCATGACAACTATATGTCGTGATGAAAGGTGTTGAGTACTGTGATTGAACCTGATTTGTATTCCCTTGATCTTTCTGTAGAGGGTTCTCTTTAATTTTAGCAAGGGCAGTTGAGATGACATCTTCAGGGTAGTCCCTTTCCTTGAATCTTTCTGCATACATTTGTAGTTGCTGATCCTGGTCTTCTTTTGAACTGCAATTTCTTTGTATGCGATGGAATTGTGAATAGGGGATGTTTATCTTCCAGTTTTTCTGATGGCAACTTTTGTAGTGCAGGTAACTATTTGAATCGACCTTTTTCACGAAGTTACAAGTAGTAATCCTAGATTCTTTAGATGAAAGTACCAGATCCAGGAATTCGATCTTGACTTTATCATGCTTATGGGTGAATTTCAAATTGAAATGATTGATGGAGATGTTCTGAAAGAAGTTTAGAAAGGATGATTCTGTCCCGTCCCAGATGATATGAATATCATCGATATATCTTTTATAAAACACCAGTTGGTTGGAAAAGGGGTTATTCGAATAAATATTCTCCTCTTCCCAGCTGCCCATTAGGAGATTAGCAAAGCTAGGGGCAAAAATAGTCCCCATAGTTGTTCCGCATATTTGCAGGTAGAATGTCTCCTTAAATTTGAAATAGTTATGGCTGAGGATGAATCTGATAAAATCACATATTGCCTGTTTGTGTAATGTGGTCAAACTTGTATCTCTGTCCAGGAATGTTTTGCATGCAGTGATTCCAGTGTCATGAATGATACATGTGTACAGACTTTCGACATCAATTGTGACCCAGATATGTCTCCTTCCAAGTTTCCTTCTTCAAAATATCTAGCACGCTGTTTGTATCCTTTAGGTAAGAAGGTAATTCCATAACGTATTTTCTCAGGAAGTGATCTATATATTCAGATAGGTGGAATGTAAGAGAGTCAATCCCGCAATGATTGTTCTACCTGGGGGGGGGTGTCAAGCTTTTATGTATCTTTGGTAAAAAATAAAATATTGGGATAACTGGAGAGGCGGTCATAAGAAATTGATATTCATCCTTATCCAGAACATGTTGATGTAGATAGTATACTAACATTATTCTCAGGTCATCTGTGTATTGTTGAGTTGGATCTTGTGTTAACTTTCTGTAGGAATTACTATCACTTAGGAGGCGCATTGCTTCTTTTTCGTATGCAGATCTATCCAAGATAATGACTCCTCCCCCTTTGTCGGCTTGTTTGATTATGATGTCAGGGTTATTTTTCAGTTCTTTCACGGCGTGTTTTTCGTTATTCTTCAGATTCTTCTGTTTGATTGGTGGCAAATCTTGTTCACATAAGTCTTTCTTGACTAATTCATGAAACACCGTGATGTAATGTCCTTTAGATTCTAGAGGATAATATTTTGATTTCCTCTTTAGGCCTGATTTGGATTCGGTATTTGGGTTGGTACTTAGCTCCTTTCTGGCAAAATGTCTTTTCAATGAAAGATTTCTAGTGAATTTATTGAGATCTATGAACGTGTTAAATTTATTTAATTTGTTGGTAGGGGCGAATTTTAGTCCTTTGCTTAGTAATGATATTTCTGATTCGTTTAGCTTATGTTGTGAGAGGGTGAAAATTCCATTAGAAGTGGTCACTACATTGGTTGATATCTCCTTTTTGCGTTTTTTCCGCCCATTGCCTCTAGTTCCTCTTCTTCTTGGAGGGTTCTTTTTATTGGTGACGGTTTCTTGAACCTTTCCCGAAAAAATGTCCTTTTCTGCGATTGTGGATTGGTTGTACATGTGAGATCAATCTGACCACAACCGTGCACCTGAATTGAGGTTCAGAACAGAACTGACAACATATAAAAGTCAGCACACATACAGTCAGTCACATGTTAAAATATTAAACATTGTTATATGAGAATACAAAAACCATCATAATAACTTACAAGTAAGTGGGACAATTGTATTTCTGTTTTTAACCAGTTTTTCAAACATATCATGCAGAAAACAACAGTAATATACAGGCCTCATATGCAATATGTACAAAATTAACAATTCATACTATCAAGTAGAGAGAATTTTAGTACTGTATAACCCTTTCTCCATAGACTGGGATACAGGGAGACTCACCACACTTCCATTTCAATCAATACGCTCGAAAGACGCTGAGTGGATCCAGATGCTACTGGTGTACACTGCCGCTCTGATAACTGATGAGAGACACAGACGCTCACTAACGAACACAGACGCTCAGTGAATGATAAGTGTATGCAGACGCTACGGTCTGCGACTCGGTCTAGGTGGCAACTCTAGTGTACACACCCGCAGCATCTAAGCTGCGACCGAGTACCCTCGTGGTAGCGTCTGAGACGGAAGTGAGGTCATTAGTTCATGGACGGGAGACGCGCGGAAACTGGTCATGAACTTGGGGGAGGGGCAACCAGGAGAGCGTCTAACTCCCCCTGTTGACTTAAACTCTAAGGATCGCGGCCTTAACCTAGTCCTGGCGCCTATGATCCCTAAAGCATTGCGCTGTTGCACTTAAGAGTGGCGGCACATCAACCACTGTTTGTAGTCTCCTCCAATACAGTAAAGCTGTGTCCGGAACCCCTAGCAAGATAAAACCGATGCCTTACCTTCTCCCCATGCTCCGGCCACAGCCTGGTAACGTCTGCTGGACCTGCTAGAATCATCCGACACAGACGCCCACCGAGACAGCACTGTACCGCGAAGGTAAGCGTTGTTGCGACCCGGTGGAGAGTTGTTGGAGTGACTCTTTCTACCATGCATTTAAGACGCTGTTAAGAAAAGTCACTCAAGGAAAAAAAAACATAGTAAGACTATAAAAATAAAATAATAAAAGCTTCAGGCTGCTATTAACAGCAGCCCTGTGACCATGGTCCAGCTCCTGCCGCACCAAACAAAAAACTGATTTGACTGGGTCAGTGGGCGGGATTATATGGAGAAGCCCTGATGCATCCTGGGAGGCCAGAAAGCTTGTGACCGTTTGGTGCCATTTCCGCTGTCGCTCCGTCATATCCCAATGTTATCCTGTGGATAACCTGTGGACCCAGCCAGAGAAAAATCTTATATCACAAGGACAGATACATATACAGTGGGGCAAAAAAGTATTTGGACAACCACCGATTGTGCAAGTTGACCCACTAAAAAAAAATGAGAGAGGTCTGTAATTTCCATCATGGGTACACTTCAACTGTGAGAGACAGAATCTGAAAAAAACAAACAGGAAATCACATTGTGTAATTTTTAAACAATTTACTTGTATATCCTTGTGGAAAATAAGTATTTGGACACCTACCAAGCAGCAAGATTTCTGGCTCTCACAGACCTGTTACTTCTTCTTTAAGAAGCTCTTCTATCCTCCACTCATTACGTGTATTAATGGCACCTGTATGAACTGGTTATCTGTATAAAAGACACCTGTCCACACCCTCAAACAGTCAGACTGCTACCTCTCCACCATGACCAAGACCAGAGAGCTGTCTAAGGACACCAGGGACAAAATTGTAGAGCTGCACAAGGCTGGGATGAGCTACTCGACAATAGGTAAGCAGATTGGTGAGAAGAGATCAACTGTTGGCGCAATTATTCAAAAATGGAAGAAATACAAGATCACTGACAATCTCCCTTGATCTGGGGCTCCATGCAAGATCTCACCTCGTGGGGTATCAATGATCTTGAGAACGGTGAGGAATCAGCCCAGAACTACACGGGGGAACCTGGTCAATGACCTCAAGAGAGCTGGGACCACAGTCACAAAGGGTACCATTAGTAACACACTACCTCATCATGGATTGAAATCCTGCAGCGCCCGAAAGGTCCCCCTGCTTAAGCCAGCACATGTCCAGGCCCGTCTAATGTTTGCCAGTGACCATCTGGATGATCCAGAGGAGGATTGGGAGACTGTAATGTGGTCAGATGAGAGCAAAATCGAACTTTTTGGTATAAACTCCACTCGCCATGTTTGGAGGGAGAAGAATGATGAATGGCATCCCAAGAACACCATACCCACTGTGAAGCATGGGGGTGGAAACATCATGCTTTGGGGCTGCTTTTCTGCAAAGGGGACAGGACGACTGATCCGTATTAAGGAGAGGATGAATGGGGCCATGTATCGTGAGATTTTGGGCAAAAACCTCCTTCCCTCAGTAAGAGCATTGAAGATGGAACGTGGCTCGGTCTTCCAGCAATACAATTACCTCAAACCCACCGTCCGGGCAACTAAGGAGTGGCTCCGTAAGAAGCATTTCAAGGTCCTGGAGTGGCCTAGCCAGTCTCCAGACCTCAACCCAATAGAAAATCTGTGGAGGGAGTTGAAAGTCTTTGTTGCCCGGCGACAGCCCCAAAACATGACAGATCTAGAGAAGATCTGCAAGGAAGAGTGGGCCCAAATACCTGCTACAGTGTGTGCAAACCTGGTCAAGAACTACAGGAAACGTTTGACCTCTGTAATTGCCAACCGAGGTTATATTACAAAGTATTGAGTTAAACTTTTTGATTGTCCAAATATTTATTTTCCGCATGAATATAAAAATAAATTGTTTAAAAATCATACAATGTGATTTCCTAGTCTTTTTTTTTTCAGATTCAGTCTCTCACAGTTGAAGTGTACCTATGATGGAAATTACAGACCTCTCTCATCTTTTTAAGTGGGTCAACTTGCACAATCGGTGGCTGTCCAAATACTTTTTTGTCCCACTGTATATATATATATATATATATATATATATATCAGGGCCGTAACTACGTGCGTGTCAGGTGTGCCTGGCACACAGCGCAGTTGCCCTGAGGGCGCAACGGCCAGCGGCATGTAATGAGTCAAATGGACTCATTACATGCCGCCTCTGCTGTGTGCGCCACGCTGGGGAGGAGAGCAGCAGCGCCGGAGGCAGCGGAGGAGGAGGGAGGGGGACTGGAGCCGAAGCAGCGATATGTAATTGATAGTAGCACCGCTGCAGCAGCCCCCTCTCCTTTCGTACTGGCTGCCCGGCACTGCTGTGAGTGCTGGGGTGCAGTTCCTTCATCCGAGCATTCACAGCGGCGGCGGGCAGCCAATACGGAAGGAGAGGGGACTGCTGCAGTGGCGCTACTACCAATTACATAGCGCTGCTGCGGCTCCAGTCCCCCTCCCTCCTCCTCCTTCTCCCCTGCCTGCACCGAGGGAGCTGCCAGCACGAGGAGCCTGACTGCCAGCGGGGAGAGATGGTAAGTATATCTCTCTTTCTCTCTCTATTTCTCTATCCTGTCTGCCGCAATGTGTAAAAAGGGGGACTGGCTGCCGTAATGTGTAAATAGGGGGATGCTGTCTGCCGTAATGTGTAAAAAGGGGGACGCTGTCTGCCATAATGTGTAAAAAGGGGGACGCTGTCTGCCGTAATGTGTAAAAAGGGGGACGCTGTCTGCTGTAATGTGTAAAAAGGGGGACGCGGTCTGCTGTAATGTGTAAAAAGGGGGACGCTGTCTGCCATAATGTGTAAAAAAGGGGATGCTGTCTGCCGTAATGTGTAAAAAGGGGGATGCTGTCTGCCGTAATGTGTAAAAAAGGGGACGCTGTCTGCCATAATGTGTAAAAAGGGGGACTGTCTGCTGTAATGTGTAAAAGGGGCTCTACCTGGTGTAGTGGCGCTACTGTGCAGCATAATTTGAATAATGGAGACTACTGTGCTCCGTAGTATGAATTGGTATTATTTTGTGGCCACGCCCCTTCCCCATGAAGCCACGCCCCTATATATTTCCCTATCTTGCATGGGGGGGGGGGCGCCAATGCCGTTTCTTGCACACAGTGCTAAAATGCCTAGTTACGGCACTGTTATGTATATATATATATATATATAGAAAAAGACAATAGAGCACTCACCAGTCTTTTCTTCATTTAAATATCAAATCGAAGTTTTATTTTCAGACAGCACAGCATGACTGTTTAATGCAGTCCAATATTATTGTATAAAGCCCAAACGTTTTCGGTCACATCCAGACCGTCATCAGGGGACACAAAGATCATCAAAGAGCTGTCACATCATAGCTAGAATACCAGCAGCCTAACTGACCCTGCCTCACCGGCTCCTTATCTACCCACCTTTCAAAAAACGCGCCAAAATTGCGTCATAATATGGGCGGAGTTAGCCCATTATGTTCAGGGTACTATATACAAGAACAACCATTATATCGATGTGTATATATACCAGTGTATATATCTTGTCAGCCAGTGTCACCAATATTATACATAATTAGTGTGGGGAATAGAGCCTGTCATAATCCACCCCCACATTAGACGGGCATAGACAAACGAATATCACGTCGCATAGCGGTTGCCTAGCAACCGCCACGGGGCCGTCCCTGATCCTCCAGCCGCCAATAGAAGCCCGGGCGGAAGTGACGTATCGGAATGGTTGTCAAGCAACCATCCGAACGCCTCCCCGCACTCATTCCATGATAGGAGGAGGTGACATGCTTAGGCAGTTGCCAGGCAACCAACCGGACACCTCCCTACATCAATCCCGAATGCAGATAAAGATAGCGTCTCGCGGCGGTTGCCAAGCAACCGCACCGAGACCCACAATGTACGTCAACATGACCATAGTATTATGGGACAGTTGCTAAGCAACCAATCCGTCACTTGTTCAAAGATCAAGTAATTCACAGGATTAATGATCATAGCACAAAACTTGATTCTAAGCTGGAGACTAATCACCTTATCATTGAGATTCTATATTAGGTTGTACCTCATAGGGGACCCATCATAGTTGTTCAAATTATAACCTGTGGGTAGTAGGAGCCGGTAAGGTACGGACGACAATAGATCATGACAAATAACGACAACAAGACACACACATATAGACAAACGTACATATATGTATATGTAAAAAATACATATATGTATATACATATAAAAAAACTATATTTCATAATCCCTATACAGTGCATTGGTCCCAACGGACAAACAAATGTGTCCTTTATCTAAGAAAAATCCCTAGATGATTATTCTCATTTAGCCCATTGGGGGCTAAAGTTCCCAATTTGAAAATCCATCTTGCTTCCAATTTCCTCAGAATTAGAGTACGGTCTCCACCTCTCTCAGGGTCCGGCACCCAATCAATAATACGACATCTAAGTGCTGAAACTTGATGTCCCGCCTTAAGGAAATGCTGTGCAACCGGTTTATCAGACGTGCCAGATGTAATCGCTTGATGAATCGAGCTCCTGTGGTTTGCCATGCGCTCTCTAAATGTGCAGGTCGTCATCCCAACGTATGCCAGACCACATGGGCATAGAAGCATATAAACCACATGACTTAGCCTACAATGAAGCTTATATCGGATGTTATATATACATTTTTCTCATATAAAGGAACTGTATTGAGAAACTCTTGCAAGATCCAAAAAAACCAGTGTAGAATGATTTTTATATATAAAATCAATAATTTAATCGACATAATATTCCAAGCAGCAACCGAAAGGTATTGCACGTACAAGATAAAAACACAATTACAAGCTTATCTGCCCAAACACTGGGTCCAAAGACAACCGGTTCCTTAATCACAGATATTCCAAATGGTAACCAATAGGTAGAAAACGTACAAGAAATAAGTTAAAAGAAGGCTTATCTGTCCATCAAAAGGGGTCCAGAAGGCATGAGTCCCTTCTGGACTTTGTGTATATATATATATATATATATATATATAGGTTCAGTATCCCATATCCAAATATTCCGGAATACGGACTTTTTTGAGTGAGAGTGGGATAGTGAAACCTTTATTTTTTGATGACTCAATGTACACAAACTTTGTTTAATACACAAAGTTATAAAAAATATTGTATTAAATGTCCTTCAGGCTGTGTGCATAAGGTGTATATGAAACCTAAATGAATTGTGTGAATGTAGACACATTTTGTTTAATGCACAAAGTTATAAAAAATATTGGCTAAAATTACCTTCAGGCTGTGTGTATAAGGCGTATATGTAACATAAACGCATGCTGTGCTTAGACTTAGGTCCCATCGTCATGATATCTCATTATGGTAAGCAATTATTCCAAAATACGGAAAAATCCAATATCCAAAATACCTCTGGTCCCAAGCATTTTGGATAAGGGATACTCAACCTGTATATATATATATATATATATACAGGTTGAGTATCCCATATCCAAATATCCGAAATACGGAATATTCCGAAATACGGACTTTTTGAGTGAGAGTGAAATAGTGAAACTTTTGTTTTTTGATGGCTCAATGTACACAAACTTTGTTTAATACACACAGTTATAAAAAATATTGTATTAAATGACCTTCTGGCTGTGTGTATAAGGTGTATATGAAACATAAATGAATTGTGTGAATGTAGACACACTTTGTTTAATGCACAAAGTTATAAAAAATATTGACTAAAATTACCTTCAGGCTGTGTGTATAAGTTGTATATGAAACACAAATGCATTCTGTGCTTAGACTTGGGGCCTATCGCCATGATATATCATTATGGTATGCAATTATTCCAAAATACGGAAGAATCCGATATCCAAAATACCTCTGGTCCCAAGCATTTTGGATAAGGGATACTCAACCTGTATATATATATATATATATATATTATACAGTGCATACGGAAAGTATTCACAGCACTTTACTTTTTCCACATTTTGGTATGTTACAGCCTTATTCCAAGATGGAATAAAATCATTTTTGTCCTCAAAATTCTACACACAATACCCCATAATGACAACGTGATGTCTAGGATTTTATTTTTAATAAATTTGCTAAAATCTAAAAAAAAAAAAAAATTCACGTCATTATGGTGTATTGTGTGTAGAATTTGGAGGGAAAAAATAAATTTATTCCATTTTGGAATAAGGTTGCAACATAACAAAATGTGGAAAAAATTAAGTGCTGTGAATACTTTCTGGATCATTGTATATAGACCCAGGGTGGCACTCTAGACAACTTTATAAATAAAGTAAATTACCATCACAGGTTATTTCAATGTTTCCGAACTCTTTTATTCAGCTCTTTTGTCAGGATACTGTACAAAAGTTTTAGGCAGGTGTGGAAAAAAATGCTGCACAGTAAGAATGTTTTAAAAAATAGAAGTGTTAATGGTTTTTCTCTAACGTCCTAGTGGATGCTGGGGACTCCGTCAGGACCATGGGGAATAGCGGCTCCGCAGGAGACAGGGCACATCTAAAGAAAGCTTTTAGGATCACATGGTGTGTACTGGCTCCTCCCCCCATGACCCTCCTCCAAGCCTCAGTTAGGTTTTTGTGCCCGTCCGAGCAGGGTGCAATCTAGGTGGCTCTCCTAAAGAGCTGCTTAGAAAAAGTTTTTTTAGGTTTTAAATCTCAGTGAGTCCTGCTGGCAACAGGCTCACTGCATCGAGGGACTTAGGGGAGAGATTTTCAACTCACCTGCGTGCAGGACGGATTGGAGTCTTAGGCTACTGGACATAGACTCAGAGGGAGTCGGAACACAGGTCATCCTGGGGTTCGTCCCGGAGCCGCGCCGCCGACCCCCCTTACAGATGCTGAAGATCGGAGGTCCGGAAACAGGCGGCAGAAGACTCTTCAGTCTTCATGAAGGTAGCGCACAGCACGGCAGCTGTGCGCCATTGTTGCTACACACTTCTCACTGACCAGTCACGGAGGGTGCAGGGCGCTGCTGGGGGCGCCCTGGGCAGCAATATTAAATACCTTTAGTGGCAAAGAATACATCACATATAGCCATTAAGGCTATATGTATGTATTTAACCCAGGCCAGATTTCTCAAAACCCGGGAGAAAAGCCAGCCGGAAAAGGGGCGGAGCTTATTCTCCTCAGCACTCAGCGCCATTTTCCTGCTCAGCTCCGCTGTGAGGAAGGCTCCCAGGACTCTCCCCTGCACTGCACTACAGAAACAGGGTAACAAAGAGAAGGGGGGCATAAATTGGCGATATTTATATATTAAAAGCGCTTATAACAAAAACAACACCTTTTAGGGTTGTTTATATACATTTATAGCGCTTTTGGTGTGTGCTGGCAAACTCTCCCTCTGTCTCCCCAAAGGGCTAAGGGGGTCCTGTCTTCGATTAGAGCATTCCCTGTGTGGCTGCTGTGTGTCGGTACGTGTGTGTCGACATGTATGAGGACGATGTTGGTGTGGAGGCAGAGCAATTGCCGGTAATGGTGATGTCACCCCCTAGGGAGTCGACACCGGAATGGATGGCTTTAGTTATGGAATTACGTGATAATGTTAGTACATTACAAAAGTCAGTAGACGAAATGAGACGGCCGGAAAACCAGTCAGTACCGGCTCAGGCGTCTCAGACACCGTCAGGGGCTGTAAAACGTCCCTTACCTCAGTCAGTCGACACGGGTACCGACACAGATGAATCTAGTGTCGACGGTGAAGAAACAAACGTATTTTCCAACAGGGCCACACGTTATATGATCACGGCAATGAAGGAGGCTTTGCAGATCTCTGATACTGCTGGTACCTCAAAAAGGGATATTATGTGGGGGGTGAAAAAACTACCTGTAGCTTTTCCAGAATCAGAGGAATTGAATGACGTGTGTGATGAAGCGTGGGTTAACCCAGATAGAAAACTGCTAATTTCTAAGAAGTTATTGGCATTATACCCTTTCCCACCAGAGGTTAGGGCGCGCTGGGAAACACCCCCTAGGGTGGATAAGGCGCTCACACGTTTATCAAAGCAAGTGGCGTTGCCGTCTCCTGATACGGCCGCCCTCAAGGATCCAGCGGATAGGAGGCTGGAAACTAACCTGAAAAGTATATACACTCATACTGGTGTTATACTGCGACCGGCAATAGCCTCAGCCTGGATGTGCAGTGCTGGGGTAGTGTGGTTGGATTCCCTGACTGAAAATATTGATACCCTGGATAGGGACAGTATTTTATTGACTCTAGAGCAATTAAAGGATGCGTTTCTTTATATGCGAGATGCTCAGAGGGATATTTGTACTCTAGCATCAAGAGTAAGTGCGATGTCCATATCTGCCAGAAGAAGTTTATGGACGCGACAGTGGTCAGGTGATGCGGATTCCAAAAGGCATATGGAAGTGTTGCCATATAAAGGAGAGGAATTATTTGGGGTCGGTCTATCGGATCTGGTGGCCACGGCAACTGCCGGCAAATCCACTTTTTTACCTCAGACCCCCTCCCAACAGAAAAAGACACCGTCTTTTCAGCCGCAGTCCTTTCGCTCCTATAAAAACAAGCGAGCAAAAGGACAGTCTTATCTGCCGCGAGGCAGAGGAAAGGGTAAGAGAGGGCAGCAAGCAGCCCCTGCCCAGGACCAGAAGCCCGCCCCGGGTTCTACAAAGCCATCAGCATGACGCTGGGGCTTTACAAGCGGACTCAGGAGCGGTGGGGGGTCGACTAAAGATTTTCAGCAATCAGTGGGCTCGCTCACAGGTGGACCCGTGGATCCTGCAGATAGTATCTCAGGGTTACATGTTGGAGTTCGAAAGGTCTCCCCCTCGCCGGTTCCTAAAGTCTGCTTTACCAACGTCTCCCTCAGAAAGGACGACGGTATTGGAAGCCATTCACAAGCTGTATTCTCAGCAGGTGATAGTCAAGGTACCCCTCCTACAACAGGGAAAGGGGTATTATTCCACACTATTTGTGGTACCGAAGCCGGACGGTTCGGTAAGACCTATTCTAAATCTGAAATCCTTGAACCTGTACATACAGAAATTCAAGTTCAAGATGGAGTCACTCAGAGCAGTGATAGCGAATCTGGAAGAAGGGGACTTCATGGTGTCCCTGGACATAAAAGATGCTTATCTGCATGTCCCAATTTACCCCTCACACCAAGGGTATCTCAGGTTCGTGATACAAGACTGTCATTATCAGTTTCAAACGCTGCCGTTTGGTTTGTCCACGGCCCCTCGGGTCTTTACCAAGGTAATGACCGAAATGATGGTTCTTCTACGAAGAAAAGGCGTATTAATTATCCCTTACTTGGACGATCTCCTGATAAGGGCAAAGTCCAGAGAACAGCTGGAAGTCGGTGTAGCACTAACCCAAGTAGTGCTTCAGCAACACGGGTGGATTCTGAATCTTCCAAAATCTCAATTGACCCCGACAACACGTCTGCTGTTTCTGGGAATGATTCTGGACACGGTTCAGAAAAAGGTGTTTCTCCCGGAGGAGAAAGCAAGGGAGTTATCCGAACTGGTCAGGAACCTCCTAAAACCAGGAACTGTGTCAGTACATCAATGCACAAGAGTCCTGGGAAAGATGGTGGCTTCTTACGAAGCAATTCCATTCGGCAGATTCCATGCACGAACATTTCAGTGGGATCTGCTGGACAAATGGTCCGGATCGCATCTGCACATGCATCAGCGGATAACACTGTCACCAAGAACAAGGTTGTCTCTCCTGTGGTGGTTGCAGAGTGCCCATCTGTTAGAGGGCCGCAGGTTCGGCATACAGGACTGGGTCCTGGTGACTACGGATGCCAGCCTACGGGGCTGGGGAGCAGTCACACAGGGAAGAAACTTCCAGGATGTATGGTCAGACCTGGAGACGTCTCTTCACATAAATATACTGGAGCTAAGAGCGATATACAATGCTCTAAGCTTGGCAAAACCGCTGCTTCAGGGTCAGCCGGTGTTGATCCAGTCGGACAACATCACGGCAGTCGCCCACGTAAACAGACAAGGCGGCACGAGAAGCAGAAGAGCAATGACAGAAGCTGCAAGGATTCTTCGCTGGGCGGAAAATCATGTCATAGCACTGTCAGCAGTGTTCATCCCGGGAGTGGACAACTGGGAAGCAGACTTCCTCAGCAGACACGACCTTCACCCGGGAGAGTGGGGACTTCATCCGGAAGTTTTCCACATGATTGTGAACCGTTGGGAAAAACCAAAGGTGGATATGATGGCGTCTCGCCTCAACAAAAAACTGGACAGATATTGCGCCAGGTCAAGAGACCCTCAGGCAATAGCTGTGGACGCTCTGGTAACACCATGGGTGTACCAGTCAGTGTATGTGTTTCCTCCTCTGCCTCTCATACCAAAGGTACTGAGAATTATTCGGAAAA
This sequence comes from Pseudophryne corroboree, assembly GCF_028390025.1. Taxonomy (NCBI): domain Eukaryota; kingdom Metazoa; phylum Chordata; class Amphibia; order Anura; family Myobatrachidae; genus Pseudophryne; species Pseudophryne corroboree. The sequence continues at coordinate 83,109,500 of NC_086445.1, forward strand.
GGGGAGTAAGAACAATACTAGTGGCTCCGGATTGGCCAAGAAGAACTTGGTATCCGGAACTTCAAGAGATGCTCACGGAGGATCCGTGGCCTCTACCTCTAAGAAGGGATCTGCTTCAGCAGGGACCTTGTATGTTCCAAGACTTACCGCGACTGCGTTTGACGGCATGGCGGTTGAACGCCGGATTCTAAAAGAAAAGGGCATTCCAGAGGAAGTTATTCCTACCTTGATTAAGGCTAGGAAGGAAGTGACCGCACAACATTATCACCGCATTTGGAGAAAATATGTTGCGTGGTGTGAAGCCAAGAAGGCCCCAACGGAAGAATTTCAATTGGGTCGATTCTTACATTTCCTGCAGGCAGGATTGTCTATGGGCCTCAAATTGGGGTCTATTAAAGTTCAAATTTCGGCCTTATCAATCTTCTTCCAGAAGGAATTGGCTTCAGTGCCTGAAGTACAAACTTTTGTCAAGGGTGTACTACATATACAGCCCCCGATTATGCCCCCAGTGGCACCGTGGGATCTAAACGTAGTTTTGGATTTTCTCAAATCTCATTGGTTTGAGCCTCTCAAATCTGTAGATTTGAAGTATCTTACATGGAAAGTAACCATGCTACTGGCCCTGGCTTCAGCCAGGAGAGTTTCAGAGTTGGCGGCTTTATCGTACAAAAGCCCATATCTGATTTTCCATTCGGACAGGGCAGAACTGCGGACACGTCCTCATTTTCTCCCTAAGGTGGTTTCGGCTTTTCACTTGAACCAGCCTATTGTGGTGCCTGCGGCTACTAGCGACTTGGAGGACTCCAAGTTACTGGACGTTGTCAGAGCATTAAAAATATATATTTCAAGGACAGCTGGAGTCAGAAAATCTGACTCGTTGTTTATATTGTATGCACCCAACAAGATGGGTGCTCCTGCGTCTAAGCAGACGATTGCGCGTTGGATCTGTAGCACAATCCAACTTGCACATTCTGTGGCAGGCCTGCCACAGCCTAAATCTGTAAAGGCCCACTCCACAAGGAAGGTGGGCTCATCTTGGGCGGCTGCCCGAGGGGTCTCGGCATTACAACTTTGCCGAGCAGCTACGTGGTCAGGGGAGAACACGTTTGTAAAATTTTACAAATTTGATACTCTAGCTAAGGAGGACCTGGAGTTCTCTCATTCGGTGCTGCAGAGTCATCCGCACTCTCCCGCCCGTTTGGGAGCTTTGGTATAATCCCCATGGTCCTGACGGAGTCCCCAGCATCCACTAGGACGTTAGAGAAAATAAGAATTTACTTACCGATAATTCTATTTCTCATAGTCCGTAGTGGATGCTGGGCGCCCATCCCAAGTGCGGATTGTCTGCAATACTTGTACATAGTTATTGTTACAAAAATCGGGTTATTATTATTGTTGTGAGCCATCTTTTCAGAGGCTACTTCGTTTGTTATCATACTGTTAACTGGGTTCAGATCACAAGTTGTACAGTGTGATTGGTGTGGCTGGTATGAGTCTTACCCGGGATTCAAGATCCTTCCTTATTGTGTACGCTCGTCCGGGCACAGTACCTAACTGAGGCTTGGAGGAGGGTCATGGGGGGAGGAGCCAGTACACACCATGTGATCCTAAAAGCTTTCTTTAGATGTGCCCTGTCTCCTGCGGAGCCGCTATTCCCCATGGTCCTGACGGAGTCCCCAGCATCCACTACGGACTTTGAGAAATAGAATTATCGGTAAGTAAATTCTTATTATTTTATCAATTAACAAAATGCAGATTGAATGAACAGAAGAGAAATCTAAATCAAATCTATATTTGGTGTGACCACCCTTTGCCTTCAAAACAGCATAAATTCATCTAGGTACACTTGCACACAGTGTTTGAAGGTACTCAGCAGGGAGGTTGTTCCAAACATCTCTGAGACGTTACCACAGATCTTTGTGGATTTAGGCTTGCTCAAATCCTTCTATCTCTTCATGTAATCCAAGACAGACTCGATGATGTTGAGATCAGGGCACCTACTCCAACTATGGTGGCCAATCCTGGGATCAGGATTGGCAGGATCCCGGAATTTAGGCCTAAAATTGGCCAGGATTCAGAGATGGGATTGAAGCTTCCAATTCCGGGGATTTTGGGATTAGCCAGACCCCCTTTTTTTTCAATGCTGGGCAACATTGAGCATCTTCAGCAGGCTCAGATGCTGCGCAGCCTGACGCCAGCCGCCTGGACCGCACAGCCCAAAGCAAGTGGACCCTCCCTCTCAGAGGATGTTGAGTTGTGTGGGCTGGGCTGGGCTAGACGGAGGTGGGATATTTAAAAATTTACATTTATACACATCAAGCCAATCCCGGGTATCCTGGGATTGATCATCTGTCAATCCCTATTCCCGGGATTGAAAAATCGTCCCGGGATTGGCCTCCCTAACTCCAACCAAACAGCATTATCCCCTCGGGTGGTATTCATGTGACCGCCGGTCAGCTGACCGACAGTCACATGACCTCCTCCACCAGCCCGACGGGTCACTGTCCCGATGGTCGGCATGCCGACCAACAGGGACTATTTCCACTCGTGGGTGTCCACGACATCCATAGAGTGGGAATAGAACGCAGGGGCTTGCTGCACTCGCCCCTCCCCGCCGGGATCCCAGCGTCGGTAAGCTGACCGGCGGTCAGGAGACCGCTGGTCAGCCGTACTACACCCATCCCCTCAGCTCTCCTTTGACTCATGTGCTCTCTCCTCCATCCTGCTCATTCCCTTCTCTTATCTTTCTGTTTACTCTCATCTCTCACTGTTTTTTTTTTCCTGCCTATTGTTCCTTATCCCCATCTAACCTTCTCTATTCTGGCTGTAAAACCCCTGTTGCTGTTGCTGTCCCCCCCCCAGATTATTCTCTCTCTTCCCCTGGCTGTAATCCCCCCCCCCCCAGCTAACTCTCTGTCTTTTGCTAAGTGCCCTGACCCTGTCCTTCCTAATCACTCACCCATCTTCCTTCCCCCAGCAAACCCTTTCCAGTCTCTCACTTTTGCTTTTGAAACAGCCCTCCTTGCTATTTGTCTGGCCCACCCCTTTCATTTAGCCTGCCCCTCTCGTGGTTCAGCGTGTCCCATCTCATTTGGCCAGCATGCCCCCTCTCATCTTCCAGCCTGCACCTTCTCATCTGGCCCGCCCCTCTCACCAACCAGCCTGTCCTCTCTCATCTAACCCACCCCTCTTATCATCCAGCATGCCCCCTCTCCTCTTACTCTGCCATGCATTGTAGCAGCAGGCAAATGTGGATGTTCATCAAGTTTGGATTATCCTGGCATGATAAACTGTTGACAAACTGCCCCCGGTGGTCTAGTGGTCTCTTACCTCTCCTGGTGGCGTCTAACCCTAACTGTCGGTATCCTCAGAATATAAACAATTGGACAAAGGGAAAGAAGACTCGTGTGCAGGCGCACTCTTGTACATTTGGTTAATAGCATAAAGTATTAAGAAAGCGAAAAATCTAATCTTTAAAATTAAACTTGTTAAAATCGATTTGTATACCACAGACGAAAAATACTTTTGCAAGATTGAGAAGGGGGAATGAATAAATTAAAAAATGTGTAATGTTCTGGTCAATCTAATGATACAGTAGATTGAAGGGATGTAGACACAGACAGTCCTACATCTGTTTCAACCTGACAAGTACAGAAAATCTGTATTAATGAGACCACATTGGGACAAGCAAAAAACAACACTTGGGAGATCCTATGTACCAGTTTTGAGTATAGTTGTATCGTTAACCGCTGTGCTCAGTTTTACAGAATGGATTCGGAACATACAGTACAGTGGCGGAGGGTCACCAGAAGATTAGAATGAAGCAAGATAAGTGGTGATTCTGCTTTTAGTGTTATATTCGAATCCAGTAACAATGTCCATTCATAAGTCTCTACAACACTCGGTATTCCTTGGAGGTCTCCCTTTCAAGTACTGGCCTAGCCCACCACTGTTTGGCTTCCAAGATCAGACAAGATTGGGCATATGCAGTGAGGTATGGTAGTAGAGTAGATGAATTTAGTAGCAAAACACTAATGAGAGTGCACCTAGACAAAAGATTACGGCTCCAAATGGGCCCCTGTAATAGAAATAATTGAAAAAGATAGAAACTGTGGATCTGTGTCACGATCCAGGTAATTCCTTATCAGTATTTACCTTCTAAATGCCTCCTGAAACTGTCCCAGTGTTCCAAGCCTGGATTCCATCTGCACTGTCTGCATGCAGCACGCTGCATCTCATTGTCTGAAATCGCTTTACTGTGATTCTGGCAGCTTCATGGTTAAAGCTCACATTCAAGTTACAAACAATCTTTCCCTCCAAAAGCTAACATGGGCGCAGCTGTGTTTTCCTAGTCACATGTTACCTTTCAGCCTATCAGCTGCACTCTGGTCTCAGCCTAATTATCCAGCAGCTGCACTCTAGACTCTGCTTAATCAGCCAGCCAATCCCTGCTTCCCAGCAGGTATAAATATCCTACTCCTGGGGTGGAAAGATGTCAGTGCTTCAATTGTCTTCAGTGACTCCAGTGTGCAGTCCTCCCATGGACTTTCTCTGCAGTACAGCCTGACTCTGCAGTGTCTCATCATTGCACCCTGTGACTGGCAGTTACCCGACACCGGCTTTCAGCTTCCAGCGGTGCTCTGCCCTGCCAGTCACCATCGGTGTTCCGCCATCGATCTCCAGTCACCATCGGTGTTCCGCCATCGATCTCCAGTCACCATCGGTGTTCCGTCATTGATCCAAAGTCACCATCGGTGTTCCGTCATTGATCCCAAGTCACCATCGGTGTTCCGTCATTGATCCCAAGTCACCATCGGTGTTCTGTCATTGATCCCAAGTCACCATCGGTGTTCCGTCATTGATCCCAAGTCACCATCGGCGTTCCATCATTGATCCCAAGTCACCATCGGAGTTCCATCATTGATCCCAAGTCACCATCGGCGTTCCGTCATCGATCTCTAGCATCACCAGTGTTTCTGCATCTGATCTTCCATTACACTGGTATCTGACACCATTTCACAGCTCACCACCTGTGTCGGTTCTATCCGGCATTTCCCGGCAGTTCAGTCATCAGCTTCTGTTTCCCATCAGCTACCCAGTGCATCGGTGTTGGTAAGGACATATCATCTCCAAGTTCTTCAAGACTGTGCTTATTTATATCACACCTAGAGACTGCCTATATGCACTCCTGGGAACTGTGACTTATATGCTGTTCTTAATATTGCTAACTGCCGACATATGCTTGTGAGCGGAGTTTCGATAAAACCTTTGAACTTTTCTTTGTTGTCGTGGTCACGCCTTCGGGAATCTGTGTTAAAGGTTCCCTGCATGTCTAAGAACCCTGTACTGCCTCCCAGGTTCACATATACCTCAGCCCCTACAATTGAGGCTTCCCATGGTCAGCACCAGCCCTCAGTTGTGACAATCTGCTGTCTACGTTAGGCAGGTGGGTATTGGTTAATACCACAATATCATTGGATTTTAACTCCTGGATCGTAGATGAGAGTCCACATAATAAGTGCAGATGGAGGAGGGGAAAAAAAGTATAGATACGTGTAGATAGGCGGGTAAGCACAGACTTTTAAAGAGGCATAGAGTTAACCACAGTAATAAATTGGTACGTGTTACAAAATCTCGAGCGCAAGGTTCTGTTCTACTACTCCTGATAAATCAAAGGAGTTTAGATATATATGCACACCTTGTGGGCAGATGCTAGGATGTAAGTACAGTTAATACACCCTTTGTATTAGGGGTGTAGATGTAGGTACAGCCAATACACCGTTTATGTCAAAGATGGAAAAAAACAACAAAATCTAGATTCTTGGTCCGGAGGACAGGCTTGAATTCAAGCACAACTGACCATGCGCATTGTGCGAAAGAGAGACAGGGTACAAACCGATGATGTGTTTATATGTGCTAGATGGTATCGGTTTGCTAAATGATGGAAAGCGTTTGCTAAACTGCTATTACTGGTATAGTAGGCTGGTTATGTTGCCCTTTTATGGGTGAGCAGTGAGGTTTCAATTTAACTCATGTATTTCAATCGAAACAGATAATAACAACCTTCCAACTAATGGTCCAGGAAGCAATCTAATGGGCCCTACACACTCGGCGATCCACCGCCGAGCTGCCTGACGGCGGATACGGCCGACAGGCGACCCGGCGGTGGGGGGGGGGGGGAGGTGACAAGGGAGTGAAGTTTCTTCACTCCCCTCGTCACCCGGCTCCATAGCAGTGCATGCTAATATGGACGAGATTGTCCATATTGGCCTGCATGCATAAGCGACCCAGCACGACCCAGCACCAACGATAAACGAGCGTGGGGCCGTGCATCATTAATCGTTGGTGCCTACACACTGCACAATATGAACTAGAATGTTCATATCGTGCAGTGAGATCTGTACGTGTGTAGGGCCCATTACACATCAGTTATCAGCACATTGGGGTTATACAGCCTATGCACCTAAATATATATATATGCACACAAACTTGGCTATAGTGGTATTATAATTAATACAAAGGAGAGTAAATGAGTAGTGTCTTTCACGATGAAAAAAGAACAACAATATCTGCACAGATGCGCCGCTTTGGGCGATCTGCACTTCGGAAGAAGAGTTATAAAACCGTGTGCAAAGGTGGATAGTGCTAACCATATCTGGTGCAATACATCTCTCTATACAAAAGAATCCGGTATCCTCAGAATGCCAACATTGTGAAAATGTCAACAGTTTAAGGATGTTGACAGGGTGCCTCGTATTGAGGATGTTGACCAGATATTATAGTGGTTTATAAATGGGTCCAGTTGGCCAGTTTAGACCAGTGGTCTACAACCTTAACAGGGGTGTGAGCTACTCGAGTAAAATTAAACCTCCTGAGGAGCTACTGAAGTTTTCTTTATTTTTTAAATGTTGTACTTGAATGGTTGCTGGCGCTCTCTCAGTGTTAAGACTGGACTCGTGGGCAGTGGCGTAGCTATAAATTTTGCACCCTCCTGCCAAAAATATTTCTGGCGCCCCTCCCATTGCTATATTAAAAGTAAAGAATTAGCGCGGGCCATGAGCGTGCGTGCTCCAAAAAGAGGGTGTGTCCTCACTGCAAGGGGTGTGGTATTGCAGGAAAGGACTACCTTATACCCCAGTTTTGCAACCTGCACACCCAGATATTGGCCACCACAGGAAAAAGAAAATCCTGATTCATTCCCGTTACATTATTTGTCATTTTTCCTCCTTATGGTAATGCCCGTTACTCATTATGCTACACACCGCAATGCCCGTGACACATTATACAACACACCTTAATGCCACTTACACAATATGCCACACACGTAATGCCCGTTGCACATGATATTACGCACCACAATGCCCATTATACATTATGCCACACACCGTAATGCCCATTACACATTATATCACACATCGCAATGCCTGTTATACATTATGCCACACACTGTAATGCCCATTACACATTATGCCCCACAGTAAGGCTTCTAATTAATTTTAAATTACCTGCTCGTTGTCGGGGGTCTCATGCTCATTGCCAGGGGTTTCATGCTCTGGGTTCGAAGCTTGCTGCCAGGGGTGTCATGCTCATTGTCAGGGGTCTTGTTGCCAGGGGTGTAACGCACGTTACAGGGGTGTTATGCTCTGCGTGTCATGCTCGTTGCCAGGGGTGTAATGCTCTGCATGTCATGCTCATTGCCAGGGGTGTAATGCTCTGTGTGTCATGCTCGTTGTCAGGGTGTAATGCTCTGCGGGTCATGCTTGTTGTCAGGGGTCTTGTTGCCAGGGGTGTAATGGAAGTGCAGGAGCACCAGCGCTGAGCGCTCACAGCACTTCTGGGTAGCTGTAGTATGACCTCTAGCATCTATCTCCTCCACGATGGAGGAGCGATACGGACCGACCGGGGGAAGTCAATTGCGGACACCCTCCAAAGTTGGGCAGCGGCAGCAGCCAGCACGGGTCGAGCCAGGTTGCAGCGAGCGATGGGTTGGCAGCCGCTGGTTTATACTAATGTAGCCTTTATGTGTATTTCTGTTTGTGCATTGGCGTATTGCTGATCAGGCTGCACCAGGTGTGTCCATTGTAGCTAAGAATTTGGCCAAATTGTCTATTGACCATGTTAGCTGGATGAAGATATAATACAACAAGTAAGCACTGACAGAGGGTCGTAAGTCAGGCATTTACAGCTGGGCACTGTACCCCTCACCAAGCACTCTCCACAGGCAAAGCTAAAACTGGATGCTTAACGCGGCTTGGATTAAACCGCTTGTATTCTGGTTTAAGCTGCATGCGGGTAGAGTTCTCACCCTCCAACGTGCAGGATGATAAATCCTGCCGTTTGGATCTTAGAACCATATACGAATAGGATGTGTGTTGGAAGTTGTCAAACCGCACAACATAGCTCGCCCAGAAGTAAATTTCCATCCTACTCTTCACATATTGTACAGGTCTCAAAATTGTTAGACAGTGGATCACTCTGTGGTCTGTCTCCGTTCCCAGCACTAGAGGCAGCTTCACTGCTCTAGTGTTTTCCCTCCTAGTGTCAGCTCAGTGCAGGAGGAGGTGCTTAGTGCACAGTCTGAGAGATTTCTTCCTGGGAGAGACAACTGCACTAACGTGCAGCTTCTGCTCTCCTCAGTGTGCGACCTTGTCTATCCCGCAGCCGCACTGTGTGTATACAGCCACATCCTGTGTGTACTGAGACGCTGTGTTACCGCTGTACTGCTTCACATGTATACTGTGAGTTCCTGCTGCTGCAGAACATCTTCTACATACTACAAGCTGTTATCTCTGTTATCTGAATAAACCAATCATCCTGGTTAAGTGTCGTTGTGTGGACTAACATCCCTATCCGACACCACAACACTAACTAAAATAACATTGCTAACAAAATGTGAAAGATGGGATTTATACTCACACATGGATGCAAGATGTTTCTTATACCATTCCAGAGTAATAGGTCAAATAAAAGTGACAAATGTTTATGCTACCAAAGGACATTCCCTTATTCTAATCCACAGTGAACATATTTGCCAGGTTGTGGAAGGAATCTGTCTCTGGATAAAACAATTGGGTTAATGCTAGGAAAAGAAGAGATAAAGTGCACATTAGAGGGCAATATAACCCAGCTGGTGATCCTATCTACAATACATTCCTGACTAAAGAAAATATATATCTGCTGCACTAACAATGGAAGATCATGAACTGCTAATATTGCCTTGTCATCCAGAGCTAATTTAACACTGTACATCAGGAAACGTGTGCCTAAAGGCAGCAGTCAAAACAAATATTGTTTCAGCATCTTTAGGGGGGGTACTCACGGAGAGAGCCATGCTTAAAATCTAAGCAATCTGACTAGATTGCTTAGATTTTAAGCACAGATCACTTGTGTGTACCCCCCTCAGCGATAGCGATGCGCGGCCCCGCACATCGCTATCGCCGGTGAAGATTGGCCTGCATGCAGGCCAATCTAGCACGTCGCTCATTTCACCCGCTGGGTGAAATGAGCGACCCCCTGTCCTCAGAGCCGGCCTTAGGCATAGGCAAACTAGGCAATTGCCTAGGGCATCTGGTATGCCTAGGGGCACAAACAGCTTCTGCTGATTAAAATGATATGCGGCATGCCTATATTCTGTGTGCAGCATTTCGTATGCAGATACAGCCACAGTCGCACACAATATATAGGCATGCTGCATATCAGTTTAATCAGCAGAAGCTGCTTGTGCATCCTAGCCACATAGCAATGCAAATAAGATGCATTTTCATAAAAGATAGGCACCCAACGTTAGCAGAGCTGCCAGCTGACTCACGTCAGGAACTATATGTGTCATTATTTGTATAAGGGCATTAATAATGTGTAACATATGTGTAAGGGGCACTATGTGTGTCATTATGTGTATAAAGGCACTAATAATGTGCGGCATATGTGTAAGGGACATTATGTGTGTCATTATGTGTATAAGGGCATTAACAATGTGGGGCATATGTGTAAGGGAAATGATGTGTATAAGGGTTGGCATAATGTGTAAGGCGCACTATGTTTATAAGGACATTAATAATGTGTGTAATATGTGTAAGGAGCATTACTGTGTGGTATTATGTGTATAAATGCATTACCAATGTGTGGCATTATGTATATAAGGTTGGTAGAGTCAAATATTTACCTTTGAACATAAGCTATGTACTAATACCGTGAAGCCGCTAAACCATGTGCACGTGCTACGCACTTTGTATGCTATTTGCGTACAAAGACTTCGCACGTGGTACGCAAGTAATGTACACACGCTGCGCTGGGTGTACGGAATACACACAGCGAGCGCACACACAGTCAATAACCTTTTAAACCTTAAACACAGAATATGCTTATACTGTAAACCTTAGTACTGAGATACTGCAATGATGTAACACTGGTTAACCTTGTAATTAAGCAAGCTGTTTGAGCGATTGAGATGCTTAGAAACCCTTAGTGATAAATGGTGAAATACACAAAACTTGGTAAGGTTCCAACACCTTCTTAGAAGATTTTAGTATGTAAAAGGGGAAAAACAGTTACAGCTTATACACTACAAACCTAACATTAATATCTAAACAGAATAACATGAAACAAGATATAAACATTAGCAATGCGATCGCAAATACAAGCACACAGAGAGAGAATGAATTGCATACACAAAGGGAATAAATGGCTACAGTGAACTTACACACATGGGAATGATTCGCAAGCGCTCCTGGACCAGGCCTCCAGCCTTCAGTGTGAAAACCTTGCAGAGAGTGAGTGACTGCCCCAGCAATGGTGGTCCTTATATTTACAGCATACATTCACAATACAATGGTCCCTACAATCTCATTGTTCATTGGACACAGGAATGTGTCTCCACATTATAGTAAAGGTCATAGGTGGGTTTAAACAGGTGGGCTGTGTCCTTCTCCAACTGCCCAGGTGGGAGGTATCCTCTGGATTCCCCCCTGCATGTGTAATTATCAGCAAATACATTTAATGCTCCAAACATACTTTGGTGCATAGCTATACGCAGCAGCGAACAATCTCTTCCTAACCAACACTGAAATTTTACTGTTAAAATACTCTACAGCTGGATACTAAACACCACCTTCCAACCTTTGCCTGACCCTTCATATCATGCAAAGAGGGATCCCCATGTCCACGAACCATTTAAACTAAACATTCTTGCTGACATTGCTAAGGGATATATTATCTACAAAACACACTATATGAGTTAACTATGCTATAAACGAGTCGCCCGCTACAAGCTCACAAACTCTACCGTAAATACGCATATCACGCGCGTAATCGCCGGAGCGAGTTTACGCAATTTGCGGACATGTGCACACACGGCAGACTGAATGCACGAGCAGCGGGCATGTGCTTTGGGGTTAGTACAAGGCATTGTGAACTACGATATTTTTCGACTTTGACAGTCCACCCTTTGGCAGTCACCAATAACTGCCACTTTCTAAACAATTCAAACAGAAAATATATATGTCATCATGGAATACCTTATTATGATTGGGTAGAGGGAGGAGAGGAGAAGGTGGGAAAGATATGACCTAGTGAGATAGTAAAAGCATGTGTGTATGAAATCCATGTCTGAGGGGTCATGTATCATCGTGCCGTACGTGTTCTAAATCAAGCTTCGAGGTATTGCGAAGTATACATTGAATCCTTCTTATCCCGTATCAAGGGTCTGTGGATGGGCTGTCAAACTCTACCAAGCTCTTTTCGGCTTTTGGTTACAACAAATGGGGTGCACATTAGTTGATGATACATGAAAGGGGAAAATATGTGAGTGCTGATATATGTGTCTATATTCCCTGTCGACTATGTGGGTCACTACCTCAAGATAGTAGAGATGAAGATAAGAAACATGCGTTATAAATGCATTCGTATGATTATGTATGTGGTCGCCGATTGGAGTCTTGTTGATGTCTTGTCTGATGTCTTGTCCAGATTGTCGTGTCTTTACTGTAGCTTTGCGGTAATTGGCAAACAAAGCTTCTTCAAGTGTCCATAAAAAGAATTACAGTCTCTAAAAGCTCATTAGGTGTCTGTGACACAGTTCATCAGTGGTCTGTGTAAAAGGTCATCAAATTCTTCTTCCAGGTGGATTTCTTGGTACCTTGGAGAAAACCAAAGGAGAAACGGGTGAAAGAAACGGTCCTTGGAATCATATCTTATCACAACATCGTCTCAATCGTTGGGTCATAAATCACTTCAGGCAACACCTTTCCAATGTAACACAATCCCTCTGAGTTTGGGGCAAGGAACCTATACGCCTTCCTCCCACATATGAAATATGCATCATCGGGGAGGACATATGGGACAGAATAGGACATAACCATATTACAAACCTTCCAGGTGAAAAATCCTATCCCTAACTCTCTCATCTGTCTAGTACACGTATCAGGTTGTATGATATGCGCACAGTATCCTGGTGATACTTCTCCAACTCGCATGGGCCTACTTCCTAGAGTGTACCTATATTGGAAATATCTTCCCCTGTTGGCTATTTGGCGTATAAGCTCTGAGTCGATGGGCATTCCATCGGCTCTGTGTGAGAATGTCATGGTTTGGTTGTTCCATGACACTTCCCAATTTCCCGGCTTTCGGGAATTGGAAATGTTAAAACATATTAAGGACCTATCCACATGGTATTGGTGGAGCTTCAAACTAGGAGGACTAGAAATATTAAATTTCTTGTCCACCGGTCTCCCACCCCTTAATTCAAGTACCTCATCTATCGTTAAAGAGTATGGCACTAGTCCTGACTTTCTATGACCTTGAGGTACTTGTGAGCACACCCAGCATTCCATTTGGTTTAAAACCTTTCCCACTAATGAGTGATAGTCACTCAATGGATGACAGTCCATATCGATATTAATGCTGGACTGACATCTCTGGATGCACCCGTCCTCAACTATGTTGTCACAATTTCTACATATACAATTCTCTTCAGCTAACAATCCTTCACAATGTCTTTTAATGTCATGGCTACCAGATCGTTTTCTGATACTCGCCTTTGCTCGGTGATTGTGTTGCTCTTGGAATTCTACGACTCCATCCTGATCATCAGAACCCATTCCAGATCCTTTCTCGACCTCACTGGTACTCTCACCGAAACAGACTGCTCTGGTCAACATCAGGGTCAACAGGAAAACACGGACTGCAGTCTCTTGAGGCGAGTCCATCTTACAGGAGGAGAAAGGGAAAGTTGTAATGGGGTACAGAAAATAATTGAAGGGGAAAGAAACTTGTTACGATAATTTGTCCTCTAGTCTTGTTGTTCTTCTTGCTCGGCTGTCATCTCAAAGGTGCTGTCTCTCAGTCTTCCCAAAACGAACACTCCGGTGATACAATATTCTTTCCAAATCAGCGATCTTTCTGTAAGGAGCATAAATCTTGCATTACCATTTGTCTAACTGAGGTGTGACATACTATCCGTACAACATGAAAGAACAAAAAGAGAGAGAGAGAACAAATAGAAAAGAAAAACATTGTCAGATTCATCAACAGGCAGTCGCATCAACATGTCCACCGGTATCTCTGCACAGTCTCCCCCACCAGTATCTCCACTCTCCACCCTTTGGTCTGGCCAAACACAACGATGCTGGTAAGATATACTGGGGTTGGGTAGACCACACAAAGTTTACCCGGCCGTCCCTGTGTCTACAAGGAACTGACTTCCCAATTACATTGACTGTAACCTCAGGCTTACTATCAAGGCTAATGATCAACTTTACTGGCTGCAAATTACAGGTGCGGCCCAAAATTCTTCATATATGATCCCTGATTATAATTACGTGTGTCATAACTTTGCTCGTGTTCTTGTCTAGGGGGGTCTGACTTTATGTGGGCTGTTACAGTTGCTGGCATATTGCCCTTCCCTTTTACAAAGATAACAAACCCTCGGATTCCTCCATGTGCCAGGGGCCTGGGGTTTTGGTCGATTTGATGCCTCCTCTGGTGCTTGGATGCTCATCACCATCAACCGCTCTCCCTGTGCTTCCCTGGTTCTTTGGATATTATGGTCATGTTGTTGTCTAAAGGGTTGATATACCTGGTATGCGTCTTTAAATATACAATTTCGTGCATAATGACCTTCCCTCTGGCAACTATAACATCTTATCACATTTGACTCACCAACAGGGGACTGGGGTTTTGACTGAGGTAGCTTACTTATGGTCATCTGCTTACCGCCCTGTGTCTCCCTGTGTTTGCTGATGTTCCGCTCGTGCCCAACAGCGGACTTTCTTAATGCAGCCACCGAGATACTTCTCCAGTTAGGTTGAGTGGTCTGTACCCTTGTTCTCAACACTTTTGTTAAACCTTCCATTAATACATAAACTGCTACTTTTCTATAATGTACATTTTCCTCAATGTCCGCGATCCCAGTGTATCTAGCCATTATTTGCAGTGCTCGATTGAAATAATTAGTTTCACCTTCTTGTTGTCTTATGGAGAAAATTTTGTTCCACTTAACAACAGCTGGGAAATATACTCCTAATTGAATGTTGATCTGTTTAACATTTTCCTGATTGTATGCATCGGTGAGAGGTCTCTCTTCGTCTAATCTACAATCAGAAATTAATTTCAAGGGGTCAATAGTAGAGGGCAAACATGCCCGCAGTACTGTTCGCCAACCTTTGTTAGTGGGTTCAGTGGCGTTACCTAGTTCTTTAATGAAACTTTGGCATGCAGCTAGATCTTTCCTGGGATCGGGAAATTCAGACATAATTGTCCTTAATTCTGTCCGGGACCAGGGGCAGTGCATTGCAATGCTCCTGGCGGGAGTGATTCCCAGAGCATCAGTCTTTCCATTTGGGACTGCAATCACCCTGACAGGATTAAGTTCAGCTACATCATCTTGTGTTGACTCTACAATGGGAGGTGCAATTGTCTGTGCATGATATACAATACCGTACTTACCTGTGGAGACGACCTCACCTGACCCTCCGTTAGGGGGCTTGACTACTGCCTTTACCGATTGGGCCGTGCCCACCTGGGTGTCTCGTATGATGGCTGCTGGAAAAGGTGCCGACATCGTGCTGGGCTCACTTTCTTGCTTGTAATCCTGAGGGAAGTTTAACATGGGGTGCAACTTGCACGGGTTAGAATTTGTACATTTATCAGTTTTCCTTCTATCATTATTACATTTATTACATTTACTCTTATCATCGTTAATACAGTTACTAAGTGCATTATTATCATCATATCCCAGTATGCCATTCTCTGTAGCCATTGTTTCTCCAGTTGCCATGTGTTTTCTGCTAAAGTGAGAACAAGCTGTGTAAGTTAATTCCCTTTGTATCTCACTTTCCTGTTGCCATAAATGTAAACAATTATAATGTCTATTCCGTTGCTTTCCGGATTTTATGAGACCTATCCTTCTCCTTAAATTTTGCAACACCTCAGGATCAAAACTGCCCACCCTGGAGAACTGTTCTCCATCGTTCACAGTCATACATTCCCACTCATTGCATAAAACCTCTGTGTGTGATCCATATTTTTCACACATTATATACCTCGCCGACCCAACTGGTCGTGGTACTAAATCAACCTGAACCTTGGTTGATCGTCCCTTACTGGCCCCCATTATTTGCAGGTATTGCCGTCTTTGCGAATTCCTACAAAAAACCAAGTTGTTTGAGGTAAGGCGACGGTGAAAGCTTAAGTGCCTTCACTCCCTCTCGCCCACGTTGACCAATACACCCAGAAACTGCATTAGCGCTGCTGTACTCAACCTAGGGCCCCTATGAACCGCTATTTACTGGGGTGTGTGGGAGTATGCTACCCTCCCCAGTAAGTATTGGCCATTGAAGAATTCCTGAGTGAACAGCGAACCTCCCTTAAAATAAAAAAAACCTACACAAATCACGTTAGAATGTACAAATAGCGTTTATGATCCCACAAAAACTGAATGGGTATCAAGGTAACCAACTAATGCACACAATTACGTGCGTTACAGTCGCACTTCGTATAAGTAACTATTACTTATCCGTCTTACGACCAGCGGAATCGGTTGTTTAGGCTGCGAAACCTTCAGCCGGAGCGTATTCTCAACACGGGCCTATATGGGTTTTGCGCCAACCCCCCTCTGGGTTGCGCTCACTTACCTCTGACTTTTCTTAAGTCAGGGTCTTCAGAACTTCGTATAGGTACTTTTAACGGATTTCTGATTTTAGCGACCTTCTGGTCTGCTGTAACACTACTTGCTCCTTTTACCTTATTTCACTGTTAACGTGAGATGCCTCCCACGCCACCATGTGCTTCACTACACGGGTGTACTTCTACGAGATCCCGATTTTTCTCAAGGTTCACCCAAAGAAAAATTCACTTGCATACACACGCTTCTTTCACTTCAAATATACTTTGATTTTTCTGTACAGAAAATTACTTTCATTCAGGTAACACAGGTTAATCCTAGAGGAGATGCAGCAAGAGAAGGATCTTTTTAAACTAGTTTTAGGAAACTGAAAGAAATTGTGCTATTATCTCGAGGCTTCCGTATCGCCCTACTAAAACAATGTTATCGTGTGATTTGTATCTAGCGGGCGTATCTGTACGCACGTTGCGTAATTTACGCCACGTGTGTAGGCCTTTGCGTCGCGTACGCTTGACTCGCACTCGGTGAGAGACACGTGTACACAGGCTGGATACGTCCGCAGTAACACAAATAACACGCTTCTATAAATGTAAGCGATATTTAACTATAATCGCTTACCAAACACCACACAGTATCTTCTATGCTGCGTGCGTGTTTTTTTACAATTACTCCCTTAAGTATTACTCCTTACTTTTTAAAATAGCAGCAAATTTTTCTCAGCACGTTATCAATGCAAATGGCAAACAGGAAGGTAGATATGCGAGAATACACAAATGAAAATTCTAAATTAATCTAATAATCAATGCTTCCAATAGTATGATAGCCATCTTGCAGAGCATACATTGATGTAAACACACACATAATTATAATATTATATCTATGTACCATCCACTGGTTTCCTGAGACTCATTTACTTATTCAGTGCTTCTAATTTGCATATGAATATGCTTTTGACTGTCTGTGAAGGTGATTTTTTCACTGCTAGGAAAAAAAAACAGTTACACAGGTTAATTTGCATTTCAATGGCCCATCTCACAAGCAGCAGAGTTCAACAGAATCTTGGAGGTAAAGAGAGAAAAAGAGAAAAAACAACTTTGTTTTATCTCTGTGTGTCGTTCCTAAATCAAATATTCATTTTACTATTAACTTTCATTAAGCCCCATCTGAACGATTTATAATTGATTATGACATGGGTTAAATAAATGCATTGGAAACTCGTAAATGGTGATTTCTTTTTGACAAAGGACGGCTGATTATTCCTGAGTCAACTGAAAATCAGCTATTTTGAAAAAAAAATGACTTTCCCCAAAATGGCCGCTGCTCCTCCCCCTTCCACATCCATGAGGGTTACACAAAATGGAGGACAGACCATGCGGCTTCTTTTGTCACAAAAAAAATCACCATGCAAGCCCCTGAAGTTATTTTAGGCCTGGGTTAAAAATAAAACTATCAAGCTATGCAAACTTTTAAAAATACTTTTAAACCTACTTAAACAGATAAGCAATCCAATCTGAATCAAACACAATATGACTCATTTGAACCTTGTTTTGCAACAATATGATCAGATATGCAGAGTACAGGTGTGTGCGTGTATTACGTGTCTTGCGTGCGCAGTTGGCACCAAACAGAAATTAAACAGATTTAAAAGACAATAGCTTAACGTTCTTACCTTTCGGTTCCGGATCCCACCAGCATCCCTACAAACCAAGCGGAGCAGACGCTTTATCTAATCAGCACTACTGTATCCCCAACCACCAAACGGATAACAGGGGATACTACCTTCCCGACCTTTGCTGATAGATAAAAGTATGCTTTGTCCTACTAGGCTGTGGATATGAGGAGGCCTGGACGATCGCCCCCAATTGATATAGCAATGCAAATAAGATGCATTTTCATAAAAAATAGGCACCCAACGTTAGCAGAGCTGCCAGTTGACTCACGTCAGGAACTATGTGTGTCATTATTTGTATAAGGGCATTAATAATGTGTAACATATGTGTAACGGGCACTATGTGTGTCATTATGTGTATAAAGGCACTAATAATGTGCGGCATATGTGTAAGGGACATTATGTGTGTCATTATGTGTATAAGGGCATTAACAATGTGGGGCATATGTGTAAGGGAAATTATGTGTATAAGGGTTGGCATAATGTGTAAGGCGCACTATGTTTATAAGGACATTAATAATGTGTGTAATATGTGTAAGGAGCATTACTGTGTGGTATTATGTGTATAAATGCATTAGCAATGTGTGGCATTATGTATATAAGGTTGATAGAGTCAAATATTTACCTTTGAACATAAGCTATGTACTAATACCGTGAAGCTGCTAAACCATGTGCACGTGCTACGCACTTTGTACGCTACTTGCGTACAAAGACTTCGCACGTGGTACGCAAGTAATGTACACACGCTGCGCTGGGTGTACGGAATACACACAGCGAGCGCACACAGTCAATAACCTTTTAAAACTTAAACACAGAACATGCTTATACTGTAAACCTTAGTACTGAGATACTGCAATGATGTAACACTGGTTAACCTTGTAATTAAGCAAGCTGTTTGAGCGATTGAGATGCTTAGAAACCCTTAGTGATAAATGGTGAAATACACAAAACTTGGTAAGGTTCCAACACCTTCTTAGAAGATTTTAGTATGTAAAAGGGGAAAAACAGTTACAGCTTATACACTACAAACCTAACATTAATATCTAAACAGAATAACATGAAACAAGATATAAACATTAGCAATGCGATCGCAAATACAAGCACACAGAGAGAGAATGAATGGCATACACATAGCCAGATTAAAGGGAGGATGCAGGGCATACTGTACCCCGGGCCCCCTTTTCTCCGGGGGCCCCCCCCCGGCCAGAGCACACTGACATCACTAGCTTTCCTTCTTAAGCAGCAGCAGAACCAGCAGCCAGAATGTGAGCAGGGCAGTATGCAGTGAAGGCAGACACACAGGAGTATCATGTTTCATGAGCTACCGATAGACGTTTCCAACCAGGGGAGAGATAGGAGGGTGGAGAGAGCTGTCAGTGACACTGGGATCCCAGCTTCTCCTCTGCCCCGCCTGGGTGTCTGAGTCTTTTGTAAACTGTTATGCAACTAAACCATTTGGGTCTAGAGATAGAGACACACACAGAGAGTCCTCCTGAGTCCTGTCCCAGTGTGTAAGTAGTACAGAGGCTGCTGCTATTCTTGCGTGTGACAAGATAAATTATTTTATTTTTTGATGTGTATTTTAAGGTTAAGTTGTCTTTGTTACACTACAAGAAAAGTTTATATAATAGTTGTCTTTCAATTAGGTGGAGCTATAAAAAGTACCCAGCCCTTATTAAACTATTAGTTTAAAACTAATATACACCATTGGTTTAAATTTAATATACACTATCCATACATCCCAATATGACCCATTCCAGGAGGGATAAAATGCTTTCTACCTGGACTTCCTTCTTAATTTATGATTGCAATCACCTGTGTTGAAATACCTTTCTTATCAATTAAATAGTTCAACACAGGTGATGCCAATCATACATAAAGTGGGAAGTCCAGGTAGAGAGCATTTTGTCCCTCTTGGAATGGGACATGTTGGGAGGTATGCACAATGTACTATACATCCCCCACCTTCCATCGGGGCCCCCCAGTCTTAAGTGCCCCGGGCACCCCCAAGGCTTAATCCGGCCCTGGGCATACACAAAGGGAATAAATGGCTACAGTGAACTTACACACATGGGAATGATTCGCAAGCGCTCCTGGACCAGGCCTCCAGCCTTCAGTGTGAAAACCTGGCAGAGAGTGAGAGAGTGTCCCAGCAATGGTGGTCCTTATATTTACAGCATACATTCACAATACAATGGTCCCTACAATCTCATTGTTCATTGGACACAGGAATGTGTCTCCACATTATAGTAAAGGTCATAGGTGGGTTTAAACAGGTGGGCTGTGTCCTTCTCCAACTGCCCAGGTGGGAGGTATCCTCTGGATTCCCCCCTGCATGTGTAATTATCAGCAAATACATTTAATGCTCCAAACATACTTTTGTGCATAACTATACGCAGCAGCGAACAATCTCTTCCTAACCAACACTGAAATGTTACTATTAAAATACTCTACAGCTGGATACTAAACACCACCTTCCAACCTTTGCCTGACCCTTCATATCATGCAAAGAGGGATCCCCATGTCCATGAACCATTTAAACTAAACATTCTTGCTGACATTGCTAAGGGAAATATTATCTACAAAACACACTATATGAGTTAACTATGCTATAAACGAGTCGCCCGCTACAAGCTCACAAACTCTACCGTAAATACGCATATCACGCGCGTAATCGCCGGAGTGAGTTTACGCAATTTGCGGACATGTGCACACACGGCAGACTGAATGCACGAGCAGCGAGCATGTGCATTGGGGTTAGTACAAGGCATTGTGAACTACGATATTTTTCGACTTTGACAAGGTGCTCTACTGTGTGGCGTAACGTATAGAAAAGGCACTACTGTGAAGTCTAATGTGAATAAAGAGCAATATGGTGTGGTATAATGTGAATAAGTAGCAATATGGTGTGGTGTAATGTGAATAAGGAGCAATATGGTGTGGTGTAATGAGGGGTGGTCTTCAGTATGCCGGCGGTCGGGCTCCCGGCGACCAGCATACCGGCGCCGGGAGCCCGACAGCCGGCATACCGACACTTATTCTCCCTCATTGGGGTCCACGACCCCCCTGGAGGGAGAATAAAATAGCGTGGCGCGCGTAGCGCGGCGAGCGCAGCGAGCCCGCAAGGGGCTCATTTGCGATCGCCACACTGTCGGTAAGCCGGCGGTCGGGCTCCCGGCGCCGGTATGCTGGTCGCCGGGAGCCCGACCGCCGGCATATCGTAGTGAACCCGTAATGAGAATAAAGAGCAATATGGTGTGGTGTAATGTGAATAAAGAGCAATTCAGCATGATGTTATGTTAATGAAGGGCACTACTGTGAGAAGTAATGTATATAAGGTAAATTGGTACTACTGTGTGATGTAATGTGAATAAGGGACACTATTGTATGATAAATTGTGAATAAAGTTGCACTACTGTGAGGCATAATTTGAATTGGGGGTACTATTGTGTGGCCATGCCCCTTGCCAGCAAAAACACATACCTTTTTGGGCTGTGCGCCGAATGTGCACACTGTTCTTATTTAAATATCAGAGGGTAGGAAAACAAAAAAAGGACTACTATGGGTGAGGGGTGATGGTGCTGGGATAGGGGTGCAGGGTCGGAGGCAGAACTAGCGGTGGTGCTAGGGGGCACCAGACAAAATCTTGCCTAGGGCATCATATTGGTTAGGGCCAGCTCTGCCTGTCCTCCCCCGCATCGCTCAGCAAACATCGCGCTGTGCTGATCACACATCTCTCCCATCTATATGGTCCTATAATGTACATGGATAGCAGCTTTAAGTGAGAATCCACTAGTATCATGCAGTAATGTTGATTATATCAATGAATGTAGTTTGTTAAGTTTCCTTTTTGGAGTGATTCTTCTACGCCAAACGTGCGTCAGTGGGCCAAATAGAATACATTTATTTGGAACAGGCAGATAAGATCAAAGCGACCACCGGTGGTAAAAACAGTATAAAACTAGAGATAAATATTTAAAAGCAAAGGCGGGGTTTATTTATAATGAACGTAATTAGTTAAAAAGTACTTTTAGACACACATGGCAATATATAAAAAAATTGCTTATTTTTCTAAAAAAAAAAATAAAAAAAATTTTTTTGTTTAAAAAGAAACTATAAAAATATTCAGAAAAAAGTCATATAAAAAGGGGGCATAGAGAGAATGAATATGAAAGAAATACGAATGTGTACTAAAAACAGGTCCTCGTAATCATAATATAAGTACCATACGAGATATTAATGTATCTAAAATTAGTTAAAAAAGAGTGCTGATGAATAAAATAAACAGCTTAACTTGAGGATTTTCAGTAATAGCAGGAATCATCCAACGCGTTTCGTCTGGTCTGACTTCATCAAGGGGTTATTTATTAACAGTTTCTTTACACACTTTTTTTTGCGAGCCAATGGAGCAAGCAACCAAAATAGGGGTAGACTCATTAAAAAAGTGCACCCCTGTTTTGAAAACTTTAGGGGAGTCCCCAACATTCCTCAGAGATGCTGGGCTTCACCCGGAGATTCTCCCTGCACTGCCGGCTAGTCCTCTGTGACAGGAGCTGGACGCTGCACAGTAATGTAACACTGAAGCACCCGGCTTCCTGTCACTGAGGTGGAGCCGGCATTTTGTTGTCATCCCCTCGAAGGGTGATAACCAAGTGCGGTCGCCAGTTCCCCAGGTGACGCTACTATTTAGGCATATCGGGGCAATAAGAAATGAAGGATCGCTTGCATTTACTACAAAAGCACATAGTTCTTACCATTCATCAAAATCTGTAAAGCCTGGGAGCCATAGGCTCCCCACTTCAGAGTGAGCCTTACCATGGTTGCCTAAAGATCTTATTCCAATTAAACACCATTACCTTATTATGCATACTACCCCCAAGCACCACCCAGACTGGACCACTACCCCTCCATACTCCACCTCTGTTGGTTCTCTTTCCCCCAGTTTGGGAATATCCCTGTTTGTGGGTAACATCTAAATACAATAATCTGTTGGTCTTTTACATTTGTTTCTGCCAGTACTATGTTGAGTGCTCTCAGGGCCGGAACTAGCCCTTGTGGCGCCCCGGCCGGAAAAAATAGGGGTGTGGCTTCATGAAGGGGCGTGGTCAGTTATGCCCCCAGTAGTATTGCCCCAGTACAGTTGTTGTGTCCCCTAGTTTGTGCCCCCCGTAGTATTGCCCCCAGTAGTTGTGCCCCCAGTACAGTTGTGCCCCCTAGTTTGTGCCCCCAGTAGTATTGCCCCCATTAGAGTTGTGCCACCAGTAGTATTGACCCCAGTAGAGTTGTGCCCCCTAGTTTGTGCCGCTTACAAAAATTAATACTCACCATCCACGCTCCTGATTACTGACCGCTGCTGTCCTCCGTGTCCGGCCGCCGGCGCCACTCCTCTGATCTATGGGACAGATGTCATGGCATCTCTCCCATAGCACCGTATAGACACTAGAGGTCAATCATGACCTCTACTGTCTATGTGCCGCTCCCACAATGCAGTGCGGATGCGCGATGACTTCATCGCACACCGCACAGTCAGCACCGCACAGCACCGGGGGCCACCACCAGTAGTGGATCTTGCCATGGCGGCGGCGCCCTCCGGAAGGCGGTGCCCCGGGCAAAAATCCTGCGTGCCCGTAGCAAGATCCACTACTGAGTGCTCTGATCTTTGCTGCTGTATATAATATGTTCTTGAAACAAATGAAGATCCGTCCATTCCAAAATGCCTTTCTCATTGCATGCCTTGGCACCTTTCCGGCATGCCACTGCATTTCCAGTTTTTACCCAATATATGCCTCCTACAGTACAGTATGTCTCCATTTTCATCTTTATTAAATATTATGACACATATGACACATATTTAACCACATACATTCACATAGACCACCAGACAGCAAGCACTGGTCTCCATCAATCACTGCCCTCCTCCAACCCACTGACATAATGTCACTTACAGGTACATCAGGTATCTCCGTCTCATTTCGGCAGTTAATAACATAAACAATGTCATAATAACATTTTCGTCAGGATATATTATGACATTGAAATGTTGATGCACTTCAGACTGCCTGTCTGTCTTCATTTCTACGACGTGAGTGCCGCCTAATTCTGCTATATATATTACTGGATACAGCGCATGCTGTCACCATTGGAGGGCACCGGCTGGTTAATTACCTTTACCAAACCTGAGGGATTTAGGAGTGCCGTGGACAATTTGCTGTATATATGTATATATATATATATATATTCAGAAAGTGAAGAAAAGGGCGCCTACTAGTGTCTAATAAAATTATAGAGCTGGTGTGATTGAGAACAGGATACTACTTATCTGTCATAAATAGACTTTCTCTGACGTCCTAGTGGATGCTGGGACTCCGTAAGGACCATGGGGAATAGCGGCTCCGCAGGAGACAGGGCACAAAATAAAAGCTTAAGGATCAGGTGGTGTGCACTGGCTCCTCCCCCTATGACCCTCCTCCAAGCCCCAGTTAGATTTTTGTGCCCGGCCGAGAAGGGTGCAATCTAGGTGGCTCTCCTGAGCTGCTTAGAATAAAAGTTTAGTTTAGGATTTTTTATTTTCAGTGAGTCCTGCTGGCAACAGGCTCACTGCATCGTGGGACTAAGGGGAGAAGAAACGGACTCACCTGAGTGCAGAGTGGATCGGGTTTCTTAGGCTACTGGACATTAGCTCCAGAGGGACGATCACAGGTTCAGCCTGGATGGGTCACCGGAGCCGCGCCGCCGTCCCCCTTACAGAGCCAGAAGAGACGAAGAGGTCCGGTGAAATCGGCGGCAGAAGACGATCCTGTCTTCAGACTAAGGTAGCGCACAGCACCGCAGCTGTGCGCCATTGCTCTCAGCACACTTCACACTCCGGTCACTGAGGGTGCAGGGCGCTGGGGGGGGAGCGCCCTGAGACGCAATATTACAGTATATACCTTAGGTGGCTAAAAAGAATACATCACATATAGCTCCTGGGCTATATGGATGTATTTTACCCCTGCCATTTTACACAGAAAAAGCGGGAGATAAGGACGTCGTGAAGGGGCGGAGCCTATCTCCTCAGCACACAACCGCCATTTTCCCTCACAGCTCCGCTGGAAGGACGGCTCCCTGACTCTCCCCTGCAGTCCTGCTTCAGAATCAGGGTAAAAAAGAGAAGGGGGGGCACGTTTGGCAGCAAATAAATATATTAACAGCAGCTATAAGGGAGTAACACTTATATAAGGTTATCCCTGTATATATATATAGCGCTGGGTGTGTGCTGGCAGACTCTCCCTCTGTCTCTCCAAAGGGCTAAGTGGGGTCCTGTCCTCTATCAGAGCATTCCCGGTGTGTGTGTGCTGTGTGTCGGTACGCGTGTGTCGACATGTATGAGGAGGAAAATGATGTGGAGGCGGAGCAGTTGCCTGTGTTGGTGATGTCACCCCCTAGGGAGTCGACACCTGACTGGATGATTGTATTTAAACAATTAAGTGATAATGTCAGCAATTTGCAAAAAACTGTTGACGACATGAGACAGCCGGCAAATCAATTAGTGCCTGTCCAGGCGTCTCAGACACCGTCAGGGGCGCTAAAACGCCCGTTACCTCAGTGGGTCGACACAGACCCTGACACAGATACTGAGTCTAGTGTCGACGGAGACGAGACAAACGTAATGTCCAGTAGGGCCACACGTTACATGATCACGGCAATGAAAGAGGCATTGAACCTTTCTGACACTACAAGTACCACAAAGAAGGGTATTATGTGGGGTGAGAAAAAACTACCAATATTTTTTCCTGAGTCAGAGGAAATAAATGAGGTGTGTGAAAAAGCGTGGGTTTCCCCCGATAAAAAACAGCTAATTTCTAAAAAATTATTAGCATTATATCCTTTCCCGCCAGAGGTTAGGGCGCGTTGGGAAACACCCCCTAGGGTAGATAAGGCGCTCACACGTTTATCTAAACAAGTAGCGTTACCGTCTCCTGATACGGCCACCCTCAAAGAACCAGCTGATAGAAGGCTGGAAAATATCCTAAAAAGTATATACACACATACTGGTGTTATACTGCGACCAGCAATCGCCTCAGCCTGGATGTGCAGTGCTGGAGTCGCATGATCGGATTCCCTGACTGAGAATATTGATACCCTGGATAGGGACAATATTTTGTTAACTATAGAACATTTAAAGGATGCATTACTATATATGCGTGATGCACAGAGGGATATTTGCACCCTGGCATCAAGAGTAAGTGCTATGTCCATCTCTGCCAGAAGAGCGTTATGGACGCGACAGTGGTCAGGGGATGCGGATTCCAAACGGCACATGGAAGTATTGCCGTATAAAGGGGAGGAGTTATTTGGGGCTGGTCTATCGGACCTGGTGGCCACGGCAACGGCTGGAAAATCCACCTTTTTACCCCAGGTCACTCCACATCAGCAGAAAAAGACACCGTCTTTTCAAACTCAGTCCTTTCGTTCCCATAAGTACAAGCGAGCAAAAGGCCACTCCTTTCTGCCCCGGGGCAGAGGAAGAGGAAAAAGACTGCACCATGCAGCCGCTTCCCAGGAGCAGAAGCCCTCCCCTGCTTCTGCCAAGTCTTCAGCATGACGCTGGGGCTTTACAAGCAGACTCAGATATGGTGGGGGCCCGTCTCAAGAATTTCAACGCGCAGTGGGCTCACTCGCAAGTGGATCCCTGGATTCTACAGGTAGTATCGCAGGGGTACAATCTGGAATTCGAGGCGTTTCCCCCTCGTCGGTTCCTGAAGTCTGCTTTACCAAAGTCTCCCTCCGACAGGGAGGCAGTTTTGGAAGCCATTCACAAGCTGTATTCCCAGCAGGTGATAATCAAGGTACCCCTCCTGCAACAAGGAAAGGGGTATTATTCCACGCTGTTTGTGGTACCGAAGCCGGACGGCTCGGTGAGACCAATTTTAAATCTGAAATCCTTGAACACTTACATAAAAAGGTTCAAATTCAAGATGGAGTCACTCAGAGCAGTGATAGCGAACCTGGAAGAAGGGGACTATATGGTGTCTCTGGACATCAAAGATGCTTATCTCCACGTCCCAATATACCCTTCTCACCAAGGGTACCTCAGGTTTGTAGTACAAAACTGTCATTATCAGTTTCAGACGCTGCCGTTTGGATTGTCCACGGCACCTCGGGTCTTTACCAAGGTAATGGCCGAAATGATGATTCTTCTACGAAGAAAAGGCATTTTAATTATCCCTTACTTGGACGATCTCCTGATAAGGGCAAGATCCAGGGAACAGTTAGAAGTCGGAGTAGCACTATCTCAGGTAGTGTTACGTCAGCACGGGTGGATTCTAAATATTCCAAAATCGCAGCTGATTCCAACGACACGTCTACTGTTCCTAGGAATGATTCTGGACACAGTCCAGAAGAAGGTGTTTCTCCCGGAGGAGAAGGCCAGGGAGTTATCCGAGCTAGTCAGGAACCTCCTAAAACCAGGCCAGGTCTCAGTGCATCAGTGCACGAGGGTCCTGGGAAAAATGGTGGCTTCTTACGAAGCGATTCCATTCGGAAGATTCCATGCAAGAACATTTCAGTGGGATCTACTGGACAAATGGTCCGGATCGCATCTGCAGATGCATCAGCGGATAACCCTGTCACCAAGGACAAGGGTGTCTCTCCTGTGGTGGCTGCAGAGTGCTCATCTACTAGAGGGCCACAGATTTGGCATTCAGGATTGGATCCTGGTAACCACGGATGCCAGCCTGAGAGGCTGGGGAGCAGTCACACAGGGAAGGAATTTCCAGGGCCTGTGGTCAAGCATGGAAACATCTCTTCATATAAACATTCTGGAACTAAGGGCCATTTACAATGCCCTAAGTCAAGCAAAACCTCTGCTTCAGGGTCAGGCGGTGTTGATCCAATCGGACAACATCACGTCAGTCGCCCACGTAAACAGACAGGGCGGCACGAGAAGCAGGAGGGCAATGGCAGAAGCTGCAAGGATTCTTCGCTGGGCGGAAAATCATGTGATAGCACTGTCAGCAGTTTTCATTCCGGGAGTGGACAACTGGGAAGCAGACTTCCTCAGCAGACACGACCTTCACCCGGGAGAGTGGGGACTTCACCCAGAAGTCTTCCACCTGATTGTAAACCGTTGGGAAAAACCAAAGGTGGACATGATGGCGTCACGTCTAAACAAAAAACTGGACAGATATTGCGCCAGGTCAAGGGACCCTCAGGCAATAGCAGTGGACGCTCTGGTAACGCCGTGGGTGTACCAGTCAGTGTATGTGTTCCCTCCTCTGCCTCTCATACCAAAAGTACTGAGAATCATAAGAAGGAGAGGAGTAAGAACTATACTCGTGGTCCCGGATTGGCCAAGAAGGACTTGGTACCCGGAACTTCAAGAGATGCTCACGGACGAACCGTGGCCTCTACCTCTAAGAAAGGACCTGCTACTGCAGGGGCCTTGTCTGTTCCAAGACTTACCGCGGCTGCGTTTGACGGCATGGCGGTTGAACGCCGGATCCTGAGGGAAAAAGGCATTCCAGAAGAAGTCATTCCTACTCTGGTCAAAGCCAGGAAGGACGTAACCGCAAAACATTATCACCGCATTTGGCGTAAATATGTTGCATGGTGTGAGGCCAAGAGGGCCCCTACAGAGGAATTTCAACTGGGTCGTTTCCTTCATTTCCTGCAAACAGGACTGTCTATGGGCCTAAAATTAGGGTCCATTAAGGTTCAAATTTCGGCCCTGTCGATTTTCTTCCAGAAAGAACTGGCTTCAGTACCTGAAGTTCAGACATTTGTAAAAGGGGTGCTGCACATACAGCCTCCTTTTGTGCCTCCAGTGGCACCTTGGGATCTCAACGTGGTGTTGAGTTTTCTAAAGTCACATTGGTTTGAACCACTTTCCACTGTGGACTTGAAATATCTCACATGGAAGGTGTCGATGCTGTTAGCCTTGGCTTCAGCCAGGCGTGTGTCAGAATTGGCGGCTTTATCATATAAAAGCCCTTACTTAATTTTTCATTCTGACAGGGCGGAATTGAGGACTCGTCCTCAATTTCTACCTAAGGTGGTTTCTGCATTTCACATGAACCAACCTATTGTGGTACCTGCGGCTACCAGGGACTTAGAGGACTCTAAGTTGCTTGACGTTGTCAGGGCCTTAAAAATATATGTTTCCAGGACGGCTGGAGTCAGAAAATCTGACTCGCTGTTTATCCTGTATGCACCCAACAAGCTGGGTGCCCCTGCTTCTAAGCAGACGATTGCTCGTTGGATTTGTAGTACAATTCAGCTTGCACATTCTGTGGCAGGCCTGCCACAGCCAAAATCAATAAAAGCCCATTCCACAAGAAAAGTGGGCTCATCTTGGGCGGCTGCCCGAGGGGTCTCGGCTTTACAACTTTGCCGAGCAGCTACTTGGTCAGGGGCAAACACGTTTGCTAAATTCTACAAATTTGATACCCTGGCTGAGGAGGACCTGGAGTTCTCTCATTCGGTGCTGCAGAGTCATCCGCACTCTCCCGCCCGTTTGGGAGCTTTGGTATAATCCCCATGGTCCTTACGGAGTCCCAGCATCCACTAGGACGTCAGAGAAAATAAGATTTTACTTACCGATAAATCTATTTCTCGTAGTCCGTAGTGGATGCTGGGCGCCCATCCCTAGTGCGGATTGTCTGCAATACTTGTATATAGTTATTGTTACAAAAATTCGGGTTATTATTGTTGTGAGCCATCTTTTCAGAGGCTCCCTTGCGTTTATCATACTGTTAACTGGGTTCAGATCACAAGTTGTACGGTGTGATTGGTGTGGCTGGTATGAGTCTTACCCGGGATTCAATATCCTTCCTTATTATGTACGCTCGTCCGGGCACAGTATCCTAACTGAGGCTTGGAGGAGGGTCATAGGGGGAGGAGCCAGTGCACACCACCTGATCCTTAAGCTTTTATTTTGTGCCCTGTCTCCTGCGGAGCCGCTATTCCCCATGGTCCTTACGGAGTCCCAGCATCCACTACGGACTACGAGAAATAGATTTATCGGTAAGTAAAATCTTATTTTTGCTTCAGTCATAGGACCAGTACAGGTACATGAAAAAAGAAGAACAAAATAACATAGCGCGTACTTTTTTTACGCAATCACAATCTACAGATCATATAAACCAATTGTGTGTTAAAAAACTTTCTGGGTAAAGGTAAATCC
The DNA here is from genome assembly GCF_028390025.1 of Pseudophryne corroboree. Lineage (NCBI taxonomy): Eukaryota > Metazoa > Chordata > Amphibia > Anura > Myobatrachidae > Pseudophryne > Pseudophryne corroboree. The sequence goes on from NC_086445.1 coordinate 83,139,449, forward strand.
CACAAATTTAAAATCCACAGCCAGGGATTTTGTTTTAAAAGTTTTTCACCATAATAAAACACACATAAAACATAAGGGTAGAAGTATAAAATATACAGTTTTCAATCTATAGATAAAATGGACCAATTATGTGTTTAAAGAAAACTTTCTGGGTATATACAAGTCCCAAAAATTTGAAATCCACAGCCAGGGATTTTTTTAAAAGTTTTTCACAAAATTTAATAAAACACATAAAACATGAAAGGTAGAAGTAATGCGAGCGTACAAGATAAAATTGAATGACAAGCTTATCTGTCCATATTAGGACTAGGATACATCAGATTTTTCATAAGCATCCAAGATAAATAGTAAAATTTCAAACGTACAAAAAATAAGTATTAAAACAGCTTATCTGCCCATAAGGGAAGTTCAGGTGCATCAGTCCCAACGCGTTTCGTCCTTAATTAGACTTCATCATGGGGATAAGGTCAGTGAGCAAAGATGCTCTATTTATACCGTAGTCACTTTGCCTTCTTTAACTTCCACCAATTCCCGCAGTCCTCGGCTCTGAGCACCGGCAGCAGCCCACCACGGCCGGCTCAGCAGCCCCAGCTGCTCACTGACCTTATTTTTTGTACGTTTGAAATTTTACTATTTATCTTGGATGCTTATGAAAAATCTGATGTATCCTAGTCCTAATATGGACAGATAAGCTTGTCATTCAATTTTATCTTGTACGCTCGCATTACTTCTACCTTTCATGTTTTATGTGTTTTATTAAATTTTGTGAAAAACTTTTAAAAAAATCCCTGGCTGTGGATTTCAAATTTTTGGGACTTGTATATACCCAGAAAGTTTTCTTTAAACACATAATTGGTCCATTTTATCTATAGATTGAAAACTGTATATTTTATACTTCTACCCTTATGTTTTATGTGTGTTTTATTATGGTGAAAAACTTTTAAAACAAAATCCCTGGCTGTGGATTTTAAATTTGTGGGATTTACCTTTACCCAGAAAGTTTTTTAACACACAATTGGTTTATATGATCTGTAGATTGTGATTGCGTAAAAACAGTACGCGCTATGTTATTTTGTTCTTCTTTTTTCATGTACCTGTACTGGTCCTATGACTGAAGCAAAAGTCTATTTATGACAGATAAGTAGTATCCTGTTCTCAATCACACCAGCTCTATAATTTTATTAGACACTAGTAGGCGCCCTTTTCTTCACTTTCTGAAAATCTTGTTTATGTGTTTTCCAAGCACATATTTATTGCTTAAGGTTGCAGCCACTCTTACCTTAGAGGAAGTGTCACGTATTCTATACACTTGATTTCATATTTTATTATTTATTAGTGGTAGTGCACCGTGATATCTGAGCGCCCCCGTTTCTCTTTTCGACTATATATATATATATATATATATATTTGTATTTTTTTTTTAATTGCATTAACAGGCCCTACAGTCTGTTAAAAGACCCCACATTACTTATAGATTCCATATTGCATAAAGAGGCCCTACAATATATTAATAGCCCCACTAACCACACATTATCTACAATATATTAATAGCCCCACTTACCACACATTACAATATATTAATAGCCCCACTAACCACACATTACAATATATTAATAGCCCCACTAACCACACATTACAATATATTAATAGCCCCACTAACCACACATTACAATATATTAATAGCCCCACTAACCACACATTATCTACAATATATTAATAGCCCCACTAACCACACATTACAATATATTAATAGCCCCACTAACCACACATTACAATATATTAATAGACCCACTAACCACACATTACAATATATTAATAGCCCCGCTAACCACACATTACTTTATGAGTCCCCACTTTTAAGTAAGAGGAAAACATAACGACAGTGTAGTCTGTAGTTGACAGGCACACTTTAATTTCTCTAACGTCCTAGAGGATGCTGGGACTCCGTAAGGACCATGGGGATAGACGGGCTCCGCAGGAGACATGGGCACTTTAAGAAAGACTTTGGATCTGGGTGGGCACTGGCTCCTCCCTCTATGCCCCTCCTCCAGACCTCAGTTTGATACTGTGCCCAGAGGAGACTGGGTGCATTACAGGGAGCTCTCCTGAGTTTCCTGACAGAAAGTATATTTGTTAGGTTTTTTATTTTCAGGGAGCCTGCTGGCAACAGACTCCCTGCATCGAGGGACTGAGGGGAGAGAAGCAGACCTACTTCTGTGAGTTTCAAGGCTCTGCTTCTTAGACTACTGGACACCATTAGCTCCAGAGGGAGTCAGAACACAGGTCTTACCCTGGAGTTCGTCCCGGAGCCGCGCCGTCCTCCTCACAGAGCCGGAAGATAGAAGCCGGGTGAGTATGAGAAGAAAAAGAAGACTTCAGAGGCGGCAGAAGACTTCATGATCTTCACTAGAGGTAACGCACAGCAGTGCAGCTGTGCGCCATTGCTCCCACACACCTCACACACGGCAGTCACTGTAAGGGTGCAGGGCGCAGGGGGTGCGCCCTGGGCAGCAATATAAACCTCATTTCTGACAAAAGAGATATATATACAGCTAGGCACTGTATATATAAAGAGCCCCCGCCAGTTTTTATTATATTTAAGCGGGACAGAAGCCCGCTGCCGAGGGGGCGGGGCTTCTCCCTCAGCACTCACCAGCGCCATTTTCTCCACAGCACAGCTGAGAGGAAGCTCCCCGGACTCTCCCCTGCTTATCCATGGTGAAAGAGGGTTTCAGAGAAGAGGGAGGGGGGGGCACATAATTGGCAGCAAATAATAGTATTACAGCGCTACTGGGTAAACACATTGTGTGTTTTTCCTGGGGTATTAGCGCTGGGTGTGTGCTGGCATACTCTCTCTCTCTGTCTCTCCAAAGGGCCTTGTGGGGGAACTGTCTTCAGATAAGAGGATTCCCTGAGTGTGTGGTGTGTTGGTACGTGTGTGTCTACATGTCTGAGGTAAAAGGCTCTTCTGAGGAGGAGATGGCGCAAATGTGTGTGTGTGGTGTCTCCGTACACAACGCCGACACCTGACTGGATATGTGGAATTAAGTGCTGAGGTAAATTTATTGCACAAAAGATTAGAGAACAGACAGGGAATCTACCCATGTCTGTCCCTATGTCGCAGGGACCTTCAGAGTCTCAAAATGCTCACTATCCAAAATAATAGACACTGATACCGACACGGAGTCTGACTCCAGTGTCGACTACGATGATGCAAAGTTACAGCCAAAACTGGCAGAAAAGTATTCAATATATGATTATTGTAATAAAAGATGTTTTGCATATCACTGATGACCCATCTGTCCCTGACACGAGGGTACACATTAGGGAGGCCAATCCCGGGATCGGGATCGGCGGGATCCCGGGATTTAGGCCCAAAATTGCCGGGATTTGAATCCCGGGATTGGAGCCTCCAATCCCGGGATTCACGGGATTGCATTGCGCATGTGCAACGCAGCAGCGAGGGAGGGTTGGTCTAAGTAACTTACTATTAGGCGGGCGGCAGTATTAGGCGGGCGGCAGCCATGTACACAGACCGCGGCGGCATTTCAAATGTAGCGCAGGCCGCCAGCCAATCACAGCTGGTGGACCGGCGGTCAATCAGGGAAGCAGCCGCAGCAGCTCCTGATTGGCTGCCGGACTGCCCATTCTGACTGGCTGACGGCCAGCACTACAATTTGAAAGGCCTCCGGCGCGCTCAGCGCGTCTTGTCCATGGCTGCCGCCTGCCGCCCGTCTAATAGTAAGTGTAGTTTTACTGACACCAACCCTCCCTCACTGTGGTGCTCGCTTCAGCCTCCCTCCCGCTCCGCTTCCTACACCCTCCAGCGCTGCTCCCTAGTCCCTACACTACACCCACCCTCCAGCGTTGCTCCCTAGTCCCTACACTACACCCACCCTCCAGCGCTGCTCCCTAGTACCTACACTACACCCACCCTCCAGCGCTGCTCCCTAGTCCCTACACTACACCCACCCTCCAGCGCTGCTCCCTACAGCCTCCGTGCTCCCTACACTCTTTTCCACTGCCCTCCACTCCCACTCTCCCTGCTCCCTACTGCAATCCCGGGAATCCCCGGGATTGAGCGTTTTTCAATCCCGAATCCCGGGATTGAAAAAACGGACCGGGATTGGCCTCCCTAGTACACATGTTTAAGGGGAAGAAAGCTGAAATAACATTTCCCGCCTCTCATGAACCAAATGAATTGTGTGAAAAAGAGCGAGAATCTCCAGACAAGAAACTGCAGTTTCCCAAAAGAATTCTCATGGCATATCCTTTCCCTGCTAGGGCCAGGATACGATGGGAATCCTCCCCTAAGGTGGACAAGGCGTTGACACGTTTACCCAAAAGGTAGCGCTGACATACCAAGATACAGCTACCCTCAGGGATCCTGCAGATAGCATGCAGAAAAGTACTTTGAAGTCCATTTACACACATTCTGGTACACTACTCAGACCGGCGATTGTGTCAGCAGGGGTTTATAGCGCTGTAGCAGCGTGGACAGATACCTTATCAGCGGAGATTGAAACCCTAGATAAGGATACCATGTTATTGACCCTAGGATATATAAAAGATGCTGTCTTATATATAAGACATGCTCAAAGAGACATTGGTCTACTGGGTTGTAGAGTCAACGCTATGTCGATTTCTGCTAGACGTGTTCTGTGGAACATGCAATGGACAGGTGATGCCGACTAAAAGAGGCATATGGAGGTATTACCTTACAAGGGTGAGGAATTGGGTGGAGAAGGGCTCTCGGACCTGGTCTCCACAGCTATAGCTGGTAAATCTGATCTTTTGCCTTATATTCCCTCACAGCCTAAGAAAGCACGACATTATCAAATGCAGTCCTTTCGGTCGCAGAGAAACAAGAAAGTACGAGGAGCTTCCTTTCTTACCAGAGGTAAGGGCGCAGGGCACAGCTAGTTCCCAGGAACAGAAGTCCTCCCCGGCCTCTACTAAATCCACTGCATGACGCTGGGGCTCCGCTAAGGGAGTCCGCCCCAGTGGGAACACGTCTTCGACTCTTCAGTCACATCTGAGTTCCCTCACAGGTGGATCCCTGGGCAATAGAAATTGTTTCTCAGGGTTACAAGCTGGAATTTGAAAAGGTGCCTCCTAGCCGGTTTTCCTTATCGGCCCTACCGGCTTCTCCCCCAGAAAGGGAGATAATATTAAATACAATTCACACATTGTATCTCCAACAGGTGATGCTCAAGGTTCCCCTCCTTCAACAAGGAAGGGGATATTACTCAACCTTGGCTGTAGTCCCGAAACCGGACGGTTCGGTCAGACCTATTTTAAAATGAAAATCTCTGAACCTATACTTGAAAAGGTTCAAATTCAAGGTGGAATCGCTCAGAGCGATCATCGCCAGCCTGGAAGGGGGGGATTTTATGGTGTATCTAGACATAAAGGCTGCATACCTTCATGTTCCCATTTATCCACCCAGGGCCGGCTCGAGGCATGTTCGACTCGAGCGGCCGCGCAGGGCGCCACCCTTAAAGGGCGCCGCACGCTGGGGCCGCCATGTCGTTGCCTGGAGCCGACCCTGTCTTGGAAGCCTGGAGGCAGCGGCTGTTCACCCGCGCCACTGCCTCCTGTCTGTTAGTGGGATGTGCGGGCTATGCGGCGCCGGCGTCTGATGTCAGACACCGGCGCCGCACAGCGCGCACATGTTCTGTTTCAGCAGGCTTCGGATCGTACAGCAGCACTCCTCCTCCTCCCTCATCGGCACAGCAGGTACTGGGGGCATGATATGTGGCACTGTGGGGGGCTTTTATCTGGCACTGTGGGGGCATTAATCTGGCACTGTGGGGGTAATTAATGCATCTGGCTCTGTGGGGGCATTTCCGGCACTGTGGGGGCATTTTTGCCACTGGGGGCATTTATCTGGCACTGTGGGGGCATTTATCTGGCACTGGGGGGCATTTATCTGGCACTGTGGGGGCATTTATCTGGCACTGTGGGGGCATTTATCTGGCACTGTGGGGACATTGGCATTTATCTGGCACTGTGGGGGCATTTATCTGGCACTGTGGGGACATTTATCTGGCACTGTGGGGGCATTTATCTGGCACTGTGGGGGCATTTATCTGGCACTGTGGGGGCATTGATCTGGCACTGTGGGGGCATTTATCTAGCACTGTGGGGGCTTTTCTGTATCTGGCACTGTGGGGGCATTTATCTGGCACTGTGGGGGCATTTATCTAGCACTGTGGGGGCTTTTCTGTATCTACATATCTGGCACTGTGTGGCCATTTATGTATCTGGCATTGCTGGGGGGCATGTCATGTGTTGCTGGCACTGCTGGGGGGCATGTCATGTGTAGCTGGCACGGCTGGGGAGCATATCATGTAGTGTTCCCGCTAGGCGTCTGTGGCTAGGCAAAGTGTCTAACGTGCTCTGCCTGGCGCAAAGTGTCTAACGTGCTCTGCCTGGCGCAAAGTGTCTAACGTGCTCTGCCTGGCGCAAAGTGTCTAACGTGCTCTGCCTGGCGCAAAGTGTCTAGGAGGTTCTACCTAGTGCAGTGTGTATTAACTGCACTACTGTGTGGTGTAATGCGAATTGCCACTATTATGTGGCCACGCACCTTCCCCACGAAGCAACGCCCCTAAATTTTTGCTGCGCGCCTTCCTTCCTTTACCATGTGGGTAGATGAGCAACAAGCATTACAGTATGTACATCATTTTGCCCTCCTAACTTAAAAATGTGCCCTCCCTGCCCTAAAAAGTGAACACTATCGTGTAACTGGCACTGCTAGGGGGGCATATTGTGTGTAGCTGGCACTGCTGGGGGGCATATCATGTCTATCTGGCACTGCACATTGTGTATCTGGCACTATACTGCAGACATTATGTGTATCTGACACTATACTGGAGACATTGTGTGTAGGGAACACTACTGTGGCTGTTATGTGTAAGGCTGCTAATTGTGTGCGTAGAGGGTGTGTGAAAACATATTTATTTATAGTCTAATAATATGAAGTTATGAGGCCACGCCCACTTTCCAAGAGGCCACACCCACTTTTCCTGGAGAGAGAGAGAGGGGGGGGGGGCGCTTTTACATGTTTTCGCTCAGGGTGCTAGTAGGCCTGGAGCCGGCCCTGTATCCACCCCATCAGGCGTACCTGAGAATTACGGTACAGTATTGTCATTACCAATTTCAGGGTAATTGACGGAAATGATGGTGCTCCTACGCAAGCAAGGAGTCACAATTATCCCATACTTGGACGATCTCCTAATAAGGGCGAGATCAAAAGAGCAGTTGTTGAACAGTGTGTCACTTTCACTGAAGGTGTTACAGAAACACGGCTGGATTCTCAATATCCCGAAGTCACAGTTGGTTCCTACTTGGGCATGATTCTGGATACAGACCAGAAAAGGGTTTTTCTTCCGATAGAAAAAGCTCAGGAACTCCTGACTCTAGTCAAGAACCTGTTGAAGCCAAAACAAGTGTCAGTGCACCATTGCACTCAAATCCTGGGAAAAATGGTGGCGACATACGAAGCCATTCCCTTCGGCAGGTTCCATGCAAGGCCTTTCCAATGGGACCTATTGGACAAATGGTCCGGGTCACATCTGCAAATGCATCAGCTGATCACCCTGTCCCCAGGGCCAGGGTATCTCTCCTGTGGTGGCTGCAGAGTGCTCACCTGCTAGAGGGCCGCAGGTTCGGCATTCAGGATCGGATCCTGGTGAACACGGACGCGAGCCTCCGAGGTTGGGGAGCAGTCACACAGGGAAGAAATTTCCAAGGCCTTTGGTCAAGTCAAGAGACTTGTCTTCACATCAACATCCTGGAACTAAGGGCCATATACAACGCCCTACGTCAAGCGGAGACCTTACTTCGCGGCCGACCAGTTCTGATCCAGTCAGACAACGTCACCGCAGTAGCTCATGTAAACCGCCAGGGCGGCACAAGGAGCTGAGTGGCGATGGCGGAAGCCACCAGAATTCTTTGCTGGGCGGAGAATCATGTAAGCGCACTGTCAGCAGTGTTCATTCCGGGAGTGGACAACTGGGAAGCAGACTTCCTCAGCAGACACGACCTGCATCCGGGAGAGTGGGGACTTCATCAGGAAGTCTTGGCACAGATTGCAAGTCGGTGGAGACTGCCCCAAATAGACATGATGGCGTCCCATCTCAACAAAAAGCTACAAAGGTATTGCGCCAGGTCAAGAGATCCTCAGGCGGTAGCTGTGGATGCCCTAGTGACACCATGGGTGTTCCAGTCGGTATATGTATTCCCTCCTCTTCCTCTCATACCCAAGGTGTTGAGAATAATAAGAAAAAGAGGAGTGAGAACAATAATCATTGTTCCGGATTGGCCACGAAGGGCCTGGTATCCGGATCTGCAGGAAATGCTCACAGAAGATCCGTGGCCTCTTCCTCTAAGACAGGACCTGTTGCAACAGGGTCCCTGTCTGTTCCAAGACTTACCGCGGCAGCGTTTGACGGCATGGCGGTTGAACGCCGGATCCTAGCGGAAAAAGGTATTCCGGATGAGGTCATTCCTACGCTAATAATGGCTAGGAAGGACGTGACATTATCACCGAATATGGCGAAAATATGTTTCTTGGTGTGAGGCCAGGAATGCTCCTACGGAAGAATTCCATCTAGGCCGTTTTCTTCACTTCCAAACTGTAGTGTATTTGGGCCTAAAATTAGGCTCCATTAAAGTTCAGATTTCGGCCTTATCCATTTTCTTTCAAAAGGAATTGGCCTCTCTACCTGAAGTATAGACTTTTGTGAAGGGAGTACTGCATATTCAGCCTTCTTTTGTACCTCCGGTGGTGCCTTGGGACCTTAACGTGGTGTTAAGTTTCCTTAAGTCACATTGGTTTGAAGCACTTAGAACAGTGGAGTTGAAATATCTCACTTAGAAGGTGGTCATGTTGTTAGCCTTGGCTTCGGCTAGGCGAGTTTCGGAATTAGCGGCTTTATCACATAAAAGCCCCTATCTGGTTTTCCATATGGATAGAGCGGAATTGCGGACCCGTCCTCAATTCCTACCTAAGGTAGTCTCATCCTTTCATATGAACCAACCTATTGTCGTGCCTGTGGCTACACGTGACTTGGAGGATTCCGAGTCCCTTGATGTGGTCAGGCCTTTGAAAATTGACGTGGCCAGAACGGCTAGGATCAGAAAAACAGAAGCACTGTTTGTCCTGTATGCAGCCAACAAGGTCGGCGGCCCTGCTTCAAAGCAGACTATTGCTCGCTGGATCTGTAACACGATTAAGCAGGCGCATTCTACGCCAGGATTGCAGTTACCAAAATCGGTTAAGGCCCATTCCACTAGGAAGGTGGGCTCATCTTGGGCGGCTGCCCGAGGGGTCTCGGCACTACAGCTGTGCCGAGCTGCTACTTGGTCGGGGTCAAACACCTTTGCAAAGTTCTATAAGTTTGATACCCTGGCTGAGGAGGACCTCCTGTTTGCTCAATCGGTGCTGCAGAGTCATCCGCACTCTCCCGCCCGTTTGGGAGCTTTGGTATAATCCCCATGGTCCTTACGGAGTCCCAGCATCCTCTAGGACGTTAGAGAAAATAAGATTTTAAACCTACCGGTAAATCTTTTTCTCGTAGTCCGTAGAGGATGCTGGGCGCCCGTCCCAAGTGCGGACTTCTTCTGCAAGACTTGTATATAGTTTTGCTTACATAAGGGTTATGTTATAGTTTTCATCGGTCTGGGACTGATGCTATGTTGTTTTCATACTGTTAACTGGTTCGTATATAACACAAGTTATACGGTATGAATGGTGTGGGCTGGTATGAATCTTGCCCTTGGATTAACAAAAATCCTTTCCTCGTACTGTCCGTCTCCTCTGGGCACAGTTTCTCTAACTGAGGTCTGGAGGAGGGGCATAGAGGGAGGAGCCAGTGCACACCCAGATCCAAAGTCTTTCTTAAAGTGCACGTCTCCTGCGGAGCCCGTCTATCCCCATGGTCCTTACGGAGTCCCAGCATCCTCTACGGACTACAAGAAAAAGATTTACCGGTAGGTTTAAAATCTTATTTTCTGCTATCTTCACATATATCACATAAGTTTGGGTCATACTTGCCTACTCTCCTGGAAAGGCCGGGAGGCTCCTGAAAATCGGGTGGCACTCACGGACCCTCCAGGCAAGTGGGCAAGTTTCCTGCATGGTGCTCACCGCCCGCCGCACTCCACCGCTCGCCACATACCACGGTCACAGTGGCATCTCATCACAAATACGGAGGTGGGGCGATGATGCGATTTGTGTTAAATCGCGTCATCGTAGCCCCGCCCCCAGTTTACAATGTCGGTAATGTGAGCATTGTAAAGCGGGTGGCGGGGCTAGGATGACGCGATTGCATCACCATGCCCCATACCGCCTCCTCCACGCCTCCGTACTTCCTTCTCCACGCCCCCTCCTATGTGATCAGGCTGCTCCCTCCCAGAGGGAGCGGCCACAATGTAGTGGTTTGGATACAAAACCCCGGCAGTTGGAATCCCAAAGACCAGAATTCCAACGGATCGTGGTAAGTATTTTCACCTTACCCCTAACCAGGTGCATAAGTTAAAGCCTGGTGCCCAGAGGTGAAATAGAAGGTGGTGCCCCCACAGTTGCTCCGGCTTGCACATGTGCTGAAGTCCCAGCGACTTGCCAATGAGACATCTGCATACCTCCCAACTGTCCCGATTTTCGTGGGATTGTGCCGCTGTCCCACCCGCTGGCATCAGTGTCCCGCGTGGGGGGCAGTTGGAAGCCTCCTGTCATTGCTGCCCAGCGGTGAACAGACTGTGCGCATGCGCACAGCGTCTATTCACAGGTGACAGAGGGAGAGGGGGCATGCCAGCAGCTCAGAGAGCACTAGGCATGCCCCCTCGGTGACGGTAATAGGGGGCGTGACTCACAATTGCGGCGCTGCCGCGAGGTCACGCCCCCCTTTCACATAGGCCACACACCCTTTTTGGTCCCGCTTTGTGCTTTTAAAAAGTTGGGAGGTAATAATTAGGCGGACCATATTATCCCTTTAACCTGGGACACTCATGAATTACACAGGTTCTGTGGCTGGCTGGCTGACTACAAGCCTACATTTCACCTGGTTTTATTCAGCCAAAGAACCTGTGTAATTCATGAGTGTCCCAGGTTAAAGGGATAATATGGTCACTGGTCAGCCTAGAGGTATGCATCTGGGAGAGTAAAGATTCCTTATTGCAGCTAATTGGGGCGATAAGTAATCTTTATTTTCTGGTGCTGGAAGCAAATTATAATAAATAGAGACATGAGAAGGGGTTTTATCAAAGCTCAGAGAGAGGTTTTACAGGCTGTGTTTGATAAATGACAGGAGCGGATTGGTTGGTGCTTTATCTCTCATCATTTTATCTCTCTCTAATCTTGGATAAGCACCACACTTAAAAGCTTTATTATAATAATTAGTGCATTTTTTTCAAAACCAACTTCTGCTCTCTTTCCTTTCAGCTGAGCAGTAGATCATTGGGGGTCATTCTGAGTTGTTCGCTCGTTGCCGATTTTCTCTATATTGCGATTAGTCGCTTACTGCGCATGCGCAAGGTTCGCAGAGCGCATGCGCTTAGTTATTTTACTCAAAAGTTAGGTATTTTACTCACGGCATAAAGAGGATTTTTCATCGTTCTGGTGATCGGAGTGTGATTGACAGGAAGTGGGTGTTTCTGGGCGGAAACTGGGCGTTTTATGGGAGTGTGCGAAAAAACGCTTGCGTTTCTGGGAAAAACGCGGGAGTGTCTGAAGAAACGGGGGGGAGTGTCTGGGCGAACGCTGGGCGTGTTTGTGACGTCAAACCAGGAACTAAACTGACTGAACTGATCGCAATGGCTGAGTAAGTCTCGAGCTACTCAGAAACTGCTAAGAATTTTCTATTCGCAAATCTGCTAATCTTTCGTTTGCAATTCTGCTAAGCTAAGATACACTCCCAGAGGGCGGCGGCCCAGCGTGTGCAATGCTGCTAAAAGCAGCTAGCGAGAGAACAACTCGGAATGAGGGCCATTGTACACACTTTGATTTGTTATCAGACACATTCCAGACTCTTCAGCTGACTCTTCAAAGGGGTTTTCTGAGCATGGACTGCAGTCAGCAGTGACTGCAGCAAATCACTAAAATGAAATGAGTGGAGAGAGTTTAGAATCCCCCTCGGTCTTTCTTTCCTGGCGCCCCTCTGAAAGCTGGAGCCCGGTGGCAAATGTCTCTATTGTCTCTGAGAGTTATGCCACTGCCACTAACCCTCTCCTCCCACAGCCTAACACTAACCTCTCTCTTCTGCAGCCATAACCCAACCCCCCCACACACACACACACACACACACACACACACACACACACACACACACACACACACACACACACACACACACACACACACTCTGCAGGCTAACGCTAACCTCCCCCACCCCCAAACCCTAACCCTCCCCCTGGTGCCTGACCCTAACCCCAGTACTTACCACTGGGATCTGGGGATTATGACCGCATCCCATCACAAACAAAAATATTGAACACAATACTACTAGTTACAGATTAAAAAATAAATAGATTGTGTTTATTCTTTAATACATGTAAATAGATAATCTTTTTCTCCCACCTTTTGTTGTTGTGAATTCATTTCGACAAGCTGCTGCTTTTTGTCCTTTACACATTATTATAAAAATGTGACGTATCTGCCTGACGGTATATGATTTCCTTCCACACGCTATATATAGAATCATTTCTTCACCCTCTTAATCACAGCTAGATAAACTGCAGGATACACTTACTTAGAGCTATGTGATACAGCTGGGTGGCAGCGTGTTTTTACAGCACAGATTTCACACTTAGAATGCCCGGTGTGGAAGGATATCACAAGGAGCGCATCGCACCGCCAGGAAAATGCCAGATGATTATTTGTCTGCAGCTGATGGATTTTTTCACTGTGGAATAAAGATGCGCAGGTCTTGGCTTAAATGCCTTCATGGATGAACCTTGCATTCTACTTAGTTCTTGCAACAGAATGCAGTTGATATCCCGGCTGTCGGGATCCGGGCTGTCCAAAAACCGACACCGGAATCCCGACACCCATTAATCGAAATTCTGACAGGGTCAAAATACCAACGCTGACCTCTACATCCTGCCAGGGGGTGTTAGGTTTAGCCAGCACTGGGGGGGTTAGGGTTATGCTGTAGAAGGTAGATGGTTAGGGTTAGGCTGTGGACAGGGGGGGTTAGGTTTAGGCTCCACTGGGGGGAGGTTAGAGTAGGGCACCAAGGGGGGACGTTAGGGTTAGGCTGCAGGATGGGAGGGTTGGAGGGTAGGGGACAGGGGTTAGATTAGTAAAATCAGCCCTGTTGGGATTTCATACATTGGAATATCAGCGTCATTATTTTGACCGCGGTCATTCATACCGAACCCCTTGCAACCTTCTATAAAAAATAATAATGATCTCTTATAGATGTTGGAGGCAGTCGTTGTGTTTGCTGAATCAACAGATGCTCCCTCATGCCACTGGATCCAAGTGCATACCCCTCAACTGTCCCACTTTTGTTGGGACAGTCGCACTTTTCAGGCACTGTTTGTGGGAGCACTGTCTCAGAGCAGTGGGTGAATAGATGATCTGCGCATGGCATCTAAACAGAGTGGTGGGGTGGGCCTGGTGACAGTCCGGTAGCTCCGGGCACCCCCCCAGAGTGATGGAACTGAGGGTGGGACAAGAGTCCACACCCCTTTCTGTAAGACCACACCCCCTTTCAGACTCGCACACAAAGTCCCGCCTTCAAACTCCGGTATGCTGGGAGATAGGCAAGTGATCGGAAGGCCATTGGATCTGCTCAGAAATTGGCTGTGCCCATTGTCTCTGGGTGACTTTTTGGCAATTTCATATTCATTTTAATGTTTCATTTTTCTTTTCTTTTTTTACCACTCATCTCTGCTTATGTTTTGTGACAGATCATCATGACCATAAACATACTACTCCAAACAAGGTTTGGTGTAGTTATGCATGAATTTCCTTTGGTAAGGTGCGGTGCTCTTGTAAATCCAGGTCTCCTCAAACCTTAGCATTGACAAAAATAAGTGAAGGGCAAGGCTACAGGCCAAAAATGTTATTTTAAGGAAAATAGCTCATATGATATACATATTAAGGCAACAAGACGTACAGGTCAGGGGCGTTTTAAGAGATGAGAAGGCCCGTGTGCAGCCTCCTCCGTCCGAGCCTACTCCTATCTGCTTGCGCCTGGCAGTGGAGCAGAGATTGCTGAGTCACCCTAATGTGCATGCGCAGATCTCCTGCAAAATGGAGCGGCGGCCATTTTTCCTGCAAGTTTTGCAGCTGTGCTGCAGTCGGCAATGGACTCTGGAGGTGTAAATGTAGAGATGTGCCCTGTGTCCCAGGGCACATCAGAACGGCAGGGTGCAGGGGATCTGCGTCCCCTGAAGAGCACAGTGGTGACCGGTGCTGGGGCAGTGTGTCTGTCCCCAGCGCCTGTCAGTAAGCGGCGGGTGTCCGGTGCAGGGACCAGACGTTTCCCTGCACCAGACTGGCAGCGGCGTCGGGCAGCACCGCGGTAGCGGCGCTTTAAACTTGGCGCCAATTTGGCCGCCAATAAGAAGCGCCACCCGCAGGATTTCAAATCCGGCACCGTCCGCGAGCCAATCACGGCTCGCGGGGCGCCAGCCAATCAGAAGAGGGCGCGGAGAGCAAATCGGGAGTCGAAGCAAGAAGACGCCGCCAAGAGGAGCCGGACACAGGAGGTCGCGCTGAAGAGCGGCGAAGAGCAGGGGCATGCGCAGAGCCCATCCTGCGCATGCGCCCTCACTTTCTGCGGGGCGCCACAAATAATGTGATTGCCTCTACCTGTCAATCAAGCAGAGGCGGACGCCATGGGGGGGGGGGGGACATGCTCTGTTTCCAGGGCAGAGACGGAGGCATCCTTAATTTCTGCTAACAAGCAGAAATTGCGATACGATCGCAATTTCTGCTTGTTGAAGGTGGGGGTTAGGCGGCGGTCAGCATGCTGGGTGGCCTTGCCCAGTGATATTTTTATAAATGGAAGTTGATTACATATAACTGTTGTTTCCATGAGAAGGGGAATAATTTAATCCATCACCTTCGGTTGACACTGCCCCCTAGATGCTTAAATAACACAAAAATATTATCCTGGCTTTACCATCCACTAATATGAAAGAAACATATTCAAGTTGAACCATACAATGCATTCAATATTCAATAGTAATTAATCTCTGTGCCTAGTTGGACCGCCGGGCACATAACTAGATCCCTCTGTGCCCTGTTACAGGGCATGGGTGTAGGAAGTGGCCACACTCAGAATTTCAGGCTCCATCTGTAGATGTTGCGTCGCATCACTGAACGGTGTGGCCACATCATTTGGGAACATATAAGTGTACCAAGGGTACTCAACGTTAACTTTTATTGCATTAAGTCCTAGAAATTGCTGGCGTGAAAGCGCGTGCTATTGGGGAAGCATGGCTGCAGTACCTTTGAAACATTAAGGTGATATACGCCATCTTTTATGGACTATATAGTCTGCGAGTCAGTGTGGTAGGCACCTAGGCAGCCCCGGTCCCGCTATATTGTACCCAACAACACTGATCTCTTTATTGTTATGTCCCTTTCAGGTTCGTAAGTTCGTAATAGGAGCCCAGAGCCAAGAAAGTTGGTGGTGCACCCCACCCACCTTCGCTCCACGTGGGTGATGGCGGCGGGCCTTCCTCATCCGGGACGCAGACCCCGCCAATCACATCGCGGATTTTCAAATTTGGCGCCAGCCGTGAGCCAATCACGGCTCGCGAGCTGGTGACCAATCGGGAATGGTGGCGGCGAGCCAATCCCGGCTCGCCGCGTCATAGCCCCCCCCGGCACTGGCTTGTATTAGCCAGCGCCGGGCGCGTCGAGTGGAGTCGGAGAAGGAGCGGAGAAGAGCTCCTGAAGAGTGAAGAAAGAAGACGGCGCCAGAAGTCCCGGAGGGCGGCGGTAGTTGCAAAAGAGCTGAGACGCGCCGCCGCCCGCCGGGTGAAGTAGACACGATGTGGAGAACGCCACCAGAACGGATCCACCCCCTGGCATGTGAGGATAGAAGTAACTGGCCCGTCCGCTGACCTACTACGGGCAGTGCAGCAAGCCGTAAAGCGTAACCGAGAGGAGCGCCGCCAGAAGAAGCGTCATCAAGCCACCACCGACCCCTACCAGACAGGCCAGCAGACGGATGAGACCCCCGGCCACCTGCTGCTAGAGTGGATGTCGAGACGCAGCCGTTGGTCGCAGGGATCCATAGCAGCGGGCATTACTTCACAACCGAGCCCCCAAGATCAACGATCCCCGTGGAACATAGGGCTTGGCCCCGAGAGTGCAGCGACCAAGCCGTCCAATCGGAGGGGCCACACTGGACCCAGCAGAGCTTGGACGAGCCCTGGTGCGCGCTCTGTGGAGAAGTGGACCATGAATCGCCGGATTGCCCACACGCCTCAGCCCGGGCGATTAGGAATTGGCGCCAGGAGGAGCGTCGGATGCGGGAGGTCCACTGCTCTGCCTGTGACGACTACGACAGCGACCACAAGGGCTGCACCTGGGACGACGACCGGAGCGAAGGGGAGGTAGAGAGATGTACGGGCTGCGGCGATCCCGACCACGAACGGCCTGAGTGCCCCTGGCCCAGGGATGGCCTATCCTCCAGCGGGACAGACCTGGAAGACCCCGACGACGATGGGTGGGAGACTATGTCATCTGATGAGGAATCCAGTGTCTCCGACCAAATTACGGATATCCTTGAAGAATCCAACAACGACGAGTGGGAAACCATGTCATCAGATGAGGAACCCAGTGTTGCTGACCAACCTGCAGACAACCCGGATGACGACGACGGATGGGAGGATATGCTATCCGATGGGGAACCCAGTGTCCTAGAGAGCCGGAACCAGCTTCAGGAGGCCACCGCCGTCACCATGGAGGGTCTACCACCCACGGTGGACCCCCAGGCCAAAGGGGGAAGGGGGGAAGGTGAGTTTTCCCTCCACAGATGCAGGCGCAGATACACCGGATGGGGCACCTGAACAGGGGCCAACCACCAAGACGGGTGATGGAGGCCCCGACGCCGGAACCAGGGGGATGGCCAGCTTTGTGGGGACCACAAAGGAAAAAGCATGGAGGAATGTAGCAAGGGCCAGTGTACTCGTGCGTTCACTGGCCCTGCTACTAACATGCGCGTCCCTCCTCGTCTGGGCCGTCCCATGGGGCCGGAGGTAGCGCGGGCTTCGGGCGGTGCTGGGGACCGGACCTGGACCGGTCTCCCCCTACCCGGCTAGTTGCAGAGTTCGGCAGCGGGCGTGGGGGCTGCGGTGAATGGCCACCGCCGCTCCACGTGGGTGATGGCGGCGGGCCTGCCTCCTCCGGGACGCAGACCCCGCCAATCAGATCGCGGATTTTCAAATTTGGCGCCAGCCGTCAGCCAATCACGGCTCGCGAGCTGGTGACCAATCGGGAATGGCGGCGGTGAGCCAATCCCGGCTCACTGCGTCATAGCCAGCGCCGGGCGCGTTGAGTGGAGTCGGCGACGGAGAAGGAGCGGAGAAGAGCTCCTGAAGAGTGAAGAAAGAAGACGGCACCGGAAGTCCCGGAGGGCGGCGGTAGTTGCAAAAGAGCTGAGACACACCGCCGCCCGCCGGGTGAAGTACAAGGAGCCGACCCCCGTCGGTGAAGACCTCCTAAGCCCTGGGACAGCGGTGTGCAACGCGAAAGAGCTTGCACAGGCCACCGCTGCCCAGGTGAAGTCTCCAGGAAGCCCGGAGGTGGTGGGAGCCATCCCACCTCCGGCGAAGACAACGCGGTGGGCGTGGCCGGACCAGGCTTGGTCCAGCCGTGGCCCTTTGGACGGGTAAGTACAGGCGGTGTCACGCCCCCCCTTCCCCTAGACCACCAGGGATTCGGGCACCAGGCCCGGGGGGCATGCAGGCACTAGGCCTGAGGCGCATTAGGCGGGCGCTAGGCCCGGGGGGACCGAAGGGGGCATTAGGCCCACTAGCCGGAAGCACCTTAGGCGGGCACTAGGCCCGTGGGGCAAAAAACAGGCACCAGGCCTGAGCAGCAAAGGGCGTTAGGCCCCCCCATTATCCCCCCACAGTTAGGCAGACATAGGCAAGGGGCATCCAGGGCAAGGAGCCCAACGCTATGGTGGGTACAGTAAGTCGGCGTTAGGCCGCAGGTTGCTGAAGTCGGCGTTAGGCCGCAGGTTGCTGAAGTCGGCATTAGGCCGCAGGTTGCTGAAGTCGGCGTTAGGCCGCAGGTTGCTGAAGTCGGCGTTAGGCCGCAGGTTGCTGAAGTCGGCGATAGGCCGCAGGTTGCTGAAGTCGGCAATAGGCCGCAGGTTGCTGAAGTCGGCGATAGGCTGCAGGTTGCTGAAGTTAGCGATAGGCCGCAGGTTGCTGAAGTCGGCGTTACGCCGCAGGTTGCTGAAGTCGGCGCTACACCGCAGGTTGCTGAAGTTGGCGCTACGCCGCATGTGTGATGAGTTCTCAGTTTTCCCCACAGCCAGGCCCCCATGAAAGGTAGGCTGTCGGAAGTACGCGTTGGTGAGTACCACAAGGTTGAAACAGTATTACTGTGTTGTGCTATAACCTCTGTATAAGTGTCTCTCTGTCATAAAGCGTAAGCAGCGCCACGTCCCATGGGCTGTGTTGTGTGTTCTCTTACAGGAGCAAAGAAAGAAGAAGGGCCAGTCGTCTGGCGGAAGCCGAGTATATAGCTGGTAAGCATAAAGGTGTTTCGTGTCTGTTCGTGGTGTATGTTGCCCCTCCCCCACCTCCCCTTTGGGCGTTTTAGTTCAGGGTCGCCCCTGGTGCTTCGCACCACTACGGGGGCACCCAGTCTGAGGCCACAAGTGCCAATGATGACCCTTCACTGAGCCCAGTGTAGGCCACCCCTGCGTAGTGTGTCCCCCATTCGTTTCAGGTCACCCCAGGAAGTTCTTCTGTGTCTGGACGTGTGCCAGTATTGTCTGAGCTACCTCGACGGACTGAAGGTGGAGGACGGGAGGCGTGAGGTAAGTGAGCGCGCCGAACTTTGTTCCCCAGGGCCCCACCCCCCGTGCCTCTTACAGGTCTAACCACTTTTAGGGCCCATATATAAGACCTACTGGGAGGTACGTTATATACTTATATTATTGTCCTAGTTTTGACTGTTACAGTATTTCTGGGTTTTTCCCTCCTTTTCCTCGTTTCTCAGGACGGTTTTTGTTCCTTGTTTTTATTTTCTTAGCCGGGCGCCTCCTCAGAATGTGTGGACTGCACCCGCGGCACAAAGCGATTTCAGTGATGTGCCTGAAATTCTGCTGTAAATGATCTTGAGCTTCAAAGCGAGAGGAGCTTAGGTTCTAGTTACACATGTGAATGTGGTGAGATATTAGAGTAGCTGGAGATCGCAGGCAGCAGAACCTCACAGCTGCTGTCTCATGGCTTCTCACAGCCCTTTCTAGAGAGTCTGCCTATGATGTACTGTGTTAGCTGACTGACATAACAGTCTCATAAAAAAACGGACCAAAAAAAAATGTTCCTGTTAGAAATTATTGGCAGCAACAGTATTCCCTTAAATAATTAAAACAGTAATGAATTAAAGGGCTTGAGTAAAGCTGCTTTATACATTTACCCCTATGACCTTTCTGACAATGGATAAGTACACAAAACAAGATTGGGCAGTTCTAGACCAAAAAATTTGAATAATCATAAATAAAGAATGAAGGTAAAATATATTTACATATATCACCTCGACTTATAAAGTACAGTGTATAGTGAGCCTGATCAATTACTCCTACCTTCTTCACAGGCATCTGAAACGGGTGGTCTTCAGGTTGCCGAATGTTGGGATCCCGGCGACGGAATCCCGACACCCGGCATACCGACAGATATTCTCCCTCGTGGGGGTTCACGACCCCCCTGGAGGGAGAATAAATAGCGTGGCGCGCGTAGCGCACCACCGTGCCCGCAGCGTGGCGAGTGCAGCGAGCCCGCAAGGGGCTCATTTGAGCTCGCCACGCTGTCGGTATGCCAGCAGTCGGGCTCCCGACGCCGGCATGCTGGTCGCCAGAAGCCCGGCCGCCGGCATACCATACTACACCCTCTGAAACCATACACAACACTGGGCCTAATTCAGATCTGATCGCAGCAGCAAATTTGTTAGCTAATGGGCAAAACCATGGCCCTCATTCCGAGTTGTTCGCTCGCAAGTGAATTTTAGCAGCTTTGCACACGCTAAGCCGCCGCCTACTGGGAGTGAATCTTAGCATCTTAAAATTGCGAACGATGTATTCGCAATATTGCGATTACACACCTCGTAGCAGTTTCTGAGTAGCTCCAGACTTACTCGGCATCTGCGATCAGTTCAGTGCTTGTCGTTCCTGGTTTGACGTCACAAACACACCCAGCGTTCGCCCAGACACTCCTCCGTTTCTCCGGCCACTCCTGCGTTTTTTCCGGAAACGGTAGCGTTTTTTCCCACACGCCCATAAAACGGCCTGTTTCCGCCCAGTAACACCCATTTCCTGTCAATCACATTACGATCGCCAGAACGATGAAAAAGCCGTGAGTAAAATTACTAAGTGCATAGCAAATTTACTTGGCGCAGTCGCAGTGCGAACATTGCGCATGCGCATTAAGCGGAAAATCGCTGCGATGCGAAGATTTTTACCGAGCGAACAACTCGGAATGAGGGCCCATGTGCACTGCAGGGGGGGCAGATATAACATGTGCAGAGAGAGTTAGATTTAGGGGGGGGGGGGGGAGTGTTCAAACTGAAATCTAAATTGCAGTGTAAAGATAAAGCAGCCAGTATTTACCCTGCACAGAAACAATATAACCCACCCTAATCTATCTCTCTCTGCAAATGTTACATCTGCCCCCCCCCCCCCCCCCCCCCCGCAGTGCACATGGTTTTGCCATTAGCTAACAAATTTACTGCTGCGATCAGATCTGAATTACCCCCTCTGTTAGGGGGCTTGGGGCTGAAATGCCGGCGGTCGGGATGACAATGGTCAGATTCCCAACAGTGGTCAGGAAAGCATACTATCCCTCACTCCCTAACCATCCCGTACCGAAGCCTTAACCTAACCCTTCCCCCCACAGCCTAAACCTAACCCCCCCCCCCCCCTTCCTGCAGCCTAACCTTAACCCTCCCCTGGGGTGCCTTAACGTAACCCTGCCTCCCACACAGCCTAACCCTAATCCTCTTCCCCCCAGGGCCTAATCCTAGCCCTTCCCTCGCATCTTAAATCTAACCCCCCCCCCCCCACCACCACCACCTCCACCTTACATCTCCAGCGGCTCGGCAGTCACTCGATGCCAGCACCGGCTTTCTGATCAATGTCTGGATTGCGGCATCTGTATTTTGTTAGGGCCGGGATCCTGGCAGGATACCCTTTAGGGCACTTGTAGATTGATTTTAAACAACTGTTACATTACTGTATATGAATTCACCAGACTGCACAAAGCATTCCTGGTGCATTGGAAGCTATCCTATTAGCCACTGTTACTTACCGTGGCTAAATACCTCCCTCAGGGTTATCCAATTAATCCCAATGTTGGCACTTATTGGACATTTTGTTATGCCTACAGGAATGCAAAACTCAGAAAAACCAAAAAAGCTGCTGGAAAAAAAGCGCCTCAACATTGAATTAAATTATAAATAAATTTCACCAATTATACTTGTAAAAGCCACGATTCCTGAGAGACTGCGCTTGCCGGAATACTATGTGTAGTATTAAAACAG
The DNA here is from genome assembly GCF_028390025.1 of Pseudophryne corroboree. Classification (NCBI taxonomy): domain Eukaryota; kingdom Metazoa; phylum Chordata; class Amphibia; order Anura; family Myobatrachidae; genus Pseudophryne; species Pseudophryne corroboree. The sequence goes on from NC_086445.1 coordinate 83,161,188, forward strand.
AAACAAGAAAGGAACAGACGGCTGCGCTGAATGTCAGAAAAAGTGTGTATATATAAAGAGAGCCAACGTATAAGAATTGCAATGTTTATTAATAAAAATTATAAAGAATAATTATAAAACATGTATACCGGTAATGTATGTAATCATTGAAAGGATAAAACACACTACAATTGTCTCATAATGTCTGTATCAGCTCATAGTTGATACTAAAGTAGCAGACCTGTTATAGATGGTAAAAGTCCGTGATCCACAGAATAACGTTAATTTCTGCTGTACAGACAGATGGTGAACAATGCAAGCAGAAGAATTGGGTTCTTTAAAATGTGCGCAAGGCAGCTTTAACCAATAAAAAGTGTCTAGCAGGATGTCACCCCACCCCAAAAAGAAACAGAAACTTTCACAAGAAAAAGAAAATTTTTCTCAGTATAAGCGCCAAAATGAAAAAAATGGGAAATAGATGTATATATACGTCCCTTGAAAATGTTCACAATTGATTGTTCCTCAATTATTCACAGGACGTCCTCAGTTAGTATAGGAGATGACTAATGATTTTGATATGGAGACAAAAAAAACAGACATACAATGTGTAGTATTGTTTTGCATACAGAGTTCTTTTCATACATAGAATTAACCTAATCCCAATAGGAAAAAGTTTAAAGTGGTAACATAAGGAGGGAGTCTATATATGGTGCGTACCCCGACTCACACTGAGAGGGGCAAATACGTGCACGGAAAGGTTTCTTTAAGAATTTCTTCACCCTCTTTGTGTATCCTTCACCATAAAGTATGCATGGAAGAGCATACCTAGACTCACTTTAAAGTGAAAGCGAGTCAAATATATAAAGGTATCTTTTTATCCTATTGCTGCTGTATCAGATGGAAATGCGTACCACACTCACAGGACAAGAAATGGAGACAATCCTATCAGGGTATCTTTAGGATCCAAAAGGCACTTCACAACTTCTGAAAGTGGCTCAAAGAGATGTTTCCCAATGGGAGCAGTTCATACCCGGTGATTTTGTATGGAAGAAAGAAACAGACATACAATGTGTAGTGTTGTTGTATATCTAGTTTCCTTTTTAAATAGATGAAATTATCCTTATCCCATCAAGATAGAGGGGGACACTACCATAAACAGAAAATCTGTATATAATGCGTACCCCAACTCACAATAGGGGAGATAAATGTGTGCACAAAAAGGTTTCTTTAGAAATTCTTCACCCTCTTTGAGTGTCCTTCACCATATGGTATGTATGGAAGAGCATACCTCAACTCACTTTAAAGTGGGGAGAGACAGATGTATAAAGGTATCTTTACTCCTATATAGTTGTGCCAATAAGAATGCGTACCACACTCACGGAATGTATAGTGGAGATGTTCCCATAAAGGTATCTTTTGAGTCCACCACTGTTTCTGACTCCAAAAAAAACAATATATGGTATGGCAGTTCCAAATCACAAAAAGAGATAGTACCAATCAGTCCGATTGTTCTTTTTTTTAAATTTAATGCATGCAACCCATAGTTGGGAAAACCAAAAACATGCACATAAAATAACACTTGGTTACTCCGCAAGAAGGAACTCACATGAAAACATAAATTGCACCGAAAAGATAAAAAATCTTAAAAAGTCCAAAATTTCAAAAAATGCATTTAAATAATGTGAAATACCTCAAAGGTTAGCTTCTTAGAGTAAACGAGGTTGCACAGTGCCCAGTATTGTCGACGCGTTTCGGCTCTACAGGAGCCTTCCTCAAGACAAGATGTCTTGAGGAAGGCTCCTGTAGAGCCGAAACGCGTCGACAATACTGGGCACTGTGCAACCTCGTTTACTCTAAGAAGCTAACCTTTGAGGTATTTCACATTATTTAAATGCATTTTATGAAATTTTGGACTTTTTAAGATTTTTTATCTTTTCGGTGCAATTTATGTTTTCATGTGAGTTCCTTCTTGCGGAGTAACCAAGTGTTATTTTATGTGCATGTTTTTGGTTTTCCCAACTATGGGTTGTATGCATTAAATTTTTTAAAAAAGAACAATCGGACTGATTGGTACTATCTCTTTTTGTGATTTGGAATTGCCATACCATATATTGGTTTTTTTGGAGTCAGAAACAGTGGTGGACTCAAAAGATACCTTTATGGGAACATCTCCACTATACATTCCGTGAGTGTGGTACGCATTCTTATTGGCACAACTATATAGGAGTAAAGATACCTTTATACATCTGTCTCTCCCCACTTTAAAGTGAGGTGAGGTATGCTCTTCCATACATACCATATGGTGAAGGACACTCAAAGAGGGTGAAGAATTTCTAAAGAAACCTTTTTGTGCACACATTTATCTCCTCTATTGTGAGTTGGGGTACGCATTATATACAGATTTTCTGTTTATGGTAGTGTCCCCCTCTATCTTGATGGGATAAGGATAATTTCATCTATTTAAAAAGGAAACTAGATATACAACAACACTACACATTGTATGTCTGTTTCTTTCTTCCATACAAAATCACCGGGTATGAACTGCTCCCATTGGGAAACATCTCTTTGAGCCACTTTCAGAAGTTGTGAAGTGCCTTTTGGATCCTAAAGATACCCTGATAGGATTGTCTCCATTTCTTGTCCTGTGAGTGTGGTACGCATTTCCATCTGATACAGCAGCAATAGGATAAAAAGATACCGTTATATATTTGACTCGCTTTCACTTTAAAGTGAGTCTAGGTATGCTCTTCCATGCATACTTTATGGTGAAGGATACACAAAGAGGGTGAAGAAATTCTTAAAGAAACCTTTCCGTGCACGTATTTGCCCCTCTCAGTGTGAGTCGGGGTACGCACCATATATAGACTCCCTCCTTATGTTACCACTTTAAACTTTTTCCTATTGGGATTAGGTTAACTTTATGTATGAAAAGAACTCTGTATGCAAAACAATACTACACATTGTATGTCTGTTTTTTTTGTCTCCATATCAAAATCATTAGTCATCTCCTATACTAACTGAGGACGTCCTGTGAATAATTGAGGAACAATCAATTGTGAACATCTTCAAGGGACGTATATATACATCTATTTCCCATTTTTTCCATTTTGGCGCTTATACTGAGAAAAATTGTCTTTTTCTTGTGAAAGATGGTGAACAAGGTGCACAGGTATTTTCCCAATAATAGATGTATATCACTGCATTCCTGGTGCATTGGAAGCTATCCTATTAGCTAGCCACTGTTACTTACCGTGGCTAAATACCTCCCTCAGGGTTATCCAATTAATCCCAATGCTGGCACTTATTAGACATTTTGTTTTGCCTACAGGAATGCAAAACTAAATCTGTAATAAGCATCCACCTTTTGCCAATTGCGGCCATGAAAATCTATGGGTCTGTGACTATGTGTTTTTGCTTTAAAAAGGGTGGAAAAGAAGGTGGCTAATTGGATAGCCCAATAAAAAAAAATAGGCGCCCCCTCTCCCCCTAAGGGGCTGACTGGCAATGTCGATATTCACACAAAGGATTGATGTTTTTCAAATGCACATGCGTCTAAGTGGATAAGACAGCGCATCCATCCCATGGTGTGAGTGCACAGAGTCGCAGGACCGTTTGAGACACATGGTCTCAGAAATGTTTTTGGGCATTTCTGGGTGTACACAAGGGAAGATACTAGTATTTACCATAAAGTCGCAAGCCTCGTCTGCGGCAAAAGACGCAAACATGGACGCCACGAAGTCTGACTTAGAATTAGCCCCTTAAGACAGAAAAGTCTTTTTTTTTTTCCTGATGTGGAATGATGAAAGATAAAGAAGCACCACTTTCCAATGCAATTTCTGCTTAAAAACAAATAGAATGCTGGACATATCCAGTAATTTCAGCTGAATTATTTATCCAAACAATAACATTCCAATTGAGTGAATAAAAGCTCACGGGCAAGAAACCTTGTCAACAATTCAAATACCTGTAGTTTTTTGTTAAAGCTTGCTGTACGGAGAGAGGAGATTATCCTAGGCCCACCAGGCCATAATTAGGGTGGTGCCAACAGTGCTTGGCACACAGCACATATGCCATGTTGGCGGGCCGGGCAGCAGCACAGAAGTGACAAGTAAAACTAAGGACCAGGAGCCGGACTAAGAAGAGAGTCCAGGCCAGCCAACAGCTACTGTATAAGAGTAAGAGTGAGTTTAAGTTATCCCAGGTTCAGAAAATTAGAGCTGTAATGCTTAATTACCAACTCCATAAAGTTTATCCAGAGCAGTTTTTCCTACATAAATGGAAAAAATTATATATATATATATATATATATATATACATATATATAAATACATATATATAAAATACAGTATTTATCATATGAATGATAAATGATAAAACAATAAATTAAAACCAAAGTATGCTCCACTGTGGCGTAATGTATATAAAAGGCTCCACTGTGGCATAATGTGTATAAGTGGATACTACTGTGTGGCACAATGTATATAAGTGGTACTACAGTGTGGCATAATATATATAAGGGGCTCCACTATGGTGTAATGTGTATAAGGGGTACTACTGTGTGGCATGATGTGTATGAGGACTCAACTGTGGCGTGATGTGTATAAGTAGTACTACTGTGTGGCGGTAGTGTGTATAAGTGGTACTACTGTGTGGTGTAATAAATATAAGGGGCTCCACTATGGTGTAATGTGTATAATGGGTACTACTGTGTGGTGTAACGTGTTTAAGTGGTACTACTGAGCGACATAATGTGTATAGGGGTACTACTGTGTGGCATAATGTGTATAAGGGTCTCCACTGTGGTGTAATGTGTATAATGGGTACTTCTGTGTGACGTAACTTGTATAAGGGGATCAACTGTGTAATGTGTATAAGTAGTACTACTGTGTGGTGTAAAGTGTATAAGGGGCACTACTGTGTGGTGCAATGTGTATAAGGGGTACTACTGTGTGATGCAATGTGTATAAGGGGTACTACAGTGTGGTATAATGTGTATAAGGGGCACTACTGCCCCTTCCCCACAAAGTCTTGGCCCTTTTATTTTTGGCTGTCCTTATTTCGAGTATGATTTTAGAGTGCATTTGGCCAGTCCATGGAGAAGGCATAATTAGCACTGAAGCAGCTATAACATGCATCATACAAAGTGCAATGTACTGTATGTCATAATTCCGACATATACACGGCCAGCGGTCACAGTAAGCCATTAGATGTGGTCAGTAGGGACATTCTGCCTGAGCTGAATGCTTTAGATCAGATGTGGGCACCAATCCAAAGCATTGGAGCAAGGCTGGGGGAGCGGCAGAATAATCTAGAAACTGCCCTGGACATATCTATATACACACACACACACACACACACACACACACACACACACACACACACACATAACAGTATTAATAATTAACCCTATAGATGGTATATAGCAGAGCAGCCCTAGTAGTGCATGTTTTACAGAACCCCTAGTCGGTGCACACACCTGATACATTTTGAAAGATCCACCAATGTTGGTAATTATTTTATTTGTAATACTGAGGAGATCTGTAAAACATGCAGCGCTAGTAAAATTGTATTATATACAATTGCTATAGTGGTCATGGTATGGGCTAGAGGGGGGTTTCCAGGCAACCGGTCCCCCCCCCCCCTGCATTTGCACAGGGCACTGAAAAAATGTCTAGTTACAGCACCGAGGCCCACTATAGACATTACGGGACCCACCAGATAACAGTATTGGGAATGTAGGTAATCAAAATAATTTTTATGTTTCTTATCTCACATAATTCCATCCAGAACTAAATGTTTTAGCTTTGGCCAGAGTTAACCATTATTATCCAACATGCCTTGACTTGATCTCCCAGATGATCCAGCAGTCCTGCTTGGGGGTCACGTGGTTGCTCTGCCTTGATTCAGTATTATATATAATGTGTTATTGCACTGATCCTAGAACACTCATCTCACAGTAATCCCTTGATTCCATGAAATGCCTGTGCCCACAACGTAGATCATTGTGGCATTTTACTTTCCTTTATAAGACTTCTATTTATGTTTATTTCTTCTTTAACATGAAATTCCGAGAACGATTCACCGAAACTTAAAGTTTTTTTTAAAAAGTGAAAAAGACCTTGTTTCTCTCGGCTACCCTGAGAACATTTCTGCAATAGAAAGTCCAACCGAAGATTAAAGAGATGGCTTAACATTTTCTGCTGCTTATTAGCAGTGCTTGAGAGATTCCTGCTCAAGTGGTTTATGGATCAAGTCCAGATGAAGGGGTCAGAAGGAGTTCACAGCGGACGTTGGAGAGCAACCCCTTGACTTTCCAGAGTAGCGGCAAACAGGATGAGTCACTATTCCTAATATTATTATTAAAGTCATGTTCAAACCTCACTGGCGAACAAGAAATCCTACCTTTATATAAAACCGCAGCAGATAAGCTTCATTTGGGGGGTAATTCCAAGTTGATCGCAGCAGGATTTTTGTTAGCAATTGGGCAAAACCATATGCACTGCAGGGGAGGCAGATATAACATGTGCAGAGAGAGTTAGATTTGGGTGGGGTGTGTTCAATCTGCAATCTAATTTGCAGTGTAAAAATAAAGCAGCCAGCATTTACCCTGCACAGAAATAAAATAACCCACCCAAATCTAACTCTTTCTGCACATGTTATATCTGCCTCCCCTGCAGTGCACATGGTTTTTCCCAATTGCTATCAAAAATCCTGCTGCGATCAACTTGGAATTACCCCCTTGGTGACAATGCTTAACGTGGATCATGCTTTATTCTTTATCACCTTTACACCTTCGTCCTGTAGGACTAATTGGTGTCAATGAAAATTCCACGGTTCACCCCTTACTGAAAAAGCCTTGATGTAACAGACCCTGAGGAAGGGCTTTTATAGCACAAATGAAACATATTATTGGATGCTAAGCACCTCTATTATTTTCCACAGGGATGGACAGGACAGCAAAGGGGTTGATGCAGACCTTGTGGTTACTGAGAAGCTCAGGTTTTGGAGTCCTTTAGGCCTTTAAGGGAAGTAATATGATATATTGTAGTGCAGGGAGAATATTTATACTCTTACTAGAATGCCAGAACTGTAAAGTTAAAGGGATTGTTAAAGCGGTATAGTCAGAACGTCGATATTCACTTTCTACTGTCAACTTTGTGAACATTGACGATGTTCGTGATTAATGGAAATATTGGCAAAATATCAACTTATGACAGAATGTTGATGGGTTAATATCAACATTGCCATAATGTCAACATTTCCATCAGGCATACTGTAGACCTACAGTTAGTGTTAATTTTAGGGTTAGCATCAGGGTTACGGTTAGCAGGAGGGTTAGAGTTACCATAGGGTTAGCATCAGGGTTAAAGTTACCGTTAGGGATAGCATGAGCGTTAGAGTTACCATAGGGTTAGCATCAGGGTTAAAGTTACCGTTAGGGATAGCATGAGCGTTAGAGTTACCATAGGGTTAGCATTAGGGTTACGGTTACCATAGGGTTAGCATCAGGGTTAAAGTTACTGTTAGGGATAGCATGAGCGTTAGAGTTACCTTTAGGGAAAGCATAAGGGTTAGAGTTACCATAGGGTTAGCATTAGGGTTAGAGTTACCATGGTGTTAGCATCAGGGTTACAGTTACCATCAGGGTTAGAGTTAGGGATAGCATCAGGGATAGAGTTAGTATTAGCATCAGGGTTACAGTTACCGTTAGGGCTAGCATGAGGGTTAGAATTGCCATAGGGTTAGCATGAGGGTTAGAGTTACCATAGGGTTAGCATGAGGTTTAGAGTTACCATAGGGTTAGCATGAGGGTTAGAGTTACCATAGTGTTAGCATCAGGGTTACAGTTACCGTTAGGGCTAGCATGTGGATTGGAGTTACTGTTAGAATGGCTAGGCATTGGTCCACCTTTTCAAGGTCCCTGTTCTGCGCCTCTTCTATTTGGGGCGTTAATGTGCAAGGGACAATCTTGAACACGCTGGGAAGAGTGGAGTTGGGATCTGGCTAGGATGGACAGGCAATGACATCTTAAAATAAAATAAAGACAAGATAATATTATTGGTATATTGAGAGATGACAATTTTATTAATCTTTGAATATGCAAACCAAGCTAATCCAAGAAAGTAATTGTACACTCAGATACAGTGGTGGAGAAACCAGCAGGGACCGTTTTACAGTACATTTCATTTTCACTGCCTACATTTTATTCATCCTCTCTGGGAAAAGCACTGAGAAGAGGCACAGCAGGTCACTTCGGGGGCGGACTGTTACATCATCAGTTGGATGATTGGAGGACACAGTATTGGAGATACCTGCTGTGATCCCCCCATTTCCGCCCACACCCTGCTCTCCATTGTCACCTGCAGCCAGCCGAATGTATCAATATCGGGAATGTGAAGCATTCCCAATATTGACCCCTGCAGGCGGTAGCCCATTGTAGCCTTTGGGCTACATATTGCGGGATGTAGTTCCGGCAGGGTTCCACGGGAACCATCCGCCGGAAATGGCCCCTGTCACTATGGCTGTCACTATGACTGAGCATGCGCAGAGGCCCGGACACCCCGCTCGGCACATTGCAGGGACAGGCTCCTCTCGGAGCCCTTGTACCTGCATGTGTAGGGTGATACATGCCGCCGACAGGGTTGCATATTGCAATGCGATCCTGGGCGGTAAGATGCCGCCCAGATCGCATGCAATATGCGATCCTTGATAAATCGGCCCCTTAAGGTGATATTCTACCAGAGAAAATAAGATTTTACTCACCGGTAAATCTATTTCTTGTAGTCCGTAGTGGATGCTGGGAACTCCGTAAGGACCATGGGGAATAGACGGGCTCCGCAGGAGACTGGGCACTCTAAAAGAAAGATTAGGTACTATCTGGTGTGCACTGGCTCCTCCCACTATGACCCTCCTCCAGACCTCAGTTAGGATACTGTGCCCGGAAGAGCTGACACAATAAGGAAGGATTTTGAATCCCGGGTAAGACTCATTCCAGCCACACCAATCACACCGTACAACTCGTGATACTATACCCAGTTAACAGTATGAAATATAACTGAGCCTCTCAACAGATGGCTCAACAATAACCCTTAGTTAGGCAATAACTACATACAAGTATTGCAGACAATCCGCACTTGGGATGGGCGCCCAGCATCCACTACGGACTACGAGAAATAGATTTACCGGTGAGTAAAATCTTATTTTCTCTGACGTCCTAGTGGATGCTGGGAACTCCGTAAGGACCATGGAGATTATACCAAAGCTCCCAAACGGGCGGGAGAGTGCGGATGACTCTGCAGCACCGAATGAGAGAACTCAAGGTCCTCCTCAGCCAGGGTAGCAAATTTGTAGAATTTAGCAAACGTGTTTGCCCCTGACCAAGTTGCAGCTCGGCAAAGTTGTAAAACCGAGACCCCTCGGGCAGCCGCCCAAGATGAGCCCACTTTCCTCGTGGAATGGGCTTTTACTGATTTAGGATGCGGCAATCCAGCCGCAGAATGCTCCAGCTGAATTGTGCTACAAATTCAGCGAGCAATAGTCTGCTTAGAAGCAGGAGCACCTATTTTGTTGGGAGCCTACAGGATAAAAAGCGAGTCAGTTTTCCTGACTCCAGCCGTCCTGGAAATATAAATTTTTAAGGCCCTGACTACGTCCAGTAACTTGGAATCTTCCAAGTCCCTAGTAGCCGCAGGCACTACAATAGGTTGGTTCAAGTGAAAAGCTGATACCACCTTAGGGAGAAACTGGGGACGAGTCCTCAATTCTGCCCTATCCATATGGAAAATCAGATAAGGGCTTTTACATGACAAAGCCGCCCATTCTGACACACGCCTGGCCGAAGCCAAGGCCAATAACATGACCACTTTCCACGTGAGATATTTCAAATCCACAGTTTTAAGTGGCTCAAACCAATGTGATTTTAGGAAACTCAACACCACGTTGAGATCCCAAGGTGCCACAGGAGGCACAAAAGGGGGCTGAATATGTAGCACTCCCTTTACAAATGTCTAAACTCCAGGCAGTGAAGCCAGTTCTTTCTGGAAGAAAATCGACAGAGCCGAAATCTGGACCTTAATGGAACCCAAGTTTAGGCCCATAGTCACTCCTGACTGTAGGAAGTGCAGTAAACGACCCAGCTGAAATTCCTCTGTTGGGGCCTTCCTGGCCTCACACCACATAACATATTTTCACCAAATACGGTGATAATGGTTTGCGGTTACTTCTTTCCTGGCTTTTATCAGCGTAGGAATGACTTCCTCCGGAATGCCCTTTTCCTTTAGGATCCGGAATTCAACCGCCATGCCGTCAAACGCAGCCGCGGTAAGTCTTGGAACAGACAGGGCCCCTGCTGAAGCAGATCCTGTCTGAGCGGTAGAGGCCATGGGTCCTCTGATATCATTTCTTGAAGTTCTGGGTACCAAGCTCTTCTTGGCCCATCCGGAACCACGAGTATCGTTCTTACTCCTCGTTTTCTTATTATTCTCAGTACCTTTGGTATGAGAGGCAGAGGAGGGAATACATAAACCGACTGGTACACCCACGGTGTCACTAGAGCGTCCACAGCTATTGCCTGAGGGTCCCTTGACCTGGCGCAATATCTAGTTTTATGTTTAGGCGGGACGCCATCATGTCCACCTGTGGCCTTTCCCAACGGTTTACCAACAGTTGGAAGACTTCTGGATGAAGTCCCCACTCTCCCGGGTGTAGGTCGTGTCTGCTGAGGAAGTCTGCTTCCCAGTTATCCACTCCCGGAATGAACACTGCTGACAGTGCTAAGACGTGTTTTCCGCCCATCGGAGAATCCTTGTGGCTTCTGCCATCGCCATCCTGCTTCTTGTGCCGCCCTGTCGGTTTACATGGGCGACTGCCGTGATGTTGTCTGATTGGATCAGTACCGGCTGGTTTTGAAGCAGAGGCCTTGCCAGACTTAGGGCATTGTAAATGGCCCTCAGTTCCAGAATATTTATGTGTAGGGACGACTCCTGACTTGACCAAAGTCCTTGGAAATTTCTTCCCTGTGTGACTGCCCCCCAGCCTCGAAGACTGGCATCCGTGGTTACCAGGACCCAGTCCTGTATGCCGAATCTGCGGCCCTCTTGAAGATGAGCACTCTGCAGCCACCACAGTAGAGATACCCTGGTCCTTGGAGACAGGGTTATCAGCCGATGCATCTGAAGATGCGATCCCGACCACTTGTCCAAGAGGTCCCACTGAAAGGTTCTTGCATGGAACCTGCCGAATGGAATTTTGCTTCGTAAGAAGCTACCATTTTTTCCAGGACTCGTGTGCAGTGATGCACCGATACCTGTTTTGGTTTCAGGAGGTCTCTGACTAGAGATGACAGCTCCTTGGCTTTCTCCTGCGGGAGAAACACTTTTTTCTGTTCTGTGTCCAGAACCATCCCCAGGAACAGTAGGCGTGTGGTAGGAACCAGCTGTGACTTTGGAATGTATAGAATCCATCCGTGCTGTTGTAGCACTTCCCGAGATAGTGCTACTCCGACCAACAACTGCTCCTTGGACCTCGCCTTTATAAGGAGATCGTCCAAGTACGGGATAATTAAAACTCCCTTTTTTCGAAGGAGTATCATCATTTCTGCCATTACCTTCGTAAAGACCCTCGGTGCCGTGGACAGTCCAAACGGCAGTGTTTGGAATTGGTAATGGCAATCCTGTACCACAAATCTGAGGTACTCCTGGTGAGGATGGTAAATGGGGACATGTAGGTAAGCATCCTTGATGTCCAGGGATACCATGTAATCCCCCTCCTCCAGGCTTGCAATAACCGCCCTGAGCGATTCCATCTTGAACTTGAATTTTTTTATGTATGTGTTCAAGGATTTCAAATTTAAAATGGGTCTCACCGAACCGTCCGGTTTCGGTACCACAAACAGTGTGGAATAGTAACCCCGTCCTTGTTGAAGTAGGGGCACCTTGACTATCACCTGCTGGGAATACAGCTTGTGAATTGCCTCTAGCATAGCCTCCCTGCCTGAGGGAGTTGTCGGCATGGCAGATTTGAGGAAACGGCGGGGGGGAGACGCCTCGAATTCCAGCTTGTACCCCTGAGATACTACTTGAAGGATCCAGGGATCCACCTGTGAGCGAGCCCACTGATCGCTGAAATTTTTGAGGCGGCCCCCCACCGTACCTGGCTACGCCTGTGGAGCCCCCGCGTCATGCGGTGGACTCAGAGGAAGCGGGGGAAGAATTTTGATTCTGGGAACTGGCTGACTGGTGCAGCTTTTTCCCTCTTCCCTCGTCTCTGTGCAGAAAGGAAGCGCCTTTGACCCGCTTGCTTTTCTGAAACCGAAAGGACTGTACCTGATAATACAGTGCTTTCTTAGGCTGTGAGGAAACCTGAGGTAAAAATTTTTCTTCCCAGCTGTTGCTGTGGATACGAGGTCCCAGAGACCATCCCCAAACAATTCCTCACCCTTATAAGGCTCTATGTGCCTTTTAAAGTCAGCATCACCTGTCCAGTGTCGGCTCTCTAATACCCTCCTGACAGAATGGACATTGCATTAATTCTGGATGCCAGCCGGCAAAATATCCCTCTGTGCATCCCTTATATATAAGACGACGTCTTTAATATGCTCTTATGTTCGCAAAATAGTATCCCTGTTTGACAGGGTCACAGACCACGCTGCAGCAGCACTATCTGCAGGTCTCAGTCTAGTACCTGAGTGTGTAAATACAGACTTCAGGATAGCCTCCTGCTTTTTATCAGCAGATACCTTCAAAGTGGCCGTATCCTAAGACGGCAGTGCCACCTTTTTTGACAAACGTGTGAGCGCCTTATCCACCCTAGGGGATATCTCCCAGCGTAACTTATCCTCTGGCGGGAAAGGGTACGCCATCAGTAACTTTTTAGAAATTACCAGTTTCATATCGGGGGAACCCATGCTTTTTCACACTTCATTCACTCATTTGATGGGGGAACCAAACACTGCCTGCTTTTTCTCCCCAAACATAAAACCCTTTTTTTTTTAGTGGTACTTGGGTTAATGTCAGAAATGTGTAACACATTTTTTATTGCCGGGATCATGTAACGGATGTTCCTAGTGGATTGTGTATATGTCTCAACCTCGTCGACACTGGAGTCAGACTCCGTGTTGACATCTGTGTCTGCCATCTGAGGGAGCGGGCGTTTTTGAGCCCCTGATGGCCTTTGAGACGCCTGGGCAGGCGCGGGCTTGCTGTCCCACAGCTGTTACGTCATCCAGCCTTTTATGTAAGGAGTTGACACTGTCGGTTTATACCTTCCACCTATCCATCCACTCTGGTGTCGGCCCCACAGGGGGCGACATCACATTTATCGGCATCTGCTCTGCCACCACATAAGCCTCCTCATCAAACGTGTCGACACAGCAGTACCGACACACCGCACACACACAGGGAATGCTCTGACTGAGGACAGGACCCCACACAGCCCTTTGGGGAGACAGAGAGAGAGAGTATGCCAGCACACACCAGAGCGCTATATAATTTAGGGATTATTTAACACTATATTGAGTGAATTTTTCCCAATAGCTGCTTGTATATACAATATTGCGCCTAAATTTAGTGCCCCCCCTCTCTTTTTAACCCTTTGAGCCTGCAAACTACAGGGGAGAGCCTGGGGAGCTGTCTTCCAGCTGCACTGTGAAGAGAAAATGGCACCAGTGTGCTGAGGGAGATAGCTCCGCCCCTTTTTCGCTGACTTTTCTCCCGCTTTTTTATGGATTCTGGCAGGGGTATTTATCACATATATAGCCTCTGGGGCTATATATTGTGATATATTTGCCAGCCAAGGTGTTTTTATTGCTGCTCAGGGCGCCCCCCCCAGCGCCCTGCACCCTCAGTGACCGGAGTGTGAAGTGTGTATGAGGAGCAATGGCGCACAGCTGCAGTGCTGTGCGCTACCTTGGTGAAGACTGATGTCTTCTGCCGCCGATTTTCCGGACCTCTTCTTGCTTCTGGCTCTGTAAGGGGGACGGCGGCGCGGATCCGGGAATGAACACCAAGGCCAGTTCCATGCGGTCGATCCCTCTGGAGCTAATGGTGTCCAGTAGCCTAAGAAGCCCAAGCTAGCTGCAAGCAGGTAGGTTCGCTTCTTCTCCCCTTAGTCCCTCGATGCAGTGAGCCTGTTGCCAGCAGGTCTCACTGTAAAATAAAAAACCTAAAATAAACTTTCTTTCTAGGAGCTCAGGAGAGCCCCTAGTGTGCATCCAGCTCGGCCGGGCACAGAAATCTAACTGAGGTCTGGAGGAGGGTCATAGTGGGAGGAGCCAGTGTACACCAAATAGTACCTAATCTTTCTTTTAGAGTGCCCAGTCTCCTGCGGAGCCGTCTATTCCCCATGGTCCTTACGGAGTTCCCAGCATCCACTAGGACGTCAGAGAAATGTGTGAAATTTCATGACCAAATGTGGAGCAATTCTGAAAACATCTCTACTAGTCAGAGTGATTGTTTTACATTTCACTGTTGCCATAGCACAATGGCGTTTGGTAGGTACAGTTTATATTCCTGTGGATACAGTCCATCAATGTACTTGGAAACAATGCTTTTAAGGGCCCAATACACTACTGCGACATGTCCGTCTGACATGTCGCTGGCGATCACCCCGGCAGCCTCCCGGAGGGCAGGATCGCCCACGATACATCGTATGCTGTCCTTATGCATACAATGTATCTTGGGCGATCCTGGGCGATCCCAGCCATGCCCCCAGGTCGGACCAGATTGAATGTGCAGCACCTTCAATCTGGAGGATCCGATCCGATGCTCACGGGGCCGCGCATCGGATCAGATCGGATACACAGCCAAAATGCCCGATTTCACCTAATATATCGGGCTGAACGCCCGAATTGGGCTGAAATCGGGCATAATCGCTCTAGTGTATGGGGCCTTTATGCTTCAGCGTTGTCTCTGATTCCAAGTGAATTAACAGGCTGAATCCTCCTGAATATTGACTTTATACAATTTACAATAGCTGCCGTCACTGTATCGGGTACATTCCAAGTACAACCAATCTGTGCTCAAAGGACAACACTATATTATCTAGAACCAGCACAAGAAAGTTTTATTGTTTTGTTGTTTTGATTACCTACAGGATTTTTTTTTTTTATTGATTTTTTTTTTTGGGGGGGGGGGGGGAGGGGGGGGGGTCTGGGGGTGGAGGGGGACACTATAAATGCCTTGAATCATCTTATCATCTTAAGACTTTAAGACCTATTGGAATTTCTGTCTGGTGGAAATACAAAGTAAGTACATAAAAAAATATTTTAAAACAGAAATAATGACATAATTTATGGTTGTTGAGAATATTAATATCGGTCCCTTCCCCGTGGAATCTTATAATCAATATTCCTGACCACATGGACACACACTAGGGTTCATTTTTGTGAGAAAATAATTAACCTACCAGTATATCTTGGTGGGGGTGAATTGGGAACGTATGCCCTTATTTATCAATGAGTGATAAATTTCACTGTGAGAGATAAATTGCACCAGCCAATCAGCTCCTAACTTCCATGTCACAGACTGTGTTTGAAAAATGACAATTAGGAGCTGATTGGCTGGTGAAATTTATCACTCATTGATAAATAAGGGCAATAAAGTGGTCCTGGAAAGATATGGTAAGTGGCCTCGTGTTCCTGGCCATATCAAATGTGGGTGGGGCTGGCACAAAAATAGGTGTGATTAGCACATGATTACACCTGGGGCCTAATTCAGCATGGATTGCTATTCTGGGAAATGGCAGTTGTCTGCGAGTAGAAAGGCGCCGCCCCAATAGGAAGAAAAAAAAGCTCCCTGCCAGTTTGTGAATGCATCGCAGGTCGCTATCCATTCGCATACGCAATTTCCAGAACATCGAAGATGTAAGTAGGTCTGAGGCTGCCACTAATCTGCGACTGAGACGGCCTGGAAGTGGTCTGCGCTGACATCAGAGACCCTCCCCAAAAACGCCTGGGCACGTCTGTGTTGTTCCTGACACACCCAGAAAATGGTAGGTTTCTGCCCAGAAACACCGGCCTCCTGTCAATTAAACAGCATCTGCATTGCAATTATGATCTGTTCTCAATTTCTGTCACTATTACCCCTCACGTGTGCTATGTACGCGCAGTCGTTCTATAATCGCTCGATTTGCGATTTCTCACAATAGCGATCCATGCTGTATTAGGCCCCCAGCCATCTTATTACCTTCTACTGTCTCCTCAGTTTTACCATCATGAATTAAGCCCATTTAGTACTTTCTATGAAATTCTTACAAAGTTCTGATAATCAACAACGGGGGGTTCCCTATTTACAATTTAAGAACAGGTACACAGAGGAGGGTTGCACAAGAGTGGCTCCTCTGAGCAGGGATGGACTGGCCCACAGGGGCACAGGGTAAACCCCCGGTGGGCCCAACTGCCTGAGGGCCTACCCTCTCCTCCAGGGATCAGGTACCAGACTGTGCAATTGAATTATACACGTTACATTATACTATACTACAAAGGACTATAGTGTATTTTCTACAGTACATTGCTGTTATTAATCTGGAACATTATCATACATGCACTAGGAGTATTTATTATATATTTATATTGGGTTCCAGAGCATACACTCTCTAATGGGAATCTAAGCCTCTGTGGCAGCCTGCTACACCCCCTATAAAGATTGACCACACCTAAGCATGGGCCCCTACCACTGCATTCCCCCGGTGGGCCCTACATAGCCCAGTCCGACACTGACTCTGAGAAGCTATGATGATAAGGTTCCCTCAAATACATAGCTCAAATAAATTGTCATCCCAAAGATAATAACATTCACACAGTATCTAGAACCCCTGAAGATCAGACCACAGCGTGTTGCCCATGTCCTGCATCTCCGGGATCTGGAGAAAAGTCCCTGTGCTGTATATTTTGATCAGACTTCCAACAAAATCTGACTCATTACTTGTATTTGCTGGGGAATTAAAAGGAAAAAAGAAAAATATGTTTTGACAGAGAATAACACATGAAGGAAAACAAGAAGGAGCGTCATCTGGTAACTAATTTTTCCAAACCTCTGCACAGTTCATACTTGCCTACTCTCCCGGAATGGCCGGGAGGCTCCCGAAAATCGGGTGACCCTCCCGGCCCCCCGGAAGAGCAGGCAAGTCTCCCGGAATCAGGGGTCCCCCTGCCCGTCCGCCCACTTAATGTGTAAAGTGGGCGGTCCGGGCAGTTGATGACGCGATTCTTGCTGAATCGCGTCATCATAGCCACGCCCCCTGCAGTGTAATGCTGGGGATCGCGGCATTACAGAGTGGGGGCGTGGCTTAAAGGATGTACCGTCGAAACTCCACCCCCGTCCCGCCCCTGCTCCACCCCCATCCCGCCTCCGGTCCACCTCCTCCCCACGCTACAGTCCTCCCCTGCCCCCTTGCTGAGCCGACCTGGCTGCTCTCTCCCGCAGAGAGCAGCCAGAATGTCGGCAAGTATGGCACAGTTATGTACAGTAAACATCTATTAAACATAGTGTATCTGCTAGATCTGTCCCCACTGACTGTACCACATCATTATCTGCAGCCTATTTCCCTACCTCATATCTGTGGCTGGTACCCCTATGACTCCAATCTCTAACTTGTGGCTGTGCTCACAGCTGGGCTCCTTTCTGTATCTGCAGGAACATTATATGTTATAGCCACTTACTGTACGTGATTTACTAAGTGATACTCCTAACTGTGTGTGCTCTGTGATTAAGGGGTAGATGTACTAAGCCCTGGAGTGTGATAAAGTATAGAGAGAGAAGCTACCAACCAATCAGCTCATACCTGTCATTTTTCAAACACAGCCAGTAACATGACTAGGAGCTGATTGGCTGGTACTTTATCTCTCTCCATTTTATCACTCTCCAAGGAGCAGGAGTGAGAAGCAGACCATATACTAACAAGTACTGAAACAGTCTATTTCATTATCTACATTAAATGGACATATAGCCGCTATATGGGGTCTATCCATGAAGCCATACCTCCCAGTCCCGTTTTTTTAGGACTGTTCCGCTGTCCCACCCGCGGGCCACAGTGTCCCACAGTGTGTGTGTGTGTGAGGAGGGGGGGCGGGGGGGGGGCAGTTGGGAGGCTCCTGCACTCGCAGCTATGCCTACCAGAGCAGCGGTGAATAGCGTCTATTCACTAGAGACGGAGGGAGAGGGGGCATGCCAGCAGCTCACAGAGCGCTGGCCATGCACCCATAGTGACGGACAGAGGCGGATTGGCCATAGGGCTTACAGGGAAGATCCCCGGTGGGCCGACGCACCTGCGGGGCCTGTTTTGTTTGAGGACATGTGGTTCTATTTATAGACATAATGAATAAGATGCCAAACAATTTGCATATATGAAAATTTCTTTGCCACTTAGCCTGTGATTGCAGATGATCTAGTGCAGGGGTGGCCAACCAGTCAGAGACAAAGAGCCAAGAAATCTTGTTAGGTACAAAGAGCCACGCGTTGGCCACCACTGATCTAGTGTATGCTCTGTCTACCTGCTTGGCTGACATATAAGATTGAGTGAATAGTGATTGGGATACGCGGTTGGTGTAATAAGCAAGAAAATATATCTTTCTAAAGAATTATATAAAAATTCTAAAGGTGTATCATATAACGTGCTCATAATATTTAATTTTATTTCCTTTTAACTTCCCCCTTGATGCTGGACATGCCCACTATCTGTAAAGTCTTGGGGGGAGGGTGCTGGTGCCATGGCCCATGGCTAGACTTTACACCTCTGGTGCTGCCCATGTGTGGCCACTAGTATAAATTTTTCCAGGGCCGCTTTTTGTTCCCAATCCGCCCCTGGTGACGGAAGACGGGGGCGTGGCTCACGATTGCGGCACTCCCGCAAAGCCATGCCCCCTTTTCCTATAGGCCACGCCTCCTTTTCGGGCAGGCGCAGCTGTGCCGCACCAAAGCGTCGTTCCAATTCTCCTCCCAATGTTGGGAGGTATGATGAGGCAGTGAAAATAGTGGAGAAGTGAGCCTGTGGAGAAGTTGCCCATGGCAACCAATCAGCTGCTCTGTACAATTGTATAGTATGTCAATTATAAATGTTACTTCAATGCTGATTGGTTGCAATGGGCAACTTCTCCACTGGCTCATTTCTCCACACAATTCACTGCTTCATGACATTGCAAATCTAGCAGCATCACCCTTTTAAGAACACCCTAATGTCTGCATTATTAACAACATTTATGTATAAAAAGATTTCTGAATAAAGATTTATGTATAAAAAGACAGAACTTTTAATCCATTCCATCTTTGATAAAGTGCTGGAAATAGCATGAAACGCGTTAGATGGACAAGTACTGACACGAAGAGACGCTAAGAACACCAACCGGAAGATCGCCGAGCGCTAAGTGACGTCACCCGCTCACATCGTTCTCACCACCCAGCTCCACGTCTCTCACCGCTGGACGCAGCGGCGGGGAGACACTGATTCAACAACACACCACGGACAGCCGGGCTCCACCTGGCTGAGGAATCCCATGGCCGGGAGCAAGGTAGGGAAAGTTAGGTTGTTTCTTCACAGACTGGTCACCGCAATAAACATCCTAGTGATATTTGGTGGAACCCTTCATTCTAAGTACAACATTCGTTACCTCTAATACCAAGAAATAAAGACACGGAGACTTGAATTTGGCAGAAAAATTGCTAGCTATTTATTTGACCCTAACCATAGCAAACCTGTAATTGAAAACTTTGTTAAGATGCCGATTCAGCCGGCATATGGTGGCAGAAAAAAGAACGGCTCTATTAAACTGACGCTAACCTTAAAATGCTAAAATCAAAACCACCCTAATTTAACTACAAACTATCAAAACGGTAATAGGTGCTAGCTCAACCCCCACAGTGACTACCCACCCTGATGGGTGCCCTGTCGCTGCCTCCCGGACGGGTGGTCGAGCGGCCAATAAGTCGATGGAGGTGAGTGCACCTAAACCACATCAAACTGTAAATCACTACAGCTTACCATACAACTACAAACTGCCGTTCTTTTCCGCCAATAAATAGCCAACGATAAAACCAGCCAACAATTCAACGCCAAGGCACTCCGTGCCAGAACCTCTACCAACAGGGCGGGAGGGCGGGAAGGCAATTCAACACCAAGAGAGAACAAAATGGCCTATCCTTCCCTATATATACTAACCCTCCCCCTTTTCCAAGGGCTGTACTTTCCTTCCAGCTAGATCCACCCCTCACAAGATGTTTAACTCATTCCTTTCCTATGCAGTCAATTCTCTCTCCTAAACATCCTAGTGATATTTGGTGGACCCCTTCATTCTAAGTACAACATTCGTTACCTCTAATACCAAGAAATAAAGACACGGAGACTTGAATTTGGCAGAAAAATTGCTAGCTATTTATTTGACCCTAACCATGGCAAACCTGTAATTTAAAACTTTGTTAAGATGCCGATTCAGCCGGCATATGGTGGCAGAAAAAAAGAACGGCTCTATTAAACTGACGCTAACCTTAAAATGCTAAATTCAAAACCATCCTAATTTAACTACAAACTATCAAAACGGCAATAGGTGCTAGCTCAACCCCCACAGTGACTACCCACCCTGATGGGTGCCCTGCCGCTGCCTCCTGGACGGGTGGTCGAGCGGCCAATAAGTCGATGGAGGTGAGTGCACCTAAACCACATCAAACTGTAAATCACTACAGCTTACCATACAACTACAAACTGCCGTTCTTTTCCGCCAACAGCGAAAGACTCCTCCCCAGAGACTTCGCACCGCCACCATAACTTCACCCTAACTCCTGCAACACTAGGAACAGATCCTCCAGGAAAAACATCATCCCCTCAGTGGATAGATGCACACCATCAGGCCGAAAAAGGTGACTGTCTCGGAACCGAATCCTAGGGTGGCGAACTACCTCGCCTCCGTGGGACAGCACCCACTTCGCCACCGCCCCATTCACCTTCTTTCTGGCCTCATCAATCAGGCGACCGTCCGCCACACCTCGCCAACTCAACCTTGGCACCATCAAGGAGAACACCAATACACAATTGGTCCATGCTGCGGCCACACTTGCCAGATCCTGTATCATGGCCCACCGCATCTCCAAAGATGTCCTCTTCCCCAGGTCGTTGCCACCTAAATGGACAACCAACACCCTAGGGACCCCATGCTTGCTGGCCTGACTGACTAGTCTACTCCTCAAATCCGTCCACATCATCCCTCGCCAACCAAGCCAATGAACTCCTTGAGCCCTAGGAAACATTTGAGCCCCCTCCGAGGCTAAAAACTTGGCGGCCCAATACACATAAGAGTGGCCAACCACCCAAATAGACAAGTCATCTTCAAACCAACCTGAAGAGGAGGAAAGGGGGTAAAATTGGTTACTAATTGTCTAATACCATCGTTTATTAAATGCATTAACCTGAAGGATCTGCCAAAAAAGAAAATTTTGAGTTTTTGTTATTGCAGAAGTCACAGCCTAGCCGATCTGCACAAGCTTCTAGCCAATTTGAAGCAGAACATAAACACACAATGGGAAATATCAAATTAAAATAAGAAATTAAACGGGGGGGGGGGGGGTATAAAATGGGAAAAAACATGTAAGAACTCAGCTGGAGGTGAAAGCGTAAAAACCTGCTGAGGGACTTTGATTAGAACTGATCAGCCGAATTGTGGATTAGAATTCAGTCCGTCAAGTCAGGCAAAAAATCGCAAAAGAACTCCAGACCCCCGCTGCCGGCTCATGCCAGCAACGGCGAGTAGCTAGTCCCTGAGTAGGATAAAACAGGAAGACAAACCAACGCACAACACCATAACGTACTGAACTGATACAACATGATTAACAACTGTAATTAAACAAAAACCACGCGCAAGCCAACATCTCATGCAACGGGGCGAATATATCGTCTGTAACTCGACGACTTCCATCGCCCCATCGCCTGGATTTCAGCCATGGAAAATCCCGACGTCGCAGCCCCTATGCGGAAGGAATGCGTCCCGAACGCAGCGGGTGGAAGGCCCAAGCCCGCCAGACAGCGCCCCAGCATCCAACGAAATTGATACTTCGTCACCGGCAGCCCGTCATAATGCAGCAGCCATGACCCCCGACCGTTGGGCCGTACTGCCTCATATTGCACTGCCAACCTTACTGGGCAAATGCTCTCCTCAAGTGCCGGAACCAAGGTGACCCATCGACCTCTCCCCACTTGGTCCGTCTTAAAGCGACGCAATCTGCAAAGCAAGGACCTCTCACCCACCACCACGTCCCCGACCAGCATGCGCGAATCTGCTCGCTTAGAAGGCGCTACCAATTCCGAAACCCTAAAGGCCCCGTGGTAAGCCATTGAGAACGCCAAACTGAACAACAGCGACTCAAACATGGACGACGCGACGCCTCCAACCGCCCTGATGACAGCCGGCAATAAAGCCGCATCAATGGGCCGCCTCCTGTCAGGTGGCGTCGGCGCGAATCGCGCCCATCCTTTCATCGCCTTCAGCAGAATCCCGCTTTTTGTCACGTCAGGGACGCCTTTTATTTTGCTGAAAAACGAAATACCAGCCAAGTACCGGGATACCACCGCTCTGGACCTACCCGACACATACAGCTGCCAAATAAAAGAAAGCATCAGCCGATGCCCGCTCTTACCTTGTTGATTTCGTCCTCGAACAAACTCCTCCCACTCGCTCCAAGCTTGTCCGTAAGCCTTAAGCGTGGTTGGCGCGACTGACCGCAATGCTAGACCCTCCAGTCCGGCCCGATCACCTGCCAAACATAACCGGGACAATGAAAACCATGTGCGTCGGCCTCGGGTGCCAACAAACAAAACCTTTCCCACTGCCCTCGCGACAAAGCGTCGGCAATCCCGTTCTCCAGACCAGGTACATGCTGCGCGCGGAACCACACGTTCCTACGTAGGCATGTCAATAGCAACTGCCCCAGCACCCTCAGAACCACCAGCGACTTCGCCCTCTGGTTATTTATCGCATGCACCACGCCCAGATTGTCACATCTAAACAAGATGCTGCGATGAGTCAGCCGATCTCCCCAGACCTCCAGCGCCACCATAATGGGAAAAAGCTCCAGAAGCAAAAGGTCCTTAGTTAAACCTTCGCGATGCCACTCCGCCGGCCATGAGGCCGCGCACCAAGATCCCTCCAGATAGCAACTGAATCCAGAGGCACCCGCTGCGTCGGTGAAAAGCTGCAACCTAGCGCTGTCCACCGTTGGCGCCTGCCATATACACACCCCGTTGAAGTCCTCCAGGAACGAGGCCCATACGGCCAAATCCCTCTTAATCTCGGAGGACAATCGCACGAAATGGTGTGGTCTGGCACACCCCGCAGTTGCCCTTTCTAGCTTCCGGCAGAAAACCCTGCCCATCGGGATTACCCGACAAGCAAAGTTCAACATGCCCAGCAAGGACTGCGCCTGCCGCAGCGTGACCTTACGCGACCCCTCGAACCGGCAAATAGCGTCGCGGAGCTTCACCACCTTGTCCCGAGGCAGCCGACACGATCCCGCCACCGTGTCAATCTCAATCCCCAAAAAGGACAAACAGGAGGCTGGTCCCTCTGTTTTATCCTCAGCCACGGGAACGCCGAAGTGGAAAAACAGAGCTCGGATGCTGAAAAGCAAGTCGCCGCACCGTGAAGAATTTGCCGGACCCGCACACAGGAAGTCATCGAGGTAATGGGCGACCCCGTGACCCCCCGACGAAGACTCCATGCACCAATGTAGAAACGTGCTAAACCGTTCAAAAAACGAGCATGAAACGGAACATCCCATCGGCAAACATTTGTCGATTAAATACTTCGCTCCAATCCGAAAACCCATAAAACGGAATGAGTCCGGATGTAACGGCAGCAACCGAAAAGCGGACTCAACATCAATCTTAGCCATGAGGGCCCCAGTCCCGTAACTGCGGACCAGCTCCAACGCCTCGTCAAACGACTGATACACCACCGAGCAATGAGCCGGCGGTATCGCGTCATTGACCGACGCCCCCGACGGGTAAGAAAGATGCTGAATCTGAATGAGCCGAAAAGCGCCTGGAGTCTTCTTGGGAACCACCCCCACCGGAGAGATGACCAAACCATCCACCGGGGGTGATGGAAACGGTCCCTCCATCCTGCCCAACCTGACCTCCATATCCACTTTCTCCCGCAGCACCAACGGAAAGGCTCGGGCAGACTGGAGGTTCCGCTGGGCCCGCACCGACACCTCGCTCGCAACAGGCAAGCGAAAACCAAAATGAAAACCGGAAAACAAAAATTTCGCATCCGCCCTATTCGGATACCAATCCAACCATCGGCCCATCGTATCCAACTTAATTGGCATTGGAGCTCTGCGGAGCGCTCCCGCCCGCGGCCTGTCTCGGGTAAGTTTGCTTACCCCGGGCACCCTGACGACTGCCTTTGAAGCAAGAGGAGGCTGCAAACACAAGTGTCGAAACCGACACTGCTTGCCGAAGGAACAGGCCGCGTTGTTAAACGCGAAACATTTCCCTTTTGTGGCGGCTTGCCCCCCTGTCCGGACGGCCGACCTACTTGGCTTGGCCGATCCGCCGTCCGCGCCAGACCCCTGGGCGGACGACCCTTCGCGGTGCCCGTCCGCCCCCGCGTTCCGGGGCTCCTTAGCCTGTTGCGAAGCCCGAGTGACCTTGAGCCAGACTTCCACGTCCTTACACCCAAAGTCCATGACCTGCAACCCGTCCTGCTTCTCCCTGAATTCCTGGTCGTACCTACGCCACTCAGAGCCCGAAGATGTGCGCTGCATGTCGTGTATGAGATGCAGGTACCGAATGATGTTCATGTGCTCGTCCGGTCTATCTTCCAGGTAACAAGCCGCGAAGACCCAAAAACCGGCCAGCCAGTTATCGAAGGTACGGAAGGCCTCGGCCCCGATGCCCTTTTTTGCTGCCGCCGACTTATACTCCTTCTTCGCGTCCTTTGTCAAGACGAACACATCAACGAAGTCCCCCCTGCAAATCTTCCTACGGCAGCTATCCCTCAGCCCCCGCATTACTGCCGTGTAGTCGCAGCGAACAACCCCGGGCAAATCGCAGCGTTTCTTGGCCCTGCGAGCTTCCTCGCTCAGCCGCTTGCGCCTCTTCCGCCTCTTCTGCTGACCCGCCGCCCTCTTGGCGAATTTCGTCGCACGCTTCTTCGCCCTAGTTGTACTACTAACGTCAGACGCCGGCGACGACAGGGAAGATGAAGAGGAGGAAGAGCTACGAGAACTAGAGCTCGTGGAGGAGCCCGATATCGACTGTACCACCTCACCTGATGCCGATGACTGCCCCGACACGGAATCCTCCGGCGTGGTCAAACCGACGTCTTCCTCCTCGGACTCTGCCATCTCCACTTCACCGCGACCCCCTGCAGAAGAGAAAAGAGCGGAGGACCCAGCAAGCAATCGCGGCGCATGCCGAGCAGCTCGTGAGGGGGGCGTCTCCGCCGCGCGTCCCTGCCCGTCCTGTCCCGGACCATGATCCAGTTCTGCGGCGGCCGCCCCGAGCTCCTGGCAGGCGCGGGCAACTCGCTGCGCCGCCGAAAACCTCCGCGCCCCGGACCCGCCTGCCACCGCAGGCGTGCTGGAACCTGCAGCTACCCTCGGGGATGCAGCCGCGGCCAGCGGCCCAAATGCCGCCACCACCGTGGCCAGGGCCGACGCCAGCGTTCCGGAGGGGTCCTGACCGCCCCAAAACGCGGCATCGGACCCCGAGGGTCCCCCACCCGGGACCCGCGCGCGACCATCCGCTCAACGCCCAACAGGCGTCAACCGGGCGCCCGACGCCCGCTGCCCCGGCGTGGAAAAGGGGGCGCCCGGACCGACTGCAAACCAGTCCCCCACCAAGCTCCGCCTCTACCGGGGGACTGGTCGTCGGTGCCAGTGCTGCCCTCGCTCTCCACATCCACACACGCCCCCTCTCCCTGCGGATCGGAGCTATCTCCGGCCGCTGGGAGGGAGCCGCGGCGAGACCGGTCAGCGCGTGCAGCAGCCCTGCGGCCACTAACCCATTCCCTGTCTCCCCTCCTCCCCCGCGTGCCGCTGGGTTCCAGCTCCAGGGGAGTGAGTTGGGGAGACAGAGAAACCTGCGGCGCCGCTTGCAGTGAGCACGGGCTCGCGCGTTTCTCGTGCGCGCGCCCCGTCACCGCGCGCTGCTACACCCCCGTGCTGCTACACCCCCGTGCGGAGACCCTGCCTCATGCTGTGCAGCCCTGCTGCCTCTTACTAGTGCCCTGCCTCTCCTCCCCCCCCCCCGACCCCCGCCGGACTCCGGCTGCCGGGGAGTGAGCTGGGGAGACAATGAGGCTAGCGGCGCCGCTGCGCGCACACGTGCGCGAACGGTGCCGCCGGAGGCGAGCGTGGGCGCGCACGCACCTCGTGCGCGCCTCCCACTGCTACCCGCCATCAAGCTCCCGTCCGCATTCCCCGTGCCACCTGCCGCGCGAGGCCCAGCGACAAGCCCCGCGCGGCGAATAGCCGTCCCCCGCCCGGCCTCTCCCCCCCGCCTGGCATCTCCACTCGGCCTCGGCAAGGGGGAAGAGATAGGGGCCGAGTACGGCTCCACCGCCGGGCGCCCACCGCGGCGCGCATGCGCGCGCCCGCGGGCGCCGGACACCGCTGCTTCGTCTGCCGCTCTCGGAGGTGAGGGCTGCTGCCCTTCTACCTCCGGGCGGCCCGACTGGACCTCCGGCCTACCCCGCCGCCCACGCGGCAAAGCCGGCCTGGCCCCCAGCGGCGAGGCCGACCTGGTCCGCCGCCCTGCGTCCCTGCCCGAGCCTGTGGAGACCCCAGGGGACGGAGCCCCGTCCACCAGGCCAGCCACCCCTTCCCCGGGTCCAGCTCCACCGCCAGAAGCGCGGTACCGAGCTGGGGTCCCGGCGGAACGACGAGAGCGGGAAGCCATGCTAATAAAGGGAATGCAGGAAGAGCTGACAACCACAAATATCTGCTAGCACAATCAAAAATGGGGAGCTCTGCTATGCAGCACTCACCCACTATCAAGGCAATTCAACACCAAGAGAAAACAAAATGGCCTATCCTTCCCTATATATACTAACCCTCCCCCTTTTCCAAGGGCTGTACTTACCTTCCAGCTAGATCCACCCCTCACAAGATGTTTAACTCATTCCTTTCCTATGCAGTCAATTCTCTCTCCAAAAGCTCCAAAAGGAGCTGTAAACATTACCACTAACCAATCTCTTTTTTTCAGGTGCCATACACAATAACAGCGCTTGTTTATGCACTTTTATAAATTCCCCTTTTTTCTAACAAGCAGCTCAATCACAGCGCAGAAAACATTTTTTCTTTATATGCATTATTAACAAGTCTCAACAGGTTGGTGTTGCACTGTGTTGGGACACTGACCTTGCTACCCTCAGAGACAGTGAATTATAACAACACCTTGTCATTAAAAACACCTTCTTACAGCTTTAGCAACAGAGTTCATCAGATCGTCAATGAATTTGACTGTATGGGACCAGGGGCGGATTTGCTTCAGGGCCCCTAATCCCAAAGGGGCCCTGAAGCAGCTTTTGTTTTAAGGAGTGAATTTTTTAAACAAAATCAATGGAGTTTTTTTTAAGTGCGTGTTATTAAAATAAGGCTATTTTAGTGATAGAATCATCACTAGTCTCGCTTGTGCATTTAAACACCAAAAATCAGATTTTCACCCCTTGTTTTTACGTACTGTATGGTTATAGCTATTCACGAGTAACACCATGACAGCCAGGCTTCTAGTACAGCATAGCTGCTATTACAGCTTGCATCCATGTCACTTAGTACCGCTGGAGCTGCTGGGAGTTGTAGTCTAGTGCTGTGATTTGCGCTCTGTAAATAGCGTGAAACATGTATCCGATATAAAGTACAATTCCTGCAGAACTTCTCTTTGTGACATTCCCAGGGATGGCAGAGCCTGAGTGGGCCCGTCCTAGGAAGGAGGCTAGGAGCAATGAAAGGAGACAAGGAGGTGTGTAATAAAGTCATTTTTCTGGTGCTGAGCAGTGTGTGCTGTACTTGCAAGGCAGCAAGGCTCTTTGGACCTATTGTTGCTAGTTGCGAAGGGGCCCCCATAACAGTTCAAGCTTCAGGGCCCCAAAAATGTAGGTCAGCCACTGTGGGCCTAATTCTGAGTTGATCGCAGCAGGATTTTTGATAGCAATTGGGCAAAACCATGTGCACTGCAGGGGGGACAGATATAACATTTGCATAGAGAGTTAGATTTGGGTGGGTTATTTTGTTTCTGTGCATGGTAAATACTGGCTGCATTATTTTTACACTGCAATTTAGATTTCAGTTTGAATACACCCCACCCAAATCTAACTCTCTCTGCACATGTTATATCTGCCTCCCCTGCAGTGCACATGGTTTTGCCCAATTGCTAACAAACTTGATGCTGCGATCAACTCAGAATTAGGCCCTGTATGCGACATTATTAACATCAATACTGTCACTGCTGTATGTATAAATTTCATTCAGCACGTCAGTTCCAGAACATACATTATAACTGTGATTTATGCTCTACATTATAGAGCAATTGGACTACAGTTGCTGCTAATATCTATTACTTTTAAAATAACTATCATCAATGTCCCAGAGCACCTCAACCTGCACCTTACATATATACCTCAATGCAACTGCCATGAAATTATGCGGTATCTGTATTATTACTGATATTACTGCCACCATGTGCTCAATTATATTATTGCACTTAAACTGATTTTGATGTAATCCAGGAGAGTTTGCGTTTCATTCATGTTGTTCCTTTCATCTCACTTCTTTTCTCACTGGTATAATATTATCAGACTCAGACTGCTTATACGGCATCAGCAGCTGGCAGGGAGTGCTGGTTCTTGTATTGCCACCACATGTTGGAAATAAGTGTGTACAGGTGTGGTGGTGGTGGCGTTATGTACACACCAGTCGATTGTCTTGACACTCTAGACCTCCCTATTATGAGCCGTGCTCACTGTGATACACTAGTCATTGAATGAAGTGGAGCTTGAGTGGAACCGGGTTTGTTGCAGTCACCAGCAGGTGACTTTGTGATACAAGCGGTAGCGTTGCAGGATGCTGGAAGAGTGGTAATTGCAGGAAAAACACCAGGTGACGTCCATCTCCCGCTATATCACTCTTACACAGAGGCAAAATGTCGCCCACATGCACAGTACTACCCATGGTGGCCACCTCAAGAATGAAGCCTCCACTCATAAACCAATACGGAGTATGAGCAGTAAAGGACTCCATTAACAACCCCCTCCCCCTCACTTCAAGCTTCTCCATGTTACACAAACATTTAAAAGGAGTGTTATGGTAGACTTACCATGGTTAACACTCTTTCTGAGAGGTACATTAGGTTCCACAGGGAAAACTTCGGGGTGTAGAGTGGATCCTGATCCAGAGGCATCAACAGGCTAAAGCTTTAGGCTGTCCCAGGATGCATTGGGGACTCCTCTATAACCCCGCCTCCAGGCACTGAGACCTGCGGCTAATGCTATACAAACCCATAGAAGCTAGGTGCGTCAGGGTGGGCGCCCTGTAGAACCCAATGTACCTCGCAGAAAGTGTGTTAACCATGGTAAATCTACCATAGCACTCCTTTTCTGCAGCAGGTTACATTGGTTTCCACAGGGAAAACATTGGGGATGTCCAAAAGCAGTTCCTGTAAGAATCCGGCGTCCAAAGGAAGCATCCTGGGAGGCGAAGGTATCAAAGGCATAGAACCTAAGAGACGTGTTCACTGAGGACCACGTAGACGCCTTGCACAATTGTTCTGCAAATGCGCCACGATGGGCCGCCCAAGAAGGTCCAACAGACCGAGTAGAATGAGCTTTAATAGCAGGTGGGTGTCCAGCCTGCGCATAAGCTTGTGCAATCACCATTCTAATCCATCTGGCAAAGGTTTGCTTATTCGCAGGCCAGCCATGTTTGTGGAAACCAAACAGGACAAAAAGGGCATCTGACCTCTTGATAGAGGCAGTCCTCTCAACATAGATACGGAGAGCCCTAACCACATCCAAAGAACGTTCTTTGGGAGACAAATCCGAAGAGATAAAGGGCGGAACCACAATCTCTTGGTTAAGGTGAAAAGATGACACCACCTTAGGCAAATAACCTGGACGAATTCGTAGAATTGCCCAGTGACGGTGAAATAGCAGAAAGGGTGGATGAC
Source organism: Pseudophryne corroboree (assembly GCF_028390025.1). Taxonomy (NCBI): domain Eukaryota; kingdom Metazoa; phylum Chordata; class Amphibia; order Anura; family Myobatrachidae; genus Pseudophryne; species Pseudophryne corroboree. Next base: position 83,191,311 of record NC_086445.1, read on the forward strand.
AGGACAAAGAGCCTAAGTCCGACACCCATCATGCAGAGGCGATAGCCAGCAAGAACAGGACCTTGGCCGTGAGCCATTTAAGGTCCACCGATTCAAGAGGTTCAAATAGAGACTCTTGCAGGGCATTTAATACAACAGCCAGATCACATGGAGCCACAGGAGGGACATAGGGAGGCTGAATCCACAGTACACCCTGAGTGAATGTATGAACATCAGGCATAGACGCATTTTTTCTCTGAAACCATACCGACAAGGTAGATATGTCAACCTTGAGGGAGGCCAGACAAAGGCTTAAGTACAAGCCTCGTTGCAGAAAAGCCAGAATTCTGGAACTTCTGAATCTATATGCATCATAATTCTTATCAGCACACCAGGTGAAGTAAGATTCCAGACCCTGTAATAAATCCGGGCAGATGCCGGTTTGCGGGCCTTCAACATAGTTTGGATAACCGCCTCGGAGAATGCTTTGGCCCTCAGGAGTGATGCTTCAAGAGCCACGCCGTCAAAGCCAGTCTGGCCAAGTCTTGGTAGAGACAAGGGCCCTGTACGAGAAAGTCTGGGCTCTGAGGAAGTAGAAGGAGTTTCTCTGTCTACAGACCCTGTAGGTCTGAGAACCAATGCTGTGCGGGCCATGCTGGAGCGACTACAATTAGTACTCCTCCTTCTTGTTTGAACTTCCGTAGGACTCTGAGCAGGAGTGACACTGGAGGGAATACGTAGGGCAGCCGAAAGTTCCATGGCACCGCCAGTGCATCCACGAATGTTGTTTGAGGATCCCGCAGACCAGAACCTTGTAATTGTGTCGAGACGCCATGAGGTCTATGTCCAGTAGGCCCCACCTGTCCATTAGGAGCTGAAAGACTTCTGGGTGAAGACTCCACTCTCTGGCGTGCACGTCCTGGTGACTGAGGAAGTCCGAATTCCAATTCAGGACACCCGGAATGAATACTACATAGGCACACACAGGGGGGGGGGGGGGTTTCTGGTTGCCCAGAAACCCCCCTCCACCTGGCCAGAAGCTTAAATTATGACCACTATAGCAATAGTATATAATACAATAGCTAGAGCTGCCACCACAACATACAGTGTAAGGGACAGTTCTGTCTCCTACTGGTTCCATTATGTTTGTGTAGTTATTTATTAAGGGATGTTTAACCTTTTGCTGACCACTTATGTTATTTATATTAGTTTAATACGTTTGATACAGCATATAACATGCACTATAAATATTGTAATTATTAAAACAGTACTCCATACACTATCCAGTGTATAAAAAGACCAAGAGGTACATATGTATATCCAGGGTAGGTACTTCTACCGGTCCCCCAGACTCCTGCACTTGTTCCAATGTTCCACAGGGTGGGAGATTGTGGATTGCATTTGGAAACCCCCCTCTAGAAATCCTGCGTTTGCCCCTGTACTACCAATATGGCTGGCAGATGGCGTTCTGCCCAACAAAGGATTTTTTACACTTCCATCATTGCCATGCGGCATTGAGTACCGCCTTGATGGATTATGTAAGCCACCGTGGCGGCGTTGTCTGACCGTACTTGTACCGGCCTGTTCTGTACCAGAGGCAGGGCGAGAGATAGTGTATTGAACACTGCCCTCAGCTCTAGAATGTTTATCAGGAGGAGAGATTCCTCCTTGGTCCAGCGACCGTGAAAGAGTGTTGCTCCAACACCACTCCCCATCCCCTCAGACTGGCATTCATTGCCAGCAGGATCCAGTCGGGGATCCAGAAGGGACGGCCCCTGCTGAATTGCTGGTCCTGGCGCCACCAGGTCAGCGACAGACGAACCTCCGGACTCAAAGAACCATGAGATCTGATCCGATGAGGTAGGCCGTCCCACTTGGAAAGTTTTAACCTCTGTAGTAGGTGGGAATGAACTTGAGCGTACTTTACCATGTCGAAGGTCAATATCATCAGGCCAAGTACTTGCAACACAGAGTGTATCGACACTCTGGGGCGACGAAGGAAGCACCGTATCCTGTCCTCAAGCTTCAGGACTTTTTCTGGAGACAGAAACAGTCTCTGACTGTGCGTATCCAGGAGTGTCCCCAGGTGTACCATGCTCTGAGCTGCAACCAGCGAGGATTTCTTCCATTTGATAAGCCACCAGTGGGCTTGCAGGAAGGTTACAGTCAGTTGCAGATGACTGAGGAGAACTTTGTGGGAATTTGCCAGAATCAGCAGGTCGTCCAATATACGGCAGGATTCTGAATCCCAGGTTGTCATCATGGCCATAACCTTGGTGAAGATCTGAGGAGCCGTAATCAGTCCAAATAGCAGAGCCTGGAATTGGTAGTGAAGATTGCCAATAGCAAACCGCAGGGACTGCTGATGCGACATGGCAATAGGATTATGCAAATATGCATCCTGTATATCCAGGGATACCATATAGTCTCCGGGTTTCCATAGCCAGTACAATGGAGCGCAGTGTTTCCATATGAAACCTGGGCACTCTCACAAACTTGTTCAAAGAATGAAAAAAAATTATAGGCCGGAAGGACCCATTGAGTTTTGGGACCAGAAACAGGGTCGAGTAATAACCTCTGCCTCTCTTGGACTGAGGTACCAGCACAATCACTCCTGTTCTCAGGAGGGAACTCACCACAGTTTGTAGAAATTGCACCTTTAACGGATCTGAAAGGAGGGTCGTAGTGCAAAACTGGTAAGGGGGACGTTTCTTGAACAAGGCCGCGTACTGTGAGAGACAACTTCCAGTACTCATGCATCTAAAGTGGTCTTTAACCAGATCTGGGCAAACTGTAGAAGTCGACCTCCCCACCCTGGAGTCCCCAAGGGGGAGGCCCTCCCATCATGCAGCAGGCTTGACATGTTTTGAAGCAGGCTGACGGGCGGCCCAGGATTGTTATGCCTTGGGCTTTGTGTTTCTGGGAGCACGAGATTGTCTCGGGTATGCCTGACCTTTTGCTTTTCCCTTGAGGCCAAAAGGAACGAAAAGTGGTACCTTTTGCCTTCTGTTCAGAAGGACTAGTAGTGGGGATAAAAGCAGTCGCAGTGGCTGCAATTCAGACACCATTTTATTTAGGTCTTCCCCAAACAAATGTCCCCAGTGTAGGGGAGTACCTCCAAGGTCTTTCCACAACCTCAACCACAGAATGCGGTTAGCCAGGACAGACGTGCACGACACCTTGGCTGCACCATTACTCCCCGTCTTAGGGGACGCCTCCTGCACGTATTAGGTGGCGGTGGTAATATGAAATAGGAATTGTCTGGCAATGACAGATATATCCCCAGGCAGCTCTTTGTCTAGATCCCACGCTCTTTTTACAGCCCAGGAGGCAGATGTAGTGGGTCTACGATTAGCCCCCCTGTAAGGGAGAATACATTTTATATATATATAGAGAGAGAGAGAGAGAGAGAGAGAGAGATAGGTCAGGCATCCCTTCACACACTTATCTGTCGATTCTTTCAGTGAAGTGACAGTGGTGACGAGCAGAGTGGACGACACCACAAGGCGGGTGACGTAAGAACTCATCGGCAGTGGAATCACCCATTTGTTACACAACTCTGCAGGGAGAGGATAGCGAGCCAAGGCCCGTTTATGCAAAGCAAATTTCTTTCCTGGATAATTCCAGGGTTCCCACCTGCTGTCCGTGGACAGAATTGGGTATTACAGTTTTGACCACCTTCTGCTGTTTAAACTCATTAGTTTTCTTTGCCACAGTTGTGGAATACACATCAACAGTGAATTGTAGGATATACTTAAGAGCAACCACTAAGGCAGGGACATCAATCTGCAAGGGAGAATCCTCATCAGTAACACAGGATTCAGTGTCTGACAGGACCGCATGCCCCCCCCCCCCCCATCTGATGAAACATCAGAGAGGATTGTGGATTGTGAGGAGAAAGCAACCCGCTTACAGGACCCAGGGACACAGGAGTGACCTGGGGACGATTTTTGTCTTACCAATGAATGAGTTTTCTGCAGCTGGTTAGACAGATTTTCCACCCACAGCGGATTATCCATGGGGACAGTTTGTGACTTAGTTACACAGGTGGTCCTATAGGGAGCACTAGGTATTCCACCAGAGTAAACAGTAGGTTGGTTAACGCAGCCTAGGTAGGCTCCTGTGTAGATGCAGGAGCTGCGGACTAACTGGGCGATGTATGACAAATAGTACACAGACCATTATACAACACTTTACCCTCTGGTAAATCCTTGGAGCATGCTCTGCATGAAGCAGGAGCTTCCACTGATTTACTGCCCTTTCTGTTAGACATTATGACAAATGCAACAATAGAGCGATAAAGCCAGACAAAGTACAATACCTGCGAATAAATCCGGTTATTATGCGACTGAATACACAGTAGAATATACGTATTGGATAAATACTGTGTTTCACTATATTAGCAGACCCAGACGCACCTAGCCCCTTAGGGTACTGAATACAGTGACAGATATATCTGGGAAACACAGAGTGAAACCACACAGTAGATATAGGCGCACAGTCACAGGCAATGCAGAAATTCTTATCACAATAAAGCTGCACTGTATTGTTATACATATATATATATATATCACAGCGCAGTCTGTGATCGGAGGATATATCAGAATACTCGTACATTATATTCTGTAAACAGTACACTTTTTCTCAGTTAACGCTATCTGTGTCAAGACATATAGGATACTCAAGTGAATGTAAAGTCAAGGCTCTGTATACAGGCGGCTTTACATGGGAGACTTTGCCCTGCAATCCCAGAGACCAGCTGCTGCTGCTATGCTGTAATATGACGCCCAGTGTCTCTGTGAGGGAATAAGGGAGAATGTGAGGCAGCTCCAGGGTGGGAAATCTGTGAGGAGATAGCACCCTGGGCCGGGGGAGGGGCTACAGGTCAAGCACCGGCTCCCCTATGCTGGACTTCCACACCAGGTACTAGCGGGTCTTATTAAATGGGGTGTTAGTACACCCGACCGGTACTCTGATGCCCTGGTGGTCTAGTGGGGTCCCTGCTCGGTGACATTGTCCATGCCAGTGCCGCGACTCGTCTCCCTAAAATGCAATCGAAACGCGATTTAATGGCTGGTCCAGTCTGGGGGACCCTCTTACCTCCTCCCCATAACAGCTACGCGAACCAGAAGAGTAGACTGCAACTCTGTGCTGAAGCCGGAGCATCTCCGCTGCACCCGGGAACTGAGCTGCGGGAGTATGCGACGCAGCTTGGGAGGTGATGGAGCTGCAGCGCTGAAGTGTCACCCTGACATACAGCGCTGACAGCCCAGAGAAGAAATCTTTTTAGAAAAGCTTTTTCAGGGCTGCCCAGTGCAGACCTCCTGTTAGGTGACCTGCTGCTGCAGGCACCAACTCGAAAATGAACTCTCAGTGCCTGGAGGCGGGGTTATAGAGGAGGCCCCAATGCATCCTGGGATAGCCTAAAGCTTTAGCCTGTTGGTGCCTCTGGATCAAGATTCACTGTACACCCCAATGTTTTCCCTGTGGAAACCAATGTAACCTGCGGCAGAAATAAAGTTTACTTGTAGCAAGCTGTTGTTACGTTAGAGCCTGTTTGTACATGGGGTGCAAAGAGCAGGAATAATGAGTGGGTGTAGGAAACAAGGTCGCTTAATGACGTTCCTTCGCATATGTAGAAACTATGGGGGTAATTCCAAGTTGATCGCAGCAGGATTTTTTTTTAGCAATTGGGCAACACCATGTGCACTGCAGGGGAGGCAGATATAACATGTGCAGAAAGAGTTAGATTTGGGTGGGTTATTTTGTTTCTGTGCAGGGTAAATACTGGCTGCTTTATTTTTACACTGCAAATTAGATTGCAGATTGAACACACCCCACCCAAATCTAACTCTCTCATGTTATATCTGCCTCCCCTGCAGTGCACATGGTTTTGCCCAATTGCTAACAAAAATCCTGCTGCGATCAACTCATACTTGCCTACTTTTGAAAACTAGTTTCAGGGAGATTCCAAGGGGCAGCAGAATACGCCACACTTTCCGTTGAGGGGGTGTGTCATGCTCCACCCAAAGGGCGTGTTTAGGTCCACCTAAGGGTATATTTATTGCCACTTAGGGGTGTATCCTGCAATGGCAGGTGAAAACTATAGTACTAATAGCAGCACTTACACCATCGTAGACATTAGCGCTTCAGCATGACCCGCAGCTCCACGTATCACCCTCTTCTGTAAGCTGCTCCGGGACCCACCGCTCCACGTCTTCAGCAGCACTGCTGCCTGCTGTAAATACACCTCAGACAGCGCTGCAGCTGTCAACAACTATGCATACGGACAATAGGGGTAGTTACGGCCCTGCACACAGCACCATAATATATTACATTATGCACAGCCCACATCCCTCATATTGCACCCAGTATACACAGCACCATATCACATGACATTATACACAGCCTCCCCCATATTACATTCAGTCAGAGCCGGCCATAGCTATAGGCAAACTAGGCAATTGCCTAGGGCATTTGATATGCCTAGGGGCATCTGCAGCTTCTGCTGATTAAAATGATATGCGGCATGCCTATATTCTGTATAGCATTTCATATGCAGATACAGCCACAGTCTCACACAGTATATAGGCATGCTGCATATCATTTTAATCAGCAGAATCTGCTTGTGCATCCTAGCCACATAGCAATGCAAATAAGATGCATTTTCATAAAAAAAGGTGCCCGACGTTAGCATTGAGGCAAGATTTATGAGGACACATCTGTATCCAAGCAGAGGCAGAGGTCACAGTGTTAGTGGAAGTGTGAGTGCTGTGTGCATGTGAGTGGGTTGGTTGTGCAGTAGTGTTCGGAATATGTGTAAGGAGCATTATGTGTGTCATGTAAAAATGCATTAATAATGTGCAACATATGTGTAAGGGGCACTATGTGTGTCATTATGTGTATAAGGGCATTAATAATGTGTGGCATATGTGTAACAGGGTACTACTGTATGTGTGTCATTATGTGTATAGGGGCACTAATAATGTGCAGCAAATGTATAGGGGCACTATGTGTCATTATCTGTATAAGGGCATTAATAAAGGTTGTCATAATGTGTAAGGCACATTATGTTTATAAGGACATTAATAATGTGTAAGGGGCATTACTGTGTGGAATTATGTGTATAAATGCATTACTAATGTGTGGCATTATGTGTATAGGGTGCTCTACTACGTGGCGTTGCGTATAGAAAGGGCACTACTGTGTCATCTAATATAAATAAAGAGCAATAGGGTGTGGTGTAATGTGAATAAGGAGCAATTCAGTGTGATGTAATGTGAATAAGGGGCTCTACTGTGAGGAGTAACGTTTATAAGGTAAAGTGATACTACTGTGTGATGCAATATGAATTATAGACACTATCGCATTATCAAATGTGAATAAAGTTGCAGTACTGTGTGGCGTAATTGGAATTGGGGTTACTATTGTGTGGCCATGCCCCTTGCCAGCAAAAACACACCCTTTTTGGGCTGTGCGCCAAATGTGCGAACTGTTCCTATTTAAAATATAGGGGGTACAAACACCAAAATAAGGACTGCTATGGGTGAGGGGTGATGGTGCTGGGAAAGAGGTGCAACCAGTGGTGGTGCTAGGGGGCACCAGCCAAAATCTTGCCTAGGGCATCATATTGGTTAGGGCCGGCCCTGCATTCAGTACTACAATACATTACCTTTTACACAGCCCCCCTCCCCTCGTATTCCACCCAGTACCTATGCACAGCATATACCCTCCCATATTACACCCAATAGCACATTGCATTACACTTTACATAGACCCCCCCCCCCATATTACACCCAGTTGCACTTTACACTACATTATACACAGCCCCCCTCCCCATATTACACCCAGTAACATATTATATTGTATTATGCACAGCATACACAGCTCCCCCATATTACACCCAATAGCACATTACATTTTACACAGCCCCCCATATTATTACACTGCCTCCTCCATAATACACCCAGTAGCATATTACACAGCCCCCCATATTACACTGCCTCCTCCATATTACACCCAGTAGCATATTACACAGCCCCCCATACTACACTTCCTCCTCCATATTACACCAAATAGCATATTACACAGCCCCCCATATTACACTGCCTCCTCCATATTACACCAAATAGCATATTACACAGCCCCCCATAATACACTGCCTCCTCCATATTACACCAAATAGCATATTACACAGCCCCCCATATTACACTGCCTCCTCCATATTACACCCAGTAGCATATTACACAGCCCCCCCCATATTACACTGCCTCCTCCGTATTACACCAAATAGCATATTACACAGCCCCCCATATTACACTTCCTCCTCCATATTACACCAAATAGCATATTACACAGCCCCCCATATTACACTGCCTCCTCCATATTACACCAAATAGCATTTCTCTAACGTCCTAGTGGATGCTGGGGACTCCGTCAGGACCATGGGGAATAGCGGCTCCGCAGGAGACAGGGCACAAAAGCAAGCTTTTAGGATCACATGGTGTGTACTGGCTCCTCCCCCTATGACCCTCCTCCAAGCCTCAGTTACGTTTTTGTGCCCGGCCGAGAAGGGTGCAATCTAGGTGGCTCTCTTAAAGAGTTACTTAGAAAAAGTTTTTAGGTTCTTTATTTTCAGTGAGTCCTGCTGGCAACAGGCTCACTGCATCGAGGGACTTAGGGGAGAGATTTTCAACTCACCTGCGTGCAGGATGGATTGGATTCTTAGGCTACTGGACATAGCTCCAGAGGGAGTCGGAACACAGGGCTCGCCCTGGGGTTCGTCCCGGAGCCGCGCCGCCGACCCCCCTTGCAGACGCTGAAGATGAAGAGGTCCGGAACCAGGCAGCAGAAGACTCTCAGTCTTCATCAGGTAGCGCACAGCACTGCAGCTGTGCGCCATTGTTGTCAGCACACTTCACACAGCGGTCACGGAGGGTGCAGGGCGCTGGGGGGGGGCGCCCTGGGCAGCAATGTATAATACCTGTATGGCGAAAAATACATCACATATAGCCCTTGAGGCTATATGGATGTATTTAACCCCTGCCAGATATCTAAAACTCCGGAGAAGAAGCCCGCCGAAAAGGGGGCGGGGCCTATTCTCCTCAGCACACAGCGCCATTTTCCCTCACAGAAAGGCTGGTGGGAAGGCTCCCATGCTCTCCCCTGCACTGCACTACAGAAACAGGGTTAAAACAGAGAGGGGGGGCACTGATTTGGCGATATGTATATATATTGAAATGCTATAAGGGAGGAACACTTATATAAAGGTTGTCCCTGGATAATTATAGCGTTTTGGTGTGTGCTGGCAAACTCTCCCTCTGTCTCCCCAAAGGGCTAGTGGGTCCTGTCCTCTATCAGAGCATTCCCTATGTGTGTGCTGTATGTCGGTACGTGTGTGTCGACATGTATGAGGAAAATATTGGTGAGGAGGCGGAGCAAATTGCCTGTAATGGTGATGTCACTCTCTAGGGAGTCGACACCGGAATGGATGGCTTATTTATGGAAATTACGTGACAATGTCAACACGCTGCAAGCCGGTTGACGACATGAGCGGGCCGGCGAACAAATTAGTATCTGTCCAGGCGTCTCAAACACCGTCAGGGGCTGTAAAATGCCCATTTACCTCAGTCGGTCGACACAGACCCAGACACGGACACTGATTTCAGTGTCGACGGTGAAGAAACAAACGTATTTTCTTTTAGGGCCACACGTTAAGGGCAATGAAGGAGGTGTTACATATTTCTGATACTCCAAGTACCACAAAAAAGGGTATTATGTGTGAGGTGAAAAAACTACCTGTAGTTTTTCCTGAATCAGATAAATTAAATGAAGTGTGTGATGATGCGTGGGTTTCCCCCGATAGAAAATTATTGGCGGTATACCCTTTCCCGCCAGAAGTTAAGGCGCGGTGGGAAACACCCCTCAGGGTGGATAAGGCGCTCACACGCTTATCAGAACAAGTGGCGGTACCATCTACGGATAGGGCCGTACTTAAGGAGCCAGCTGATAGGAGGCTGAAAAATATCCTAAAAAGTATACACACACATGCTGGTGTTATACTGCGACCAGCGATCGCCTCAGCCTGGATGTGCAGAGCTGAGGTGGCTTGGTCGGATTCCCTGACTAAAAATATTGATACCTTTGACAGGGACAGTATTTTATTGACTATAGAGCATTTAAAGGATGCATTTCTATATATGCGAGATGCGCAGAGGGATATTTGCACTCTGGCATCAAGAGTAAATGCGATGTCCATATCTGCAAGAAGATGTTTATGGACACGACAGTGGTCAGGTGATGCAGATTCCAAACGGCACAAAGATGTATTGCCGTATAAAGGGGAGGAGTTATTTGGGGTCGGTCCATGGGACCTGGTGGCCAGGGCAACTGCTGGAAAATCCACCGTTTTTTACCCTAAGTCACATCTCTGCAGAAAAAGACACCGTCTTTTCAGCCTCAGTCCTTTCGTCCCTATAAGAGTCATATCTGCCCAGGGATAGAGGAAAGGGAAGAAGACTGCAGCAGGCAGCCCATTCCCAGGAACAGAAGCCCTCCACCGCTTCTACCAAGTTCTCAGCATGACGCTGGGACCGTACAGGACCCCTGGATCCTACAAGTAGTATCCAAGGGGTACAGATTGGAATGTCGAGAGGTTTCCCCCCTCGCAGGTTCCTGTAGTCTGCTGTACCAATGTCTCCCTCCGACAGGGAGGCAGTATTGAAAACAATTCACAAGCTGTATTCCCAGCAGGTGATAATAAAATTACCCCTCCGACAACAAGGAAAGGGGTATTGCTCCACACTATATGGTGGTACTGAAGGCTAGGTGAGACCTATTCTAAATCTGAAAAATTTGAACACTTACAAGGGTTCAAATCCAGATGGAGTCACTCAGAGCAGTGATAGCAAAGAACAAGGGGACTATATGGTGTCCCGGGACATCAGGAATGCTTACCTCCATGTCCCAAAATTTGCCTTTTCTCACCAAGGGTACCTCAGGTTCGTGGTACAGAACTGTCACTATCAGTTTCAAGACGATGCCGTTGGATTGTCCAAGGCAACCCGGGTCCTTACCAAGGTAATGACCGAAAGGAGGATTCGTCTTCAAAGAAAATGGACGACCTCCTGATAAGAACAAGGTCCAGAGAACAGTTGGAGGTCGGAGTAGCACTATCTCAAGTAGTTCTACGACAGCACGGGTGGATTCTAAATATTCCAAAACCGCAGTTGTTCCGACGACACGTCTGCTGGTCCTAGGGATGATTCTGGACACAGTCCAGGAAAAGGTGTTTCTCCCAGAGGAGAAAGCCAGGGAGTTATCCGAGCTAATCGGGATCCTCCTAAAACCAGGAAAAGTGTCAGTGCATCATTGCACAAGAGTCCTGGTAAAAATGGTGGCTTATTACGAAGCGCTTCCATTCGGCAGATTTCACGCAAGAACTCTTCAGTGGGATCTGCTGGACAAATGGTCCGGATCGCATCTTCAGATGCATCAGCGGATAACCCTATATCCAAGGACAAGGGTGTCTCTCCTGTGGTGATTACAGAGTGCTCATCTTCTAGAGGGCCGCAGATTCGGCATTCAGGATTGGATGCTCGTGACCACGGAGGCCAGCCTGAGAGGCTGGGGAGCAGTCACACAAGGAGTGTGATCAAGTCTGGAGAATTCTCTCCACATAAATATACTGGAGCTAAGAGCAAATTTATAATGCTCTAAGCTTAGCAAGACCTCTGCTTCAAGGTCAGCCGGTATTGATCCAGTGGGATAACATCACGGCAGTCGCCCACGTAAACAGAAAGGGCGGCACAAGAAGCAGGAGGGCAGTGGCAAAACTGCAAGGATTTTTCGCTAGGCGGAAAATCATGTGATAGCACTGTCAGCAGTGTTCATTCCGGGAGTGGACGACTGGGAAGCAGACTTCCGCAGCAGGCACGACCTCCACCCGGGAGAGTGGGAACTTCATCGGGAAGTTTTCCGCATGATTGTGAACCGTTGGGAAAGACCAAAGGTGGACATGATGGCGTCCCGCCCGAACAAAAAATGGGACAGGTATTGCGCCAGGTCACGAGACCTTCAGGCGATAGCTGTGGACGTCCTGGTAACACCGTGGGTGTAACAGTCGGTGTATGTGTTCCCTCCTCTGCTTCTCATAACCAAGGTATTGAGAATTATAAGACATAGAGGAGTAAGAACTATACTCGTGGCTCCGGATTGGCCAAGAGGGACTTGGTAACCGGAACTTCAAGAGATGCTCACAGAGGACTAATGGCCTCGGGAGCTAAGAAGGGATTTGCTTTCAGCAAGTACCATGTCTGTTCCAAGAGGAACCGTGGCATCGGCCTTTAAGAAAGGACCTGCTCCAGCAGGGACCTTGTCTGTTCCAAGACTTACCGCGACTGCGTTTGACGGCATGGCGGTTGAACGCCGGATCCTAAGGAAAAAGGCATTCCGGAAGAGGTCATACCTACCCTGGTCAAAGCCAGGAAGGAAGTGACCGCACAACGTTATCACCACATGTGGTAAAAATATGTTGCGTGGGTGAGGCCAGGAAGGCCCCACGAAAAAATTTCAACTAGGTCGATTTCTGCACTTCCTGCAAACAGGAGTGTCTAGGAGCCTCAAATTGGGGTCCATTAAGGTTCAAGTTTCGGCCCTATAGATTTTCTTCCAGAAAGAATTGGCTTCAGTTCCTGAAGTCCAGACGTTTGTCAAGGGAGTATTGCATATACAGCCCTTGTGTGCCTCCAGTGGCACCGTGGGATCTCAACGTAGTGTTGGGATTCTTCAAATCATATTGGTTTGAACCACTCAAATCTGTGGATTTGAAATATCTCACATGGAAAGTGACCATGCTGTTGGCCCTGGCCTCGGCCAGGCGATTGTCAAAATTGGCGGCTTTGTCTTACAAAAGCCCATATTTGATTTTCCATTCGGACAGGGCAGAACTGCGGACTCGTCCCCAGTTTCTTCCTAAGGTGGTGTCAGCGTTTCACCTGAAACAACCTATTGTGGTGCCTGCGGCTACTAGGGACTTGGAAGACCCCAAGTTGCTAGACGTTGTCAGGGCCCTGAAAATATATATATATATATATATATATATATATATATAATTCCAGGACGGCTGGAGTCAGAAAGTCTGACTTGCTGTTTATATTGTAGGCACCCAAAAAGCTGGGTGCTCCTGCTTCTAAGCAGACTATTGCTCGTTGGATTTGTAGTACAATTCAGCTTGCACATTCTGTGGCAGGCCTGCCACAGCCAAAATCTGTAAATGCCCATTCCACAAGGAAGGTGGGCTCATCTTGGGCGGCTGCCCGAGGGGTCTCGGCTTTACAACTTTGCCGAGCAGCTACTTGGTCAGGGGCAAACACGTTTGCTAAATTCTACAAATTTGATACCCTGGCTGAGGAGGACCTGGAGTTCTCTCATTCGGTGCTGCAGAGTCATCCGCACTCTCCCGCCCGTTTGGGAGCTTTGGTATAATCCCCATGGTCCTGACGGAGTCCCCAGCATCCACTAGGACGTTAGAGAAAATAAGATTTTACTTACCGATAAATCTATTTCTCATAGTCCGTAGTGGATGCTGGGCGCCCATCCCAAGTGCGGATTGTCTGCATTACTTGTACATAGTTATTGTTACAAAAAAATAAGAATTTACTTACCGATAATTCTATTTCTCGTAGTCCGTAGTGGATGCTGGGGACTCCGTCAGGACCATGGGGAATAGCGGGCTCCGCAGGAGACAGGGCACATCTAAAAAAGCTTTTAGGTCACATGGTGTGTACTGGCTCCTCCCCCTATGACCCTCCTCCAAGCCTCAGTTAGGTACTGTGCCCGGACGAGCGTACACAATAAGGAAGGATCTTGAATCCCGGGTAAGACTCATACCAGCCACACCAATCACACCGTACCACCTGTGATCTGAACCCAGTTAACAGTATGATAACAAAACGAAGTAGCCTCTGAAAAGATGGCTCACAACAAGAATAACCCGATTTTTGTAACAATAACTATGTACAAGCATTGCAGACAAACCGCACTTGGGATGGGCGCCCAGCATCCACTACGGACTACGAGAAATAGAATTATCGGTAAGTAAATTCTTATTTTCTCTAACGTCCTAGTGGATGCTGGGGACTCCGTCAGGACCATGGGGATTATACCAAAGCTCCCAAACGGGCGGGAGAGTGCGGATGACTCTGCAGCACCGAATGAGAGAACTCCAGGTCCTCCTTAGCCAGAGTATCAAATTTGTAAAATTTTACAAACGTGTTCTCCCCTGACCACGTAGCTGCTCGGCAAAGTTGTAATGCCGAGACCCCTTGGGCAGCCGCCCAAGATGCGCCCACTTTCCTAGTGGAGTGGGCCTTTACAGATTTAGGCTGTGGCACGCCTGCCACAGAATGTGCAAGTTGGATTGTGCTACAGATCCAACGTGCAATCGTCTGTTTAGACGCAGGAGCACCCATCTTGTTGGGTGCCATACAATATAAACAGCAAGTCAGACTTTCTGACTCCAGCCGTCCTAAACTATATATATATATATATATATTTTTAGGGTCCTGACAACGTCTAGTAACTTGGAGTCCTCCAAGTCCCTAGAAGCCGCAGGCACCATAATAGGTTGTTTCAGGTGAAAAACCTGACACCCCCTTAGGAAGAAAACTGGAGACGAGTCCCAGTTCTGCCCTGTCCGAATGGAAAATTAAATATGGGCTTTTGCAAGACAAAGCCGCCCATTCTGACAAACGCCTGGCCGAGGCCAGGACCAACAGCATGGTCACTGTCCATGTGAGATATTGGTCAACAGCATGTTCACTTTCCATGTGATATATTTCAAATCCACAGATTTGAGCGGTTCAAACCAATATGATTTTAAGGAATCCCAACACTATGTTGAGATCCCACGGTGCCACTAGAGGCACAAAAAGGGGTGTATATGCAATACTCCCTTGACAATCTGGACTTCAGGAACTGAAGTCAATTCTTTTCGGAAGAAATTCTACAGGGCCGAAACTTAAAACCTTAAAGAACCCCAATTTTAGGCTCAAAACACTCCTGTTTTCAGGAAGTGTAGAAATCGACCTAGTTGAATTTTCTTCGTGGGGCCTTCCTGGCCTCACCCACGCAACATATTTTCACCACATGTGGTGATGACATTGTGCGATCACCTCCTTCCTGGCTTTGACCAGGGTAGGTATGACCTCTTATGGAATGCCTTTTTCCTTCAGGATCCGGCATTCAACCGCCATGCCGCCAAACGCAGCCGCGGTAAGTCTTGGAATAGACATGGTACCTGCTGAAGCAAGTCCCTTCTTAGCTCCCCAGGCCCTTAGTCCTCTGTGAGCATCTCTTGAAGTTCCGGGTACCAAGTCCCTCTTGGCCAATCCGGAGTCACGAGTATAGTTCATACTCCTCTATGTCTTATAATTCTCAATACCTTGGTTATGAGAAGCAGAGGAGGGAACACATACACCGACTGTTACACCCACGGTGTTACCAGGACATCCACAGCTATCGCCTGAAGGTCTCCTGACCTGGCGCAATACCTGTCCCGTTTTTTGTTCGGGCGGGACGCCATCATTTCCACCTTTGGTCTTTGCCAATGGCTCACAATCATGCGGAAAAACTTCCCTATGAAGTTCCCACTCTCCCAGGTGGAGGTCATGCCTGCTGAGGAAGTCTGCTTCCCAGTCGTCCACTCCCGGAGAGAACACTGCTGACAGTGCTATCACATGATTTTCCGCCTAGCGAAAAATCCTTGCAGTGTTTTCACTGCCCTCCAGCTTCTTGTGTCGCCCTTTCTGTTTACGTGGGCGACTGCCGTGATGTTATCCCACTGGATCAATACCGGCTGACCTTGAAGCAGAGGTCTTGCTAAGTTTAGAGCCTTATAATTTCGCTCTTAGCTCCATCTATGTGGAGAGAATTCTCCAGACTTGATCACACTTTCCTGGAAATTTTTTCCCTGTGTGACTGCTCCCCAGCCTCTCAGGCTGGCCTCCGTGGTTACCAGCATCCAATCCTAAATGCTGAATCTGTGGCCCTCTAGAAGATGAGCACTCTGTAATCACCACAGGAGAGACACCCTTGTCCTTGGATAGAGGGTTATCCGCTGATGCATCTGAAGATGCGATCCGGACCATTTGTCCAGCAGATCCCACTGAAGAGTTCTTGCGTGAAATCTGCCGAATGGAATTGCTTCGTAATAAGCCACCATTTTTACCAGGACTCTTGTGCAATGATGCACTGACACTTTTCCTGGTTTTAGGAGGATCCCGATTAGCTCGGATAACTCCCTGGCTTTCTCCTCTGGGAGAAACACCTTTTTCTGGACTGTGTCCAGAATCATCCCTAGGAACAGTAGACGTGTCCTCGGAAAAGCTACGATTTTGGAATATTTAGAATCCACTCGTGCTGTCGTAGAACTATTAAAGATAGTGCTACTCCGACCTCCAACTGTTCTCTGGACCTTGCCCTTATCAGGAAAGCGTCCAAGTTTCTTTTAAGAAGAATCATCATTTCGGCCATTACCTTGGTAAAGACCCGGGGCGCCGTGGACAATCCAAACGGCAGCGTCTGAACTGATAGTGACAGTTCTGTACCACGAACCTGAAGTACCCTTGGTGAGAAGGGCAAATTTGGACATGTAGGTAAATGTCCCTGATATCCAGTGACACCATCTCGTCCCCTTCTTCCTGGTTCGCTATCACTGCTCTGAGTGACTCCATCTTGATTTGAACGCTTGTATGTAAGTGTTCAAATATTCCAGATCTCACCGAGCCGTTTGGCTTCAGTACCACAATATAGTGTGGAATAATACCCCCTCCCTTGTTGTAGGAGGGGTACTTTGATTATCACCTGCTGGGAATACAGCCTGTGAATTGTTTCCAATACTGCCTCCCTGTCGGAGGTAGACGTTGGTAAAACAGACTTCCGGAACTTGTGAGGAGGAGACGTCTCGAATTTCCAATGTACACCTGGGATACTACATGTAGGATCCAGGAGTCCCCTTGCGAGTGAGCCCACTGCGTGCTGAAACTCTTGAGATGACCCCCTACCGCACCTGAGTCCACTTGTACTGTCCCAGCGTCATGCTGCGGACTTGGCAGAAGCTGTGAAGGGCTTCTGTTCCTGGGAATGGGCTGCTTGCTGCAGTCTTCTTCCCTTTCCTCTACCCCTGGGCAGATATGACTGGCCTTTGCCCGCCTGCCCGTATGGGGACGAAAGGACTGAGACTGAAAAGACTGTGTCCTTTTCTGCTGAGATGTGACTCGGGGAACAAAAGGTGGATTTTTCAGCTGTCGCCATGGCCACCAGGTCCGATGGACCGCCCCTTTATACGGCAATACTTCCATGTGCCGTCTGGAATCTGCCTCACCTGACCACTGTCGTGTCTTCGTCTGGCAGATATGGACATCACATTTACTCTTGATGCCAGAATGCAAATATCCCTCTGCGCATCACGCATATATAGAAATGCATCCTTAAAATGCTCTATAGACAATAAAATCTTGTCCCTGTCAAGGGTATCAAAATTTTCAGTCAGGAAATCCGACCAAGCCCCCTCAGCGCTGCACATCCAGTCTGAGGCGATTGCTGGTCGTAGTATAACACCAGTATGTGTGTATATACTTCTTAGGCTATTTTTCAGCTTCCTATCAGCTGGCTCCTTGAGGGCGGCCGTATCTGGAGACGGTAACGCCACTTGTTTTTATAAGCGTGTGAGCGCCTTATCCACCCTAAGGTGTGTTTCCCAACTCGCCCTTACTTCTGGCGGGAAAGGGTATACCGCCCATAACTTTCTATCGGAGGAACCCCACGTATCATCACACACTTCATTTAATTTATCTGATTCAGGCAAAACTACAAGTAGTTTATTCCCACCCTACAAAATACCCTTATTTGTGGTACTTGTAGTATCAGAAATATGTAACACCTCCTTCATGCCCTTAACATGTAACGTGTGGCCCTAAAGGAAAATACGTTTGTTTCTTCACCGTCGACACTGGAGTCAGTGTCCCTGAGGTAAATGGGCGTTTTTACAAGCCCCTGGCGGTGTCTGAGACGCCTGGACAGGTACTAATTTGTTTGCCGGTCGTCTCATGTCGTCAACCGGCTCGCAGCGTGTTGACATGATCACGTACTTCCACAAGTAAGCCATCCATTCCGGTGTCGACTCCCTAGAGAGTGACATCACCATTACAGGCAATTTGCTCCGCCTCCTCACCAACATTTTCCTCATACATGTCGACACACACGTACCGACATACAGCACACACACAGGGAATGCTCTGATAGAGGACAGGACCCACTAGCCCTTTGGGGAGACAGAGGGAGAGTTTGCCAGCACACACCAAAATGCTATAATTATACAGGGACAACCTTTATAAAAGTGTTCCTCCCTTATAGCATTTAATATATATTTATATCGCCAAATCAGTGCCCCCCCTCTCTGTTTTAACCCTGTTTCTGTAGTGCAGTGCAGGGGAGAGCATGGGAGCCTTCCCCTCAGCCTTTCTGTGAGGGAAAATGGCGCTGTGTGCTGAGGAGAATAAGCTCCGCCCCTTTTTCGGCGGGTTTTTTCTCCCGGTTTTTAAGAACTGGCCTGGGTTAAAATACACACATATAGCCTTAATGGCTATATGTGATGTATTTATTTTGCCAATAAGGTACTTATATTGCTGCCCAGGGCGCCCCCAGCAGCGCCCTGCACCCTCCGTGACTAGGTCAGTGAGCCGTGTGACAACAATGGCGCACAGCTGCAGTGCTGTGCGCTACCTTCATGAAGACTGTGAAGTCTTCTGCCGCCTGTTTCCGGACCTCCGTTCTGCCGTCTTCTTCAGCGTCTGTAAGGGGGATCGGCGGCGCGGCTCCGGGACGAACCCCAGGCTGACCTGTGTTCCGACTCCCTCTGGAGCTCAGTGTCCAGTAGCCTAAGATCCCAATCCATCCTGCACGCAGGTGAGTTGGAGATCTCTCCCCTAAGTCCCTCGTTGCAGTGATCCTGTTGCCAGCAGGAATCACTGAATGAAACCTAAAAAAAAACTTTTCTAAACAGCTCTTTAAGAGAGCCACCTAGATTGCACCCTTCTCGGACGGGCACAAAAACCTAACTGAGGCTTGGAGGAGGGTCATAGGGGGAGGAGCCAGTACACACCATGTGACCTAAAAGCTTTTTTAGATGTGCCCTGTCTCCTGCGGAGCCCGCTATTCCCCATGGTCCTGACGGAGTCCCCAGCATCCACTAGGACGTTAGAGAAAATCGGGTTATTATTGTTGTGAGCCATCTTTTTTAGAGGCTACTTCATTGTTATCATACTGTTAACTTGGTTCAAATCACAAGTTGTACGGTGTGATTGGTGTGGCTGGTATGAGTCTTACCCGGGATTCAAGATCCTTCCTTATTGTGTACGCTCGTCCGGGCACAGTACCTAACTGAGGCTTGGAGGAGGGTCATAGGGGGAGGAGCCAGTACACACCATGTGATCCTAAAAGCTTGCTTTTGTGCCCTGTCTCCTGCGGAGCCGCTATTCCCCATGGTCCTGACGGAGTCCCCAGCATCCACTACGGACTATGAGAAATAGATTTATCGGTAAGTAAAATCTTATTATTACACAGCCCCCCATATTACACTTCCTCCTCCATATTACACTAAATAGCATATTACACAGCCCCCCATATTACACTGTCTCCTCCATATGACACCAAATAGCATATTACACAGCCCCCCATATTACACTGTCTCCTCCATATGACACCAAATAGCATATTACACAGCCCCCCATATTACACTTCTTCCTCCATATTACACTAAATAGCATATTACACAGCCCCCCATATTACACTTCCTCCTCCATATTACACCAAATAGCATATTACACAGCCCCCCATATTACACTGCCTCCTCCATATTACACCAAATAGCATATTACACAGCCCCCCATATTACACCCAGTGCACATTACACTGCATATTACACCCAGTAGCACACTACATATTACACCTCCCCTTCCCCCATATAACCCCCCCAGTATATACAGCACCCACCTGGTTTGTTGCTCACTCCTGTAAAGAGCAGGGAGCCAGCCTCGGGACAGTATACAGCCCAGGGAAGACACTTCCAGGACCAGCAGGAGCAGGAAGGCCGGGCTGATACACACAGCCCCCTGTGAGTGTGGTGGGCGGGGCCAGCCAGAGTGAAGAAGCAGAGCCCTGGCTGCCGGGTTATTGGCTTCACTGTTCGGGTGGCTGCTCTGCACATTATTCCCACGCTGCTGCTGCGCAGACACCTCCCGGGTCTCAGAAAGTCTGACGCCACCGCTACTCTCAACCCAGCTGTGGCCGACCGCAAGGACAAGCGACTGTTCCAGTGTAAGTCCCGCCCCCCGCATTTCTGGACCCGCGCATGTGCAGTCGGGATTTGCAAGGAGGAACTGTTAAAAACCGGGAGGGCTGACATTGTTTGCGGGGTAGCGGGAGGGTCAGTTAAAAATCGGGAGCCTCCTGCTAAATGCGGGAGGGTAGGCATGCCTGGATCAACTTGGAATTACCCCCTATAATAGAGAACCGTACAGGAACAGAGTCTATACGGCAGGTGGCTGTGAGGTTGATAGTGCTTATGTGTGCACTTAGAAGTCCTTAAGTAGGGCTGGCTGTGCTCTGAGTGGATACTGAAGTTACCAGGGTAGATTCTGTGCTCTAACTGGCTGGAAGCAGAGTCCAACCATTTTCTTACTGTGTAAGCTGCAGAACTAGGTGTCCTGTTAGTTGCTTTTCATTTTACCTTTGTATACATTACTGCCATGTTTTGCTTATCACACAGTGTAACCTATGTAGTGCGCCCAACATGGCTGCCTCGCCTGGTACTCTCAAGGCTCCAGAATTCAGGCTTGGATTCTATTAACAACAGATGCAAGCCTCCGCGGATGGGGTGCTGTAACCCAGGAGACTCAGTTTCAAGGAAGGTGGTTGCCTCAGGAGGTCTCTCTTCCAATAAACATTCTGGAACTCAGGGTGATTTACAATGCCCTTCTACAAGCCTCTTCTCTTCTCCATCATCAGGCCATACAGGTCCAGTCGGACAACGCCATGGCAGTGGTGTACATAAACAAACAGGGAGTGGACAACTGGGAACCAGACGCGATCTGCACCCGAGGGAGTGGGGCCTTCACCCACAGGTATTTCAACTGTTGGTTCAACGGTGGGGCTGCACACTGTCAAAGTCAGAAAAATGTCTCAATGCACGTTGCCATATTTGTACCGCACACTGGTCCGCGCTGCGCGTGCGTACGCTCTCCCGTGGAGGCGCATACCCGCAATAGCGTGCACTCGCAGGCGCGGTATGCGTATTTACGGTAGAGTTTATGTGGTCGTAGCGTGCGACTCATTCGTTACATATTTTCACAATTAATGTAGTTTATAGATCATGGTCCCTTTGATAGATTCTGAAAGTTTGGTTAAAATACAATGTCCCAGAGCTGAGGAGTCCCTCTTTATATCGTACGAAGGGTCTAACAGGAATCATACAGCAGTGTTTGGTACCCATCGGAAGAGTATTTAATTAGCAATATTCCGGTGTTGGTTTGGAGCGTATTAATCGCTCGTGCGAATAGTTATGGACATAAGAAGTTTATGTCCATTTCTATTATTTACTCATACTCAGGTATGCGGCGGGAAACCCAGTTTCCCACCCACCTGAGCTGTTGGAAATCGTCACAGCCCACCTGTATGAATCACCCTATGACTTTTTGTTATGATGCAGGGCCGAATTCCTTCGGCCAATGGACAATGGGATTGTAGGACCATGAGATTGCATTGTGTGTGGGGCATAAATAGGCAGGCCGACCACATCCAGCTCTCACTCTCTCATCAACGGTTATCTGCTGATAGCCGGGAGCTGGATATCGAGGCGCAGGCGATCATACCCTTTGTGCGTAAGTTTCTCTCCGTAATCATTGTCTTTCTGTGAGCCAATTTCTCTCTCTCTCTCTGTTCTGTTCTGTTCTCTCATATCTCCCCTAGACTAGGCTAGTATTGTATTGTATTAGATAGTATTGTATTGTATTGCATTTAGGTCAGTGTAGTATTGTCTTTTTGTATTTATTGTTTAGTTCTGTGGTTAGGAAGTCTCTGTTATATTGTAGTGTATCATTTGTACTGCTATCCCCTTTTTCAAGTATATTAGATATAATACAGTTAATAGGCTTTGGAACCTAAACCAGTATCTGTGTATTTCCTATAGTGTTAAGTGTTCACTTGAGCGTCGGTGACGCTCAAGCAGCTTTGTAGTTAGTCAGGTTACACAAGGTTGCATTTACACCCTGTACTCACATTAAGGTATTCAGTGTATTTCATTGGTATAAGGTTTTAACATAAAGGTATAGTGTTGTGAGCGTCTGCATCACTGGTGACCTCCTCGTGGTCTCGAGCGTACGCTACGCTACAGCGAATCATTCCCCTAGACATAACCAATAACGTGTCCTGTGATCACTGGGCCGTGAGCGAACGTGACGCTTGAGCGTCTCGCCTACGGCTGAGCGATCGCTACGCCAATAGCGTACCATTACGGTACTTCTTAAGTAAACAGCGTACAGTGTTCTTAGCTTCATAAAGGGTTGTTTATACGACAAGGAATTTAGCATTGTCAATTGGGGACTCGTCCTATACTTCTCACATCTGCACTAGGTAGATCAGCAGACATTATCCCCCAGCAAAGGGTGGGAGATTGTCTCATAGTGCTGGCGGGATAAGCGTCTGCGTCGCTTAGATAAAGAGTGCTGAAGGAATCCGGGAACCGGAAGTAAGAACAAAACGCTTGTGTCTTTTAAAACTGTTTTATTTCTCTTCTGTCTTGCGTATACACGCACGCATACATTTATCTGCATTTCTTTTTCAATTTCGTATATCACTATTCCTGTTTGCCAATTTTTATAGTTGATAGAAAGTGCTAAAAAGAGATTTGCTGTTATTTCATAGTAAAGGTAATAGTTAAAGTATAGAACAACACACGATCTGCCTGGGAGATAAGGCAGTCAGTGTGGATTGCGGTAGATGATCAGGGATCATTTACATTGATAAAAGTATATATTGTGTTACGGTGGATCTTTGCATTGCGTACACGTGTCGCTAACAAAGACTAGCGTACGCAATCCAAAGGCAGACGCAACGTAGCGTCCGGTTACGCCCACGTAGCTCAAGCTGTGATAAAGTGAAGTAACGCAAAGGCGATAATTAACGCACAGCGGTAGATAACGCACAGCGGTAGATAACGCGACGCGGTAAATAACGCAAATCTATTTTTGGAAAAATCTGAAATTTAGTTTAACAGATCCTGCTCCTAATTGGTAACACTTTTGGCCTAAAGACAATTTCTGCGCAGAAATAGATATAGAAACAAAGTGTACATGTGTTGAGTGAGTGTGTTTTGTATACAAAAGTTTATACAACTTTAAGGTGGAACCAAAAGGAAAGCCGGGTACTCGTCAAGGGACATACGTGTAAGTGACATATACGGTGGCTAGGGAGGCATCCCTGGTTAAATAATATTTGAGCATTAGAGTATAGCGGACCATAAGGTAACAAGACCAGGAGGTCATAAGGTAACAAGACCAGGAGGTCATAAGGTAACAAGACCAGGAGGTCATAAGGTAACAAGACCAGGAGGTCGTAAGGTAAAAGGTCCGCTATAAAAGTCCAGTGGCACAACGCCTGGGGTGTTGGTGCAGAACCCATATAGGCCACAAGCTCTTGCTGAAGGAATCGCGGCCGGAAACATCGATTCCATTGATCTTTCAGTACATGACAAGTAGTGCTCGTGTACTGAACGATTGGACCGCACGTAATTGTGTGCAGTAGTTAGTAATCTGACCTAATACCATTAGAGTAAAGTGGTCACAAACGCTATTTGTACATTCTGACGTGATTTGTGTAATTTTTTATTTTTGGAAGGGAAGTTCGCTGGTCACTCAGGAACTATCCAACAACCGATACTTGCTGGGGAACGCGCCCCAGTAAATAAAGGTTCACAGGGGCCCTGGGTTGGGTACCGCAGCTCTGGTTACAGTGATTGCAGCACAGGCCAACGTGGGCGAGAAGTAAGTGGGGTACTTGATAAACCACCACCGCCGGCCTGCCCAAGGACATCTTGGTTTGTTTGTAAGGGTTCGCTGAAAACCTTGAGATAAAGATCCAAGGAGGAATAAGCAACGCCTGCAGATTATGGGGGCCATTTGTTCAGGTAGGGGGCGATCAACCTCGGTTCGGGTTGATTCAGAGAACCGACCAGTTGGGTCGGCACGATATGTAATGTGTGAAAAATACGGTAGTCACACAGAGGTTTTATGTGATGAATGGGAGAGAATGACTGTACAAGACAGGGACAAATTCCCAAGAATAGGTAGCTTCAGTCCAGAAGTGTTACAAAATTTAAGGAGGAGGATATGTCTCGTAAAATCAACAAAGAGACGAATTCAGCATCATGATTGTTTACAGTTATGGCACCAGGAAGGTGAGATACAGAGAGGTTTGGCTCTGGCGGCAGGATCTGGGGCAGTCAGGAAGTTGATTGCCACAGCTCCTCCTCCACCATACATTGCAGGAGAGAAGTTGATTGCGGAGAGAAACGCACTGGGTTGTAAAACACAAACTCTTAGTAACACTGTAAATGTTAATGATGTTAACCAAATAACTCATGCAAGTATTAACCCGTGCAAGTTGTACCCTGTTTTGAACCTTCCTCAGGAGTGTGATCAAGAAGAAGATTCGGCAACAATTTCAGCTCTCTCTCTTGCGGCCACCATAGCAGAGACCACAGTAGGCACAGCGACACCCACGAGATTAGTGAAAGCCCCTAGCGGAGGGATAGGTGAGGTCGTGTCAACGGGTAAGTACGGCACCATGCACTACACTGAAACAATTGTACCACAACAAGCAGTAGAATCTACACAGGAAGAGGCTGTTAGAATTGCTCCTGTAAGGGTAATAGCAGTTCCCAATGGAAAAACAGATGTGTCTGGAGCCACTCCCATAAGGAACATTGCCATGTACACTCCATTTTCCCGAATGGAATTAAGAACAATAGTGTCCGAATTTCCTGACCCCAGGAAGGATTTAGTTGCTAGCCAAAAATACATCAGGGATTTAGGTAACACTGTAGAACCCAACAACAAGGATTGGCAGATACTGCTAAGAGCTTGTTTACCTTCCAATGTTGATGCAACTCAGTTTTTAGCTGATTGTGCATTGGATAAAGATGTACCGCTTACAGACGTGTACAACAAGGATAATGTAAAAAGGATAAATTTACAGCTAAAAGAGTATTTCCCAGCCGTTGTTAAATGGAATAAAATATTTTCCATTAAGCAAAAGGAGTCCGAAACGGCAACAGAATATTTTCACCGGGCACTATTAGAAATGGCAAAGTACACTGGTATAGAAGACATTAAGACCAACCCAAACCATCGAGAAGTAGCAGTATCTGTACTGATGGATGGTTTGAAAGAAACATTAAAAGCTAGGGTACAGACCACGCAACCATGCTGGCGAGGTCTGTCAGTGTCCGGCTTGAGAGAGGCTGCTATTGATCACGACAGAAATATCACTAGGCACAGGGAGTCGCAAAGTGATAAGTTGATGTCCGTAAGTATACAGGCGCTGACCACAAGGCAGCCTGCGTATGTACCACCGAATCCTGAGGGTAAGGCAAGTGTAATAACATGTTTTTCTTGTAACAGACCGGGACACTATGCACGAGAATGTAGAACAAAGAATGTACAAAGATCTTTTCAACCCCCTAGACAACAACACAACACACGACATTGGGAGCAGGGTCCACAGAGGCGGAGTTTTGAGCCACATACAGGGGAAACAAAAAGATATCCCCCGAACAGAGATTGGCATGCCTCTGGTAGTTCCCAGCTAACTCCCCCACAAGTAGTTGCTGCCAATGGGATTCAGGGAGGTCAGCATACCCAATAGGGGTGTGGCCATACCTGTAATCTGCAGCCAGTTAAGTTGATTGCCAGTCTTGGAAGCGAACCAGAGATTGCAATCAATGTGGCTGGTAAAACTTTAAACTTTCTTGTAGACACAGGGGCGGCCAAGTCAGTGATAAATTCGACAGTGGGCATTAGAACCACTGGTAGGACAATTCCAGCCATGGGAGTAACAGGAGTAGTCCAGCACTACCCTGTTAGCAAACCAGCCGAGATTACAATAGGGCCTTTGCATACCAAGCATTCCTTTTTGCTGGCTGCATCGGCACCAACTAATCTCCTGGGAAGAGACTTACTATGTAAAATGGGTTGCGTCATTTATTGTACTCCTGAAGGTGTATTCTTGGACATTCCTGAGAATCACGCTCAGGAAGTACGAGACATGTTAGACTCCCCATCAAAATTAATGTCACATTCCATTATGACAAATAGGAATCCATCCCAAGTAGAAGAGATGACATCTCAGGTACCAGAGTCACTTTGGACAAAAGATGGACAGGACACTGGATTAATGGCAAACGTAGCTCCAGTAGTTGTACAAGTAAAAGATGGTAGGATAGCTCCAAAAATCCCACAGTATCCTCTGAAGCCAGAGGTGGAGTTAGGAGTTTTCCCAGTAATAGAGCGCTTGCTACAACAGGGCATTCTAGTAAGAACGTCCAGCACAGCAAATAGTCCCATCTTCCCTGTTAAAAAGAGTGGGGGGAGGGGTTACAGGCTAGTGCAGGATCTAAGGGGGATTAACAAAATAGTTGAGAGTCAGTTCCCCGTAGTGCCTAATCCAGCTGTCATCCTAATGCAAATTCCTCCCACTGCCAAATTTTTCACTGTTATTGACCTCTGCTCCGCTTTCTTTTCGGTACCTCTGCACCCTGACAGCCAATATTTGTTTGCATTCACATACAGAGGAGTCCAATACACGTGGACTCGGTTACCCCAAGGTTTCATAGATAGTCCAAGTATATTTTCTCAGGCTTTGCATGATTGTTTACAGTCTTTCCAACCGGAGAGTGGATCAGTGTTGATACAGTACGTGGATGATCTACTACTGTGTTCTGATTCATTGGAGGCATCCCTGAAGGATACGAAACAGCTCCTGTTTCATCTTTCAGACACAGGTCACAAGGTTTCCAAAAACAAGTTGCAATTATGCCAAGCTAAGGTAAAATATTTGGGACACTGTCTAACACAAGGACTGAGACACCTGACCGCTGATAGAATCCAAGCCATTAGAGACATGACACTGCCACAAACCCAGCAACAGATCAGGACGTTTTTAGGAATGTGTGGGTATTGCCGTAATTGGATCCCAGGGTTTTCCATATTGGCGCTACCTTTGCAGGAAATGGTCTCCTCAAACAAACCTGATCGGATTTCGCATACAGACGAATCCGAAACAGCATTTGAGAGACTCAAACAGTGTCTAACGCAGGCACCAGCACTAGGTATGCCAGACTATGGGAAACCCTTTGAACTATACGGAACAGAAAGTGCTGGGTGCGCAGCAGGTGTACTAACACAAAAACACGGTGATGCCAGCAGGCCAATTGCATACTACAGCGCTCAGCTAGACACGGTAGCGCGATCCCTCCCCACATGCTTGCGTAGCGTTGCGGCGATAGCATTGCTAGTGACGAAAAGCGAAGATGTCGTGCTAGGCCACAACCTCACAATCCATACACCGCATGCGGTATCTGCCTTATTGAATTCTGCCCAAACCAGACACGTCTCATCAGCAAGGTTTACAAGATGGGAATTGGCATTAATGGCCCCCGTAAACATCACCATAAGGAGATGCAGTGCATTAAACCCTGCAACATTTCTCCCAGGTGTGCCTGGTCAGGCACAAAGGGTGGAAGGTGAGAGTGATGGGGAAGGAGGATTTAATGCAAAGGAAGATACACATGATTGTATGGAATATTTGACCCAAAATTTTACCGCAAGGCCTGACATCAGTGACAATCCACTAGAAGATGCAGAACTCACGTTCTACACGGACGGTAGTTGTCACAGACAGTCAGACTCGGGAGACTTGTGTACTGGATACGCAGTCGTAGATGACCAAGACACCATAGAAGCGGAACCGCTAGGCCCACCTCACTCAGCCCAGGTTGCTGAACTGGTCGCCCTAACCAGAGCATGTGAATTGGCTAAGGGTAAGTCTGCCAATATCTACACCGATTCTAGATACGCCTTCGGGGTAGTCCATGATTTCGGAGCGCTATGGCGGCTCAGAAATTTCATGACGGCGGCTGGTACACCGATAGCGCATGCAGCTCACATAAAAAGGCTTCTAACAGCGATACAGGAACCCGACAGAGTGGCTGTTATCAAATGTAAAGCACATACATATAGCCAAGACCCAGTATCCCTTGGTAACAGCCGAGCAGACGAAGCCGCAAAGCTTGCAGCTGCTACCCCCACACGGACAGACACCACACAGTTGATGGTATTTAATACCATCAACACACAGAAGTTGTGTGAGATGCAGAATTTGTGTTCCACACAGGAAAGAGCAGTCTGGAAGGCAAAGGGATATGGCCAGGAGTCCTCAGGGCTCTGGACGGATGGACATGGTAAACCAGTGGCCCCCAGGGCATACCTTCCATGTCTGGCTGAAGCAGCTCACGGGCTGACTCATCTAGGCAAGGAGGGGATGTGCAAATTGGTAAGAGCATACTGGTGCGCCCCAGGATTCTCCTCTCATGCGAGTAAGAGAGCAATGTCATGCCTTACCTGTCTGAGAAAGAATATTGGAAAAGCAATACCTACAGAACCATCCCATATCCCACCTGCCGGCGGCCCTTTCCAGGTAATACAAATTGACTTCATTCAATTACCCCCATGTAGAAATTTGAAATATGTACTTGTCTGTATAGATGTTTTCTCGAATTGGGTCGAAGCTTTTCCAGCAGCTACAAATACCGCTATGTTTACAGCTAAGAAAATTGTGCAGGAATTTGTATGTAGATATGGTATCCCTAGAATCATTGAAAGTGATAGGGGTACCCATTTTACAGGTGATGTCTTTCAAGGAATGTGTAAGTTGATGGGAATTGATAGCAAGCTGCACACTCCGTACCGTCCACAGGCGAGTGCGAAGGTCGAAAGAGTGAACAGCACTATTAAAAATAAATTGAGTAAAGTAATGGCAGAGACAGGATTGACGTGGCCAGAAGCTTTACCCATTGTTTTGTATAGCATCAGAACCACTCCCAGGTCCCCTCTTAATCTGTCTCCTTTTGAAATCTTGTTTGGTCGACAACCGCATGTCATGATTAACCCTCAGGATGATTTGAAATGTAACAATGAAGTAACTGTAAAATACTTGATTAACATGAGTAAGCAGTTGAGGAATCAAAATGATAATCTGAAGTTGGTGATTCCTGATTTACCAGATAGTAATTGTCATGACATTGAACCTGGGGATTATGTAATGATACGAAATTTTCTACGCTCAGGTTGTCTTATTGATAGATGGGAAGGACCATACCAGGTCTTATTGACTAGCACCACAGCATTGAAGGTTGCTGAGAGAGAGACTTGGGTCCATTCATCCCACTGCAAGAAGGTTGCTGATCCCGAGAAGTCCCGTGATAAGGAACAGACGGTAGAGGTTGTATCACTGGAGTGTCTGTTCCAGGAGGACTGAGGCGGCACCTGAGCCTTGAAGATCGAAAGCAGCTGTCGACTCCCCTCTCCCTTTTATTGTTTTCTCCACTTCCCATCCCCTCTCCCTTAAAATTTCTTTTTCCCCCTTCTCATTCTTCTCTATTTTCTCCTCAAAGATGGACTTGCCCCAAGAGACTGTGATCCGGATTTTGATGTTAACCATGATGTTGACCAGAGCAGTCTGTTCCGGCGAGAGTACCATAGAGGTCGAGAGAGGTTCTGGAATGGGTTCCGATTATGATGATGGAGGCGTAGTTTTCCAAGATCAACCAAACCAACAAGCAAAGGCGAGTATCAGAAAACGATCCGATAGAAGAAATTGTGATGGATTGTTAGCTGAAGAAAATTGTATCTGTAGGCTCTGTGATAATCTGGTTGAAGATGGATGCATAAAGAAATGCCAATCTAGTTTTAATATCCATATGGACCGGCATCCATTGAGTGACTATCACTCCTTAGTGGGTAACGTGTTAAACCAAACAGATTGTTGGGTATGCTCTCAAGTACCTCAGGGTCACAGTAAATCAGGGCTAGTACCATTTCCTTTAACGTTAGGGGAGGTACTTGAGCTAAGTGGTGGGAGACCGGTGGACCGGAGGTTTAACATCTCCAGCCCTCCTAGTTTGAAGCTCCACCAATACCATGTGGATAGGTCCCTCTTATGTTTTAACATCTCCAATCCCAGAAAACCGGGAAATTGGGAAGTGTCATGGAGCAACCTTACCATGACCTTTTCACACAGAGCAGATAGAATGCCTACAGATACAGAGCTCGTACGCCACATAGCCAGTAGAGGAAAATCTTTCCGGTATCGATATACTTTAGGAAATAGGATTACTAGAGTTGGAGAGGTATCACCAGGATACTGTGCACATATCGTACAAACCGATACGTGCATTAGGCAGATGGAAGAATTAGGGTCAGGAGATTTCACCTGGAAGGTTTGTAACATGGTCATGTCCTTCTCCGTCCCATATGTTCTCCCCGATGATGCATATTTCATATGCGGGAGAAAGGCGTACAAGTGGCTTGCCCCAAACTCTGAAGGATTGTGTTATATTGGAAAAGTATTGCCTGAAGTGATGACTGTTACACATGACAAAATGAAGGACATACACCGTGGTGCCCAAGCTCCTTATACTCACACTCATTACGAGCACCGAGTTAAAAGACAACTGTCAGAAAGGTTAGAGCATCCGGCCTCTGATCTTATCCATGAATCCACCGGGATTCAGGTTCTGGTAGCGTTAGATTTCACTCGCACCGCTCGAGGAGTGATGAATTATAAATACATTTCCGCACTCGCCAATTTGTTAGATAATATCACTGAAATGTATGATGACACGTTTAGATACACTGGAAGAGAACTTCAAGCTTACAAAACAGAACTAGTTCAGCATAGGATGGTTCTTTTTTATCTTACAGCAGTAACAGGCGGATATTGTGTTACATTGGCAACACAGTACGGCATAAAGTGTTGCACGTATATCACAAATAGCACCGAGGATCCGGTAGAGGTCATAGACCAAAAGATGGATGATATTCTCCAATTGAAGTGGGAATTTCGTCGAAAACACAATCTCACCCTTGCTGCTGTAGGTAATGAGCTGACTAGTTGGGTGTCATGGTTGAACCCGCGAAATTGGTTCTCCGGTTTAGGAGACTGGGCTCAAGGAGTCATAATGGATGTTGGAAAGTTTCTACTATGTATCTTGGGTGTCGTTATATCGATTGGATTGATATTTAGATGCGGGCAGGCTTTAATGAGGTGCAAACAAAGTACAAAAGTGATGAGCTTGAGGAGCGAGGAAACTGTAATTAACCTGGATTTGATTTATGACCCAATGATAGAAACCAGAATGTGATGAAAATGCGATTATACGGCCCGTTTCTTTCACCTGTTTTTCTGCTTTTCTCCAAGATACAAAGACCCCCTTGGACGAGGAAGCTGACGAGACGAGATGTATACAGACAACAGACAAGCACCAAAGAAGAAGATTTGACAACTTTAAATATGGACACTTGATGAACTTTGCCATGGATCCCCAGTTTCCCTAGTATCTTTAAACTCACGCTAGCCCAACATTTTTGTAAATCTGATGGCTCAGACAAAGCTATTTGCTCATGCCCAAGGAGCAATACAGCGCAAAGAAGACGACTCTCAACAGATACCGAACACAACTTCAACAACAGATGTACATTTCCCTGACATAGAATATCATTGCATTTTTCGTAAGTGTTCTTTATCTTCATCTCTACAACCCCCAGGTAACGACACACATAGACGATAGGGAATACAGGCACAGATAGCAGCAACCACATACCTCCCCCATTCATGTATCATCAACTAAAATGTGCATCCCCATTTTGTTACAACCACAGCCGAAATGAGCTCGGTAGAGTTTGACAGCCCATCCACAGACCTGTACCACAGGATAAGAAGGAATTCAAATGTATACTTCGCAATACCTCGAAGCTTGATTTACCACACGTACGGCACGATGATACATGACCCTCCAAACATGGACTCATACACACATGCTTCTACTTTCTCACTAGGTCATACCCTCTTCACACCTACTCCACTCTTCTCCCCTACCCAACCATGGAAATCAATTAACCCCTGACTTACATTTTTCTCCTTAAATGTTTTGTGGCAGTTATTATTGACTGCCAAAGGGTGGACTGTCAAAGTCAGAAAAATGTCTCAATGCACGTTGCCATATTTGCACCGCACACTGGTCCGCGCTGCGCGTGCGTACGCTCTCCCGTGGAGGCGCATACCCGCAATAGCGTGCACTCGCAGGCGCGGTATGCGTATTTACGGTAGAGTTTATGTGGTCGTAGCGTGCGACTCATTCGTTACATATTTTCACAATTAATGTAGTTTATAGATCATGGTCCCTTTGATAGATTCTGAAAGTTTGGTTAAAATACAATGTCCCAGAGCTGAGGAGTCCCTCTTTATATCGTACGAAGGGTCTAACAGGAATCATACAGCAGTGTTTGGTACCCATCGGAAGAGTATTTAATTAGCAATATTCCGGTGTTGGTTTGGAGCGTATTAATCGCTCGTGCGAATAGTTATGGACATAAGAAGTTTATGTCCATTTCTATTATTTACTCATACTCAGGTATGCGGCGGGAAACCCAGTTTCCCACCCACCTGAGCTGTTGGAAATCGTCACAGCCCACCTGTATGAATCACCCTATGACTTTTTGTTATGATGCAGGGCCGAATTCCTTCGGCCAATGGACAATGGGATTGTAGGACCATGAGATTGCATTGTGTGTGGGGCATAAATAGGCAGGCCGACCACATCCAGCTCTCACTCTCTCATCAACGGTTATCTGCTGATAGCCGGGAGCTGGATATCGAGGCGCAGGCGATCATACCCTTTGTGCGTAAGTTTCTCTCCGTAATCATTGTCTTTCTGTGAGCCAATTTCTCTCTCTCTCTCTGTTCTGTTCTGTTCTCTCATATCTCCCCTAGACTAGGCTAGTATTGTATTGTATTAGATAGTATTGTATTGTATTGCATTTAGGTCAGTGTAGTATTGTCTTTTTGTATTTATTGTTTAGTTCTGTGGTTAGGAAGTCTCTGTTATATTGTAGTGTATCATTTGTACTGCTATCCCCTTTTTCAAGTATATTAGATATAATACAGTTAATAGGCTTTGGAACCTAAACCAGTATCTGTGTATTTCCTATAGTGTTAAGTGTTCACTTGAGCGTCGGTGACGCTCAAGCAGCTTTGTAGTTAGTCAGGTTACACAAGGTTGCATTTACACCCTGTACTCACATTAAGGTATTCAGTGTATTTCATTGGTATAAGGTTTTAACATAAAGGTATAGTGTTGTGAGCGTCTGCATCGCTGGTGACCTCCTCGTGGTCTCGAGCGTACGCTACGCTACAGCGAATCATTCCCCTAGACATAACCAATAACGTGTCCTGTGATCACTGGGCCGTGAGCGAACGTGACGCTTGAGCGTCTCGCCTACGGCTGAGCGATCGCTACGCCAATAGCGTACCATTACGGTACTTCTTAAGTAAACAGCGTACAGTGTTCTTAGCTTCATAAAGGGTTGTTTATACGACAAGGAATTTAGCATTGTCAACACTGATCGACATGATAGCTTCTTGACTCAACAAGAAGCTGCGTCGCTACTACTCCAAGACAAGGGATCCACAGGCTGCAGCGGTGGACACTGTGACGGCGCTGTGGGTTTACCAGTTCGTCTATCTGTTCCCCCCGATTCCGCTCATTCCCAGGGCCCTAAAAAAAGACTGAAAAGAGAAAGCATCCAGACAATTCTCATTGCTCCAGATTGGCCTCGCCGGGCCTGGTATGTGGACCTCCTGGCCATGTCCCTCGAAGAACCCTGGCCTCTGCCGCTTCAAAAAGATCTTCTTATGCAAGGACCATTTGTCTATCCAGACTTACCGCGGCTACATTTGACAGCATAGTGGTTGAAAGGGAGATATTAGCCCGGAAAGGGCTTTCTGCCAAGGTGATCTCAACTATGGTCCAGGATCGGAAGGTGGTTACATCTAAGCATTACCACCGCACCTGGAAGAAGTATATCTCCTGGTGTGAAGGTTGACAGTACTCCACTGTAGATTTTCTTATGGGTAGGTTCTTGCTCTTCCTACAAGCTGGTGTGGATATGGGCCTTCGTTTAGGCTCTATTAATGTTCAGAACTCAGCCCTGTCTATTTTCTTCCAGGAGTTGCAGGAGTGTTAGAAGCTCATCCTGAGGCATGGTGTCAAAACCCTCTATTACATTACCGGTCCATTTAACAATGGCCCTTGTGATCCAACTACAAGCAATTGTGGGTCGCAGAGCGACACCCACTGCAGTGTAAATGGATTTGAGCGTAGTTTCGAACTTACGATCTGCAGGGTCTTTTAAGGAGATAGCTCCAGGTACAGGTAGTGCTATTTTACGTGACAGCCTGGGCACTGAAGTATCCACCGCAGGAGGAGTCTCCCATACCTTCCTGTCCTCAGGGGGGAATGGGAAGGAAGTCAACAACCATTTTGGGGTTTGAAACTTTTTGTCAGGATTAACCCACAATTTTTTAAAAAGCGTGTTTAATTCTTTGGAGACAGGAAAGTTAGCATGAGACTTAGGTTTCACATTGAAAAACAATCCCTCATCAGGTTCTGTCTTCTTATCAGGGATATTCAGGACCTCTCTAATAGAATAGATAAGAGCCTCCACTCCTGGAGACAGAGCACTGTCTCCTTTATCCAGCTCAACCTCACCCTCTTCAAAATCTGGCATGTCAGACTGGAGCACATGGGGCAGTGTGCGTTTCTGTGAAACCAGCAGAGGGGTTTGCGAAGCAGGTCTGAGGTCTGCAGTGTGAACTAGAAAATCATCCATAGATTTTTTAAACACCTGCCTTTCTTGCTTGACAGTAGCTAGGTTAGTAGTTATATGAGTAATCATCCCCTTAATGGAGCCCAGCCATGCTGGCTCCTGAGAGCTGTTACCTTGAGAAGGGTGGCTGCACTGAGTACACAGCAAGATCCCCCTGGAGTAGGGGAAAACTTTGTGTTACAGGACTGACATAGCCAGCAAACTCTGCCACTAAGCTAAAGCAGTAGCTATAACCTTAGAGAAGGTAAATAGCTGTATTACATGTATAATGCTCCCCCCTTCCACAAACCCACTTGGTACCAATTGCAGGTGCAGTGGAGGGTCCTTGGAGGAGCAGTGCTTTCCGCATGCAGCCAGTAGTGTGTTGCAGCAGGAAATGGCACCCAGAGCTGCTGGTCTCGCCCTCCGGGAAGCCCCACCCCCTTAATGGCACGCAGTGTTCCCCTAAGATTTTTATACTGGCAAGCGTCTCCAAATTATAGAAAATGGGGTTAAAACCCCTTTTCAATGCAAGCGCAGTGTGGGTATATGCAGCGGGCAGCTCTGTTAGGGATGGCGGTATGCTGTTGGAGTGTGCGCACTCCCTGGGGGCGAGTGAAACAACACCTCAGGAGCTTTTGTCCTGTCAGCGGGGATCCGGACCATTAACCCGTCAAGAGGTTGGTACCGGTCCCCCACCTAAGTCCCACGACGCAGGCAGACTTGGTGCCAACCAGTGCTGCCTGAAAATAATAAACTAAAATAAAGTTTGAAGAAAACTCTCTGGAGCTCCAGAGAATGCACCCGGCTCCTTGGGCACATTTTTCTAAACTGAGTCTGCAGGAGGGGCGGAGCAAGCACACTGAAGAATTTTTAAAGTACCATGGCTCCAATGGACCCAATCTATACCCCATGGTACTAAGACCATCCCAGTATCACCTAGGACGTTAGAGAAAGATAATGTTAACCACATATCAAGTGACATTGGTTTGGTATTCTGGGTAGATATATCTATAGATTGTAAGCTTGCGAGCAGGGCATTCCTACCTCTGTCTGTCTGTTTTTGCCCAGTTTTGTTCTATTAATGTTGTACTAATTGTAAAGCGCAATGGAATATGCTGCACTATATAAGGAACAGTTAATAAATAAAATAAATAAATATAGCAGCAAGAGTCCCCTCACTTCGACGAACTTGGGACTGCTGTCACTGTCACGATTCTTGGCATCTTTCACACTTGTGACTTCTAAATCTTATATTTAACAGAATCTATATTTAACAGAGACATACTGTACATTCTATACCTCTCCCACTCCAACCATCAATACACGGAAATAACCTGTTCTTATGATATTGATGTGCACAGTTTTTTTTCCAAGCAAATAAGATGTTGATTGTGAAACTATTTTCTGTAAAAATACAAAGAGATTTGCATACTGAGTGCCCTGACATAGAAATTACTTTATGCTAAGAATATAATATTGTGATAC
This sequence comes from Pseudophryne corroboree, assembly GCF_028390025.1. Classification (NCBI taxonomy): domain Eukaryota; kingdom Metazoa; phylum Chordata; class Amphibia; order Anura; family Myobatrachidae; genus Pseudophryne; species Pseudophryne corroboree. The sequence goes on from NC_086445.1 coordinate 83,227,814, forward strand.
CAGGGCCGGTTCTTAGTCTTGTGGCGCCCCGGGCAAAATATGGGGGCGTGGCTTCAAATGGGGGCGTGGTCACGACGCTGAAAGAAAAAAGAAAAAGTATACTTACCATCCCCGTTCCTGATCCAGACCGCTGCAGACCCCCATCCGCCGGCGGCGCCGCTCTTCTCCTCTCTTCGATCTATGGGAGAGACGTTATTACGTCTCTCCCATAGAACAGCATAGACACTAGAGGTCAATTATGACCCCTAGTGTCTGTGCCACTATGCTGTGCGGTGCGCGATGACGTCATCGCGCATCGCACAGCAAAGGTCCTCTACATGAAGGGAAACTAGACCGTAGCGTCTAGTTTCCCTTCATGGAGAGGACCTTTGCTGTGCGGTGCGCAATGAAGTCATCGCGCACCGCACAACTAAGGTCCTCTCAATGAAGGGAAACTAGACGCTACGCGTCTGGTTCCCTTCAAAGCGGGGGGGGCACAGCAGGGCACTGCGGGGGGCACAGTGGCGGATCTTGCCCTGGTGCGGCGCCCTCCGGATGGCGCCGGCGCCCTCCGGAAGGCGGCGCCCCGGGCAAAAGTACCGCTCGACCGTGGCAAGAACCGCCACTGTGTGATACACAGGCACAAGGCACGTATATGTATCACAAATCACTGCATATCATCTATGTTAATCTCTGCACTGCACTAGATAATTTGAAGTATTTATACTGACATATCACTTGTATCAATTTGTTGACCCTCAGAAAGAAAGGAAATTTCGTACTCAGCGTAGGAAGGGATTCTTCACTGTAAGAGCAATTTGAATATAGAATATACAGCCAGAGAAGGTTGTAATGGCGGACTCAGTCAATGCGTTTAAAAGTGAGTTAGACAAATTCCTAACGGAAAAAGATATACGAGGATATGCCTTTTAACCTAAATAGAATAGGGAATGCAATATAACTCAGGTGGAACTCAATGGACTACTAGTCTTTTTTCAACCTTACAAACTATGTTACTATATTGCCATGGATATTTGTATCCTCCATTATTTGATGAAAAATACTTTGCTAAGCTTTTTATAGTGAAACCTCGTCACAATACTCCACACACAACCTTGGGTATGGCTGGCGTTTGAAATTTATGTTTTATGAGGATGTTTTGTCTTAGTCTGTGAGTACATATTTTAATACTGTAATAATAAAAGTTAAATTTTAACGTATACAATTTTTCCATAAAGAGTGCCCCCCCCCCAAAAAAAAAACAGGAGTCTCTTCTCCTTATATACACTAACTATCTGACTCACAGGGGTGCACCTCCACTTGAGGAATCTCCTGTAGATATCCTTCTAGGAGGATAACATATTGAATAATTGTGCAATCTATGAATATCACTTTGTTTGTACCTAAACTCAACTACGATGTTCATTTGACCTGTGCTCAAGTTCTCCCATTTCCCCTTTTTTCCTATCTTGGACTTACACTCATACAGATCTTGACTGGATATCTTTAGGTTCACTGAATACAATGTTTGCAAATTCTTCATCCATACCTCCAGAGCCGGCCCTAACCAGTATGATGCCCTAGGCAAGATTTTGGCTGGTGCCCCCTAGCACCACCGCTGGTTCCGCCTCTGACCTTGTACCCCCTATATTTTAAATAGGAACATTTCGCACATTTGGCCACACATTTGGCATGGCCACACAATAACCCCAATTCCAATTACTCCACACAGTACTGCAACTTTATTCACATATGATCATGCGATAGTGTCCATAATTTATATTACATCCCAAAGAAGTATCACTTTACCTTATAAACGCTACTCCTCACAGTAGAGCCCCTTATTCACATTACATCACAGTGAATTGCTCCTTATTCACATTACACCACACCCTATTGCTCTTTATTCACATTAGACGACACAGTAGTGCCCTTTCTATACGCAACGCCACCTAGTAGACCACCTTATGCACATAATGCCACACATTAGTAATGCATTTATACACATTCCACACAATAACGCGCCTTACACATTATGACCACCTTTGTTAATGCCCTTTTACACATAATGTCCCTTACACATATGCCACACATTATTAATGCCCTTATACACATAATGACACACATAGTACCCCCTACACATTTGCTGCACATTATTAGTGCCCCTATACACATAATGACACACATACAGTAGTACCCTGTTACACATATGCCGCACATTATTAATGCCCTTATACACATAATGACACACATAGTGCCCCTTACACATATGTTGCACATTATTAATGCATTTTTACATGACACACATAATGCTCCTTACACATATTCCAAACACTACTGCACAACCAACCCACTCACATGCACACAGCACTCACACTGCCACTAACACTGTGACCTCTGCCTCTGCTTGGATACAGATGTGTCCTCATAAATCTTGCCTCAATGCTAACGTCAGGTGACTTTTTTTATGAAAATGCATCTTAATTGCATTGCTATGTGGCTAGGATGCACAAGCAGCGTCTGCTGATTAAAATGATATGCAGCATGCCTATATACTCTGTGAGACTGTGGCTGTATCTGCATATGAAATGCTACACACAGAATATAGGCATGCCGCATATCATTTTAATCAGCAGAAGCTGCTGATGCCCCTAGGCATATCAAATGCCCTAGGCAATTGCCTAGTTTGCCTATACCTAGGGCCGGCTCTGCATACCTCTTAGGTGGCTTGCCGATTTTTGACCATGCATAAGATTTTTTTCTGTGGTTGAACTCCATGCTGGTAGCCTCTGGTTCAGATTTCTCCAGCAGCTGGCATGTCTAGTGAAACATATTTGTTCTGCATATCAATATACAGCTTTTCTGTAACTTGCACTGTTCCTTTACCATACTTCAATAGGTGTTATGTCCTTTAGGGCAACTGTAGGAGAGCGTTTTTATTTTTAAATAAACTGCTGTGGACATGGCTTCTGCCCAAAATTGCTTATCTAGGCCTGAGTCTTTCAGAATACATCTAGTTTTCTCCACTAGTGTACGATTTGTTTGTTACACCATTTTGCTCAGAAGTAGCTAGTGACTGATTAACAGGTAGAGGCGGTCGCTGGGCTGGAGGGGGTGGCCGCTGTTTTGTGGGTGCGGTCCGGCCAACGCAGGCATGGCCGGACCATGGGGGGCGGGCCGCAGCGGCTGCGTGACGTCACACACAGCCACTGTGAGCCGGGCAGCGATGAGTAGCTCCCGGCCAGCACGCAAAAGCTGCGCTGGCCGGGAGCTACTCCTGAAGTACAAAAGCATTGCTGCTGACATGCGGGGTGGGCTAGCCCTCTGCTGGGCGTCCCCCTGCATGTCTGTGTTCCTGATCGTAGCTGTGCTAAATTTGGCACAGCTACAATCAACTTGGAATGACCCCCATAGAGTGTAAGCTGCACTGATGTGAATGGCCAAAAATACTCTCTGTAAAGAGCTGCGGAATATGTGTGTGCTATTTAAATAACTGGTAATAAATAAAATAAAAAAATGGCTGACAACTGTGTTTTCCTAGTATACAGCTCTCACATATGGGTTTCTCTGCGTTAGTCACTGACATTCTTATGACCAACCTGTTTTGCAGCTTTTGAACACTGTTGTATTGCAGGTGACCAAATCTTCTATGCCAAAGTTCGCAGAAAGGAAAAAAGGAAATCAGGGCTACTAAAATAGATAACAAAACGTGAATTGCAGAGGTAAGCAAAACAAACCCAAAAAAGTTCTTTAAGCATATCAACGATAATAGGATTTTAATTACCTACTGGTAAATCCTTTTCTCGTAGTCTGTAGAGGATGCTGGGGTCCATTTAGTACCATGGGGTATAGACGGGTCCTTTGGGAGACACTGGCACTTTAAGAGTTTAATAGTGTGGGCTGGCCCCTCCCTCTATGTCCCTCCTACCAGACTCAGTATAGAAACTGTGCCCCAGGAGACGGACCTACTTCGAGAGAAGGAAATACACGGACAGTGGTGAGATTCACACCAGCCCACACATAACAAAATGGAAAGCCAAGCTAATGGAACAATTCCGCAACGGCTGAAAAAACAATACTGAACCAAGTAACAATGCAGGAATACGAAGCACTGGGTGGGCGCCCAGCATCCTCTATGGACTACGAGAAAAGGATTTACCGGTAGGTAATTAACATCCTATTTTCTCTTACGTCCTAGAGGATGCTGGGGTCCATTTAGTACCATGGGGATGTACCAAAGCTCCCAGTACGGGAGGGAGAGTGACGAGGTTCCTGCAGAACAGATTGACCAAACTTTAGGTCCTCTGAGGCCAAAGTATCGAACTTGTAGAATTTAGCAAACATGTTCGACCCAGACCAAGTAGCTGCTCGGCAAAGCTGTAAAGCCGAGACACCCCGGGCAGCCGCCCGGGAAGAACCCACTTTACGAGCAGAGTGGGCCTTAACAGATTTTGGACACAGCAAGCTTGCCGTCAAATAAGCATGCTGGATAGTAAACCTGATCCAGCGAGAAATCATCTGCTTAGAAGCTGGACACCCAACCAAGGACAAATAAAGCATTCGACTTCCTGTGACGAGAAGTTCTCTTCACATAAATTTTCAAAGCCCTCACCACATCCAAGGACTTTGAGGTAATTGAGGAGTCAGTAGCCACTGGCACGACAATAGGTTGGTTGATATGAAAAGCTGACACAACCTTCAGAAGGAATTGCTGACGCGTTCTGAGCTCAGCTCTATCGTCATGGAAAATCAAGTAGGGGCTCTTGCATGACAATGCCCCCAATTCTGACACACGTCTAGCAGATGCAAATGCCAACAGTGTGACCGCCTTCCAAGTAAGAAACTTGACGTCTGCCTCCTGCAAAGGTTCGAACCAATCCGATTGCAGGAACTGCAGCACCACATTAAGATCCCCAGGGTGCCGTAGGAGGCACAAAGGGTGGTTGGATGTGCAGAACCCCTTTCAGAAAAGTCTGAACCTCAGGGAGGGCAGCCAATTGTTTCTGGAAGAAAATGGACAAGGCCGAAATCTGGACTTTTATGGAGCCCAAGCGTAGGCCCACATCCAGACCTGCTTGCAGAAAAAGGAGAAACCGTCCCAGTTGAAACACCACCGTTGGAAACTTCTTGGATTCACACCAAGACACATGCTTTTTCCAAATTCGATGGTAATGTTTAGACGTAACCCCCTTCCTAGCTTGTATCAGCGTAGGAATTACCTTTTTAGGAATACCTTCTGAGCCAAGATTTGGCGCTCAACCTCCATGTCGTCAAATGTAGCCGTGGTAAGTCTTGATAGGCGAACGGCCCCTGTTGCAGAAGGTCCTTGCGAAGAGGAAGAGGCCATGGATCCTCCAGCAGTAATTCCAGAAGATCCGCGTACCAAGCCCTCCTTGGCCAGTCCGGAGCAATGAGGATCGCCTGAACTCTTGTTCTTTTTATTAGTTTGATAATCCTTTGGATGAGTGGAAGTAGAGGGAACACATACACTGACTGGAACACCCACGGAGTTACCAGTGCGTCCACCACCACCGCCAGTGGGTCTCTCGACCTGGAAAGTACCTGTTCACTCCTTGCCTGTGGAGGAGTAGCATCATCTCTGCCATGACTTTGGTTAACACTCTTGGTGCTGTGGAGAGGCCAAATGGCAGTTCCTGGAACTGATAGTGACAATCCAGCTGCGCAAATCTGAGATAAGCCTGGTGAGGCGGCCAGATCGGAATGTGAAGGTATGCATCCTTGCTATACAGGGATACCAGAAATTCCCCCTCCTCCAGACCCGAGATCACCGCTCTCAGAGACTCCATCCTGAATTTGAATTCCCTCAAGTAGGGGTTCAATGACTTTAGGTTTAATATCGGCCTTACCGAACTGTCCGGTTTCGGTACCACAAACAGGTTTGAGTAATAACTCTTGTGTTTTAGGTGAGGTGGAACTGGAACAATAACATTTGTTTGGACCAATTTTCAAATGGCTTCCTGCAGGATAGCACTTTCTGTCAGCGAAACTGGTAAGCCTGATTTGAAGAATCTGTGAGGTGGGAGCTCCTGAAACTCCAGTCTGTAGCCCTGGGTAACAATGTCTGTCACCCAGGGGTCTAGGCATAATGACGCCCAGATGTGACTGAAATCTTTTAGTCTCGCTCCCACCTGCCCGATCTCCAGGCTGGGAGGTCCACCGTCATGCTGAAGATTTTGAGGAAGCACAACCTGGTTTCTGTTCCTGAGAACCTGTTAGTGCAGGTTTTCTGGATTTTCCCCGACCACCCCTAAAGAAGGTGGAAGGGGATTTGGATTTTTTACATTTTGCGGTCCAAAAGGACTGCAGTGTAGACGTAGGATAAGATTTCCTAGTTGGTGGTGCTGCTGAGGGGAGAAAGGTTGACTTACCCGCAGTTGCCATGGAGATCCACGCATCCAATGTGTCCCCAAACAGAGCCTGACCTGTGAAGGGTAGGTTCTTCACACTTTTCTTGGATTCTGCATCCGCAGTCCATTGGCGTAGCCAGAGTCCTCTGCGTGCCGAGACCGCCATGGAAGTAGGCCTGCACCATGAAGCCAGCAGGATCCTGTATGTGACATAAAAACAAGTCAATGTCACTCCTATCCATAGTATCTAAGTCCTATAGTAATGTGCCTGACCACTTTACTATGGCTTTAGAAATCCACACACAAGCAATAGTGGGCCTTAAAGCCACGCCTGTAGCAGTGTATAATGATATGAGCGTAGTCTCAATCTTGCGGTCAGCCGGCTCTTTTAAGGCGGTTGAACCAGGGACAGGTAAACCACCTTTTTAGACAACCTAGATACAGAAGCGTCTACTATAGGTGGGTTTTACCACTTCTTTCTATCCTCTTCAGGGAATGGGAAAGCAATGAGAATTCTTTTAGGGATCTGGAATTTTTTCTCTGGGTTTTCCCAGGATTTTTCAAATAAAGAGTTTAACTCCTTAGAAGCGGGGAAGGTAAGCAAGGATTTCCAATTTTCTGTAAAATAAGATTCCTCTACTTGTTCAGGTACCTTCTCAGAAATATGTAAAACATCCCTAATGGCTTCAATCATTAGCTTCACCCCTTTAGCAAGGGCTGCATCACCCCCCTGCATAGCCCCATCACCGTCCCCTGTATCAGAGTCGATATCAGTGTCAACTTACATTATCTGGGCAAGTGTACATTTTTTTTCCGGGTATGTAGGTGGGGTATTTGAGGAAGTAGTGGGAGCTGAATACTTCAACCCTCTACAGATTTTCTCAAAAACTGCACCTCTTTCTCATTATGTGACATCCTTGATAAAATCTGGGATATCATTCCCCTTAAAGAATCCATCCATGGGGGTTCAGATTCAGAACGCTGGGAAAGCACATTGCAGTCCTGAGTACATGGAATAGTACTGAGTACCTTCAGAGAGTCACAGAGTATGAGGAGCCAGCCACACTGCGCCCCTGTGGGCAGTTATGATAAAAGCCCGGCGCTAACTAAATAACCTTAATAGGTTAATTAGTACTAACTACACTCTCCCCCCATTTCTATAACACCCTGGTACCGCAGAGGATATGGAGTTATGTGGGGGTCAGCGCTCCCTGTCAGCGTCCTGTTCCGTAATCTGCAGGGAGAAAATGGCGCTGGTGAATGCTGGATCTCCTCTGAGAAGCCCCGCCCCCTGTAATGGTGCGCGGCTTCCCGCACAATTAGATTATACTGGTCTGAGGTCTTTAATGCTAACAGCGGGATTAGCCCGTTAGCTGTTTTACCAGTCTTAGGGTGATCGCGCTGGCCGAGGACGCCCCTCAGCAGCATCTACATTTGCATGTTGCTGAGTCTTCATGGAGCGCAGCCTGTCAGAGCTGCGCTCCCACCCTTGTGATGCCATTCCCACCGGCGACCCGCTAACCGGACCGCCGGCGCTGTACTGACCACTCTTCTTTCTTCTGGCTTTGTTAGGGGGTGGCGGCCATGCTGCGGGAGTGAGTGGTCACCTTGTGGGCTTGCGATCAGCACCCTCATGAGCTCAGTGTCTTGTCAGTGGAGACCGAGAACCATTAACTTCAAGAGTTGGTTCCTACTGCCCTCCTAAGTCCCACGAAGCAGGGAGGCTATTGCCAGCAGCCTTCCCGTACCTAACAACTCATATAAAAAAAAATAAAACTAGAAAAACTCCTAGGAGCTCCCCTGTGACCGGCTCCTCCGGGCACATTTTCTAAACTGAGTCTGGTAGGAGGGGCATAGAGGGAGGGGCCAGCCCACACTATTAAACTCTTAAAGTGCCAGTGGCTCCCAAAGTACCCATCTATACCCCATGGTACTAAATGGACCCCAGCATCCTCTAGGACGTAAGAGAAAAAAGGATAAAAAAAAGACAATATAGGACTCTTAAAAAGGGAATTCAGTGTTTTGCTTATTAACGACAAGGAAAAAGCAAAGAAATTGAATACATTTTTTATGCCGGTTTACTAGAGAGGACCAAATGGTGGGAATATTGTATGATAACGTAAATGATAATGCCCCGTTAGTTAATACTCATTTGAGTAAAGAAGAAATCAGAGAGAGACTAAGCAAAATTAAGACTAATAAATCTCCTGGCCCGGATGGACTTCACCCAAGGGTTTTAATGGAGCTAAGCTCAGAAATAACAAGGCTTTATACTTAATCTTCAGTGATTCAACTACATCTGGATTGCTGCCGAGCGACTGATGAATAGCAGATGTAGTAACATTATTTAAAAAGGGAAGCAAAACCCATCCTGGAAACTATAGACCAGTAAGTCTGACATCTATAGAGGGAAAATATTAGAAATTGTATTAAGGGATAGCTTTCAGGAGTACTTAGGGTCCTGCAAGATAATTAGTAGGAACCAGCATGGGTTTGTGAGGGATAGGTCATGTCAAACCAACTTAATTAGTTTCTATGAGGAAGTGAGTGTGAACTTAGACCAGGGAAATGCAGTGGATGTTGTATTTTTAGATTTTGCTAAAGCCTTTGAAACTGTGCCGCACATGAGGTTGATACACAAACTAAGAGAGCTTGGTCTAGGAAGCAAAATTTGTACTTGGGTCAAAAATTGGTTGGAAGATAGGGAACAGAGAGTTGTGGTAAATAGTAAGTATTCTAACTGGGCTAAAGTATTAAGTATGGGACCTCAAGGGTCTGTACTAGGGCCACTTCTTTTTAACATATTTATAAATGACCTGGGAGCCTGTCTTCAGAGCAAAGGGACCATTTTCGCAGATGACACCAAACTGTATAAAATAATTAAATCATATAGAGATGTTGACCGTCTACAGAATGACTTTGGAGTATCGGGGGATCCGACAGTGCAGTTTTCAATTTGTGGACAAATACGACTGATTTTGCCCGTTATCGACAATGCCATTCTGACTTTTTGTTAAAGTCGGATTGACATTGTCGAAAATGGGCCAAAAACCTGTCTGATTTGCCCGCAAATCCAACAAAACACGTTGATCTGTGGCTAATCCGCCAATCCACGTGTTTTCTGACAAGTCGGAATTGCTGACAAGTCGGAAAACCAGCAGCCTCATTGAATAGGTCAAATCTTGATTCGACCACAAAAAGTCGGAAACTGCCCTCTCTCCAACTAGACGGCACATCCGACTACCATTGAATAAACCCCTATGAGGTTTAATATAGAGAAATGTAATGTTATGCATTTTGGACATAGAACAAACATGCAATTTATAAATTAAATAGGGAAATGGTAGGGGAATTGGTAATGGAGAAAGATTTGGGTGTGCTCATTGTCAATAGAATCAGTAGCAGTGCCCAGTGTGAGTGTGCAGTAGCAAAGGCAAATAAGGTATTAGCATTCATAAAACGGGGGATGGAGACAAGAAAAGAAAGTATAATCCTGCCATTATTTAAATCATTGTTACGGCCACATTTGGAATACTGTGTACAGTTCTGGGCACCACACTATAAAAAAAGACATATTAGAACTTGGAAAAGTTCAGAGAAGAGCTACAAAATTGATTAAGGGCATAGAGTTGTTGCACTATAATGAAAGGCTAATCAGGTTAGATATGTTTACATTACAAAAGAGGCGACTAAGAGGAGATATGATTAATATTTATAAATACATTAAGGGGCAATATAGGGAATTATCAGGTGATTTGTTTATTGAGAGATCTATACGCAGAACGCGTGGCCACCCTCTAGGGTTAGAGGAGAGGACTTTTCATACTCAGCAAAGGAAGGGTTTCTTCACAGTGAGGGCGGTAAAGATATGGAATTCTCTGCCGGAGAATGTTGTAATAGCTGGCTCAATTGATAAGTTTAAGAAAGGGTTAGACAAATTTTTAGCAGAAAAAGAAATCCAAGGATACAACCTTTAATAATGGTATTAAATACAAATTAAATATAGATTGTACTCGATGGACAAATTGTCTTTTTTTCAACCTCAGCAAATATGTTACTATGTTAAAGTTTTAGTGACTGAACTCAGTTGTCATTACTGCGTTACTGTGCAGTGTATCAAGGATGTACAATTGCTGACATCTTGTGCCTGGTCCACTTGTTTTTCAGAAGTGACTTTATCGAAGTGACCTCAGTGGCCTCTCTATTCTAGGACACTTATGGCAATAGGATTTGTACTTATTTCTGGTACATAAAGCACGTCTTGGATTTCTGTGACTTTTGTTCTTGTTCCAATTTTTAAGTGAGCTTTAATTGTCCCAACGTTTGTAACTGTTATTTCTTGATTTTCAATCGCTTTTATTGTAATAGGGTCACATTCAGTTAACTTGGAGGACCATTCTTCTTTGCAGCTAAAATGCCTTGTTGCGCCTGAATCAATATACCAATCCTTTCTGCGACTATCTGTAACACTGAGGACTGACTCGTATTTGCTGTTGCATTTCTTGTTATGCATATTATTCACATTCTTTTGTTTGCAGTCAATAACGTTGTGACCTATCTTGTGACAATTCTAACACTTGACCTTTCTGATTTTTTCATTCCTTGCGTGTAATGCAGTGATCTCAGCATTTGATTCACTGGGCACACGTTCTTGGAACGGTAATAGGTTTATTCTGATGGTGTCTGTGGTTAACTTTGCCTCCAACACCAAGACTATAAAGTCAAACTCAGATGTCATGCTTTGATGCATCACTGTAGTTATCTCCTCATCATCTACTTGCACTTCAACATAAATGCTGAGAGACAAATGTCATTTTGTCTATGTAATCACTCACAGTGCTGCACTCACGTAAGTTTGTGTAATGTACATTTAAAATGTAGCCTTTTCATGAGGCCTCCATCCTGTTACGCTGCTTGCAATGCCGTCCCCTTGTCTCTAGCTGACATTTTCCCATGAATTATAGAGTACACATGTTGCTCTACACCAGGGGTAGCCAACCCTGGTCTTCAAGAGCTATCAACGGTTCATGTTTTCCAGGCCACCTGTGGATATGTAGAATATGTTGGTTAGGAATGAATGTACCACATGTTTGAAAATGTGACAGTAATGACTACACCTGTGCACCAGCTAGGTGGTCTGGAAAACATGAACTGTCAATAGCTCTCAAGGACCAGGTTGGCTACCCCTGCTCTACACTCAAGCAAATGGTGCCAATGGCTCTTACTACATCAACTGGGTTTGGACTGTCAGTGGGATCTACTGTCATTTTCCACAATCTTTCATGTTTTAGTTGCATTTCCATAGCAAACTATCACATTGTATAATTTTCTGCACCTTTTAGCTTGATAAACCCGTTGTGTGTGTAGCTCCTGTATGCATGCTCCAGAGACATATTTATGCAGCTTCTGTACACTAACCAATCTCTGTAGTGGCGCACTGCACATCTTACATGTGCCTAAGATGGCATGTGTTCTGCCCAAGGTGTCTTCTTATTTTACAATTGTGTGTCTGGGCCCATAACCTGTTGGAAATGTGTGTGTACTGGTGCGATGGTATGGCAGAGTTATGTACACACCAGCAGAATGTCCTGACTGTAGACAGCCCAATTGCTTAACCAGTGGAAGGTTTATTGATAAGAAGTGTTGTACAGCCGTTCTCATTGTGATGCAATGGTCACGGAATGGAGTGGAGTTTGAATGGATAAGGGTTTGCTGCAGGGACCAGCAAGTGACTGTGTGATACAAGTTGTAGTAGTACAGGATACTGGAAGAGTGGTAATTGCAGGTAAAACACCAGGTGATGTCCATCTCCCGCTATGGGGGTCTATTCAATGCCTGTTGGATCCTCGCCGACTGAGAGGATCCGACAGTTCAGTATTCAGTTTGCGGGCAATTTAGAGAGGTTTTTGCCCATTTTCAACAATGCAGATCCGACATTTTTTAAAGTCAGATGGACATTGTCGAAAACGGGCCAAAAAACTGTCGGAATCGCCCGCAAATCCGACAAAACATGTGGATCCGCGGCTAATCCGCCGATCTGCGTGTTTTCCGACAATTCGGATTTTGAAAAAAGCCAGAAACTATAATTGAATAGGTCGAATCCAAATTTGACCTAATAAAGTCGGAAAGTGCTGTTTTTCCGACTTTTTAAAAAAATCCAACATTAACTGAATAGACCTCTGTGTCCTTCTTACACAGAGCCAAGATGTCGTCTGCATGCACAGTACTACGCATGGTGGCTACAGCAGTAATTCCAGGTAAAATGTCAGGTCCCTTGGAGCTAAGTGACATTCATCTCCCACTATGTCACTCTTATTCAATGGCAAGATGGCACCACACATGCTCAGTACTATCCTCGGCAGCCACCTTGGTTAGGGAATAAAGCCTCACATCAGGATCCAACATGGAGTATGCACAGTAGCGCACTCCACTGGGAACACCAGCCTGGAGGAGTTTAGAGAGTAAAGAAAATAAGAATTTACTTACCGATAATTCTATTTCTCGGAGTCCGTAGTGGATGCTGGGGTTCCTGAAAGGACCATGGGGAATAGCGGCTCCGCAGGAGACAGGGCACAAAAAGTAAAGCTTTAGGATCAGGTGGTGTGCACTGGCTCCTCCCCCTATGACCCTCCTCCAAGCCAGTTAGGTACTGTGCCCGGACGAGCGTACACAATAAGGGAGGAATTTTGAATCCCGGGTAAGACTCATACCAGCCACACCAATCACACCGTACAACTTGTGATCTAAACCCAGTTAACAGTATGATAACAGCGGAGCCTCTGAAAAGATGGCTCACAACAATAATAACCCGATTTTTGTAACTATGTACAAGTATTGCAGATAATCCGCACTTGGGATGGGCGCCCAGCATCCACTACGGACTCCGAGAAATAGAATTATCGGTAAGTAAATTCTTATTTTCTCTATCGTCCTAGTGGATGCTGGGGTTCCTGAAAGGACCATGGGGATTATACCAAAGCTCCCAAACGGGCGGGAGAGTGCGGATGACTCTGCAGCACCGAATGAGAGAACTCCAGGTCCTCTTTTGCCAGGATATCAAATTTGTAGAATTTTACAAACGTGTTCTCCCCTGACCACGTAGCTGCTCGGCAGAGTTGTAATGCCGAGACCTCTCGGGCAGCCGCCCAAGATGAGCCCACCTTCCTTGTGGAATGGGCCTTAACCGATTTAGACTGTGGCAGGCCTGCCTCAGAATGTGCAAGTTGAATTGTGTTACAAATCCAACGAGCAATCGACTGCTTAGAAGCAGGCGCACCCAACTTGTTGGGTGCATACAGTATAAACAGCGAGTCAGATTTTCTGACTCCAGCTGTCCTGGAACATATTTTCAGGGCCCTGACAACTTCTAGCAACTTGGAGTCCTCCAAGTCCCTAGTAGGTGCAAGGCACCACAATAAGCTGGTTCAGGTGAAACACTGACACCACCTTAGGGAGAGAACTGGGGACGAGTCCGCAGCTCTGCCCTGTCCGAATGGACAAACAGATATGGGCTTTTTTGAGGAAAAAACCACCAATTTGACACTCGCCTGGTCCAGGCCAGGGCCAAGAGCATGGTCACTTTTTATGTGAGATGCTTCAAATCCACATATTTGACTGGATTTAAACCAATGTGATTTGAGGAATCCCAGAACTACGTTGAGATCCCACAGTGCCACTGGAGGCACAAAAAAGGGGTTTGTATATGCAATACTCCCTTGACAAACTTCTGGACTTCAGGAACTGAAGCCAATTCTTTCTGGAAGAAAATTTACAGGGCCGAATTTGAACCTTAATGGACCCCAATTTGAGGCCCATAGACACTCCTGTTTGCAGGAAATGCAGGAAACGACCGAGTTGAAATTTCTTTGTGGGGCCTTCCTGGCCTCACACCACGCAACATATTTTCGCCACACGTGGTGATAATGTTGTGCGGTCACCTCCTTTCTGGCTTTGACCAGGGTAGGAATGACCTCTTCCGGAATGCCTTTTTTCCCTTAGGATCCGGCTTTCCATCGCCATGCCGACAAACGCAGCTGCGGTAAGTCTTGGAACAGACATGGTACTTGCTGAAGCAAGTCCCTTCTTAGCGGCAGAGGCCATAAGACCTCTGTAAGCATCTCTTGAAGTTCCGGGTACCAAGTCCTTCTTGGCCAATCCGGAGCCATGAGTATAGTTCTTACTCCTCTACGTCTTATAATTCTCAGCACCTTAGGTATGAGAAACAGAGGAGGGAACACATACACCGACTGGTACACCCACGGTGTTACCAGAACGTCCACATCTATTGCCTGAGGGTCTCTTGACCTGGCGCAATACCTGTCCCGTTTTTTGTTCAGACGGGACGCCATCATGTCCACCTTTGGTATTTCCCAACGGTTTACAATCATGTGGAAAAAACTTCTCAATGAAGTTTCCACTCTCCCGGGTGGAGGTCGTGCTGAGGAAGTCTGCTTCCCAGTTTCCATTCCCGGGATGAAAAACTGCTGACAGTGTTATCACATGATTTTCCGCCCAGCGAAAAGTCCTTGCAGTTTCTGCCATTGCCCTCCTGCTTCTTGTGTCGCCCTGTCTGTTTACGTGGGCGACTGCCGTGATGTTTTTCCCACTGGATCAATACCGGCTGACCTTGAAGCAGAGGTCTTGCTAAGCTTAGAGCATTATAAATTTACCCTTAGCTCCAGTATTTTTATGTGGAGAAAAGTCTCCATACTTGATCACACTCCCTGGAAATTTTTCCCTTGTGTGACTGCTCCCCAGCCTCTCAGGCTGGGCTCCGTGGTTACCAGCATCCAATCCTGAATGCCGAATCTGCGGCCCTCTAGAAGATGAGCACTCTATAACCACCACAGGAGAGACACCCTTGTCCTTGGATATTGGGTTATCCGCTGATGCATCTGAAGATGCGATCCGGACCATTTGTCCAGCAGATCCCACTGAAAAGTTCTTACGTGAAATCTGCCGAATGGAATTGCTTCGTAGGAAGCCACCATTTTTACCAGGACCCTTGTGCAATGATGCACTGTTTTTAGGAGGTTCCTGACTTGCTCGGATAACTCCCTGGCTTTCTCTTCCGGGAGAAACACCTTTTTTTTTTTGGACTGTGTCCAGAATCATCCCTAGGCACAGCAGACGTGTCGTCGGGATCAGCTGCGATTTTGGAATATTTAGAATCCACCCGTGCTGATTGTAGCAGTATCCGAGATAGTGCTACTCCGACCTCCAACTGTTCCCTGGACTATGCCCCTATCAGGAGATCGTCCAAGTAAGGGATAATTAAGACGCCTTTTCTTCGAAGAAGAATCATCAATTCGGCCATTACCTTGGTAAAGACCCCGGGGTGCCGTGGACAATCCAAACGGCAGCGTCTGAAACTGATAGTGACAGTTCTGCACCACGAACCTGAGGTACCCTTAGTGAGAAGGGCAAATTTGGGACATAGAGGTAAGCATCCCTGATGTCCCGGGACACTATATAGTCCCCTTCTTCCTGGTTCGTTATCACTGCTCTGAGTGACTTCATCTTAATTTGAACCTTTGTAAGTGTTCAAAAAAAATTTTTTAGAATAAGTCTCACCTAGCCTTCTGGCTTCAGTACCACAATATAGTGTGGAATAATACCCCTTTTCTGTAGTAGGAGGGGTAATTTAATTATCACCTGCTGGGAATACAGCTTGTGAATTTTTTCCCATACTACCTCCTTGTCGGAGGGAGACTTGGTAAAGCAGACTTCAGGAGCCTGCGAAGGGGAAACGTCTCGACATTCCCATCTGTACCCCCGGGATACTACTTGTAGGATCCAGGGGTCCTGTACGGTCTCAGCGCCATGCTGAGAACTTGTCAGACGCGGTGGAACGCTTCTGTTCCTGGGAATGGGCTGCCTGCTGCAGTCTTCTTCCCTTTCCTCTATCCCTGGGCAGATATGATCTTATAGGGACGAGAGGACTGAGGCTGAAAAGACGGTGTCTTTTTCTGCAGAGATGCGACTTAGGGTAAAAAACGGTGGATTTTCCAGCAGTTGCCGTGACCACCAGGTCCGATGGACCGACCCCAAACAAGTCCTCTTCCTTTATACGGCCATACTGTGCCGTTTGGAATCTGCATCACCTGACCACTGTCGTGTCCATAACATCTTCTGGCAGTTATGGACATCGCGTTTATTCATGATGCCAGAGTGCAAATATCCCTCTGTGCATCTCGCATATATAGAAATGCTCTATAGTCAATAAAATACTGTCCCTGTCAAGGGTATCAATATTTTTAGTCAGGGAATCCGACCAAGCCACCCTAGCTCTGCACATCCAGGCTGAGGCGATCGCTGGCCGCAGTATAACACCAGTATGTGTGTATATACTTTTTATTATATTTTCCAGCCTTGTCAGCTGGTCCTTGAGGACGGCCCTATCTATAGACGGTACCGCCACTTGTTTTGATAAGCGTGTGAGCGCCTTATCCACCTTAAGGGGTGTTTCCCAACGCGCCCTAACTTCTGGCGGGAAAGGGTATACCGCCCATAATTTTCTATCGGGGGGAACCCACGCATCATCACACACTTTATTTAATTTATCTGATTTAGGAAAAACTATGGTAGTTTTTTCACATCCCACATAATACCCTCTTTTGTGGTACTTGTAGTATCAGAAATACGTAACACCTCCTTCATTGCCTTTAACGTGTGGCCCTAATAAGGAATACGTTTGATTATTCACCGTCGACACTGGATTCAGTGTCCCTGTCTGTGTCTGTGTCGACCGACTAAAGTAAACGGGCGTTTTAAAAACCCTTGACGGTGTTTTTGAGACGTCTGGACCGTACTAATTGTTTGTCGGCCGTCTCATGTCGTCAACCGACCTTGCAGCGTGTTGACATTATCACGTAATTTCCTAAATAAGCCATCCATTCCGGTGTCGACTCCCTAGAGAGTGACATCACCATTACAGGCAATTGCTCCGCCTCCTCACCAACATCGTCCTCCTACCTGTCGACACACACGTACCGACACACAGCACACACACAGGGAATGCTCTGATAGAGGACAGGACCCACTAGCCCTTTGGAGAGACAGAGGGAGAGTTTGCCAGCACACACCAAAAACGCTATAATTATATAGGGACAACCTTATATAAGTGTTTTCCCTTATAGCATCTTAATATATATATATAAGCATATCGCCAAATTAGTGCCCCCCCTCTCTGTTTTAACCCTGTTTCTGTAGTGCAGTGCAGGGGAGAGCCTGGGAGCCTTCCCTCCAGCCTTTCTGTGAGGGAAAATGGCGCTGTGTGCTGAGGAGATAGGCCCCGCCCCTTTTTCGGCGGCCTCGTCTCCCGCTCTTAACGGATTCTGGCAGGGGTTAAATATCTCCATATAGCCTCCGGAGGCTATATGTGAGGTATTTTTAGCCAAAATAGGTATTCATTTTGCCTCCCAGGGCGCCCCCCTCCCAGCGCCCTGCACCCTCAGTGACTGCCGTGTGAAGTGTGCTGAGAGGAAAATGGCGCACAGCTGCAGTGCTGTGCGCTACCTTTAGAAGACTGAGGAGTCTTCTGCCGCCGATTCTGGACCTCTTCTTACTTCAGCATCTGCAAGGGGGCCGGCGGCAAGGCTCCGGTGACCATCCAGGCTGTACCTGTGATCGTCCCTCTGGAGCTGATGTCCAGTAGCCAAGAAGCCAATCCATCCTGCACGCAGGTGAGTTCACTTCTTCTCCCCTAAGTCCCTCGTTGCAGTGATCCTGTTGCCAGCAGGACTCACTGTAAAATAAAAAACCTAAGCTAAACTTTCCTAAGCAGCTCTTTAGGAGAGCCACCTAGATTGCACCCTTCTCGGCCGGGCACAAAAATCTAACAGGCTTGGAGGAGGGTCATAGGGGGAGGAGCCAGTGCACACCACCTGATCCTAAAGCTTTACTTTTTGTGCCCTGTCTCCTGCGGAGCCGCTATTCCCCATGGTCCTTTCAGGAACCCCAGCATCCACTAGGACGATAGAGAAATAATTGTTACAATAATTATTTTATTCTAACATATATCCAGTATTGGTGCTCAGTATTGGTGCTCCCTTCTTTTCACAGCTTGGGTCTAATATTAATTCATCATATGGTCCCCTAACATAGAATCATAGAATTTGACAGCAGATAAGAACCACTTGGCCCATCTAGTCTGCCCATGTACATACACACACTTACACACGTGGGTTAATTAACCTACCAGTATATATTTGGATTGTGGGAGGAAACCCATGCAATCACAGTGAGAATATACAAACTCCAGACAGTTAGGGCCATGGTGTGACTCGAACCCAGAACCTCAGTGCTGTTATCATGTATCCGTCCCAGTACGGGATAAATGTGACTCCGTACTAGAGAAGGAGAACCATCATTACCGCCATCAGGTAAATCTAATGCGGAGGAAAATGTAATTAGACCTCCTTTATTCTTTTTTCAGATTGGATCTCACTGCCCTGAGAGATTCCATCTCGGATTTGAATTTCTTTAAATAGAAATTAAGGGATGTCAGCTTTAGGATTGGTCTGCCCTAACCGTCTGGCTTCGGGAGCACGAAGAGGCTTGAATAACAGCCTACTCCCTATTGTGACAGGGTACACCAGGACCATGACCTGATCCTGACACAACTCTTGTGTTGCGTTGCATACTACCTCCCCGTCCGGAGGAGAATCGGTAAAAATGAAGAATTGGTGAGGGAAAACGCCTGGAAACTCCAGTATGCACCCTTGGGACACTATTTGTAAAACCCACGGGTCCAAGTCTGTTCCAGGACCGACTGAAAAGTTTTAGACGTGGCCCCACCGGTGTGGGCTCCCACAAGAGAGTCCCAGCGTCTTGCGGTGGATCTGGCAGAGACAGAGGATGATTTCTGCTCCTGTGACCTTGAAGAGGCTGCTGACCTCTTCCCTTTTCTCGTTCCTCAACCTGCAAAGAAAAAGGGGAACCCGTATCTATTGGGCTGACATGACTGCATCCGACAATTATGCGTCATCATCCGTTGTGAGGGAACATAGGCCCAGAAGGTAGACTTACCAGCGGCATCTGCCGAGATCAAATTAACTAGGCCGTCACCAGGCTTCACCTTCATCGGGAAGAGACTCCATATCTTCTCGGCGTCAGCCTCAGCATTCCATTGGTGAATCCACAACGCCCTCCTAGCCGAGACCGCCATGGAATCGGCCCGCGAACCCAAGAGTCCTCTATCCCTTGCAGTCACACGAAAGCATGCTGCAGCGTCCTTGATGTGACCCAACGTAAGGAGTATCCCATCTCTCCCCAGGGTATCTATAACGGATGACCAGGCAACCGACCATTTTTGAATACTACTACCCCCCATGCGCACGTAATGGCAGGTCTAACTGACGTATGCGTGGCCACATAACTAGAACATAACGTAGATTCCTACATATGATCCGCTGGCTTTGTGACAGGGCCCCGTGCAGAACAGGGGGTGACACCCACTTTATTCTATCCGCGGCGGGAAAAGAATAAACAATCGGAATCCCCTTGAGGATTTGAAATCATCTTGTCAGGGCTGGACCAGACCTACTCAAACAGAGCGTTCAGCACATGATAATGAAGAATGTTACTTCAGCAGTATTATAAATTTATATATATATAAATACATATACAAGTACAGAAAGTCCCGGCACTCCTCTTTGCAGAATTAGGTGCTGCGGTGCCTTCCCAGAGGTATTGCTCCTCAATGTATAGAATGAAGAATGAGGGCGGCACTCACGCAGACTTTTGCTGATGTAGAATAAGTCAGTTTAATGATCCGACATGTTTCGGGGACTCACCCCGTCCTCAGGGCCTTAACAACCCACACTGAACAATAGACCAACATATATACCAAACCCAGTACACACAATCATGATGAAATAACACTCACCTGCTCCACGGCGCCATCCTGATCATCCGAACGTCGTACAGCGCTCTCAGTCGCTCACCCCTGACGTCATCCAGCCGAGCTGCTAGTCCGTCACCTAGGTAACATGATGCTGCTCCTGCTGGACGCTAGGGGATACTCATCGATCCCACGCTGCCGGCCCGTGACGTCATCTGGCGGCGCTTTGCAGGGTGGTTGCCGAGGCAACCACATAAACTCTACAAACCTTGTGGTGAGATAACTTGTACAAAAATTTGGAAACCAAGGTACTGAAGGGTCACTTGGAAAGGAAACCTAATAAATTCATATTTAGGGCAAATTAGTGAATGGTCATTATCAGATATTTAATTAGTCAATGATATCAGATACTATATTAGGGACTTAAAAACCTCCAATAAATGTTATACCTAAAAAGGGAGGTTGTTTTTTAAATACGGTTTCATTATAAAATGCATCAATTATCCTAAGTCAAAACTGATATCATTGACTAATACCTTATACTAATACTTATACTAATACTAATACTAGTACCTTGGTTTCCGAATTTTTGTACAAGTAATCTCACCACAAGGTATGTGAGGGGACATTATGATATATTTTTATTACATATATAATATGAACACTCAGTATATATGATGAGGTCAATATCTTTCCAATTAGGCCACACTGATTGTTCATCAGAAAGCCTCGGTGTTATATTGAAGTTTCCATCATGCATGTATGAACAAGTTTTGTCGCATTATACTGTTTGTACAGTATAAACTACTGTACTTCTCAGCTGCTTGAGGTAGGACCCAAGATTCAATTGTAATTTTCTTCCTTTTCATTCTGTCTGCTCTGATATATCCTTGTTCTATTATAATGATATGTTCCTCATATATTTTGATTGAATGTATTATGCATTTTTAGTCAGGAACAATTATTTTTAGTTCTGATAAGATTTTTTACAATTGTAGAGATACCCCTGATGAAATCTTTTGTATAAGATGAAACACGTTGGGTTGTCTGTGTTGTGAAGCTATCTCCGAACCAACTATAAGGAGAATGAGGAGATTGTTGTGATCCTTCAACATTTGTATTCAGCGCTAAGAGTCATACATCTTAAAGTGTGGAATAATATATCTCCTCTGTATTAATTTGAATATGTTTTTAATAAATGTTTTATGATGGAACATGTTGTTATTTTAAAAAAAAGTATTAACCAATTAGGGGTTGGAATAGTGGGAGTTGATGCGACCCCCTGGCGCCAATTCTTCTATTGTTGTATATTCCTTATTTCCAGTCCCTTCTAACAGGGGACTTAGTTGAATCAGGCTGCCTATACCAAATAGTTTACGTACGTATTTATTCAGGGTGACAGGTTTTACAAATTAGCGCAAAGGGAGAGTATTTGTTTGATATATATATAAATATATATATACATAGATATGCATCACATTAACATGCAATTTTTTACCCAGTCATATATCGGTGGTGCCGACAGGGCCACCCACCCGCGTCTGTGTCCCTAATATAGTTTTCACTTGGGAAAATATTCATCCACCTACATGTTGACACACATGTACTAAGTACCATCAGGAGTCGGCCGTGCCGACAGGGTCACTCCCACAGCCGTTTGTGGGAAGCACTCCGCTTCAGACATGCCGACTCACGTGTACCAAACATGTCAGAGAGACACAGATAGAGTTTGCCAGCTCATAACCCAGCGCTTAATCAACAGTTCTGAACATTATAGAATGCCCCCAAACCTGCAGCACTTTTATATTAAACATATATTGCACTAATTTGACTGTGCCCCCTCCCCCCCCCCGCCGTTTTGCACCCTGATACATTCAGCAGTGTGAGGAAGGACCAGTGTCTCTGCAATAGAAAATGGCGCTGGCTGTGTGAGCTGTGAGGGCTAAGCCCCGCCCCCGTAATGGCGCGCTTCAGTCCCGCTATTTTAGTTAAAATCTTTATACTGGCGGGGTTTAGGACAGTGCCCCAGCACCTATGTCCCCTGTTGCCAGTCTTATAATTGACTGCCCCCCCGCGCCCTGTACCCTGGAGTGCCTCTGTGTGTGGGAGCATGGTTGTGCGGTACCTCAGAAGCAGTCACTGAAGTCTTCTTTGCTTCTTCTACTCACCTGTCTTCTGACTTCTGGCTCTGCAAGAGGGGTGACGGCCGGCTCTGGGAATGAGCCCCTAAGCGTACCTAGTGATCAAACCGTCAGGAGCTAATGGTGTCCTGTAGCCAAAGAAGCAGAGCCTTGAAACTCACAGAAGTAGGTCTGACTTCTCTCCCCTAAGTCCCACGAAGCAGGGAGCCTGTTGCCAGCAGTTCTCCCTGAAAATAAAAAACCTAACATAAGTCTTTTACAGAGAAACTCAGTAGAGCTCCTCAGAGTGCATCCAGTCTCACTGGGCACAGATTCTAAACTGGAGTCTGGAGGAGGGGCATAGAGGGATGAGCCAGGTCACACCCTTTGAAAGTCTTAAAGTGCCCATGTCTCCTGCGGATCCCGTCTATAACCCATGGTTCTTGAAGTGACCCCAGCATCCTCTAGGACGTATGAGAAAAACCTAACAAAAAGTCTTTTTCAGAGAAACTCAGTAGAGGTCCCTGTAGTGCGTCCAGTCTCACTGGGCACAATTCTAAAACTGGAGTCTGGAGGAGGGGCATAGAGGGAGGAGCCAGTTCACACTCTTTCAAAGTCTTAAAGTGCCCATGTCTCCTGCGGATCCCGTCTATACCCCATGGTTCTATGATGACCCCAGCATCCTCTAGGACGTATGAGAAAAAATAAGATTTAAACCTACCGGTAAATCTTTTTCTCGTAGTCCGTAGAGGATGCTGGGGACTCCGTAAGGACCATGGGGATAGACGGGCTCCACAGGAGACATGGGCACTTTAAGAAAGACTTTAGGTCTGGGTGTGCAATTGCTCCTCCCTCTATGCCCCTCCTCCAGACCTCAGTTAGAGAAACTGTGCCCAGAGGAGACGGACAGTACGAGGAAAGGATTTTTGTTAATCCAAGGGCAAGATTCGTACCAGCCACACCAATCACACCGTATAACTTGTGATATACTAACCAGTTAATAGTATGAAAACAACATAGCATCAGTCCACGACCGATGAAAACTATAACATAACCCTTATGTAAGCAAAACTATATACAAGTCTTGCAGAATTAGTCCGCACTTGGGACGGGCGCCCAGCATCCTCTACGGACTACAAGAAAAAGATTTACCGGTAGGTTTAAAATCTTATTTTCTCTTATGTCCTAGAGGATGCTGAGGACTCCGTAAGGACCATGGGGATTATACCAAAGCTCCCAAACGGGCGGGAGAGTGCGGATGACTCTGCAGCACCGATTGAGCAAACAGGAGGTCCTCCTCAGCCAGGGTCTCAAACTTATAGAACTTTGCACAGATATTTGAACCCGACCAAGTAGCAGCTCGGCACAGCTGTAGTGCCGAGACCCCTCGGGCAACCGCCCAAGACGATTGTTCTACAGAGTAGAGAAGATTACACCTTGGAGGCCTACAGACAATTACAGGATATTCAATATTATACTGTATTGTTGGCTAACCCTACCACTTCTTTTCAAAAAGAATATAACAATTTGTTGGATTATGCTAGGAATGAGAAAGCAATATCTGAAGATGAGTTTTATTTTTTACAGTGCACTTATCCCATCACTCCAGTTTTTTATCACCTTCCCAGAATTCACAAAACACTTTTATCACCTCCCGGACGCCCTATTATTTCTGGTGTTGGTTCTCTCACATCTAATTTGTCACATTTTGTTGATGAACACTTGCAAAATCACGTTTTTAATTTACAGTCACATATTAAAGACACAAAGCATATTTTACAAAAAGTAGTGGGACAGAGATGGGCGGATGGGTGGGGTTTCCTCACCCTTGATGTCCAGGCTCTTTACACTAATATCCCACATGCAGCTGGGATTGAAGCAGCTAATTATTATTTAAGTAGAGATCACAATTTGTCTATTGAGAGACGTAATTTTGTTATTAAATCTATTTTGTTCATTCTTACCCACAATTACTTTTTGTTTGGTGAGACTTATTATTTACAGGCACTTGGCACGGCCATGGGGACCAGGTTTGCTCCTAGTTTTGCGAATCTCTATATGGGCCGCTTCGAGGAGGAGTATATATGGAGCAGCCCATACAGAGAAAACCTGGTCCTCTATGGCCGTTTTATTGACGATTTGTTTATAATTTGGAAAGGGGGTCCTTCTTTAGCACAGGATTTTGTTAATTTTCTTAATCACAACACTTATAATCTCACTTTTACACATACTTTTGATTTTGACACTATTAATTACTTAGATGTGACTTTCTCAATCCATGATAATATGATTATTTCTAATAATTATGTGAAACCAGTGGGGACTAGCAATTATCTACATTATGAGAGTGCTCATTTTAAACCCTGGATTAAGAATATCCCAAGGAACCAATTAATGCGTATAAGACGTAATTGTATACGTGATGAGGATTTTGTTGAACAATCCAAGACCATGATTGGTCATTTTGAGAGGAGGGGTTATCCACATAAACTTTTAGCTGAAGCCTTGACGTCAGTTTCATCGTCGGGATCATTAGAAAAAACATCTACACCGGGGAACTGTTCTGATGCCTTGGAGGTTGCAGATTCGTTGTTATCGAATCGGGACCCCGCAGCATCAGAAGAGTTACGGTTCATATCTACGTTCAATTCCAAATCAAGCAGGATTAGAAAGATTGTGAATACAAACTTTGGCATTTTGAAACAAGATCCAGTATTAAGCAAGCTTATTGGGACTAAACCAAGGATGATTTATAAGAAGAATGTCAATCTTAGAAATGTATTAGCCCCCAGTGATTTGAGACCCGTGAAAACTACACAGCGTAATGAAGACTGTCGTAATTCCTGGCTTCCAAGTAGACCCTTAGGTAGTTTTAAGTGTAATAAATCTATCTGTCTCACCTGTGGTTATATGAATAATGGATCAACTAATGTTACTTCCACGAGTAGTGGAGTGAGTTTTCCAATCAAACAATATCTCAATTGCGAGTCCACATACTCTTTGTATGTTTTACAATGTCCCTGCCAACTGCAATATGTTGGCAGGACTATTAGATCTATCAAGAGTCGATTTAGGGAACATAGGTGTAATATTCTAAATAAATCTACTAAACATAGTGTCTCTCGACACTTCGTCAAATGTCACAATGGGGACCCTAAAGGTTTATCTGTAACAGTAGTCGAACAGTTTTGTCAAACAAGGAGAGGAGGAAACAGATTTCGACGGTTATGTATTGGTGAATCTGCATGGATCTTTAAACTAGATACTCTTAACCCCAAGGGGCTCAATGAGGCTATTGATTATACATGTATAGATTAATTTGTGCTGCTCAGTGAACTAGATGTGGTTAAGGGGTCAACCACTATTAGGGGGTTAAGATTCAATTGAAAGGTGTCTGTTCTTTTTACTGTAGTATCAACGTTATCCTTATGTTTACACTAAGAATGTTATTCATAATAATGTTTTACTATATACATCTGGATTATTAGTATTAGAGTGTATATCTCAACTG
Source organism: Pseudophryne corroboree (assembly GCF_028390025.1). Classification (NCBI taxonomy): domain Eukaryota; kingdom Metazoa; phylum Chordata; class Amphibia; order Anura; family Myobatrachidae; genus Pseudophryne; species Pseudophryne corroboree. Next base: position 83,253,635 of record NC_086445.1, read on the forward strand.
ATTGGTTTTATTTAGTTAGCTATCAATCTGGACAGGTGGTATAGGCATTTGAATAATATAATCTAAATATAAATATGAAGAATAATTTTACAATAACTCTTATAAAGAGAAATTCTCTTATTAATTTATATTTTTCAATTATCTGTTTGTAATTTTATTATAATTATTATATCTGTATTTAGCAGTATTAATCTATGAGATGGCTTTATAGTATACATATGGAACTTGCTTAGTTTTTCAGTAGGTGTCAAATTAATTAATTATGTATGCACACTGGTGCCTCTAATTATTACGGAGGCGGACCTTATGGGGAGTTAAATATGGGCCATGACAGAGTGAGCCCCATCGTCTTGAGGAAGTCCCGAGCTGTGACGGGACGAAACGCGTTGACGTCATCCCCTTGCTCAGCCCGCACACATACAGATTGCTGTCTGTTGAATCCGCATTTAGCGGTCAATTTGGAACCAGCCTTGGAGCTTCCTTACCGGTACGCCAGGTTAGCAAACCTCCGGAGCGTCCATACCCGCCCGCCAGGACAGTAACATCTGCACCGTGATAGTGCCGGCGGTGGACGCTGTGAAGATACTCCTGTGACTCCTGCGCTGCAAGACTGAACATTCCCGCAGGTCGGGTAATTATAACCAGCAGCACTTCCTCTGCACTGGGACGCCAGTAGCATAGAGGACGGGAGCTACAATGTTTCTTTAAAGGCTGTAGTAACTGTTGCAATCTGTTTATTGATTCAATAGACCCGACAGGTCTGTGTGGCAGTATACAAGCTACACTGTTTCAATTCCAACTATAAAGTGGCAAAGAAATTTGAATGTTCTAGTAGTGTGCCTGAACTTTCATATATATATATTGGTTTTAATTGTATGTGTTAATAAATTTGTTTTTATTTAAATATACTAGCAAGTTTCATGTGTGTTGAAATTAGGTACAAGCAGACACCTGTGTATCTACTTTTTGACAATTTAAATCTTAATATTTATACATCAAGCGCATTACACATTTTTGTATATTTCTTAACCGCCCAAGACGAGCCCATCTTCCTAGTGGAATGGGCCTTGATTTTGGTAACGGCAATCCTGCCGTAGAATGTGCCTGCTGAATTGTGTTACAGATCCAGCGAGCAATAGTCTGCTTTGAAGCAGGGCACCAACCTTGTTGGCTGCATACAGGACAAACAGTGCTTCTGTTTTTCTGACTCTAGCCGTTCTGGCCACGTAAATTTTCAAAGCCCTGACCACAGCAAGGGACTCGGAATCCTCCAAGTCACGTGTAGCCACAGGCACCACAATAGGTTGGTTCATATGAAAAGATGACCCCACCTTAGGCAAGAATTGAGGACGAGTCCGCAATTCCGCTCTATCCATATGGAAAAACCATATAGGGGCTTTTATGAGACAAAGCCGCCGATTCCGACACTCGCCTAGCCGAAGCCAAGGCTAATAACATGACCACCTTTCAAGTGAGATATTTTAACTCCACCGTTTTAAGTGGTTCAACTTCAAACCAATGCGACTTAAGGAAACTCAACACCACGTTAAGGTCCCAAGGCGCCACCGGAGGTACAAAAGGAGGCTGAATATGCAGCACTCCCTTCACAAAAGCCTGTACTTCTTGGAGAGAAGCCAATTCTTTTTTAAAGAAAAATGGATAAGGCCGAAATCTGAACCTTAATGGAGCCTAATTTTAGGCCCAAATTCACTCCAGTTTGTAGGAAGTGAAGGAAACGGCCCAGATGGAATTCTTCCGTAGGAGCATTCCTGGCATCCCAAGAAACATATTTTCGCCATATATATACGGTGATAGTGTTTAGAAGTCACGTCCTTCCTAGCTTTTATCAGCGTAGGAATGACCTCATCCGAAATGCCTTCTCCGCTAGGATCCGGCGTTCAACCGCCATGCCGTCAAACGCAGCCGCGGCAAGTCTTGGAACAGACAGGGCCCCTGTTGCAACAGGTCCTGTCCTAGAGGAAGAGGCCACGCATCTTATGTGAGCATTTCCTGCAGATCCGGATACCAGGTCCTTCGTGGCCAATCTGGAACAATGAGAATTGTTCTCACTCCTCTCTTTCTTATTATTTTCAACACCTTGGGTATGAGAGGAAGAGGAGGAAATACATAGACCGACTGGAACACCCACGTTGTGCCTAGGGTGTCTACAGCTACCGCCTGAGGATCTTTTGATCTGGTGCAATACCTCTGTAGCTTTTTGTTGAGGCGGGACGCCCTCATGTCTATCTGGGGTAATCCCCACTGACTTGCAATCTGTGAGAAGACTTCCGGATGAAGTCCCCACTCTCCTGGATGCAGGTCGTGTCTGCTGAGGAAGTCTGCTTCCCAGTTTTCCACTCCCGAATGAACACTGCTGACAGTGCGCTTACATGAATTTCCATCCAGCGAAGAATTCTGGTGGCTTCCGCCATTGCCACTCTGCTCCATGTGCCGCCTTGACGGTTTACATGAGCCACTGCGGTGATGTTGTCTGACTGGATCAGAATTGGTTGGTCGCGCAGTAATGTCTCCGCTTGACGTAGGGCACTCAGTTCCAGGATGTTGATGTGAAGACAAGTCTCTTGACTTGACCAAAGACCTTGGAAGTTTCTTCCCTGTGTGACTGCTCCCCAACCTCTGAGGCTCGCGTCCGTGGTCACCAGGATCCAGTCCTGAATGTCGAACCTGCAGCCTTCTAGAAGGTGAGCACCCTGCAGCCACCACAGGAGAGATACCCTGGCCCTGGGGAACAGGGAGATCAACTGATGAATCTGTAGATGTGACCGGGACCACTTGTCCAGCAGGTCCCACTGGAAAGTCCTCGCATGGAGTCTGCCGAAGGGAACGGCCTCGTATGATGCCACCATCTTTCCCAGGACTCGAGTGCAGTGATGCACTGACACCTGTTTTGGTTTCAATAGGTTCCTGACTAGAGTCATGAGTTCCTGAGCTTTTTCTATCGGAAGATAAACTCTTTTCTGGTCTGTATCCAGAAACATGCCCAAGAAAGTTAGACGAGTCGTCGGAACCAACTGCGACTTCGGGATATTGATAATCCAGCCGTGTTTCTGTAACACCTTCAGTGAAAGTGATACGCTGTTCAGTAACTGCTCTCTTGATCTCGTTTTTATGAGGAGATCGTCTAAGTACGGGATAATTGTGACACCTTGCTTGCGCAGGAGCACCATCATTTCCGTCATTACCTTGGTGAAAATCCTCGGGGCCGTGGAAAGCCCAAACGGCAACGTCTGAAATTGGTAATGACAATCCTGTACCGCAAATCTCAGGTACGCCTGATGAGGTGGATAAATGGGAACATGAAGGTATGCATCCTTTATGTCCAGAGATACCATAAAATCCCCCCCTTCCAGGCTGGCGATGACCTCTCTTAGCGATTCCATCTTGAACTTGAACCTTTTCAATTATAGGTTCAGGGATTTTTAAATTTAATATGGGTCTGACCGAACCGTCCGGTTTCGGGACTACAAACAGGGTTGAGTAATATCCCCTTCCTTGTTAAAGCAGGGGAACCTTGACCACCACCTGTTTAAGATACAATTTGTGAATTGCATTTAACACTATCTTCTCTTCCTGGGGAGAAGCTGGCAGGGCCGATTTGAAAAACCGGCGAGGAGGCACCTCTTTGAATTCCAGCTTGTAACCCTGAGAAACAATTTCTATTGCCCAGGGATTCACCTGCGAGTGAACCCAGATGTGGCTGAAAATTCGAAGACGTGCCCCCACTGGGGCGGACTCCTTTAGCGGAGCCCCAGCGTCATGCGGTGGATTTTGCAGAGGCCGGGGAGGACTTCTGTTCCTGGGAACTAGCTGTGTTGTGCATCTTTTTTCCTCTGCCCTTACTTCTGGCAAGAAAGGACGCACCTCGTACTTTCTTGTTTCTTTGTGATCGAAAGGACTGCATTTGGAAATGTGGTGCTTTCTTAGGCTGTGAGGGAATATAAGGCAAAAATGTTAAGATTTACCTGCCGTAGCAGTGGAGACCAGGTCCAAGAGACCTTCCCCAAACAATTCCTCACCCCTGTATGGTAAAACCTCCATATGCCTCTTTGAGTCGGCATTACCTGTCCATTGCCGGGTCCATAGGACTCGTCTAGCAGAAGTCGACATAGCGTCTTTTAGTATCTCTCATATATAAGACCGCATCTTTTATATGCCCTAGGGTCAATAAAATGGTATCCTTATCTAGGGTCTCAATTTCCGCTGATAAGGTATCTGTCCATGCTGCTACAGCGCTACAAACCCAGGCCGACGCAATTGCCGGTCTGAGTAAGGTACCAGAATGTGTGCAAACTTCAAGGTAATCTCCTGCTTGCGGTCAGCAGGATCCCTGAGGGTAGTCGTATCTTGGGATGGCCGCGCTACCTTTTTGGATAAGCGTGTCAATGCTTTTTTCCACCCTAGGGGAGGATTCTCACCGTATCCTGTCCGTTGGCGGGAAAGGATACGCCATAAGAATCCTTTTGGGAATCTGCAGTTTTTTGTCTGGAGATTCCCAAGCTTTTTCACATAATTCGTTCAACTCATGTGAGGGGGGAAAGGTTACCTCAGGTTTCTTTCCCTTATACATGTGTACCCTCGTGTCAGGTACAGGGGGTTCCTCTGTGATATGCAAAACATCTTTTATTGCAATAATCATTAGTGATGTGCACCGGAAATTTTTCGGGTTTTGTGTTTTGGTTTTGGATTCGGTTCCGCGGTCGTGTTTTGGATTCGGACGTGTTTTGGCAAAACCTCCCTGAAAATTTTTTGTCGTACGGTTGTGTTTTGGATTCGGGTGTTTTTTTACAAAAAACCCTCAAAAACAGCTTAAATCATAGAATTTGGGGGTCATTTTGATCCCATAGTATTATTAACCTCAATAACCATAATTTCCACTAATTTTCAGTCTATTCTGAACACCTCACAATATTATTTTTAGTCCTAAAATTTGCACCGAGGTCGCTGGATGACTAAACTAAGCGACCCAAGTGGCCGACACAAACACCTGGCCCATCTAGGAGTGGCACTGCAGTGTCAGACAGGATGGCACTTCAAAAAAAATAGTCCCCAAACAGCACATGATGCAAAGAAAAAAAGAGGTGCAATGAGGTAGCTGTGTGACTAAGCTAAGCGACACAAGTGGCCGACACAAACACCTGGCCCATCTAGGAGTGGCACTGCAGTGTCAGGCAGGATGGCACTTCCAAAAATAGTCCCCAAACAGCACATGATGCAAAGAAAAATGAAAGAAAAAAGAGGTGCAAGATGGAATTGTCCTTGGGCCCTCCCACCCACCCTTATGTTGTATAAACAGGACATGCACGACTGAGACTGAAATGACTGGTTGGTTTGGGCCCCCACCAAAAAAAGAAGCAATCAATCTCTCCTTGCATAAACTGGCTCTACAGAGGCAAGATGTCCACCTCCTCCTCTTCCTCCGATTCCTCACCCCTTTCACTGTGTACATCCCCCTCCTCACAGATTATTAATTCGTCCCCACTGGAATCCACCATCTCAGGTCCCTGTGTACTTTCAGGAGGCAATTGCTGGTGAATGTCTCCATGGAGGAATTGATTATAATAATTTTGATGAACATCATCTTCTCCACATTTTCTGGAAGTAACCTCGTACGCCGATTGCTGACAAGGTGAGTGGCTGCACTAAACACTCTTTCGGAGTACACACTGGAGGGGGGGCAACATAGGTAAAATAAAGCCAGTTTGTGCAAGGGCCTCCAAATTGCCTCTTTTTCCTGCCAGTATACGTACGGACTGTCTGACGTGCCTACTTGGATGCGGTCACTCATATAATCCTCCACCATTCTTTCAATGGTGACAGAATCATATGCAGTGACAGTAGACGACATGTCAGTAATCGTTGGCAGGTCCTTCAGTCCAGACCAGATGTCAGCACTCGCTCCAGACTGCCCTGCATCACCGCCAGCGGGTGGGCTCGGAATTCTTAGCCTTTTCCTCGCACCCCCAGTTGCGGGAGAATGTGAAGGAGGAGCTGTTGATGGGTCACGTTCCGCTTGACTTGACAATTTTCTCACCAGCAGGTCTTTGACCTCTGCAGACTTGTGTCTGCCGGAAAGAGAGATACAACGTAGGTTTTAAATCTAGGATCGAGCACGGTGGCCAAAATGTAGTGCTCTGATTTCAACAGATTGACCACCCGTGAATCCTGGTTAAGCAAATTAAGGACTCCATCCACAAGTCCCACATGCCTAGCGGAATCGCTCTGTTTAAGCTCCGCCTTCAATGTCTCCAGCTTCTTCTTTTTCAAAAGCCTGATGAGGGGAATGACCTGACTCAGGCTGGCAGTGTCTGAATTGACTTCACGTGTGGCAAGTTCAAAGGGTTGCAGAACCTTGCACAACGTTGAAATCATTCTCCACTGCGCTAGAGTCAGGTGCATTCCCCCTCCTTTGCCTATATCATAGGCAGATGTATAGGCTTGAATGGCCTTTTGAGGCTCCTCCATCCTCTGAAGCATATAGAGGGTTGAATTCCACCTCGTTACCATCTCTTGCTTCAGATGATGGCAGGGCAGGTTCAGGACTGTTTGCTGGTGCTCCAGTCTTCGGCACGCAGTGGCTGAATGCCGAAAGTGGCCCGCAATTCTTCGGGCCACCGACAGCATCTCTTGCACGCCCCTGTCGTTTTTTTAAATAATTCTGCACCACCAAATTCAATGTATGTGCAAATCATGGGACGTGCTGGAATTTGCCCAGATGTAATGCACGCACAATATTGGTGGAGTTGTCCTATGTCACAAATCCCCAGGAGAGTCCAATTGGGGTAAGCCATTCTGCGATGATGTTCCTCAGTTTCCGTAAGAGGTTGTCAGCTGTGTGCCTCTTCTGGAAAGAAGTGATACAAAGCGTAGCCTGCCTAGGAACGAGTTGGCGTTTGCGAGATGCTGCTACTGGTGCCGCCGCTGCTGTTCTTGCTGCGGGAGGCAATACATCTACCCAGTGGGCTGTCACAGTCATATAGTCCTGAGTCTGCCCTGCTCCACTTGTCCACATATCCGTGGTTAAGTGGACATTGGGTACAACTGCATTTTTTAGGACACTGGTGACTCTTTTTCTGACGTCTGTGTACATTTTCGGTATCGCTTGCCTAGAGAAATGGAACCTAGATGGTATTTGGTACCGGGGACACAGTACACCTCAATCAAGTCTCTAGTTCCCTGTGAATTAACGGTGCATACCGGAAACACGTTTCTCACCACCCAGGCTGCCAAGGCCTGAGTTATCCGCTTTGCAGCAGGATGACTGCTGTGATATTTCATCTTCCTCGCAAAGGACTGTTGGACAGTCAATTGCTTACTGGAAGTAGTACAAGTGGTCTTCCGACTTCCCCTCTGGGATGACGATCGACTCCCAGCAGCAACAACAGCAGCAGCGCCAGCAGCAGTAGGCGTTACACTCAAGGATGCATTGGAGGAATCCCAGTCAGGAGAGGACTCGTCAGACTTGACAGTGACATGGCCTGCAGGACTATTGGCTTTCCTGTCTAAGGAGGAAATTGACACTGAGGGAGTTGGTGGTGTGGTTTGCAGGAGCTTGGTTACAAGAGGAAGGGATTTAGTTGTCAGTGGACTGCTTCCGCTGTCATCCAAAGTTTTTGAACTTGTCACTGACTTCTGATGAATGCGGTCCAGGTGACGTATAAGGGAGGATGTTCCTAGGTGGTTAACGTCCTTACCCCTACTTATTACAGCTTGACAAAGGCAACACACGGCTTGACACCAGTTGTCCGCATTTCTGTTGAAATAATTCCACACCGAAGAGGTGATTTTTTTTGTATTTTGACCAGGCATGTCAATGGCCATATTCGTCCCACGGACAACAGGTGTCTCCCCGGGTGCCTGACTTAAACAAACCACCTCACCATCAGAATCCTCCTTGTCAATTTCCTCCCCAGCGCCAGCAACACCCATATCCTCATCCTGGTGTACTTCAACAGTGACATCTTCAATTTGACTATCAGGAACTGGACTGCGGGTGCTCCTTCCAGCACTTGCAGGGGGCGTGCAAATGGTGGAAGGCGCAACCTCTTCCCGTCCAGTGTTGGGAAGGTCAGGCATTGCAACCGACACAATTGGACTCTCCTTGGGGATTTATGATTTAGAAGAACGCACAGTTCTTTGCTGTGCTTTTGCCATCTTAACTCTTTTAAGTTTTCTAGCAGGAGGATGAGTGCTTCCATCCTCATGTGAAGCTGAACCACTAGCCATGAACATAGGCCAGGCCCTCAGCCGTTCCTTGCCACTCCGTGTCATAAATGGTACATTGGCAAGTTTACGCTTCTCCTCAGACGATTTTGATTTTTGGGTCATTTTACTGAGCTTTATTTTTTTTGGATTTAACATGCTCTCTACTATGACATTGGGCATCGGCCTTGGCAGACGACGTTGATGGCATTTCATCGTCTCGGTCATGACTAGTGGCAGCAGCTTCAGCACGAGGTGGAAGTGGATCTTGATCTTTCCCTATTTTACCCTCCACATTTTTGTTCTCCATTTTTTAATGTGTGGAATTATATGCCAGTAATATATCAATAGCAATGGCCTTCTGTACCGTACTGCTATATATTATATACTGGTAGTCAGCAAACTGTGCAAAACTGAAATGCACCACAGGTATGGATGGATAGTATACTTGACGACACAGAGGTAGGTAGAGCAGTGGCCTACTGTACCATACTGCTATATATTATATACTGGTGTTCAGCAAACTGTGCAAAACTGAAATGCACCACAGGTATGGATGGATAGTATACTTGACGACACAGAGGTAGGTAGAGCAGTGGCCTACTGTACCGTACTGCTATATATTATATACTGGTGGTCAGCAAACTGTGCAAAACTGAAATGCACCACAGGTATGGATGGATTGTATACTTGACGACACAGAGGTAGGTAGAGCAGTGGCCTTCTGTACCGTACTGCTATATGTTATATACTGGTGGTCAGCAAACTGTGCAAAACTGAAATGCACCACAGGTATGGATGGATTGTATACTTGACGACACAGAGGTAGGTAGAGCAGTGGCCTTCTGTACCGTACTGCTATATATTATATACTGGTGGTCAGCAAACTGTGCAAAACTGAAATGCACCACAGGTATGGATGGATAGTATACTTGACGACACAGAGGTAGGTAGAGCAGTGGACTACTGTACCGTACTGCTATATATATAGTTATACTGGTGGTCAGCAAAATTCTGCACTGTCCTCCTACTACATACTACAATGCAGCACAGATATGGAGCGTTTTTCAGGCAGAGAACGTATAATACTGATGGTCACTGGTCAGCAAAACTTTGCACTGTCCTCCTACTATATAATACTGCTGGTCCCCAGTCCCCACAATAATGCAATTAGCACACTGAGCACAGATATTTGCAGCACACTGAGCACAGATATGGAGCGTTTTTCAGGCAGAGAACGTAGATATTTGCACTTGCAGCACACTGAGCACAGATATTTGCAGCACACTGAGCACAGATATTTGCAGCACACTGAGCACAGATATTTGCAGCCCACTGAACATAGAAACTGAGAGGACGCCAGCCACGTCCTCTCACGATCATCTCCAATGCACGAGTGAAAAATGGTGGCGACGCGCGGCTCCTTATATAGAATACGAATCTCGCGAGAATCCGACCGCGGGATGATGACGTTCGAGCGCGCTCGGGTTAACCGAGCAAGGCGGGAGGATCCGAGTTGCTCGGACCCGTGCAAAAAAAGTTGAAGTTCGGGTGGGTTCGGATCCCGAGGATCCGAACCCGCTCATCACTAATAATCATATACATTTAGACAATTTTGGCTGTAATTTTGCATCATCGTAGTCGACACTGGAGTCAGAATCCGTGTCGGTATCTGTATCTATTATATGGGATAGTGGGCGCTTTTGAGACCCCAAAGGTCCCTGCGACATAGGGACAGACATGGGTTGACTCCCTGGCTGTAACCTAGCTTCAGCTCTAATCTTTTGTGCAATAAATTTACATTAGCACATAAAACATTCCACATATCCATCCAGTCAGGTGTCGGCGTTGTCGACGGAGAAACCACATTCATTTGCTCCCCGTCTTCTCTAGGAGAGCCTTTTACCTCAGACATGTCGACACATGCGTACCGACACACCACACACTCAGGGAATCCTATTATCTGAAGACCGTTCCCCCACAAGGCCCTTTGGAGAGACAGAGAGAGAGTATGCCAGCACACACCCCAGCGCTATATGACCCAGGAAAAAACACAATAATTATATGTTTACCCAGTAGCGCTGTGTATATATGTATATATGCGCCTAATTATGTGCCCCCCCTCTTCTTTAAAACCCTCTTTCACTGTGGTATAAGCAGGGGAGAGTCCAGGGAGCTTCCTCTCAGCTGTGCTGTGGAGAAAATGGCGCTGGTGAGTGCTGAGGGAGAAGCCCTGCCCACTCGGCGGCGGGCATCTGTCCCGCTCAAATACACTAAAAATTGGCGGGGGCTCTTATATATATATATATATATATATATACAGTGGCCAGCTGTATACATATATACTTTTGCCAAAGAGAGGTTCATATGCTGCCCAGGGCGCCCCCCCTGCGCGCTGCACCCTTACAGTAACTGCCGTGTGTGAGGTGTATGGGAGCAATGGCGCACAGCTATACTGCGGCTCCGGGACGAACTCCAGGGTGAGACCTGTGTTCCGACTCCCTCTGGAGCTAATGGGTTCCAGTAGCCTAAGAAGCAGAGCCTTGAAACGCACAGAAGTAGGTCTGCTTCTCTCTCCTCAGTCCCTCGATGCAGGGAGTCTGTTGCCAGCAGGCTCCCTGAAAATAAAAAACCTAACAAAATACTTTCTGACAGGAAACTCAGGAGAGCTCCCTGTAATGCACCCAGTCTCCTCTGGGCACAGTAGTAAACTGAGGTCTGGAGGAGGGGCATAGAGGGAGGAGCCAGTGCACACCCAGACCTAAAGTCTTTCTTAAAGTGCCCATGTCTCCTGCGGAGCCTGTCTATCCCATGGTCCTTACGGAGTCCCCAGCATCCTCTAGGACGTAAGAGAAAGGAGATGAATAATAACAGAAAATGTGCTCTGGCCCTAGTCAAACATACCTTACAATGCCAACACTAATAGATTGGACTAAAATGCATTGCTTATTGCTGGTTGGCGCAGGACGTGGACAGTAAGACGCTGCCAGATACTGGCTCAGCAGAATGAAACACGGTTCCGAGCCAAAGATGAAGCAATACTGCAATTACTTGACCAACACATTTTGTATTTGGACTGCAGAACAAGCACAATGCAACTCAGAGAACTTAATTAAAAGTGTTTGCTTAACAGAGATCAGAATACAATGTTCAGCATCCGGATTAAAGTCTTATGCGATTCTCTGCCATTGTTCCTTGTAAATGCTGCAACATAAGGTGTATAGATTATGTTACATATTGCTGTTCACTAGCTCAGCCTCCTCATCAATACATGTGTTGAAAACACATTACAGGATTTTTTTAAATAATCTGCCTCAACAGCCAGGAAAACAGAGGCAGAAAAAGAAAAGCTTTTGCTCAACATGCTATGGGGGTCATTCCGAGTTGATCGCTCGCTAGCAGTTTTTAGCAGCCATGCAAACGCTATGCCGCCGCCCACTGGGAGTGTATTTTAGCTTAGCAGAAGTGCAAACGAAAGGATCGCAGAGCGGCTACAAAATAATTTTGTGCAGTTTCAGAGTAGCTTCAGACCTACTCAGCGCTAGCGATCACTTCAGACTGTTCAGTTCCTGTTTTGACGTCACGAACACGCCCTGCGTTCGGCCAGCCACGCCTGCGTTTTTCCTGGCACGCCTGCGTTTTTTCGAACACTCCCTGAAAACGGTCAGTTGACACCCAAAAACGTCCACTACATGTCAATCACTCTGCGGCCACCAGTGCGACTGAAAAGCTTCGCTAGACCTTGTGTAAAAATACATCGGCCATTGTGAAAGTACGTCGCGCGTGCGCATTGTGCTGCATACACATGCGCAGAAGTGCCATTTTTTTGCATCATTGCAGCGCAGTGAACATTTTCAGCTAGCGATCAACTCGGAATGACTCCCTATGTCGGGGAAAATCCACGAGGGCTCCTCTAATCCATAAACCAGAGTAACATTTACGAACAACTCCAAAACACTGTACTGTAGTTGATTAGAGTTCACCTACACAAAAAGTCATACCTGGAAATAAACTGGAGGTCACAGAAAGGAGAGCTGATGGGTTCTGGATTATCAAATTGTATTTGTAAATAAAATTAAAAAAAGCAGACGCCTCCTGCTGCAGTAGTGATCTGAGCTGAGTCCTAGGATGCATAACCAGATCACCGCGACACCACCGGCCGGCTTGCAGTACCCATGGGGCCGCCTTAGCCACCTGGACGCGCAGAATGCGATGAAAAGTAATAGGGTCTGAGAATCAAGAAGTGAGAGATTTTGTGAGAGTTCTGTTTTTTTTAAAAGTGACAATCATTTACACGGCAAAACCAGGTTGATTTTGCGATGTAAATGATTGTCACTTTAAAAAAACAGAACTCTCACAAAATCTCTTACTTCTTGATTTTCAGACCCTGTGGAGGTTGGATGTGCAGAACGCCTTTCAAGAACGTCTGGACCAGGGCCGGTGCTAGGGTGTTCGGCGCCCTCCTGCAAAAAAATGAATTTGCGCCCTTCCTCACATACATCTAATTAGGGACAGATGCGTGCCGCAGGCACGCACCGAAAATTTAGGGGTGTGGCTTCATGGGAAGGGGCGTGACTACAGAATATTATATTATCTGTCCCCAGTCCTGGCACCTGTGCTACCACATTACCTGTAACCAGCCCTGGCGCTTGTGCCACCTGATTATTTGTCTCCACTGTCACCCCATAATTTGTCCCCAGTGTTACCTCATTATCTGTCCCCTGTGTTACCTCATAATCTGTCCCCTGTGTCATTCCATAATCTGTCCCAAGACTCAGCCCCTTATCAGCCCCCTGTGTCACCGCATGATTAGCCTGAGGCACCCTGTAAATGATGCAGCCCTGGGACGCCGTGCCTGTGTTCCCCAGCAGTTGCACCCCGGCTGTGAGTGCCGCAGGCCCCACCCCCATCTGCCGGATTGTTAGGGTCTAGTTGACAGCGCAACCTGTCCTCAAGCAAGGCTCCACCAGCAGAATGGAGAGCGGCTCCCCCTCCCTGCCTCCTTACCACTGCACTGCATGTCATGAAGCTGCCCTTACGCAAGGTTCCAGAGGCAGGGAGGGGAGCCGCTCTCCATTCTGCCGGCACCGCTGCCTGTCACACAGAGTGATAGGTGCAGCGGTAAAAGGCAGCACCATCGCACATCAGCAAGGTCTGTAGAGCAGGGAGAGTGCCTATCCAGCACGGCGCTTCCCTGCATTGCAGACCTTGCTGAGCGGGTAGCGCCGGCCCTGGTACTACCCCTGCCCCCCTTCCACGCATATTACACTGTAGCTGTTACCCTGAACCACACTCCCCACACACTACATTGCCACTACCCCGCATCCCCCTCCCCTCACACAAGAAACTCCCACCGCTACCCTGCACCCCACACACTACATCGCTGCTAGCCTGTATCCCCCTCCCCGCACACATTAATATGAACCCCCTCCCCATTACAATGACAGCTCTCCTTCAGCACACATTAATAGGACACCCCCTCCCTTCCCAGCACACATTAGTATGACCCCTTTCCCCAGCAAACATTAATGACCCCCATCCCCAAGCACAGAGTAATAGGGCACCCCTCCCCCTCCCACATTAATAGGACCCCCTCCCCAAGCTCAGATTAATAGGACACCCTCCCCCTCCCTAGAACACATTAATAGGACCCCCCTCTCCAAGCACACATTAATAGAACACCCCTCCCCCTCCCACAGTAATAGGACCCCCCCTCCCCAAGCACAGGTTAATAGGACACCCTCCCCCCCCCAAGCACAGATTAATTGAACACCCCTCCCCAGCACACAGTAATAGGACCCCCCCTCCCCAAGCACAGGTTAATTGGACCCCCCCCCCCCTCCCCAGCACACAGTAATAGGACACCCCTTCCCCCCTCCCCAGCACACAGTAATAGGACACCCCTCCCCCCCGAGCACACAGTAATAGGACACCCCACCCCCCCTTCCTAAGCACAGGTTAATAGGACACCCCCCTCCCCAGCACTCAGTAATAGGACACCCCTCCCCCCTCCCCAGCACACAGTAATAGGACCCCCCCCCCCCTTCCTAAGCACAGGTTAATAGGACACCCCCCTCCCCAGCACTCAGTAATAGGACACCCCCCTCCTCCTTCCTAAGCACAGGTTAATAGAACACCCCTCCCACTCCCAAGCACACATAAATAGGACAGTTTCTCCCCCCTTTGTTTATCTGCAGCAGCACTAACCTGAGCCTTGGCTCCTCGTGTGGCTGGCTGTTAGTGCTGCTTCTCTTCTCATGGCTGCTTGCTCCTCCCCTACACACAGGTCAGTGTGCATCACGTCTTCCTGTGTAGTGGTTGCACAGCCCAGACTAAATTCCACCACTGACGGACAGGGAGTTGAGAGAGGTGGGCGGTGCTGAAGACTGTGCTGTGTCTTCAGTCACAGACGGGAGGGAAGAGAAGTGGGCAACACAAGTGCAGTGGGGAGGAGCAAGCAGGAAGGGGGGAGGGCCCGAACGCAGGAGGAGATTAAGAGCCTCTGTGTACGGCTGGCAGCCTGGCGGCGCCGCAGCCAGATACAATACTACAGTGTGACAGGCGCTGCGCGTCAGCATGGTTGCGGAGCAGGGACAGCGCCTCTCTACCCCAGCGCCTCCCTGCTTTGCAGACCTTGCTGAGCGGGTAGCGCCGGCCCTGGTCTGGACCTCAGGGAGAGAAGCCAATTGTTTCTGAAAGAAAATGGACAAGTCCAAAATCTGGACTTTTATGGAGCCCAGACGTAGGACCACATCCACTCCTGCTTGTAGAAAAAGAAGGAAACGTCCTAGATGGAATTCCACCGCAAAAAATGTTCTGCTCTCACACCAAGAGACGTATTTCTTCCAAATACGATAGTAATGCTTAGACGTTACCCCCTTCCTGGCTTGGATCATAATCGGGATAACCTTCACCTGGCTAGAATCAGCCATTCAACTTCCATGCCGTCAAACGTAGCCGCGGTAAGTCCTGATAGACGAACGGGCCCTGTTGCAGAAGATCCTCACGAAGAGGTAGAGGCCACGGATCTTCGAGGAGCATCTCCAGAAGGTCCGCGTACCAGGCCCTTCTTGGCCAGACCGGAGCAATTAGAATTGCTTGAACCTTTTCCCTTTTTATTCTCTTTAGAATTTTTGGGATCAGAGGAAGTGGAGGAAACATGTACACCATCTGATAGACCCATGGAGTCGTCGGGGCGTCTACCGCCATCAGCTGCAGGTCTCTCGACCTGGAACAATACCGCTTGAGCTTCTTCTTGAGACGAGAGGCCATCATGTCGATCTGTGGATATCCCCATCGACTTGTCAAGCACGTGAACACTTCTGGGTGAAGTCCCCACTCCCCCGAGTGCTGGTCGTGTCTGCTTAGGAAGTCTGCTTCCCAGTTGTCTACTCCCGGAATCAAGACCGCTGACAATGCCACAGCGTTTCTCTCTGCCCAGAGGAGAATTCTTGAAACCTCTGACATTGCTGCTCTGCTTTTCGTTCCGCCCTGTCGGTTTATGTACCTCACTGCCATCACATTGTCCGACTGGACCTGAATGGCCCGATCTTGAAAAAGATGTGAGGCCTGCAGAAGGGCGTTGTATGTGGCCCGGAGTTCCAGAATGTTGATTGGAAGGACGACTTCCTGACTTGACCATCTTCCTTGAACTGCACCCCCTGAGTGACTGCTCCCCAACCTCTGAGGCTTGCATCTGTGGTTAGCAGAATCCAGTTCTGAATTCTGAACCTCCGACCCTCGACAAGGTGAGAAGTCTGTAGCCACCATAAAAGGGAGATCCTGGCTGTTGGCGACAGACAGATCCTCTGGTGCATGTGAAGATGCGATCCGGACCATTTGTCCAACAGATCGAGCTGGAAGGGTCTTGCGTGAAACCTTCCGTATTTAAGTGCCTCGTAAGACGACACCATTTTCCCCAGAAGGTGAATGCATAGATGCACCGATATCCGGGTTGGCTTCAGGACATCCTGAACCATCAACTGGATTACTAATGCCTTTTCCAACGGAAGGGACACCTGCGATTCCGTATCCATTATCAATCCCAGGAATTGGAGACTCCGTGTTGGCTCTAGGTGAGATTTCTGAAAATTCAGAATCCACCCATGATCCTGGAGAAGTTTGGTTGAGAGAGCAATGCTGTCCAGCAACCTTTCCCTGGACGGTGCTTTTATCAGGAGATCGTCCAGGTACGGAATTATGTTCACTCCCTGTTTGCGGAGTAGAAACATCATCTCTGCATTCACCTTGGTGAACACCCTCGGTGCCGTGGAGAGGCCAAATGGCAGGGCCTGGAACTGGTAGTGACAGTCCTGCAGTGCAAACCGTAGATAAGCTTGATGAGGCTTCCGGATCGGAATGTGAAGGTACGCATCCATGATATCCAGAGACACTAGGAATCCCCCCTCCTCCAGACCTGAGATCACCGCTCTCAGAGACTCCATCTTGAATTTGAACACTCGCAAGTATGGGTTCAATGACTCAATGACTTGAGGTTCAAAATTGGTCTTACCAAACCGTCCGGTTTTGGTACTACAAACAAGTTGGAATAGTACCCCTTGTTTAGCTGATGAGGTGGAACTGGAACAATGACGTGAGTCTGTACCAGTTTGTGAATGGCATGTTGTAAAGTTATACTTGCCTCTTGTGAAACTGGCAAGCCTGATTTGAAGAATCTGTGAGGAGGGAGCCCTTGGATCTCCAGTCTGTAGCCCTGGGAAACAAGATTTATGACCCACTTATCCTAGCACGAATTTGACCAGATTTGATTGAAGAATTGTAGGCGAGCTCCAACCTGATAGCCTTCCAGGCATTGCGGTCCACCGTCATGCTGAAGTCTTTGAGGAAGCAGAGCCTGAGCTCTGTTCCTGAGCACCAGCTGTTGGTCGTATGCGTGGTTTACCTCTTGCGCTGCTGGTGGGCGTAGAAGCGCCTCTGGATTTGCCCTTGAACTTGGTCGTCCGAAAGGACTGTAACTTAGAAGCTGAATATGTCTTCTTAGCTGGGGGGGCTGCGGAAGGAAGATACGTGGACTTACCCGCAGTAGCTGTGGAGATCCATTTGTCTAATTCATCTCCGAACAACGCCTCTCCTGTGAATGGTAGGCCTTCCACGACTTTCCTGGTATCTGCGTCAGCAGTCCACTGGCGTAGCCACAAGCCTCTGAGTGCCGACACTGCCATAGCGGTGGTGCGTGCATTAAGCACACCTATTTCCTTTATGGCTTCCACCATAAAGTTTGCAGAGTCCTGTATATGATGCAGGAGTAAGACAACTTCCCCTCTAAATAAGGAATCTAACCCCTCAATTAGGTTACCTGAATATATTGCAATGGCTTTAGTGATCCACGCACATGCAATAGTGGGTCTTTGGGCCACCCCAGCAGCTTTGTACAATGATTTGAGTGTAGTCTCAATTTTACGATCAGCCATGTCTTTCAGGGAGGCTGCACCAGGAACTGGCAATACAATTTTACGTGACAGCCTAGAGACTGATGCGTCCACTATCGGTGGATTTTCCAATTTTTTCCTATCCTCCAGAGGAAAAGGAAAAGATGAGAGCAACCTTTTAAGGATCTGAAACTTCTTATCAGGATTAACCCATGGTTCTTCAAACAGGGTATTCAATTCCTTTGACGCAGGAAAAGTGACTGAGGACTTCTTTTTTACATTAAAATAAGATTCCTCACACTCCTCTGACACCTTATCAGGAATATGCAGTACATCTCTGATAGCCTCTATAAGAGCCTCTATTCCCTGTGACAGAGATGCATCCCCCTCCCTCCGAGTCCACCTCCCCCTCCTCCATGTCTTACCTGCCAGCGTCAGAGTCAGACTGCAGGATATGGGCCAGAGATCGCTTTTGCGGACAAATGGGAGGGGATTGAGACGCTGTCTAGGGGACTGAGTCTCTGTTCACAAACTCATCCACAGTCTGTTAAGTATTGCGTCTCTCATTGCGGGACAATTTTGTAGAAAGAGTTGAGATCATTTCTTTAAGAGAATTAATCCATTACGGTTCAGCCCCGCTAGTCTGTGAACCCTGAGTACCCAGTAGTGAGCCCCCTGGTGAAGAGGAACACTCTGCGGTACAAGATACACACTCTTTGCCTGACATAATGTAATGTGACAGCGCGCGCGCACACACACACACACACACACACACACACACACACACACACACACACACACACACACACACACACACAGGAAAGGTTAAGAACAATTAACCCACAAAGAGTCCTTCAGGGAGACACAGAGTTGTTTGAAGCCAGCCCCCACAGCGCCCTTACCGCTAATGCAAAGCTTAGCCGGGTCGCAGACCAAGTACTCTGATAGGGGACTAAGTACACTAGTAATCGCTCCCCCCTGCTATGACCCCCTGGTACCGCTGAGGTAATTTGGAGTCACACCGGAGGAGCTGCGCGTCCCTGTCAGTCAGCGTCTGTATCCACTGCAGAGGGAAAATGGCGCTGGTGAGCTGCTGGATCCTCTCATAGTGAAGCCCCTCCCCTTCAATGGTGCACTGTCTTCTCTGATTTTTTATACTGGCTGAGGAATCTGGTGCTTAAAATGGAGAAAACAGTTTTAAGGCTGTTGTGCCAGTGTGGGTACTGTGTAGGGAGGCCAATCCCGGGATCGGCTAAATCCCGGGATTTGGGCCCAAAAATTGGAGCCTCTAATCCCGGGATTCAAGGGATTACAGTGCGCATGTGCGGGAGGGTTGGAAGCGGCGCAGGAGGGTGGGTGGGTGTAAGTAATAACTATAAATACTATCAGGCGGCCGCGGCAGCCATGGACACGCTGAACGCAGCGGCAATTCAAATGAAGCGCCGGCCGCCAGCCAATCAGGGAAGCTGCCGCAGCGGCAGCCAATCAGGAGCGACTGCTGCTGCAGCTTCCCTGATTGGCTGCCGGTCCGCCAGCTCTGATTGGCTGGCGGACGGCGCTTCATTTGAAATGCCGCCGCGTTCAGTGTGTCCATGGCGGCCGCCCGCCTAATAGTAAGTGTTATTACTTACACCCACCCTCCCTCCCTCCCGCGCCGCTACCAACCCTCCCGCACCACTACCTACACCCACCTTCCCGCACCGCTACCTACCCCCATAGGTGTGCGCAGACACTGACAGGCGGGTGCCGCTCCAGACTCCCCCCCACCCCTCTCCACGGCACGGCATAATAGTGTCCTGGACATAGACTGCATACCTGGGCCGTCTATATCCAGGACAGGGGAGGTGAGAGAACACTATAATGCCGTGGAGGGGGGGGGAGTCCGGAGCGGCACCCGCCTGTCAGTGTCTGCGCACGCCTATGCCTACCCCCTCCCTACCTCCCGCACCGCTACCTACCCCCTCCCTACATCCCGCACCGCTACCTTCACCCTCCCTCCAGCGCTGCTCCCTACATCTTTCACTGGTCCCTACTGCAATCCCGGAATCCCGGGATTGACCGTTTTTCAATCCCGAATCCCGGGATTGGCCTCCCTAGTACTGTGTACAAAGTACGGGGAGCAGTTGTGTACTGTGTCTGGAGACGCATTCCGCCCTGTTTAGATAGCATGCGCCTCCGTACCCCCATGCCGCCATAATGGCCGGCGCCACGCTAGTCGGGACGCCGGCTCTGTACTCACCACTCTTCATTCTTCTGGCTCTGTTAGGGGTGGCGGCGTGCTGCGGGACTGTATGCTGGCCGTGATGGGCTTGCGAATAGGTTCCTCAGGAGCTCAGTGTCCTGTCAGCGGGGAACAAGACCATTAACCCTTCAAGAGGATGGGCCGTTCCCCCCTTCCTCTAAGTCCCACGAAGCAGATAGGCTGGTGGACCCCAGTATCCTCTAGGACGTAAGAGAAAGTAAGATAGTAAAATCAAATAAACCACCATCTTTTACAAAACCCACATGTCCCAGTTCCTATGTCTTGCACTGTTAGAGCACAGTGGCAGAGTGGTTAGAATTAGTGCCTCACAGCACTGAGGTTATGTTTTCAATTGCAGTGCCCTATCTGTGTGGTGTTTGTATGTTTTCCTGTGTTTGCATGAGTTTCCTTTGGGTGCTCTGTTGTCCAACATATAACAGCATATTACAGCTATAGCAGCCAACCTATGCCCCACTTCATGCATTCTAAGGCATTTTATTTATTGCATTCCACACCATAATGAGAACAAGTATTGCCAGATTGTTTCATACGATTTTTGTTACTAACGGGAACAGAAATTGGCTGTAGCCTTACAGTCACAGATTACTTTGTGGATTTTAAATGTACAATTAACACGTCATGTTCTACGAATCCAAGGATTTGCTTTAAGACTAATTAAGCAGATTAAAACAAATCTGCTACAAAATCAGCCTTAGATTCACTCAGATAGCCAAAGCTACGATCGATGGTCCCGATGGTGAACCGATGCAGTGACTTCAGACACAGCACTTGGATCTGTGATGCCAGCCATGGGCGTCTCTTGTCCCCAGACGTCTCCCAGTGCTCTGCTCGGCTGGTATGCTGAGACGGGGTAAGCAGTGCCTCTGTGTTTGTACTAAAACATGCTGGGCACTAGGACCCAGAGACTGCAGGGAGGTGCTTTCTCCAACCAGATGTACTACTGCACATGTGCAAGCTGCAGCCATCTGTACTGTGTAATGGTGGCCACACATGGCACGCTATTTTAAACAATGTGGGTGTTTTCTACCGCTTGGAACGTCACATCGTTTAAAAAGTGCCGTGTGTGGGCATGATAATGACGCCGATGCGCGCACCCGCCGGTTGGTCCCCTCCTCAGATCAATTAAACATGCAGAAGGATCTGCGAGGTGGCTCTTTCCCCTCGCCATCGCTCATCATTGTCGGCACGTGTGTGTGCACTTGCCGATGCCGGCATCCCACCGGGTCCCGTCGCTCGCGATGTGTCCCTGGAGGGGGGGGGGGGGGTCACAGTATTGTACACATCTGCAGTACTTAGCTCCTGAGGCGTGACACCCAGATACCCTGTTTTTGTTAACCCTTGCATTACCACTGTGTTCTTGCATTAACCACGTACCTGATCTTTACCAATAAACCCAATCTGTACGATTCCTCTACCTGCTTCCCAGAAGTGATGTAGAGATGAAGCCTCCATAGGTGCTGAGTAGGGAAGATGGGGTAAGGATGCAAGAATGCAAGAATGAGAAGGGGGCGAAAAAGGAGACGCTCATGGAAAGATACTGTAACTGGTTCTAGGGAAGATGTAAGCCAAGTTTCTAGCTACCATTTATTAAGTGCATTTTATAAAATTATATGTACAAGCGGATTGGTGGCTATAGACGACTTCTCCACTTGTCCACTCTTTAGTGTCTTCTACACTCTTTAGTAGGTTTGATACATTCTCCCCTTAGACTTTTATCTTTTCTGCTTCCAGTTTAGTGTAGGACAGCATATTAGTGTCAGTACTCCCTGGCCCTGCAATCAGGAGTCCAATGTGTGTTTTAAAGCCAAGAATAACCTTTCACTTGTGTTAATTTCAATATTACCTGCAATGTGCACAAGCATTAATGCTCGGAACTTAATACTCAACTCTGCAGGGAGGCATCAAAAATAAAATATTTTCTCTCAAGTACTGCAATTCACTATAAACCTCAATGTGTAACCACTCAAGGCAGGTTTCCGCCCAGCAAGCCTCGCCATTAACTCAATAAAATCCAAGTATAAAATTGATGCCTCTCTAGCCCCAGCCATCCATGCCCACAGTAAATAGTATTTATTTAATATAGAGGTCTCTATCCTCCCCAAACCAATACCAACAATAAATAATTGGCACACACATTTAATAAGCAATTCTTCTGATGAAACTGCTTTTAGTACTGAAACGCGCTGAGGAAACTTGCTTAAACAGACGTGTAGATATTGTCAGGGCAGCATAGACTTATTTTACCTGGTAGACATTGGGCTACAACTTTTCCGGACCTATTGAGAACTTTGAAAACGTCAGGGTTGGTGAGAACATTAACCCCTGTGTTTTACTTAAGCTGGAGGGACAGACCCATTGGATGCCCTAAACTTTGTGTGGTGCTTGGTGACACATTAATTGCTCCAGTAGAGAAAGTAATCCTCTTGGTGCCTTTTTATTTAATAAACAGCACACACATTTAATAAATAAGCCTATTTTAACTCTAACATCCAATTAATAGCATTAACGTTTAATAGATAAGCCTATTTCCTCTGAACCGGCCAAACATTACTTGAAAAGCACTCACGCTAGACCGCCCAAACACCACCCCGCACATATTGGTCTTCACATAACATTAAGCCTCTAGTCCCAATGCACCAGTAACTTCCCCCAGAAAAAACTGCCCACATAATATTAATCTTCCACACTGCACCAGTCTCTACATAAATGCCTACAGTATATTAATGATAACCACAAACACGATTACCTTATCTGGACGATTCCTCTACCTGCTTCCCAGAAGTGATGTAGCAATGAAGTCTCCATAGGTGCTGAGTAGGGAAGATGGGGAAAGGATGCAAGAATGAGATGGGGGAGAAAAAGGAGACGCTCATGGAAAGATACTGTAACTGGTTCTAGGGAAGGCGTAAGCCACAAGGAGGTGCACTTACTAATGTAGGTTATATTCACTCACAATGTTTAGACAGCAGAAAATGTTTAGGGGGAAATTTATCAAATCTTCTACAGAGTGGAGAAGTGGACAAGTGAAGTTACCCATAGCAACCAATAAGTTTCTAGCTACCATTGATAAAGTGCATTCTATAAAATGATATGTACAAGCGGATTGGTGGCTATGGACTTCTCCACCTGCCCACTCTTTAGTAGGTTTGATACATTCTCCCCTTATACTTTTATCTTTTCTGCTTCCAGTTTAGTGTAGGACAGCTTATTAGTGTCAGTACTCCCAGGCCCTGCAGTAAGGCATCCAATGTGGTTTTTAAAGCCAGCTGAAGTCCCATTAATGCTGCCAAGAATAACCTTTCGTTTATGTTAATTTCAATATTACCTGCAATGTGCACAAGCATTAATGATCGGAACTTAATACTCAACTCTGCAGGGAGGCATTGAGAAAACGGTGTGATAGCTGGAAAAGAAAAGCCAAAGTATAAAGTTGTTTTTGCAGAGCTTAATACTGGGAAAGGAGTAGAGATAGCAGATATGAGCATGATAAAGTACTCATCAGTTGGGATTCAGATCATTTGCCGACGGTTGGGATCCCGGCGGTCAGGATACCAAACCCGGAATCCCGACCGCTGACAATGCAGACAGCCGGAATCCTGGCTAACATGGGCTATTCCCCCTCGTACCCATAGAGAACTAGCCCGCAGCATGGCGATCGCAGCGAGACCACAAGGGGACTCTTTGCGCTCACCCCGCTGCCGGCATACTGACGGCTGGGGTTCTGTTGTCGGTATCCTGACGGCCGTCATCCCGGCCGTCGGTATATCATACTGATCCCATCAGTAACTATGTATTACAGCAAAATTCTATAAAGTCTAAAGGGGGGAGATACCTGTATATCATACCTTGGAGAGAAAGTGGAGAGTGATAAAGGACCAACCAATCAGCTCCAGTCATCTTTTTAAATACAGCCTGTAAAATGTCAGTTAGGAGCTGATTAGCTGGTACTTTATCTCTGTCCAAGGTTTGATACATCTCCCCCTAAAACTGAAATCAGTGAGAATATCCATTAGTTTTGCAGTGGAGTCCTTAGTAGGTACTCGGCAGAGAAAAGCGGGATTATATCTGTTACAGAAAACTTTTACAATGAGCTGCAGCCTACAGATTTAAATATTCCCATAGACGGGAGATTAAATATCACATGAGGAGACTTGGATCAAAATATGGCAAAAACATAAGGAACGCACTCCTCCCCCCCGCCCTTGCAAAATCAGCCAAGGGGAAAACTAGACAAGCAGAGGTGTTACTTTGTGCTTCTTTCAGATCTATGGCTGTGGCTTTATTTGCTAATGGGTAAGAAACAAATTCAGCAATAGAGACATGCCAGAAAGGATTCCTGAAAAAAGTATACATTGAACAATTGTATATAATATAAAAATACACCAGAATAGGCTGAAATTGAAAAAATTGTCAACAAATAAATAATTGAATAAATGTACATAAAAAAAGCACACATGGAATGAATGTTAAAAATTTATTATGTATCACAATAACAAATAATAAATATAACATTTGACACTTTAAAAATTCTCAAAAGTCCTAGGGGTACATGTAATAGGGTCTGAGGTTGATGGATGTGTTGGATGCTGGTTGATCTCGGACTTTTTTTGTAAAGCGGCAATCATTTAAAAGGCAAAACCAACCTGGCTTTGCCTTGTAAATGATTGCCACTTTAAATAGAAACGTCCAAGATCGTGCAGGATCCCGCAATTCTGAGAAACTCAAACCCTATTACATGTGCCCCCTAGTATTCAATCCCCTGTATAATACAGTTCAGACGGGATGTAGTTACATTGCCGGCAAGTCGGGATCCCGGCGGTCAGGATACAGACGCCGGAATCCCGACCACTGACAAAGCCGCCAGCCGGAATCCCGGCTAACAGGGGCTATTCCCACTTGTGGGTGTCCATGACACCCACAGAGCAGGAATAGAACCTGTGGCGAATGCAGTGAGCCACCGAGCCCGCAGCGCGGCGAGCCCACAAGGGGCTTCGTTGCACTGGCTCCCCGTCCAGGCAACATTTTAGCGGCCGGGATCCCGGTGTTGGTATGCTGACCGCCGGGATCCCTGCTGTCGGCATCCCATATTCAACGCATTCAGACACACAGCACATTTCAAATTGGGGTTATTGAGAATATCATCTTGTCTTGTATGATCCTCCCAAAATGGACAAACAAATATATGAGCTTGTGATTTGCAATGCTTCACTATTATGATGTACTCAGAGGTGGATTTAGGGGTCTGGCCGCCTAAAGGCACAACATTATTCTGAGACATGCCTAGCAGAAGCCAGGGCCAGTAACATCACCGTTTTTCACACGTGAGGTACTTATCTTCTATCGTCGTCAGAGGTTCAAACCAGGAGGACTGTAGAAAGCGTAACACTACATCCAGATCCCAAGGTGCCGTAGGCGGCTCGAAAGGAGGTTGTATGTGAAGCACCCCTTGCAAGCAGGTCTGAACTTCTGGCAAGAGAAACAACTTCTTCTGAAAGAAGATGGAAAGAGCTGAAATCTGGACCTTAATGGATCCCAGACGTAAGCCTTTATTCACTACAGCCTGCAGAAAACGGAGGAACCTTCCCAAGTGGAATTCCGCAGAGGGATATTTGCGTTCCTCGCACCACGAGACATATCTCCGCCAGATATGATTATAGTGTTTTGACATCACAGGTTTTCTGTCTTGCTTCATAGTGGCAATGACCTTTATGGAAAGCCCTTTGTGAGCTAGGATGTTCTGCTCAACTTCCATGCCATCAAACAAAGCCGCCGTAAGTCCAGGTAGACGAACGGTCCTTGTTGAAGAAGATCCCTTCATAGTGGTAGAAGCCAAGGGTCATCTACGGACAAGTTCAGGAGAGCCGTGTACCACGCTCTTCGGGACCAATAGGGGGCAATCAAGATTGCTTCCTCTCTTTGATGTCTGATCCGCTTGAGCACCCTTGGGATCAGAGGAATCGGAGGAAACAGGTAGACCAGCTGGTAAGGCCAAGGCGAAGTCAGTGCATCCACTGCACTCGCCCGAGGGTCCCTGGTTCGTGAGCAATAGCAGCGAAGCTTCTTGTTGAGACAAGAGGCCATCAAGTCGATCTGTGGGCAACCCCACCTCTCGATCAGTTGAAACACCTGAGGGTGCAGTCCCCACTCCCCCGGGTGGAGGTTGTGGCAACTTAGGAAGTCCGCCTCCCAGTTGTTCACTCCCAGAATTTAGATTGCGGACAGCTCTCTTGCATTTCTTTCTGCCCAGAGGAGTATTCTTGACACTTCTCGCATGCAGGCCCTGCTTTTTGCCCCTCCCGCAGTAGATGAGACACCTGAAGCAGAGCATTGTGGATAGCCCTAAGTTCCAGAATGTTGTTTGGAAGTAGGGCATCTTGGGCAGACCACCTGCCTTGGAACTGCGCCCCTTGGGTGACAGCTCCCCATCCTCAGACTCGCATCCGTCGTGAGGAGGATCCAATCTTGAATCCCGAAGCTTCGGCCTTCCAGGAGGTTGAAAGACTGTAGCCACCACAGGAGTGAAATCCTGGCCTGGGGTGACAGCTGAATCATCCAGTGCATCTGAAGATGGGAACCGGACCACTTGTTCAGGATGTCCAATTGGAAGGGTCTGGCATGGAACCTTCCATACTGTATCGCCTCGTAGGAGGCCACCATCTTTCCCAATAATTTTATGCAAAGATGAATGGAGACTCGAGCAGGTCTGAGTACCATGCGAACCATTTCCTGGAGTGTTCTCGCTTTTTCCACTGGGAGGATCCCTCTCTGTGCTACAGTATCCAGAGGCATTCCCAGAAACAAAAGTCTCTGAGACGATTCCAGGTGGGACTTCTGCAGATTGAGGATCCACCCGTGGTGAGACAGAAGTTGGATAGTGCGATCTATATGGAGCAATAGAAGTTCCCTAGAACTCACTTTTATCAGGAGATCGTCCAGGTATGGAATTACATTGACCAGCTGGACCCTGAGCTGAAACATAATTTCTGCCATCACCTTCATGAACACCCTCGGAGCTGTAGACAGGCCGAAGGGTAACGCCTGAAACTGGTAGTGATCGTTTAGTAGGGCAAACCTCAGATAGGCCTGATGAGGAGGCCAAATTGGGATATGTAGGTAAGCGTCCTTAATATCCAGGGACACTAGGAATTCCTGTTGTTCCAGTCCTGCGATCACCGCTCTCAAAGATTCCATCTTGAATTTGAAAACCTTCAGGTAAGGATTCAAGGACTTCAGATACAGAATTGGTCTCACAGACCCGTCTGGTCTAGGTACGACAAACAGACAGGAGTAGTAACACTGTCCTTGTTGTAGTAGGGGTACTGGAAAAATTACCTGGGACTGGACCACCTTGTTTATGGCCAGTAGTAGCGTACCACGCATACTTTCCAAAGCTGGTAAGCTTGATTTGAAAAACCGTTGGGGAGGAGTACTGTCAAACTCCAGCTTGTAACCCTGAGAGATAAGGTCCCTTACCCAAGTATCTTGGCAGGAACCGTCCCAGATGTGGCTGAAGTGACGAAACCGAGCTCCCACCATGAGATCTCCTCGGGTGGGTGGGCACCGTCATGCTGAAGTCTTTGCGGGAGCAGAACTGGTGTTCTGCTCCTGAGATCCAGCAATTGCTGGATTCTTAGGTTTTCCTCTGGAGCCTCTAGCTGCGTTGGAGGCCCCTTTGGCCCTAGATCGAAATCTGGAGGACCGAAAGGACTGAGTAGACGGTCCCGGATAGGTACGTCTAGCAGGTGGAGCCCCCAAAGGGAGAAACGTAGATTTTCCAGCAGTAGCTTTGGAAATCCATGTGTCCAAGCAGGGAGTACCGCCTTTTTAGAAAGGCGAGAGACAGACGTCTACTGCAGGAGATTCTTCCCAGAATTTTCTGCCATCAGGGGCAGAGGGGAATGTATGCAAAAATAGGATTTTAATTACCTACCGATAAATCCTTTTCTCGTAGTCCATAGAGGATGTTGGGGTCCACATTAGTACCATGGGGCATAGATGGGTCCACCAGGAGCCACCGGCACCTCAAGAGTCTGAGAGTGTGGGCTGGCTCCTCCCTCCATGCCCCTCCCACCAGACCCAGTCCAGAAACTGTGTCCTAGGAGACGGACAACTTTGAGAGAAGGATTATACACAGATAGTGGCGAGATTCACACCAGCTCACAGTTACAAGGCAAACCGAGCTAACTAGCTTGAAACATCAGCAACGGCTAAACAATATTACTTAACTAAGTAACAAAATAGTACTAACCAAGAACTAAGCAGTACTGAACAAAGTAACCACTGCAGGATCACGAAGCGCTGGGCAGGCGCCCAGCATCCTCTACAGACTATGAGAAAAGGATTTACCGGTAGGTAATTAAAATCCTATTTTCTCTTACGTCCTAGAGGATGCTGGGGTCCACATTAGTACCATGGGGATGTACCAAAGCTCCCAGAACGGGTGGAAGAGCACGGAGGCTCCTGCAGAACTGATTGACCAAACTTCAGGTCCTCAGCAGCCAAGGTATCGAACTTGTAGAACCTTGCAAACGTGTTCGACCCCGACCAAGTAGCCGCTCGGCAAAGCCGAGACACCCCGGGCAGCCGCCCAGAAAGAACCCACCTTACGAGTAGAGTGGGCCTTAACAGACGTAGGACACTGCAATCCTGCTGTAGAATACGCTTGCTGGATAGTGAACCTGATCGAGCGAGATATAGTCTACTTAGAAGCAGGACACCCAAGTTTCTTGGGATCATACAGGACAAACAAAGAGTCCAATTTTCTGGGACAAGTAGTCCTCTTCACATAGATTTACAGAGCCCTTACCACATCCAAGGACTTTGATGAAATTTAGGAGTCAGTAGCAACTGACACCACAATAGGTTGGTTGATATGAAATGCTGACACAACCTTCGGAAGGAATTGCTGACGTGTCAGGAGCTATCTTCATGGAAGATCAAGTAGGGGCTCTTACAAGACAGAGCCCCCAGCTCTGACACACGTCTAGCAGAAGCTAAGGCCAACAAAGTGACAACCTTCCATGTGAGAAACTTGACCTCAACCTCCTATAGAGGCTCAAACCAATCCGATTGGAGAAATTGCAGCACCACGTTAAGAGCAGACCCCTTTAAAAAAAGGTCTGAACCTCCGGGAGGGAAACCAGCTATTTCTGGAAGAAAATGGATAGGGACGAAATCTGGACCTTTACGGATCCCAACCTTAGGCCCATATTCACACCTGCTTGCAGGAAGAGGAGAAACCGTCTCAGTTGAAACTCCACCATAGGAAACTTCTTGGACTCACACCAAGAGACATATTATTTCCAAATACGATGGTAATGTTTAGACGTTACTCCTTTCCTAGCCTGTATCAGGGTAGGAAAAACTTGTTCGGAATGCCCTTCTGAGCTAATATCTGGTGTTCAACCTCCATGCAGTTAAACGTAGCCGCGGTAAGTCTTGATAAGCGAACAGCCCCTGCTGTAGCAGGTCCTCCCTAAGAGGAAGAGGCCACGGCTCTTCTAGCAGTAGATCCAGAAGATCCGCGTACCAAGCCCTTCTTGGCCAGTCCGGAGCAATGAGGATCGCCTGAACTCTTGTTCTCCTTATGAGTTTTAGAACTCTTGGAATGAGTGGAAGTGGAGGAAACACGTACTCCCACTGGAACACCCACAGGGACACTAGGGCGTCCACCGCCACGGCTTGCGGGTCCCTCGACCTGGAACAATACCGCCAAAGCTTCTTGTTGAGATGAAAGGCCATCATGTCTATTTGAGGTACACCCCAAAGATGTTACCTCCGTGAACACCTCCGGATGGAGTCCCCACTATCCTGGATGGATATCGTGTCTGCTGAGGAAGTCCGCTTCCCAGTTGTCTACTCCCGGAATGAAGACTGCTGATAGCGCCAACGCGTGTTTTTATGCCCAGAGGATGATTCTTGTTAACTCTGACATTGCAGCTCTGCTCTTCGTTCCGCCCTGTCGGTTTATGTAAGCCACTGTCGTTACATTGTCCGACTGCATTTGAATGGCTCGATCTCGGAGAAGATGGGCCACTTGGAGAAGACCGTTGTAGACGGCTCTTAGTTCCAGAATGTATATTGGTAGGCTGGATTCCAGACTTGACCACCTTCCTTGGAAGGTTTCCCCTTGAGTGACTGTGCCCTAACCCCCAGAGACTTGCATATGTGGTTAGAAGGATTCAGTCCTGAATCCCGAACCTGCGGCCCTCCAGAAGGTGAGGTAGTTGTAGCCACCAGAGGAGCGAAATCCTGGCTTTTGGCAAAAGACGTATTATCTGGTGCATGTGCAGATGAGATCCCAACCACTTGTCCAGGAGATCCAGTTGGAAGGGCCGAGCATGAAACCTTCCATACTGTAGAGCCTCGTAAGAGGCAACCATCTTCCCCAGAAGGCGAATGCACTGATGAACCAAAACCCGGGCTGGCTTCAGGACATCCCGGACCATTGTTTGTATCACCAACGCTTTCTCCTCTGGAAGAAACATCCACTGCACTTCTGTGTCGAGGATCATTCCCAGAAAAGACAACCTCCTGGTCGGCTCCAAATGTGATTTTGGAAGATTCAGGATCCAACCGTGTTCCCTGAGCAGATGAGTCGTGAGAACAATGGACTGCAACAGCGTCTCCCTGGACGATGCCGTTATTAGCAGATCGTCCAGATATTGGATTATGTTCACCCCCTGTCTGCGGAGGAGAACCATCATCTCCGCCATCACCTTGGTGAACACCCTTGGTGCCGTGGAGAGGCTAAATGGCAGTGCCTGTAACTGAAAATGACTTGAACAGTGCAAATCAGAGAAACGCCTGATGCAGTGGCCAAATTGGAATGTGGAGGAACGCATCCTTGATATCCAGGGATACCAGGAATTCCGCCTCCTCCAGACCTGAGATCACTGCCCTCAGAGACTCCATTTTGAACTTGAACTCCCTCAGAAAGGGGTTTAGTGATTTCAAGTTCAAGATGGGCCTGACCGAACCATCCGGTTTCGGTACCACGAAAAGGTTCGAATAGTATCCTTTGTTTTGCAGATGAGGTGGAACTGGTACAATGACCTGTGACACTACCAACTTTTGGATGGCTTCCTGTAGGGCAGCCCTGTCTGCCGGCAAAGCTGGCAATCCAAGACTGGGACTTTTAACCTTTGAGATCAGCCTGCAATCCAATCATTGGGAACTGTGGTCCTTGTGGGACAATTCCTTGGAAAAACGCATGTGAAGGACCCTACTACGGTCCATTTCCTTCCGTACAGTACCAGCATGGGAAAATCCAACCAGTAAGAGGATCTCCATTACCTTACAGGTGACCTACTGGAGGACTCATCCAAGTGGAACTGGTAACAATGGTTCTGAGACTTCCCTAGGAATCAGGCCTTTTCAAATTATTCCCAGCATTTCAAGAAGTTTTTTTATGAAATTTTTTAGCAGTGTTGCTCTTTGCCCTACTTCAACTCTGGTGTTTTTATTTTTATTTTTTATTTTTTATCTGTTGCAACAGTAATTTTTATATGTATGTCAATGTATAAAAGAATTGATAGTTTATCTCTTTAATAAATTTTCAGTATATTTACCTAATTAGTTATTAGCGCTGAATCTGTTTTATTCTGTTGGTTTCTCATCAGGGTCTAACTAGCCCTTTATATTCAGCAGCTGGAGGATCTACAGCACCTTTCAGCGCCATTTCTACCTTGGTAGTTTCTCTCACACAATGGCAAAGCTGGCAAGCCTGATTTGAAGAATCGGTGAGGTGGGAGATCTTGAAACTCCAGTCTGTACCCCTGGGACACAATATCCAGTACCCAGTGGTCCAGGCCGGACGACACCGAGACGTGGCTGAATCGTCTGAGCCTCGCCCCCATCGGCACGAACTCCAGGCCGCGCGGTCCACCGTCATGCTGAGGATTTTGATGTACCTGAAGCAGGTTTCTGCTCCTGGGAACCCGCAGTAGCAGGTTTTTTGGACTTTGCCTGACCTCCTCTAAAGAAGGTGTTAGACGGCTTGGTCTTTCTGGATTTGACAGGCCGAAAGGACCGTGACGTAGCTGAAGAAAAAGGTTTCTTCGTAGCAGGCGCAGCTGAGGGAAGAAAAGGTGACTTACCCGCAGTTGCTGTGGAAAACCACTCATCCAACGCTTTCCCAAAGAGAGCCTGATCTGTTTAGGGTAGGTTCTCCACACCTCTCCTGAATTCCGCGTCGGCAGACCACTGGCACAGCCAAAGTCCTCTGCGAGCTGAGACAGACATGGAAGATATCCCTGCAGCCATCGAACCCAGGTCTTTCATGGATTCCACCATAAATCCTGCAGAATCCTGTATGTTATGTAAAATAAGAATTTACTTACCGATAATTCTATTTCTCGTAGTCCGTAGTGGATGCTGGGGACTCCGTCAGGACCATGGGGAATAGCGGCTCCGCAGGAGACAGGGCACAAAAGTAAAAGCTTTAGGATCAGGTGGCGTGCACTGGCTCCTCCCCCTATGACCCTCCTCCAAGCCTCAGTTAGGATACTGTGCCCGAACGAGCGTACACAATAAGGAAGGATTTTGAATCCCGGGTAAGACTCATACCAGCCACACCAATCACACCGTACAACCTGTGATCTGAACCCAGTTAACAGTATGATAACCGAAAAGAGCCTCTTAAACGAAGGCTCCCAACAATAATAACCCGATTTTTGTAACAATAACTATGTACAAGTATTGCAGACAATCCGCACTTGGGATGGGCGCCCAGCATCCACTACGGACTACGAGAAATAGAATTATCGGTAAGTAAATTCTTATTTTCTCTGACGTCCTAAGTGGATGCTGGGGACTCCGTCAGGACCATGGGGATTATACCAAAGCTCCCAAACGGGCGGGAGAGTGCGGATAACTCTGCAGCACCGAATGAGAGAACTCCAGGTCCTCCTCAGCCAGGGTGTGCCCCTGACCAAGTAGCAGCTCGGCAAAGTTGTAAAGCCGAGACCCCTCGGGCAGCCGCCCAAGATGAGCCCACTTTCCTTGTGGAATGGGCATTTACATATTTTGGCTGTGGCAGTGCTGCCACAGAATGTGCAAGCTGAATTGTACTACACATCCAACTAGCAATCGTCTGCTTAGAAGCAAGAGCACCCAGATTTTTGGGTGCCTACAGGATAACAGCAAGTCAGTTTTCCTGACTCCAGCCGTCCTGGAAACCTATATTTCCAGGGCCCTGACAACATCTAGCAACTTGGAGTCCTCCAAGTCCCTAGTAGTCGCAGGTACCACAATAAACTGGTGCAGGTGAAACGCTGACACCACCTTAGGGAGAAACTGGGGACGAGTCCGCAACTCTGCCCCGTCCGAATGGACAATCAGATATGGGCTTTGTGAGACAAAGCCGCCAATTCTGACACTCGCCTGGACGAGGCCAGGGCCAACAGCATGGTCACTTTTCATGTGAGATATTTCAAATCCACAGATTTGAGCGGTTTAAACCAATGTGATTTGAGGAATCCCAGAACTACGTTGAGATCCCACGGTGCCACTGGAGGCACAAAAGGGGGTTGTATATGCAGTACTCCCTTGACAAACTTCTGGACTTCAGGAACTGAAGCCAATTGTTTCTGGAAGAAAATTGACAGGGCCGAAATTTGAACCTTAATGGACCCCAATTTGAGGCCCATAGACACTCCTGTTTTCAGGAAATGCAGGAATCGACCGAGTTGAAATTTCTTCGTGGGGCCTTCCTGGCCTCACACCACGCAACATATTTTCGCCACATGTGGTGATAATGTTGTGCGGTCACCTCCTTCCTGGCTTTGACCAGGGTAGGAATGACCTCTTCCGGAATGCCTTTTTCCCTTAGGATCCGGCGTTCCACCGCCATGCCGTCAAACGCAGCCGCGGTAAGTCTTGGAAACAGACATGGTACTTGCTGAAGCAAGTCCCTTCTTAGCGGCAGAGGTCATGAGTCCTCTGTGAGCATTTCTTGAAGTTCCGGGTACCAAGTCCTTCTTGGCCAATCCGGAGCCACGAGTATAGTTCTTACTCCTCTACGTCTTATAATTCTCAGTACCTTGGGTATGAGAAGCAGAGGAGGGAACCCATACACCGACTGGTACACCCACGGTGTTACCAAAAACGTCCACAGCTATTGCCTGAGGGTCTCTTGACCTGGCGCAATACCTGTCCAGTTTTTTGTTCAGGCGGGACGCCATCATGTCCACCTTTGGTCTTTCCCAACGGTTCACAATCATGTGGAAGACTTCCCGATGAAGTCCCCACTCTCCCGGGTGGAGGTCGTGCCTGCTGAGGAAGTTTGCTTCCAGTTGTCCACTCCCGGAATGAACACTGCTGACAGTGCTATCACATGATTTTCCGCCCAGCGAAAAATCCTTGCAGTTTCTGCCATTGCCCTCCTGCTTCTTGTGCCGCCCCGTCTGTTTACGTGGGCGACTGCCGTGATGTTGTCCCACTGGATCAATACCGGCTGACCTTGAAGCAGAGGTCTTGCTAAGCTTAGAGCATTGTAAATTGTCCTTAGCTCCAGTATATTTATGTGGAGAGAAGTCTCCAGACTTGATCACACTCCCTGGAAATTTTTTCCCTGTGTGACTGCTCCCCAGCCTCTCAGGCTGGCATCCGTGGTTACCAGGACCCAGTCCTGAATGCCGAATCTGCGGCCCTTTAGTAGATGAGCACTCTGCAGCCACCGCAGAAGAAACACCCTTGTCCTTGGAGACAGGGTTATCCGCTGATGCATCTGAAGATGCGATCCGGACCATTTTTCCAGCAGATCCCACTGAAAAGTTCTTGCGTGAAATCTGCCGAATGGAATCGCTTCGTAAGAAGCCACCATTTTTCCCAGGACCCTTGTGCAATGATGCACTGACACTTTTCCTGGTTTTAGGAGGTTCCTGACTAGCTCGGATAACTCCCTGGCTTTCTTCTCCGGGAGAAACACCCTTTTCTGGACTGTGTCCAGAATCATCCCTAGGAACAGCAGACGTGTCGTCGGAAACAGCTGCGATTTTGGAATATTTAGAATCCACCCGTGCTGTCGTAGAACTACTTGAGATAGTGCTACTCCGACCTCCAACTGTTCTCTGGACCTTGCCCTTATCAGGCGATCGTCCAGTTTCTTTGAAGAAGAATCATCATTTCGGCCATTACCTTGGTAAAGACCCGGGGTGCCGTGGACAATCCAAACGGCAGCATCTGAAACTGATAGTGACAGTTCTGTACCACGAACCTGAGGTACCCTTGAGAAGGGCAAATTGGGACATGGAGGTAAGCATCCCTGATGTCCAGGGACACCATATAGTCCCCTTCTTCCTGGTTCGCTATCACTGCTCTGAGTGACTCCATCTTGATTTGAACCTTTGTATGTAAGTGTTCAAATATTTCAGATTTAGAATAGGTCTCACCGAGCCGTCTGGCTTCAGTACCACAATATAGTGTGGAATAATACCCCTTTCCTTGTTGTAGGAGGGGTACTTTGATTATCACCTGCTGGGAATACAGCTTGTGAAATGTTTCCAATACTGCCTCCCTGTCGGAGGGAGACGTTGGTAAAGCAAACTTCAGGAACCTGCGAGGGGGAGACGTCTCGAATTTCCAATCTGTACCCCTGGAATCCTACTTGTAGGATCCAGGGGTCCACTTGCGAGTGAGCCCACTGCGTGCTGAAACTCTTGAGACGACCCCCCACCGCACCTGTTTGTACGGCCCCAGCGTCATGCTGAGGACTTGGCAGAAGCGGTGGAAGGCTTCTGTTCCTGGGAATGGGCTGCCTGCTGCAGTCTTCTTCCCTTACCTCTATCCCTGGGCAGATATGACTGGCCTTTTGCCCGCTTGCCCTTATGGGGACGAAAGGACTGAGGCTGAAAAGACGATGTCTTTTTCTGCTGAGATGTGACTTGGGGTAAAAAAGGTGGATTTTCCAGCTGTTGCCGTGGCCACCAGGTCCGATGGACCGACCCCAAATAACTCCTCCCCTTTATACGGCAATACTTCCATGTGCCGTTTGGAATCTGCATCACCTGACCACTGTCGTGTCCATAAACATCTTCTGGCAGATATGGACATCGCACTTACTCTTGATGCCAGAGTGCAAATATCCCTCTGTGCATCTCGCATATATAGAAATGCATCCTTTAAATGCTCTATAGTCAATAAAATACTGTCCCTGTCAAGGGTATCAATATTTTCAGTCAGGGAATCCGACCAAGCCACCCCAGCGCTGCCCATCCAGGCTGAGGCGATCGCTGGTCGCAGTATAACACCAGTATGTGTGTATATACTTTTTAGGATATTTTCCAGCCTCCTATCAGTTGGCTCCTTGAGGGCGGCCGTATCTGGAGACGGTAACGCCACTTGTTTTGATAAGCGTGTGAGCGCCTTATCCACCCTAAGGGGTGTTTCCCAACGCGCCATAACTTCTGGCGGGAAAGGGAAACCCACGCATCATCACACACTTCATTTAATTTATCTGATTCAGGAAAAACCACAGGTAGTTTTTTCACATTCCACATAATACCCTTTTTTGTGGTACTTGTAGTATCAGAAATATGTAACACCTCCTTCATTGCCCTTAACAAGTAACGTGTGGCCCTAAAGGAAAATACGTTTGTTTCTTCACCGTCGACACTGGAGTCAGTGTCCGTGTCTGTGTCTGTGTCGACCGATTGAGGTAAAAGGACGTTTTAACGCCCCTGACGGTGTTTGAGACGCCTGGACAGGTACTAATTGGTTTGCCGGCCGTCTCATGTCGTCAACCGACCTTGCAGCGTGTTGACATTATCACGTAATTCCTTAAATAAGCCATCCATTCCGGTGTCGACTCCCTAGAGAGTGACATCACCATTACAGGCAATTGCTCCGCCTCCTCACCAACATCGTCCTCATACATGTCGACACACACGTACCGACACACAGCACACACACAGGGAATGCTCTGATAGAGGACAGGACCCCACTAGCCCTTTGGAGAGACAGAGGGAGAGTTTGCCAGCACACACCAAAACGCTATAATTATACAGGGACAACCTTTATATAAGTGTTTTTCCCTTATAGCATCTTAATATATATAATCATATCGCCAAATAAGTGCCCCCCCTCTCTGTTTTAACCCTGTTTCTGTAGTGCAGTGCAGGGGAGAGCCTGGGAGCCTTCCCACCAGCATTTCTGTGAGGGAAAATGGCGCTGTGTGCTGAGGAGAATAGGCCCCGCCCCCTTTTCGGCGGCTTCTTCTCCCGTTTTTCTGAGAACTGGCAGGGGTTAAATACATCCATATAGCCCCAGGGGCTATATGTGATGTATCTTTTAGCCAGTATAGGTATTTCATTGCTGCCCAGGGCGCCCCCCCCAGCGCCCTGCACCCTCAGTGACCGCTGGTGTGAAGTGTGCTGACAACAATGGCGCACAGCTGCAGTGCTGTGCGCTACCTCATGAAGACTGAAAAGTCTTCTGCCGCCGGTTTCTGGACCTCTTCACTCTTCGGCATCTGCAAGGGGGTCGGCGGCGCGGCTCTGGGACCGGACTCCATGGCTGGGCCTGTGTTCGATCCCTCTGGAGCTAATGGTGTCCAGTAGCCTAAGAAGCCAATCCATCCTGCACGCAGGTGAGTTCACTTCTTCTCCCCTAAGTCCCTCGTAGCAGTGAGCCTGTTGCCAGCAGGACTCACTGAAAATAAAAAACCTAACAAAACTTTTACTCTAAGCAGCTCTTTAGGAGAGCCACCTAGATTGCACCCTTCTCGGCCGGGCACAAAAATCTAACTGAGGCTTGGAGGAGGGTCATAGGGGGAGGAGCCAGTGCACGCCACCTGATCCTAAAGCTTTTACTTTTGTGCCCTGTCTCCTGCGGAGCCGCTATTCCCCATGGTCCTGACGGAGTCCCCAGCATCCACTTAGGACGTCAGAGAAAAACAATTCAACGTCACTTTTATCCATTGTATCCGC
Organism: Pseudophryne corroboree; assembly: GCF_028390025.1. Lineage (NCBI taxonomy): Eukaryota > Metazoa > Chordata > Amphibia > Anura > Myobatrachidae > Pseudophryne > Pseudophryne corroboree. The sequence goes on from NC_086445.1 coordinate 83,291,434, forward strand.
ATCTTCAAGTAACGTGCCTGACCACTTTACTATAGCTTTAGAAATCCATGCACAGGCAATAGTAGGACGTAATATCGCCCCTGAAACCGTGTATAAGGATTTGAACGTAGTGTCAATTTTGCGATCAGCTGGTTCTTTTAACGCGGTAGATCCTGGAACAGGTAAAACCACCTTTTTTGAGAGTCTGGAAACAGATGCGTTAACTATGGGTGGGTTTTCCCATTTTTTCATATCCTCAGGAAAAGGAAAAGCAACCAGAACCTTTCTAGGGAGCTAGAATTTTTTCTCCGGGTTTTCCCAAGATTTTTCAAATATAGCGTTTAATTGTTTAGATGCAGGGAAGGTTAGCGAGGTTTCTTATTGTCAGTGAAGTAAGCCTCCTCAACCTGCTCAGGTGTTGTGACAGCAATATTCAATACATCTCTAATGGCCTCAATCATCAACTGCAACCCATTTGCAAGAGATGCTGCCCCCCGCAGCACATCCCCATCACCGTCTCAGAATTGGTATCTGTGTCATCTTGCATAATCTGAGCAAGAGCACGTTTTTGAGAGTGCACGTTAGGGGGCCCTGACGGAACAGAACCGGACCAAACTGCCATAGAGTTCTGTAAAACCTGAGTTGCAGTCTCATTCTGTGCAACCCTAGTAATCTGAGAAATCATACCTTTAAGAGAGGCTAACCACTCAGGCTCCCTTGCAGGGACCTGCGCTAAAACAGTGCAATCCTGATTACATGGAATGGGATCATCCTGAGAGGAATTATCCTCTGCCGCATATGACAGAGTCCCTGGACATGGTTTTATGGAGACAACAAACACTCCACACACATACAGGGAAAGGGCAGACAGAGTTTATCCCCTAAGAATGCCAAGAGAGCCACAGAGATTGGAGCCAAACCACACACAGTGCTTCAAGATATAGGGAAGCCCCTACCCAGCGCTTAAAGTGCCCCTTAATAGGTCACATAGTACACATATATAGCCTCCCCCCCTGGTACCGTACAAGATAGCTGGAGTTGATTTGGAGGGACAGCTCTCCCTGTCAGCGCTTCTGCAGGCAGGAAATTGGCGCTGAATGCTGCTGGGTTCCATTGAGGAGAAGCTCCGCCCCCTTTCATGGCGCTGCTTCCCGCTCTCCTGTAGTTTATACTGGCCTGAGGAATTGTGCTAGCAGCGATCCTGGCAGGCTTGCTGGACAGTGTAGGGTGTAGGCGCTGGCTCAGGGCGCCCATCACAGTGCTGCACCATGTACCGCTGAGCCCCGGAGCACAGTTAGTACTGCGCTCCCTACCCTGTTTCCGCCATCTTCACACCGGCTCCCCACTTGCCAGGGAGGCCGGTGACTAACTCGCCACTGAAGTCCTCTGGCTCTGTAAGGGGGTGGCGGCATGCTGTTGAGGTGAGCGATCCCCTGTGGCGGCGAACGTTCGATCCCCTCAAAAGCTCACTGTCCAGTCGGCGGAGATAGTGGCTCAGACCCCGCAGGGCGGACACTACTCCCCCCCTTAGTCCCTCGAAGCAGGCAGCCTCCCTGTGCCTAAACTCTAAAAGAAAATAATAATAAAACTAAAAGAACTCCTATGGAGCTCCCCTAGCTGTGACCGGCTCCTCCGGGCACATTTTCTAAACTGGGTCTGGTGGGAGGGGCATGGAGGGAGGAGCCAGCCCACACTCTCAGACTCTTGAGGTGCCAGCAGCTCCTGGTGGACCCGTCTATGCCCCATGGTACTAATGTGGACCCCAGCATCCTCTAGGACGTAAGAGAAAACCGTTTGGACACCATTTAATTCCTTGGAATCAGGAAATGTGACTGCCATTTTATCTTTTGGGAGGAAAAATGACTGCATCCCCATCATCCTGTATATCATCATCAGTACATCAGTATCTGAGAGTAGTGCAGGTAAAGCCCGTTTATGTGCACCCTTAGTAGACAAGGGGGTGGGGGGGGGGGTGTTTAGCGGTGAGACTTGTTGCAGTTCCTGAGTCTTATTGGCATTTGCAGTGAGCTGAGATGACATTATAGTTTTGCTAGCCCCCAACCAGGAGTGCTCTGGACTCTCCCCTACATTGTTATCAGCATTTAGAGATGGCTGACTACACTGCTCACATGATATGGAGTCAAATGAACTAGGAGAGAATCTAGCATTACATACACTGCATAACTTCTGTTTTACCACTGTGAATCAGAAAAATAAGAATTTACTTACCGATAATTCTATTTCTCGGAGTCCGTAGTGGATGCTGGGGTTCCTGAAAGGACCATGGGGAATAGCGGCTCCGCAGGAGACAGGGCACAAAAAGTAAAGCTTTAGGATCAGGTGGTGTGCACTGGCTCCTCCCCCCATGACCCTCCTCCAAGCCTCAGTTAGGATACTGTGCCCGGACGAGCGTACACAATAAGGAAGGATTTATGAATCCCGGGTAAGACTCATACCAGCCACACCAATCACACTGTACAACCTGTGATCTGAACCCAGTTAACAGTATGATAACAGCGGAGCCTCTGAAAGATGGCTCACAACAATAATAACCCGATTTTTGTAACTATGTACAAGTATTGCAGATAATCCGCACTTGGGATGGGCGCCCAGCATCCACTACGGACTCCGAGAAATAGAATTATCGGTAAGTAAATTCTTATTTTCTCTATCGTCCTAGTGGATGCTGGGGTTCCTGAAAGGACCATGGGGATTATACCAAAGCTCCCAAACGGGCGGGAGAGTGCGGATGACTCTGCAGCACCGAATGAGAGAACTCCAGGTCCTCCTTAGCCAGGGTATCAAATTTGTAGGATTTTACAAACGTGTTTGCCCCTGACTAAATAGCCGCTCGGCAAAGTTGTAAAGCCGAGACCCCTCGGGCAGCCGCCCAAGATGAGCCCACCTTCCTTGTGGAATGGGAATTTACATATTTTGGCTGTGGCAGGCCTGCCACAGAATGTGCAAGCTGAATTGTATTACAAATCCAACTAGCAAAAGTCTGCTTAGAAGCAAGAGCACCCAGTTTGTTGGGTGCATACAGGATAACAGCAAGTCAGTTTTCCTGACTCCAGCCGTCCTGGAACCTATATTTTCAGGGCCCTGACCACATCTAGCAACTTGGAGTCCTCCAAGTCCCTAGTAGGCGCAAGACACCACAATAAGCTGGTTCAGGTGAAACACTGACACCACCTTAGGGAGAGAACTGGGGACGAGTCCGCAGCTCTGCCCTGTCCGAATGGACAAACAGATATGGGCTTTTTTGAGAAAAAAACCACCAATTTGACACTCGCCTGGTCCAGGCCAGGTCCAAGAGCATGTTCACTTTTCATGTGAGATGCTTCAAATCCACAGATTTGACTGGTTTTAAACCAATGTGTTTTGAGGAATCCCAGAACTACGTTGAGATCCCACAGTGCCACTGGAGGCACAAAAGGGGGTTGTATATGCAATACTCCCTTGACAAACTTCTGGACTTCAGGAACTGAAGCCAATTCTTTCTGGAAGAAAAATCGACAGGGCCGAAATTTGAACCTTAATGGACCCCAATTTGAGGCCCATAGACACTCCTGTTTGCAGGAAATGCAGGAATCGACCGAGTTGAAATTTCTTCGTGGGGCCTTCCTGGCCTCACACCACGCAACATATTTTCGCCACATGTGGTGATAATGTTGTGCGGTCACCTCCTTTCTGGCTTTGACCAGGGTAGGAATGACCTCTTCCTGAATGCCTTTTCCCTTAGGATCCGGCGTTCCACCGCCATGCCGTCAAACGCAGCTGCGGTAAGTCTTGGAACAGACATGGTACTTGCTGAAACAAGTCCCTTCTTAGCGGCAGAGGCCATAAGTCCTCTGTGAGCATCTCTTGAAGTTCCGGGTACCAAGTCCTTCTTGGCCAATCCGGAGCCATGAGTATAGTTCTTACTCCTCTACGTCTTATAATTCTCAGTACCTTAGGTATGAAAAGCAGAGGATGGAACACATACACCGACTGGTACACCCACGGTGTTACCAGAACGTCCACAGCTATTGCCTGAGGGTCTCTTAACCTGGCGCAATACCTGTCCCGTTTTTTGTTCAGACGGGACGCCATCATGTCCACCTTTGGTAATTCCCAACGGTTTACAATCATGTGGAAAACTTCCCCATGAAGTTCCCACTCTGCCGGGTGGAGGTCGTGCCTACTGAGGAAGTCTGCTTCCCAGTTTCCATTCCCGGAATGAAACACTGCTGACAGTGCTATCACATGATTTTCCGCCCAGCGAAAAGTCCTTGCAGTTTTTGCCACTGCCCTCCTGCTTCTTGTGCCGCCCTGTCTATTTACGTGGGCGACTGCCGTGATGTTTTATCCCACTGGATCAATACCGGCTGACCTTGAAGCAGAGGTCTTGCTAAGCTTAGAGCATTATAAATTTACCCTTAGCTATATTTATGTGGAGAAAAGTCTCCAGACTTGATCACACTCCCTGGAAATTTTTTTTCTTGTGTGACTGCTCCCCAGCCTCTCGGGCTGGCCTCCGTGGTCACCAACATCCAAAACTGAATGCCGAATCTGCGGCCCTCTAGAAGATGAGCACTCTGTAACCACCACAGGAGAGACACCCTTGTCCTTGGATATAGGGTTATCCGCTGATGCATCTGAAGATGCGATCCGGACCATTTGTCCAGCAGATCCCACTGAAAAGTTCTTGCATGAAATCTGCCGACTGGAATTGCTTCGAAGGAAGTCACCATTTTTTTACCATGGCCCTTGTGCAATGATGCACTGATTTTAGGAGGTTCCTGACTAGCTCGGATAACTCCCTGGCTTTCTCTTCCGGGAGAAACACCTTTTTCTGGACTGTGTCCAGAATCATCCCTAAGCACAGGAGACTTGTTGTCGGGATCAGCTGCGATTTTGGAATATTTAGAATCCACCCCTGCTGTTGTAACAGTATCCGAGATAGTGCTACTCCGACCTCCAACTGTTCCCTGGACTTTGCCCTTATCAGGAGATCGTCCAAGTAAGGGATAATTAAGACGCCTTTTCTTCGAAGAAGAACCATCATTTCGGCCATTACCTTGGTAAAGACCCGGGGTGCCGTGGACAATCCAAACGGCAGCGTCTGAAACTGATAGTGACAGTTCTGTACCACGAACCTGAGGTACCCTTAGTGATAAGGGCAAATTTGGGACATGGAGGTAAGCATCCCTGATGTCTCGGGACACCATATAGTCCCCTTCTTCCCGGTTCGTTATCACTGCTCTGAGTGACTCCATCTTGATTTGAACCTTTGTAAGTGTTCAAATTTTTTTAGATTTAGAATAGGTCTCACCTAGCCTTCTGGCTTCAGTACCACAATATAGTGTGGAATAATACCCCTTTTCTTGTTGTAGGAGGGGTAATTTAATTATCACCTGCTGGGAATACAGCTCGTGAATTGTTTCCCATACTGCCTCCTTGTCGGAGGGAGACCTTGGTAAAGCAGACTTCAGGAGCCTGCGCAGGGGAAACGTCTCGACATTCCAATCTGTACCCCTGGGATACTACTTGTAGGATCCAGGGGTCCTGTACGGTCTCAGCGTCATGCTGAGAGCTTGTCAGAAGCGGTGGAACGCTTCTGTTCCTGGGAATGGGCTGCCTGCTGCAGTCTTCTTCCCTTTCCTCTATCCCTGGGCAGATATGACTCTTATAGGGACGAAAGGACTGAAGCTGAAAAGACGGTGTCTTTTTCTGCTGAGATGTGACTTAGGGTAAAAAACGGTGGATTTTCCAGCAGTTGCCGTGGCCACCAGGTCCGATGGACCGACCCCAAATAACTCCTCTTCCTTTATACGGCAATACACCTTTGTGCCGTTTGGAATCTGCATCACCTGACCACTGTCGTGTCCATAAACATCTTCTGGCAGATATGGACATCGCACTTACTCTTGATGCCAGAGTGCAAATATCCCTCTGTGCATCTCGCATATATAGAAATGCATCCTTTAAATGCTCTATAGTCAATAAAATACTGTCCCTGTCAAGGGTATCAATATTTTTAGTCAGGGAATCCGACCAAGCCACCCCAGCTCTGCACATCCAGGCTGAGGCGATCGCTGGTCGCAGTATAACACCAGTATGTGTGTATATACTTTTTATGATATTTTCCAGCCTCCTGTCAGCTGGCTCCTTGAGGACGGCCCTATCTATAGACGGTACCGCCACTTGTTCTGATAAGCGTGTGAGCGCCTTATCCACCCTAAGGGGTGTTTCCCAACGCGCCCTAACTTCTGGCGGGAAAGGGTATACCGCCCATATTTTCTATCGGGGGGAACCCACGCATCATCACACACTTCATTTAATTTATCTGATTCAGGAAAAACTACGGTAGTTTTTTCACATCCCACATAATACCCTCTTTTGTGGTACTTTTAGTATCAGAAATATGTAACACCTCCTTCATTGCCCTTAACGTGTGGCCCTAATAAGGAATACGTTTGTTTATTCACCGTCGACACTGGATTCAGTGTCCCTGTCTGTGTCTGTGTCGACCGACTAAAGTAAACGGGCGTTTTAAAACCCCTGACGGTGTTTTTGAGACGTCTGGACCGGTACTAATTGTTTGTCGGCCGTCTCATGTCGTCAACCGACCTTGCTGCGTGTTGACATTATCACGTAATTCCCTAAATAAGCCATCCATTCCGGTGTCGACTCCCTAGAGAGTGACATCACCATTACAGGCAATTGCTCCGCCTCCTCACCAACATCGTCCTCATACATGTCGACACACACGTACCGACACACAGCACACACACAGGGAATGCTCTGATAGAGGACAGGACCTACTAGCCCTTTGGAGAGACAGAGGGAGAGTTTGCCAGCACACACCAAAAACGCTATAATTATATAGGGACAACCTTATATTAGTGTTTTCCCTTATAGCATCTTTTTTATATATTTCTAACGCCAAATTAGTGCCCCCCCTCTCTGTTTTAACCCTGTTTCTGTAGTGCAGTGCAGGGGAGAGCCTGGGAGCCTTCCCTCCAGCCTTTCTGTGAGGGAAAATGGCGCTGTGTGCTGAGGAGATAGGCCCCGCCCCTTTTTCGGCGGCCTCGTCTCCCGCTCTTAACGGATTCTGGCAGGGGTTAAATATCTCCATATAGCCCCCGGAGGCTATATGTGAGGTATTTTTAGCCAAAAATAGGTTTTCATTGCCTCCCAGGGCGCCCCCCTTCCAGCGCCCTGCACCCTCAGTGACTGCCGTGTGAAGTGTGCTGAGAGGAAATGGCGCACAGCTGCAGTGCTGTGCGCTACCTTAAGAAGACTGAGGAGTCTTCATGCCGCCGATTCTGGACCTTCTTCTTGTTTCAGCATCTGTAAGGGGGCCGGCGGCGAGGCTCCGGTGACCATCCAGGCTGTACCTGTGATCGTCCCTCTGGAGCTAATGTCCAGTAGCCAAAGAAACCAATCCATCCTGCACGCAGGTGAGTTCACTTCTTCTCCCCTAAGTCCCTCGTTGCAGTGATCCTGTTGCCAGCAGGACTCACTGTAAAATAAAAAACCTAAGCTAAACTTTTCTAAGCAGCTCTTTAGGAGAGCCACCTAGATTGCACCCTTCTCGGCCGGGCACAAAAATCTAACTGAGGCTTGGAGGAGGGTCATGGGGGGAGGAGCCAGTGCACACCACCTGATCCTAAAGCTTTACTTTTTGTGCCCTGTCTCCTGCGGAGCCGCTATTCCCCATGGTCCTTTCAGGAACCCCAGCATCCACTAGGACGATAGAGAAAAACAGGTACAATGTGGGTCATTCCGAGTTGTTCACTCGTTATTTTTTTCGCTACAGAGCGATTAGTCGCAAACTGCGCATGCGCAATGTACGCAGCGCGCCTGCGCCAAGTAAATTAGCACAACAGTTTGGTATTTTAGTCACGGCGTAACAAAGTTTTTTCATCGTTCTGCTGATCGTAGTGTGATTGACAGGAAGTGGGTGTTTCTGGGCGGAAACTGCCCATTTTCTGGGAGCGTGCGGAAAAACGCAGGCGTTTCAGGGAAAAACGCGGGAGTGTCTGGAGAAACGGGGGAGTGGCTGGGCGAACGCTGGGTGTGTTTGTGACGTCAAACCAGGAACGAAACTGACTGAACTAATCGCTATTTGTGAGTAGGTCTGGAGCTACTCAGAAAACTGCTAAGAAATTTCTATTCGCAATTCTGCTAATCTTTCGTTCGCTATTCTGCTAAGCTAAGATACACTCCCAGAGGGCGGCGGCTAAGCGTGTGCAATGCTGCTAAAAGCAGCTAGCGAGCGAACAACTCGGAATCACCCCCAATATACATACAACACAGCCTGATATTGATATATTACAAGCCTGCCCTATTGCATGTGAGAGGACCCTAGCGCACCCAGCGCTGCACAGCCCCAGTGAGGCTGTCAGCGTTTTTATATATAAACAACAGTAATTTGATAAAATCCCTCAGAGGGATGCTATTGTGCAGTAATATAGCGGCTCTCCCCCTCTCTACCCGGTACCAGCGATCCAGGGACTGTTTGGAGGAGCTGTGGAGGCTGCTGCTATGCAGAGGAAGCACCAAAATGCAGCTGAGCCCGCTCTCATGTAGCTCCGCCCCCCACCATGGCGCCGGAGCTACCTCAGTATATTTATACTGCCCATGTTTCCCAAGTTGTAAACCTTACATAAATGCTTGGTTTACCCTAAATTAGCGAGTATCACGCAGGGGTTATAGCGGGTCCCCCACAGGAGGGACCCGGTTGCCACACCCGCGCTTTTTGCCTCACAGTAAACCGGGGGACCCCCCTAGCGGGGCCCCCGGTTGGTATTCACCACTGATGATCACTTTCAGGCAGGGTTAGGGGTGGCGGCATGCTGCGGCAGCCAAGGCGCCATGCCCTGCTGAACAAACAGCCCCTCAGGACGGTGGACCTGCAGCAGGGAAGCGGCTTTGCACCTCAAGAGGCCAGTGACCGCCCCCCAAGTCCCACGGTGCAGGTATGCTGTTGCCCAAACAGTATACCGAAATACATACAACTTTAAAAGAAATTGAAGAAAAACTGGTGCAACAGAGATGTGCATCCTCTCCTGAGGGCACTTTTTTCTAAACTGAGCTATAGGAGGAGGCATAGAAGGGAGGAGCCAGCGCACCCAGTGCACTGGCTCCTTTGGACCCGTCTATACCCCATCGTACTAATTCTGTCCCCAATATCCCTTATGGATGCTAGAGAAATAAATTAGTCATATTTCAGTGTGTGCTGATCTTGTTAATTGGAGTCTCCCAGGGCCCAGAGGGTCACAACATGTACCATCCTGATGCTTGTGTTGCAGCTTGCTGTTGCTCATGGCTCCCGCAGTGCCATCGGAGGATGAGGAGCTGGTCCCGCAGCGCAGCCCGCTTCCGCTACTCTGTCGTGTATGGAGGAGCCACCAGTGAGGCAGGTGGAGGCTTTGTCCACACAGCCTGTACAGTACTGTTACCACTGCACAGCCCAATTAGCAGGCATCTCTGACCTTGCCGCTCACTTATGCAGACACATCGCTCTGCTGAGATCAGTGCCCTCAGCGTGCGGGCTGCAGCTGCTAATAAGGAGGGCGGCGGAGGGGGTTCAGCGGTGCACAGGCTGCTGCACAAAGGATGGCCAGCGATCAGCACACGTGTCTGGGCAGCGCATAGGGCATGGTTAGGGCACAGAGATGTGTGCCATGTGAGTGTGTCCGGAGGGGGAGATCGTTAATCACCTACAGCGTGTGCGGCTCAGCAGCAGCATCCACAGTATCCGGCTTGGATGTGGGGCAGAGAGACAGGTACAGGATCCTGCTGTGCCGCCACCAGGAGGTGCTGCCCATAGGCACATGACTCACGTGCCTAGTGGGAAATCCGGCACTGGATGTACTTATAGAGCACCAATTGGTATTTTTCTCGGCCAGCGCCAGAATTAGTTCAGAAATATTGACATGGCTGAAACTAGTATTTTCAGTACCCGCGGTAAGGCAGTAATTTGGGGCACGCACGACTCCCCCCCAAATAATAAAATAAATAATCATTTAAAATAATTCAAACTATGCCACACAGTAGTGCAACCTTCTCATTACACTGCACAGTGGAACCCCTAATTAACATTACACCGCCCCACAGGGGAGAGAGAGGGAGGAAGGGAGAGAGCGGAGAGAGATGGGAGAGAGGAGAGGGAGTGAGAGATAGGAGAAAGATGGGAGAGGGGGGAGGGAGAGAGATAGTGGAGAGGGGGAGAAAGAGAGATAGTGGAGAGGGGGAGAAAGATAGTGGAGAGGGGGAGAAAGAGAGATAGTGGAGAGGGGGAGAAAGAGAGATAGTGGAGAGGGGGAGAAAGAGAGATAGTGGAGAGGGGGAGAAAGAGAGATAGTGGAGAGGGGGAGAAAGAGAGATAGTGGAGAGGGGGAGAAAGAGAGATAGTGGAGAGGGGGAGAAAATAAGATTTTACTCACCGGTAAATCTATTTCTCGTAGTCCATAGTGGATGCTGGGGACTCCGTAAGGACCATGGGGAATAGACGGGCTCCGCAGGAGACTGGGCACTCTATAAGAAAGATTTAGTACTATCTGGTGTGCACTGGCTCCTCCCTCTATGCCCCTCCTCCAGACCTCAGTTAGATTTCTGTGCCCGGCCGAGCTGGATGCACACTAGGGGCCCTCCTGAGCTCCTAGAAAGAAAGAATATGTTAGGTTTTTTATTTTACAGTGAGACCTGCTGGCAACAGGCTCACTGCAACGAGGGACTAAGGGGAGAAGAAGCGAACCTACCTGCTTGCAGCTAGCTTGGGCTTCTTAGGCTACTGGACACCATTAGCTCCAGAGGGATCGACCGCAGGACCCGTCCTTGGTGTTCGTTCCCGGAGCCGCGCCGCCGTCCCCCTTACAGAGCCAGAAGCATGAAGATGGTCCGGAAAATAGGCGGCAGAAGACTTCAGTCTTCACCAAGGTAGCGCACAGCACTGCAGCTGTGCGCCATTGCTCCTCATACACACTTCACACTCCGGTCACTGAGGGTGCAGGGCGCTGGGGGGGGGCGCCCTGAGCAGCAATAAAAACACCTTGGCTGGCAAAATAATCACAATATATAGCCCCAGAGGCTATATATGTGATAATTACCCCTGCCAGAATCCATAAAAAAGCGGGAGAAAAGTCAGCGAAAAAGGGGCGGAGCTATCTCCCTCGGCACACTGGCGCCATTTTCTCTTCACAGTGTAGCTGGAAGACAGCTCCCCAGGCTCTCCCCTGTAGTTTTCAGGCTCAAAGGGTTAAAAAGAGAGGGAGGGCACTAAATTTAGGCGCAATATTGTTTATACAAGCAGCTATTTGGGAAAATTCACTCAGTGATAGTGTTTATCCCTACATTATATAGCGCTCTGGTGTGTGCTGGCATACTCTCTCTCTGTCTCCCCAAAGGGCTGTGTGGGGTCCTGTCCTCAGTCAGAGCATTCCCTGTGTGTGTGCGGTATGTCGGTACGGCTGTGTCGACATGTTTGATGAGGAGGCTTATGTGGAGGCGGAGCAGATGCCGATAAATGGGATGTCGCCCCCTGTGGGCCGACACCAGAGTGGATGGATAGGTGGAAGGTATTAACCGACAGTGTCAACTCCTTACATAAAAGGCTGGATGACGTAACAGCTATGGGACAGCCGGCTTCTCAGCCCGCACCTGCCCAGGCGTCTCAAAGGCCATCAGGGGCTCAAAAACGCCCGCTCCCTCAGATGGCAGACACAGATGTCGACACGGAGTCTGACTCCAGTGTCGACGAGGTTGAGACATATACACAATCCACTAGGAACATCCGTTACATGATCCCGGCAATAAAAAATGTGTTACACATTTCTGACATTAACCCAAGTACCACTAAAAAAGGGTTTTATGTGTGGGGAGAAAAAGCAGGCAGTGTTTTGTTCCCCCATCAAATGAGTGAATGAAGTGTGAAAAAGCGTGGGTTCCCCCGATAAGAAACTGGTAATTTCTAAAAAGTTACTGATGGCGTACCCTTTCCCGCCAGAGGATAAGTTACGCTGGGAGATATCCCCTAGGGTGGATAAGGCGCTCACACATTTGTCAAAAAAGGTGGCACTGCCGTCTTAGGATACGGCCACTTTGAAGGTACCTGCTGATAAATAGCAGGAGGCTAGCCTGAAGTCTGTATTTACACACTCAGGTACTAGACTGAGACCTGCAGATAGTGCTGCTGCAGCGTGGTCTGTAACCCTGTCAAACAGGGATACTGTTTTGTAGAGATGAGCGCCTGAAATTTTTCGGGTTTTGTGTTTTGGTTTTGGGTTCGGTTCCGCGGCCGTGTTTTGGGTTCGAACGCGTTTTGGCAAAACCTCACCGAATTTTTTTTGTCGGATTCGGGTGTGTTTTGGATTCGGGTGTTTTTTTCAAAAAACACTAAAAAACAGCTTAAATCATAGAATTTGGGGGTCATTTTGATCCCAAAGTATTATTAACCTCAAAAACCATAATTTACACTCATTTTCAGTCTATTCTGAATACCTCACACCTCACAATATTATTTTTAGTCCTAAAATTTGCACCGAGGTCGCTGTGTGAGTAAGATAAGCGACCCTAGTGGCCGACACAAACACCGGGCCCATCTAGGAGTGGCACTGCAGTGTCACGCAGGATGTCCCTTCCAAAAAACCCTCCCCAAACAGCACATGACGCAAAGAAAAAAAGAGGCGCAATGAGGTAGCTGTGTGAGTAAGATTAGCGACCCTAGTGGCCGACACAAACACCGGGCCCATCTAGGAGTGGCACTGCAGTGTCACGCAGGATGTCCCTTCCAAAAAACCCTCCCCAAACAGCACATGACGCAAAGAAAAAAAGAGGCGCAATGAGGTAGCTGACTGTGTGAGTAAGATTAGCGACCCTAGTGGCCGACACAAACACCGGGCCCATCTAGGAGTGGCACTGCAGTGTCACGCAGGATGTCCCTTCCAAAAAACCCTCCCCAATCAGCACATGATGCAAAGAAAAAGAAAAGAAAAAAGAGGTGCAAGATGGAATTGTCCTTGGGCCCTCCCACCCACCCTTATGTTGTATAAACAAAACAGGACATGCACACTTTAACCAACCCATCATTTCAGTGACAGGGTCTGCCACACGACTGTGACTGATATGACGGGTTGGTTTGGACCCCCCCCAAAAAAGAAGCAATTAATCTCTCCTTGCACAAACTGGCTCTACAGAGGCAAGATGTCCACCTCATCTTCACCCTCCGATATATCACCGTGTACATCCCCCTCCTCACAGATTATCAATTCGTCCCCACTGGAATCCACCATCTCAGCTCCCTGTGTACTTTGTGGAGGCAATTGCTGCTGGTCAATGTCTCCGCGGAGGAATTGATTATAATTCATTTTAATGAACATCATCTTCTCCACATTTTCTGGATGTAACCTCGTACGCCGATTGCTGACAAGGTGAGCGGCGGCACTAAACACTCTTTCGGAGTACACACTTGTGGGAGGGCAACTTAGGTAGAATAAAGCCAGTTTGTGCAAGGGCCTCCAAATTGCCTCTTTTTCCTGCCAGTATAAGTACGGACTGTGTGACGTGCCTACTTGGATGCGGTCACTCATATAATCCTCCACCATTCTATCAATGTTGAGAGAATCATATGCAGTGACAGTAGACGACATGTCCGTAATCGTTGTCAGGTCCTTCAGTCCGGACCAGATGTCAGCATCAGCAGTCGCTCCAGACTGCCCTGCATCACCGCCAGCGGGTGGGCTCGGAATTCTGAGCCTTTTCCTCGCACCCCCAGTTGCGGGAGAATGTGAAGGAGGAGATGTTGACAGGTCGCGTTCCGCTTGACTTGACAATTTTGTCACCAGCAGGTCTTTCAACCCCAGCAGACCTGTGTCTGCCGGAAAGAGAGATCCAAGGTAGGCTTTAAATCTAGGATCGAGCACGGTGGCCAAAATGTAGTGCTCTGATTTCAACAGATTGACCACCCGTGAATCCTTGTTAAGCGAATTAAGGGCTGCATCCACAAGTCCCACATGCCTAGCGGAATCGCTCCCTTTTAGCTCCTTCTTCAATGCCTCCAGCTTCTTCTGCAAAAGCCTGATGAGGGGAATGACCTGACTCAGGCTGGCAGTGTCTGAACTGACTTCACGTGTGGCAAGTTCAAAGGGCATCAGAACCTTGCACAACGTTGAAATCATTCTCCACTGCACTTGAGACAGGTGCATTCCACCTACTATATCGTGCTCAATTGTATAGGCTTGAATGGCCTTTTGCTGCTCCTCCAACCTCTGAAGCATATAGAGGGTTGAATTCCACCTCGTTACCACTTCTTGCTTCAGATGATGGCAGGGCAGGTTCAGTAGTTTTTGGTGGTGCTCCAGTCTTCTGTACGTGGTGCCTGTACGCCGAAAGTGTCCCGCAATTTTTCTGGCCACCGACAGCATCTCTTGCACGCCCCTGTCGTTTTTTAAAAAATTCTGCACCACCAAATTCAAGGTATGTGCAAAACATGGGACGTGCTGGAATTTGCCCATATTTAATGCACACACAATATTGCTGGCGTTGTCCGATGCCACAAATCCACAGGAGAGTCCAATTGGGGTAAGCCATTCCGCGATGATCTTCCTCAGTTGCCGTAAGAGGTTTTCAGCTGTGTGCGTATTCTGGAAAGCGGTGATACAAAGCGTAGCCTGCCTAGGAAAGAGTTGGCGTTTGCGAGATGCTGCTACTGGTGCCGCCGCTGCTGTTCTTGCGGCGGGAGTCCATACATCTACCCAGTGGGCTGTCACAGTCATATAGTCCTGACCCTGCCCTGCTCCACTTGTCCACATGTCCGTGGTTAAGTGGACATTGGGTACAACTGCATTTTTTAGGACACTGGTGAGTCTTTTTCTGACGTCCGTGTACATTCTCGGTATCGCCTGCCTAGAGAAGTGGAACCTAGATGGTATTTGGTAACGGGGGCACACTGCCTCAATAAATTGTCTAGTTCCCTGTGAACTAACGGCGGATACCGGACGCACGTCTAACACCAACATAGTTGTCAAGGACTCAGTTATCCGCTTTGCAGTAGGATGACTGCTGTGATATTTCATCTTCCTCGCAAAGGACTGTTGAACAGTCAATTGCTTACTGGAAGTAGTACAAGTGGGCTTACGACTTCCCCTCTGGGATGACCATCGACTCCCAGCGGCAACAACAGCAGCGCCAGCAGCAGTAGGCGTTACACGCAAGGATGCATCGGAGGAATCCCAGGCAGGAGAGGACTCGTCAGAATTGCCAGTGACATGGCCTGCAGGACTATTGGCATTCCTGGGGAAGGAGGAAATTGACACTGAGGGAGTTGGTGGGGTGGTTTGCGTGAGCTTGGTTACAAGAGGAAGGGATTTACTGGTCAGTGGACTGCTTCCGCTGTCACCCAAAGTTTTTGAACTTGTCACTGAATTATTATGAATGCGCTGCAGGTGACGTATAAGGGAGGATGTTCCGAGGTGGTTAACGTCCTTACCCCTACTTATTACAGCTTGACAAAGGGAACACACGGCTTGACACCTGTTGTCCGCATTTCTGGTGAAATACCTCCACACCGAAGAGCTGATTTTTTTGGTATTTTCACCTGGCATGTCAACGGCCATATTCCTCCCACGGACAACAGGTGTCTCCCCGGGTGCCTGACTTAAACAAACCACCTCACCATCAGAATCCTCCTGGTCAATTTCCTCCCCAGCGCCAGCAACACCCATATCCTCCTCATCCTGGTGTACTTCAACACTGACATCTTCAATCTGACTATCAGGAACTGGACTGCGGGTGCTCCTTCCAGCACTTGCAGGGGGCGTGCAAATGGTGGAAGGCGCATGCTCTTCACGTCCAGTGTTGGGAAGGTCAGGCATCGCAACCGACACAATTGGACTCTCCTTGTGGATTTGGGATTTCGAAGAATGCACAGTTCTTTGCTGTGCTGCTTTTGCCAGCTTGAGTCTTTTCATTTTTCTAGCGAGAGGCTGAGTGCTTCCATCCTCATGTGAAGCTGAACCACTAGCCATGAACATAGGCCAGGGCCTCAGCCGTTCCTTGCCACTCCGTGTGGTAAATGGCATATTGGCAAGTTTACGCTTCTCCTCCGACAATTTTATTTTAGGTTTTGGAGTCCTTTTTTTACTGATATTTGGTGTTTTGGATTTGACATGCTCTGTACTATGACATTGGGCATCGGCCTTGGCAGACGACGTTGCTGGCATTTCATCGTCTCGGCCATGACTAGTGGCAGCAGCTTCAGCACGAGGTGGAAGTGGATCTTGATCTTTCCCTAATTTTGGAACCTCAACATTTTTGTTCTCCATATTTTAATAGGCACAACTAAAAGGCACCTCAGGTAAACAATGGAGATGGATGGATTGGATACTAGTATACAATTATGGACGGGCTGCCGAGTGCCGACACAGAGGTAGCCACAGCCGTGAACTACCGCACTGTACTGTGTCTGCTGCTAATATATAGACTGGTTGATAAAGAGATAGTATACTCGTAACTAGTATGTATGTATAAAGAAAGAAAAAAAAACCACGGTTAGGTGGTATATACAATTATGGACGGGCTGCCGAGTGCCGACACAGAGGTAGCCACAGCCGTGAACTACCGCACTGTACTGTGTCTGCTGCTAATATATAGACTGGTTGATAAAGAGATAGTATACTCGTAACTAGTATGTATGTATAAAGAAAGAAAAAAAAAACACGGTTAGGTGGTATATACAATTATGGACGGGCTGCCGAGTGCCGACACAGAGGTAGCCACAGCCGTGAACTACCGCACTGTACTGTGTCTGCTGCTAATATAGACTGGTTGATAAAGAGATAGTATACTCGTAACTAGTATGTATGTATAAAGAAAGAAAAAAAAACCACGGTTAGGTGGTATATACAATTATGGACGGGCTGCCGAGTGCCGACACAGAGGTAGCCACAGCCGTGAACTACCGCACTGTACTGTGTCTGCTGCTAATATATAGACTGGTTGATAAAGAGATAGTATACTCGTAACTAGTATGTATGTATAAAGAAAGAAAAAAAAACCACGGTTAGGTGGTATATACAATTATGGACGGGCTGCCGAGTGCCGACACAGAGGTAGCCACAGCCGTGAACTACCGCACTGTACTGTGTCTGCTGCTAATATATAGACTGGTTGATAAAGAGATAGTATACTCGTAACTAGTATGTATGTATAAAGAAAGAAAAAAAAACCACGGTTAGGTGGTATATACAATTATGGACGGGCTGCCGAGTGCCGACACAGAGGTAGCCACAGCCGTGAACTACCGCACTGTACTGTGTCTGCTGCTAATATATAGACTGGTTGATAAAGAGATAGTATACTCGTAACTAGTATGTATGTATAAAGAAAGAAAAAAAAACCACGGTTAGGTGGTATATACAATTATGGACGGGCTGCCGAGTGCCGACACAGAGGTAGCCACAGCCGTGAACTACCGCACTGTACTGTGTCTGCTGCTAATATATAGACTGGTTGATAAAGAGATAGTATACTCGTAACTAGTATGTATGTATAAAGAAAGAAAAAAAAACCACGGTTAGGTGGTATATACAATTATGGACGGGCTGCCGAGTGCCGACACAGAGGTAGCCACAGCCGTGAACTACCGCACTGTACTGTGTCTGCTGCTAATATAGACTGGTTGATAAAGAGATAGTATACTCGTAACTAGTATGTATGTATAAAGAAAGAAAAAAAAACCACGGTTAGGTGGTATATACAATTATGGACGGGCTGCCGAGTGCCGACACAGAGGTAGCCACAGCCGTGAACTACCGCACTGTACTGTGTCTGCTGCTAATATATAGACTGGTTGATAAAGAGATAGTATACTCGTAACTAGTATGTATGTATAAAGAAAGAAAAAAAAACCACGGTTAGGTGGTATATACAATTATGGACGGGCTGCCGAGTGCCGACACAGAGGTAGCCACAGCCGTGAACTACCGCACTGTACTGTGTCTGCTGCTAATATATAGACTGGTTGATAAAGAGATAGTATACTCGTAACTAGTATGTATGTATAAAGAAAGAAAAAAAAACCACGGTTAGGTGGTATATACAATTATGGACGGGCTGCCGAGTGCCGACACAGAGGTAGCCACAGCCGTGAACTACCGCACTGTACTGTGTCTGCTGCTAATATAGACTGGTTGATAAAGAGATAGTATACTCGTAACTAGTATGTATGTATAAAGAAAGAAAAAAAAACCACGGTTAGGTGGTATATACAATTATGGACGGGCTGCCGAGTGCCGACACAGAGGTAGCCACAGCCGTGAACTACCGCACTGTACTGTGTCTGCTGCTAATATAGACTGGTTGATAAAGAGATAGTATACTACTAATATTATATATACTGGTGGTCAGGTCACTGGTCACTAGTCACACTGGCAGTGGCACTCCTGCAGCAAAAGTGTGCACTGTTTAATTTTAATATAATATTATGTACTCCTGGCTCCTGCTATAACCTATAACTGGCACTGCAGTAGTGCTCCCCAGTCTCCCCCACAATTATAAGCTGTGTGAGCTGAGCAGTCAGACAGATATATAATATATATAGATGATGCAGCACACTGGCCTGAGCCTGAGCAGTGCACACAGATATGGTATGTGACTGACTGAGTCACTGTGTGTATCGCTTTTTTCAGGCAGAGAACGGATATATTAAATAAACTGCACTGTGTGTCTGGTGGTCACTCACTATATAATATATTATGTACTCCTGGCTCCTGCTATAACCTATAACTGGCACTGCAGTAGTGCTCCCCAGTCTCCCCCACAATTATAAGCTGTGTGAGCTGAGCAGTCAGACAGATATATATAATATTATATATAGATAATAGATGATGCAGCACACTGGCCTGAGCCTGAGCAGTGCACACAGATATGGTATGTGACTGAGTCACTGTGTGCTGTGTATCGCTTTTTTCAGGCAGAGAACGGATTATAAATAAAACTGGTGGTCACTATCAGCAAAACTCTGCACTGTACTGAGTACTCCTAATGCTCCCCAAAATTAGTAAATCAAGTGTCTCTCTAATCTATTCTAAACGGAGAGGACGCCAGCCACGTCCTCTCCCTATCAATCTCAATGCACGTGTGAAAATGGCGGCGACGCGCGGCTCCTTATATAGAATCCGAGTCTCGCGATAGAATCCGAGCCTCGCGAGAATCCGACAGCGTCATGATGACGTTCGGGCGCGCTCGGGTTAACCGAGCAAGGCGGGAAGATCCGAGTCGCTCGGACCCGTGAAAAAAAACATGAAGTTCTGGCGGGTTCGGATTCAGAGAAACCGAACCCGCTCATCTCTACTGTTTTGCGAACATAAGACGTCGTCTTATATATGAGGGATGCACAGAGGGATATTTTGCCGACTGGCATCCAGAATTAATGCAATGTCCATTCTGTCAGGAGGGTATTAGAGACCCGACACTGGACAGGTGATGCTGACTTTAAAAGGCACATAGAGCCTTATAAGGGTGAGGAATTGTTTGGGGATGGTCTCTGGGACCTCGTATCCGCAGCAACAGCTGGGAAGAAATTTTTTTACCTCAGGTTTCCTCACAGCCTAAGAAAAGCACTGTATTATCAGGTACAGTCCTTTCGGCTTCAGAAAAGCAAGCGGGTCAAAGGCGCTTCCTTTCTGCACAGAGACGAGGGAAGAGGGCAAAAACTGCACCAGTCAGCCAGTTCCCAGAATCAAAATTCTTCCCCCGCTTCCTCTGAGTCCACCGCATGACGCGGGGGCTCCACAGGCGTAGCCAGGTACGGTGGGGGGCCGTCTCAAAAATTTCAGCGATCAGTGGGCTCGCTCACAGGTGGATCCCTGGATCCTTCAAGTAGTATCTCAGGGGTACAAGCTGGAATTCGAGGCGTCTCCCCCCCGCCGTTTCCTCAAATTTGCCTTGCCGACAACTCCCTCAGGCAGGGAGGCTGTGCTAGAGGCAATTCACAAGCTGTGTTTCCAGCAGGTGATAGTCAAGGTGCCCCTACTTCAACAAGGACGGGGTTACTATTCCACACTGTTTGTGGTACCGAAACCGGACGGTTCGGTGAGACCCGTTTTAAATTTGAAATCCTTGAACACATACATAAAAAAATTCAAGTTCAAGATGGAATCGCTCAGGGCGGTTATTGCAAGCCTGGAGGAGGGGGATTACATGGTATCCCTGGACATCAAGGATGCTTACCTACATGTCCCCATTTACCATCCTCACCAGGAGTACCTCAGATTTGTGGTACAGGATTGCCATTACCAATTCCAAACACTGCCGTTTGGACTGTCCACGGCACCGAGGGTCTTTACCAAGGTAATGGCAGAAATGATGATACTCCTTCGAAAAAAGGGAGTTTTAATTATCCCGTACTTGGACGATCTCCTTATAAAGGCGAGGTCCAAGGAGCAGTTGTTGGTCGGAGTAGCACTATCTCGGGAAGTGCTACAACAGCACGGATGGATTCTATACATTTCAAAGTCACAGATGGTTCCTACCACACGCCTACTGTTCCTGGGGATGGTTCTGGACACAGAACAGAAAAAAGTGTTTCTCCCGCAGGAGAAAGCCAAGGAGCTGTCATCTCTAGTCAGAGACCTCCTGAAACCAAAACAGGTATCGGTGCATCACTGCACACGAGTCCTGGGAAAAATGGTAGCTTCTTACGAAGCAAAATTCTATTCGGCAGGTTCCGTACAAGAACCTTTTAGTGGGACCTCTTGAACAAGTGGTCGGGATCGCATCTTCAGATGCATCGGCTGATAACCCTGTCTCCAAGGACCAGGGTATCTCTACTGTGGTGGCTGCAGAGTGCTCATCTTCATGAGGGCCGCAGATTCGGCATACAGGACTGGGTCCTGGTGACCACGGATGCCAGCCTTCGAGGCTGGGGCGCAGTCGCACAGGGAAGAAATTTCCAGGGACTTTGGTCAAGTCAGGAGTCGTCCCTACACATAAATATTCTGGAACTGAGGGCCATTTACAATGCCCTAAGTCAGGCAAGGCCCCTGCTTCAAAACCAGCCGGGTCTGATCCAATCAGACAACATCACGGCAGTCGCCCATGTAAACCGACAGGGCGGCACAAGAAGCAGGATGGCGATGGCAGAAGCCACAAGGATTCTCCGATGGGCGGAAAATCACGTACTAGCACTGTCAGCAGTGTTCATTCCGGGAGTGGACAACTGGGAAGCAGACTTCCTTAGCAGACACGACCTACACCCGGGAGAGTGGGGACTTCATCCAGAAGTCTTCCTACTGTTGATAAACCGTTGGGAAAGGCCACAGGTGGACATGATGGCGTCCCGCCTCAACAAAAAGCTAAAGAGATATTGCGCCAGGTCAAGGGACCCTCAGGCGATAGCTGTGGACGCTCTAGTGACACCGTGGGTGTACCAGTCGGTTTATGTGTTCCCTCCTCTGCCTCTCATACCAAAGGTACTGAGAATAATAAGAAGGCGAGGAGTAAGAACGATACTCGTGGTTCCGGATTGGCCAAGAAGAGCTTGGTACCCAGAACTTCAAGAAATGTTATCAGAGGACCCATGGCCTCTACCGCTCAGACAGGATCTGCTACAGCAGGGGCCCTGTCTGTTCCAAGACTTACCGCGGCTGCGTTTGACGGCATGGCGGTTGAATTCCGGATCCTAAAGGAAAAGGGCATTCCGGAGGAAGTCATTCCTACGCTGATAAAAGCCAGGAAAGAAGTAACCGCAAACCATTATCACCGCATTTGGCGAAAATATGTTGCGTGGTGTGAGGCCAGGAAGGCCCCTACAGAGGAATTTCAGCTGGGTCGTTTTCTGCACTTCCTACAGTCGGGAGTGACTATGGGCCTAAAATTGGGTTCCATTAAGGTCCAGATTTCGGCTCTGTCGATTTTCTTCCAGAAAGAACTGGCTTCACTGCCTGAAGTTCAGACTTTTGTAAAGGGAGTGCTTCATATTCAGCCCCCTTTTGTGCCTCCTGTGGCACCTTGGGATCTCAATGTGGTGTTGAGTTTCCTAAAATCACATTGGTTTGAACCACTTAAAACTGTGGATCTGAAATATCTCACGTGGAAAGTGGTCATGTTATTGGCCTTGGCTTCGGCCAGGCGTGTGTCAGAATTGGCGGCTTTGTCATGTAAAAGCCCTTATCTGATTTTCCATATGGATAGGGCAGAATTGAGGACTCGTCCCCAGTTTCTCCCTAAGGTGGTATCAGCTTTTCACTTGAACCAACCTATTGTGGTGCCTGCGGCTACTAGGGACTTGGAGGATTCCAAGTTACTGGACGTAGTCAGGGCCTTGAAAATTTATGTTTCCAGGACGGCTGGAGTCAGGAAAACTGACTCGCTTTTTATCCTGTATGCACCCAACAAAATATGTGCTCCTGCTTCTAAGCAGACTATTGCTCGCTGGATTTGTAGCACAATTCAGCTGGCGCATTCTGCGGCTGGATTGCCGCATCCTAAATCAGTAAAAGCCCATTCCACGAGGAAGGTGGGCTCTTCTTGGGCGGCTGCCCGAGGGGTCTCGGCTTTATAACTTTGCCGAGCTGCAACTTGGTTAGGGGCAAACACGTTTGCTAAATTCTACAAATTTGATACCCTGGCTGAGGAGGACCTGGAGTTCTCTCATTCGGTGCTGCAGAGTCATCCGCACTCTCCCGCCCGTTTGGGAGCTTTGGTATAATCCCCATGGTCCTTACGGAGTCCCCAGCATCCACTAGGACGTCAGAGAAAATAAGATTTTACTCACCGGTAAATCTATTTCTCGTAGTCCGTAGTGGATGCTGGGCGCCCATCCCAAGTGCGGATTGTCTGCAATACTTTTATATAGTTATTGCCTAACTAAAGGGTTATTGTTGAGCCATCTGTTGAGAGGCTCAGTTATATTTCATACTGTTAACTGGGTATAATATCACGAGTTATACGGTGTGATTGGTGTGGCTCGTATGAGTCTTACCCGGGATTCAAAATCCTTCCTTATTGTGTCAGCTCTTCCGGGCACAGTATCCTAACTGAGGTCTGGAGGAGGGGCATAGAGGGAGGAGCCAGTGCACACCAGATAGTATTAAATCTTTTTTATAGAGTGCCCAGTCTCCTGCGGAGCCCGTCTATTCCCCATGGTCCTTACGGAGTCCCCAGCATCCACTAGGACGTCAGAGAAAGAGAGATAGTGGAGAGGGGGAGAAAGAGAGAGAGATGGGACAGAGGAAAGAGAGGAGAGAAGGGAGCGATGGAGAGAGAAAAGCAGGGTGAGGGGAGAGAGATGGGAGAGCCAAAAATGGAAGAGAGATCAGGAAGAGAGAGAGAGAGGGGGAGAGAGATGGGAGAGAGAGACAGATCAGGCTTGGAATGGCAATAAAACCAAAAATATACTGTGTCCAGCATACAGCACCCTGCTGACGCTGACAGTGGCAGGCACGATACGGGAGTGGGCCATACTTGCCTACCTGACCCTCTCCATGAGGGAGAAAATGCTCTGTTCCTGGACTTTCCTGGTAATGTATGATTGCCATCACCTGTGGTGAGCTAGTTAATTGATAAGAAAGGTGTTTCACCACAGGTGATGGCAATCATACATTACCAGGAAAGTCCAGGAACAGAGCATTTTCTCCCTCATGGAGAGGGTCAGGTAGGCAAGTATGGAGTGGGCCCCTACATCAATCTAAAATCCTCAGGTAAAGTGCTGATTGTCCAGCAGTGCTTTGCTGTGAAGATTTCATATTGATTATAAAGTCTGCCACAGTCTGGATGAATGGAGTGCAGATTGCCTCCCATAGCACAGAGAGTGCCTGAGAGTACTTTGTCATCCTAGAAGCACTGCAGAGCTTGTTGGAGGACAAAGTGCACTCTCTCTGCTACGGGAGGTGATTGCGGTGGGGCCAGCACCCAGGGCACGTGACAAATCCGTGGACTTTACACAGATTCTGTGTGTTAACGCCAATTAAAAGGCTACTCTAACAGGCATTAACAAGATATTGGGGCAAATTGGGAGTGCAATTGAATAGCCTCAGCTGTTAAAGCCTGAGGCTACTTTTGGATATTAGTCCCTCTGATGAATTGACCGACCGAGAAGGGCAGAGAAACGCATTAGAGTCCTTTCCAGAGGAGCTGATCATTTCATAGCACACATCTGAATTCATAATTGTAGCTCCCAGTCGCAGCCGGCTGCTGTCCTTAAACAGCACTGGAGGCTGAGAGAATTCCCCCAGATAAGATGCACCCACTCTGCAAAAGTTTACATGTGAGAGCTGCAACATCCAAGTATCTACACACCTTGGGACACTCACAATAACGGTACACAGTGCCGGGGGTTCAGGGATTCCCCTCTAATGACAGATATCACACCAGAGCTACAGTTTTCCGGTACTTGCACGCTCACAGCAGCCTTGCTGGTCTCATACTGATTAACACCTTGCCTGGCTACGTCGTATGTGTTACCAACCTGATATCTCTATCACTGTTGAGAACTCAGTAATCATCCCTACCCCACAACCTCGATAGGTGTCATACCTGACTCTGAACTGTCCTTTGTTCCCCACATTCAATCTGTCTCAAGATCATGTTACATGCATCTAAAGGGCCCTACTCACTGGCCGACCCGCCGCCGAGCGGGACCCGGCGGCGGGGGGGCAGTGACGGGGGGAGTGAAGTTTCTTCACTCCCCCGTCACGCGGCTGCATTGAAGTGCAGGCAAATATGGACGAGATCGTCCATATTGGCCTGCATGCACAGCCGACGGGAGACCAGCGATGAACGAGCGCGGGGACGCGCATCGTTCATCGCTGGAGTCTACACACTGAAAGATATGAACGAGTTCTCGTTCATTTATGAACGAGATCGTTCATATCTTTCAAAAATTCGGCCAGTGTGTAGGGCCCTTTAGAAACATATCCAAAATACGACCATACCTTACACAAGACACATCAAAAACTCTAATCCATGCTCTCATTATCTCCCGCATTGATTATTGTAATAGTCTCCTGACCTGTCTTCCCAAACATACTGTAGGCTCTCACCACTACAATCCATTTTGAATGCAGCTGCGAGGCTAATCTTCCTCGCAAGACCTTCATGGTCTGCAGATCCGCTCTGTCAGTCCCTCCATTAGTTACCAGTATACTACCGTAATAAATATAATTTTTTTTAACTTACATACTAGGCTATTAACCAGACTGCACCAACATACATCTCTTCACTCATCTCAAACTATCTCCCTACCCGACCTCTCCGCTCTGCACAAGATCTGCGTCCCTCTTCCACATGTATTACTTTTTGACACTCAAAATTACAGGACTTTATCTGGGCTTCACCCACTCTGTGGAATGACCTCCCACGCACAATAAGACTCACCTCTAGTCTCCAAACCTTTAAACGTTCCCTGAAAACTCACCTCCTCAGACAAGCCTATCAAATTACAGACCCACCCAAATAACCTTCACTGCCTCCCTATCTAATTACATCCTCTCTGTACAGTACACATAACATCACATATTTTGTCTTTCTTTACTCTAACACCCTCCTGACACTTGGCCAACATTGCTGGGTAATCATATCATACAACCCATTAAGAACCTAGCAAACTGGTGGACCATTATGCAATAGGTAGCATCTATCCTTGTGTATCAATGCCTATTTCCCTAAACATTGTAAGCTTACGAGCAGGGCCTTCCTACCTCTATGTCTGTCTGTTTTTACACAGTTTTGTTCTATTACTGTTGTTCTAATGGTAAAGCACAATGGAATATGCTGCGCTATATAAGAAACTGTTAATAAATAAATAATAACCGGAGCCAGGAGTACCTTAGCTGACAAGGTCGCATGTGTGCCCCTGATTGTGGATTAGGAGATCCGTTCTGCACCTCTGGCTTCCCAGAACCCCCCGAGTGATGCAGTGGTCTCTGGCCGCAGACATCGCGGCCAGCATTCTGGAGTGCATGTGACGGGGAAATCACAGGGTAGGGACGGGAAATTAGCTCCCCTCCATGCCCTATTGGACTGATCTCTGCAAGTGCAGAGATCAGCTGTAGTAGGGGGGACTGATCATCAGTCCATCCGGACACATGCTCCGCTGCGCTCTGCATGTGGGGGAGTGGGGTGTATGCCCAAGGGTGGGGGATCAATCACTAGTGGGTGGGGTAGGGGAGTGAGAAAATAAAGTAAAATGATGCTCAAGTGGGAAGGGGGGTTATAATAATATAAAAATACACTGCCCAAAAAAAGGGGATTTTATCAGGAAGGAGGGGGTGTTTTGTTTATAAAGATGTTAATTTTCTTCATTTTTTTTTACTACTAAGGGCGTACTATTAGTTAGTTATTTTATAATGGGGGCCTATGGACATGGTGGAATTGGTGTGTGTGTGTGTGTTGGGGGGGGGGGGGTACGTGTGAAAAAACACCCTCCATATAGAGGTTTTTTTTTTAAATACAATAATTTAATATATTATTGAAAATACTTTAAACTTTATTAAGTAATGAAAAAACTGACAATTTCTGAGCGGTTTCGTGGGGCGACCCCAGTGGATATGAACCAAATGGAAGAATGCTGAGAGGGATCACTATGTTTTTTCGATTGACAGGATCCCGGCAGTCGAAATACCAACCTTGAGCGCAGCGTGTCCCATTGCGGGCTCGCCACACTTCAGTCGACACAAGGGGGGTCATTCCGAGTTGTTCACTCGCAAGCTGCTTTTAGCAGCTTTGCACATGCTAAGCCGCCGCCTACTGGGAGTGAATCTTAGCTTAGCAAAATTGCGAACGAAAGATTCGCAATATTGCGAAAAGACTTCTCTGTGCAGTTTCTGAGTAGCTCGAGACTTACTCTGCCAGTGCGATCAGTTCAGTGCTTATCGTTCCTGGTTTGACGTCACAAACACACCCAGCGTTCGCCCAGACACTCCTCCGTTTCTCCAGCCACTCCCGCGTTTTTCCCAGAAACAGTAGCGTTTTTTCACACACTCCCATAAAACGGCCAGTTTCCGCCCAGAAACACCCACTTCCTGTCAATCACATTACGATCACCAGAACGAAGAAAAAACCTCGTAATGCCGTGAGTAAAATTCCTAACTGCATAGCAAATTTACTTGGCGCAGTCGCACTGCGGACATTGCACATGCGCATTAGCGAATAATCGCTCCGTTGCGAGAAAAAAATAACGAGCGAACAACTCGGAATGACCCCCAAGGTTCTTTTCCCCCACGGGTGGTGGCGTGGATAACCACCCAAGTGGGATTTGTGGCCGGCGGTCGGGATTCCGACTGTCGGCATTTCAATAGCTGGGATATCGACACCGGGATTTCAACCGCCGGGATACAAACGGTCAGGAATATAACTGCATACCTGCTAAGACTGTATTACAAACTGCGAATGCACGTTCTCCTTGACTTAATAGGTTGATTTGTTGGAAGAACGGTCATAATTTAGAAGACCTCAGGGTGTAAAGCCCATTCGTTTGCAAGAATGGCGTGTCGACTGAGACAGTCCGCTTCCCAGTTTAGGACTCCTGGAATGAATACTGCGGACAAGGCTGGAAGATGAAGTTCTGCCTACTTTAATGTGTGACTTACCACCTTCATTGCATTCTGGCTGCGAGTTCCTCCCTGATAGTTGAGGTATGCTACTGTTGTTGCATTGTCCGAGCGGATTTGGACTGGTTTCCCCTGAAGGATGTCCTTTGCCTGAAAAAGTACCATATATATGGCCCGAAGTTCCAATGTATTTATTGGCAGGCAACTTTCTTCCTCGGCCCACTGCCCCTTGGAAGCAACTCCTTCCAGACACCACTCCCCAGCCCTGAAGACTGGCATCTGTTGTCAGAATTTCCCAATCTGATATCCAAAAGGATCTCCCTATGTCTCCTCATGTCCATATGCAATGTCTGCAGCCACCAGGCTAATGACCTCCTTACTTCCAGAGGAAGGATCATCGTCTGCGTTTTTATTGTCTGATGAAAACCATTCCATTTGGAAAGGATCAGACGTTGCAGAGACCTCGAATGGAACTGAGCATACTCAACTATATCGAATGTCGACACAATCAACCCCATCACACGCACTGCGGCGTGAATGGCTACCCTTTGACTGTGTAGCAGCTCCTGAATCCTTGACTGGATATTTTATTCAGAGGTAGAATTACTCTCTGAAGTCCTAATTCCAGCACAGCCCCCAAATGAGTCATCCATTGTGACAGAACCAGGGATGACTTTGCCCAATTTATGAGCCAACCGTGTCTCTGTAAACAAGCAATTGTCTGTTGCAGATGACACTGAAAATTCCTGAGACTGTGCCAGGATTAATAAGTCGTCTAGGTATGGAAAAATCCTTATCTCCTGCTGACGGAGATAAGATGCCATCACCAACATAATTTTGGTGAATACTCTGGGAGCTGTGGCCAGTCCAAATGGTAGGGCCTGAAACTGAAAATGATGCTGGAGGA
Source organism: Pseudophryne corroboree (assembly GCF_028390025.1). Taxonomy (NCBI): domain Eukaryota; kingdom Metazoa; phylum Chordata; class Amphibia; order Anura; family Myobatrachidae; genus Pseudophryne; species Pseudophryne corroboree. The sequence goes on from NC_086445.1 coordinate 83,319,856, forward strand.
TAGCAAACCTGAGATAGTGCAGATGGAAGAGTGCTATAGGAACATGTAGGTAAGCATCCTGGATATCCAGGGATACCATACAATCCTCTGGATCCATGGCCAAAACAATGGAACAAAGTCTAAATATGAAACCGAGGCACCCAAATGTACTTGTTCAGCACTTTGAGATTGACTATGGGCCAGAACGACCCATGTGGCTTCTGGACTAGAAACAGGTTGTAATAAAAAACCTTATCGTCGTTGTGCAGGAGGAACTGGAATCATCACTCTGACTGAAGTAACGTCTGAACTGTCTCTTGCAAAGCCCTGGCCTTCGTTTGCACTGAAGACGGGCTGGTACAAAAAAAACCTCTGAGGAGAGTGTTTCTTGAAAGCAAACACATAACCGTGAGATACCGCTTCTTGCACCCAGGCATCTGTGGTAGATTGCTGCCAGTTCTGTGCAAACTGAAGAAGTCGGCCTCCCACCCTGGCGTCCCCCAGGTGAAGGCCCGCACCATCAGGCTGATGGCTTATCTTCTGATTTGGAAGACGGTCCTCTGGTAGCCTAATAGTCTTTATGGGCCCAACACACTGATAGATCCGCCGCCGAGCTGCCCGACGGGCGAAGGGGAGGGGGGCAGTGACGGGGGAGTGAAGTTTCTTCACTCCTCCCGTCACCCGGCTCCATAGCAGTGCAGGCAAATATGGACGATCTCGTCCATATTGGCCTGCATGCACAAGCGACGGGGCACCAGCAATGAACGAGCGCGGGGCCGCGCATCGTTCATCGCTGGTGCCTCCACACTGCACGATATGAACGAGTTTGCGTTCATTAATGAACGAGAACGTTCATATCGTGCAGTATCATCTGCCAGTGTATAAGGCCCATTAGTCTTACTAGACTTGTCAGATTGAAACTGTTTGCCATCACCCTTTCCTTTTGCTTTTCCTTGAGTCCGAAAGGGCCAAAAAGCTGGAAATCTAGGCTTGAATTTGTGTGTGGAAGGAAGCTTTACTTTATCGGAATCTGCTTCTGACTCCAAAATACTGTTTAATTCTTTAACAAAAAGAATATCTCCAGTAAAAGGCAAAGACTCCAGAACCTTCTTGGATTCTGAGTCAGCTTTCCATGTACATAGCCAGACCGCTCTGCGAGCTGCTACTGCTGAGGCTAATGCCTGAGAGGCAATTGTACCCATATCCAAGGCTGCTTCTTCCATTAAAATAGCCACCTGTTTGATTTGTGCAATATGGGACTTGCTTTTGCCATCCAGGCTGAAGCCATGGCTGGTCTTATGATTGCCCCAGACAAAAAGAAAATGGTTTTTAGAAAACAATCTTCCTATCCTGACATCATTTAATGATGTTGAAGGCAGAGGTAATGTAGATTTTCTCACCAATTGAATGACTTTGGGAGCCACCTGCCTTTTTAAACAGTCCCCAGCTGGAAGAGGATAATGGGAATTCCATTTCTTTGGAATCCCAAACTTCTTACTGGGCGTAACCCTGGCCTCTTGCATAATTTCCATCAGCTGATATGACCCAGGAAACTCAGTCCTAACTGTTTCACGTTTAAACACAGGTGCCCTAGATTTTAACAAAGGCTCTGCTGCCTCTTCTAAGGATAGAATGGCCTTCATAGCACTAATTAGCTCAGGTATATCCACTGAGCTGAGGCCTTCCTCCTCGTCTCTGTATGCAGACCCGGGGTGCGATTTGACCTCATTCTCCAATGAGTCCTCATCTGAAACGTGTAGATTTTGAAGATGTTGTTTCATGTCTGTGATTTACTTACCACCGGCCTTTCACCTTTTTCTGTTGAGAGGCTGCCGATTTCTGTACTGGATGTGATAACCCCCAGTTGGAATGTTGCAGGTAAGGGTTAATAGGGTAACCTATCCCTGGTATAGGAGCTGGCATTATCCGCTCAGCTAAACTGGATAATGTCTGTGCAAAGGTAGCCCATGGGGGTTCAACTTGAACCTGTGCCTGCCTCGGATTATTCAAGAGGCTTTGGTGAAAGCTAAAACAATTTGCACATAATCCATTTTGAACCAAATCCTGAGAGGTTAACTCAGCTTGCAAGACAAACATGACATGAGTGTTGGTGCTGCTGTGGAGAGTGTATCCTCCTCACCCTTGTCTCTCTTAGACATGATAAATAAATCACACACCTGTACAGTGTTAACTACACAAATTGTGACTGCAATCACTTTAAAATTTGTCAAAGTGACATACAAGCCGATCCCTCCCTGCTTTGCACCAGCATTGAGGATCAGAATACACAGAAACTGACAGAAAATAGTAAAGTCAGCAATCACACTAGCAATCAGTCACCGGTTATACATTAGTATAATAAGCAATGAGCACATAATCAACTACAGATACATTTCAAGTATGTAGGAGAAACATATTACTGCATTACCTTATATAGAAGTTTAGACGTATTTAGTCGCACAGAGAAAGAAAACAGCAGCAATAGGTTACAGACTCATATGTATCAGGCACTTATCCAACTATTCGTACCAAAGGTAGAGACTTCGTGCTGTATCACCCGGCTCAGGAGAGTGGGATGCACAGAGATTTCACCCCGCTTCAAGGATCGAACAATACGTTGGTGAACGCTGAGTGGATCCAGACGTTATTAGTGTACACAATCGCCCCATGAACCTACAGTGAACACAGACGCCCAAGTGAACACAGACACACCAGTCATACAGCTGCCTATGCTGTGACCATGTCCTTTTACATACACAGCGTCTCAGATGGAAGCGAGAACCTCAGTTCATGGCGGGAAACTCCCCACTGCTGACATAAACCCTAGGGATCGCGGCCTCATACTACCCTTGGGGCCTATGATCACTGAGGCCTAGCGCTTGTGCACCTGAGGTGGCAGCCGTGTCAGCGACTGTTTGGTAGTGTCCATCCTGAAACAGTGCAGCTGTGTCTCGCGTTTCCCCTACTAAGCAGAACCGATGCCTTACCTTCTCCACGTGCTCCGGCCACAGCCTGGTAACGTCTGCTGGACTTGCTAGTACATCCTACACAGACGCCCGCCAAAATAGCACCGTACACGTGGGTAAGCGCTGTCTCGACCCGGCGGGGAGTTGTTGGAGCGACTCTTTCTAAGGTAAGTATAAGATGCTTTTTAGAAAGATCACTAAAAAAAAGTAGTAAGACTATAAAAATAAATAAAAAGCTTATGGCTGCTAAAAACCAGCAGCCCATTAACCATGGTCCGGCTCCTGCGACACCAAACAAAAAACTGAAATGCCAAAGCCAGGAGGCGGGGATATAGGGCCGGGCCCGTTGCATTCTGGGAGGACGAAAACTTTGATCATTTGGTGCCAATACGCTGTCGCTACCTCATGTCCCAATGTTATCCTGTGGATAACCTGTGGACCCTGCAGGAGAAATATTGTTACGGTTACATTATATGTTCATTTGGCTTTGACAATGACTAATGTGCATTTGTTTTCTCTTAGCTTGCACGATCAATGTTTTCCATTCTTTGGGTGGAAAACAATGAAGTAATCATACAATCATCTAATTTATTTGTGCTCTGCTTTGGAATTCTTCCATTGTCATTCAATACTCTTATTTTTTAATTTTCATTGCATTTTAGAGCTGTATCCTAAATCTGCTCCCAGATAAGGATAGGCCCCATTGCCAGACCTGTCAGCGCTCCTTAAGGTGGTGTTCTGGCATTGGGTATTTCAACAGGAGCAAAATGACCTCATCACCATTGTGACGTTTCTAAACACCAACCTGCAATGTCACAGCATCAGATATGCCAGAGATTCTCAGATGCGGTCCTCCAGAAACCCAAACCGTCCAGGTTTTAGGTATATCCAAGGTTCAGCACAGATGGTTAAACCAAATTGACTGATATGCTAATTAAGTCACATGTGGCCAAGCATGGACCGCTGGGGTGCCTTGAGGACCATGTTTGAGAATCCCTGGAGATATGCATACCTCCTAACATTTATAAACTGAAGCCCAAGACTTCATGCAAAAGGTGGTTGTGGCTTCCCTTACACGAGGCCACGACCTTGGAGTATGAATTTTTTTATTTAAGGAGGGGAAGGGGGAGTGGGGAGGGTATGATCACAAATCACTCCCATGTTTCACATCATGCTGGGTGTGAGCCCAAAACTTCGAGAGCTGCTGAGCTGCCCCCCAGCCTCTTCTCTACACTAAATGAGCAGCGCATGCATACGCAAGGCATAAATTCACTTTGTAGCTCTGCTTAGCAAAGCAGAGGCGATGACAGCATGACGCCTGAAATTGGAACGGGTGGGAATTATGGGTATGATGCATACTGCAGCAAGAGCTTATAGAGCATCTGTAATTGTTAGAGAAGTAAATCCACTGTATTATAATTATCTAGCACCACCAATTTATGCAGCACTGTACAGAGAATATCTGTCATTTACTGTAGAGTAAATGTTAGCTAGAAGGTGATTGGTTGATATGGACAACTTGTCCATTCTTTAGGAGGCTTGAGCCATCTCCTCCTAAGTTCCTAACCATACAAGTGCAGACACATTTTAATTAGAATAATTAAGCTACTAGTGTGTTCAGCAAAGAGGTACTGTTTCCGTGTTACACACAATTCTGTTTGTATGGGATCTCGCATTTAGCAAGACTGCACACATAACTTAGCCGTATTACAGGTGCTTCAGATTTATACACATCTGAGTAGAGTATGCATTGCCAGCTGGGTTGATGTTACTAGGGGGAGTGTTCATAATTAGGATAAGTATTCAGTGGGTATAGCCACATTTGTGGCACCAAGTGTAGGGCTGGTGCAGATAAATAGTAATGATGCTACTTTCACAGGCAGGTGTATGGGGGAGGTGACTGTATACAGATGGCCAACTCTGAATACAGGCAAAAATCCACATTTATTTCAGATCGCAATGAGTGGCTGCAATTGCACTTAACTCTGAATCTGGCCCATATTGTCTTTCCATATATTTCCATCCCCCTGACTGAGCGGTTGCATTCTGGTAAGCGCTCCTTCTTGGGGGGGGCGCTTGGAATAACTGGGGTCGACTGGATGTTCACCTCCTCGTCCACTTGCTGTGTGCATACCAATAGCTGCAGATACCTCCGCAGCTGCTATTGTCTACTGGCTGTCTGCTGCCAATGGTATTCACCAGCCTGGATGTACGGGTTGCTGGCCCGAGCAGATGTGCTCGGAGAGCTCTCCCTGGGCCTGGGCTCACCACCATCACAGCATTGTCCTACAGGACTGCTTCCTTGCACTAACTCCCAGCTTTGCTCCTCCACTCATCTCCTTGGCCACCATGAGCGCTGCTGCAGCAGGGTCTGCGTCTCCCCTGAACTGCTGCATCCTACCACACGGTTGACCCGGATGCCGATGCTCACTGTGGGGTCTGGTGTCAATCTTGATGCTCCCAATGCTATCACCATTGTTGGCACTGCCTTGCTCCTGTTCCTCTCCCGTGGCTGGGCTGTGAAAGCATTAGGCCCTATCGTGCCTGTTGCCATCTAGCCCATGTAGGCTGTGCTCTCTGACCCTGACAACTGTGCTACTCCCACCATGCCTGCTTCTGCGCTCTCCTGGCTGAGACCCTGTGTGAGCTGCTGGACCCACTCAAAGCATGCCAGAAACACTAATAAGCAACAATTAACCCGTGGATGGGATGTGTATATAAGTAAAGCCCGAACCACATCAAGAGAAGCCAACGAGGTAGGAACGGAAGCAACAGCATCCGAATATGAGGGAACCATAATATCCTGGTTAATATGAAAGCTGGATACCACCTTTGACAGGTAACCCAGCCTGGTACAAAGGACCACTTGATCTGGATGAAAGATGAGGAAAGGGGATTTATAAAAGAGAAAAGCACTCACATTTGACACACAGTGAGCAGAAGAAATTGCACGTGAGCCAGTAAAATCCCATGGAGTCCAGGGAGTCGAATGGGTGAGACTAAAGCACCCTCAGGACAAGCAGCAAATACTATGGAGCCACCGGAGGAATGAAGGATAGCTGAAGATGGAGTACCCCCTGAAGAAAAGTCTGCACAGCTGTCAAGTGGGCAATCATCTGTTGACAAAAAGACTGAAAGGGCCATACATGAACCTTCAAGGATGATAGACAGAGGCCCATATCCAACCCTACCTGCTAAAAGGCAAGACCTGGAAAAAGCAAAACATTGACAGAAAGACATGGCAGGCGAAACACCAGTCAAAATAGGCCCACCACACCGACAATAAATCCTTGCTGAGGAGTGTTTCCAAGCTGAGAGCATGGTAAGAACCACCTCATCAGAAAACCACTTAATTTTAAAAAGGCTGTTTCAATAGCCACCCCGTCAAAGTTAGCCGCTGATCATTGCAGAGACCAGCAGTCGACTGGAAGCCCTACCGTGAAGAACTAGCATTGAGGACATTCCTTGGAGCTTAACCCTGAGAAAAGATGGGCTGTACCCAGAAGTCGAGGGTAGTATTAAACCAGACCTCACAAAAGAGCAAAGCCAGCCTCTTACACTAGGAATCCCCAGGTGGTGGTCGGGACAATCATGCTGCAAGCTTCTCAGCAGGCTTAGCCTGCTTGCAAGGTCCAGATGTAACCAGTCACCTGGATACATCTAGACCTCAAGGTCCAGATGTAGCAAGACTAGGAATCTTGGGACCCATGGGAAGGCTGGCCCTGAGTAAGACAGATTTGACAGTCTCAATTAAAGCCTTAACATTGACCGGGCTATAAGAGTCCTCGCCCTAAAGGGAGGACAGGTTGAAGTCCGAAATCTCTAGGAAATCCTAGCCAGGAGTCAGAGTCCCTCCCGAAACTAAGTTGTATCTGGATGGAGGCAGAGTAGAAATCTGATATCTTGAGGGTATCCAGATATTGGAAGGAGTTGTAAACCTGAACTAGGTCCTGGACTGATTGGGACAACCCCTGGACCCAAAGGAATTTCATGGGAGCTGGATGAAAGGTTATAGGGACTGGAGGTGCCATTGAGGGACCTGCACCAGCGGATTGGCCCACTAAAGGAAGAGGCGGCCTTGGAGGCAGCCAACTGATTGTCAGAGGTCCGCCCACGGGAATGCTGTGCCTCTGTGAAGCACCACCAACATAGACCATCCTGGTCTTGCGTATAAAAACAAACCGCTTGTCTTACCAATTTCTGCAGGCACTGGCTCCCAGTACTTAAGTGCAATTCTCCTAGGCAACTTTGGAATAATGGCACTTGACCAACATTGTAATGTAAACCAAAAGTGCGGGAAGGCTTCATGCACACACACACACGCACATAAAGTGCACTGTGCGAGTAGAGAAGAGCTTGGTAAAAAGGAGACAAACACTAGCAAACAAGTAATGAATATCCTAAATACCGCTGAAATAGAAGAAAAATAACAAAATCTGAAGATACCTCGAAAACTGAATAGGTCTACAGAAAACATTGAATATAATCTATATGGAAATATTTACAAGTATCCCTAGCTGAAATAAGGACAGTGTACAGATAAGATTTTAAACCTACCGGTAAATCTTTTTCTCGTAGTCCGTAGAGGATGCTGGGACTCCGTAAGGACCATGGGGATAGAGGGGCTCCGCAGTAGACATGGGCACTTTAAGAAAGACTTTGATTCTGGGTGTGCACTGGCTCCTCCCTATATGCCCCTCCTCCAGACCTCAGTTAGAGAAACTGTGCCCAGAGGAGACGGACAGTACAAGGAAAGGATTTTTGTAATCCAAGGGCAAGATTCATACCAGCAACACCAATCACACCGTATAACTTGTGATATACTACCCAGTTAACAGCATGAAAAAACAACATAGCATCAGTCCAAGACCGATGAAACTATAACATAACCCTTATGTAAGCAATAACTATATACAAGTCCTGCAGAAGTAGTCCGCACTTGGGGCGGGCGCCCAGCATCCTCTATGGACTACGAGAAAAAGATTTACCGGTAGGTTTAAAATCTTATTTTCTTTAACGTCCTAGAGGATGCTGGGACTCCGTAAGGACCATGGGGATTATACCAAAGCTCCCAAACGGCCGGGAGAGTGCGGATGACTCTGCAGCACCGATTGAGCAAACAGGAGGTCCTCCTCAGCCAGGATATCAAACTTATAAAACTTTGCATAGGTGTGTGACCCCGACCAAGTAGCAGCTCGACACAGCTGTAGTGCCGAGACCCCTCGGGCAGCCGCCCAAGACGAGCCAACCTTCCTAGTGGAATGGGCCTTAACTGATTTTGGCAACGGCAATCCTGCCGTAGAATGCGCCTGCTGGATCGTGTTACAGATCCAGCGAGCAATAGTCTGCTTTGAAGCAGGGCCGCCAACTTTGTTGGCTGCATACAGGACAAACAGTGCTTCTGTTTTCCTGATCCTAGCCGTTCTGGCCACGTAAATTTTCAAAACCCTGACCACATCAAGAGACTCGGAATCCTCCAAGTCACGAGTAGCCACAGGCACGACAATAGGTTGGTTCATATGAAAGGATGTGACCACCTTAGGTAGGGATTGAGGACGGGTCCGCAACTCTGCTCTATCCATATGGAAAACCAGATAGGGGCTTTTATGTGATAAAACCGCCAATACCGAAAATCGCCTAGCCGAAGCCAAGGCCAACAACATGACTACCTTCCAAGTGAGATATTTCAACTCCACTGTTTTCAGTGGTTCACACTAATGAAACTTAAGGAAACTTAACACCACGTTAAGGTCCCAAGGCGCCACCGGAGGTACAAAAGGAGGCTGAATATGCAGTACTCCCTTCTCAAAAGTCTGTACTTCAGGTAAAGAGGCCAATTCCTTTTGAAAGCAAATGGATAAGGCCAAAATTTAAACTTTAATGGAGCCTAATTTTATGCCCAAATTCACTCCAGTTTGTAGGAAGTGAAGAAAACGGCCTAGATGGAATTCCTCCGTAGGAGCATTCCTGGCCTCACACCAAGAAATATATTTTGTTGTAACAGGTCTTGCCTTAGAGGAAGAGGCCACGGATCTTGTGAGCATTTCTTGCAGATCCGGATACCAGGTCCTTTGTGGCCAATCTGGAACAATGAGAATTGTTCTCACTCCTCTTTTTCTTATTATCCTCAACATCTTGGGTATGAGAGGAAGAGGAGGAAACACATATACCGACTGGAACACCCACGGTGTCACTAGGGCATCCACAGCTACCGCCTGAGGGTCTCTTGACCTGGCGCAATACCTGTGTAGCTTTTTGTTGAGACGGGATGCCATCATGTCTATTTGGGGTAGTCCCCACCGACTTGCAATCTGCGCGAAGACTGCCTGATGAAGTCCCCACTCTCCCGGATGCAGATCGTGTCTGCTGAGGAAGTCTGCTTCCCAGTTGTCCACTCCCGGAATGAACACTGCTGACAGAGCGCTTACATGATTCTCCGCCCAGCGAAGAATTCTGGTGGCTTCCGCCATTGCCACTCTGCTCCTTGTGCCGCCTTGGCGGTTTACATGAGCTGCTGCGGTGATGTTGTCTGACTGGATCAGAACTGGTTGATTGCGAAGTAAGATCTCCACTTGATGTAGGGCGTTGTATATGGCCCTTAGTTCCAGGATGTTGATGTGAAGACAAGTCTCTTGACTTGACCAAAGTCCTTGGAAATTTCTTCCCTGTGTGACTGCTCCCCAACCCGGAGGCTCGCGTCCATGGTCACCAGGATCCAGTCCTGCATGCCGAACCTGCGGCCCTCTAGAAGGTGAGCACTGTTTAGCCACCACAGGAGAGATACTCTGGCCCTGGGGGACAGGGTGATCCGCTGATGCAGGTGCAGATGCGACCCGGACTATTTGTCCAATAGGTCCCATTGGAAGGTCCTTGCATGGAATCTGCCGTATGGAATGGCGTCGTATGTTGCCACCATCTTTCCCAGAACTTGAGTGCAATGATGTACTGACACGTGTTTTGGTTTCAACAGGTTCATGACTAGAGTCATGAGTTCCTGCGCTTTTTCTGTCGGAAGAAAAACCTTGTTCTGGTCTGTGTCCAGAATCATGTCCAAGAAGGGCAGACGAGTCGTAGGATTCAGCTGCGACTTTGGAATATTGAGAATTCAGCCATGTCGCTGTAACACATTCAGTGAAAGTGATACGCTGTTCAGCAACTTCTCCCCTGATCTCGCTTTTATGAGGAGATCGTCCAAGTACGAGATAATTGTGACACCCTGCTTGCGTAGGAGCACCATCATTTCCGCCATTACCTTGGTGAAAATTCTCGGGGCCGTGGAAAGCCCAAACGGCAACGTCTGAAATTGGTAATGACAATCCTGTACCGCAAATCTCAGGTACGCCTGATGAGGAGGATATATGGGAACATGCAGGTATGCATCCTTTATGTCCAGAGATACCAGAAAATCTCCCCCTTCTAGGCTGGCGATGACCGCCCTGAGCGATTCCATCTTGAACTTGAACCGTTTTAAGTAAAGGTTCAGTGATTTTAAATTTAAAATGGGTCTGACCGAACCGTCCGGTTTCGGGACCACAAACAGAGTTGAGTAGTACCCCTGCCCTCTTTGAAGCATGGGAACCTCTACCACCACTTGTTGAAGACACAATTTGGGAATCGCATGTAACACTATCTCCCTTTCCAGGGGGTGTTTCGGTAGGGCCGATTTGAAAAACCGGCGAGGAGGCACCTCTTCCAATTCCAGCTTGTAACCCTGGGAAACAATTTCAATTGCCCGTGGATCCACCTGTGAGTGGACCCAGACGTGGCTGAACAGTCGAAGACGTGCCCCCACAGGAGCGGACTCCCTCAGGGGAGCCCCAGCGTCATGCGGTGGATTTTGCAGAGGCCGGGGAGGACTTCTGTTCCTGGGAACTAGCTGTGTTGTGCAGCTTTTTCCCTTTGCCCTTACCTCTGGCAAGAAAGGACGATCCACGTGCTCTCTTGCTTTTATTGGAACGAAAGGACTGCATTTGATAATGAGGCTCTTTCTTAGATTGTGAGGGAATATATGGCAAAAAATTTGATTTACCTGCCGTAGCCGTGGAGACGAGGTCCGAGAGTCCCTCTCCAAACAATTCCTCACCCTTGTAAGGCAACAACTCCATATGTCTCTTGGAGTCGGCATCACCAGTCCACTGTCGGGTGCATAAGACACGCCTAGCAGAAATAGACATAGCGTTTATCCTGGAACCCAGTAAACTAATGTCTCTTTGAGCATCCCTCATATACAAGACAGCATCTTTTATATGCCCTAGGGTCAGTAAAATGGTATCCTTATCAAGAGTCTCAATATCCGTTGATAAGGAATCTGTCCATGCTGCTACAGCACTACAACCCCAGGCCGACGCAATAGCCGGTCTGAGTAACGTACCAGAATGTGTGTAAATGGACTTCAAGGTAACCTCCTGCTTGCGGTCAGCAGGATCCTTGAGGGTAGCCGTATCTTGGGATGGAAGCGCTATCTTTTTTAATAAGCGCGTCAAGGCCTTGTCCACCCTAGGGGAGGATTCCCACCGTATCCTGTTTTGCGACGGGAAAGGATACGCTGTTAGGATCCTTTTGGGAATCTGCAGTTTTTTGTCTGGAGTTTCCCACGCTTTTTCACATAATTCGCTCATGTGAGGAGGGAAAGGAGACCTCAGGTTTCTTTCCCTTATACATGTGTACCCTCGTGTCAGGGACAGGCGGTTCCTCAGTGATATGCAACACATCTTTTATTGCGATAATCATATATCGAATACATTTAGCCACCTTTGGCTGTAATTTTGTATCATCGTAATCGACACTGGAGTCTGAATCCGTGTCCGTATCTGTGTCAACTATTTGGGATAGTGGGCACTTCAAAGACCCCGAAGGTCCCGGCGACATAGGGACAGGCATGGGTTGACTCCCTGACTGTGCCCCAGCTTCGGCTTTGTCTAGCCTTTTGTGCAATAAATTAACATTTGCACTTAAAACATTCCACATATCCAACCAGTCCAGCGTCGGCAGCGCCGACAGAGACCTACCATTCATAAACTCCCCCTCCTCCTTAGGTGAGCCCTCAACCTCAGACATATCGACACACACGTACCGACACACCACACATACACGGGGAAGCTCTTTCCTGAAGACAGGTTCCCCACCAGGCCCTTTGGAGAGACAGAGAGAGAGTACACCCCAGCGCTATATGACCCTGGAAAAAACACAGTATGTTTACCCAGTAGCGCTGTTTTGTGTATATGCGTCAATTATGTGCCCCCCTCTACTTTAAAACCCTCTGTCACCGTGTGTTAAGCAGGGGAGAGTCCGGGGAGCCTCTTCTCAGCGGTGCTGTGGGAAAAGTGGCGCTGGTGAGTGCTGAGGGCAAAGCCCCGCCCCCTCGGCGGCAGGCTTCTGTCCCGCTCAAATTTTTCAATACATGGCGGGGGCTCTTTATATACATGTACAGTGCCCAGCTGTACATGAATATATCTATCTTTGCCATAAGAGAGGTTTATATTGCTGCACAGGGCGCCCCCCTCTGCGCCCTGCACCCTTACAGTGACCGAAGTGTGTGAGGTGAAGGGGAGCAATGGCGCACAGCTGCAGTGCTGTGCGTTACCTCAGTGAAGATCCAAATGTCTACTGCCGCCTCAGATGGTCTTTTCCTCACATACTCACCCGGCTTCTTTCTTCCGGCTCTGCGAGGACGGCGGCGCGGCTCTGGGACGGACGGCGATGGTGAGACCAGCGTACCGATCCCTCTGGAGCTAATGGTGTCCAGTAGCCTAAGAAACAGAGCCCTGAAACTCAGAGAAGTGGGTCTGTTTCTCTCTCCTCAGTCCCTTGATGCAGGGAGTCTGTTGCCGGCAGGCTCCCTGAAAATAAAAAAACCTAACAAAAATGCTTTCTTACAGGAAACTCAGGAGAGCTCCTGAAATGCACCCAGTCTCCACTGGGCACAGTATCAAACTGAGGCCTGGAGGAGGGGCATAGAGGGAGGGGTCAGTGCACACCCAGAGTCAAAGTCTTTATTAAAGTGCTTATGTCTCCTGCGGAGCCCGTCTATCCCCATGGTCCTTACGGAGTCCCAGCATCCTCTAGGACATTAGAGAAATATCAGTAAAAGAAACACATGCAGCCGGCATACACTAAAGAAAATACAAAATGTAAAAACTCCCACTAAGCACACCAAAAGGTTAAGAAGGAAGATGAAACCTTGCACTTGGGGTAGTGGGAGGTATAGGGGAGGCAAGAGCAGTATCCCTTTCTCTGGTAGCAGTACAGGTCCAATACTGGAGGAGGAAGAGATGGAACCTTTGGTGGGCAGCATAGAGAAGGGGGCGTGCCAAATGGTGGGGGGTGGAGAGTACTGGAAGAAAGCTAGCTAGCTGACCCGCATGGACCTGCCGCTGAGCACAGCATTCAGTTTACAGTGTAATGTCACTGGTGGTCTAGTGTGTGCATGGAAACGATCAGGCAGACCCTTAGCTAACCCCCCACCAGCTGGGATTGCTGCAGAGACCTTCTGCGCCATATTGCTCCAGTGGGTCCTGCTCTCCATTCTAGGACCAGCTGTTGTCACTGATGCAGTTATCAGTGCACCGGCCACCAAGACTGGGGTCCTTGTGGAGCGGTTAGTGAGAAACTGCTATTGCTACACTGCTGGCCAGCCACGTGTATATAAAAAATAATTAAATCAATCAAACAAACAAACATACAAAAGAGGGGCTGCAAGACGGCAACCTAAAAAACAAAAGAAAGTGTGTCCAGTCTCCATATGCAGAAAAGAAGAATTGGGTGCTGGGTCAGAGGTGGTTGCTACACGGGAGGAGGGTGCCTGTGCTGCAGCTCCTGCTTTAAACAAGTTTAACTCTTTGTTGCTCTGGCTCCATAGCTCACGCTATACCCAAAGTCTCCAGTGTCCCCCATGGATGCTAGGGAAATGTACACGAACCTATCATTTCAGATATTAAACTGTAAACTTTATGATGCATCTGTTTTTTGATCGTACTATGTTCCTAAATTGTGCTAAAGCTCCTTGTTTTGTATTGTATATAGCCACTACTAGTTGTGGACAAAACTGTCATTTATATATCACATCTTCCAAAACTGTACATGCCTCAATGTTTCACAAATCTAGTCCTCATGGACCACTAACAGTTAATGCTTTACAAAATGCCCAGTTGGTGTACAGGTGCAATCATTCCTGGCTGACACATTTCACAGGTGGAGCTAATTATTGCACTTGTGATACTAAGGAGATCTGTAAAACATGCACTGTTAGGGGTCTCAGATGACTAGAGCTGGGAATCACTTACATACATCACCATTACTACATAGAGCTATATTCAATAACTGTCGGAAGCTGCCGTCTTGTCGGAAAGACGGCAGCTTCCAACAGTTTTAGGTCGGAAGGGGTTCAGCGTGCATTGTCGGAAGCGAGGCCAAACCTGACAGGTTTTAGCCCCGTTTCAGACAATTTCAATCAGACTTTAAAAAAAGTCGGATTGAGATGAGGAGACTAATGGTGCTGCGGGGGGTGCAGAGATCGGCGGCCGGTAGGAGGAGCAGGCTGCAGGGGGACATGCCTGCGGCGGCGGGGGAAGGCGCTGCAGGGAGAGAGGTGCCTGACCTTCCCCCGGCCAAACACCTCTCTCCCTGCAGCGCCTACCCCTACCGCAGACATGTCCCCCCGCAGCCAGCTCCTGCCGCCGATCTCTGCTCCCCCCGCCGCAGACATGTCCCCCGCAGCTTGCTCCCCCCTGCCGCCGTCCCACTCATGCACCGCTGCTGTCAGCGCATCAGCAGCGGCAGCACAGGACCTGTGAACGGCCAAATCCGACAGTCGGATTTGGCCGCCCATTAAATAGGGGTTGTCGGGTCCATTCCGACAACTGCATGTCGGAATGGACCCGACTCTTATTGAATATACCCCATAGTGGGAATGCAACAGATTTGGAATTTAGGGAGTTGATCGTACCAATATGACCAAAATTATCTTTGATATCTGCAGTCCCAGCTTTGGGGGTAATTCTGAGTTGATCGCAGCTTCAAGTTTGTTAGCAATTGGGCAAAACCATGTGCACTGCAGAGGGGACAGATATAACATGTGCAGAGAGAGTTAGATTTGGGTGTGGTGTGTTCAATCTGCAATCTAAATTGCAGTGTAAAAATAAAGCAGCCAGTATTTACCCTGCACAGAAATAAAATAACCCACCCAAATCTAACTCTCTCTGCACATGTTATATCTGCCTCCCCTGCAGTGCACATGGTTTTGCCCAACTGCTAAAAAAAATCCTGCTGCGATCAACTTGGAATTACCCCCTTTGAGCGATAGGAAAGTAGATGCTAGCTCTTTAATGTATGTCAGTGGTTCTCAACTCCAGTCCTCAAGTAACAGGTAACATTTTCAGGATTTCAATCTGTGAAGGTGGGATAATTACTCATCCAGCAAAATAAATAAAATCATCTGTGCATGATGAAAGGAATCTAGAAAACATGACCTGTTGTGAGTACTTGAGGCCTGGAGCATAGCGCCACTGATCTAAGTAACTGTCTAAGATCGCAGATCATATGTGGCTGGGATTGGTAAATTAGGAATAGCCCATTGGCACTGTTCACTCCGCCATTTTCTCAGTTCTTATGGTTTATCCTTCTGGAGTGACTTCATCACTTGGGAAACCGGTTATGAAGGAGAATGGGATGACTCACCAAGACAGAACAGTTATTAACTGATGTGGTCTGCACTCGATCTATTGTTTATACTAGCCACCCCATCTAGGACCTTCTTTCCCGCACTAGGCAAAAATGTACAGGATGATTATGAGTATTGTATATATTCTGTGTGTAATTTAGAAAAAAAAAAACATTCACTCGTACATACTTTAATAAGCTAGAACACAGCTGTGATAAAATGCTATATAGCACTTACAGTTTCCTCCTAGTAATTACTTTACATTTATGTTATGTTAGCAGCATCTAGTGGCTGAAATAAATAGTTCAACTTCAATACTAATTCTCAGACGACTTTGTACACAGATACAAACTTGGTAAAACAAATGTAAAAAATTCTCATTACATTTTTATTAAATAACAAACAAAAAATGAAATGAGTACAGATGAATCAATTGCATAACAATTTTCAAAGAGCAAAAAAGAGAAACAGGATAGAAGGGAAGAACAGAACGGGGAAGGGAACAGAAAGGGATGGAAGACCACAAACTCAACTTAGATAAACAGCAATGTAAGCGGGATCTATTGGCTTTCAGAAAGACGTTAGATCAGTGGTCTCCAACCTTAATTGAGGTGTGAGCTACTCAAGAAAAATTAAAGATTCCTGAGGAGCTACTAAAGTTTTTAAAAAAAAATAAGGATTTACCGGTAGGTTATCAAAATTCTTTCTCCTACTCCGTAGAGGATGCTTGGGACGACATCAAGACCATGGGGTATAGATGGGATCCGCAGGAGACATGGGCACTCTAAAGACTTTTCATTGGGTGTGAACTGGCTCCTCCCTCCAGACCTCAGTTGTAGGAACTGTGCCCAGGGAGACTGACATTTCGAGGAAAGGAATTACTTAACTAGTGGTGAGATATCTACCAACTCACACCCTCAACCATGCCGCACACATGGCATTCAACATAACACACACCAATAGGCATGAACTAATTGCAACCTGCTGAAACCAAGGTAACACAATTTGTGTAACTGTAATAACTAAACTGCAGGTAAAGTACGCACTGGGACAGGCGCGCAGCATCCTCTACGGACTAGGAGAAAAGGATTTACCGGTAGGTTATCAAAATCCTATTTTCTCATACGTCCTAGAGGATGCTGGGGACGACATCAAGACCATGGGGTCTATACCAAAGCTCCAGTACGGGCAGGAGAGTGCGGATGACCCTGCAGTACCGATTGACTAAACTTTAGGTCCTCATCGGCCAAGGTGTCAAACTTGTAGAATTTTGCAAATGTGTTTGACCCTGACCAAGTAGCTGCTCGGCAAAGTTGTAATGCCGAGACCCCCCCGGGCAGCCGCCCAGGAGGAGCCCACCTTCCTAGTAGAATGGGCCTTCACTGACATTGGTAACAGCAATCCAGCCGTAGAATGAGCTTGCTGAATCGTACCTCTGATCCAGTGCGCAATAGTCTGCTTGGAAGCAGGACACCCAATCTTGTTGGGAGCATACAGGACAAACAAAACCTCTGTTTTCCGTATTCGAGCTGTTCTAGCGACATAAATCTCCAAAGCTCTAACCACATCTAGAGACTTTGACTCAGCGAACGTGTCAGTAGCAACTGGCACCACAATAGGTTGGTTTATGTGGAAAGAGGAAACCACCTTTGGAAGAAAATGTTGACGAGTTCTCAACTCTGCCCTATCTTCATGGAAGATCAGGTAAGGGCTCTTTTGGGACAAGGCCCCCAATTCAGACACCCGCTTTGCGGATGCCAACGCCAAAAGCATCACCACTTTCCAAGTGAGAAACTTCAACCCTATTTCTTGTAGAGGCTCAAACCAACACGATTGAAGGAACTGCAACACCACATTAAGGTTTCATGGTGCCACTGGAGGCACAAATGGAGGCTGGATGTGCAGAACCCCTTTCACGAACGCCTGAACTTCTGGAAAGGAGGCCAATTGTTTTTGAAAGAAAACTTATAAGGCCGAAATCTGGACCTTGATTGACCCCAATCTAAGGCCCGCATCCACACCAGCCTGCAGAAAATGGAGAAAACGTCCCAACTCAAACTCTTCCGTAGGAGCCTTCTTGGATTCACACCAAGGGGTAAATTTACTAAGATGGGAGTTCTATTTAAGATGGGATGTTGCCCATAGCAACCAATCAGATTCCACATATTATCTTCTAGAAGGTGTTAGATAAATGAGAAGTAGAAGCTGATTGGTTGCTATGGGCAACATCCCTTCTTAAATAGAACTCCCATCTTAGTAAATTTACCCCCAAGACACATATTTTCTCCAAATACGGTGGTAATGTTTAGATGTTACTCCTTTCCTGGCCTGAATAAGAGTGGGGATGACTTCCTTGGGAATACCCTTTAGGGCTAGGATCCGACGCTCAACAGCCATGCTGTCAAACGTAGCCGCGGTAAGTCTTGATACACACATGGCCCCTGCTGTAGTAGGTCCTCTCGAGGAGGAAGAGGCTGAGGATCTTCTATGAGCAACTCCTGAAGATCTGGATACCAAGCCCTCCTTGGCCAGTCTGGGGCAATGAAGATTGCTCAAACTCTTGTTCTTATTATTATTTTGAGAACTTTTGGAATCAGTGGAAGTGGAGGGAAAACATATACCGACCGAAACACCCACTGGGTCACCAGTGTATCCACTGCCATTGCTTGAGGGTCTCTCGACCTGGAACAATATCTCTGAAGCTTCTTGTTTAGACGAAATGTCATCATGTATACTTGAGGAACTCCCCAAAGACTCGTCACCTCTGCGAAGACTTATTGGTGGAGGCCCCACTCTCCTGGATGGAGATCATGTCTGTTGAGGAAGTCTTATTCCCAGTTGTCCACTCCCAGAATGAAAATTGCTGACAGAGCTCTAACATGTCTTTCTGCCCAGAGGAGAATACTTGTTACCCCTGCCATTGCTGCTCTGCTTTTCGTTCCGCCTTGCCTGTTTATGTACGCGACTGCTGTTTGTTACATTGTCCGACTGGATCTGCACGGGATCTTGAAGAAGATGTACCGCTTGTAGAAGGCCGTTGTAAATGGCTCTCAATTCCAGAACGTTTATGTGAAGGCAGGCTTCCTGACTTGACCATTTTCCTTGGAAGCTTTCCCCCTGTGTGACAGCTCTCCAGCCTCGGAGACTTGCATCTGTGGTTATTAGGACCCAGTCGTGAATCCCAAACCTGCGTGCCTCTAGTAGGAGAGAACTGTGTAGCCACCACAGGAGCGAAGTCCTGGCTTTTGGGGACAGGATTATTTTCCGGTGTATGTGTAGGTGGCATCCGGACCACTTGTCCAACAGGTCCCACTGGATTACTCTGGCATGAAAACGGCCAAACTGTAATGCCTCGTAGGCCGCTACCATTTTCCCCAACAACCGAATGCCTTGATGGATCAACACGCTTGTTGGTTTCAATATTTGTTTGACCATTTTCTGGATTTCCAGAGCCTTTACCACTGTAAGAAATACTCTCCGTACTTCTGTGTCCAGAATCATCCCTAAAAAGGACAATCTTGTCGTCGGTTCCAACTGCGACTTTGGAAAATTCATGTTCCAACCGTGTTGTTGGGAGTATTGACAGGGAGAGTACGATGTTCTGCACCAACTGTTCGCTGGATCTAATTTTTATTAGATCGTCCAGATAAGGAATTATATTGACTCCTTTTTTAATGAAGGAGGACCATCATCTCCGCCATCACCTTGGTGAATACCCTCGGTGCCGTGGAGAGTCCGAACGGCAACGTCTGAAACTGGTAATGGCAATCCTGTACTGCGAATCTCAGATAAGCTTGGTGAGGAGGATAAATGGGAACATGCAAGTAAGCATCTTTTATGTCTACTGACACCATGAAGTCCCCCTCTTCCAAACTGTAAATCACTACCCTCAGGGATTCCATCTTCAACTTGAACCTTTTCAGGTAGAGATTCAGATTTTCAGGTTTAAAAATCGGTCTGACCGAGCTGTCCGGCTTCGGAACTACGAAGAGGCTTGAATAAAAAAACCTTCTCGTTACTGTGCCAAGGGTACCAGGAAAATGACCTGATCCTGACATAATTTTTTAATTGCCGTTGTTACTGCCTCTCTTCCCGGAAGAGAAGCTGGCAAGGTCGATTTGAAAAATCGGCATGGGGGGATGTCTTGAAACTCTAGTTTGTACCCATGGGACACTATTTGTAAGACCCATTGGTTCAGGCCAGATTGAATCCAGATTTGGCTGAAAAGTTTCAGACGTGCTCCCACCCGTGCGGACTCCCGCAAGGGAGCCCCAGCGTTATGCTGCAGATTTGGCAGGAGCAGGGGTGGACTTCTGCTCCTGCGATCCGGGAGACTCTGCGGATTTCTTTCCTTTTCCCCTTTCCCTACCTGCAAAAAAAAAAGGGGAGACCTTTGGCCTTTTTGTATTTGTTGGGCCGAAAGGACTGTATGTGAGAGTGATGTGTCTTTTTCGCCGGTGTAGGAGCATAAGGCAAGAATGTCGACTTACCTGCGGTAGCCGCCGAGTCTAACGCATCCAGCCCTTCACCAAATAAGGCCTCACCTTTATACGGGAGAGCCTCCATATTTTATTTTGGAATCTACATCAGCATTCCACTGGCGAATCCACAACGTCCTCCGAGCCGATACTGCCATGGTAGCGGTTCTTGATCCCAAGAAACCAATATATTTCATGGATTCTAGTACGTACGCAGCAGCGTCTTTGATATGACCTAACGTTAGGAGTAACTCGTCTCCATCTATTGTGTCAATGTCTAATGACAAGTTTTCTGACCACTTTTCAATAGCACTACTCACCCACTCACAGACAATGGTAGGCCTGAGTAGTGTCCCATTGGCCACATCAATAAATCACCTCACTCACTTGCGGTCTGTCGGCTCCTTAAGTGAAGCCATTCCAGGCTCAGGGAGAAACACCTTTTCTCTTTTATGACAGGGCCCTGTCTAAAATGCGGGGTGACTCCCACCATTTTTAGAAAAAGGTAAGCTCCTGAATTCCTTTTGGGAATCTGACATTTCTTTTCAGGTTAAAGCAGACCTGAGGTGGAGGGAAAATTACATTACTTCTTTACTAAAGTAAACCCTCTCCTTGTGGTGATAGAGGGGGCTTCATAACTTCTAACACCTCCTTTATAGCTAAAACATGTTTTGAATGTTTTTTTGCTAACTTAGGACCTATTCCCCTGGAATCACTAGTGTCGACACAGGAATCAAGAGTCTGTGTCGGTATCAGTTTGTACTACTTGTACAAATTTGTATGTGACCCAGAAAGGTCCCTGTGGATGAAAGGCAGATCCCTGTGGATGAAAGGCAGAACTATTAAAAATCACACCGTCAACAGATTATTTTCATTTTCTGTATGAGATTCAGTCCAACCTCTTACTGATGATTCACACTATCATATAACCTTTCACCCAGTCAGGCTCTTGGTGTCATATTACACCTCTGTATCCCTAACATGTCTCCACGGAGTTCCCTACCACAGACATGTCACACACGTCCAGAACCACACCACAGACACTCCGGGACTTATAGGGGGACAGACCCACAGTAAAATCTGTCAGAGGGACAGAGATGGGATTTGCCAGTTCACAACCCAGCGCCAGTAACACAATGTCTGTGAACACAAAATGCCCACTGACATTCAGCGCTTTTATAATGTTAATTACACAATTACATAGCACCAAATTCACTGTGGCCCCCCCTGTTTTGCACCCTGATACTTGTTCAGTAGTGGAGGAGGACCAGCCTTGTCTCTGCAGCCTGAGGAGAGAAAATAAGAATTTACTCACCGGTAATTCTATTTCTCGTAGTCCGTAGTGGATGCTGGGGACTCCGTAAGGACCATGGGGAATAGACCGGCTCCGCAGGAGACTGGGCACTCTAAAGAAAGATTAGGTACTACCTGGTGTGCACTGGCTCCTCCCTCTATGCCCCTCCTCCAGACCTCAGTTAAGGAAACTGTGCTCGGAAGAGCTGACATTACAAGGAAAGGATTTTTGGAATCCAGGGTAAGACTCATACCAGCCACACCAATCACACCGTATAACTGGTGATAAACTTACCCAGTTAACAGTATGAACAACAACAGAGCATCACTCAACGGATGCCCCATAACAATAACCCTTTATTAAGCAATAACTATATACACGTATTGCAGAAAGTCCGCACTTGGGACGGGCGCCCAGCATCCACTACGGACTACGAGAAATAGAATTACCGGTGAGTAAATTCTTATTTTCTCTAACGTCCTAGTGGATGCTGGGGACTCTGTAAGGACCATGGGGATTATACCAAAGCTCCTAAACGGGCGGGAGAGTGCGGATGACTCTGCAGCACCGAATGGGCAAACACAAGGTCCTCCTCAGCCAGGGTATCAAACTTGTAGAATTTAGCAAAAGTGTTTGAACCCGACCAAGTAGCAGCTCGGCAAAGCTGTAATGCCGAGACCCCTCGGGCAGCCGCCCAAGAAGAGCCCACTTTCCTTGTGGAATGGGCTTCTACTGAACTCGGATGCGGCAATCCTGCCGCAGAATGAGCCTGCTGAATCGTGTTACAGATCCAGCGAGCAATAGTCTGCTTTGAAGCAGGTGCACCCAGCTTGTTGGGTGCATACAGGATAAATAGCGAGTCAGTCTTCCTGACTCCAGCTGTTCTAGAAACATAAATCTTCAAAGCCCGGAATACATCTAGCAACTTGGAGTCCTCCAAGTCACGAGTAGCCGCAGGCACCACAATAGGATGGTTCAAATGAACAGATGACACCACCTTTGGCAGAAATTGCGGACGAGTCCGCAATTCTGCCCTATCCATATGGAAAACCAGATAGGGGCTTTTACACGACAAAGCCGCCAATTCTGACACACGCCTAGCCGAAGCTAAGGCCAACAGCATGACCACTTTCCAAGTGAGATACTTTAGCTCCACTGTTTTAAGTGGCTCAACCCAGTGGGATTTCAAGAAATCCAAAACGACGTTGAGATCCCAAGGTGCCACCGGTGGCACAAAAGGGGGGCTGAATATGCAGCACTCCTTTTTTTTTTTTAAATAAAGTATTTTTATTTCGAAGGAGAGTAGTTTGCATACAGACATTGCATAACAGGAACACATTAAACACGTAATGACATGTCCTCATCGGGGAACAGCATTCACTTTCGACTTATTTTCAAACTATGTCATTTGCTCATAGGCGCATAGGAATGTACAGTTATATATACCATTATTTTGCATTATCCGTACACTCTAGTATTCATGAAATCACATTATACTTTGTTTTGTTTCCCCCCCCCCCCCCTCAAATATAACTCTTACAGACAATCCGTCCGAGTAAAACCCTTTAAAAGAGAAGAAAACAATCAGAAACCAAACACAGAGAACCCCAGAAATAAAAAAATTAAAAAAACAAAGAGACAAAAAACATTATGGGGAAGAGGACGCCTTGGGGGATACTAGCACTCTAAATCCTACCCTGTCCAGATGGGCACAGAGCCACTCTCTCATTCACAACCCATTGGGTGAGAGGGAAGCCTATGGCCCTAGAAGATCATAACTTGGCAAATCCAGGACCTGTTAGTAACCCTATCACCATTAAGTTGTAGGGTCTGGGACGGAGTATATGGATTCCAGCCATGGAGACCAAATTCTTTCAAATTTAGCGGAGGCATTGTGTTTCATATAAATGTATCGTTCCTTAAAAACAGTGTCGTTTATTAGTGCCTTAAGAGCGGGGAGTGTAGGGCCCTTAGGGGCCATCCATAGCCTCGCAATGCTCACCTTCGCCATTGCACATATGTTGCGAGCATATAGGCCCTCTGTACCAGACACAAAGTCAGAGCTACCCATTCCCAGGATGCAAAATTGCGGAGTAAGCATGGCCTCGTCCACCCCTGTGTTCCCCAGAATCGATCCGACCCCCGCCCAGAAAGCCCGCAGCACCGGACAATCCCAAATGAGGTGCCAAAAAGTACCTGCAGTCATCCCACACTTAGGGCAGTCACCCACACGACCCGTCCCGAATTTGGCCAGTCTGGCTGGGGTCATATATATTCTATGCAAAAGGAAGTATTGTATCTGTTGATACCTGATGGATTTGGTAACCGTGCACGGAGTTTCCAAAGCAAGGGCCCAGTTCTCTTCATCTATGGGGCCCAGATCCTGCTCCCATTTGACACGGAGACGTGTCAAAGGATCTATATGGAGTTTGGCGAGTAGATAACCATAAGCATGGGAAATCATCTTAACTCGACCCAGCATACTTACAAAGGTCTTAATGGGAAATGGTATAATTTTAGGGGGGAAATTGGCGAATTGGGACTGTAAGGCATGTCTGAGCTGGAGGTATCTAAAAAAATAGGAGTTAGGCAAATTAAACTCATCTTTTAGTTGTTGGAAGGATTTGAGCGTATTATCCGTATAAAGGTGATTTATGGAAATCACTGATTTAGGGGCCCAAACTTCCCTCCCCTCGAGCGCATACAGTTCAGGGAGCCATTTAGAATACCAGAGGGGGGTGTCCGGGTCCAATCCATCAAATTTCAAAAGAATTTTTAGTGCCTGCCACACCTTCATGGCTTGGTATATAAGAGGAGGGAGGAACCGGGCCAAGCTCCCACTCAGCAACACCTGCAGGGGGGATAAGTCGGGAAAGTAGCATTGGACAAATACCCAGTGTAGAGAAGTGACGCCAGTATCCTGCACCCATGCACTAATATGAGACAGCTGAGCGGCATAGTAGTACATCTGAAAGTTTGGCAAGGCCAGACCTCCGTCGCTGCGCAGCCTGGTGAGAGTGTTCAGTTGTATTCTAGGACGTTTGCTAGCCCATATTAAAGAAGACAGGACACTATTCAATTTTCTAAAGAAGGATGGATGAATATATACAGGGGATTGCAGAACCACATATAGAATCTTAGGTAGTATTATCATTTTTACGAGGCTGACCCTGCCAGATACAGTCAATGGAAGCTTACACCAAGTCTTGGATTTACGAGTAATTTGTTGCATGATCGGATCAAGGTTAAAAGGTGTAAAGTCAGAGGGGTCATTGGTTACCTGAATCCCAAGATATTTAAATTTCGCCGTCCAACATAGCGGTAGGGAGATTTTAGGAGCAGCAGGGGGGGGGGCAATCACAGGCATAATAGAGGACTTAGACCAGTTAATATGAAGGCCTGAATATACACCGAACTCCTCAATCAATTGCAACACTGTAGGCATAGACCTGGTGTAATCCTGCAGAAACAACAGCATGTCGTCAGCGTAAAGGGCAATCCTATCCTCACGAGGGCCGGTATGAATGCCCACCACGCCTGGGTGAAACCTTATTAGACAGGCCAAGGGTTCGATGGCCAGGGCAAACAAGGTTGGGGACAGAGGACATCCCTGCCTGGTCCCGCGAAACAGGCGGAACGAGGGAGAGATATAGCCATTCACTGAGATCCTGGCAGTCGGGTGCTGATAAAGCAATTTAATCCATTTTATAAAATTAGGCCCGAAACCCATAGCTGTCATGACCTCCCATAGATAGGACCACTCGATACTGTCAAATGCCTTGGCGGCATCCAGTGAGACCACTACCGAGTCAGAGGGGAAGTCATATGGGATTTGTAAGATGGTATATAATCTACGTAGGTTAATAGAAGTGGACATCCCTGGCATAAAGCCGGTCTGGTCGGAGTGGATAATGGAAGTAATTACGGTGTTGAGTCGAACTGCTAAAATCTTTGCCAGGATCTTAGCGTCAGTGGGAATCAATGATATCGGTCTATAGGATTCTGGGGATCTAGGGTCTTTTCCGGGCTTCGGGATCACTATAATAATCGCCTCCGCCATAGAGGGGGGAAGTTGATCATTAACAAAAATATCAGAATACAGGGCGTGAAGCCTAGGACCGAAGAAATCAATGTGGGTCTTGTATACCTCTGAGGGGATGCCGTCATAGCCCGGTGCCTTGCCGCTGGGAGACAAGCCAATAGCCGCCGTTACCTCTTCCAGAGTTAAGGGTGCCTCCAGCATCTCAGAGGCCTCCGGGGGGAGTGTGGGTAGGGGAATATTACTTAAATAAGCGGAGAGGTCTGATGTCGAGTCTACCAGTTGTGAACTGTAGACCTCAGCATAGTAGGAGCGGAATAGCTGCGCAATTTCCGGCGTGGTGTTCACAAGGGCGCCATCGCTACCGGTCATCTGAGCAATTGTAGAACCTGGGCGGTCACTGTGCACCAATCGAGCCAACAGGCCACCTGGCCTATCGCCCTGCATGTAAATATTAGTAGCCTGAAATAGAAGCGAGCGCAAGTTTTTATCAGACAGATGAGCCACCCATGCCAACTGGGCCGCCAGCCAGCGTACCTTCAGCGCAGGGGTGCCATCCACCAAGTATCTAGATTCCAAATCCCTGGCGTCACTCTCAAGGGCTCGCTCTCTCTCCCTGCAGGACATTTTGAGGGCAGAAATACGTCTAATATACGTTCCCCTTAGGAATGCCTTAAATGAATCCCAAACCACTGTTCCGGGGGCCGAGCCTACATTGTCAGTAAAGTATCCCTCCCACTGAGTCACCTGGTCAGAGCAGTCACCTATTTGCAGCAGCCAGGAAGGATGCAGTTTCCAATAAGATTGACCCCTCTGGCTCACCATAGCGAGAGTCAACACCATAGGGGAGTGATCAGATATACCCCGGGCCTCGTATTGGACGTCAACCACCCTAGGGAGAAGAACGGGGGAGAGTAGGGTCAGATCGATCCTGGAGAACGAACCATGCGTGCCAGAGAAGCATGAAAACTGTCTAGTCGTAGGGTGCCGAGCTCTCCACACATCCACCCACTGCAAATTATTCAGAAAATCAGCAAATTTAGTAGGACTAGAGCGGACCCCAGCAGCCTGCGGAGAGCGCCATCTGTCTAAAGCTAAATTCATGACATTGTTAAAGTCACCCAAGCAGATTACCGGGGTGTCCGGAGAGGAGGCTATGAATGAAGCGGCTTGCTGTAGTACATCGTACGAGAATGGGGGGGGGGGATATAAACCGCCAGTATGTAGTAGGGTTGGGAACTTAGTCTACATTCAAGGAACACAAATCGACCGTATTTGTCAGTCTTGACCGATACCAGCTCAAATTGGACCGATTTCTTTATCAGGATTGACACACCCCTGGAGGAAGAGGAGTGAGAAGCGTGATAGGCCCAGCCCACCCAGGGTCTTCTAAGTGACAGTAACCTATTCCCCTCCAAGTGAGTCTCGCAGAGACATGCAACATCCGGGCCATATTTCCGAAGTGTAGTTAATACTAAGGAACGCTTTATCTTATTATTTAAACCTCGAACATTCCATGTCAGAAATTTCAAATTAGCCATAGATCTGGTAATATTCTATGTAGTAACCTAAAGATACAGTCCAGCGAATATTCCTGGAAATTGTTAGTGAGGGTAAGAACAGTGCTATACTACTCAATCCCTGACTCTCAATCGACAGTATCCAATGCATCAGACATACTTCCCACATCAAAATAAATGTACTCCAAAACAAATTTAAGCATGAGAAAAATAACAAACTATAGAAAGAAAAAAACTTGTGTAAGGCACAGCAACAAGCTGTTCGCTGAACTCTCCCCCCCTCCCCATATACCACCCCTAACTTCGGCATACTTAAATCCCAAACTATCGTTTCTATCTCTCAAGGGCTAATTACTAAACAAAACCCTTAACCAAAGTCAAGCGATCAAGAGAAAGAAAAGAAAAGTCCTGAGCCACCAACGCCAAGGGGGGGCTCCCTGGACAATGGGTAGATGCCTCTGGTGGTCCCAACCGATCATTAGACAGTGCAGGGCCTCAATCCGGGGCCATCTGGCGCGCTCCCGGAGCATATCTGTCCAGCCATTGGGCCGCCTCTCTAGGGGAATTGAAGAATTTGGTTTCCCCGTCCGCTACCACCCGGAGTCGGGAGGGGAATAGCATAGAGTAGGAGACGTTCAGGTCTCTGAGGCGCCTCTTGATAGGCATAAACTGGGCTCGATCCTTCTGGACTTCCGCGGCAAAATCAGGAAAAGCAGACACGGTAACCCCGTTTCTGGTAAGGGGGCCTTTTGTGCGTCCCAACCGGAGGACCGAGTCACGGTCCTTATAATGCAGAAATTTGGCGATGAAGGTGCGCGGAGGGGCGCCAGGAGGTAGAGGACGAGATGGTATCCGGTGTGCACGCTCCACCGTAAACTGTGCCGTGAAGGATTCAGCGCCGTACAGTTCCTTAAGCCATGACTCCAGGAAGACCTCAGGCTGGGAGCCCTCCTCCTTCTCCGGCAGGCCCACAAATCGCACATTATTTCTACGCAGCCGACCCTCCATGTCTAGTAATTTGGATTGAAGGGATGTTACTTGCTGGGTTACCGTGGAAATAGATTGTTTCATAGGACCGCACATATCCTCCAGATTCGAGACACGGGTTTCTGCCTCTCCCACTCTCTCTCGTATGCGCTGGACGTCCTGCCGAAGCAGTGAGAGATCACACTGCACTTTCTCCATCTTATCTGAAAGACGCTGTTCCGATCCAGCTATTGCCTCCAGCACTTGTTGAAGAGATGGAGCTGCGGGTGTGTTAGGGGATTCAGCAGCTGTTGCAGATGGGGAGTAGGAGTGGGACGGAGAGGCCCCCTGCGAAGCGGCCTGCGAGGCCCGTTGGTTTAGTGGGTTAGGTTGTCTGGCAAATTTCTCCAGCTTCGCCGCAGCCGTGCGCTGGCCGTCCCGAACCATGACGGACAATAGGTAGTAACAGACACTCCGGTATAATCTCAGGTCAAAAGCGTAGAAGGAGACTTCAGTAATGAGTGAATTTTAGGGTTGTAATAAGCAGAAACACATCCGCAGCTGGTCTCCAAAGTAGTAGGCAAATGTAAAAGAAAGTACTGGCAGCGTCCCAGAATATAGGTGAGAGCAGGAGCGATGCAGTTATTTAGTATGTAAAATAAGACAGCAACTGAAGTCAAAGTGTAATTTGATCCCAGGAGGTAGAAGTCACTCACCAGTTACATATCAGTCAGCCTTTAAGTGAGAGTGTTCCCTCTATGACTGGAAGCAGCAGTCCAGAGCAGTGGGGCCGGGAATCTCCAAAATTAAGGCCGGGGATCCGGAGGAGGTATAGGCCGCAAATCCGGAAGTATGTCTCCTCGGCCGTACAGACCCCGGGGAGAGCGGGGAAATCGCCTGCCGGTGCCCTGCAGCGTAGGGAAGAAAAGCAGGGTATTCAGGCACACCAAAGGGGCCAGGATATTACAGGAGAATGTTTAATCCAGGGAGCTCCCGGGATCTGCTTCCTACTCCTGTGCTGCCGTGGCCACGCCCCCCATGCAGCACTCCTTTAACAAACGTCTGAACCTCCGGTAGTGAAGCCAGTTCTTTTTGAAAGAAAATGGATAGGGCCGAAATCTGGACCTTTATGGACCCTAATTTTAGGCCCATAGTCACACCTGACTGTAGGAAGTGTAGGAATCGCCCCAGCTGGAATTCCTCTGTAGGTGCCTTCCTGGCCTCACACCAAGCAACATATTTTCGCCATATCCGGTGATAATGCTTTGCTGTCACGTCCTTCCTAGCCTTTATCAGCGTAGGAATTACTTCATCCGGAATGCCCTTTTCTGCTAGGATCCGGCGTTCAACCTCCATGCCGTCAAACGCAGCCGCGGTAAGTCTTGGAACAGACAGGGCCCCTGTTGCAACAGGTCCTGTCTGAGAGGCAGAGGCCATGGGTCCTCTGTGAGCATTTCTTGCAGTTCCGGGTACCAAGTCCTTCTTGGCCAATCCGGAACAATGAGTATCGTTCTCACTCCTCTTTTTCTTACGATTCTCAACACCTTGGGTATGAGAGGAAGAGGAGGAAACACATAGACCGACTGGAACACCCACAGTGTTACCAGAGCGTCCACAGCTATCGCCTGAGGATCTCTTGACCTGGCGCAATACCTTTTTAGCTTTTTGTTGAGACGGGACGCCATCATGTCCACCTGTGGCAGTTCCCATCGATTTGCAATCTGCGAGAAGACTTCTTGATGAAGTCCCCACTCTCCCGGGTGGAGGTCGTGTCTGCTGAGGAAGTCTGCTTCCCAGTTGTCCACTCCCGGAATGAACACTGCTGACAGTGCTTGCACGTGATTCTCTGCCCAACGAAGAATCCTGGTGGCTTCCGCCATCGCCACCCTGCTTCTTGTGCCGCCCTGGCGGTTTACATGAGCTACTGCGGTGATGTTGTCTGACTGAATCAGCACTGGTTGGTTGCGAAGTAGGGGCTCCGCTTGACTCAGGGCGTTGTATATGGCCCTTAGTTCCAGGATATTGATGTGCAGACAAGTCTCCTGACTTGACCACAGCCCTTGGAAGTTTCTTCCCTGAGTGACTGCCCCCCAACCTCGGAGGCTTGCATCCGTGGTCACCAGGACCCAGTCCTGTATCCCGAACCTGCGGCCCTCGAGGAGGTGAGCACTTTGCAGCCACCACAGAAGAGACACCCTGGCCCTGGGGGACAGGGTGATCAGCCGATGCATCTGAAGATGCGATCCGGACCACTTGTCCAGCAGATCCCACTGAAAGATTCTCGCATGAAACCTGCCGAAGGGAATGGCTTCGTATGACGCCACCATTTTTCCCAGTACTCGCGTACAGTGATGCACCGATACCTGTTTCGGTTTTAGGAGTCCTCTTACTAGAGTCATGAGCTCCTGAGTCTTCTCCTCCGGGAGAAACACCTTCTTCTGGTCTGTGTCCAGAATCATGCCTAGGAAGGGCAGACGCGTCGTAGGAATCAGCTGCGACTTTGGAATATTCAGAATCCAGCCGTGCTGTCGCAACACTTCCTGAGAGTGTGCCACGTTGATCAGCAACTGCTCCCTGGATCTCGCCTTTATGAGGAGATCGTCCAAGTATGGGATAATTGTAACTCCTTGCTTCCGAAGGAGCACCATCATCTCTGCCATCACCTTGGTAAATATTCTCAGTGCCGTGGACAGTCCAAACGGCAGCGTCTGGAATTGGTAATGACAGTCCTGTACCACAAACCTGAGGTACTCCTGATGTGGAGGATAAATGGGGACATGCATATAGTTTGTGAATTGCCGCCAACACTACCTCCCTCTCCATGGGGGAAGCTGGCAAGGCTGATTTCAGGAAACGTTGAGGGGGCGTCACTTCGAATTCCAGTTTGTATCCCTGCGACACAACTTGTATCGCCCAAGGATCCAACCGTGAACAAACCCACTGGTGGCTGAAATTTTTGAGACGCGCCCCCACCGCTCCTGGCTCCGCCTGTGGCGCCCCAGCGTCATGCGGTAGATTTAGTGGAGGCCGGGGAGGACTTTTGTTCCTGGGAACCAGCTGCATGATGCAGCTTTTTTCCCTTACCCCTGCCTCTGGCAAGAAAGGATGCACCTCTGACCTTCTTGCTTTTTTGAGGACGAAAGGACTGCATTTGATAATACGGTGCTTTCTTAGGCTGTGAGGAAACATACGGCAAGAATTTTGATTTCCCATCTGTAGCTGTGGAAACCAGGTCCGAGAGACCATCACCAAACAATTCCTCACCCTTATATGGTAAAACCTCCATATGTTTTTTAGAATCAGCATCCCCTGTCCATTGCCGAGTCCATAAGACCCTCCTGGCAGAGATGGACATTGCATTTACTCTAGAGCCCAGTAAGCAAATGTCCCTCTGGGCATCCCGCATATATAGGACGGCGTCTTTAATATGCCCCAGGGTTAGTAAAATAGTGTCCCTGTCCAGGGTATCTAACTCCTCCGACAGAGTATCTGTCCATACTGCTACAGCGCTACACATCCAGGCCGAAGCAATGGCTGGTCTCAGGAGAGTACCAGAATGTGTATACACAGACTTCAGGATAGCCACCTGCTTCCTATCCGCAGGATCCTTTAGGGCGGCTGTATCCTGAGACGGCAGGGCCACCTTTTTAGACAAGCGTGTTAACGCCTTGTCTACCCTGGGAGAGGATTCCCAGCGTAACCTGTCCGTTGGCGGGAAAGGATACGCCATAAGTAACCTCTTGGAAATTATTACCTTCCTTTCAGGGATTTCCCACGCTTTTTCACATAATTCATTTAATTCGTGGGAAGGGGGGAAAGTTACTTCTTGTTTTTTTCTCCCCAAACATATGAATCCTCTTGTCAGGGACAGGGATTTCCTCAGAAATGTGCAATACATCCTTCATCGCTATAATCATGTAGCGGATGGCTTTAGTCATTTTAGGCTGTAACTTAGCCTCATCGTTGTCGACACTGGAGTCAGACTCCGTGTCGACATCTGTGTCGACTAACTGGGATAGTGGACGCTTATGAGACCCTGACGGCCTCTGAGCTGTGGGATCAGACACTGGGTGAAACCCTGACTGTCCCAAGGCCTCAGCTTTGTCAAACCTTTTATGCAAGGAGCTTACATTATCATTTAACACCTTCCACATTCAAATGCACTTGCTCTGCCTCCAAGTATCCTTCCTCATCAAACATGCCGACACTGACGTACCGACACACCGCACACACACCGGGAATGCTCTGACTGAGGACAGGACCCCACAAAGGCTTTTGGGGAGACAGAGAGAGAGTATGCCAGCACACACCCCAGCGCTATATAACCCAGGGATTACACTACAACTCCGTGTTTACCCAGTAGTCGCTGTATACCACAATTTTGCGCCTAAATTTATGTCGTCCCCCCCTTTTCACCCTTTGTGCACCTGGATACTGCAGGGGAGAGCCTGGGGAGCTTCTTTCCAGCGGAGCTGTGAAGAGAAATGGCGCTGGTGTGCTTAGGAAGAAGGCCCCGCCCCCTCAGCGGCGGGCTTCTGTCCCGCTTCTGTGTGGAAAAAATGGCGGGGGTTTGTACATATATACAGTCTCTGACTGTATCTATGTACTCTTTTGCCAAAAGGTACTCAAATTGCTGCCCAGGGCGCCCCCCTCCCCCCCCCCCCCCCCAGCGCCCTGCACCCTACAGTGACCGGAGTGTGAAGGTGTGCTGGGAGCAATGGCGCACAGCTGCGGTGCTGTGCGCTACCTTATGTAAAGACAGGAGTCTTCTGCCGCCGATTTCGATGTCTTCATGCTTCTGCTGCTTCTTTTCTTCT
Source organism: Pseudophryne corroboree (assembly GCF_028390025.1). Classification (NCBI taxonomy): domain Eukaryota; kingdom Metazoa; phylum Chordata; class Amphibia; order Anura; family Myobatrachidae; genus Pseudophryne; species Pseudophryne corroboree. Next base: position 83,352,573 of record NC_086445.1, read on the forward strand.
GGCTCTGCGAGGGGGACGGTGGCGCGGCTCCGGGAACGGACGATCGAGGTTAGGTACCTGTGTTCGATCCCTCTGGAGCTAATGGTGTCCAGTAGCCTAGAAGCGCAACCTAGCTGCAGATAGGTAGGTTTGCTTCTCTCCCCTCAGTCCCACGTAGCAGTGAGTCTGTTGCCAGCAGAAGCTCACTGAAAATAAAAAACCTAACAAATAATAAGAATTTACTTACCGATAATTCTATTTCTCGGAGTCCGTAGTGGATGCTGGGGTTCCTGAAAGGACCATGGGGAATAGCGGCTCCGCAGGAGACAGGGCACAAAAGTAAAGCTTTTACAGGTCAGGTGGTGTGTACTGGCTCCTCCCCCCATGACCCTCCTCCAGACTCCAGTTAGGTACTGTGCCCGGACGAGCGTACACAATAAGGGAGGATTTTGAATCCCGGGTAAGACTCATACCAGCCACACCAATCACACCGTACAACTTGTGATCTAAACCCAGTTAACAGTATGATAACAGAGGAGCCTCTGAAAGATGGCTTCCTAAACAATAACCCGAATTAGTTAACAATAACTATGTACAAGTATTGCAGATAATCCGCACTTGGGATGGGCGCCCAGCATCCACTACGGACTCCGAGAAATAGAATTATCGGTAAGTAAATTCTTATTTTCTCTATCGTCCTAAGTGGATGCTGGGGTTCCTGAAAGGACCATGGGGATTATACCAAAGCTCCCAAACGGGCGGGAGAGTGCGGATGACTCTGCAGCACCGAATGAGAGAACTCCAGGTCCTCCTTTGCCAGGGTATCAAATTTGTAAAAATTTACAAACGTGTTCTCCCCTGACCACGTAGCTGCTCGGCAGAGTTGTAATGCCGAGACCCCTCGGGCAGCCGCCCAAGATGAGCCCACCTTCCTTCCGGAATGGGCCTTAACAGATTTAGGCTGTGGCAGGCCTGCCACAGAATGTACAAGTTGAATTTTGTTACAAATCCAACGAGCAATCGACTGCTTAGAAGCAGGTGCACCCAACTTGTTGGGTGCATACAGTATAAACAGCGAGTCAGATTTTCTGACTCCAGCCGTCCTTTAAATGTATATTTTTAAGGCTCTGACAACGTCCAACAACTTGGAGTCCTTCAAGTCGTCTGTAGCCGCAGGCACTACAATAGGCTGGTGCAGGTGAAACGCTGATACCACCTTAGGGAGAAAATGCGGACGCGTCCGCAGCTCTGCCCTATGTCGAATGGAAAATTAAATAAGGGCTTTTATAAAACAAAGCCGCCAGTTCAGATACTCTCCCGGCCGAAGCCAGGGCCAGTAACATAGTCACTTTCCATGTGAGATATTTCAAATCCACATTCTTTAGTGGTTCAAACCAATTGGATTTGAGGAAATCTAAAACTACATTTAGATCCCACGGTGCCACCTTAGGCACCACAGGAGGCTGTATATGCAGTACTCCTTTGATAAAAATCTGGACCTCAGGGACTGAGGCCAATTCTTTTTGGAAGAATATTGATAGGGCCGAAATTTGAACCTTAATAGATCCCAATTTGAGACCCATAGACAATCCTGATTGCAGGAAATGTAGGAAAACGACCCAGTTGAAATTCCTCCATCGGAGCACTCCGCTGCTCGCACCACGCAACATATTTTCGCCAAATACGGCGATAATGCTTCGCGGTGACTTCCTTCCTTGCCTTTATCAAGGTAGGAATGACTTCTTCTGGAATGCCTTTTCCTTTTAGGATCTGGCATTCAAACGCCATGCCGTCAAACGCAGCCGCGGTAAGTCTTGAAAAAGACAAGGACCCTGCTGAAGCAGGTCCCTTCTCAGAAGTAGAGGCCACGGATCGTCCGTGACCATCTCTTGAAGTTCCGGGTACCAAGTCCTTCTTGGCCAATCCGGAGCCACTAGTCTTACTCCTCTTTGCCGTATAATCCTCAATACCTTTGGTATGAGAGGCAGAGGAGGAAACACATATACGGACTGGTACACCCAAGGTGTTACCAACGCGTCCACAGCTATTGCCTGCGGATCTCTTGACCTGGCGCAATAACTGTCCAGTGTCTTGTTGAGGCGAGACGCCATCATGTCCACCATTGGTTTTACCCAACGGTTTAATAGCATGTGGAAAACTTCTGGATGAAGTACCCACTCTCCCGGGTGAAGGTCGTGTCTGCTGAGGAAGTCTGCTTCCCAGTTGTCCACGCCCGGGATGAATACTGCTGACAGTGCTATCACGTGATTCTCCGCCCAGCGAAGGATCCTGGCAGCTTCTGCCATTCTGTTTCTTGTGCCGCCCTGTCTGTTTACATGGGCGACTGCCGTGATGTTGTCCGACTGGATCAACACCGGTCTTCCTTGAAGCAGAGGTTCCGCCTGGCTTAGAGCATTGTAGATTGCTCTTAGTTCCAGAATGCTTATGTGAAGAGACTTTTTCAGGCTCGACCACACTCCCTGGAAATTTCTTCCCTGTGTGACTGCTCCCCAGCCTCTCAGGCTGGCATCCGTGGTCACCAGGATCCAATCCTGCATGCCGAATCTGCGGCCCTCCAATAGATGAGCCTCCTGCAACCACCACAGAAGGGATACCCTTGTCCTCGGCGACAGGGTTATCCGCAGGTGCATCTGAAGATGCGACCCTGACCATTTGTCCAACAGATCCCTTTGCATGGAATCTGCCGAAAGGGATTGCTTCGTAAGAAGCTACCATTTTTTCCCAGGACTCTTGTGCATTGATGTACAGACACCTTTCCTGGTTTTAGGAGGTTCCTGACCAGGTCAGATAACTCCTTGGCTTTTTCTTCGGGAAGAAAAACCTTTTTCTGAACTGTGTCCAGAATCATCCCCAGGAACAGCAGACGAGTTGTCGGCATTAATTGGGATTTTGGAATATTCAGAATCCATCCGTGCTGCTTTAGCACCTCTTGAGATAGTGCTAAACCCATCTCTAGCTGTTCTCTGGACCTTGTCCTTATTAGGAGATCGTCCAAATATGGGATAATTAATACGCCTTTTCTTCGAAGAAGAAATATTATCTCGGCCATTACCTTTGTAAAGACCCGAGGTGCCGTGGACAAACCAAACGGCAGCGTCTGAAACTGATAGTGACAGTTTTGTACAACGAACCTGAGGTACCCCTGGTGTGAGGGGTAATTGGAACGTGGAGATACGCATCCTTGATGTCCAAGGATACCATAAAGTCCCCTTCTTCCAGGTTCGCTATCACTGCTCTGAGTGACTCCATCTTGAACTTGAACTTCTTTATGTACAGGTTCAAGGACTTCAGATTTAGAATAGGCCTTACCGAGCCATCCGGCTTCGGTACCACAAAAAGAGTGGAATAATACCCCTTCCCTTGTTGTAGAAGAGGTACCTTGACTATCACCTGCTGAGAATACAGCTTGTGAATGGCTTCCAAAACCGTCTCCCTTTCTGAGGGGGACGTTGGTAAAGCCGACTTCAGGAAACGGCGAGGTGGCTCTGTCTCTAATTTCAACCTGTACCCCTGAGATATTATCTGCAGGATCCAGGGATTTACCTGCGAGTGAGCCCACTGCGCGCTGTAATTTTTGAGACGACCGCCTACCGCCCCCAAGTCCGCTTGCGAAGCCCCAGCGTCATGCTGAGGCTTTTGTAGAAGCCGGGGAGGGCTTCTGTTCCTGGGAAGGAGCTGCCTGTTGCTGTCTCTTCCCTCGTCCTCTGCCTCGTGGCAGATATGAATAGCCCTTTGCTCTCTTATTTTTAAAGGAACGAAAAGGCTGCGGTTGAAAAGTCGGTGCCTTTTTCTGTTGGGGAGTGACTTGAGGTAGAAAGGTGGATTTCCCGGCCGTAGCCGTGGCCACCAAATCCGATAGACCGACCCCAAATAACTCCTCTACGCATCGCCTGTCCACTGTCGTGTCCATAAAGCTCTTCTGGCCGAAATGGACATAGCACTTACCCGTGATGCCAGTGTGCAGATATCTCTCTGTGCATCACGCATATAAAGAAATGCATCCTTTATTTGTTCTAACGACAGTAAAATATTGTCCCCGTCCAGGGTATCAATATTTTTGATCAGGGACTCTGACCAAACTACCCCAGCACTGCACATCCAGGCAGTCGCAATAGCTGGTCGTAGTATAACACCTGCATGTGTGTATATACCTTTTTGGATATTTTCCATCCTCCTATCTGATGGATCTTTAAGTGCGGCCGTCTCAGGAGAGGGTAACGCCACTTGTTTTGATAAGCGTGTTAGCGCTTTGTCCACCCTAGGAGGTGTTTCCCAGCGCTCCCTAACCTCTGGCGGGAAAGGGTATAAAGCCAATAACTTCTTTGAAATTAGCAGTTTTTTATCGGGGCACCCCACGCTTCATCACACACGTCATTTAATTCTTCTGATTCGGTAAAAACTACTGGTAGTTTTTTCACACCCCACATAATACCCTGTTTAGTGGTACCTGTAGTATCAGCTAAATGTAACATCTCCTTTATTGCCAAAATCATATAACGTGTGGCCCTACTGGAAAATAGGGTTGATTCGTCACCTTCACCACCGGAATCAGTGCCTGTGTCTGGGTCTGTGTCGACCGACTGAGGCAAGGGGCGTTTTACAGCCCCTGACGGTGTTTGAGGCGCCTGGACAGGCACTAATTGAGTGTCCGGCCGCCTCATGTCGGCAAACGACTGCTTAAGCGAGTTGACGCTATCCCGTAATTCCACAAATAAAGGCATCCATTCTGGTGTCGACCCCCTAGGAGGTGACATCCTCATATTTGGCAATTGCTCCGCCTCCACACCAATAACGTCCTCATACATGTCGACACACACGTACCGACACACAGCAGACACACAGGGAATGCTCTATACGAAGACAGGACCCACTAGCCCTTTGGGGAGACAGAGGGAGAGTCTGCCAGCACACACCAAAAAGCGCTATATATGACAGGGATAGCCTTATGATTAAGTGCTCCCTTATAGCTGCTTTTATATTGATATATTGCCATTTATTTTGCCCCCCCTCTCTGTTATACCCTGTTTCTGTAGTGCAGTGCAGGGGAGAGACCTGGGAGCCTTCCTGACCAGCGGAGCTGTGACAGAAAATGGCGCCGTGTGCTGAGGAGATAGGCCCCGCCCCTTTTCCGGCGGGCTCGTCTCCCGCTATTTAGTACATTTAGGCAGGGGTAAATATCTCCATATAGCCTCTGGGGCTATATGTGAGGTATTTTTAGCCTTTTTAAAGGTTTTCATTTGCCTCCCAGGGCGCCCCCCTCCCAGCGCCCTGCACCCTCAGTGACTGCCGTGTGAAGTGTGCTGAGAGGAAAATGGCGCACAGCTGCAGTGCTGTGCGCTACCTTAAGAAGACTGCAGGAGTCTTCAGCCGCCGATTCTGGACCTCTTCTTGCTTCAGCATCTGTGAGGGGGCCGGCGGCGTGGCTCCGGTGACCATCCAGGCTGTACCTGTGGTCGTCCCTCTGGAGCTTCATGTCCAGTAGCCAAGAAGCCAATCCATCCTGCACGCAGGTGAGTTCACTTCTTCTCCCCTCTGTCCCTCGTTGCAGTGATCCTGTTGCCAGCAGGAATCACTGTAAAATAAAAAACCTAAGCTAAACTCTCTAAGCAGCTCTTTATGAGAGCCACCTAGAATTGCACCCTTCTCGGCCGGGCACAAAAATCTAACTGGAGTCTGGAGGAGGGTCATGGGGGGAGGAGCCAGTACACACCACCTGACCTGTAAAAGCTTTACTTTTGTGCCCTGTCTCCTGCGGAGCCGCTATTCCCCATGGTCCTTTCAGGAACCCCAGCATCCACTTAGGACGATAGAGAAACTTTCTTTTTCTAGCAGGCTCAGGAGAGCCCACTAGGAGCACCCAGCTCTGGCCGGGCACAGATTCTAACTGAGGTCTGGAGGAGGGGCATAGAGGGAGGAGCCAGTGCACACCAGATAGTACCTAATCTTTCTTTAGAGTGCCCAGTTTCCTGCAGAGCCCGTCTATTCCCCATGGTCCTTACGGAGTCCCCAGCATCCACTAGGACAGGCATTCCCAACCGCGGTCCTCAAGGCACACCAACAGTGCAGGTTTTAGTGATATCCAGGCTTCAGCACAGATGGTTAAATCAAAATAACTGAGGTACTAATTAAGTCACCTGTGTTCAAGCAGGGATATCACTAAAACCAGGACTGTTAGTGTGCCTTGAGGACCGTGGTTGGGAAACACTGCACTAGGACGTTAGAGAAAATGGCGCTGAGCAGCGTGCTGGCTGACTGAGGAAGAAGCTCCACTCTTCAATGGTGTGTTCCTCCTCAGCTTTTATGAGGTAATTTTTTATACTGGTGGGGGTAGGACTGTGCCTCAGCAACTTATGCCCCTTATTTATGCCAGTTTCCATAGGTTTCATGCTGCCCAGGGCGCCCCCCCCCCCCTGTAGTGCCTGTGTATGTGTGGGCAACATGGCGCACTGCGCTCCCGCCAGCCGCGCGGGACCTTTAGCCGTCACTTTCTTTATTGAAGACCTGTCTTCTAACTTCTGGCTCTGTGAGGGGGGTGACGGCGGTCTGTGGGAGTGAGCATCTAGGCACGGCTAGCGTTCAGTTCCCTTCAGGAGCTAATGGTGTCCTGTCAGCCAGAAGTAGAGCCATGAAACTCTTTAGGAAGTTGGTTCCTACTTCTGCCCCCTCAGTCCCACGAAGCAGGGAGTCTGATGCCAGCAGATCTCCCTGAAAATAAAAAACCTAACATAAGTCTTTTCAGAGAAACTCAGTAGAACTCCTCAGAGTGCATCCAGTCGACCTGGGCACATTTCTAAAACTGAGGTCTGGAGGAGGGGCATAGAGGGAGGAGCCAGTTCACACCCAATTAAAAGTCTTTTGAGTGCCCATGTCTCCTGCAGATCCCGTCTATACCCCATGGTCTTGATGTCGTCCCCAGCATCCTCTAGGAAGTATGAGAAATGCTGTACTAATGCCTGTGACACATTATGCTACACACCATAATGCCCAAGACATTATGCCACGCACCAAAATGCCCAAGACACATTATGCCATGTACCACAATGCCCAAGACACATTATGCCATGTACCACAATGCCAGAGACATTATGCCACACACAGTAATGCCCGTGACACATTATGCCACACACCACAATGCCCCTGACACATTATTCCACACACCGTAATGTCCGTGACATACTATGCCACACTGCAATGCCCGACATTATTCCACACACCGTAATGCCCATGCCACACCGCAATGTCCCTGACATTATTCCAGACACAATGCCCACAGACCATAATGCCCTTGCCACTTTATGCCACACACCTCAATGCTAGACTTATTCCACACACCATAATGCCGTGACATATTATGCCACACTCCGCAATGCCCTTGACACATTATGCCACACGCCATACTGCCTGTGACACATTATGCTCCACAGTAAGGCTTCTAATTACTTATAAAATTACCTGCTCATTGCAGGTGTCTCACGCTCGCTGTCAGGGGTTCCATGTTCATTGCCAGGGGTGTCATGCTCTGAGGGGCAGATTTATTAAGCCTGGTGAAGTGATAAAGTGGAAGGTGATAAAGTACCAGCCAGTCATCTTCTGTCATTTTTCCAAACCCAGCCTGTAACATGTCAGAAGATGATTGGCTGGTACTTTATCACCTTTCACTTTATCACTTCACCAGGCTTAATAAATTGGCACCTGGGTGTCATGATCATTGCCAGGGGTGTAAGGCTTGTTGCTAGGGGGTCTTGTTACCAGGTGTGTAGTGGAAGCGCCAGCGCTGAGCACTCCAGCACTTCCGGGTGGCTATAGTGCTGTGCTGCCTGACAGACGCTAGAGGTCAAGTAGGACCTCTAGCATCTGTCTCCTTGGAGGTGGAGAAGCGCTACAGACCGACGGCGGGAGTCAATTGTGGACTACCCCTGTAGTTGGGCAGCGGCATCCAAGTAACCCAGAATGCAGAAATGAGCGACAGGTTGGCGACCACTGCGTTAGATCATTTTTGTATGGACAGTACTGGGGACTGTTTCAACATTAAAAACTATACAGCTTGCATAGTTCCAGAACTCATCATGAAATGGGACAAGTTGCGTGACTGAGGGATGACAACTACAAGATTCTTCCTTTCGCAAATCATTAATTGTGTCAACTGACAGCAGCCCCCCTTCATAGCCAGTGGAAGCCAAGCTTCTTTTCCTTATTTTAGAATTAAGAACAGAGCTAAACACACTAGTTCAAGAACATAGCTAGCAAAAAAAAAAAAACCCCACTAGCATTAAGTCCGACACCAGCGGGGTGGTAATATATCAAACACCAGCAATGCACACAGAACTCATGCAATGAGGGAAACCCATCATATTCATTGGGCAGAAGAAAATGTTCCTGTAATATATATCGGACGCATCAAGAAATGGGAAATGGTCAATTACCTCAGCAGGTTCAACCAAGAGAACTTCTAGATTGTGGAGAGATTGCGGAAAGCTGGTTGAACCGCAATGTTGAGGCAATTCTGCTCCATGACCTGGGACCCCACAGGCATTCTTGCAAATTAGGACAGTTCCTTGAGGTTTTCACTTTATTTGTTACCTTCAATTACTATGAAGGCTTTCCTCGAATTCTCAAGGTGGTCAGAATAGTGGTAATATATGAACTTTCTCAGTATGTCAGTGAGTCCATTGTGGCGTCCTCTCCAAGTCAGAAACCTTGTAACAGTTTGATTATCAGTGATTAGCACGTGTGGCTTTAACAATGTTCCAGGCTAAGCCATGATCCTTAATACAAGACTTACAGAGACCATACTCCACTACAAACCCTAGAGAGGTTGGATGACTGTTTCCTAGTGTGAAAAGGGAGATTTCTTGCTCCTATTTTTGGCTGAATAATTTGAATGGTGTAAGGGCTGTAACACACTAGCCGGTTTTCCCCGGATGGCAAAAAGCCGGACAAACGTTGTCCGGCTTTTTGCCATCCGGGAGAAACCGGCAGAATCGCTCACAGAGGACGGCTTCGAGCCGTGTGTGATGCTGTGCGCATGCGCAGCATCAGACACGGCTTCAGAAAAAAACGGTGTGTGTTAAAGCTCCCCTTCACACACACGGTTTACTAGCTACAAAGACGGCCCGGCAGCCGGACCTTCCAGTGGTGAGACCCGGCAGCCGGGCCGGGGGCCGTGCAGTGTGAAGGGACCCTACCTCTCACACTGTTAACTACAATGCCGGCACGTGATAAAGCCATCCGGCTTTTTCCCGGCCGGCAAAAGCCAGGTAGTGTGTTTTAGCCCTAAGGGTTCTTTATAGGTCCAGATTTGTTTCCTTCCAGGAGATGGTGGCATTTTTACCAAAGGTGCCAACAATACTGCAGGATATGACAAATTAGTAACTATACCACAGTGCTCCACTAGTGATTTGGGATTTAAAATAAGTGTATAACACAACACAGAGGATACGTTTTGCACATGGAAAACCACCATTCATTTTAAGATTTCCATGGTCTGAAAGGTGTTGGAACAGATGTAGATTCGGTCAACCAATATTACGCAGACAGTGAAAATGTAGACACCTGACAAGGTTGAGACAGTAAGAAGGCTGCCATTGAAATGGGGGACAGGTTTCTTTTTTTTGCATTGTTGAGTTGCATTTAGCATGCTTAACCACGTGACCCCAATTAGTGCACTGTTTCGCTCAGCAAAGGCTACTATTCCTAATTGTAGTCCATGTCGATGGTGAAGTCTGAAAAAGTAAAAAAAAAAAAAAGAATTTACTCACCGGTAATTCTATTTCTCGTAGTCCGTAGTGGATGCTGGGGACTCCGTAAGGACCATGGGGAATAGACGGCTCCGCAGGAGACTGGGCACATCTAAGAAAGATTTAGGACTATCTGGTGTGCACTGGCTCCTCCCCCTATGACCCTCCTCCAAGCCTCAGTTAGGAACTGTTCCCGGAAGAGCTGACACAATAAGGAAGGATTTTTGAATCCCAGTAAGACTCATACCAGCCACACCAATCACACCATATAACACGTGATAGGAACCCGGTTAACAGTATGATAACAAATGGAGCCTCGGAAGAGATGGCTCACAACAAAACCCGATTTTTGTAACAATAACTATGTACAGGTATTGCAGACAATCCGCACTTGGGATGGGCGCCCAGCATCCACTACGGACTATGAGAAATAGAATTACCGGTGAGTAAATTCTTATTTTCTCTGACGTCCTAGTGGATGCTGGGGACTCCGTAAGGACCATGGGGATTATACCAAAGCTCCCAAACGGGCGGGAGAGTGCGGATGACTCTGCAGCACCGAATGAGAGAATTCCAGGTCCTCCTCAGCCAGGGTATCAAATTTGTAGAATTTTGCAAACGTGTTTGCCCCCGACCAAGTAGCTGCTCGGCAAAGTTGTAAAGCCGAGACCCCTCGGGCAGCCGCCCAAGATGAGCCCACCTTCCGTGTGGAATGGGCTTTTACAGATTTAGGCTGCGGTAAGCCTACCGCAGAATGCGCCAGCTGAAGTGCTACAAATCCAGCGCGCAATAGACTGCTTAGAAGCAGGAGCACCCAGCTTAGCGGGTGCATACAGGATAAACAGCGAGTCAGTCTTTCTGACTCCAGCCGTCCTGGAAATATAAATTTTTAGGGCCCTGACTACGTCCAGCAACTTGGAATCCTCCAAGTCCCTAGTAGCCGCAGGCACCACAATAGGTTGGTTCAAGTGAAAAGCTGAGACCACCTTTGGGAGAAACTGAGGACGAGTCCTCAATTCTGCCCTATCCATATGGAAAATCAGATAAGGGCTTTTACAAGACAAAGCCGCCAATTCTGAAACCCGCCTGGCCGACGCCAAGGCCAACAGCATGACCACTTTCCACGTGAGATATTTTAAATCCACAGTCTTAAGTGGTTCGAACCAATGTGATTTCAGGAATGCCAAAACCACATTGAGATCCCAAGGTGCCACTGGGGGCACAAAAGGAGGCTGAATATGCAGTACTCCTTTGACAAAAGTCTGAACTTCGGGTAGTGAAGCCAGTTCTTTTTGGAAGAAAATCGACAGAGCCGAAATCTGGACCTTTATGGACCCCAATTTGAGGCCCAACGTCACCCCTGCTTGCAGGAAGTGCAGGAATCGACCCAGTTGAAATTCCTCCGTCGGGGCCTTCATGGCCTCACACCAAGCAACATATTTTCGCCAAATGCGGTGATAATGTCTTGCGGTGACATCCTTCCTGGCTTTGATCAGGGTAGGGATGACTTCCTCCGGAATACCCTTTTCCTTCAGGATCCGGTGTTCAACCGCCATGCCGTCAAACGCAGCCGCGGTAAGTCTTGGAACAGACAGGGTCCCTGCTGCAGCAGGTCTTGTCTGAGCGGCAGAGGCCAAGGGTCCTCTGTAAGCATCTCTTGAAGTTCCGGGTACCAGGCTCTTCTTGGCCAATCCGGAACCACGAGTATGGTTTTCACTCCTCGCCTTCTTATTATTCTCAGTACCTTGGGTATGAGAGGTAGAGGAGGAAACACATAAACCGACTGGTACACCCATGGTGTCACTAGAGCGTCCACCGCTATCGCCTGAGGGTCTCTTGACCGGGCGCAATATCTTTTCAACTTCTTGTTGAGGCGGGACGCCATCATGTCTACCTGTGGTTTTTCCCACCGGTTGACCAGCATTTGGAAGACTTCTGGATGAAGTCCCCATTCTCCCGGGTGGAGGTCGTGCCTGCTGAGGAAGTCTGCTTCCCAGTTGTCCACTCCCGGAATGAACACTGCCGTCAGTGCTAACACATGATTCTCTGCCCATCTGAGAATCCTTGTGGCTTCTGCCATCGCCATCCTGCTTCTCGTGCCGCCCTGTCTGTTTACATGGGCGACCGCCGTGATGTTGTCTGACTGGATCAGTACCGGCTGGTTTTGAAGCAGGGGTCTTGCCTGGCTTAGGGCATTGTAAATGGCCCTTAGCTCCAGGATATTTATGTGAAGAGAAATCTCCTGATTTGACCACAGTCCTTGGAAATTTCTTCCCTTTGTGACTGCCCCCCAGCCCCGAAGGCTGGCGTCCGTGGTCACCAGGACCCAGTCCTGTATTCCGAATCTGCGGCCCTCTCGATAGGGTTATCCGCTGTTGCATCTGGAGATGGGACCCGGACCATTTGTCCAACAGGTCCCACTGGAACGTCCTTGCGTGGAACCTTCCGAATGGAATTGCTTCGTACGAAGCTACCATTTTTCCCAGGACTCGTGTGCATTGATGTACCGACACTTTTCCTGGTTTTAGGATGTCTCTGACCAGAGATGACAATTCCTCGGCTTTTTCCAGTGGAAGAAACACTCTTTTCTGGTCTGTGTCCAGAATCATTCCCAGGAACAGAAGACGTGTCGTCGGGACCAGCTGTGACTTTGGAATGTTTAGAATCCAGCCGTGCTGTTGTAGCACTTCCTGAGAAAGTGCCACCCCCACTATCAACTGTTCTTTGGACCTCGCCTTTATCAGGAGATCGTCCAAGTACGGGATAATTAAAACTCCCTTCTTGCGAAGGAGTATCATCATTTCGGCCATTACCTTGGTAAAGACCCTCGGTGCCGTGGATAACCCGAACGGCAGCGTCTGGAACTGATAGTGACAGTCCTGTACCACAAATCTGAGGTACTCCTGGTGCGGAGGGTAAATGGGGACATGCAGGTACGCATCCTTGATGTCCAGGGATACCATGTAATCCCCCTCCTCCAGGCTCGCAATAACCGCCCTGAGCGATTCCATCTTGAACTTGAACCTTTTGATATAAGTGTTCAAGGTTTTTAAATTTAAGATGGGTCTCACCGAACCGTCCGGTTTCGGTACCACAAACATTGTGGAGTAGTAACCCTTTCCTTGCTGAAGGAGGGGTACCTTGACGATCACTTTCTGTGAATACAGTTTTTGAATAGCCACCAACACTGCCTCCCTGGCAGAGGGAGTTGCCGGCAAGGCAGATTTTAGGAAACGGCGGGGGGGAGACGTCTCGAATTCCAGCCTGTACCCCTGAGATACTACTTGAAGGACCCAGGGATCCACTTGTGAGAGAGCCCACTGTGCGCTGAAAAACCTGAGACGTGCCCCCACCGTTCCCGATTCCGCCTGAGCAGCCCCAGCGTCATGCTGTGGACTTACCGGACGCAGGGGAGGACTTCTGCTCCTGGGAACTAGCTGTGTGCTGCAGCTTTTTCCCCCTTCCTCTGCCCCTCAGCAGAAAGGATGAGCCTCTAGCCCGCTTATTTTTCTGGGGCCGAAAGGACTGTACCTGATAATACGGTGCTTTCTTTTGCTGTGGGGTAGCCTGTGGCAAAAAAGTCAATTTCCCAGCAGTAGCTGTGGAAACGAGGTCTGAAAGACCTTCCCCAAAAAGTTCCACCCCTTTATAGGGTAAAACTTCCATGTGCCGCTTGGAGTCGGCATCACCTGACCATTGCCTAGTCCATAACCCCCGTCTGGCGGCAATGGACATAGTGCTTATTTTTGATGCCAGCCAGCAAATATCCCTCTGTGCATCACGCATGTATAAGACCGCGTCTTTTATATGGTGAATCGTTGGCAAAATATTGTACTATCCATGGTATCAATGTTTTCCGACAGGGAGTGATGCAATAGCGGGTCTCAATATAATGCCAGTGTGTGTGTATATAGCTTTTAGGGTACTTTCCAGCTTTCTATCAGCAGGTTCTTTTAGGGCGGCCGTATCCGGAGACGGTAGTGCCACCTTCTTTGATAAGCGTGTCAATGCTTTATCTACCCTAGGGGGTGTTTCCCAGCGTGACCTATCCTCTGGCGGAAAAGGGTACGCAGCCATTAACCGTTTAGAAATGATCAATTTCTTATCTGGGGAAGTCCACGCTTCCTCACACACCTCATTTAATTCGTCAGATGCAGGAAAAACTACTGGTAGTTTTTTCTCACCAAACATAATACCCTTTTTTGTGGTACCTGGGGTATCATCAGAAATGTGTAAAACATTTTTCATAGCCTCAATCATATAACGGGTGGATCTATTGGAGGGTACACTCGTCTCATCATCGTCGACACTGGAGTCGGTATCCGTGTCGACATCTGTATCTGTCATCTGAGGTAGCGGGCGTTTTATAGCCCCTGATGACATTTGAGACGCTTGGACAGGCACAAGCTGAGTAGCCGGCTGTCCTATGTCGTCAAACCTTTTATGTAAGGAGCTGACACTGTCACGTAATTCCTTCCATAAGTCCATCCACACTGGTGTCGACCCCGCAGGGGGTGACATCACATTCACAGGCATTTGCTCCGCCTCCACATCATTATCCTCATCATACATGTCGACACAGCAGTACCGACACACAGCAGACACACAGGGAATGCTCTTACAGAGGACAGGACCCCACAAAGCCCTTTGGGGAGACAGAGGGAGAGTATGCCAGCACACACCAGGGCGCTATATAACACAGGGATATCACTATACAGAGTGTTTTCCCCTATAGCTGCCTATAATATATATATATACTGCGCCTAAATTGTGCCCCCCCCCCCCCCCTCTCCCCCCTCTCTCTCCCCCCCCCCCCCCTCTTTTTTACCCTTTCTGTAGTGCAGGACTGCAGGGGAGAGCCAGGGAGCTTCCTTCCAGCGAAGCTGTGAGGGAATAATGGCGCCAGTGTGCTGAGGGAGTTGGCTCCGCCCCTTTTTCGGCGGGCTTTCTCCCGCTATTTTATCGTTTCTGGCAGGGGTTAATATACACCTATATAGCCTCTGGGGCTATATATGGTGTTAGTTTTGCCAGCCAAGGTGTTATTATTGCTGCTCAGGGCGCCCCCCCCCCAGCGCCCTGCACCCATCAGTGACCGCAGTGTGTGGTGTGCATGAGGAGCAATGGCGCACAGCTGCAGTGCTGTGCGCTACCTTGGAGAAGACAGAAGTCTTCAGCCGCCAATTTTCCGGACCACCTTCTTGTTTCTGGCTCTGTAAGGGGGACGGCGGGGCGGGGCGGCTCCGGGAACGGACGACGAGGTCGGGTCCTGTGTTCGATCCCTCTGGAGCTAATGGTGTCCAGTAGCCTAAGAAGCCCAAGCTACCACCACTTAGGTAGGTTCGCTTCTTCTCCCCTTAGTCCCTCGTTGCAGTGAGCCTGTTGCCAGCAGGTCTCACTGAAAATAAAAAACCTAAACTATACTTTCTTCTAGGAGCTCAGGAGAGCCCCTAGTGTGCATCCAGCTCAGCCGGGCACAGAAATCTAACTGAGGCTTGGAGGAGGGTCATAGGGGGAGGAGCCAGTGCACACCAGATCTTTCTTAGATGTGCCCAGTCTCCTGCGGAGCCGTCTATTCCCCATGGTCCTTACGGAGTCCCCAGCATCCACTAGGACGTCAGAGAAATAAGATTTTACATACCGGTAAATCTATTTCTCGTAGTCTGTAGTGAATGCTGGGGACTCCGTAAGGACCATGGGGAATAGACAGGCTCCGCCGGAGACAGGGCACTTTAAGAAAGAATTTGGATACTGGTGTGCTCTGGCTCCTCCCTCTATATCCCTCCTCCAGACCTCAGTTAAAGAAACTGTGCCCAGAAGAGCTGACAGTACAAGGAAAGGATTTTGGAATCCAGGACAAGACTCATACCAGCCACACCAATCACACAGTATAACTTGTGATAAACTTACCCAGTTAACAGTACGAACAATAGAGCATCAGATCAACCCTGATGCAACTATAACATAACCCTTATGTAAGCAATAACTATATACAAGCATTGCAGAAGAAGTCCGCACTTGGGACAGGTGCCCAGCATCCACTACAGACTACGAGAAATAGATTTACCGGTAAGTAAATTCTTATTTTCTCTAACGTCCTAGTGGATGCTGGGGACTCCGTAAGGACCATGGGGATTATACCAAAGCTCCCAAACGGCAGGAGAGTGCGGATGACTCTGCAGCACCGAATGAGCAAACACAAGGTCCTCCACACCCAGGGTATCAAACTTGTAGAACTTTGCAAAAGTGTTTGAACCCGACCAAGTAGCTGCGGGTCCGCAATTCCGCCCTGTCCATATGGAAAACCAGATATGGGCTTTCATGTGACAAAGCCGCTAATTCTGACACACGCCTAGCTGAAGCCAAGGCTAATAAAATTTCTCACGTGGAAGGTGGTCATGCTAACTCCACGGTTTTAAGTGGCTCAAACCAGTGTGACTTCAGGAAACTCAATACCACATTAAGATCCCAAGACGCCACTGGAGGCACAAAAGGGGGTTGAATATGCAGCACTCCTTTTACAAACGTGTACAAACGTCTGAACTTCAGGAAGAGAAGCCAGTTCTTTTTGAAAGAAAATGGATAGGGCTGAAATCTGGACCTTAATGGAACCCAATTTTAGGCCCAAAGTCACTCCCGACTGTAGGAAGTGAAGGAAACGGCCCAGCTGGAATTCCTCCGTAGGGGCATTCCTGGCCTCACACCAAGCAACATATTTTCGCCATATACGGTGATAATGTTTAGCCGTCACGTCCTTCCTAGCCTTTATCAGCGTAGGAATAACCTCATCTGGAATGCCTTTTTCTGCTAGGATCCAGCGTTCAACCGCCCAGCGAAGAATTCTGGTGGCTTCCGCCATCGCCACCCTGCTCCTTGTGCCGCCTTGGCGGTTTACATGAGCCACTGCGGCGATGTTGTCTGACTGAATCAGCACCGATCGGTCGCGAAGCAGGGTCTCCGCTTGACGTAGGGCGTTGTATATTGCCCTTAGTTCCAGGATGTTGATGTGAAGGCAAGTCTCCTGACTTGACCACAGACCTTGGAAATTTCTTCCCTGTGTGACTGCTCCCCACCCTCGGAGGCTTGTGTCCGTGGTCACCAGGACCGTGTCCTGAATGCCGAATCTGCGGCCCTCGAGAAGGTGAGCACTCTGCAGCCACCACAGGAGAGACACCCTGGCCCTGGGGGACAGGGTGATCAGCCGATGCATTTGTAGATGTGATCCGGACCACTTGTCCAACAGATCCCATTGAAAGGTCCCCGCATGGAACCTGCCGAAGGGAATGGCCTCGTATGATGCCACCATCTTTCCCAGGACTCGCGTGCAGTGATGCACCGACACCTGTTTTGGTTTTAATAGGTCTCTGACCAGTGTCATGAGCTCCTGAGCCTTCTCCATCGGGAGATAAACCCTCTTCTGGCCTGTGTCCAGAATCATGTCCAGGAAGGGCAGACGAGTCGTAGGAATCAACTGATACTTTGGAATATTTAGAATGCAGCCGTGCTGTTGTAACACTTCCCGAAAGCGTGCCACGCTGATCAGCAACTGCTCTCTGGACCTCGCCTTTATGAGGAGATCGTCCAAGTATGGGATAATTGTGACTCCTTGCCGTGGCAGGAGCACCATCAATTCCGCCATTACCTTGGTAAATATTCTCGGTGCCGTGGAGAGACCAAACGGCAACGTCTGGAATTGGTAATGACAATCCTGTACCACAAATCTGAGGTACTCCTGATGAGGTGGATAAATGGGGACATGAAGGTAAGCATCCTTTATGTCCAGAGACACCACAAAATCCCCTTCCAGGCTTGCGATGACCGCTCTGAGCGATTCCATCTTGAACCTTTTCAGGTATGTGTTCAGGGATTTTAAATTCAATATGGGTCTGACCGAACCGTCCGGTTTCGGTACCACAAACATGGTCGAATAGTAACCCCTTCCCTGTTGAAGGAGGGGAACCTTTACCACCACCTGCTGAAGATACAATTTGTGAATTGCAGCTAACACTATTTCCCTCTCTAAGGGGGAAGCTGGCAGGGCCGATTTGAGGTAACGGTGAGGGTGCATCTCTTCGAATTCCAGCTTGTATCCCTGAGACACAATCTCTATAGCATAGGGATCCACCTGGGAGTGAACCCACTTGTGGCTGAAATTTCGGAGACACGCCCCCACCGGGCCTAGCTCCGCCTGTGGAGCCCCAGCGTCATGCGGTGGATTTAGTGGAAGCCGGGGAGGACTTCTGTTCCTGGGAACTAGCTGTATTGTGCAGCTTCTTTCCTCTATCCCTGCCTCTGGCAAGAAAGGACGCACCTCGGACTTTGCCTTTTTGTGATCGAAAGGACTGCATTTTGTAATACGGTGCTTTCTTAGGTTGTGAGGGAACATATGGCAAAAACGTTGACTTTCCAGCCGTAGCTGTGGAGACCAGGTCCGAAAGACCCTCCCCAAACAACTCCTCACCCTTGTAAGGTAAAACCTCCGTGTGCCTTTTTGAGTCGGCATCTCCTGTCCATTGCCGAGTCCACAGGACCCTTCTGGCAGAAATCAACATTGCATTAATTCTAGAGCCCAGTAGGCTAATGTCTCTTTGAGCATCTCTCATATAAAGGACAGCGTCTTTTATATGCCCCCGGGTCAGTAATATAGTATCCTTGTAAAAGGTATCAAGTTCCTCAGATAAGGTATCTGTCCATGCTGCTACAGCACTACACATCCAGGCCGACGCAATCGCCGGCCTTAGTAAGGTACCTGAATGTGTATAAATGGACTTCAGGATACCCTCCTGCTTTCTATCCGCAGCATCTTTTAGGGTGGCCGTATCATGTGACGGCAGGGCTACCCTCTTGGATAAGCGTGTTAAAGCTTTGTCTACCCTAGGGGAGGATTCACAGCGTAACCTCTCCGTTGGTGGGAAAGGATACGCCATAAGCATCCGTTTGGAAATCTGCAGTTTCCTATCTGGAGATTCCCAAGCCTTTTCACATAACTCATGTGAAGGGGGAAAGGTCACCTCTTGCCTTTTTTTCCCCATACATATAAACCCTCTTGTCAGGGACTGGGGTTTCCTCTGTGATGTGCAACACATCTTTCATTGCTATAATCATGTAACGGATGGCATTAGCCATTTTAGGCTGTAACTTTGCATCGCCATCGACACTGGAGTCAGAATCCGTGTCGATATCTGTGTCAACAATTTGGGATAGTGGGCGCTTCTGAGACCCTTTACGGCCTCTGCGACATAGGATCAGGCAAGGGCTGAGACCCCGGCTGTCCCAAGGCTTCAGCTTTATCCAACCTTTTATGCAAGGAAGTAATATCATTTAAAACCTTCCACATATCCATCCAATTGGGTGTCGGCGGCGACCCCACATTAATTTGTTCCCGCTCTGTTTCCACATAGACTTCCTCGTCAAACATGCCGACACAAGCGTACCGACACCACACACACAGGGGATGCTCTATTTGAAGACAGTTCCCCCACAAGGCCCTTTGGAGAGACAGAGAGAGTATGCCAGCACACACCCCAGCGCTATATGTCCCAGGAATCACACAGTAACTTAGTGTTAACCCAGAAGCTGCTGTATATACTGTTTTTGCGCCAAATTTATGTGCCCCCCCCCCTCTCTTTTTACCCTCTTCTACCGTGATTCTGCAGGGGAGAGCCTAGGGAGCTTCCGCTCAGCGGAGCTGTGGAGAGAAAATGGCGCTAGTGAGTGCTGAGGAAGAAGCCCCACCCCCTCAGCGGCAGGATTCTGTCCCGCGTTTGTGTAAAAATATGGCGGGGGCCCATGCATATATACAGTGCCCAACTGTATATATGCCCACTTTTGCCAAGAGGTCTCTAATTGCT
Source organism: Pseudophryne corroboree (assembly GCF_028390025.1). NCBI lineage: Eukaryota > Metazoa > Chordata > Amphibia > Anura > Myobatrachidae > Pseudophryne > Pseudophryne corroboree. The sequence continues at coordinate 83,372,158 of NC_086445.1, forward strand.
GCCCCCCCCCCCCCCCTGCACCCTACAGTGACTGGAGTATGTGGGTTTAGTGTGGGAGCAATGGCGCACAGCTGCAGTGCTGTGCGCTACCTCATATAAAAAGACTGGAGTCTTCAGCCGCCGATTTCGAAGTCTTCTTGCTTCTGTCTTCCGGCTCTGCGAGGGGGACGGCGGCGCGGCTCCGGACGACCAAGGGTGCGATCCTATGTACGATCCCTCTGGAGCTAATGGTGTCCAGTAGCCTAAGAAGCAGGACCCTATCTTCAGTGAGTAGGGCTGCTTCTCTCCCCTCAGTCCCACATAGCAGAGAGTCTGTTGCCAGCAGATCTCTGAAAATAAAAAAAACCTAACAAAATACTTTCTTTTTAGCAAGCTCAGGAGAGCTCACTAAAGTGCACCCAGCTCTGTCCGGGCACAGATTCTAACTGAGGTCTGGAGGAGGGACAAAGAAGGAGGAGCCAGAGCACACCAGTATCCAAATTCTTTCTTAAAGTGCCCTGTCTCCTGCGGAGCCCGTCTATTCCCCATGGTCTTTACGGAGTCCCCAGCATCCACTAGGACGTTAGAGGGGGGGGGAAACACCCCAAAAAACTTGTGTCCACCATATGGAGTTTACCTATTGACTGTCAACCTTATTACTGTCCACCTATCATCCGGATACTGATGGAGCTGGGAACAATGTAAAATTTTTAAGAAAGTGTTGTTTCTCCACACAAAGCCATCTTTTCGATCCAGAGTGTTTCCAGAACCAGTTTTAAAGTTACTTACACCGCTTTCACATAGCCATTCCGAGTCACACCCGTGAATTGGAAACAGATCCTTCCCGGGTGCGACCCGGCATTGGACCCTTTCAGGCCAACTTTCCGACCCTGGTAATATGCCGATACCGGGTTATTTGTGCGGTGTGAAAGGGGTATTAGATAAGAAGCATCTCTCCAGTCACTGTCAGCTGGTCAATAAAAATCTCCATAGGACATTAGCTCTTAGAAGAAATATAAAAAAAATAAGATTTTACTTACCGATAAATCTATTTCTCGTAGTCTGTAGTGGATGCTGGGACTCCGTAAGGACCATGGGGAATAGCGGCTCCGCAGGAGACAGGGCACAAGAATAAAAGCTTTAGGATCAGGTGGTGTGCACTGGCTCCTCCCCCTATGACCCTCCTCCAAGCCTCAGTTAGGATACTGTGAACGGACGAGCGTACATAATAAGGAAGGATATTGAATCCCGGGTAAGACTCATACCAGCCACACCAATCACACCGTACAACTTGTGATCTGAACCCAGTTAACAGTATGATAAAACGAAAAGGAGCCTCTGAAAAGATGGCTCACAACAATAATAACCCGAATTTTTGTAACAATAACTATATACAAGTATTGCAGACAATCCGCACTTGGGATGGGCGCCCAGCATCCACTACGGACTACGAGAAATAGATTTATCGGTAAGTAAAATCTTATTTTCTCTGACGTCCTAGTGGATGCTGGGACTCCGTAAGGACCATGGGGATTATACCAAAGCTCCCAAACGGGCGGGAGAGTGCGGATGACTCTGCAGCACCGAATGAGAGAACTCCAGGTCCTCCTCAGCCAGGGTATCAAATTTGTAGAATTTAGCAAACGTGTTTGCCCCTGACCAAGTAGCTGCTCGGCAAAGTTGTAAAGCCGAGACCCCTCGGGCAGCCGCCCAAGATGAGCCCACTTTCCTTGTGGAATGGGCTTTTACCGATTTTGGCTGTGGCAGGCCTGCCACAGAATGTGCAAGCTGAATTGTACTACAAATCCAACGAGCAATCGTCTGCTTAGAAGCAGGAGCACCCAGCTTGTTGGGTGCATACAGGATAAACAGCGAGTCAGATTTTCTGACTCCAGCCATCCTGGAAACATATTTTTTCAGGGCCCTGACAACGTCAAGCAACTTGGAGTCCTCCAAGTCCCTAGTAGCCGCAGGTACCACAATAGGTTGGTGCATGTGAAATGCAGAAACCACCTTAGGTAGAAATTGAGGACGAGTCCTCAATTCTGCCCTGTCAGAATGAAAAATTAAGTAAGGACTTTTATATGATAAAGCCGCCAATTCTGACACACGCCTGGCTGAAGCCAGGGCTAACAGCATCGTCACCTTCCATGTGAGATATTTGAAGTCCACAGTGGTGAGTGGTTCAAACCAATGTGACTTTAGAAAACTCAACACAACATTGAGATCCCAAGGTGCCACTGGAGGCACAAAAGGAGGCTGTATATGCAGTACCCCTTTTACAAATGTCTGAACTTCAGGCATTGAAGCCAGTTCTTTCTGGAAGAAAATCGACAGGGCCGAAATTTGAACCTTAATGGACCCTAATTTTAGGCCCATAGATAGTCCTGTTTGCAGGAAATGGAGGAAACGACCCAGTTGAAATTCCTCTGTAGGGGCCTTCTTGGCCTCACACCACGCAACATATTTTCGCCAAATGCGGTGATAATGTTTTGCGGTTACGTCCTTCCTGGCCTTGACCAGGGTAGGGATGACTTCATCTGGAATGCCTTTTTCCCTCAGGATCCGGCGTTCAACCGCCATGCCGTCAAACGCAGCCGCGGTAAGTCTTGGAACAGACAAGGCCCCTGCTGGAGCAGGTCCTTTCTCAGAGGTAGAGGCCACGGTTCGTCCGTGAGCATCTCTTGAACTTCCGGGTACCAAGTCCTTCTTGGCCAATCCGGAGCCACGAGTATAGTTCTTACTCCTCTCCTTCTTATGATTCTCAGTACCTTTGGTATGAGAGGCAGAGGAGGGAACACATACACTGACTGGTACACCCACGGCGTTACCAGGGCGTCCACCGCTATTGCCTGAGGGTCCCTTGACCTGGCGCAATATCTGTCTAGTTTTTTGTTCGGACGGGACGCCATCATGTCCACCTTTGGTTCTTCCCAACGGTTTACTATCAGGTGGAAGACTTCTGGGTGAAGTCCCCACTCTCCCGGGTGGAGGTCGTGTCTGCTGAGGAAGTCTGCTTCCCAGTTGTCCACTCCCGGAATGAACACTGCTGACAGTGCTATCACATGATTTTCTGCCCAGCGAAGAATCCTTGCAGCTTCTGCCATTGCCCTCCTGCTTCTCGTGCCGCCCTGTCTGTTTACGTGGGCGACTGAGGTGATGTTGTCCGATTGGATCAATACCGCCTGACCCTGAAGCAGGGGTTTCGCTTGACTTAGGGCATTGTAAATGGCACTTAGTTCCAGAATGTTTATATGAAGAGATGCTTCCATGCTTGACCACAAGCCCTGGAAATTTCTTCCCTGTGTGACTGCTCCCCAGCCTCTCAGGCTTGCATCCGTGGTCACCAGGATCCAATCCTGAATGCCAAATCTGCGGCCTTCTAGTAGATGAGCACTCTGCAGCCACCACAGAAGAGACACCCTTGTCCTTGGAGACAGGGTTATCCGCTGATGCATCTGAAGATGCGATCCGGACCATTTGTCCAGCAGATCCCACTGAAAAGTTCTTGCATGGAATCTTCCGAATGGAATCGCTTCGTAAGAAGCCACCATTTTTCCCAGGACCCTCGTGCACTGATGCACTGACACCTGGCCTGGTTTTAGGAGGTTCCTGACTAGCTCGGATAACTCCCTGGCCTTCTCCTCCGGGAGAAACACCTTTTTCTGGACTGTGTCCAGAATCATTCCTAGGAACAGTAGACGTGTCGTAGGAATCAGCTGCGATTTTGGAATATTTAGGATCCACCCGTGCTGACGTAACACTACCTGAGATAGTGCTACTCCGACTTCTAACTGTTCCCTGGACCTTGCCCTTATCAGGAGATCGTCCAAGTAAGGGATAATTAAGATGCCTTTTCTTCGAAGAAGAATCATCATTTCGGCCATTACCTTGGTAAAGACCCGAGGTGCCGTGGACAACCCAAACGGCAGCGTCTGAAACTGATAATGACAGTTTTGTACTACAAACCTGAGGTACCCTTGGTGAGACGGGTAGATTGGGACGTGGAGATAAGCATCCTTGATGTCCAGAGACACCATATAGTCCCCTTCTTCCAGGTTTGCCATCACCGCTCTGAGTGATTCCATCTTGAATTTGAACCTCTTTATGTAAGTGTTCAAGGATTTCAGATTTAAAATTGGTCTCACCGAGCCGTCCGGCTTCGGTACCACAAACAGCGTGGAATAATACCCCTTTCCCTGTTGTAGGAGGGGTACCTTGATTATCACCTGCTGGGAATACAGCTTGTGAATGGCTTCCAAAACTGCCTCCCTGTCGGAGGGAGACTTTGGTAGAGCAGACTTCAGGAACCGGCGAGGGGGAAACGCCTCGAATTCCAGTTTGTACCCCTGCGATACTACCTGTAGAATCCAGGGGTCCACTTGCGAGTGAGCCCACTGCGCGTTGAAATTCTTGAGACGGGCCCCCACCATGTCTGAGTCTGCTTGTAAAGCCCCAGCGTCATGCTGAAGACTTGGCAGAAGCAGGGGAGGGCTTCTGCTCCTGGGAAGCGGCTGCATGGTGCAGTCTTTTCCCCCTTCCTCTGCCCCGGGGCAGGAAGGAATGGCCTTTAGCTCGCTTGTACTTATGGGAACGAAAGGACTGAGTTTGAAAAGACGGTGTCTTTTTCTGCTGATGTGAAGTGACCTGGGGTAAAAAGGTGGATTTTCCAGCCGTTGCCGTGGCCACCAGGTCCGATAGACCAGCCCCAAATAACTCCTCCCCTTTATACGGCAATACTTCCATATGTCGTTTGGAATCCGCATCGCCTGACCACTGTCGCGTCCATAACGCTCTTCTGGCAGAAATGGACATAGCACTTACTCTTGATGCCAGGGTGCAGATATCCCTCTGTGCATCACGCATATATAGTAATGCATCCTTCAAATGCTCTATAGTTAGCAGTATATTGTCCCTATCCAGGGTATCAATATTTTCAGTCAGGGAATCCGACCACGCGACTCCAGCACTGCACATCCAGGCTGAAGCGATTGCTGGTCGCAGTATAACACCAGTATGTGTGTATATACTTTTAAGAATATTTTCCAGCCTTCTATCTGCTGGTTCCTTGAGGGTGGCCGTATCAGGAGACGGTAACGCTACTTGTTTAGATAAACGTGTGAGCGCCTTATCTACCCTAGGGGGTGTTTCCCAACGCGTCCTAACCTCTGACGGGAAAGGATATAGTGCCAATAATTTTTTAGAAATTAGCATTTTTTTGTCGGGGGAAACCCACGCTTTATCACACACCTCATTTAACTCATCTGACTCAGGGAAAACTATTGGTAGTTTTTTCACACCCCACATAATACCCTTCTTTGTGGTACTTGTAGTGTCAGAAATGTTCAATGCCTCCTTCATTGCCGTGATCATGTAACGTGTGGCCCTACTGGACATTACGTTTGTCTCCTCACCGTCGACACTAGACTCAGTATCTGTGTCTGGGTCTGTGTCGACCCACTGAGGTAACGGGCGTTTTAGGGCCCCTGACGGTGTCTGAGACGCCTGGACAGGCACTAATTGATTTGCCGGCTGTCTCATGTCATCAACCGTTTTTTGCAAAGTGCTGACATTATCACTTAATTCTTTAAATACGATCATCCAGTCAGGTGTCGACACCCTAGGGGGTGACATCACTAACCCAGGCAATTGCTCCGCCTCCACATCATTTTCCTCCTCATACATGTCGACACACACGTACCGACACACAGCACACACACCGGGAATGCTCTGATAGAGGACAGGACCCCAAGAGCCCTTTGGAGAGACAGAGGGAGAGTCTGCCAGCACACACCAAGCGCTATATATATATATACAGGGATAACCTTATATAAGTGTTATTCCCTTATAGCTGCTGTTTATATAATTTTTAGCTGCCAATAGTGCCCCCCCTTCTCTTTTTTACCCCGATTCTGTAGCAAGTCTGCAGGGGAGAGTCAGGGAGCCGTCCTTCCAGCGGAGCTGTGAGGGAAAATGGCGCTTGTGTGCTGAGGAGATAGGCTCCGCCCCTTCACGACGTCCTTATCTCCCGCTCTTTTCTGTAATAATGGCAGGGGTTAAAATACATCCATATAGCCCAAGAGCTATATGTGATGTATTCTTTTGCCAACCTAAGGTATTATCTGTTATATTGCGTCTCAGGGCGCTCCCCCCCAGCGCCCTGCACCCTCAGTGACCGGAGTGTGAAGTGTGCTGAGAGCAATGGCGCACAGCTGCGGTGCTGTGCGCTACCTTAGTCTGAAGACAGGATCGTCTTCTGCCGCCGATTTCACTGGACCTCTTCGCTCTTCTGGCTCTGTAAAGGGGCCGGCGGCGCGGCTCCGGGACCCATCCAGGCTGAACCTGTGATCGTCCCTCTGGAGCTAATGTCCAGTAGCCTAAGAAACCCAATCCACTCTGCACGCAGGTGAGTCCGTTTCTTCTCCCCTTAGTCCCACGATGCAGTGAGCCTGTTGCCAGCAGGACTCACTGAAAATAAAAAACCTAAAATACAGTTTTATTCTAAGCAGCTCAGGAGAGCCACCTAGCCTGCACCCTTCTCGTTCGGGCACAAAAATCTAACTGAGGCTTGGAGGAGGGTCATAGGGGGAGGAGCCAGTGCACACCACCTGATCCTAAAGCTTTTATTCTTGTGCCCTGTCTCCTGCGGAGCCGCTATTCCCCATGGTCCTTACGGAGTCCCAGCATCCACTAGGACGTCAGAGAAATAATAATAACCTGATGAGCTATTGGCACCCGCTGATGCTTCCATTGTTTGATGGATCCCATTTGTTATTTGCCACATTTACAAGGTGGTGGGCAAATGTGAACGCACACACTACCAGGTCAGGCAGTGTCTTGGTTCTATACCACTGATTGCAGAGAAGGCAGCTATGGGTTTGCTCCGTTTTGCACCTCCTAGTGATAGTTGTGTGTCAAAACAATTAAATTGCCACCAATAATACCCCTTTCACACTGCCAATGACGGATCCCACCCGGGATAAGCCGGGTGGGTTGCCATAGCAGGGGGGGCCTCACCTCCGCGCCGCCTCTCCCTGTCTAGTAAACAGGTCCCGGGAGCCCGTTTACGCAGCCACTACCCCCGGTATTCAACCCAGGTATAACACTGCTTTATTTCCGGGTTGAATTGCCGGGTCAGGTGACCCGCGATTTCGGCAATTGCCCTTTCACACCGCACGCCGACCCGGCAATATGGGTCGATACCGGGTTATTTGTGCGGTGTGAAAGGGGTATAAGTGAACTAAAATGCAAAATTGAGGAATAAGTAGCACAATGCAGAAAAGGGTAGCAAAACGAGAGTAAAAAGTACACAATTTAGGTTAAACAGGCAACACCCAGGTCCAATACAAGTGGCCCTCACCATTATGCTTAATCTGCAACCTTATACCAATTCCTTTGCGACAAATCTAATTCTGAGGGCCCACTACTCTATAAGCAAACTAAGATGCAAAACTGATGAACTAGTAAAGACGGAGGAAAAAGTACGCAGCCCGGGAATCGTGGCAAGCTTCTCACTCCATGTGGCGCTAAATAGGAAGAGGTATGTAGATTTATTAGTTGTATTTGTGGTTCATGTACAAAGTGGATAACCACCATTGGAATTTTTCAACCACTCAAAAAGCCCAGCAGCAGATGTGGATGCTGGTAATAAAGGACTAACATTTAAAGCATAAACAAAATCGGGGGGGAAAAAACTTAGCAAGTTTATTTTTTTTATTGTGAAATATTGTATTTAAAAAAAAATTTTTTTTTTTTACAAAAATGCCAACAGTAAAATGTGCAAGTACAGAATCCAAATCTATACAGGTGAAAAAGACTTCAAATTCATACAGATATACATGATGCAGTTAGGACAATGCGTATTTACAAGCTTTGAATGAACAAAACAATTCATTTGGGTAATACCACTAAACAGTTGAAAATAAAAAAATCCTTAAAAAGCACAGTACATCATCCAATCCACATGAAGCACTCCTGCTCATTTCATTACAGACCCAAGACCAAGTATATAATTCAAATATATTTTTTTTGCATTTTTATACAGTTTTAAAGTTAAAAATAAAAATGAGGTTATAGTCATTTAATGTGGACTTAATACTGTGAAGCCCCTAAAAAACACACAAGAAGGAAATACTGTAACTAGTAGAGATTAGTATCATTTGCAAGACCACTCTGTGAAGTATTCTCATCGTTTTGCCTTTTGTACATTGCTCCGGTAGTTTGGCCTTCAGTATTCCTGCCTCAACCACACAGAATGATATGACAAGCACTGTCCTCAGGTCCCTTCAGAGACTACACACTGCATTAAATGTATGAAGCGTAGAGCTGCACAGCAAAAATAGAACTCCATAACTACCGCTGGAACTCTGCACCTCTGCGAATGAAACGGCCTGCTCCAACAAAAACTCGATTTGTATGACCTTTTCCTGCCGCTTCATTCGTCCATAGAGAAAGGTTTAAATATCCAATGAAAATTATATATTATTTTTTTTAATCTGAAAGGGTTCGTTTACATTTGCCTTTATTCTTTTGACCTATATGAGTAAACCAAGACCAACAAACAAAATAAATAAAAACACACAGATTTTGTTAAAAATCTTAAAATATATAGGATATACACAATTATAATGTACTGCACTTTTGACTTAAATATTCTCAACATAATTCAGACAAATCCAGTTTATCATTACGATTAACAGAATCATAAAAAAGGAGGCGTTATACTTAATGGGCCTCAGCTAGATTTAAAAACTCCAGCTAAAAAGGAGCAAATTTGCACCTGGGACTACGTTAAGCTACAGGTGTGCGTCATTGCTGTCCATGAAATAAAACAACTACTAATATAACAAGGGTGCAGATTACTTGATACCCTATTAACAGTGGCGCTAACTCAATCTAAATATGGCCACATTTAAAATCTGTAGTGCATCATATGTTTGTGTTGAGATGCTAAGTATAACTTCTACCAGGATTATTCCTACCTCTAATACCCCTTTCACACATGCAGCTAAATCCTGGGGTTTTGCATCAACTCAGGATTTCTGAATGTGTGAAAGGAAACAACCCGGACTCCGACCATGTCCCGACCAGGGTCACGGAGCTAAGATCAGGGAATTTGTCGGCTTGCAAGACCCGGCAAACTCCTGGATCACATGTCTGAAATCGGCATAAATAAAACCCAAGGTAGAGATAGATAGGGTAAGATGTGTTGCCTTAGAAAGCAATTTTTTCTACCCACTAAACTAATTTGGTTTAAAAAAAAAAATAACTGGAGTGCGCAATACTCACTGTTCCAAATCATTCACAATGTGTACATACGGAACACTGGTAAGAGGCGTGACCGATATGGGGACAATGGGTGAAAAGGTTTGTTTGGTCTTAGAGGAAATAACCAGTCACATTTTCCTTTTCATTGAAAAACAAGAATACGATGACTTGTAAACATGATCTCCCTCCAGCATACTCTATAACAGGAGAAGGGCGGTATATAAGGGCATAAGCCTAGATGATTGTCTCTTCAAACTATCCTGCTCCACCCAAGGCAGCAGAGCGTGCGCAAATAGTTCCCATATGGGCTTGCCACAGGTTCTATTCCCATTCTATGATTGTCGTGGACACCCACGAGTGGGAATAGTCCTGTTTTACCAGGATTCCGTCTGGCGGCATTCCAGCATCGGTATCCTGACCGCCGCTGTGAGACCCATAGAAAGCAGTGCCTAGCAGCCTAATTAGAAATCAGATTTAATACTTTTATTGGATCTGCTAAACAAAATCTAAACGTACATTTCATAATTTCATACATGGAATTCTAAATATTCTTAATGTACGTTGTTGTCCACAGTCACAATTCACTTTTGTTTGTTTTTTTGAGTACAGGCAAGAAAAATAATCAGTTTGTCAAAGGTTGCTATGGGGAGCACCATTGTTTATTTCATAGACGCCCTGCTTAACATGGAAAACATTTAAATTAGAGACGCTCTTAAAATGGGCTTGTCAGCCATTTATAAAACCACAGTGATGTCCTTACATATATTTGTTTGGGAAGGGATAAGCAATAGTATGAATGCATGCCACTCGCAGATGCTTCAGCAGAGGCGGTACATTGTAAGCTATTCTCTTCTATTTTCTGGTTTGCATAAAATGCCTTTGGATTTTGAGGATCTGCCAACAGTTGTGCTAGGACGTAAAAATCCCACCATCCTTGGTACAACAGTCAACAAGACCTAGGTAGATTTGATGCACTAGCTACCTAATAAATGCAGCAGGTAGATGGGGAGAAGCAGATCACACACTCTAGCACAGGCATGTCCAAACTGCGGCCCTCCAGCTGTTGTGAAACTACAAATCCCAGCATGCCCTGAAAGTTTTGCTGTCAGAGAATGCTAAAGCTGTGTCAGGGCATGCTGGGATGTGTAGTTTCTCAACAGCTGGAGGGCCGCAGTTTGGAGATGCCTGCTCTAGCAGCTGAACTGGGAGACTAATGCTCCTACACTTCTTGCCGGACCACCACATTTTACTGCCAAAATAGTGGAGGATGAAGAAATTATGTTTTTAAATGAAACCGGTTGCTTTTTATAAAAAGTGATGCAGTCTTAGACAATTCCCTTTTAAAATAGTGCCCCACCCCTCCCATTATATCTGCATAATAGGATCCCCTCTTTATGTACCCCTTAAGAAAGGGGTCACCCAAATGATCATCCAAAGCTGGCCTCATTGGTACATTCTCATAAGGCCACCTCCCATCTTATTGTTTCGCCAACATAGAAAAAACGGTGAGCCTCAGCTCCAATATATAATGCACTTGGACTTTCAAAACCAATTGTGAGGCTGAATCCATGCCACAATAACAGCTGCCAGTTTATTAAGCCCTTTGTGGATGACCAATTTCTTCAGAAGGGGGAAGAGTACTCAGAAAACAGACCCTCCAAAATACATGGAGCAAGGGAAGGGAAGAGGGGGGAAAGGGGTTTACACTAAAGCTGCACAGTGACCAGTATAGTGTTAACAAATAGAATTTTTAGAGGAGGAAATGAGTAAAGTTATGGTTTCTCCACTATTGCGTCTCCTTCATGACCTTCATCTCTAACCCACCAGTAACCAGAGGTGGATGCAGCGATACGACACTCATGCACCACATGAAAATAGACAACGGTTCCCCTTAGTTACCCGAACACTTCATTAACATTCCACAAACTCTTCATGTTACAATTTAGGTTTTTTTACATTTTTTTTTTTTGCCTTGCTATAAACAGTATAGTTGTACAAAAAAAGTAACCATGAGATTAAAAAATAAAAATGCACTATCCTAAAAATATTACTTAATAAAACAACTTTAGCAGAGCGAGATTGTTTGAAACCAAATATTTATATATTTTTTTAAATTGTATATGGCACCCAGCGTAGGCAACACTGAGGCAGTGAAGCCCATTCGCTAGGCCTGACCAACATCTGCCGATTAATGAGGCCATGATGCTGAATGGAGCAAAGTCTTGCCCGGCCCTTTGGCACACAAAAAAAAAGAAAAAAGGAAACAATTAAATTAAATATGCGCGATTCGTTCATTTCTATATATACGCTTTCTGTACAAAAATCAATTAAAACATGGTTTTCATACATATGTACAGAACTCCCTCGACACTCCTATAATTTAAAAAAAAAAAAAAAAAACCAAGGTACACCAAAGGCACTTGCAAGTAAAAATCCACAAGACTCCACAAAAGCACACTTTGTTTCCCTGCAGGCACAGTGCAAGTGTGTAAGAAATTAAAAAACTACTTAATGGATATCATAAATCTCTTCAGTCATTTACACAGTAGTTTTTTTGTTTATTTTAACCCCTTCTGGGATGAAGGGGAACCAGCAGCGCTCCAAATAAAGAAGAGGGGTTAAGCACCAGCATTAAAATCCTGACATAATATTAAAAACACACAGTTCAAATATCTGAACACTAACTAATATATTTGTCACAGCAGATGTAAAGCACTCATTAAATTGTGAGCAGTGTAATAAAACTAGGTTTACCTGCTGACCTGATATCTTTTTGTTTTATTGCCTTATGCACTCTTGAAAAGTTTGTTATTGTAGTGATGCATTCTCTCCTTTGCAGAAACAGAACAGAGAGGGGGGTGGAGGTGGGGTCTTCAAGCCAGTTGAAGTAGGTTTGTCTGAAAAGTGTAAAACTTAAAAAGTCCAGTACGTACTATAAAACATGTACTAAAAGATAGTTTTTCCCTTGTCACTAGATATTTTTAAGGGCTTCACAGACCAACAATGTGTCCTTCCATTAAAAAGTTCCTTAAAGAGAGGTCAGTATGCTGCCACTTTTGTCAAATTTTTTACCCTTTGATAAAGCCGCGACCTGTTTCAGCAATTCTCTGTTTTTGCCCTAAAATGGAAAAGAAAAAAAAAAAAAAAAAAAAAACCACAACAGAAAAAACGTTAGTGAACAAGTAATGTTATCCATCATTGATAGCAAAACTATCTAACACTGGTTTGTCAACCATCAATGCTTTGGAAACATCGATGGTCATCCCTATCCAAGGGTCTCCCAGGCTGAATCATAGGGTTATCTTTCAAGACAACGGTCTACTACACAACATGAGTTATTCAGTCTCAAATGGACAACTTACATACACCTATGTGCAACTTTTACTAAATATATGTTTATCTATGAACGTCATTTCATGCTTTTCAGCCGTTAGCCAGTGAGAGTTGTTTATGACCATTTGTCTGAGATACGGCACAGTCTGGCTGTGCTCTGCCATTGGGCACAATATAAACCAAAAGTAGAAGAAAAAAGTGTGTACCTGCGCTGGCTAAATATGGTTAAATTGATAAACTGTCAATAATTAAAAGACAATAATAATAATAATAATAATAAAAATAGCAATAATAATAATGAAAAATGGATGGTTTGTTCTATATAAAAGAGTAACAATTTAATAACATATCACATAAGACAATTACTAAAAAGGAAGGAATTCCTCTTGCCACTAGGTGGCAGTATAAACTTGGATTAGCTTATCTGGACAGCAATAAATAAATTTCATATTCTCCAATGTTAGAATTGTCCATTCCTATAGGCTAGGACAGCCTCCCTCTGTGCATTCACTGTACTCAGTATGTATTTACCAGATCCCCTCGTTGGTGAGCATCAGCCTTGGAACAAGTCCTTTGTATAGCTGTAGGGGTAAAGCCAGATAGAAGTAGAGATCCAGTGATGGGAGATAGGTCCAAATTATGCCAAGGAGGACACGGCTTTTGCGGGCCGCTGTGGAGAACGGAGTCCAGATAGAGTAAGTGCGCTCAAGTCCAATGAAAGAAAGCTCAACGCGTTTCACTGGTAAGATCCAGCTTCCTCAGGAAGTGGAAGCTGCTCCTGAGGAAGCTGGATCTTACCAGTGAAACGCGTTGAGCTTTCTTTCATTGGACTTGAGCGCACTTACTCTATCTGGACTCCGTTCTCCACAGCGGCCCGCAAAAGCCGTGTCCTCCTTGGCATAATTTGGACCTATCTCCCATCACTGGATCTCTACTTCTATCTGGCTTCACCCCTACAGCTATACAAAGGACTTGGTCCAAGGCTGATGCTCACCAACGAGGGGATCTGGTAAATACATACTGAGTACAGTGAATGCACAGAGGGAGGCTGTCCTAGCCTATAGGAATGGACAATTCTAACATTGGAGAATATGAAATTTATTTATTGCTGTCCAGATAAGCTAATCCAAGTTTATACTGCCACCTAGTGGCAAGAGGAATTCCTTCCTTTTTAGTAATTGTCTTATGTGATATGTTATTAAATTGTTACTCTTTTATATAGAACAAACCATCCATTTTTCATTATTATTGCTATTTTTATTATTATTATTGTCTTTTAATTATTGACAGTTTATCAATTTAACCATATTTAGCCAGCGCAGGTACACACTTTTTTCTTCTACTGTTCAGTCTTGAGGAATTGACCTTCCTCTTACCTGCTGCTGTTGGCCGTGCACCTGTGTATTTCCTATTGCACAAAATAAACCAAGTAGCTTTAGTTGGGTTAACGGGATCCGGTCTGAAGATCGACAGTGTCTAGGTCAACAATGTTTAAGTCGACCACTATAGGTAGACAGTCACTAGGTCGACAGGGTCAGAAGGTCGACAGGTCAAAATGAGGTTTTTTTTTTAAACAAAAACTTTTTCTTTTTCATACTTAACTATCCACGTGGACTACGACTGGAACGGTAATCTGTGCCGAGCGAAGCAAGGCACCTTGCCCGAAGCATGGCGCACTAATTGGGGTTCCCGGTCACTCTACGAAGAAAACGACACCAAAACAACAAAACCTCATGTCGACCTTTTGACCTGTCGACCTAGAACATGTCGACCTAGTGACTGTCTACCTATAGTGGTATAATGGTATTGTCGACCTAGACACTGTCGATCTAATGATCCACACCTGGGTTAACATGAAACAGGTAAATATAAAATGTTTAACAGACCGTATAATAGCCTACCAGGGAACACATCAGCCACAACAATGGAGAGCGTGGCCAGCATGAGGCTTTCCTAACATGCGGCCTAGCCCAACGTATACTAGTAAAGCAAACAAGGATTCTTACCTGCAGTAGCTCAACAGACTCTTTGTGAGCCTTTTCCATGCCATTCATCTTTGTCCTTAAATTATTCTCTTGGTATTGGAAGTCTGCTTTCAATTCTGTCAGCTAAGAAAGATTGCAAAAGTTTCTTAGGGACATCATTTAGCAGATGCTGAGCGCTAAAACACAGTATAACATGTACAACAATGTATAAACACACACACACACACACACACACACACACAGACAGACAACTGTGAGCTGCCGCAGGGACATACCTTCTTATCCTTCTCCAAAATGGTCTGATCTCTCTGCTGCAAGAGACGTTTCAGCGACATGACTTCCTCTTTCAACTGACTGATTAGGACAAAGTTGTCTGTACCGCCAGTGTCTGTCGACTGATTGATTGAACTACTAAAATAGTAAATGCTGGAATTTGAATATTTATTGTAATACCAACAAATGATACACAATGTGTAATACCAACAACAAACATTTAGCATGCACTCAAACCCCCCCCCCCCCCCCCAACTGTGCAGGAGCAATTCTGCTATAAAAGCAATCTACATTTAACATAGCAATGAGCATTAGGTTGTTAACTATAATTCCATTTCCTTCTTCAAGGCTGTAAGGTGGGGGAAGAACCAGCACCCCCCCCCCCCCCCAGTGTTGTGTAGGAGGTAGGCACAGAGCCATTGTCATTGCTTTACATTTTTTATGTTTTTGTGAATGCAGATCCCCCCTATATAAAGGTCACAGATTGACTATATGATGGACACTGCGCACAGGCTGGTTACAGAATAGACGTACGTCAGCAAACAGGATAGGTAGGTGGTCCACAGACTGCCCAACAGAGTGCACAAGCAATTCCACAAGCTTTCTTAGGAGGGTCCCTGCCACTGTGGGTGCAGACTGGGACACCAGTGTATTGCAGAGAGGGCCATGATTGTTCATTGTGTAATTTAGTCTGACATCCAATATAAATTTAAAGGCCAACCATGTAGTTTGGGGGTCTAGTACCCCTTAATCTTTGGCATGGTACCCAGAGAGACAGGCATACATGCAAATAGCAAAGGGAAATGGCTGAATCTGTATTACACTGCTGCAGGGGTGAGAGGTAAAGTCACCCCCACCAGTGTCTGCTTAAGTTGTGGGACCAATGAGAGGTCACAAACGAGCTGCTGTACAGGCTGACAGTGTGGCAGGCTAGAGGCTGTGGAGCTGGACATAGCACAAGTAAAGGCAGATGGAAGAGGCATTACAAAGACACAGCCACGTTGCAGTGGGACAGCTAATACAGTTTAGAAACCACAAATTCAGATCTACGGAAGGCCTGGCCAACCTGTGGCTCTCCAGCTGTTGTAAAAAACTACAAGTTGCAGCATGCCCTGCCAGTTTTCACAATTAAAGAATTCTAAAACTGTGTCAGGGCATGCTGGGATGTGTAGTTCCACAACAGCTGGAGAGCCACAGGTTGGCCAGGCCTGATCTAAAGCAAGGACAAAAGGCTCAGTGTCCACTTCCAATGCAGGCCAATTTTATAAGATTTATATATTCCCTACCCACCCCGATCCCAATAGACCACATACAGTGTCCATCACCCTACAGCTGAAGAATCATTCCTAACAACTTCTAATATCAGGAGCTACATTCTATCATATAAAATAATGCTAACGAAGCAGAGGGCACATCATCATCACTAGGGTGGCCAATCCTGGGATCGGCAGGATTTGGGCCAGAAATCGTCCGGGATTCAATCCCGAAATTGGAAGCTCCAATTACGGGGATTGAGGGATCATGCGGCCCTTTGTGTTTTTAAAGCCGGGCAGTGTTGAGTGTCATCAGGACGCTCAGACGCTGCTTGGCTCCCTCCTCCCGGCACCCACTGCGCAGCGTGACGTGCAGTCACAGGTCACGCTGTGCAGTCAGCCGTCCGCCGCCACGCCCAGAGGATGTGTCCCACTCTCTTGCTCCCGTCATATGGTGAGTTATATGGGATGGGCGGACACATAGGAAAAAGCCAATCCCAGGACTGACCATTTTTCAATACGGATACCAGGGATTGAAAAAATAAGATTTTACTCACCGGTAAATCTATTTCTCGTAGTCCGTAGTGGATGCTGGGACTCCGTAAGGACCATGGGGAATAGCGGCTCCGCAGGAGACTGGGCACAACTAAAGAAAGCTTTAGGACTACCTGGTGTGCACTGGCTCCTCCCTCTATGACCCTCCTCCAGACCTCAGTTAGGATACTGTGCCCGAAAGAGCTGACACAATAAGGAAAGGATTTGGAATCCCGGGTAAGACTCATACCAGCCACACCAATCACACCGTACAACTCGTGATACTATACCCAGTTAACAGTATGAAATACAACGGAGCCTCTCAACAGATGGCTCTCAACAATAACCCTTTAGTTAAACAATAACTATATACAAGTATTGCAGACAATCCGCACTTGGGATGGGCGCCCAGCATCCACTACGGACTACGAGAAATAGATTTACCGGTGAGTAAAATCTTATTTTCTCTAACGTCCTAAGTGGATGCTGGGACTCCGTAAGGACCATGGGGATTATACCAAAGCTCCCAAACAGGCGGGAGAGTGTGGATGACTCTGCAGCACCGAATGAGCGAACTATAAGTCCTCCTCAGCCAGGGTGTCAAACTTGTAGAATCTTGCAAATGAGTTTGACCCCGACCAAGTAGCTGCTCGGCAAAGTTGCAAAGCCGAGACCCCTCGGGCAGCCGCCCAAGAAGAGCCCACCTTCCTTGTGGAATGGGCTTTCACTGATCTAGGATGCGGCAGTCCAGCCGCAGAATGTGCAAGCTGAATCGTGCTACAGATCCAGCAAGCAATCGTCTGCTTAGAAGCAGGAGCACCCAGCTTGTTGGGTGAATACAGGATAAATAGCGAGTCAGTTTTCCTGACTCTAGCTGTCCTGGAAACATAAATTTTCAGGGCCCTGACTACGTCCAGCAACTTGGAATCCTCCAAGTCCCTAGTAGCCGCAGGCACCACAATAGGTTGGTTCAAATGAAAAGCTGATACCACCTTAGGCAGGAATTGGGAACGAGTCCTCAATTCCGCCCTATCCATATGGAAAATCAGATAAGGGCTTTTACAGGACAAAGCCGCCAATTCTGACACACGCCTGGCCAAGGCCAACAGCATGACCACCTTCCACGCGAGATATTTTAGCGCCACGATTTTAAGTGGCTCAAACCAATGCGACTTTAGGAAATCCAACACCACGTTGAGATCCCAAGGTGCCACTGGAGGCACAAAAGGAGGCTGAATATGCAGCACTACTTTAACAAAAGTCTGAACTTCAGGCAGTGAAGCCAGTTCTTTTTGGAAGAAAATCGACAGAGCCGAAATCTGGACCTTAATGGAACCCAATTTGGGGCCCATAGTCACCCCTGACTGTAGGAAGTGCAGGAATCGACCCAGCTGAAATTCCTCCGCTGGGGCCTTCTTGGCCTCACACCACGCAACATATTTCCGCCATATGCGGTGATAATGTTTTGCGGTCACATCCTTCCTGGCTTTGATCAGCGTAGGAATGACTTCCTCCGGAATGCCCTTTTCCTTTAGGATCCGGTGTTCAACCGCCATGCCGTCAAATGCAGCCGCGGTAAGTCTTGGAACAGACAGGGCCCCTGCTGCAGCAGGTCTTGTCTGAGCAGTAGAGGCCATGGGTCCTCTGAGATCATTTCTTGAAGTTCTGGGTACCAAGCTCTTCTTGGCCAATCCGGAACAATGAGTATAGTTCTTACTCTTCTCCTTCTTATTATCCTCAGTACCTTGGGTATGAGAGGAAGAGGAGGGAACACATAAACCGACTGGTACACCCATGGTGTCACTAGAGCGTCCACCGCTATCGCCTGAGGGTCCCTTGACCTGGCGCAATAGTTTTCTAGCTTTTTGTTGAGGCGGGACGCCATCATGTCCACCTGTGGCCTTTCCCACCGGTTTGTAATCAGCTGGAAGACTTCTGGATGAAGTCCCCACTCTCCCGGGTGGAGGTCGTGCCTGCTGAGGAAGTCTGCTTCCCAGTTGTCCACTCCCGGAATGAACACTGCCGACAGTGCTAACACGTGATTTTCCGCCCATCGGAGAATCCTTGTGGCTTCTGCCATCGCCACCCTGCTTCTCGTGCCGCCCTGTCGGTTTACATGGGCGACCGCCGTGATGTTGTCTGACTGGATCAGTACCGGGTGGCTTTGAAGCAGGGGTCTTGCCTGACTTAGGGCATTGTAAATGGCCCTTAGTTCCAGAATATTTATGTGTAGGGACATCTCCTGGCTTGACCCTAGTCCTTGGAATTTCTTCCCTGTGTGACTGCCCCCCAGCCTCGAAGGCTGGCATCCGTGGTTACCAGGACCCAGTCCTGTATGCCGAATCTGCGGCCCTCCAGAAGATGAGCACTCTGCAGCCACCACAGTAGAGACACCCTGGTCCTTGCAGACAGGGTTATCATCCGATGCATCTGAAGATGCGATCCGGACCACTTGTCCAACAGATCCCACTGAAAGATCCTTGCATGGAACCTTCCGAATGGAAATGCTTCGTAAGAAGCTACCATTTTCCCCAGGACTCGCGTGCAGTGGTGCACCGACACCTGTTTTGGTTTTAGGAGGTCTCTGACTAGCGAGGACAACTCCTTGGCCTTCTCCCCCGGGAGAAACACCTTTTTCTGTTCTGTGTCCAGAACCATCCCCAGGAACAATAGACGCGTTGCAGGAACCAGCTGCAACTTTGGAATATTCAGGATCCAGCCGTGCTGTTGTAGCACTTCCCGAGCTAGTGCTACTCCGATCAACAACTGTTCCCTGGACCTCGCCTTTATAAGGAGATCGTCCAAGTACGGGATAATTATAACTCCCTTTTTTCGAAGGAGTATCATCATTTCGGCCATTACCTTGGTAAATACCCTCGGTGCCGTGGACAGACCAAACGGCAACGTCTGGAATTGGTAATGACAGTCCTGTACCACAAATCTGAGGTACTCCTGGTGAGGAGGGTAAATGGGGACATGCAGGTAAGCATCCTTGATGTCCAGTGATACCATGTAATCTCCTTCCTCCAGGCTTGAAATAACCGCCCTGAGCGATTCCATCTTGAACTTGAATCTTTTTATATACGTGTTCAAGGATTTCAAATTTAAAATGGGTCTCACCGAACCGTCCGGTTTCGGTACCACAAACATTGTGGAATAGTAACCCCTTCCTTGTTGAAGGAGGGGTACCTTGCCTATCACCTGCTGCGAATACAGCTTGTGAATTGCCTCCAGCACTGCCTCCCTGTCCAAGGGAGTCGTTGGCAAGGCAGATTTGAGGAAACGGCGAGGGGGAGACGTCTCGAATTCCAGCTTGTATCCCTGAGATACCACTTGTAGAATCCAGGGATCCACCCGTGAGCAAGCCCACTGATCGCTGAAGTACTTGAGACGGGACCCCACCGCACCTGGCTCCGCCAGTGGAGCCCCAGCGTCATGCTGTGGATTTAAGAGGAAGCGGGGGAGGACTTTTGTTCCTGGGAACTGGCTGTATTTTGCAGCTTTTTCCCTCTACCTCTGCCTCTGGGCAGAAAGGACGCGCCTCTAACCCGCTTGCCTTTCTGGGGCCGAAAGGACTGTACTTGATAATACGGTGCTTTCTTTGGCTGTGAGGGAACATGGGGTAAAAAAGCTGATTTCCCAGCTGTCGCTGTGGAAACTAAGTCAGAGAGACCATCCCCAAACAACTCCTCACCCTTGTAAGGCAAAACTTCCATGTGCCTTTTAGAATCTGCATCCCCTGTCCACTGCCGAGTCCATAAACCCCTCCTGGCAGAAATGGACATTGCATTTATTCTAGATGCCAGCCGGCAAATATCCCTCTGTGCATCTCTCATGTATAAAACAGTGTCTTTTACATGCTCTATGGTTAGCAATATAGTGTCCCTGTCTAAGGTATCAATATTTTCTGACAGGGAATCTGACCACGCAGCTGCAGCACTGCACATCCACGCTGAAGCAATAGCTGGTCTCAGTATAATGCCTGAGTGTGTATAAACAGACTTCAGGATAGCCTCCTGCTTCCTATCCGCAGGTTCCTTGAGGGCAGCCGTGTCCGGAGACGGCAGTGCCACCTTCTTTGATAGACGTGTGAGCGCTTTATCCACCCTAGGGGATGTCTCCCAGCGTAACCTGTCCTCTGGCGGGAAAGGGTACGCCATTAGTAACTTTTTAGAAATTACCAGTTTCTAATCGGGGGAAGTCCACGCTTCTTCACATACTTCATTTAATTCATCAGATGGGGGAAAAACCACTGGTAGTTTTTTCTCCCCAACCATTATACCCTTTTTTGTGGTACCTGGGGTAATATCAGAAATGTGCAAGACATTTTTCATTGCCGCAATCATATAACGGGTGGCTCTATTGGAATGTACACTCGTCTCCTCGTCGTCGACACTGGAGTCGGTATCCGTGTCAACATCCGTGTCTGCCATCTGAGGTAGCGGGCGTTTTAGAGCCCCTGATGGCTTTTGAGACGCCTGGGCAGGCACGAGCTGAGAAGCCGGCTGTCCCACATCAGTTATGTCGTCAAACCTTTTATGTAAGGAGTCGACACTATCACGTAATTCCTTCCACATGACCATCCATCCACCTGCTCCACCTCCACATAAGCCTCCTCATCAAACATGTCGACACAGCCGTACCGGCACACCGCACACACACACAGGGAATGCTCTGACTGAGGACAGGACCCCACAAAGCCCTTTGGGGAGACAGAGTATGCCAGCACACACCAACAGCGCTATATAACACAGGGATTAACACTATGACTGAGTGATTTTTCCCAATAGCTGCTTATATACACAATATTGCGCCTAAATTTAGTGCCCTCCCTCTCTTTTTTACCCTATGTAGTCTGGAAACTGCAGGGGAGAGCCTGGGAGCGATCCTTCCAGCGGAGCTGTGAGGGAAAATGGCGCCAGTGTGCTGAGGTAGATAGCCCCGCCCCTTTTTCGGTGGACTTCTCCCACTTTTTTATCTGTATATCTGGCAGGGGTATTTTACACACATATATAGTCTTTATGACTATATTATGTGTTTTCTTTGCCAGCAAGGTACTATATATTGCAGCCCAGGGCGCCCCCCCCCCCCCAGCGCCCTGCACCCATCAGTGACCGGAGTGTGAGGTGTGCATTGGGAGCAATGGCGCACAGCTTCAGTGCTGTGCGCTACCTTGATGAAGACCGAAGTCTTCTGCCGCCGATTTCCAGGAACGTCTTCTTGCTTCTGGCTCTGTAAGGGGGACGACGGCGCGGCTCCGGGACCGGACGACCGAGGCTGGGCCTGTGTTCGATCCCTCTGGAGCTAATGGTGTCCAGTAGCCTAGAAGCCCAAGCTAGCTCCAAGCAGGTAGGTTCGCTTCTCTCCCCTTAGTCCCTCGTAGCAGTGAGTCTGTTGCCAGCAGATCTCACTGAAAATAAAAATAAGAATTTACTTACCGATAATTCTATTTCTCATAGTCCGTAGTGGATGCTGGGGACTCCGTCAGGACCATGGGGAATAGCGGCTCCGCAGGAGACAGGGCACAAAAAGTAAGCTTTTAGGATCACATGGTGTGTACTGGCCCCTCCCCCCATGACCCTCCTCCAAGCCTCAGTTAGGTACTGTGCCCGGACGAGCGTACACAATAAGGAAGGATCTTGAATCCCGGGTAAGACTCATACCAGCCACACCAATCACACCGTACAACTTGTGATTTGAACCCAGTTAACAGTATGATAACAACGAAGAAGCCTCTGAAAAGATGGCTCACAACAATAATAACCCGATTTTTGTAACAATAACTATGTACAAGTATTGCAGACAATCCGCACTTGGGATGGGCGCCCAGCATCCACTACGGACTATGAGAAATAGAATTATCGGTAAGTAAATTCTTATTTTCTGTAACGTCCTAGTGGATGCTGGGGACTCCGTCAGGACCATGGGGATTATACCAAAGCTCCCAAACGGGCGGGAGAGTGCGGATGACTCTGCAGCACCGAATGAGAGAACTCCAGGTCCTCCTTAGCCAGAGTATCAAATTTGTAAAATTTTACAAACGTGTTCTCCCCTGACCACGTAGCTGCTCGGCAAAGTTGTAATGCCGAGACCCCTCGGGCAGCCGCCCAAGATGAGCCCACCTTCCTTGTGGAGTGGGCATTTACAGATTTAGGCTGTGGCAGGCCTGCCACAGAATGTGCAAGTTGGATTGTGCTACAGATCCAACGAGCAATCGTCTGCTTAGACGCAGGAGCACCCATCTTGTTGGGTGCATACAGGATAAACAGCGAGTCAGATTTTCTGACTCCAGCCGTCCTTGAAATATATATTTTCAATGCTCTGACAACGTCCAGCAACTTGGAGTCCTCCAAGTCGCTAGTAGCCGCAGGCACCACAATAGGCTGGTTCAAGTGAAAAGCCGAAACCACCTTAGGCAGAAACTGAGGACGCGTCCGCAGTTCTGCCCTGTCCGAATGGAAAATCAGATATGGGCTTTTGTACGATAAAGCCGCCAACTCTGATACTCTCCTGGCTGAAGCCAGGGCAAGTAGCATGGTTACTTTCCATGTAAGATACTTCAAATCTACCGATTTGAGCGGCTCAAACCAATGGGATTTGAGAAAATCCAAAACTACGTTGAGATCCCACGGTGCCACTGGAGGCACAATCGGGGGCTGTATATGTAGTACACCTTTGACAAAGGTTTGTACTTCAGGCACTGAAGCCAATTCTTTCTGGAAGAAAATCGATAAGGCAGAAATTTGAACCTTAATAGACCCCAATTTGAGGCCCATAGACAATCCTGCCTGCAGGAAATGTAGGAATCGACCCAATTGAAATTCCTCCGTTGGGGCCTTCTTGGCCTCACACCACGCAACATATTTTCTCCAAATGCGGTGATAATGTTGTGCGGTCACTTCCTTCCTGGCTTTAATCAAGGTAGGAATAACTTCCTCTGGAATGCCCTTTTCTTTTAGAATCCGGCGTTCAACCGCCATGCCGTCAAACGCAGCCGCGGTAAGTCTTGGAACATACAAGGTCCCTGCTGAAGCAGATCCCTTCTTAACGGTAGAGGCCACGGCTCTTCCGTGAGCATCTCTTGAAGTTCCAGGTACCAAGTCCTTCTCGGCCAATCCGGAGCCACGAGTATTGTTCTTACTCCCCGTAGCCGTATAATTCTCAGTACCTTTGGTATGAGAGGCAGAGGAGGAAACACATACACGGACTGGTACACCCACGGTGTTACCAGAGCGTCCACAGCTATCGCCTGAGGGTCTCTCGACCTGGCGCAATATCTGTCCAGTTTCTTGTTGAGGCGGGACGCCATCATGTCCACCTTTGGTTTTTCCCAACGGTTCACAATCATGTGGAAGACTTCTGGATGAAGTCCCCACTCTCCCGGGTGGAGGTCGTGTCTGCTGAGGAAGTCTGCTTCCCAGTTGTCCACTCCCGGAATGAACACTGCTGACAGTGCTATGACATGATTTTCCGCCCAGCGAAGAATCCTTGCAGCTTCTGTCATTGCTCTTCTGCTTCTCGTGCCGCCCTGTCTGTTTACGTGGGCGACTGCCGTGATGTTGTCCGACTGGATCAACACCGGCTGACCCTGAAGCAGCGGTTTTGCCAGGCTTAGAGCATTGTAAATCGCTCTTAGCTCCAGTATATTTATGTGAAGAGACGTCTCCAGGTTCGACCACACGCCCTGGAAGTTTCTTCCCTGTGTGACTGCTCCCCAGCCTCGTAGGCTGGCATCCGTAGTCACCAGGACCCAGTCCTGTATGCCGAATCTGCGGCCCTCTAACAGATGGGCACTCTGCAACCACCACAGAAGAGACACCCTTGTTCTTGGTGACAGTGTTATCCGCTGATGCATGTGCAGATGCGATCCGGACCATTTGTCCAGCAGATCCCACTGAAATATTCGTGCGTGGAATCTGCCGAATGGAATTGCTTCGTAAGAAGCCACCATCTTTCCCAGGACTCTTGTGCATTGATGTACTGACACATTTCCTGGTTTTAGGAGGTTCCTGACAAGTTCGGATAACTCCCTTGCTTTCTCCTCCGGGAGAAACACCTTTTTCTGAACAGTGTCCAGAATCATTCCCAGGAACAGCAGACGTGTCGTCGGGGTCAATTGAGATTTTGGAAGATTCAGAATCCACCAGTGTTGTTGAAGCACTACTTGGGTTAGTGCTACTCCGACTTCCAGCTGTTCTCTGGACCTTGCCCTTATCAGGAGATCGTCCAAGTAAGGGATAATTAATACGCCTTTTCTTCGTAGAAGAACCATCATCTCGGCCATTACCTTGGTAAAGACCCGAGGTGCCGTGGACAAACCAAACGGCAGCGTTTGAAACTGATAATGACAGTTTTGTATCACGAACCTGAGATACCCTTGGTGTGAAGGGTAAATTGGGACATGCAGATAAGCATCTTTTATGTCCAGGGACACCATGAAGTCCCCTTCTTCCAGATTCGCTATCACTGCTCTGAGTGACTCCATCTTGAACTTGAATTTCTGTATGTACAGGTTCAAGGATTTCAGATTTAGAATAGGTCTTACCGAACCGTCCGGCTTCGGTACCACAAATAGTGTGGAATAATACCCCTTTCCCTGTTGTAGGAGGGGTACCTTGACTATCACCTGCTGAGAATACAGCTTGTGAATGGCTTCCAATACCGTCGCCCTTTCTGAGGGAGACGTTGGTAAAGCAGACTTTAGGAACCGGCGAGGGGGAGACTTTTCGAATTCCAACTTGTAACCCTGAGATACTACCTGCAGGATCCAAGGGTCCACCTGTGAGCGCGCCCACTGTGTGCTGAGAATCTTTAGTCGACCCCCCACCGCCCCTGAGTCCGCTTGCACAGCCCCAGCGTCATGCTGAGGGCTTTGTAGAAGCCGGGGAGGGCTTCTGTTCGTGGGAAGTAGTTGCTTGCTGCACCCTCTTACCCCTTCCTTTGCCTCTGGGCAAATATGACTGTCCTTTTGCCCGCTTGTTCTTATAGGAACGAAAGGACTGCGGCTGAAAAGACGGTGTCTTTTTCTGTTGGGAGGTGACCGGAGGTAAAAAAGTGGATTTTCCGGCTGTTGCCGTGGCCACCAGATCCGATAGACCGACCCCAAATAATTCCTCTCCTTTATACGGCAATACTTCCATATGCCGTTTGGAATCCGCATCACCTGACCACTGTCGCGTCCATAAACTTCTTCTGGCAGATATGGACATCGCACTTACTCTCGATGCCAGAGTGCAAATCTCTCTCTGAGCATCTCGCATATAAAGAAAAGCATCCTTTAATTGCTCTATAGTCAATAAAATACTGTCCCTATCCAGGGTATCAATATTTTCAGTCAGGGAATCCGACCACACCACCCCAGCACTGCACATCCAGGCTGAGGCTATTGCTGGTCGCAGTATAACACCAGTATGTGTGTATATACTCTTCAGGGTAGTTTCCAGCCTCCTATCAGCTGGATCCTTGAGGGCGGCCGTATCAGGAGACGGTAACGCCACTTGTTTTGATAAGCGTGTGAGCGCCTTATCCACCCTAGGGGGTGTTTCCCAGCGCGCCCTAACCTCTGGTGGGAAAGGGTATAATGCCAATAACTTCTTTGAAATTAGCAGTTTTCTATCGGGGTTAACCCACGCTTCATCACACACGTCATTCAATTCCTCTGATTCTGGAAAAGCTACAGGTAGTTTTTTCACACCCCACATAATACCCCCCTTTGAGGTACCTGCAGTATCAGAGATATGCAAAGCCTCCTTCATTGCCGTGATCATATAACGTGTGGCCCTATTGGAAAATACGTTTCTTTCTTCACCGTCGACACTAGAGTCATCTGTGTCGGTACCTGTGTCGACTGACTGAGGTAAGGGACGTTTTACAGCCCCTGACGGTGCCTGAGACGCCTGGACAGGTACTAACTGGTTTTCCGGCCGTCTCATGTCGTCAACTGACTTTTGCAGCGTGCTAACATTATCACGTAATTCCATAATTAAAGCCATCCATTCCGGTGTCGACTCCCTAGGGGGTGACATCACCATTACCGGCAATTGCTCCGCCTCCACACCAACATCGTCCTCATACATGTCGACACACACGTACCGACACACAGCAGACACACAGGGAATGCTCTTATCGAAGACAGGACCCCACTAGCCCTTTGGGGAGACAGAGGGAGAGTTTGCCAGCACACACCAAAGCGCTATAAAAATGTATATAAACAACCCTAAAAGGTGTTGTTTCTGTTATATGCGCTTAATATATAAAAATATCGCCAAAATATGCCCCCCTTCTCTGTTTTACCCTGTTTCTGTAGTGTAGTGCAGTGCAGGGGAGAGTCCTGGGAGCCTTCCTCACAGAGGAGCTGAGCAGGAAAATGGCGCTGTGTGCTGAGGAGAATAGGCCCCGCCCCCTAAAACGGCGGGCTCTTCTCCCGGAGTTTGCGATATATGGCAGGGGTTAAATACATCCATATAGCCTCAAGGGCTATATGTGATGTATTTTAGCCATAGAAAAAGGTATTATACATTGCTGCCCAGGGCGCCCCCCCCAGCGCCCTGCACCCTCAGTGACCGCTGGTGTGAAGTGTGCCGACAACAATGGCACACAGCTGCAGTGCTGTGCGCTACCTTATGAAGACTGAAAGTCTTCTGCCGCCTGTTTCCGGACCTCTTCAACTTCGGCATCTGCAAGGGGGGGTCGGCGGCACGGCTCCGGACTCCATGGCTGGGCCTGTGTTCGATCCCTCTGGAGCTAATGGTGTCCAGTAGCCTAAGAAGCAAATCCATCCTGCACGCAGGTGAGTTCACTTCTCTCCCCTAAGTCCCTCGTAGCAGTGAGCCTGTTGCCAGCAGGACTCACTGAAAATAAGAAACCTAAAAAACTTTTTCTAAGCAGCTCTTTATGAGAGCCACCTAGATTGCACCCTGCTCGGACGGGCACAAAAACCTAACTGAGGCTTGGAGGAGGGTCATGGGGGGAGGGGCCAGTACACACCATGTGATCCTAAAAGCTTACTTTTTGTGCCCTGTCTCCTGCGGAGCCGCTATTCCCCATGGTCCTGACGGAGTCCCCAGCATCCACTAGGACGTTAGAGAAAAACCTAAAATAATGCTCAGCCGGGCACAAAATTCTAACTGAGGTCTGGAGGAGGGTCATAGAGGGAGGAGCCAGTGCACACCAGGTAGTCCTAAAGCTTTCTTTAGTTGTGCCCAGCCTCCTGCGGAGCCGCTATTCCCCATGGTCCTTACGGAGTCCCAGCATCCACTTAGGACGTTAGAGAAAATGGCCTGGAATTGGCCACCCTAATCATCCCCTTTACTCTCTGCTAAAAGACATTACATTTAAAGAACCCTGAAAATAATCCATTCGTTAAAGAGATAAACCCATCTTCCTTCAGCTGGAAAACTGCAAGTCTCAGTCACAGACCCCTGTACATAATGGAGCCTTTGCTGCGCACACAGCTTTAAGGACACATTTGCATTGTATTGATCATCAAGGTTCTGTATAAACACTCATGACCTGTAGGGGAATGGTTCAGATTTTGCAGGGATATATCTATCTCTCTCTCTATATCTCGCTATCTACATACACACATAGTTCCCGAAAGAAGTGACAGCATTGCAGTTCTAGCAGTTGAAGTTGTTGTGTAGATTTAATACCAGTTATCTATGTAGCGCACACGTTACGCAGCGCTTTACCAAGAATATATCAGTCATTTACGCCAGTCTGTCACAGTATAGCTTACAATCTACTTTCTCTAACACATGGAAACACTAGGGTTATTTTTTTTGGGGTCAAAAGCCAACTCAACATGTTTTTTTTTGGAAAGTATGGAAACCTGTGCAAACGTGGAGAGAACATACAAACCCTGCATATACGGTGCCTTGCTCAAGACTTAAACACATGACATCATGTCTGCGAGGCAGTGATGCCAACTAATATGCCAACTGCATTGCCCCCCTTGTGTTGAGCTCTCATTTCATTATTAAAATCACAGTACTGGGGAGGAAGACTTCGGGAGATGTAGAACGTACCTGTCTCCGTTGGTTGGCTTTGATTCCATTTTGGGCTTTTTCTTTGGAGGCTCATTCTGAATTGCAGTAGTAGATTTATGACTGTAAAAAGAAGAGTCAGTATTATTTAATAAACAAAACTAGTGAGTGCCATGCAGATTACATGCGAGTTAGACAGTTTCCAATGACCTTTGTTAGAAATGAGAATGATCTAGTGTTCCCGTTAGGCTTCTTTTACGGCACTCTGCCTGATTTAATAATGGTACAACGCGCCTTGCCCTTAACTGCTGCACCCTCTGGACCTCCCACTGAACTCACTCCGTTCTGGCCACGTCTCTTCTACTTGCAGCAGAGCACTGACCTCCTGCTGAACTTCGGAGGAGGTGGTGATTGGATTAAGCTTTTTTTGTGCCACCTCCCCCAATATCTGGCGAGAGACAGTGGGCTAAGGCAAAACTGGTCAGCAGAGGATACGGCAGTGCAGGGTGCTCGGTCAACGGGAGATGCATATCCCCCTAACTGGATACACCAATATCCAAAGGAAAATCAAAGGGTATGGCTGTTCCCTTTTACAAATGTAAAACCCAACAACAATTTAGCATTTTGTACATTGTAGTCATATGAAAAAAAAAAAAAAAAAAAACCATCTATTCCAAAGTGTTGCGTTACATCACTCTTCCAATAGCCCCATACATTAAATCCAGAGTTAGTCGTTTTTCAAGTGACCATATATATTAGTCAGCCCTCGGTATTTGCATACTAAACTGTAATTAAATAGTGTGCATTATTATATAGCTCACAGTCTGATCTTACAGGTCATCCAGCAGGCAGTGATATATACAGCAGCCACCCCGGGCTCCTAGCAGAGTGCCTGACAGGCTCATGAGAAGCTCAGCACACAATAGAATAATCCGAATAATATAAAACAAGGCTACAGGTGTACAGTCTTCAACTCGAGCAATGCCGGGTATCTCAGCCAGTGCTAAATGACAATGAAATAATGTGTTTTTCATTACAGAGTTTTGCAGTAACTATTGCTGCAGCGTTAGGATCACTATAGGGCTGTTGGAATTGGGAACAGGATTGCTCTGCTTACAGACAGCTGACCATTTATGATCAGTAGCTACAGCTTCTGGGGTTGTGCCCCAACATCCATCAGTGAGATTCTAGCAGTTGTCACAGAGTGTGACAGTGTGTATGTTATGTATGAGAGTGTGACAGTGTGTATATATATATTATAGGCTTACTATACTATCCCTGTAAACCAGGACACTCAGGAATTACACAGGGTCTATGGCTGCTTACAACCAGGTGAAATACAGGCTAGAATTATGACAGCCACAGAACCTGTGTATTTCATGTGTCACAATTTAAAGGGATATTCAATTACCCCCGAAGAGACATAGGGAGTAAAACCCCCCGATGTTTCTTCGGGCGTTGCGGTCGGGCTATTCGATTAGCTCGGACATTAAAAAGTGCAGTTTCACCAGAAAATACACGGGTTCAGTGAAACCCGTTTTCGTCCTGTTATTGGGGATTTTGCTTTGCCTGCCGGAGGCAGGTGAAGCAAATTCCCAGATAAGCCCCGGCACGTGCCGGCTTATCGGGGCTAATTAGATAGCGCGCGCCCACCCCCGCCCAATGATACATTTACACCTGCAATCGGAGCGGATAATTGAATATCCCAGATAGTATGGTAAGCCTATTATGTATGAAAGTGTGGCCCCAACGAAGATCATATCTAAGCAAACACCTAATCCTGGCCAAACTACACCACCATGCCAAATTTGGTGGAGCTAGGTACAAAACTCTGGCCGTGCATAAAGGACAGACACACAATCCCTTATTATATAGATATTTGATCATTCCCTGTATCTCATGGTTTTATTTGTTGTTGCACAATTAAAGGGTATGTAGCAGAGGGGCACTGAAGCGGACCATGAGGTGGCCTGGTGGGCATGGGCTGAGCATGTGCCCGATTGCAGGTGAGGAGGTCTGAGCGGCATTGTGGGGGCCTAGTAGGACAGATTTAAAGTATTACATACAATACTAGACTACCCATTAGTACTCACATTTTGCCACACAGCTGTAGCGACATGATGCAACCATTTGCACTTTAAAATTAAAATGTGCCTTCCACTGTGATTAGCACCCTATCCAAAAAAAAAAATCTTTGCATGAACAGGATGACCAGATAACGTTTGCGGGAGAGCCCCCAAGTATAATATATATACTTGCATATCATTTATCTGTCCATATAAAATACAGCCCATTGTAGAGTACTTGACGTTTCTTCTTTTTATGCCCGATGCATGGTAAAAGTACAACATGGAGTAAAAAATAAGAATTTACTTACCGATAATTCTATTTCTCGGAGTCCGTAGTGGATGCTGGGGTTCCTGAAAGGACCATGGGGAATAGCGGCTCCGCAGGAGACAGGGCACAAAAGTAAAGCTTTTACAGGTCAGGTGGTGTGTACTGGCTCCTCCCCCTATGACCCTCCTCCAGACTCCAGTTAGGTACTGTGCCCGGACGAGCGTACACAATAAGGGAGGATTTTGAATCCCGGGTAAGACTCATACCAGCCACACCAATCACACCGTACAACTTGTGATCTAAACCCAGTTAACAGTATGATAACAGAGGAGCCTCTGAAAGATGGCTTCCTAAACAATAACCCGAATTAGTTAACAATAACTATGTACAAGTATTGCAGATAATCCGCACTTGGGATGGGCGCCCAGCATCCACTACGGACTCCGAGAAATAGAATTATCGGTAAGTAAATTCTTATTTTCTCTATCGTCCTAAGTGGATGCTGGGGTTCCTGAAAGGACCATGGGGATTATACCAAAGCTCCCAAACGGGCGGGAGAGTGCGGATGACTCTGCAGCACCGAATGAGAGAACTCCAGGTCCTCCTTTGCCAGGGTATCAAATTTGTAAAAATTTACAAACGTGTTCTCCCCTGACCACGTAGCTGCTCGGCAGAGTAGTAATGCCGAGACCCCTCGGGCAGCCGCCCAAGATGAGCCCACCTTCCTTGCGGAATGGGCCTTAACAGATTTAGGCTGTGGCAGGCCTGCCACAGAATGTACAAGTTGAATTTTGTTACAAATCCAACGAGCAATCGACTGCTTAGAAGCAGGTGCACCCAACTTGTTGGGTGCATACAGTATAAACAGCGAGTCAGATTTTCTGACTCCAGCCGTCCTTTAAATGTATATTTTTAAGGCTCTGACAACGTCCAACAACTTGGAGTCCTTCAAGTCGTCTGTAGCCGCAGGCACTACAATAGGCTGGTTCAGGTGAAACGCTGATACCACCTTAGGGAGAAAATGCGGACGCGTCCGCAGCTCTGCCCTATGTCGAATGGAAAATTAAATAAGGGCTTTTATAAAACAAAGCCGCCAGTTCAGATACTCTCCCGGCCGAAGCCAGGGCCAGTAACATAGTCACTTTCCATGTGAGATATTTCAAATCCACCTTCTTTAGTGGTTCAAACCAATTTGATTTGAGGAAATCTAAAACTACATTTAGATCCCACGGTGCCACCTTAGGCACCACAGGAGGCTGTATATGCAGTACTCCTTTGATAAAAATCTGGACCTCAGGGACTGAGGCCAATTCTTTTTGGAAGAATATTGATAGGGCCGAAATTTGAACCTTAATAGATCCCAATTTGAGACCCATAGACAATCCTGATTGCAGGAAATGTAGGAAAACGACCCAGTTGAAATTCCTCCATCGGAGCACTCCGCTGCTCGCACCACGCAACATTTTCGCCAAATACGGCGATAATGCTTCGCGGTGACTTCCTTCCTTGCCTTTATCAAGGTAGGAATGACTTCTTCTGGAATGCCTTTTCCTTTTAGGATCTGGCATTCAAACGCCATGCCGTCAAACGCAGCCGCGGTAAGTCTTGAAAAAGACAAGTACCCTGCTGAAGCAGGTCCCTTCTCAGAAGTAGAGGCCACGGATCGTCCGTGACCATTTCTTGAAGTTCCGGGTACCAAGTCCTTCTTGGCCAATCCGGAGCCACTAGTCTTACTCCACTTTGCCGTATAATCCTCAATACCTTTGGTATGAGAGGCAGAGGAGGAAACACATATACCGACTGGTACACCCAAGGTGTTACCAGCGCGTCCACAGCTATTGCCTGCGGATCTCTTGACCTGGCGCAATACCTGTCCAGTGTTTTGTTGAGGCGAGACGCCATCATGTCCACCATTGGTTTTACCCAACGGTTTAATAGCATGTGGAAAACTTCTGGATGAAGTCTCCACTCTCCCGGGTGAAGGTCGTGTCTGCTGAGGAAGTCTGCTTCCCAGTTGTCCACGCCCGGGATGAATACTGCTGACAGTGCTATCACGTGATTCTCCGCCCAGCGAAGGATCCTGGCAGCTTCTGCCATTGCCCTCCTGCTTCTTGTGCCGCCCTGTCTGTTTACATGGGCGACTGCCGTGATGTTGTCCGACTGGATCAACACCGGTCTTCCTTGAAGCAGAGGTTCCGCCTGGCTTAGAGCATTGTAGATTGCTCTTAGTTCCAGAATGCTTATGTGAAGAGACTTTTTCAGGCTCGACCACACTCCCTGGAAATTTCTTCCCTGTGTGACTGCTCCCCAGCCTCTCTGGCTGGCACCCGTGGTCACCAGGATCCAATCCTGCATGCCGAATCTGCGGCCCTCCAATAGATGAGCCTCCTGCAACCACCACAGAAGGGATACCCTTGTCCTCGGCGACAGGGTTATCCGCAGGTGCATCTGAAGATGCGACCCTGACCATTTGTCCAACAGATCCCTTTGCATGGAATCTGCCGAAAGGGATTGCTTCGTAAGAAGCTACCATTTTTTCCCAGGACTCTTGTGCATTGATGTACAGACACCTTTCCTGGTTTTAGGAGGTTCCTGACCAGGTCAGATAACTCCTTGGCTTTTTCTTC
The DNA here is from genome assembly GCF_028390025.1 of Pseudophryne corroboree. Classification (NCBI taxonomy): domain Eukaryota; kingdom Metazoa; phylum Chordata; class Amphibia; order Anura; family Myobatrachidae; genus Pseudophryne; species Pseudophryne corroboree. Next base: position 83,405,730 of record NC_086445.1, read on the forward strand.
GGGAAGAAAACCCTTTTCTGAACTGTGTCCAGAATCATCCCCAGGAACAGCAGACGAGTTGTCGGCATTAATTGGGATTTTGGAATATTCAGAATCCATCCGTGCTGCTTTAGCACCTCTCGAGATAGTGCTAAACCCATCTCTAGCTGTTCTCTGGACCTTGCCCTTATTAGGAGATCGTCCAAGTATGGGATAATTAATACGCCTTTTCTTCGAAGAAGAAATATTATCTCGGCCATTACCTTTGTAAAGACCCGAGGTGCCGTGGACAAACCAAACGGCAGCGTCTGAAACTGATAGTGACAGTTTTGTACAACGAACCTGAGGTACCCCTGGTGTGAGGGGTAATTGGAACGTGGAGATACGCATCCTTGATGTCCAAGGATACCATAAAGTCCCCTTCTTCCAGGTTCGCTATCACTGCTCTGAGTGACTCCATCTTGAACTTGAACTTCTTTATGTACAGGTTCAAGGACTTCAGATTTAGAATAGGCCTTACCGAGCCATCCGGCTTCGGTACCACAAAAAGAGTGGAATAATACCCCTTCCCTTGTTGTAGAAGAGGTACCTTGACTATCACCTGCTGAGAATACAGCTTGTGAATGGCTTCCAAAACCGTCTCCCTTTCTGAGGGGGACGTTGGTAAAGCAGACTTCAGGAAACGGCGAGGTGGCTCTGTCTCTAATTTCAACCTGTACCCCTGAGATATTATCTGCAGGATCCAGGGATTTACCTGCGAGTGAGCCCACTGCGCGCTGTAATTCTTGAGACGACCGCCTACCGCCCCCGAGTCCGCTTGCGAAGCCCCAGCGTCATGCTGAGGCTTTTGTAGAAGCCGGGGAGGGCTTCTGTTCCTGGGAAGGAGCTGCCTGTTGCTGTCTCTTCCCTCGTCCTCTGCCTCGTGGCAGATATGAATAGCCCTTTGCTCTCTTATTTTTAAAGGAACGAAAAGGCTGCGGTTGAAAGGTCGGTGCCTTTTTCTGTTGGGGAGTGACTTGAGGTAGAAAGGTGGATTTCCCGGCCGTAGCCGTGGCCACCAAATCCGATAGACCGACCCCAAATAACTCCTCTACGCATCGCCTGTCCACTGTCGTGTCCATAAAGCTCTTCTGGCCGAAATGGACATAGCACTTACCCGTGATGCCAGTGTGCAGATATCTCTCTGTGCATCACGCATATAAAGAAATGCATCCTTTATTTGTTCTAACGACAGTAAAATATTGTCCCTGTCCAGGGTATCAATATTTTCGATCAGGGACTCTGACCAAACTACCCCAGCACTGCACATCCAGGCAGTCGCAATAGCTGGTCGTAGTATAACACCTGCATGTGTGTATATACCTTTTTGGATATTTTCCATCCTCCTATCTGATGGATCTTTAAGTGCGGCCGTCTCAGGAGAGGGTAACGCCACTTGTTTTGATAAGCGTGTTAGCGCTTTGTCCACCCTAGGAGGTGTTTCCCAGCGCTCCCTAACCTCTGGCGGGAAAGGGTATAAAGCCAATAACTTCTTTGAAATTAGCAGTTTTTTATCGGGGCACCCCACGCTTCATCACACACGTCATTTAATTCTTCTGATTCGGTAAAAACTACTGGTAGTTTTTTCACACCCCACATAATACCCTGTTTAGTGGTACCTGTAGTATCAGCTAAATGTAACATCTCCTTTATTGCCAAAATCATATAACGTGTGGCCCTTTTGGAAAATACGGTTGATTCGTCACCTTCACTACCGGAATCAGTGCCTGTGTCTGGGTCTGTGTCGACCGACTGAGGCAAGGGGCGTTTTACAGCCCCTGACGGTGTTTGAGGCGCCTGGACAGGCACTAAGTGAGTGTCCGGCCGCCTCATGTCGGCAAACGACTGCTTAAGCGAGTTGACGCTATCCCGTAATTCCACAAATAAAGGCATCCATTCTGGTGTCGACCCCCTAGAAGGTGACATCCTCATATTTGGCAATTGCTCCGCCTCCACACCAATAACGTCCTCATACATGTCGACACACACGTACCGACACACAGCAGACACACAGGGAATGCTCTATACGAAGACAGGACCCACTAGCCCTTTGGGGAGACAGAGGGAGAGTCTGCCAGCACACACCAAAAAGCGCTATATATGACAGGGATAGCCTTATGATTAAGTGCTCCCTTATAGCTGCTTTTATATTAATATATTGCCATTTATTTTGCCCCCCCTCTCTGTTATACCCTGTTTCTGTAGTGCAGTGCAGGGGAGAGACCTGGGAGCCTTCCTGACCAGCGGAGCTGTGACAGAAAATGGCGCCGTGTGCTGAGGAGATAGGCCCCGCCCCTTTTCCGGCGGGCTCGTCTCCCGCTATTTAGTACATTTAGGCAGGGGTAAATATCTCCATATAGCCTCTGGGGCTATATGTGAGGTATTTTTAGCCTTTTTAAAGGTTTACATTTGCCTCCCAGGGCGCCCCCCCCCAGCGCCCTGCACCCTCAGTGACTGCCGTGTGAAGTGTGCTGAGAGGAAAATGGCGCACAGCTGCAGTGCTGTGCGCTACCTTAAGAAGACTGCAGGAGTCTTCAGCCGCCGATTCTGGACCTCTTCTTGCTTCAGCATCTGTGAGGGGGCCGGCGGCGTGGCTCCGGTGACCATCCAGGCTGTACCTGTGATCGTCCCTCTGGAGCTTCATGTCCAGTAGCCAAGAAGCCAATCCATCCTGCACGCAGGTGAGTTCACTTCTTCTCCCCTCTGTCCCTCGTTGCAGTGATCCTGTTGCCAGCAGGAATCACTGTAAAATAAAAAACCTAAGCTAAACTCTCTAAGCAGCTCTTTATGAGAGCCACCTAGAATTGCACCCTTCTCGGCCGGGCACAAAAATCTAACTGGAGTCTGGAGGAGGGTCATAGGGGGAGGAGCCAGTACACACCACCTGACCTGTAAAAGCTTTACTTTTGTGCCCTGTCTCCTGCGGAGCCGCTATTCCCCATGGTCCTTTCAGGAACCCCAGCATCCACTTAGGACGATAGAGAAATAGGATTTTGGTACTTACCAGGTAAATCCTTTTCTTTGAATCCATAGGGGGCACTGGAGTACTCTTGGGATATGGACGGGCTTCCGTAGGAACAGCACTGAATATTTAAATTTAGAACACTCCACCCCTCCATATCCCCGAGTACCTCTCAGTGTTTTTTACTGAGCCGAACAGGAACTATAGAGAGGTTGACAATGGAGTATTACATATAACATAACGGACAATAGCGAAGTTGACAAATAACGTTACTGACAACTAAACAGTTGACACCCTAACCAGCACTTGTAATTTGAACCAGTCGGTGAAAGTGTGTTACCATAAGATCCTCAGAACTCACCACAACTAGGTAAAACTGCTCTGGGTGGGCGTCCAGTGCCCCCTATGGATTCAAAGAAAAGGATTTACCTGGTAAGTACCAAAATCCTATTTTCTTTATCATCCACTAGGGGTCACTGGAGTACTCTTGGGACGTACCAAAGCTCCCCCCGTGGGCGGGAGAGCTGTTTGGCACTTGTAACACTAGGCGGCCAAAGCTAGATGCTGATGCCGCAAACGTATCAAACTTGTAAAAGCGCACAAACGTGTGCACTGAAGACCATGTAGCCGCACGGCAAAGCTGCGTCGTAGAAGCTCCCCGACCAGCTGCCCATGAAGTTCCCACAGAACGTGTGGAATGAACGGTTACTGACGTAGGCGGTTGTAACCTAGCTTGAAGGTAAGCCTGACGTATGGTCAGTTTTATCCATCTGGATAAGGCTTGTTTAGACGCTGGCCAACCCATCTTGGCAGCATCATAGAGAACAAACAACGTATCCGTCTTACGAACTGAAGACGTTCGGGATACATAAACGCGTAATGCGCGTACCACATCCAGAGTTCCAGAATGTGCCGTCAACACAGGAACTACTATTGGTTGATTGATGTGAAAAGATGACACTACCTTTGGTAAGAAAGCGGGATTCGTCCGAAGTTCCGCTCTGTCATCATGAAACACCAAATACGGTGACTTGCATGACAAGGCACCCAAATCAGAAACACGCCTTGCCGAAGCTAAGGCTAGAAGAAAAATTGTTTTCCAAGTGAGAAATTTTATATCCACTTGCTGTAAGGGTTCAAAACATGATGACTGTAAGAACTCTAAAACCAGATTCAAGTCCCATGGCGCTGTAGGTGGAATGAATGGAGGCTGTACTCTGAGGACACCTTGGAGAAAAGTGCGTATAGACGGCAATAGAGCCAATCGTCTTTGAAAGTAAATTGACAAAGCAGATACCTGACAAAGCAGATACCTGCACCTTTAGTGTAGATAAACGCAGGCCTCCATCTTACCCTGTTTGTAGAAACAACAAAAGGCGGCATAACTTGAAAGATGATGTTGGAAACTTCCGAGCTTCACACCAACCTATATAGGCACGCCATATTCTGTAATAATGAGCTGCCGTAACCGGCTTCCTAGCTCGTAACATGGTTGGTATAACCGAATCTGTAATGCCCTCTCTTCTTAAGAGGGCGGTCTCAACAACCACCCCGTCAAACGCAGCCGCGCTAAATCGGGGTAAAGGAACGGACCCTGTTGTAACAGGTCTGGACGTAGTGGGAGCGGCCAAGGATTGTCTGCGAGTAGTCCTCGGAGATCCGAGAACCAAGCTCTCCGAGGCCAATGAGGCGCCACTAGTATGACTGTGACAGACTCTCTTTTGATCCGTTTTAGCACCAGAGGGAGCAACGGAAACGGTGGAAACAGATACACAAGACTGTACGGCCACGCGACAGTGAGAGCGTCCACCGCCACTGCCTTTGGATCTCTTGTTCTGGACACATACTGGAACGTTTGGTGATTGTGTCGAGACGCCATCAGGTCCACCTGAGGATAACCCCATCGCTGAACCAACATGTGAAACACTTCTGGATTTAATGCCCATTCGCCTGGATGAAAATCCCGACGACTGAGATAATCCGCTTCCCAGTTGTCCACTCCCGGAATGAACACGGCCGACAATATCACCTGGTGGCATTCCGCCCAATTGAGGATTCGAGCTACTTCCCGCATTGCCATGCGGCTTCTCGTTCCTCCTTGTTTGTTGATGTATGCGACCGCCGTCGCATTGTCTGACTGCACTTGGACAGGCTGAGAGCGAAGCATGTGCACTGCTTGTCGTAGCGCATTGTAAATTGCGCGGAGTTCCAGGACATTTATAGACAGCAATTTTTCGTGATCCGCCCAGAGACCCTGGATCTGACAATTTTGAATTACCGCTCCCCAACCTCTGAGACTGGCGTCCGTAGTTAGAATTATCCAATTCCAGCCTCCGAACAGTCTTCCTGCGGTTAAATTGTGTTCCTTGAGCCACCAGAGCAGAGATACTCTTGCCCTTGGCGACAACCTCACCCTGTGGTGAATCTGCAGATGCGAGCCCGACCACTGGGCGAACACATTCAGTTGAAATGGACGCGAGTGAAATCTTTCGAACTGAAGCGCTTCGAGAGCTGCCGCCATTGTACCTAAGAGGCGAATGCACAAGTGTACAGACACTGTGCGTGGATTGAGCACTAATTGTACTAGATGGCGTAGAATTTGTACTTTCTGCTGTGGTAGGTAAATTCTTTGATTGACCGTATCGAGAATCATACCTAGGAATTGAAGGCGTTGAGACGGAATTAGATGTGATTTCTTGAAGTTGACAATCCAACCGTGGTGAACCAGTACATCGTACGTTAGCAGCGCATGTTGGAGAAGCATCTGTTGAGACGGAGCTTTGATGAGCAGATCGTCTAAATACGGAACTATTGTCACTCCCAGGGATCTGAGATGAGCTATCATCACAGACATCACTTTGGTGAATACCCGAGGCGCTGATGACAGGCCAAACGGTAGAGCCTGAAACTGGTAATGGTTCTGGCGTATTGCAAACCGTAAGAATTTCTGATGAGGCTGCCAAATTGGAATGTGTAAGTACGCATCCTTGAGATCTAGTCTGCAATCACCGAACGCAGAGACTCCATTTTGAATCTGTAGTAAGTTAAGTACTGATTGAGACCCTTTAAGTTCAATATTGGTCTGACTGAGCCATCCGGCTTCGGTACTACAAACAGACTTGAATAATAACCCTGACCCTGTTGGTGTACAGGGACCGGAATCAAAACTGCTGAATCCAGTAGGGACTGGATGGCAATTTGCAGAACCGTCCTCTTGTCGTCCGACAGAGGCAATCCTGTCTTGAAAAACCGCAGAGGCGGAAGACAGTCGAACTCTATTTTGTAACCTTTTAACACTAAATTGCGGATCCACCCATCCGCGGATGTGTGGAACCACGCCAAATGGAACGTTTGAAGGCGTGCTCCCACAATCGGAGAACCGAGATGGGCTGGTAGCCCGTCATGCCACTGGCTTGTCGGTAACCTTAGCGTCCTGGCGAGTTGTGTTGGTTTGTTGGAAACCACGTCCTCGACCACGTCTAGCAGGCGTGGCTGTTCCTCTGCCACGTCCTCGAAAGGGCTGAGGTCTAAAAGATTTGAACGAAGGTCCAGCGTACCTTCTTCTTGATACCGGTGGAGGCAATGTAAGAAAACAGACTTACCTCCCGTAGCCTCAACAATCCATGCGTCCAATTCAGGACCAAACAACTTCTTGCCATCGTAAGGCAACGCCTCTATACCTCGTTTGACCTCTGCCTCCGCATGATAAGCACGCAGCCAGAGTGCTCTTCGTGCCGTTACTAGCGACGATGAAATACGAGAAGTGAGCTGACAGACGTCAGTAGACGCTGTGCAGAGATACTCTACAGCCTCACTCATTTGATTTACAAGTAGTATCAGGTTTTCGTCATGTAAAGCAGATTTGAGTTCTGTAACCTGCTGCTACATACATGGATTTTAGCATAGTTTCTTAAGCGTAGTAGCTGCTGGCACTGGTATGGTTAATTTCTTGGTAAGCTTGGACACTGAGGAATCAACTATTGGTGGATTCTCCCATGTACACGTTACCGAGTCTGGAAACGGATAACTAGACTTAAATCTGCGAGGTATAGAAAACAGTTTATCTGGATTCTGTCGTGTTTCTACCAACATCTGATTAAGAAATTCCGACACAGGAAAACTTATTGGCGTTTTCCGTCGTTTCGTAAATACGACCTGATCATTTGTGAGAGGCTCCTCAGTTTCAGGAAACTTCAGAGACAGACGTACCGCTCTGATGAGATCATCAATGCCGGAACTGTTAAAATCCTCGCCATCTGACTCCACTTCGCCCTCCTCACCCTGATCTTGTTCCGTGAGGTCTGGCATGGAATCGTCAGAATGCAACATAGCAGAAACTGGAAAATCATAAGACATATGAAATTTATCCCGTTTACCCAAAATGGATTTGGACCTTACGCAAGGCTGAGACGCCTCCGGTAGTTCTGGCGGTCTCACCCTAGACTCAGATCTTGCCGTTTCCCGCTCCTGACGAGCGGCGGTCAATTCTGATTGTAACCTATCTAGTACATTTACTAACATACCCCACGGAGGGTCCGGTGAGGACATTGGTTGTAAACTGGAGCAGAAATGGTATTCTGAATCGGATCCACAAAACATACTGTACATGTGGTAGATCCATTCGGTAACACACTGCTACAGACTTTGCAATTATGCTTTTTAGTTTTTTCTGGTGCCTTACTCATTATGGCGACAGACAATACAATACACAAAAAACAGACACTTGCACGACTCAGTAAAAATAAGAATTTACTTACCGATAATTCTATTTCTCGTAGTCCGTAGTGGATGCTGGGAACTCCGTAAGGACCATGGGGAATAGCGGCTCCGCAGGAGACTGGGCACAAAAGTAAAGCTTTAGGACTACCTGGTGTGCACTGGCTCCTCCCCCTATGACCCTCCTCCAAGCCTCAGTTAGGATACTGTGCCCGGACGAGCGTACACAATAAGGAAGGATTTTGAATCCCGGGTAAGACTCATACCAGCCACACCAATCACACCGTATAACCTGTGATCTGAACACAGTTAACAGCATGATAACAGAGGAGCCTCTGGAAAGATGGCTCACAACAATAATAACCCGATTTTTGTAACAATAACTATGTACAAGTATTGCAGACAATCCGCACTTGGGATGGGCGCCCAGCATCCACTACGGACTATGAGAAATAGAATTATCGGTAAGTACATTCTTATTTTCTCTGACGTCCTAGTGGATGCTGGGAACTCCGTAAGGACCATGGGGATTATACCAAAGCTCCCAAACGGGCGGGAGAGTGCGGATGACTCTGCAGCACCGAATGAGAGAACTCCAGGTCCTCCTCAGCCAGGGTATCAAATTTGTAGAATTTAGCAAACGTGTTTGCCCCTGACCAAGTAGCTGCTCGGCAAAGTTGTAACGCCGAGACCCCTCGGGCAGCCGCCCAAGATGAGCCCACCTTCCTTGTGGAATGGGCTTTTACAGATTTTGGCTGTGGCAGGCCTGCCACAGAATGTGCAAGCTGAATTGTACTACAAATCCAACGAGCAATAGTCTGCTTAGAAGCAGGAGCACCCAGCTTGTTGGGTGCATACAGGATAAACAGCGAGTCAGGTTTCCTGACTCCAGCTGTCCTGGAAACATATATTTTCAGGGCCCTGACTACGTCCAGCAACTTGGAGTCCTCCAAGACCCTAGTAGCCGCAGGTACCACAATAGGCTGGTTCAGGTGAAACGCTGAAACCACCTTAGGGAGAAATTGAGGACGAGTCCTCAATTCTGCCCTGTCCGTATGAAAAATTAGGTAAGGGCTTTTATAGGATAAAGCCGCCAATTCTGAGACACGCCTGGCTGGAGCCAGGGCCAACAGCATTACCACTTTCCATGTGAGATATTTTAAGTCCACAGTGGTGAGTGGTTCAAACCAATGTGATTTTAGGAACCCCAAAACTACATTGAGATCCCAAGGTGCCACTGGAGGCACAAAAGGAGGCTGTATATGCAGTACCCCCTTGACAAACGTCTGAACTTCAGGAACTGAAGCCAGTTCTTTCTGGAAGAAAATCGACAGGGCCGAAATTTGAACCTTAATGGACCCTAATTTTAGGCCCATAGACAGTCCTGTTTGCAGGAAATGCAGGAAACGACCCAGTTGAAATTCCTCTGTAGGGGCCTTCCTGGCCTCGCACCACGCAACATATTTACGCCAAATACGGTGATAATGTTGTGCGGTTACATCCTTCCTGGCTTTGATCAGGGTAGGGATGACTTCATCCGGAATGCCTTTTTCCTTCAGGATCCGGCGTTCAACCGCCATGCCGTCAAACGCAGCCGCGGTAAGTCTTGGAACAGACAGGGTCCCTGCTGGAGCAGATCCCTTCTTAGAGGTAGAGGCCACGGGTCCTCTGTGAGCATCACTTGAAGTTCCGGGTACCAAGTCCTTCTTGGCCAATCCGGAGCCACGAGTATAGTCCTTACTCCTCTCCTTCTTATGATTCTCAGTACCTTGGGTATGAGAGGCAGAGGAGGGAACACATACACTGACTGGTACACCCACGGTGTTACCAGAGCGTCCACAGCTATTGCCTGAGGGTCCCTTGACCTGGCGCAATACCTGTCTAGTTTTTTGTTGAGGCGGGACGCCATCATTGACAGTGCTATCACATGATTCTCCGCCCAGCGAAGAATCCTTGCAGCTTCTGCCATTGCCCTCCTGCTTCTTGTGCCGCCCTGTCTGTTTACGTGGGCGACTGCCGTGATGTTGTCTGACTGGATCAGCACCGGCTGACCTTGAAGCAGAGGTCTTGCTAGGCTTAGAGCATTGTAGATGGCCCTTAGCTCCAGGATATTTATGTGAAGTGATGTCTCCAGGCTTGACCACAAGCCCTGGAAATTTCTTCCCTGTGTGACTGCTCCCCAGCCTCTCAGGCTGGCATCCGTGGTCACCAGGACCCAGTCCTGAATGCCGAATCTGCGGCCCTCTAGAAGATGAGCACTCTGCAACCACCACAGGAGAGACACCCTTGTCCTTGGTGACAAGATTATCCGCTGATGCATCTGAAGATGCGACCCGGACCATTTGTCTAGCAGATCCCACTGGAAGGTTCTTACGTGGAATCTGCCGAATGGGATTGCTTCGTAAGAAGCCACCATCTTTCCCAGGACCCTTATGCATTGATGCACTGAGACTTGGCCTGGTTTTAGGAGATTTCTGACTAGCTCGGATAACTCACTGGCTTTCTCCTCCGGGAGAAACACCTTTTTCTGGACTGTGTCCAGGATCATCCCTAGGAATAGAAGGCGTGTCGTCGGGATCAGCTGCGATTTTGGAATATTGAGAATCCAACCGTGCTGCCGCAGCACTATCTGAGATAGTGCTACCCCGACTTCCAACTGTTCCCTGGATCTTGCCCTTATCAGGAGATCGTCCAAGTAAGGGATAACTAAAACTCCCTTCTTTCGAAGGAGTATCATCATTTCGGCCATTACCTTGGTAAAGACCCGGGGTGCCGTGGACAATCCAAACGGCAGCGTCTGAAACTGATAGTGACAGTTCTGTACCACAAACCTGAGGTACCCTTGGTGAGAAGGGTAAATTGGGACATGTAGGTAAGCATCTTTGATGTCCAGAGAGACCATATAGTCCCCTTCTTCCAGGTTTGCAATCACTGCTCTGAGTGACTCCATCTTGAATTTGAACCTTTGTATGCAAGTGTTCAAGGATTTTAGATTTAAAATTGGTCTCACCGAGCCGTCCGGCTTCGGTACCACAAATAGTGTGGAATAGTACCCCTTTCCCTGTTGCAGGAGGGGTACCTTGATTATCACCTGCTGGGAATACAGCTTGTGAATGGCTTGCAATACTGCCTCCCTGTCTGAGGGAGACGTCGGTAAAGCAGACTTTAGGAAACGGCGAGGGGGAGACGTCTCGAATTCCAATTTGTACCCCTGAGATACCACCTGAAGGATCCAGGGGTCCACTTGCGAGTGGGCCCACTGCGCACTGAACTTCTTGAGACGGGCTCCCACCGTGCCTGAGTCCGCTTGTAAAGCCCCAGCGTCATGCTGAGGATTTTGCGGAGGCGGGAGAGGGCTTTTGTTCCTGGGAACTGGTTGTTTGCTGCAGCCTTTTTCCTCTCCCTCTGCCACGGGGCAGAAATGAGGCGCCTTTTGCCCGCTTGCCCTTATGGGGCCGAAAGGACTGCGCCTGATAATACGGCGTCTTCTTAGGTTGAGAAGCTACCTGGGGTAAAAATGTGGATTTTCCAGCAGTTGCCGTGGCTACCAGGTCTGATAGACCTACCCCAAATAACTCCTCCCCCTTATAAGGCAATACTTCCATGTGCCTTTTAGAATCCGCATCACCTGACCACTGCCGCGTCCATAAACCTCTTCTTGCAGAAATGGACAGCGCGCTAACTCTTGATGCCAGTCGGCAAATATCCCTCTGTGCATCACGCATACATAAAAATGCATCTTTCAAATGCTCTATAGTCAGTAATATACTGTCCCTATCTAGGGTATCAATATTTTCAGTCAGGGAATCCGACCACGACACGCCCGCACTGCACATCCAGGCTGAGGCGATTGCTGGTCGCAGTATAACACCCGTGTGAGTGTATATACATTTTAGGATATTCTCCTGCTTTCTATCGGCAGGTTCCTTTAGGGCGGCCGTATCAGGAGAGGGTAGTGCTACCTGTTTAGACAAGCGTGTGAGCGCTTTATCCACCCTAGGGGGTGTTTCCCAACGTGCCCTATCCTCTGGCGGGAAAGGGTACGATGCCAATAACCTTTTAGGAATTATCAGTTTTTTATCGGGGGAAACCCACGCCTCAACACACACTTCATTTAATTCCTCGGATACAGGAAAAACTACAGGCAGTTTTTTCTCACCAAACATAATACCCTTTTTAGTGGTACTTGTATTATCAGAGATATGCAATACATTTTTCATTGCTTCAATCATGTAACGTGTGGCCCTACTGGAAGTCACGTTTGTCTCCTCATCATCGACACTGGAGTCAGTATCCGTGTCTGTGTCTGCCATTTGAGGTAACGGCGTTTTAAAGCCCCTGATGGCGTTTGAGACCCCTGGACAGGCACAAGCTGAGTAGCCGGCTGTCTCATGTCGTCAACTGTCTTTCGTAAAGAACTGACACTGTCACGCAATTCCTTCCATAAGCTCAGCCACTCAGGTGTCGACTCCCTAGGGGGTGACAACTCTATAATAGGCAATTGCTCCGCCTCCATCTCATTTTCCTCCTCAAACATGTCGACACAATCGTACCGACACACCGCACACACACAGGGAATGCTCTGATAGAGGACAGGACCCCACTAGCCCTTTGGGGAGACAGGAGAGTATGCCAGCACACACCAGAGCGCTATATATAGACCGGAATACCACTATAAAACGTGCTTTTCCCTTTATAGCTGCTGTTATTATTAGAACTGCGCCAAATTAGTGCCCCCCTCTCTTTTTTACCCTTTTCTGTAGTGCAGGACTGCAGGGGAGAGTCAGGGAGACGTCCTTCCAGCGGAGCTGTGATGGAAAATGGCGCCCGTGTGCTGAGGAGATAGGCTCCGCCCCCTTCTCGGCGGCCTTTTCTCCCGCTTTTTGGTGAGTTCTGGCAGGGGTTAAAATACATCCATATAGCCCTGGGGGTTATATGTGGTGTATTTTCGCCAGCCAAGGTGTTTACATTGCTGCTCAGGGCGCCCCCCCCTAGTGCCCTGCACCCTCAGTGACCGAAGTGTGAAGTGTGCCTGAGTAACAATGGCGCACAGCTGCAGTGCTGTGCGCTACCTTGTTGAAGACGGATGTCTTCTGCCGCCGATTTTTCCGGACCTCTTCTTGCTTCTGGCTCTGTAAGGGGGCCGGCGGCGCGGCTCTGGGACCGGACTCCGAGGCTGGGCCTGTGTTCGGTCCCTCTGGAGCTAATGGTGTCCAGTAGCCTAAGAAGCCCAAGCTGGCTGCAAGCAGGCAGATTCGCTTCTTCTCCCCTTAGTCCCTCGATGCAGTGAGCCTGTTGCCAGCAGGTCTCACTGAAAATAAAAAACCTAAAACTAAACTTTCACTAAGAAGCTCAGGAGAGCCCCTAGTGTGCACCCTTCTCGGCCGGGCACAAAAATCTAACTGAGGCTTGGAGGAGGGTCATAGGGGGAGGAGCCAGTGCACACCAGGTAGTCCTAAAGCTTTACTTTTGTGCCCAGTCTCCTGCGGAGCCGCTATTCCCCATGGTCCTTACGGAGTTCCCAGCATCCACTAGGACGTCAGAGAAATAGCAGTAAGGTGTCTCTGTATATATATCTGGCCAAGTGCAGTACACGTGGCCAGTACTATGAAATGTGATCCCAAATTCCCACTAACACCCCTGCGCCTCCGGTGGAGTAGCGATGTAGTACTGGAACATTCTGGAATCACAGCAGGAAGACACAGGAAGCATGGTTAAAATGGCTGCCATGCTTAAACATATAATCACAGTGCATTCCATACTGATCTTATAAACAGTCTCCCTTCCAGCATAAACATCATTATATATATATATATATATATATATATATATATATAAGAATTTACTTACCGATAATTCTATTTCTCGGAGTCCGTAGTGGATGCTGGGGTTCCTGAAAGGACCATGGGGAATAGCGGCTCCGCAGGAGACAGGGCACAAAAAGTAAAGCTTTACGATCAGGTGGTGTGTACTGGCTCCTCCCCCTATGACCCTCCTCCAAGCCTCAGTTAGGTACTGTGCCCGGACGAGCGTACACAATAAGGAAGGATTTTGAATCCCGGGTAAGACTCATACCAGCCACACCAATCACACTGTACAACCTGTGATCTGAACCCAGTTAACAGTATGATTACAGCGGAGCCTCTGAAAAGATGGCTCACAACAATAATAACCCGATTTTTGTAACTATGTACAAGTATTGCAGACAATCCGCACTTGGGATGGGCGCCCAGCATCCACTACGGACTCCGAGAAATAGAATTATCGGTAAGTAAATTCTTATTTTCTCTATCGTCCTAGTGGATGCTGGGGTTCCTGAAAGGACCATGGGGATAATACCAAAGCTCCCAAACGGGCGGGAGAGTGCGGATGACTCTGCAGCACCGAATGAGAGAACTCCAGGTCCTCCTTAGCCAGGGAATCAAATTTGTAGGATTTTACAAATGTGTTTGCCCCTGACTAAATAACCGCTCGGCAAAGTTGTAAAGCCGAGACCCCTCGGGCAGCCGCCCAAGATGAGCCCACCTTCCTTGTGGAATGGGCATTTACATATTTTGGCTGTGGCAGGCCTGCCACAGAATGTGCAAGCTGAATTGTATTACACATCCAACTAGCAATAGTCTGCTTAGAAGCAAGAGCACCCAGTTTGTTGGGTGCATACAGGATAACAGCAAGTCAGTTTTCCTGACTCCAGCCGTCCTGGAACATATTTTCAGGGCCCTGACAACATCTAGCAACTTGGAGTCCTCCAAGTCCCTAGTAGGTGCAAGGCACCACAATAAGCTGGTTCAGGTGAAACACTGACACCACCTTAGGGAGAGAACTGGGGACGAGTCCGCAGCTCTGCCCTGTCCGAATGGACAAACAGATATGGGCTTTTTTGAGAAAAAACCACCAATTTGACACTCGCCTGGTCCAGGCCAGGGCCAAGAGCATGGTCACTTTTCATGTGAGATGCTTCAAATCCACAGATTTGACTGGTTTTAAACCAATGTGATTTGAGGAATCCCAGAACTACGTTGAGATCCCACAGTGCCACTGGAGGCACAAAAGGGGGTTGTATATGCAATACTCCCTTGACAAACTTCTGGACTTCAGGAACTGAAGCCAATTCTTTCTGGAAGAAAATCGACAGGGCCGAAATTTGAACCTTAATGGACCCCAATTTGCGGCCCATAGACACTCCTGTTTGCAGGAAATGCAGGAAACGACCGAGTTGAAATTTCTTTGTGGGGCCATCCTGGCCTCACACCACGCAACATATTTTCGCCACATGTGGTGATAATGTTGTGCGGTCACCTCCTTTCTGGCTTTGACCAGGGTAGGAATGACCTCTTCCGGAATGCCTTTTTCCCTTAGGATCCGGCGTTCCACCGCCATGCCGACAAACGCAGCTGCGGTAAGTCTTGGAACAGACATGGTACTTGCTGAAGCAAATCCCTTCTTAGCAGCAGAGGCCATAAGACCTCTGTAAACATCTCTTGAAGTTCCGGGTACCAAGTCCTTCTTGGCCAATCCGGAGCCATGAGTATAGTTCTTACTCCTCTACGTCTTATAATTCTCAGCACCTTAGGTATGAGAAGCAGAGGAGGGAACACATACACCGACTGGTACACCCACGGTGTTACCAGAACGTCCACAGCTATTGCCTGAGGGTCTCTTGACCTGGCGCAATACCTGTCCCGTTTTTTGTTCAGACGGGACGCCATCATGTCCACTTTTGGTATTTCCCAACGGTTTACAATCATGTGGAAAAAACTTCCCGATGAAGTTTCCACTCTCCCGGGTGGAGGTCGTGCCTGCTGAGGAAGTCTGCTTCCCAGTTTCCATTCCCGGGATGAAACACTGCTGACAGTGCTATCACATGATTTTCCGCCCAGCGAAAAGTCCTTGCAGTTTTTGCCATTGCCCTCCTGCTTCTTGTGTCGCCCTGTCTGTTTACGTGGGCGACTGCCGTGATGTTTTTCCCACTGGATCAATACCGGCTGACCTTGAAGCAGAGGTCTTGCTAAGCTTAGAGCATTATAAATTTACCCTTAGCTCCAGTATATTTATGTGGAGAAAAGTCTCCAGACTTGATCACACTCCCTGGAAATTTTTTCCTTGTGTGACTGCTCCCCAGCCTCTCGGGCTGGGCTCCGTGGTCACCAGCATCCAATCCTGAATGCCGAATCTGCGGCCCTCTAGAAGATGAGCACTCTATAACCACCACAGGAGAGACACCCTTGTCCTTGGATATAGGGTTATCCGCTGATGCATCTGAAGATGCGATCCGGACCATTTGTCCAGCAGATCCCACTGAAAAGTTCTTGCGTGAAATCTGCCGAATGGAATTGCTTCGTAGGAAGCCACCATTTTTACCAGGACCCTTGTGCAATGATGCACTGTTTTTAGGAGGTTCCTGACTAGCTCGGATAACTCCCTGGCTTTCTCTTCCGGGAGAAACACCTTTTTCTGGACTGTGTCCAGAATCATCCCTAGGCACAGCAGACGTGTCGTCGGGATCAGCTGCGATTTTGGAATATTTAGAATCCACCCGTGCTGTTGTAGCAGTATCCGAGATAGTGCTACTCCAACCTCCAACTGTTCCCTGGACTATGCCCTTATCAGGAGATCGTCCAAGTAAGGGATAATTAAGACGCCTTTTCTTCGAAGAAGAATCATCATTTCGGCCATTACCTTGGTAAAGACCCGGGGTGCCGTGGACAATCCAAACGGCAGCGTCTGAAACTGATAGTGACAGTTCTGCACCACGAACCTGAGGTACCCTTAGTGAGAAGGGCAAATTTGGGACATAGAGGTAAGCATCCCTGATGTCCCGGGACACTATATAGTCCCCTTCTTCCTGGTTCGTTATCACTGCTCTGAGTGACTCCATCTTGATTTGAACCTTTGTAAGTGTTCAAAAATTTTTTAGAATAAGTCTCACCTAGCCTTCTGGCTTCAGTACCACAATATAGTGTGGAATAATACCCCTTTTCTTGTAGTAGGAGAGGTAATTTAATTATCACCTGCTGGGAATACAGCTTGTGAATTTTTTCCCATACTGCCTCCTTGTCGGAGGGAGACCTTGGTAAAGCAGACTTCAGGAGCCTGCGAAGGGGAAACGTCTCGACATTCCAATCTGTACCCCTGGGATACTACTTGTAGGATCCAGGGGTCCTGTACGGTCTCAGCGCCATGCTGAGAACTTGTCAGAAGCGGTGGAACGCTTCTGTTCCTGGGAATGGGCTGCCTGCTGCAGTCTTCTTCCCTTTCCTCTATCCCTGGGCAGATATGATCTTATAGGGACGAAAGGACTGAGGCTGAAAAGACGGTGTCTTTTTCTGCAGAGATGTGACTTAGGGTAAAAACGGTGGATTTTCCAGCAGTTGCCGTGGCCACCAGGTCCGATGGACCGACCCCAAATAACTCCTCTTCCTTTATACGGCAATACACCTTTGTGCCGTTTGGAATCTGCATCACCTGACCACTGTCGTGTCCATAACATCTTCTGGCAGATATGGACATCGCATTTACTCTTGATGCCAGAGTGCAAATATCCCTCTGTGCATCTCGCATATATAGAAATGCATCCTTTAAATGCTCTATAGTCAATAAAATACTGTCCCTGTCAAGGGTATCAATATTTTTAGTCAGGGAATCCGACCAAGCCACCCCAGCTCTGCACATCCAGGCTGAGGCGATCGCTGGTCGCAGTATAACACCAGTATGTGTGTATATACTTTTTATGATATTTTCCAGCCTCCTGTCAGCTGGTCCTTGAGGACGGCCCTATCTATAGACGGTACCGCCCCTTGTTTTGATAAGCGTGTGAGCGCCTTAGCCACCCTAAGGGGTGTTTCCCAACGCGCCCTAACTTCTGGCGGGAAAGGGTATACCGCCCCTAATTTTCTATCGGGGGGAACCCACGCATCATCACACACTTTATTTAATTTATCTGATTCAGGAAAAACTACGGTAGTTTTTTCACATCCCACATAATACCCTCTTTTGTGGTACTTGTAGTATCAGAAATATGTAACACCTCCTTCATTGCCTTTAACGTGTGGCCCTAATAAGGAATACGTTTGTTTATTCACCGTCGACACTGGATTCAGTGTCCCTGTGTCTGTGTCGACCGACTAAAGTAAACGGGCGTTTTAAAACCCCTGACGGTGTTTTTGAGACGTCTGGACCGGTACTAATTGTTTGTCGGCCGTCTCATGTCGTCAACCGACCTTGCAGCGTGTTGACATTATCACGTAATTCCCTAAATAAGCCATCCATTCCGGTGTCGACTCCCTAGAGAGTGACATCACCATTACAGGCAATTGCTCCGCCTCCTCACCAACATCATCCTCATACATGTCGACACACACGTACCGACACACAGCACACACACAGGGAATGCTCTGATAGAGGACAGGACCCACTAGCCCTTTGGAGAGACAGAGGGAGAGTTTGCCAGCACACACCAAAAACGCTATAATTATATAGGGACAACCTTATATAAGTGTTTTCCCTTATAGCATCTTTATTATATATTTCTAACGCCAAATTAGTGCCCCCCCTCTCTGTTTTAACCCTGTTTCTGTAGTGCAGTGCAGGGGAGAGCCTGGGAGCCTTCCCTCCAGCCTTTCTGTGAGGGAAAATGGCGCTGTGTGCTGAGGAGATAGGCCCCGCCCCTTTTTCGGCGGCCTCGTCTCCCGCTCTTAACGGATTCTGGCAGGGGTTAAATATCTCCATATAGCCTCCGGAGGCTATATGTGAGGTATTTTTAGCCAAAATAGGTTTTCATTTGCCTCCCAGGGCGCCCCCCTCCCAGCGCCCTGCACCCTCAGTGACTGCCGTGTGAAGTGTGCTGAGAGGAAAATGGCGCACAGCTGCAGTGACAGCTGCAGTGCTGTGCGCTACCTTTAGAAGACTGAGGAGTCTTCTGCCGCCGATTCTGGACCTCTTCTTACTTCAGCATCTGCAAGGGGGCCGGCGGCAAGGCTCCGGTGACCATCCAGGCTGTACCTGTGATCGTCCCTCTGGAGCTGATGTCCAGTAGCCAATCCATCCTGCACGCAGGTGAGTTCACTTCTTCTCCCCTAAGTCCCTCGTTGCAGTGATCCTGTTGCCAGCAGGACTCACTGTAAAATAAAAAACCTAAGCTAAACTTTTCTAAGCAGCTCTTTAGGAGAGCCACCTAGATTGCACCCTTCTCGGCCGGGCACAAAAATCTAACTGAGGCTTGGAGGAGGGTCATAGGGGGAGGAGCCAGTACACACCACCTGATCGTAAAGCTTTACTTTTTGTGCCCTGTCTCCTGCGGAGCCGCTATTCCCCATGGTCCTTTCAGGAACCCCAGCATCCACTAGGACGATAGAGAAATTTATATATATATATATATATATATGTGTGCATACTATCAACAGCCTGATGTTGCTGCTGTCCCTTCTCCCCCCCCCCCTCGCATCTGCTCATAGCGTGCAGTGCGGGCCGGGCATCCCTGCGCCGGGACCTGGAAGACTGGGAGCGCGTGTTAGCGCTATGACTACCGGGCCGCAGCGGATACAAGCGGCGGGCGGAACATTGGGAGAAGCGGCGGCCGGACCAGACGCGGGGAGCAGATGGGCTGTAAGAAGCGCCGGAGCTGAGACCCGGCGGCCAGAGCAGTTGAGCGGCTACGTTACCCGGCGGCCGGAGCCGCTGCGGCCACAGTCAGCCGAAAGAAAACCAGCGCCTTCCCCACACGTCGGGGCGGCAGCGGAAGCTGACCGCCCCGTTCTCACCCCTCACATACCTGCAATAGTTGTACCGAGTCTGGAAACGGTCTGTGATGAGGCTCCGACGGGGCTTCTTAGTAAGCGCCGGCCAGCCTGAGCAGGAGATATGTGTGGCTGTGAGGGAGCTCTTTCAGAGAGGCCCGACACGCCCCTGCTGCTATCAGCAGCTGCACTATACCTGACCCTGCCTTTTGGAAGGGGGAAAGGGATGTATGAAATTTAAAAATAAAAATATTCAAAGTAATTGTGACCTGAGCCACAGAGCTGTTACTACTTCGAGCACAGAAAAAACACTGAGAGGTACTCGGGGATATGGAGGGGTGGAGTGTTCTAAATTTAAATATTCAGTGCTGTTCCTACGGAAGCCCGTCCATATCCCAAGAGTACTCCAGTGACCCCTAGTGGATGATAAAGAAAAGGACAGTGTGATTGTTACATAGTAACAGTAGCGACACGTACCTTTGTTTCCAAATTCCCTGCTCTGCTTCTGGGCTTAGACTGCCAATTCTGTAAGTGCAAGGAAAAATAAATCATTTACAATGCTGGATAGACAAAGACCTGGACTTTCAGCGGAGGAAAATACAACAATGGCAAATATGGAACCAAAAATAAGAATTTACTTACCGATAATTCTATTTCTCGGAGTCCGTAGTGGATGCTGGGGTTCCTGAAAGGACCATGGGGAATAGCGGCTCCGCAGGAGACAGGGCACAAAAGTAAAGCTTTCCGATCAGGTGGTGTGCACTGGCTCCTCCCCCTATGACCCTCCTCCAGACTCCAGTTAGATACTGTGCCCGGACGAGCGTACACAATAAGGGAGGAATTTTGAATCCCGGGTAAGACTCATACCAGCCACACCAATCACACTGTACAACCTGTGATCTGAACCCAGTTAACAGTATGATAACAGGGGAGCCTCTGAAAAGATGGCTCACAATAACAATAACCCGATTTAGTTAGCAATAACTATGTACAAGTATTGCAGATAATCCGCACTTGGGATGGGCGCCCAGCATCCACTACGGACTCCGAGAAATAGAATTATCGGTAAGTAAATTCTTATTTTCTCTATCGTCCTAGTGGATGCTGGGGTTCCTGAAAGGACCATGGGGATTATACCAAAGCTCCCAAACGGGCGGGAGAGTGCGGATGACTCTGCAGCGCCGAATGAGAGAACTCCAGGTCCTCTTTTGCCAGGGTATCAAATTTGTAGAATTTTACAAACGTGTTCTCCCCCGACCACGTAGCTGCTCGGCAGAGTTGTAATGCCGAGACCCCTCGGGCAGCCGCCCAAGATGAGCCCACCGTCCTTGTGGAATGGGCTTTAACAGATTTAGGCTGTGGCAGGCCTGCCACAGAATGTGCAAGTTGAATTGTGCTACCAATCCAACGAGCAATCGACTGCTTAAAAGCAGGAGCACCCAGCTTGTTGGGTGCATACAGGATAAACAGCAAGTCAGATTTCCTGACTCCAGCCGACCTGGAAACTATATTTTCAGGGCCCTGACAACATCCAGCAACTTGGAGTCCTCCAAGTCCCTAGTAGCCGCAGGTACCACAATAAGCTGGTTCAGGTGAAATGCTGACACCACCTTAAGGAGAAACTGGGGACGAGTCCGCAGCTTTGCTCTGTCCGAATGGACAATCAGATATGGCTATGTGAGTCAAAGCCGTCAAATCTGACACTCGCCTGGCCGCGGCCAGGACCAACAGCATGGCCACTTTCCATGTGAGATATATCAAATCCACAGATTTGAGTTGTTTTAAACCAATGTGATTTTAGGAATCCCAAAACTACGTTGAGATCTCCCAGTGCCACTGGAGACATCAAAGGGGGGTTGTATATGCAGTACTCCCTTAACAAACTTCT
This sequence comes from Pseudophryne corroboree, assembly GCF_028390025.1. Classification (NCBI taxonomy): domain Eukaryota; kingdom Metazoa; phylum Chordata; class Amphibia; order Anura; family Myobatrachidae; genus Pseudophryne; species Pseudophryne corroboree. Next base: position 83,427,049 of record NC_086445.1, read on the forward strand.
GGACTTCAGGAACTGAAGCCAATTTCTTTTCTGGAAGAAAATCGACAAGTCGAAATTTGAACCTTAATGGACCCCAATTTGAGACCCATAGACACTCCTGTTTGCAGGAAATGTAGGAATTAACCTAGTTGAAATTCTTCCGTGGAGCCTTCCTGGCCTCACACCATGGAACATATTTTCACCTAAGCGGTGATAATGTTGTGCGGTCACCTCCTTCCTGGCTCTGACCAGGGTAGGGATGACCTCTTCCGGAATGCCTTTTTCCCTTAGGATCCGGCGTTCACCCGCCCTGGCGTCAACGCAGCTGCGGTAAATCTTGGAACAGACATGATTCTTGCTGAATCAAGACCCTTCTTAGTATCTCTTGAAGTTCCGGGTACCAAGTCCTTCTTGGCCAAACCGGAGCCACGAGTATAGTTCTTACTCCTCTCCTTCCTATCATTCTCAATACACTGGGTATGAAAGGCAGAGGATGGAACACATACACCGACTGGTACACCCACGGTGTTACCAGAGCGTCCCAGCTATTGCCTGAGTGTCTCTTGACCTGGCGCTTCATGTGGGACGCCATCATGACCACCTTTGGTCTTTCCCAACGGTTTACAATCATGTGGAAACTTCCAGATTAAGTTCCCCACTTTTCCGGGTGGAATTCATACATGCTGAGGAAATCTTCCCAGTTGTCCACTCCCGGAATGAACACTGCTGACAGTGTTATCACATGATTTTTCGCCCAGCGAAAAATCCTTGCTATCATTGCCCTCCTGCTTCTTGTGTCGCCCCGTCTGTTAACGTGGGCGACTGGTATGATGATGTCCTACTGGATCAGCACCGGTTGACTTTGAAGCAGAGGTCTTCCTAGGCTCAGAGCATTGTAAATTGCCCTTAGCTCCAGTATAGTCATGTGGAGAGAAGTCTCCAGACTTTACCACACTTCCTTGGAAATTTCTTCCCTGTGTGACTGCTCCCCAGCCTCTCAGGCTGGCATCCGTGGTCACCAGAACACAGTCCTGAATGCTGAACGTGCTGCCCTCTAGAAGATGAGCACTCTGCAGCCCCCACAGAAGAGACACCCTTGTCCTTGGAGACAGGATTAACCGCTGATGCATCTGAAGATGCGATCCAGACCATTCGTCCCGCAAATCCCCCTGAAAAAATTTTTTTGCGTGAGATCTGCCGAATGGAATCGCTTCGTAAGAAGCCACCATTTTTCCCAGGACTCCTGTGCATTGATGCACTGATACCTGGTCTGGTTTTAGGAGGTTTCTGACTAGTTCGGATAACTCCCTGGCTTTCTCCTCCAGGAGAAAACCTTTTTCTGGACTATGCCCAGAATCATTCCTAGGAACAGCAGACGTATCGTCGGAAAACGGCTGCGATATTTGGAATATTTAAAATCCACTCGTGCTGTCGTAGAACTACTTTAGATAGTGCTCTTCCGACGTCCATTCTTTTCTTTGAAGAATCATCTTTTCGGCCATTACCCTGGTAAAGGCCCGGGGTGCCGTGGATACTTCAACGGCAGCGTCTGAAACTGATATTGACAGTTCTGTACCACGAACCAGAGGTATCCTTGTTGAGAAGGACAAATTTGGACATGGAGGTAATCCTTGATGTCCAGGGACACCATATAGTCCCCTTTTTAGTTCGCTATCACTGCTCTGAGTGATTCCATCTTGATTTGAACCTTTTTATGTAAGTGTTCAAAGATTCAGATTTAGACTACGTCTCACCAAGCCGTCTGGCTTCAGTATCACAATATAGTGTGGAAGACTAATACCCTTTTCCTTGTTGTAGGAGGGGTACTTTGATTATCACCTGCTGGAAATACAGCTTGTGAATCTTTTCCAATACTGCCTCCCTGTCGGAGGAAGCCGTTGGTAAAGCAGACTTCAGGAACCTGCGAGGAAAAGATGTCTCGACTCTCCAATCTGTACCCCTGGGATAATACTTGTACGATCTAGGGGTCAACTTGCGAGTGATCCCACTGCGCGCTGAGACTCTTGAGACTACCCCCCCACCTCACCTGAGTCCGCTTGCACGGCCCCAGCGTCATGCTGAGGACTTGGCAGACGTGGTGGAGGGCTTCCTTTCCTGGGAAGGGGCTGCCCGCTGCAGTCTACTTCCCTTACCTCTATGTCTGGGCAGATATGACTGGCCTTTTGCCCGTTTGCCTCATGGAAACGGAAGGATTGAGGCTGAAAAGACGGTGTCTTTTTCTGCTGAGATGTAACTTGGGGTAAAAAGGTTGGATTTCCCAGCTGTTGCCGTGGTCCCCAGGTCCGATGGACCGACCCCAACTAACTCCTTTCCTTTATACGGCAATACTTCCATGTGCCGTATGGGATCTGTATCACCTGACCACTGTCGTGTCCATGACATCTTCTGGGAGATATGGACAACGCACTTATCTTGATGCCAGAGTGCAAATATCCCTCTGTGCATCTTGCGTACATATATATAGAATGCATCCTATTAAATGCTCTATATCAATAATATATTTTCAGTCAGGGAATCCGACCAAGCCAACCCAGCACTGCATCTCCAGGCTGATGGCGATCGCTGGTCGCAGTATAACCACCGTATGTGTGTATATACTTTTTAGGATATTTTTCCAGCTTCCTATCAGCTGGCTCCTTGAGGGCGGCCGTATCTGGAGACGGTAACGCCACTTGATAAGCGTGTGAGCGCCTTATCCACCCTAAGGGGTGTTTCCCAACGCGCCCTAACTTCTGGCGGGAAAGGGTATAACGCCAATATTTGCTATCGGGGTAACCCCACGCTTCATCACACACTTCATTTTATTTTATCTGATTCAGGAAAAACTACAGGTAGTTTTTTCACTCCCACATAATACCCTTTTTTGTGGTACTTGTAGTATCAGAAATATGTAACACCTCCTTCATTGCCCTTAACGTGTGGCCCTAATGAGAAATACGTTTGTTTATTCACCGTCGACACTGGATTCAGTGTCCGTGTCTGTGTCGACCGACTGAGGTAAATGGGCGTTTTTAAAGCCCCTGACGGTGTTTCTGAGACGCCTGGACCGGTACTAATTGTTTGTCGGCCGTCTCATGTCGTCAACCGACCTTGCAGCGTGTTGACCTTCTCACGTAATTCTCTCAATAAGCCACCCATTTCGGTGTCGACTCCCTAGAGAGTGACATCCCCATTACAGGCAATTGCTCCGCCTCCTCCCAACATCGTCCTCATACATGTCGACACACACGTACCGACACACAGCACACACACCGGGAATGCTCTGACAGAGGACAGGACCCCACTAGCCCTTTGGAGAGACAGAGGGAGAGTTTGCCAGCACACACCAAAAACGCTATAATATATATAGGGACAACCTTATATAAGTGTTTCTCCCTTATAGCATCTTTATATATATATTAATATCGCCAATTAATGCCCCCCCTCTCTGTTTTAACCCTGTTTCTGTAGTGCAGTGCAGGGGAGAGCCTGAGAGCCTTCTCTCCAGCCTTTCTGTGAGAGAAAATGGCGCTGTGTGCTGAGGAGATAGGCCCCGCCCCTTTTTCGGCGGCCTCGTCTCCCGCTCTTCAACGGATTATGGCAGGGGTTAAATATCTCCATATAGCCTCTGGGGGCTATATGTGAGGTATTTTTAGCCAATATATAGGTTTTCATTTGCCTCCCAGGGCGCCCCCCCCCAGCGCCCTGCACCCTCAGTGACTGCGTGTGAAGTGTGCTGAGAGGAAAATGGCGCACAGCTGCAGTGCTGTGCGCTACCTTTAGAAGACTGCAAGAGTCTTCTGCCGCCGATTCTGGACCTCTTCTTACTTCAGCATCTGCAAGGGGGCCGGCGGCGCGGCTCCGGTGACCATCCAGGCTGTACCTGTGATCGTCCCTCTGGAGCTGATGTCCAGTAGCCAAGAAGCCAATCCATCCTGCACGCAGGTGAGTTCACTTCTTCTCCCCTCAGTCCCTCGTTGCAGTGATCCTGTTGCCAGCAGGACTCACTGTAAAATAAAAAACCTAAGCTAAACTTTTTCTAAGCAGCTCTTTAGGAGAGCCACCTAGATTGCACCCTTCTCGGCCGGGCACAAAAATCTAACTGGAGTCTGGAGGAGGGTCATAGGGGGAGGAGCCAGTGCACACCACCTGATCGGAAAGCTTTACTTTTGTGCCCTGTCTCCTGCGGAGCCGCTATTCCCCATGGTCCTTTCAGGAACCCCAGCATCCACTAGGACGATAGAGAAATCTGAATACCTAGAACAGACCCCAATTGGATACTTGGGGTGGTAGCAGTGGGGGAGGGGGTTGTAATAATTTTGCTAATAACCTCAAACCTAGATCTGTGAATGAACAGTGTAAATGTCAGTGCAAATTAGTACTTGCAATAAAATAATAAGAATTTACTTACCGATAATTCTATTTCTCGGAGTCCGTAGTGGATGCTGGGGTTCCTGAAAGGACCATGGGGAATAGCGGCTCCGCAGGAGACAGGGCACAAAAGTAAAGCTTTCCGATCAGGTGGTGTGCACTGGCTCCTCCCCCTATGACCCTCCTCCAGACTCCAGTTAGATACTGTGCCCGGACGAGCGTACACAATAAGGGAGGAATTTTGAATCCCGGGTAAGACTCATACCAGCCACACCAATCACACTGTACAACCTGTGATCTGAACCCAGTTAACAGTATGATAACAGGGGAGCCTCTGAAAAGATGGCTCACAATAACACTAACCCGATTTAGTTAGCAATAACTATGTACAAGTATTGCAGATAATCCGCACTTGGGATGGGCGCCCAGCATCCACTACGGACTCCGAGAAATAGAATTATCGGTAAGTAAATTCTTATTTTCTCTATCGTCCTAGTGGATGCTGGGGTTCCTGAAAGGACCATGGGGATTATACCAAAGCTCCCAAACGGGCGGGAGAGTGCGGATGACTCTGCAGCACCGAATGAGAGAACTCCAGGTCCTCTTTTGCCAGGGTATCAAATTTGTAGAATTTTACAAACGTGTTCTCCCCTGACCACGTAGCTGCTCGGCAGAGTTGTAATGCCGAGACCCCTCGGGCAGCCGCCCAAGATGAGCCCACCTTCCTTGTGGAATGGGCATTTACATATTTTTTGCTGTGGCAAGCCTGCCACAGAATGTGCAAGCTGAATTGTACTACAAATCCAACGAGCAATAGTCTGCTTGGAAGCAGGAGCACCCAGCTTGTTGGGTGCACACAGGATAAACAGCAAGTCAGATTTCCTGACTCCAGCCGACCTGGAAACTATATTTTCAGGGCCCTGACAACATCCAGCAACTTGGAGTCCTCCAAGTCCCTAGTAGCCGCAGGTACCACAATAAGCTGGTTCAGGTGAAACGCTGACACCACCTTAGGGAGAAACTGGGGACGAGTCCACAGCTTTGCTCTGTCCGAATGGACAATCAGATATGGCTTTATGAGATAAAGCCGCCAATTCTGACACTCGCCTGGCCGAGGCCAGGACCAACAGCATGGTCACTTTCCATGTGAGATATATCAAATCCACAGATTTGAGTTGTTTAAACCAATGTGATTTTAGGAATCCCAAACTACGTTGAGATCGCCCAGTGCCACTGGAGACATCAAAAGGGGGTTGTATATGCAGTACTCCCTTAACAACTTCTGGACTTCAGGAACTGAAGCCAATTTCTTTCTGGAAGAAAATCGACCGGTCGAAATTTGAACCTTAATGGACCCCAATTTGAGACCCATATACACTCCTGTTTGCAGGAAATGTAGGAATTAACCTAGTTGAAATTCTTCCGTGGAGCCTTCCTGGCCTCACACCATGGAACATATTTTCACCTAAACGGTGATAATGTTGTGCGGTCACCTCCTTCCTGGCTCTGACCAGGGTAGGGATGACCTCTTCCGGAATGCCTTTTTCCCTTAGGATCCGGCGTTCACCCGCCCTGGCGTCAACGCAGCTGCGGTAAGTCATGGAACAGACATGATTCTTGCTGAATCAAGATCCTTTCTAGTATCTCTTGAAGTTTCGGGTACCAAGTTCTTCTTGGCCAACCGGAGCCACGAGTATAGTTCTTACTCCTCTCCTTCCTATCATTCTCCATACACTGGGTATGAAAGGCAGAGGAGGGAACACATACACCGACTGGTACACCCACGGTGTTACCAGAGCGTCCCAGCTATTGCCTGAGGGTCTCTATACCTGGCGCTTCATGTGAGACGCCATCATAACCACCTTTGGTCTTTCCCAACGGTTTACAAACATGTGGAAACTTCCAGATGAAGTTCCCACTTTTCCGGGTGGAATTCATTCATGCTGAGGAAATCTTCCTAGTTGTCCACTCCCGGAATGAACACTGCTGACAGTGTTATCACATGATCTTTCGCCCAGCGAAGAATCCTTGCTGTCATTGCCCTCCTGCTTCTTGTGCCGCCCCGTCTGTTTACGTGGGCGACTGCCATGATGATGTCCTACTGGATCAGCACCGGTTGACTTTGAAGCAGAGTTCTTCCTAGGCTCAGAGCATCGTAAATTGCCCTTAGCTCCAGTATATTCATGTGGAGAGAAATCTCCAGACTTGACCACACTTCCTTGGAAATTTCTTCCCTGTGTGACTGTTCCCCAGCCTCTCAGGCTGGCATCCGTGGTCACCAGAACACAGTCCTGAATGCTGAATGTGCCGCCCTCTAGAAGATGAGCACTCTGCAGCCCCCACAGAAGAGACACCCTTGTCCTTGGAGACAGGGTTATCCGCTGATGCATCTGAAGATGCGATCCGGACCATTCGTCCAGCAAATCCCCCTGAAAAGTTTTTGCGTGAGATCTGCCGAATGGAATCGCTTCGTAAGAAGCCACCATTTTTCCCAGGACTCCTGTGCATTGATGCACTGATACTTGGCCTGGTTTTAGAAGGTTTCTGACTAGGTCGGATAACTCCCTGGCTTTCCCCTCCAGGAGAAATACCTCTTTCTGGACTATGCCCAGAATCATTCCTAGGAACAGCAGACGTATCATCGGAAAACAGCTGCGATTTTTGGAATATTTAGAATCCACTCGTGCTGTCGTAGAACTACTTTAGATAGTTCTTTTCCGACCTCGAACTGTTCTCTGGAAACTTGCCCCTTTCAGGATATCGTCCAAGTAAGGGATAATTAAGATGCCTTTCTTCTTTTAAGAATCATCTTTTCGGCCATTACCTTGGTAAAGGCCCGGGGTGCCGTGGATAATTCAACGGCAGCGTCTGAAACTGATATTGACAGTTCTGTATCACGAACCAGAGGTACCCTTGTTGAGAAGGGCAAATTTGGACATGGAGGTAATCCTTGATGTCCAGGGACACCATATAGTCCCCTTTTTTCCGGTTCTCTATCACTGCTTTGAGTGACTCCATCTTGATTTGAACCTTTTTATGTAAGTGTTCAAAGATTTCAGATTTAGACTGTCTCACCAAGCCTTCTGGCTTCAGTAATACAATATAGTGTGGAAGACTAATACCCTTTTCCTTGTTGTAGGAGGGGTACTTTGATTATCACCTGCTGGAAATACAGCTTGTGAATTTTTTTCCAATACTGCCTCCCTGTCGGAGGGAGCCGTTGGTAAAGCAGGCTTCAGGAACCTGCGAGGAAAAATTGTCTCGACTCTCCAATCTGTACCCCTGGGATAATACTTGTACGATCTAGGGGTCAACTTGCGAGTGATCCCACTGCGCGCTGAGACTCTTGAGACTACCCCCCCACTGGTGGAGGGCTTCTTTTCCTGGGAAGGGGCTGCCTGCTGCAGTCTACTTCCCTTTCCTCTATGTCTGGGCAGATATGACTGGCCTTTTGCCCGCTTGCCCACATGGGAACGGAAGGATTGAGGCTGAAAAGACAGTGTCTTTTTCTGCTGAGATGTAACTTGGGGTAAAAAGGTTGGATTTCCCAGCTGTAGCCGTGGCCCCCAGGTCCGATGGACCGACCCCAAATAACTCCTTCCCTTTATACGGCAATACTTCCATGTGCCGTATGGGATCTGTATCACCTGACCACTGTCGTGTCCATGACATCTTCTGGGAGATATGGACAACGCACTTATCTTGATGCCAGAGTGCAAATATCCCTCTGTGCATCTCGCATACATATATATATATATATAGAATGCATCCTATTAAATGCTCTATATCAATAAAATATTTTTAGTCAGGGAATTCGACCAAGCCAACCCAGCACTGCATCTCCAGGCTGATGGCGATCGCTGGTCGCAGTATAACCACCGTATGTGTGTATATACTTTTTAGGATATTTTTCCAGCTGCCTATCAGCTGGCTCCTTGAGGGCGGCCGTATCTGGAGACGGTAACGCCACTTGATAAGCGTGTGAGCGCCTTATCCACCCTAAGGGGTGTTTCCCAACGCGCCCTAACTTCTGGCGGGAAAGGGTATAACGCCAATATTTGCTATCGGGGTAAACCCACGCATCATCACACACTTCATCTTATTTTATCTGATTCAGGAAAAACTACAGGTAGTTTTTTCACTTCCACATAATACCCATCTTTTGTGGTACTTGTAGTATCAGAAATATGTAACACCTCCTTCATTGCCCTTAACGTGTGGCCCTAATGAGGAATACGTTTGTTTATTCACCGTCGACACTGGATTCAGTGTCCGTGTCTGTGTCGACCGACTGAGGTAAATGGGCGTTTTTTTTTTTTTTTTTTTTTAAAAACCCCTGACGGTGATTCTGAGACGCCTGGACCGGTACTAATTGTTTGTCGGCCGTCTCATGTCGTCAACCGACCTTGCAGCGTGTTGACATTCTCACGTAATTCCCTAAATAAGCCATCCATTCCGGTGTCGACTCCCTAGAGAGTGACATCACCTTACAGGCAATTTCTCCGCCTCCTCCAACATCGTCCTCATACATGTCGACACACACGTACCGACACACAGCACACACACCTGGAATGCTCTGACAGAGGACAGGACCCACTAGCCCTTTGGAGAGACAGAGGGAGAGTTTGCCAGCACACACCAAAAAAACGCTATAATTACATAGGGACAACCTTATATAAGTGTTTCTCCCTAATAGCATCTTTATATATATATATATTTATATCGCCAATTAGTGCCCCCCCTCTCTGTTTAAACCCTGTTTCTGTAGTGCAGTGCAGGGGAGAGCCTGGGAGCCTTCTCTCCAGCCTTTCTGTGAGAGAAAATGGCGCTGTGTGCTGAGGAGATAGGCCCCGCCCCTTTTCCGGCGGGCTCGTCTCCCGCTCTTTAGTGAAGTTTGGCAGGGGTTAAATATCTCCATATAGCCTCTGGGGGCTATATGTGAGGTATTTTTAGCCAGTATATAGGTTTACATTTGCCTCCCAGGGCGCCCCCCCCCCAGCGCCCTGCACCCTCAGTGACTGCGTGTGAAGTGTGCTGAGAGGAAAATGGCGCACAGCTGCAGTGCTGTGCGCTACCTTTAGAAGACTGCAAGGGTCTTCAGCCGCCGATTCTGGACCTCTTCTTACTTCAGCATCTGCAAGGGGGCCGGCGGCGCGGCTCCGGTGACCATCCAGGCTGTACCTGTGATCGTCCCTCTGGAGCTGATGTCCAGTAGCCAAGAAGCCAATCCATCCTGCACGCAGGTGAGTTCACTTCTTCTCCCCTCTGTCCCTCGTTGCAGTGATCCTGTTGCTAGCAGGACTCACTGTAAAATAAAAAACCTAAGCTAAACTTTCTCTAAGCAGCTCTTTAGGAGAGCCACCTAGAATTGCACCCTTCTCGGGCGGGCACAAAAATCTAACTGGAGTCTGGAGGAGGGTCATAGGGGGAGGAGCCAGTGCACACCACCTGATCGGAAAGCTTTACTTTTGTGCCCTGTCTCCTGCGGAGCCGCTATTCCCCATGGTCCTTTCAGGAACCCCAGCATCCACTAGGACGATATATATATATATATATATATATATTTCTCTATATATATATATATATATATATATATATATATATATATATATATATATATATATGTATGTATGTATGTATGTATGTATGTATGTATGTATGTATGTATGTATGTATGTATGTATGTATGTATATATATATATATATATATATATATATATATATATATGCGAGAGAGATATAGATTCTCGGCGGCGCGGCACTCAGCTTCTCAGTATAAATGATGCGGACAAAGTCTGCTAAACAACGTTTCAATATATTGAAGCATTGATTAGCAGACTTTGTCCGCATCATTTATACTGAGAAGCTGAGTGCCGTTGAGAATCTACACTTACCAGTTTTACGAGGGCACGGCGCAAGATATTACCTTTGACTATGGAGTGCCAAACCCCAGAGCAAAATATATATATATATATTTTTTTATCACCACTGTGCGGAGCCTATTTTGGAACTTTTCAGACTGTTCACATTGCAACTTCAATATCAGTCATTTGTTTATGCAGTACCCGCACAAAGGGTTGCATTCCGGAGTTCAACACTCACTATGTGGACAGTAGATATGTCGACATCAAAATGCAGTGATCCCCTCACTCAGTGATCCCCTAATGCTCTGATTAGCAACATGTTTATCGTTGTGACACCCGCACAGTTATGGAGATTTCTGTAGTGTAGGGTGTAAATGTCTGTTAAGAACATGATATTTCTGCACAACATCTACTAACAAATGAAGGTCTCAAATGTGCAGTTGGGAGAGACAGTAAGACCTCATTTGTCCTCAGAATTTATAAAGCACATACTGAGGATCAGCCCTACTCGTCCTTAGCAGTGAAGTGGTTACAGTTAAAGAGATCTTGTCAACCCTAATAACCTAATGCTGCAATACTGATGATCAGAATTTCTTGATAAACATCATTTAAAAATATTCGCCAGTTAGTATCCAGAATCAATATCCCACCTACAGTAGCATGCACCTACATCCTTAAGCGAACAGCATGCAACTGTCAGATTTTGTCCAAGTTACTGCACCTGTAATAACTAAAAATCTGTCTGACCATGACATGGGATTATCGATGCCTATGCAAAAAGAATCAATATATATCCGCATTGCATAAAAGTTCCATTAAATGATTTCTTTACATTAATGTTTCATACCGCTCCCTACACATATCAGCAATACGTTAACTGTGTGGTGAACGCATCAGAATTTTTACAAGAGCTCGTGTGCACGTCCATAGTGAGCGAGAAGATTCAGCTAAGGGGAGGATTCAATGAGCCACCAGCTGCTGCGCTTCACTAAATCCCCTAAAATCATCTGCAAAGACTGAGCAGTTGCCAACGGTAGATTGAGCTTTTTAGTAGGTGTGAATTGCACAAAGGGGGTAATTCCAAGTTGATCGCAGCAGGATTTTTGTTAGCAGTTGGGCAAAACCATGTGCACTGCAGGGGAGGCAGATATAACATGTGAAGAGAGAGGTAGATTTGGGTGTGGTGAGTTCAATCTGCAATCTAATTGCAGTGTAAAAATAAAGCAGCCAGTATTTACCCTGCACAGAAACAATGTAACCCACCCAAATCTAACTCTCTCTGCAAATGTTATATCTACCCCCCCTGCAGTGCACATGGTTTTGTCCAACTGCTAAAAAATTTCCTGCTGCGATCAACTTGGAATTACCCCCAAAATCCCAACTGCGAAAATAAAATAGTCTGACGAAGGCTTGGAGGGAGGGAGGGGGAGAGAGAGAGAGAGAGGGAGGGGAGAGAGAGAGAGAGAGAGAGAGAGAGAGAGAGAGAGAGAGAGAGAGAGAGAGAGAGAGAGAGAGAGAGAGAGAGAGAGAGAGAGAGAGAGAGAGAGAGGAGATAAAGTACCAGCCAATCAGCTCCTGTCTTTTTTTCAAATGGCAGTTGGGAGCAGATTGGCTGGTACTTTATCTCGTCCACTTTCTCTCTCACCAAGCTTAGTACATGGACCCCATAATTACTTGGAGGGTGTGACTTACTTGTGGTGACTGCTGCTGTGCCTGTGGTGGTGATGGTGGTGATGCTTGGAATGATGTTGGTCTTTCTCGGTGAGAGACGAGGAAGAGGAGTTGGAATGGGCGGAGCCCAAAGTTTTCCGCTGCTCTTTCGTTTTCTGTAGAACCCTCTTGTAAGACAGCGTGCACAGCCAGCATAGCAGCTTCCCATCAACCTTTAAAACAAGAGAAGCTGGATAATTCATTTTCATTCCAGATACGGAGCACCATGTCACAAATACCCTATATCCCATGTCAGTATTATCCCAGTCTCTGTCACAATGTCGCTGCCATATACCACATTGTTATATTATTTAGCAGTGCTCCTCACAGTGACTGCAAGAGATGACAAAATAGGATTTTGGTACTTACCAGGTAAATCCTTTTCTTTGAATCCATAGGGGGCACTGGAGTACTCTTGGGATATGGACGGGGCGTAGCCGGAAATGGCATATTTAAATATTTAAATTAGTAACTGGTCACTCCCTCCATACTCCCATAGAGACTTCAGTATTTTTACTGAGCCGAACAGGAGCGATAGAGAGGATGAACCTATAACGGTCAACACTAAAGTTGACACATAACGTAAATAATAACGGTTGACACATAACGTAACTGACAACCAAGCAGTTGACACCACAAGAGCTATCACCGTAACATCGTATCCATTGGTGATAATGTGTTTTCATAAGATCCACTGAGCTTACCACAAGCCAGGTAAAACTGCTCTGGGTGGGCGTCCAGTGCCGCCTATGGATTCAAAGAAAAGGATTTACCTGGTAAGTACCAAAATCCTATTTTCTTTTTCATCCACTAGGGGTCACTGGAGTACTCTTGGGACGTACCAAAGTTTCCCCCTTGGGCGGGAGAGCTGTTTGGCACCTGTAACACTAGACAGCCAAAGCTAGATGCTGATGCCGTAAATGTAGCAAACTTGTAAAAGCGCACCAACATGCGCACTGATGGTCATGCACCGATGACCGTGTAGCAGCTCGTCTAAGTTGTTTTTTAGAAGGTTAACGACCTGCTGCCTATGATGTTCACAAGGAACGTGTGGACTGGTCCGACACTGATGCAGGCGGTTGTAGCCTGCCTATGACGTTCGTAAGAACGTGTGGAATGGTCTGACACTGATGGAGGCGGTTGTAGCCTATGAGCCTGACGTATGGTATAAGGTCTGCTTGGAATCTGGCAAATCCAAGTTAACTACATTAGAGAGAACAAACTGTGTGTCTGTTTTACGTACAGTTAATGTTTGGCCTACATAAACGCGTAATGCGCGTATCACATCTTAAGTAACTGAAGTTCCTGAACCTACTGATAACACAGGAACTATGATTGATTACGTGGTGTAACATTTTTGGTAATAAAACGGAATTTGTGCGAAGTTCCGCTCTATGATCATAAAACACCAGATACGGTGGCTTGCATGACAATGCACCCAATGTTAAAACACGCCTTGCTGAGGCTAAGGCTAAGAGAAACTCTTTTCCAAGTGAAAAACCTCCACTTGTTGTAAGGGTTCAAAACATGAAGATTGTAAGAAAAAAATTAAATCTAAACCCAGATTCAAGTCCCATGGCGTAGTAGGTGGTATAAATGGAGATCGTACTCTGAGGACACCTTGCAGGAAGGTGTGTACAGTCGGCAAAGGAGCCAAACACCTTTGAAAATAAATTGACAAGGGAAAGACCTGCACCTTGAGTGTAGAAATGTAGTCCTCCACCTAATCTAGCCTGTAAAAAAAAAATTAAAAGATGTCGGAAACGTCCGAGCTTGCCACCAACAGATACAGGCACGCTATCCTATGATAACGAGCTGCTGTAACTGGCTTCCTAGCACGTAACTTGGTTGGTAGAACAGATTCTGGAACGCCCTTCCTTCGTAAGAGGACGGTTTCAACAGCCACCCCGTCAAACGCAGGCGCGCTAAATCGGGGTAAAGGAACGAACCTTGTTGCAACAGGTCCGGACGTGGCAGAAGCGGGCAAGGATCGGCTGCGAGTAGTTTGCGGAAATCCGAGAACCATGCTTTCCGAGGCCAATAAGGCACCACTAGTATGACCATCGTGGACTCTCGTATGGTCCGCTTTAGCAACCAAGGAAGCAGCGGAGACGGTGGACACAGGTACAAAACTGTACGGCCACGTGATCGTGAGAGCATCCACTGCCTTTGGAGCGCTTGCTCTGGACACATACTGAAATGTTTATTTTTATTTATTTATTTTTATTTTTTTTATTTTTTTATTCTTTGCTAGATGCCATTAGATCCCCTGAATTTTCATCCAGTTTCCTGGATGAAAATTCTGACAGCTGGGATAATCTGCCTCCCAGTTGTCCACTCCAAAACAAAACACTTCCGACAATATCACCTGGTGACGCTCGGCACAATTGAGGATTCGAGCAACTTCCCGCATGCCATGCAACCTCGAATTCCTCCTTGTTCTGTATGCGACCGCCGTCGCGTTGTGTGGCGGCATCTGGACAGTCTGATACCGGAGCATGTGCACTGCTTGTTGTAGCGCGTTGGAAATTGCCCTGAATTCCAGGTCATTTAATTGACAGCAATCTTCCGTGATCTGACTAGAGACTCTGAAGTTGACAATTTTGGACCACAGCTCCCCAACCTCTGAGACTCGCGTCCGTTGTAAGAATTATCTAATTCCAGACGCCGAACATTCTTCCTGCGGTGAGATTGTGTACTTGGAGCCACCAGTAGTGATACTCTGGACCGTGGAGCCAACCGCACTATCTGATGAATTTGTAGATGCGTGCAATAACATTCAGATGAAAATGACCTTAGTGAACTCCTGCGAACTGGAGTGCGTCGAAAGACGCCACCCTCCTTCCTAGTAGTCGAATGCCCCAAATGCACCAAGATAGTCCGTGGATTGCGTACTAACTGTACGCGATGACGAACACTTTGTGTTGTGTTCAGGCAGGGAAATTCGTTTATCCACGGAATCAGTGTTCTGCATGAATCATTTGAAACGGAATGAGGGTTGATTTCTTGAGGTTGACAATCTAACCGGGCTGAACGACGCCAGTGTACGTTAGTAATGCACGTTGCAGGAATAAGCGTTGAGACGGAGCATTGATGAGCAGATCTCCAAAGTACGGAACTGTTATCCTTCTTAGGGATCTGGGATGAGCTATCATGCCAGCCTTTACTTGTGACTACCCGAGGCACCGATAAGTAGGCAAACAGTAGCATTTGAAAGTAAGAATGGATTTTTACAGCAAACCATAAGTAGGCGTGATTCGTGTAAACACGAGATCCACTGTAATCCAGTATTACTGCGGATCCCAAGCTGCCGTCACCGACTGTAAGTATTCCATGATGAATCTGTAGCAAGCGACCTCATGGTCAGTATCTGACTGACAGAGTCATTCAGTTTTGGAACTATCCAAAACCGAAATATAACCGCGACTCGGGTGTTGACTGCGGCATCAAACTACTGAGCCTACTATAGCCTGTGTCTCTGTAGCACCGCCGTCTTGTCCTGTGATCTAGGCAGACCTGTCTTGCCAATGGCAATGACGGGAAACCGTCGACTGTATTTTCATAAGCTGTGAATCCAACTCTGCGGATCCACCTAACTGTGGATGTCCACAACTGACGATCGGAGATGCTGGAACGCCATTATGGCATTGGCTTGTTAGTGGCTTAGATGTAAAGGCCACTGAAACTTGGATAGAGACCTCTCGAAGTAGGTGGCAGTAACATAACCGCAGTCCACCACATGTCCTGTAGCACGGCGCCGAATGGACCGAGGTGTAAAGACAATATCCTGAGTAGTTCTATTCAGGAATTTGCGTAGACAATGGTAGGAAATCAGATATTCCCCCTAGTGGTCTGCGAAAGGCAGGTGTCCAAGACAGGACCAAACCTCTAGCCAGCGCAAGGTAATGTCTCTATTCTCGTTCGAAATCCGTCCTCGCCTGGTAAGAACGTAGCCAAAGTGGACGTTGTGCCACCACTAGTGAAGCTGAAAAGCGAGAACAAACTGGCCAACGTCCGCAGAAGCAGTAATCAGCGGGAAGTGTAAAGCGTTCTTCTTGTAGGGCAAACGTGACTTGAGTGCCATGCCCCTACAGCCTTTTTAACCGAAACTCCCACCAAAGCAGGGGAATACAACACCCCTACTGCTGTATACTGTAGGATCCGGTCCGACGGGTAAATAAACGTCGTATGCTGAAACTGACAAGGGATAACAGTTGAGAACTGGACATACGGGCCTGTTCATATGAAGGCTGGCGGTGAATCGACCGCAAACAATCCCTGAAACAGTCAATTTATAAGACAAATAATCACAATTTGTCCCCCCAGGCAGTACATGCGCCCGCATTCCTCCAAAGAGGATCGGCAAGGGTCCGTTTGTGCAGTCGGATTTGTTCGACACACTGTCTAACCGACTTTGCAGCGAAGCTGCTAGTTTGACTTTGTATTAAACTTATTGATTATGTACACCGACCAGCAACAATGGAAGGACAGACCCGTACCGTGACGTAGGACCACATTAGTAACATGTGTATAAATCTGCATTACAGTGCACGTGAAAACAGCTGCTGTACAAAACAACTAAACATTCCTAACAACACCCCGGCTCCTCCAGAGGCTGAGTGTTGTAGGGCAGCAACTTCCGGGGAAGAACCAGGAAGTAACGTCAAAATGGTGTCCGCCATGTGCTTGCTATGACAAGAATAGATTTCAATGTTAGCCGATACACCAATCTCTATATATATTATATTCCATATACACACACATATATATGTACCCATATACACACACACATATATATATATATATATATGTACTCATATACACACACAGCAAGATACATATATATTTCTATAATTATATATATATATATATATATATATATATATATATATATATATATCTATATCTATATACACATTGTACACTGTACAGGAAACAGAGGCTGTTATAGTGCCCTACTTTAACCCCCTCATAGGCTTAAAAGCTTGAGCTGTCTGCTGCATAAAACGCAGCTTAGTTATTGGGGCCTCCCTGCGGGCATTCCTCCCCCCCTCTCTCTCTGATCTCCTCTGTAGCTTCGGACCGCGGCAGCAAGTCATCTGTGTAAGCGGCAGACTTCCCTCCACTGCCTCCCCCCCTCGAGCTCCGTCTATTTCAGCGGACAAGAGCCAGAGAGCGGCGGGAGCAGGGAGCAGAGAAGTCGCGGTGCAGTGAGCGGCTTGAGCGCTGAGACTGGGGAGCGGATCAAAGAGCGTGCCGCGGCAGCAGGGAGAGCTGCCCGCGGCCGCTGCCCCGCTCTCCCCTCCAGAGGCGCTGGTAACGGCGGGAGGGAGGAGGGATGTCTGGCCCCTAGTCCGGCGTCTGAGAGCCGTGGAGCGGCGAGCGTCCCTGCGGCAGTGCCGGGGACTGCTCGCTGGCTCCCTCTGTAAGCGCCCAGCCCACCGGATCCTCACACTGGGCGGCGGGTAGGGAGTGCGGCTAGAGCGAGCGGCGAGGGAGCGACGAGTGGCAGGCAGCAGGGGTTGTAATAATACATTGTATAAATAAAATACAGTCCCCACATAGAGGGCGGCAGCGTGAGCTGACCGCCCGCAATAAACAGTAATAGAAAGTAAGTGAGCGGCGGCAGAGAGAGCTGCCAAACCGCTCAGTACCTGCACCACCTGTGGAGGCCATGACGGGGCTTCTCTGCTAAGCTCCGTCCTGCTTCCTTGTGCAGCCTGAGGCTGCCATCAGCTCTGCTGATGTTTATCAATGGTGGGGCTCCTTTTATGAGCACCGGCAGACCATCTGCTGCCTTCTGCAGCACCAACGATCCCGGACCCACGCTTTTTGATAAGCTGGGAAGGGATCGGGTAGAAAAAATTAAAAAATAATCTTGTTTGAAGAGTCTAAGGACATTCTGTCCACTTGTACCTTCCGACTAGAGGCACAGAAAAATACTGAAGTCTCTATGGGAGTATGGAGGGGGGTGACCAGTTACTAATTTAAATATTTAAATGTGCCATTTCCGGCTACGGCCCGTCCATATCCCAAGAGTACTCCAGTGACCCCTAGTGGATGAAAAAGAAATGGTGACCGTCATTCAGAGACATGATCAGATAATGAGGGTTTTTTCTCACTCCATCTTTTTGGTGGACACAGAGAGGGTGAGGAATGTGGTGCAGGAGAAAAAGACACTTAGGGCGGGATTAAAATTTTGCAGCTGCCCTCCCACCCCACATAGCGCCCTCCGGCAGTATGACAATGTTACTGCCGATGGGCACGATATCAGCATTTCAGTTCGCCACCCCCTGGGGTGGTGAGCTAAAATGCACGAAAAGTTACCCGTTTGGACGCCCAAACAGGACTTTGAGATCTCGCCCATGACTTTACTTGGGTTTAGCTGCTTTACGCGGCTAAACCCGTCTCTTATGGACGCGATCAGCGCGATAACAGGGGGCCATAGAATATCGCCCCGCGATCTCCCGTCACTTTAGACGGGAGATCAGGGGCAATAAAGGATTTGAATCCCGCCCATATTCTGACTTCAGCACAAATCCAGAAAGCTCCTCCCACTCTGTCTCCTCTATCCAGGTGCCATAGTGTTACATAAATTGCCTAAACCAGTTTCCTTTAATTTTATCTATTTTATTTGTTTTCATATACTGTGGCTACAGCAGCATCTTCTGTCAACCAGAGGGGAGAAGCCTGTGGTGAAGACCATCGCCCTAACTTCTGTCCTCTCACAGGCAATTTTCTGCTGGTGGAGTCTGGTCACTACAGACCAGGGCAACGATCAATGGAATCGTACCATCAGATAAAAAGGTAAAACTGCCAAACACTTTACACTGCTGCTGTGCCAGCTCTCCCCTTCTGTACCTGCTGCTATCTGATACTTACACAGTCTAGTAGACTATTATATTGTGCACTACACTGACTCTAGTGATGCAGGTGCCCTCTTGTCAGAATGTCAGGAATGTAAATGTCTACCCAGGTGTGATGTCTGGCCACACATACTGATCTGCCAATTGGCAAGTGTGTATAGCTTACCAAATCCATGCTATCAGCATCTCACTAGTGCGATCGCCTCTGCCTGATGGACAGGCAGGAGCGGTCGCGGTCCGGACAACGGAGAAGTGTCTGGACCATTGGAGGGGAGGGGAAGCTGTTCATCAGGTACAAAAGCATCACCGCCGTGCGGGGCGGACTAGCCCTGTGCTGGGCGTCCCCCAGCATGTCTGTGAAACTGATCATAGATGTGCTAAATATAGCACATCTACGATCAGCTCTGAATTAGGCCCTATTGTCAAGATAACAATAATTGACCCCGGGTTTGGCAAAGGTCATACCTTTCTCCTTCCTTCCTCTTTCCGATCGAAAGCACATTGTTGTTTGCACTGCTCACAGGTCTGCGGAGGGCCGTATTTCTTCTCTGAGTTGGTACAACGTTGGCACTTTGTGCCAATGAACGCAGCTATGATGTTACAGTACTGGCAAGGCTTGGGCTGTAAAGAAGGAATAAAGCATTAATAAAATGCACAGTTAGTAGCTAGAACTACATTGCAGTAGCGGGTTTAATAAGAAATGTAGACTACATATAACCAAACCCCTGTAGGGTAGGGGTTATGCCACATGCAGCACTGCAGCTTCAATATAACTACACATCCCAGCATGCCCTGCTAGTTTTAGCATGCTATAATAGCAAAACTGCGGCAGGGCATGCTGGGACGTATAGTTCCGCAGTAGCTGGAAGGTAGCATCTTGAATACCTCTGGTGTAAAGTACACAGTCCAGTCACATTATTATGACCACCATCCAATAGCTTGAGTAACTGCGGCTAGAAGGGCTGGGAGTGCCCCAGTAAGGTGCTGGTAGGTTGGCACAGATATCTGGAGCCATGCTGACTTCAGTGCATCCCACAGCTGCTGGGGAAGAGGGAAGGGGGTGTGTGACCACTACCAGCTTGTTTTCTTCTAGCAATGGTTGCAGGGTGTTTGTTCTCTGATGGTTCTCGTCTGACACGCCAAGGTCCATCTGTTCGATGAAGCAGAAAACGTGACTCATCTGGGAAGGCAACCCTTCGCCAATCAGCAGAGGTCCAATTCTGATACAGCCGTGCAAAGTGAAGCCTTTTCCACCAATGCACCTTCATTAGCATAGGCAGTGACCATCTGTTTGCTTTGGAGTCCCATACGCAGAAGGGTTCGCTGAAGGGATATTTTAGACACACGTCTGGTAGCCCAAAGGTTCATTTTGACTGTGAGCTGCACCTGTAGTGTGTCTGTTCACAAACTGCGGCGTTTCAAAAATACTGCCACCCTTGGCCCGAAAGCGGATAATCATCCCTATTTTCAACTCTGATAAATCGACACCCATGACAGCAACGAGTGATAAGTGCAGACGACATGTCGCACACCTTATATACCCACCATGCCAGCGCACGACACGTGACGTACTTCATGGGCTACGCACTGCCAACGTCAAATGTAGGAAGTGGTCATAATAATATGACGACTGTGTATATTATAGTATTGGGAAGCTCTCAGCTCTGTCCATCTGTAGGCCCTGCTGTTCCAGCTCTTGGGGGTATATTTATTAAAGTGATAAGTAGAATCTGGTTGCTATGGGCAAAATCTCCACTTCTAAAAACCTGCACTTTAGTAAATATACCCCTTAGTCTCTGCTTTAGGACTAACTCAGCCTCGCCAACATTAACAGCTCTAATTTAATGAGAAGTGGGAGCACAGATGAAGCTTGGTGGCTCAGAAAGTAAAATAGGATTTTAAATTACCTACCGGTAAATCCTTTTCTCGTAGTCCGTAAGGGATATTGGGGAGACTTAGTACGATGGGGTATAGACAGGATCCAAAGGAGCCGCTGCACTTTAAATTTCTTCACAGGGTGTGCTGGCTCCTCCCCTCTATGCCCCCTCCCACAGGCAGTTATAGGTAAAACAGGGCCGAAGGAGAAAGGACATATGAGAGAAGAAACATGACAACAAAGAGTGGTGAGATTCAACACCAGCACACCACTAACATATAAAACACACCAGCAACGGCTAGTAACAATAAACAGCAACAGCTGAACAGGTAACCACATAACAGAGACCCTGCAGAAAGGTCAACGCACTGAGGCGAGCGCCCTATATCCTTTATGGACGACGAGAAAAGGATTTACCGGTAGGTAATTAAAATCCTATTTTCTCTAGCATCCATAAGGGATATTGGGGAGATTAGTACGATGGGGACATCCCAAAGCTTCCAGAACAGGCATGAATGTGCGGAGACTGCTGCACCACCACCTGCCCAAACTGGGTATCAAACTTGTAGAACTTCACAAATGTGTTCTTCCCCTACCAGGTAGTCTCTCGGCATAGTTGCAAGGCAGAGACTCCTCGGGCAGCCGCCCAGGAAGAGCCCACAGATCTTGTAGAGTGGGCTTTCAGAGACTTAGGAACAGGCAAGGCTGTCGAAACATTGGCCTGTTGGATAGTAAGCCTAAGCCAACGAGCAATGGACTGCTTCGAAGCAGGACAACCCTTTTGCGCATCAGAGCACGAACAAGGAATCAGTCTTTCTGATCCGAGCTGTCCACTTGACATAAATCTTCAAGGCTCACACCACATCCAATGCCTCCGGAGGAGCAGAAGCGTCAGAACTGGACAGAACCAAAATAGGTTGTTTCAGGTGAAACACAGAGACAACCTTACGGCAGGAACTGCTGCCTAGTCCTGAGATCCGCTCTGTTCTCATAAGAGACCAAGTATGGACTTTTACACGATAAGGCCCCCAATTCTGAGACACGTCTAGCAGAAGCCAGGGCCAGTAATATCACAGTCTTCCACGTGTGGTACTTGTCTTCAACCGGCATCAGAGGCTCAAATCAGGCGGAATGTAGAAATTCCAACACTACATTCAAATCCGAGGGCACCGTTGGCAGAACAAAAAGGAGGTTGTATGTGGAGTACCCCTTGCAAGAAGGTCTGAACTTCTGGCAACACTGCCAATTTCTTCTGGTAGAAAATGGAGAGAGCTGAAATCTGAACCTTAATGGAACCAAGAAGCAAACCCTTATCCACTTCCTGCAGAAAATGTATGAAACATCCCAAGTGGAACTCTGCAGGTGGATACGTGCGTTCCTCGCACCAAGAGACATATCTTCTCCAGATGTGATGATAGTGTTTTGACATCACAGGTATCCTGGCCTGAACCATGGTAGCAATAACCTTTTTGGAAAGGCCCTCGTGAGCTAGGATGTTCAGCTCAAGCTCCATGCTGTCAAACAAAGTCGCCGTAAGTCCGGGTAGACGAAAGGTCCTTGTTGATGAAGTTTGCTTCTTAGTGGTAGAGTCCAAGGGTCTTCGACGGACATGACCAGAAGATCCGCATACCACGCCCTCAGAGGCCAATCCGGGGCAATCAGAATTGCCTGGACTCACTGATTTCTGATCCGCTTGCGCACCCTTGGGAGCAACGGAATCGGAAGAAACAGTTAGACCAGCCGGTAAGGCCAAGGCGACATCAGTGCGTCCACTGCCCTCGACTGAGTGTCCCTGGGTCGCCAACAATACCAGTGAAGCTTCTTGTGGAGACGAGAAGCCATCAAGTCTATTTGCGGGCAGCCCCACTGGTGAAACACCTGAGGGTGGAGTCCACACTCTCCCTGGTGGATGTCGTGACGACTGAGGAAGTCCGCTTCCCAGTTGTCCACTCCCAGAATGAAGATTGCAGACATTGCTCTTGCATTTCTTTCCGCCCAGAGGAATATCTTTGACACCTCTTGCATGCAGGCTCTGCTTTTTGTCCCTCCTTACCGATTGATGTACGCCACTGCTGTGTGGCGTTGTCCGACTGAACTTGGAGTGCATGATTCGCGAGCAGAGGAGGGGGCTGGAGCAGAGCATGGTAGATAGCCCAAACTTCCAGAATGTTGATCGAAAAGGGAGGTTTCGTGGGCTGACCACCTGTACTGGAACTGCACCCCTTGGGTGACAGCACCCCAAACTTGCATCAGTCGTGAGGAGAGTCCAAGCCTGAATCCCGAGGACTGCAGCCACCACAGGAGGGAAAATAAGAATTTACTTACCGATAATTCTATTTCTCGGAGTCCGTAGTGGATGCTGGGGTTCCTGAAAGGACCATGGGGAATAGCGGCTCCGCAGGAGACAGGGCACAAAAAGTAAAGCTTTAGGATCAGGTGGTGTGCACTGGCTCCTCCCCCTATGACCCTCCTCCAAGCCTCAGTTAGGTACTGTGCCCGGACGAGCGTACACAATAAGGAAGGATTTATGAATCCCGGGTAAGACTCATACCAGCCACACCAATCACACTGTACAACCTGTGATCTGAACCCAGTTAACAGTATGATAACAGCGGAGCCTCTGAAAAGATGGCTCACAACAATAATAACCCGATTTTTGTAACTATGTACAAGTAATGCAGATAATCCGCACTTGGGATGGGCGCCCAGCATCCACTACGGACTCCGAGAAATAGAATTATCGGTAAGTAAATTCTTATTTTCTCTATCGTCCTAGTGGATGCTGGGGTTCCTGAAAGGACCATGGGGATTATACCAAAGCTCCCAAACGGGCGGGAGAGTGCGGATGACTCTGCAGCACCGAATGAGAGAACTCCAGGTCCTCCTTAGCCAGGGTATCAAATTTGTAGGATTTTACAAACGTGTTTGCCCCTGACTAAATAGCCGCTCGGCAAAGTTGTAAAGCCGAGACCCCTCGGGCAGCCGCCCAAGATG
Source organism: Pseudophryne corroboree (assembly GCF_028390025.1). Classification (NCBI taxonomy): domain Eukaryota; kingdom Metazoa; phylum Chordata; class Amphibia; order Anura; family Myobatrachidae; genus Pseudophryne; species Pseudophryne corroboree. The sequence goes on from NC_086445.1 coordinate 83,450,709, forward strand.
AGCCCACCTTCCTTGTGGAATGGGCATTTACATATTTTGGCTGTGGCAGGCCTGCCACAGAATGTGCAAGCTGAATTGTATTACACATCCAACTAGCAAAAGTCTGCTTAAAAGCAAGAGCACCCAGTTTGTTGGGTGCATACAGGATAACAGCAAGTCAGTTTTCCTGACTCCAGCCGTCCTGGAACCTATATTTTCAGGGCCCTGACCACATCTAGCAACTTGGAGTCCTCCAAGTCCCTAGTAGGCGCAAGACACCACAATAAGCTGGTTCAGGTGAAACACTGACACCACCTTAGGGAGAGAACTGGGGACGAGTCCGCAGCTCTGCCCTGTCCGAATGGACAAACAGATATGGGCTTTTTTTGAGAAAAAAAAAAACCACCAATTTGACACTCGCCTGGTCCAGGCCAGGTCCAAGAGCATGTTCACTTTTCATGTGAGATGCTTCAAATCCACAGATTTGACTGGTTTTAAACCAATGTGTTTTGAGGAATCCCAGAACTACGTTGAGATCCCACAGTGCCACTGGAGGCACAAAAGGGGGTTGTATATGCAATACTCCCTTGACAAACTTCTGGACTTCAGGAACTGAAGCCAATTCTTTCTGGAAGAAAAATCGACAGGGCCGAAATTTGAACCTTAATGGACCCCAATTTGAGGCCCATAGACACTCCTGTTTGCAAGAAATGCAGGAATCGACAGAGTTGAAATTTCTTCGTGGGGCCTTCCTGGCCTCACAACACGCAACATATTTTTGCCACATGTGGTGATAATGTTGTGCGGTCACCTCCTTTCTGGCTTTGACCAGGGTAGGAATGACCTCTTCCTGAATGCCTTTTCCCTTAGGATCCGGCGTTCCACCGCCATGCCGTCAAACGCAGCTGCGGTAAGTCTTGGAACAGACATGGTACTTGCTGAAACAAGTCCCTTCTTAGCGGCAGAGGCCATAAGTCCTCTGTGAGCATCTCTTGAAGTTCCGGGTACCAAGTCCTTCTTGGCCAATATGGAGCCATGAGTATAGTTCTTACTCCTCTACGTCTTATAATTCTCAGTACCTTAGGTATGAAAAGCAGAGGATGGAACACATACACCGACTGGTACACCCACGGTGTTACCAGAACGTCCACAGCTATTGCCTGAGGGTCTCTTAACCTGGCGCAATACCTGTCCCGTTTTTTTGTTCAGACGGGACGCCATCACGTCCACCTTTGGTAATTCTCAACGGTTTACAATTATGTGGAAAACTTCCCCATGAAGTTCCCACTCTGCCGGGTGGAGGTCGTGCCTACTGAGGAAGTCTGCTTCCCAGTTTCCATTCCCGGAATGAAACACTGCTGACAGTGCTATCACATGATTTTCCGCCCAGCGAAAAGTCCTTGCAGTTTTTGCCACTGCCCTCCTGCTTCTTGTGCCGCCCTGTCTGTTTACGTGGGCGACTGCCGTGATGTTTTATCCCACTGGATCAATACCGGCTGACCTTGAAGCAGAGGTCTTGCTAAGCTTAGAGCATTATAAATTTACCCTTAGCTATATTTATGTGGAGAAAAATCTCCAGACTTGATCACACTCCCTGGAAATTTTTTCCTTGTGTGACTGCTCCCCAGCCTCTCGGGCTGGCCTCCGTGGTCACCAACATCCAAAACTGAATGCCGAATCTGCGGCCCTCTAGAAGATGAGCACTCTGTAACCACCACAGGAGAGACACCCTTGTCCTTGGATATAGGGTTATCCGCTGATGCATCTGAAGATGCGATCCGGACCATTTGTCCAGCAGATCCCACTGAAAAGTTCTTGCATGAAATCTGCCGACTGGAATTGCTTCGAAGGAAGTCACCATTTTTTTACCATGGCCCTTGTGCAATGATGCACTGATTTTAGGAGGTTCCTGACTAGCTCGGATAACTCCCTGGCTTTCTCTTTCGGGAGAAACACCTTTTTCTGGACTGTGTCCAGAATCATCCCTAAGCACAGGAGACTTGTTGTCGGGATCAGCTGCGATTTTGGAATATTTAGAATCCACCCCTGCTGTTGTAACAGTATCCGAGATAGTGCTACTCCGACCTCCAACTGTTCCCTGGACTTTGCCCTTATCAGGAGATCGTCCAAGTAAGGGATAATTAAGACGCCTTTTCTTCGAAGAAGAACCATCATTTCGGCCATTACCTTGGTAAAGACCCGGGGTGCCGTAGACAATCCAAACGGCAGCGTCTGAAACTGATAGTGACAGTTCTGTACCACGAACCTGAGGTACCCTTAGTGATAAGGGCAAATTTGGGACATGGAGGTAAGCATCCCTGATGTCTCGGGACACCAGATAGTCCCCTTCTTCCCGGTTCGTTATCACTGCTCTGAGTGACTCCATCTTGATTTGAACCTTTGTAAGTGTTCAAATTTTTTTAGATTTAGAATAGGTCTCACCTAGCCTTCTGGCTTCAGTACCACAATATAGTGTGGAATAATACCCCCTTTTCTTGTTGTAGGAGGGGTAATTTAATTATCACCTGCTGGGAATACAGCTCGTGAATTTTTTCCCATACTGCCTCCTTGTCGGAGGGAGACCTTGGTAAAGCAGACTTCAGGAGCCTGCGCAGGGGAAACGTCTCGACATTCCAAACTGTACCCCTGGGATACTACTTGTAGGATCCAGGGGTCCTGTACGGTCTCAGCGTCATGCTGAGAGCTTGTCAGAAGCGGTGGAACGCTTCTGTTCCTGGGAATGGGCTGCCTGCTGCAGTCTTCTTCCCTTTCCTCTATCCCTGGGCAGATATGACTCTTATAGGGACGAAAGGACTGAAGCTGAAAAGACGGTGTCTTTTTCTGCAGAGATGTGACTTAGGGTAAAAACGGTGGATTTTCCAGCAGTTGCCGTGGCCACCAGGTCCGATGGACCGACCCCAAATAACTCCTCTTCCTTTATACGGCAATACACCTTTGTGCCGTTTGGAATCTGCATCACCTGACCACTGTCGTGTCCATAAACATCTTCTGGCAGATATGGACATCGCACTTACTCTTGATGCCAGAGTGCAAATATCCCTCTGTGCATCTCGCATATATAGAAATACATCCTTTAAATGCTCTATAGTCAATAAAATACTGTCCCTGTCAAGGGTATCAATATTTTTAGTCAGGGAATCCGACCAAGCCACCCCAGCTCTGCACATCCAGGCTGAGGCGATCGCTGGTCGCAGTATAACACCAGTATGTGTGTATATACTTTTTATGATATTTTTCCAGCCTCCTGTCAGCTGGCTCCTTGAGGACGGCCCTATCTATAGACGGTACCGCCACTTGTTCTGATAAGCGTGTGAGCGCCTTATCCACCCTAAGGGGTGTTTCCCAACGCGCCCTAACTTCTGGCGGGAAAGGGTATACCGCCCATATTTTCTATCGGGGGGAACCCACGCATCATCACACACTTCATTTAATTTATCTGATTCAGGAAAAACTACGGTAGTTTTTTCACATCCCACATAATACCCTCTTTTGTGGTACTTGTAGTATCAGAAATATGTAACACCTCCTTCATTGCCCTTAACGTGTGGCCCTAATAAGGAATACGTTTGTTTATTCACCGTCGACACTGGATTCAGTGTCCCTGTCTGTGTCTGTGTCGACCGACTAAAGTAAACGGGCGTTTTAAAAACCCCTGACGGTGTTTTTGAGACGTCTGGACCGGTACTAATTGTTTGTCGGCCGTCTCATGTCGTCAACCGACCTTGGTGCGTGTTGACATTATCACGTAATTCCCTAAATAAGCCATCCATTCCGGTGTCGACTCCCTAGAGAGTGACATCACCATTACAGGCAATTTGCTCCGCCTCCTCACCAACATCGTCCTCATACATGTCGACACACACGTACCGACACACAGCACACACACAGGGAATGCTCTGATAGAGGACAGGACCCACTAGCCCTTTGGAGAGACAGAGGGAGAGTTTGCCAGCACACACCAAAAACGCTATAATTATATAGGGACAACCTTATATAAGTGTTTTCCCTTATAGCATCTTTTTTATATATTTCTAACGCCAAATTAGTGCCCCCCCTCTCTGTTTTAACCCTGTTTCTGTAGTGCAGTGCAGGGGAGAGCCTGGGAGCTTTCCCTCCAGCCTTTCTGTGAGGGAAAATGGCGCTGTGTGCTGAGGAGATAGGCCCCGCCCCTTTTTCGGCGGCCTCGTCTCCCGCTCTTAACGGATTCTGGCAGGGGTTAAATATCTCCATATAGCCCCCGGAGGCTATATGTGAGGTATTTTTAGCCAAAAAAGGTTTTCATTTGCCTCCCAGGGCGCCCCCCTCCCAGCGCCCTGCACCCTCAGTGACTGCCGTGTGAAGTGTGCTGAGAGGAAAATGGCGCACAGCTGCAGTGCTGTGCGCTACCTTAAGAAGACTGAGGAGTCTTCTGCCGCCGATTCTGGACCTCTTCTCGTTTCAGCATCTGCAAGGGGGCCGGCGGCGAGGCTCCGGTGACCATCCAGGCTGTACCTGTGATCGTCCCTCTGGAGCTAATGTCCAGTAGCCAAGAAGCCAATCCATCCTGCACGCAGGTGAGTTCACTTCTTCTCCCCTAAGTCCCTCGTTGCAGTGATCCTGTTGCCAGCAGGACTCACTGTAAAATAAAAATCCTAAGCTAAACTTTTCTAAGCAGCTCTTTAGGAGAGCCACCTAGATTGCACCCTTCTCGGCCGGGCACAAAAATCTAACTGAGGCTTGGAGGAGGGTCATAGGGGGAGGAGCCAGTGCACACCACCTGATCCTAAAGCTTTACTTTTTGTGCCCTGTCTCCTGCGGAGCCGCTATTCCCCATGGTCCTTTCAGGAACCCCAGCATCCACTAGGACGATAGAGAAATCCTGGCCTGCGGTGACAGCTGAATCATCCGGTGCATCTGTAGATGTGGCCTGGACCACTTGCTCAGGTGATCCAATTGAAATGTTCTGGCATGGAACCTCCCATATTGGATCGCCTCGTAGGAGGCGACCATCTTCCCCAACAATCTGATTCAAAGGTGGATGAATACACGAGCAGGTTGGAGCACCATGTGGACCATCTCCTGAAGTGTTCTCATCTTGTCCTCTGGGAGGAATACCTTCTGGGCCACCGTATCCAGTAACATCCCCAAGAACAGGAGCTGCTGAGTCGGTTCCAGGTGGGACTTCTGTAGATTGAGAATCCACCCATGGCATGACAGAAGTTGGATAGTGTGGTCGATATGGAGCAATAAAAGCTCCCTGGATCTTGCTTTTATCAGAAGATCATCCAGGTAAGGGACAACATTAACCCCCTGGAACCAGAGTTGGAACATCATCTCCACCATCACCTTCGTGAATACCCTCGGAGCCGTGGACAAGCCAAAGGATAGTGCCTGGAACTGGTAGTGATCATCCAGTAGGGCAAACCTCAGAAAAGCTTAATGAGGTGGCCAAATTGAAATATGAAGGTAGGCGTCATTGATATCCAGGGAAACCAGGAACTCCTGTTCTTCCAGACCCGCAATTACTGCCCTCAGGGATTCCATTTTTAACTTGAAAACCTTTAGGTAAGGATTCAAGGACTTTAGATTCAAAAATAAGAATTTACTTACCGATAATTCTATTTCTCGCAGTCCGTAGTGGATGCTGGGAACTCCGAAAGGACCATGGGGAATAGCGGCTCCGCAGGAGACTGGGCACAAAAGTAAAAGCTTTAGGACTACCTGGTGTGCACTGGCTCCTCCCCCTATGACCCTCCTCCAAGCCTCAGTTAGGATACTGTGCCCGGACGAGCGTACACAATAAGGAAGGATTTTGAATCCCGGGTAAGACTCATACCAGCCACACCAATCACACCGTACAACCTGTGATCTGAACCCAGTTAACAGCATGATAACAGAGGAGCCTCTGAAAAGATGGCTCACAACAATAATAACCCGATTTTTGTAACAATAACTATGTACAAGTATTGCAGACAATCCGCACTTGGGATGGGCGCCCAGCATCCACTACGGACTACGAGAAATAGAATTAATCGGTAAGTAAATTCTTATTTTCTCTGACGTCCTAGTGGATGCTGGGAACTCCGTAAGGACCATGGGGATTAAACCAAAGCTCCCAAACGGGCGGGAGAGTGCGGATGACTCTGCAGCACCGAATGAGAGAACTCCAGGTCCTCCTCAGCCAGGGTATCAAATTTGTAGAATTTAGCAAACGTGTTTGCCCCTGACCAAGTAGCTGCTCGGCAAAGTTGTAAAGCCGAGACCCCTCGGGCAGCCGCCCAAGATGAGCCCACCTTCCTTGTGGAATGGGCTTTTACAGATTTTGGCTGTGGCAGGCCTGCCACAGAATGTGCAAGCTGAATTGTACTACAAATCCAACGAGCAATAGTCTGCTTAGAAGCAGGAGCACCCAGCTTGTTGGGTGCATACAGGATAAACAGCGAGTCAGATTTTCTGACTCCAGCCGTCCTGGAAACATATATTTTCAGGGCCCTGACTACGTCCAGCAACTTGGAGTCCTCCAAGTCCCTAGTAGCCGCAGGTACCACAATAGGCTGGTTCAAGTGAAACGCTGAAACCACCTTAGGGAGAAATTGAGGACGAGTCCTCAATTCTGCCCTGTCCGCATGAAAAATTAGGTAAGGGCTTTTATAGGATAAAGCCGCCAATTCTGAGACACGCCTGGCTGAAGCCAGGGCTAACAGCATTACCACTTTCCATGTGAGATATTTTAAGTCCACAGTGGAGAGTGGTTCAAACCAATGTGATTTTAGGAACCCCAAAACTACATTGAGATCCCAAGGTGCCACTGGAGGCACAAAAGGAGGCTGTATATGCAGTACCCCCTTGACAAACGTCTGAACTTCAGGAACTGAAGCCAGTTCTTTCTGGAAGAAAATAGACAGGGCCGAAAATTGAACCTTAATGGACCCTAATTTTAGGCCCATAGACAGTCCTGTTTGCAGGAAATGCAGGAAACGACCCAGTTGAAATTCCTCTGTAGGGGCCTTCCTAGCCTCGCACCACGCAACATATTTACGCCAAATACGGTGATAATGTTGTACGGTTACAGCCTTCCTGGCTTTGATCAGGGTAGGGATGACTTCATCCGGAATGCCTTTTTCCTTCAGGATCCGGCGTTCAACCGCCATGCCGTCAAACGCAGCCGCGGTAAGTCTTGGAACAGACAGGGTCCCTGCTGGAGCAGGTCCTTTCTTAGAGGTAGAGGCCACGGGTCCTCCGTGAGCATCTCTTGAAGTTCCGGGTACCAAGTCCTTCTTGGCCAATCCGGAGCCACGAGTATAGTCCTTACTCCTCTCCTTCTTATGATTCTCAGTACCTTGGGTATGAGAGGCAGAGGAGGGAACACATACACTGACTGGTACACCCACGGTGTTACCAGAGCGTCCACAGCTATTGCCTGAGGGTCCCTTGACCTGGCGCAATATCTGTCTAGTTTTTTGTTGAGGCGGGACGCCATCATGTCCACCTTTGGTTTTTCCCAACGGTTCACAATCATGTGGAAGACTTCTGGGTGAAGTCCCCACTTCCCCGGGTGGAGGTCGTGTCTGCTGAGGAAGTCTGCTTCCCAGTTGTCCACTCCCGGAATGAACACTGCTGACAGTGCTATCACATGATTTTCCGCCCAGCGAAGAATCCTTGCAACTTCTGTCATTGCCCTCCTGCTTCTTGTGCCGCCCTGTCTGTTTACGTGGGCGACTGCCGTGATGTTGTCCGACTGGATCAGCACCGGCTGACCTTGAAGCAGAGGTCTTGCTAGGCTTAGAGCATTGTAGATGGCCCTTAGCTCCAGGATATTTATGTGAAGTGATGTCTCCAGGCTTGACCACAAGCCCTGGAAATTTCTTCCCTGTGTGACTGCTCCCCAGCCTCTCAGGCTGGCATCCGTTGTCACCAGGACCCAGTCCTGAATGCCGAATCTGCGGCCCTCTAGAAGATGAGCACTCTGCAACCACCACAGGAGAGACACCCTTGTCCTTGGTGCCAAGATTATCCGCTGATGCATCTGAAGATGCGACCCGGACCATTTGTCTAGCAGATCCCACTGGAAGGTTCTTGCGTGGAATCTGCCGAATGGGATTGCTTCGTAAGAAGCCACCATCTTTCCCAGGACCCTTGTGCATTGATGCACTGAGACTTGGCCTGGTTTTAGGAGATTTCTGACTAGTTCGGATAACTCCCTGGCTTTCTCCTCCGGGAGAAACACCTTTTTCTGGACTGTGTCCAGGATCATCCCTAGGAATAGAAGTCGTGTCGTCGGGATCAGCTGCGATTTTGGAATATTGAGAATCCAACCGTGCTGGCGCAGCACTATCTGAGATAGTGCTACTCCGACTTCCAACTGTTCCCTGGATCTTGCGCTTATCAGGAGATCGTCCAAGTAAGGGATAACTAAAACTCCCTTCCTTCGAAGGAGTATCATCATTTCGGCCATTACCTTGGTAAAGACCCGGGGTGCCGTGGACAATCCAAACGGCAGCGTTTGAAACTGATAGTGACAGTTCTGTACCACAAACCTGAGATACCCTTGGTGAGAAGGGTAAATTGGGACATGTAGGTAAGCATCTTTGATGTCCAGAGACACCATATAGTCCCCTTCTTCCACGTTTGCAATCACTGCTCTGAGTGACTCCATCTTGAATTTGAACCTTTGTATGTAAGTGTTCAAGGATTTTAGGTTTAAAATTGGTCTCACCGAGCCGTCCGGCTTCGGTACCACAAATAGCGTGGAATAGTACCCCTTTCCCTGTTGTAGGAGGGGTACCTTGATTATCACCTGCTGGGAATACAGCTTGTGAATGGCTTCCAATACTGCTTCCCTGTCTGAGGGAGACGTCGGTAAAGCAGACTTTAGAAAACGGCGAGGGGGAGACGTCTCGAATTCCAATTTGTACCCCTGGGATACCACCTGAAGGATCCAGGGGTCCACTTGCGAGTGGGCCCACTGCGCACTGAACTTCTGGAGACGGGCCCCCACCGTGCCTGAGTCCGCTTGTAAAGCCCCAGCGTCATGCTGAGGACTTTGCGGAGGCGGGAGAGGGCTTTTGTTCCTGGGAACTGGCTGTTTGTTGCAGCCTTTTACCTCTCCCTCTGCCACGGGGCAGAAATGAGGCGCCTTTTGCCAGCTTGCCCTTATGGGGCCGAAAGGACTGCGCCTGATAATATGGCGTCTTCTTAGGTTGAGAAGCTACCTGGGGTAAAAATGTGGATTTTCCAGCCGTTGCCGTGGCTACCAGGTCTGATAGACCTACCCCAAATAACTCCTCCCCCCTATAAGGCAATACTTCCATGTGCCTTTTAGAATCCGCATCACCTGACCACTGCCGCGTCCATAAACCTCTTCTTGCAGAAATGGACAGCGCGCTAACTCTTGATGCCAGTCGGCAAATATCCCTCTGTGCATCACGCATATATAGAAATGCATCCTTCAAATGCTCTATAGTCAATAATATACTGTCCCTATCTAGGGTATCAATATTTTCAGTCAGGGAATCCGACCACGCCAGGCCCGCACTGCACATCCAGGCTGAGGCGATTGCTGGTCGCAGTATAACACCCGTGTGAGAGTATATACATTTTAGGATATTCTCCAGCTTTCTATCGGCAGGTTCCTTTAGGGCGGCCGTATCAGGAGAGGGTAGTTCTACCTGTTTAGACAAGCGTGTGAGCGCTTTATCCACCCTAGGGGGTGTTTCCCAACGTGCCCTATCCTCTGGCGGGAAAGGGTACGATGCCAATAACCTTTTAGGAATTATCAGTTTTTTATCGGGGGAAACCCACGCCTCATCACACACTTCATTTAATTCCTCGGATACAGGAAAAACTACAGGCAGTTTTTTCTCACCAAACATAATACCCTTCTTAGTGGTACTTGTATTATCAGATATATGCAATACATTTTTCATTGCTTCAATCATGTAACGTGTGGCCCTAGTGGAAGTCACGTTTGTCTCCTCATCATCGACACTGGAGTCACTATCCGTGTCTGTGTCTGCCATTTGAGGTAACGGGCGTTTTAAAGCCCCTGATGGCGTTTGAGACCCCTGGACAGGCACAAGCTGAGTAGCCGGCTGTCTCATGTCGTCAACTGTCTGTCGTAAGGAGCTGACACTGTCACGCAATTCCTTCCACAAGCTCATCCAACTCAGGTGTCGACTCCCCAGGGGGTGACAACTGTATAATAGGCAATTGCTCCGCCTCCATCTCATTTTCCTCCTCAAACATGTCGACACAATCGTACTGACACACCGCACACACACAGGGAATGCTCTGATAGAGGACAGGACCCCACTAGCCCTTTGGGGAGACAGAGGGAGAGTATGCCAGCACACACCAGAGCGCTATATATATATATATATATATATATACAGGAATACCACTATAAATTGTGTTTTTCCCTTTATAGCTGCTGTTAGTATAAACTACTGCGCCAAATTAGTGCCCCCCTCTCTTTTTTACCCTTTTCTGTAGTGCAGGACTGCAGGGGAGAGTCAGGGAGACGTCCTTCCAGCGGAGCTGTGATGGAAAATGGCGCCCGTGTGCTGAGGAGATAGGCTCCGCCCCCTTCTCGGCGGCCTTTTCTCCCGCTTTTTAGGTGAGTTCTGGCAGGGGTTAAAATACACCCATATAGCCCTGGGGGTTATATGTGGTGTATTTATGCCAGCCAAGGTGTTTTACATTGCTGCTCAGGGCGCCCCCCCCTAGCGCCCTGCACCCTCAGTGACCGGAGTGTGAAGTGTGCCTGAGTAACAATGGCGCACAGCTGCAGTGCTGTGCGCTACCTTGTTGAAGACTGATGTCTTCTGCCGCCGATTTTTCCGGACCTTTTCTTGCTTCTGGCTCTGTAAGGGGGCCGGCGGCGCGGCTCCGGGACCGAGCTCCGAGGCTGGGCCTGTGTTCGGTCCCTCTGGAGCTAATGGTATCCAGTAGCCTAAGAAGCCCAATCCACTCTGCACGCAGGTGAGTTCGCTTCTTCTCCCCTTAGTCCCTCGATGCAGGGAGCCTGTTGCCAGCAGGTCTCACTGAAAATAAAAAACCTAAAACTAAACTTTTCACTAAGAAGCTCAGGAGAGCCCCTAGTGTGCACCCTTCTCGGCCGGGCACAAAAATCTAACTGAGGCTTGGAGGAGGGTCATAGGGGGAGGAGCCAGTGCACACCAGGTAGTCCTAAAGCTTTTACTTTTGTGCCCAGTCTCCTGCGGAGCCGCTATTCCCCATGGTCCTTACGGAGTTCCCAGCATCCACTAGGACGTCAGAGAAATGGGCCGTACCGAGCCGTCCGGCTTCGGAACCACAAACAGGTTGGAGTAATAACCCCTGCCTCGTTGTTGTATCGGTACTGGGACAATGACGTGGGACTGGACCAACTTTCGGATGGCCTGTTGCAACGTAACCTGCATATCCTCCAAAGCTGGTAAGCTTGATTTGAAAAATCGTTGGGGAGGCGCACCGTCGAACTCCAGCTTGTAGCCCTGAGCAATTAGGTCACTTACCCAGGTATCCTGGCAGGAGCTTTCCCAGATGCGGCTAAAGTGACACAGTCTGGCTCCCACCTCGAGATCTCCTCGGGGTGGGTGGTCACAGTCATGCTGAGGACTTAGTGGAAGCAGAACTGGTGCTCTGTTCCTTAGAACCGGTGGTTGCAGGTCTTTTTGACTTACCTCTGGTGCCTCAGTCTATTTGCATTGGAGGCACCTCTGGCCCTAGAACGAAATCTGTTAGACCGAAAGGACTGAACAGACTGCCCCGGGTAGGAACGCCTAGACGGCGGGGCCCCAGAGGGGAGAAACGTGGATTTCCCAGCAGTTACTTTGGAAATCCACAAATCCAACTCAACCACAAAGAGCCATCCCCCCAAAAAAGGGGAGGGATTCCACACTGCGCTTTGATTCTGCGTCCGCTATTCACTGACGCAACCACAAAGCCCTGCGCACAAACATTGCCATGGCAGAAGTCCTAGCATTAATATTCCCATCTTCTTGAGCGAATCACACAGGATGCATGTAGTGTTCTGAATGTGCCTTAGGACGGTGGTCACTGCAGTGACCAGATGCATAGCCCCAGAGATGCCCTCCTGAATTTGAGTGGCTCATGAATGAATAGCATGGGTTATCCAGCAACCCGCTATGACTGGCCTTTGCGATACATCTGCTGCCATGTAAATAGATTTGACTATAGCCTTTATTTTTCTGTCCCTAGGATCCTTTACAGTAAAAGAGACCGGTGCACGCAGCTCTGCCTTTTGGGACAGTCGAGAGACTGATACATCAACCCTCGGGGGTTCTTCACAAAATTTTCTACCTTCAGGAGCAAATGGGAAAGTGCGCAAAAACTCGTTTGACACTTGGTATTTTTTGTCTGGATTTTTCCAGGCTAATTTGAAGAAGTCATCCTACTCTGCAGAATCACAGAAAATTACATTAGGCTTGTTTTGTGTAAAAGAAAAATGACTCTAGAGGGAGCTTTAACACGTCCCTTATAGCCAAAATGGGGGGGTTCAATACCCTGAGCAGAATCTGAATCCCCACTAACTGGATCCAAGTCCTCCTCATCCTCCTGTATTTCCTCATCTGAATCAGAGTAGAGCAGGCAAGGCAACGCTTCCGTGGTGCTGCATGAAAAGGGGGGGGGGGGGGGGGGGGGGGGGCTGTGTAACATCTGCCCTAGCAGCTAAGTCTGCAACAGCCTGTTGTAGTACCTGAGTATTCTGTACATTTGCAGTGAGCTGGGATGACATATCAGTCATCCTAGTTTTAAGAGAACCTAGCCAGGAGGGCTCTGGACCTTCTCCCCCAGCCACTTCACTGATTTGTGAAGGTTGGCTACATTGTTCACAAGAAACAGAATCAGATGATACTTGAGAGAATCTAGTGTGACATACACTGCACAGCTTGTGTTTACCCATGTTTCACAGTAAGCAAAAGAACATACACACAGACAGTAATACTTTTCAAGCCTGCCATTACTGTATGTGAGAGGAAACACAGAGAGACACCAGCACACCCCTAGCTGCACAGACCCAGTGAGGCTGACAGCCAATTATATCACAGTAACACTAATATTGTCTGTTCTGTAGAGGACCCAGATAGTGTACAATAGCAGCTCTTCCCCTTTGCTACACCCTGTACCAGTTTCCCAGCATGTCTTGTGAGGCAGGAAGCGCTGTGAGTGCTGTCTGCGGCTGCATTAAAGCAGAGGAATGCGCAAAAATGCCTCTGGTACTGCTCTGTGGTAGCCCCGCCCCCTCCATTGGCACCTGAGCTACAGTGACATTTTATACTGGCATTGTCTCCTATTTGCTTAAAAACATCACACAAGTGCTAGTTCAAGCTGTTTGATGCCATTCCAGCATACTGAAAATAAACATTTAAAAGAAATTGAAGAAAAACCTCTGGAGCTGCAGAGATGTGCATCATCTCCTTAGGGCACTTTTTTTCTAAACTGCCTGTGGGAGGGGGCATAGAGGGGAGGAGTCAGCACACCCAGTGAAGAAATTTAAAGTGCACCGGCTCCTTTGGACCCCATCTATACCCCATCGTACTAATCTCCCCAATCTCTCTTATGGATGCTAGAGAAACTAGAACTAGATCTAATGGTATGTCGCTACAGCAAGCGACTTGCACACACACACACCACATCTCCTCCACACAACACAGGTAGCTCACGCAGCGTCAGGAGCAAATCCAACACCGGAGTATGAGAGGCGTGCAGTCTGCATCACCTCCTGTCTGCGGTACAGTGGACTGTGCATGCACAGGTCACTGGAAACATGGCGGGACCATGTTCCTGGCAGCAAATCTCTAGTTCTTGTGTGCCAATCACTGGGAAAATTTGAAATTTTCCGAGCGACGACTTCAGCAGCACCAATGCGGGACTCCGGAGAGGTAATTGAACATGGGTGCAAGGTTTGCGATCCCTGGACCCAGTGCCCCGCACACACCCATGTCTCCCTCCTTACTCCATGGAAATAGAGCTTTGTGACTATTAAAAGCAAGGTATGGAATTTAGGCATGGTGATTAGTCATTACATTGGTAGTGGGTGCTGTAAGACGGGAGTGAGGGGAAAGCTGGAGAAATGATTGCATGCCAAACAACATCCACTTTGTAATGTGTGGCAACTAGATCCCATTTTAAAGATGCTGATTACCATCAAGTGTAAAGTTTTAACATTGCACGGTTAAAATGCTCTAAGTAACATTCCATTTGTGTCGACATCCAGGCACCGGCATTTTCATGTAGAAACAGTAACTATGGACATAGTGATTGCCGACCTCAATCACCGAACCCGCTGGAGGACCAAGAAGAGGCTGCAATGTCTTTAATTGCAAACTAAAATAAACATATAGGCTCCCCCTCCAGAAAGTCACGCAACTCCGGTATTCAGAATCCCTGACCTTGGGGCTATAAGGCTCCAATAATAAGATTTTACTCACCGGTAAATCTATTTCTCGTAGTCCGTAGTGGATGCTGGGAACTCCGAAAGGACCATGGGGAATAGCGGCTCCGCAGGTGACTGGGCACAACTAAAGAAAGCTTTTAGGTTACCTGGTGTGCACTGGCTCCTCCCACTATGACCCTCCTCCAAGCCTCAGTTAGGACACTGTGCCCGGACGAGCTGACATAATAAGGAAGGATTTTGAATCCCGGGTAAGACTCCTACCAGCCACACCGTATAACTCGTGATACTATACCCAGTTTAACAGTATGAAAACAACTGAGCCTCTCAACAGATGGCTCAACAATAACCCTTTAGTTAACAATAACTATGTACAAGTATTGCAGACAATCCGCACTTGGGATGGGCGCCCAGCATCAACTACGGACTACGAGAAATAGATTTACCGGTGAGTAAAATCTTATTTTCTCTGACGTCCTAGTGGATGCTGGGAACTCCGAAAGGACCATGGGGATTATACCAAAGCTCCCAAACGGGCGGGAGAGTGCGGATGACTCTGCAGCACCGAATGAGAGAACTCAAGGTCCTCCTCAGCCAGGGTATCAAATTTGTAGAATTTTGCAAACGTGTTTGCCCCTGACCAAGAAGCAGCTCGGCAAAGTTGTAAAGCCGAGACCCCTCGGACAGCCGCCCAAGATGAGCCCACCTTCCTTGTGGAATGGGCTTTTACTGATTTAGGATGCGGCAGTCCAGCCGCAGAATGCGCCAGCTGAATTGTGCTACAAATCCAGCGAGCAATAGTCTGCTTAGAAGCAGGAGCACCCAGTTTGTTGGGTGCATACAGGATAAATAGCGAGTCAGTTTTCCTGACTCTAGCCGTCCTGGAAACATAAATTTTCAAGGCCCTGACTACGTCCAGCAACTTGGAATCCTCCAAGTCCCTAGTAGCCGCAGGCACCACAATAGGTTGGTTCAAGTGAAAAGCTGATACCACCTAAGGGAGAAACTGGGGACGAGTCCTCAATTCCGCCCTATCCACATGGAAAATCAGATAAGGGCTTTTACATGACAAAGCTGCCAATTCTGACACACGCCTGGCTGAAGCCAAGGCCAATAACATGACCACTTTCCACGTGAGATATTTTAGATCCACGGTTTTAAGTGGCTCAAACCAATGTGATTTTACGAAACTCAACACCACGTTGAGATCCCAAGGTGCCACTGGAGGCACAAACGGGGGCTGAATATGCAGCACTCCTTTCACAAACGTCTGAACTTCAGGTAGTGAAGCTAGTTCTTTCTGGAAGAAAATCGACAGAGCCGAGATCTGTACCTTAATGGAGCCTAATTTCAGGCCCATAGTCACTCCTGCTTGTAGGAAATGCAGAAATCGACCTAGTTGAAATTCCTCTGTTGGGGCCTTTTTGGCCTCACACCAAGCAACATATTTCCGCCATATGCGGTGATAATGCTTTGCAGTTACAGCTTTCCTGGCTTTAATCAGCGCAGGAATGACTTCCTCCGGAATGCCCTTTTCCTTCAGGATCCGGCGTTCAACCGCCATGCCGTCAAAAGCAGCCGCGGTAAGTCTTGGAACAGACAGGGCCCCTGCTGCAGCAGGTCCTGTCTGAGCGGCACAGGCCATGGGTCCTCTGAGATCATCTCTTGAAGTTCCGGGTACCACGCTCGTCTTGGCCAATCCGGAACCACGAGTATTGTTCTTACTCCTCGTTTTCTTATTATTCTCAGTACCCTTGGTATGAGAGGCAGAGGAGGGAACACAAACTGACTGGTACACCCACGGTGTCACTAGAGCGTCCACAGCTATCGCCTGAGGGTCCCTTGTCCTGGCGCAATATCTCTCTAGTTTTTTGTTTAGGCGGGACGCCATCATGTCCACCTGTGGCCGTTCCCATCGATTTACAATCAGCGTGAAGACTTCTGGATGAAGTCCCCACTCTCCCGGGTGGAGGTCGTGCCTGCTGAGAAAGTCTGCTTCCCAGTTGTCCACTCCCGGAATGAACACTGCTGACAGTGCTAGTACGTGATTTTCCGCCCATCGGAGAATCCTTGTGGCTTCTGCCATTGCCATCCTGCTTCTTGTGCCGCCCTGTCGATTTACATGGGCGACTGCCGTGATGTTGTATGACTGGATCAGTACCGGCTGGTGTAGAAGCAGGGATTTTGCCTGACTTAGGGCATTGTAAATGGCCCTTAGTTCCAGAATATTTATGTGTAGGAAAGTCTCCTGACTCGACCATAGTCCTTGGAAGTTTCTTCCCTGTGTGACTGCCCCCCAGCCTCGAAGGCTGGCATCCGTGGTCACCAGGACCCAGTCCTGTATGCCGAATCTGCGGCCCTCTAGAAGATGAGCACTCTGCAGCCACCACAGCAGAGACACCCTGGTTCTTGGTGACAGGGTTATTAGGCGATGCATCTGAAGATGCGATCCGGACCATTGGTCCAACAGGTCCCACTGAAAGATTCTGGCATGGAACCTGCCGAAAGGAATTGCTTCGTAAGAAGCCACCATCTTTCCCAGGACCCGCGTGCAGTGATGCACCGATACCTGTTTTGGTTTCAGGAGGTCTCTGACTAGAGATGACAGCTCCTTGGCTTTCTCCTCCGGGAGAAACACTTTTTTCTGGTCTGTGTCCAGAACCATCCCCAGGAACAGTAGACGTGTCGTCGGAACCAGTTGTGATTTTGGAATATTCAGAATCCAACCGTGCTGGTGTAGCACCTCCTGAGATAGTGCTACTCCCACCAACAACTGCTCCTTGGACCTCGCCTTTATTAGGAGATCGTCCAAGTACGGGATAATTAAAACTCCCTTTCTTCGAAGGAGTATCATCATTTCCGCCATTACCTTGGTAAACACCCTCGGTGCCGTGGAGAGTCCAAACGGCAGCGTCTGGAATTGGTAATGGCAATCCTGTACCACAAATCTGAGGTACTCCTGGTGAGGATAGTAAATGGGGACATGCAGGTAAGCATCCTTGATGTCCAGGGATACCATGTAATCCCCCTCGTCCAGGCTTGCAATAACCGCCCTGAGCGATTCCATCTTGAACTTGAATTTTTTATGTATGTGTTCAAGGATTTCAAATTTAAAATGGGTCTCACCGAACCGTCTGGTTTCGGTACCACAAACAGTGTGGAATAGTAACCCCGTCCTTGTTGAAGTAGGGGCACCTTGATTATCACCTGCTGGGAATACAGCTTGTGAATTGCCGCTAACACAGCCTCCCTGTCTGAAGGAGTAATCGGCAAGGCAGATTTTAGGAACCGGTGGGGTGGAGACGCCTCGAATTCCAGTTTGTACCCTTGAGATACTATTTGCAGGATCCAGGGATCCACCTGTGAGCGAGCCCACTGATCGCTGAAATTTTTGAGGCGGCCTACCTGATAAAACGGCGCCTTTTTAGGCTGTGAGGGAACATGGGGTAAAAATGCTGACTTCCCAGCAGTTGCTGTGGAAACTAGGTCCGAGAGACCATCCCCAAATAACTCCTCACCCTTATAAGGCAAAACTTCCATGTGCCTTTTTGAATCTGCATCCCCTGTCCACTGGCGAGTCCATAAGCCTCTCCTAGCAGAAATGGACAATGCACTTATTTTAGATGCCAGCCGGCAGATCTCCCTCTGTGCATCTCATGTATAAGACTGAGTCTTTTATATGCTCTATGGTTAGCAGAATAGTGTCCCTGTCTAGGGTGTCAATATTTTCTGACAGGGAATCTGACCACGCAGCGGCAGCACTGCACATCCATGCTGACGCAATAGCTGGTCTAAGTATAATGCCTGAGTGTGTATATACAGACTTCAGGATCGCCTCCTGCTTTCTATCAGCAGGTTCCTTGAGGGCGGCCGTATCCGGAGACGGTAGTGCCACCTTTTTAGACAAACGTGTGAGCGCTTTATCCACCCTAGGGGGTGTCTCCCAACGTGACCTATCCTCTGGCGGGAAAGGGAACGCCATTAGTAACTTCTTAGAGATTACCAATCTTTTATCAGGGAAAGCCCACGCTTCTTCACACACTTCATTTAATTCTTCTGATGGGGGAAAAACTACGGGTAGTTTTTTCTCCCCAAACATAATACCCTTTTTAGTGGTACCTGGGTTTATAACAGAAATTTGTAACACCTCTTTCATTGCTTCAATCATGCAACGAATGGCCTTAGTGGACATTAGACTAGACTCATCGTCGTCGACACTGGTGTCAGTATCCGTGTCGACATCCGCGTCTGCCATCTGAGGTAGCGGGCGTTTTAGAGCCCCTGATGGCCTTTGAGACGCCTGGACAGGCACGAGCTGGGAAGCCGGCTGTCCCGCATTTGGCATGTCGTCAAATTTTTTGTGTAAGGAGTCGACACGTGCACGCAATTCCTTCCATAAGTCCATCCACTCAGGTGTCTGCCCCGCAGGGGGTGACATCCCTTCTATAGGCATCTGCTCCGCCTCCACATCATTATCCTCATCAAACATGTCGACACAGCCGTACCGACACACCGCACACACACAGGGAATGCTCTAACAGAGGACAGGACCCACAAAAGCCCTTTGGGGAGACAGAGTGAGAGTATGCCAGCACACACCAGAGCGCTATATAATGCAGGGACTAACTGAATTATGTCCCCTATAGCTGCTGTTATATATACTGCGCCTAAATTTAGTGCCCCCCCTCTCCTTTTTACCCTTTTCTGTAGTGTAGACTGCAGGGGAGAGCCAGGGAGCTTCCTTCCAGCGCAGCTGTGAGGGAGAAATGGCGCCAGTGTGCTGAAGGAGATAGCTCCGCCCCTTTTTTGCGGACTTTTCTCCCGCTTTTTTATGGATTCTGGCAGGGGTAATTATCACATATATAGCCTCTGGGGCTATATATTGTGGTATTTTTGCCAGCCAAGGTGTTTTTATTGCTGCTCAGGGCGCCCCCCCCTAGCGCCCTGCACCCTCAGTGACCGGAGTGTGAAGTGTGTATGAGGAGCAATGGCGCACAGCTGCAGTGCTGTGCGCTACCTTGGTGAAGACTGATGTCTTCTGCCGCCGATTTTCCGGACCTCTTCTTGCTTCTGGCTCTGTAATGGGGACGGCGGCGCGGCTCCGGGACCGAACACCAAGGCCAGTTCCATGCGGTCGATCCCTCTGGAGCTAATGGTGTCCAGTAGCCTAAGAAGCCCAAGCTAGCTGCAAGCAGGTAGGTTCGCTTCTTCTCCCCTTAGTCCCTCGATGCAGTGAGCCTGTTGCCAGCAGGTCTCACTGTACAATAAAAAACCTAATTATATACTTTCTTTTTAGAAGCTCAGGAGAGCCCCTAGTGTGCATCCAACCTCGGCCGGGCACAAAATCTAACTGAGGCTTGGAGGAGGGTCATAGTGGGAGGAGCCAGTGCACACCAGGTGACCTAAAAGCTTTCTTTAGTTGTGCCCAGTCTCCTGCGGAGCCGCTATTCCCCATGGTCCTTTCGGAGTTCCCAGCATCCACTAGGACGTCAGAGAAAACTCGGTGATAGCGCAGGTTTAAGGCTAGTATAAGTCCCTCTTGTATATCTTACCAGTTCGTCCACCACAGGCACATTAGTTAAAATACAGTGGGGCTTGACTTTATTATCTTTGTATAAAAGCAGGGATGGGGAACCTTTGGCCCTCCAGCTGTTGTTGAACTACACATCCCAGCAAGGTTTGCAACAGTTTTAGCATGGCCAAATAGCAAAACTGTAACAAGGCATGCTGGTATGTGTAGTTCAACAATAGCTGGAGGGCCAAAGTTTCCGCACCCCTGTATAAAAAGAACAAAGTAGTACAGTCACACAACATCCACTTTGTAATGCGTGGCAACGAGATCACATTTCACAGACTGCACAAATTTGTTGCGCTACACAGGGTTTTGGGAGTGTGACATGCTCCCATCGACCACTTATATTACGGTCACAGTAGCTTTGTAGCTGGTTCCGTGGCTTTGAAAATATTTCTCTAGTAGTTTAGAACAAAACTGGAGGTTAAACATTGCAAACTGCAGTTACCCATGGTTTTCAAGGTCATGTGAATTTGTCAGGAATAAAATAAACTATATTTACTACTTTGTTGCAGCTCAGTCAGTTTATTTGGATTACAATTACGTTGGAATTAAAACGTTATAACAGCATGTGAACATAAAGGATATACATGTTACTAGTGCAATCCGCATTATCTTGACATTTTAGAAAATTATAATTACATATACAGGTTTAGCGCCTAATATTACCATTTTAAAACTATCAGCCAAAGGTAACGATAACTGGCAGTTTGACGAACTGTGCCTCAGTAAACTTTAAGGGGGGTGTCCTATTAGCTGCAGTCATTTTCACACAGAAAATGAAACAAAACCGGGCTTTTATCGCGATTTTTTTGCCTGATTGTCATTATTCAATTATAGTCCATTTGTCAGTGCAAAGAATTACCTTTTCACGCAAAAACACATAGGGTCTGCAAAAAGCCGCAGACCTATGAGTTTTTGCGGCAGTGATCGTGGAAAAAATACTTATCTGGGATTTGGTCTCTCCTGCCTGAGAGTGTGCCAGCATCGGGGCAAATAGGGTAGCCCCGGGGGTGTCAATTTGCCGTGGTAATTGGATACTACCGTAGTTACATACTGGTATTACTCAGACTTCCGGGTTAATGAACAGGTGACAATCCAGTAATCACTGTGTGGGCACTAACTGTAGGAGATCTGGCTCATTAATCAATGCTATATAGTTCAATGTTAAGTAGAGATTATACTAATATGTTACACTACCCTCTGACCAAAGCAGGCTACCCATGCCCACAGTTCCATGTACACAATGGACATGTTTACTTACGGTTCCAAACTGCTTAACATTTTGGGCACATTTCTTACATATCGTGTTCGTTTTACTAGAGAAAACAAATATAAAGAACAAGTCAGTGTAAGCATGTATAAGAGGAATAAACTACTTATGAACATGTGGGCGGTACATAG
This sequence comes from Pseudophryne corroboree, assembly GCF_028390025.1. Taxonomy (NCBI): domain Eukaryota; kingdom Metazoa; phylum Chordata; class Amphibia; order Anura; family Myobatrachidae; genus Pseudophryne; species Pseudophryne corroboree. Next base: position 83,472,080 of record NC_086445.1, read on the forward strand.
AAGCCATAACAGAATTTAGGGGGTGTTCCAATCCTCAGCAATGTTACGTTGCAGCGTGCAGTGCAGATGCACACACTACTGTATATTACAGTAGCCCAACATCGCAGATTTTCCTGGGCACCTGTATCAGACATGCTGTAAAATGTATATAAACTTTGGTAGGTGGCTAGTTTTTAAAGTTAAACACATAATACGGTCGGTGAGAAGCCCGAAAACTATATATATTTGATTACCCTAGGGCAGGCATTCCCAACCACGGTCCTCAAGGCACACCAACAGTGCAGGTTTTAGTGATATCCAGGCTGCAGCTCAGGTGGTTAAATCAAAATAACTGAGGTACTAATTAAGTCACTTGTGCTCAAGCCTGGATATCACTAAAACCAGGACTGTTAGTGTGCCTTGAGGACCGAGGTTGGGAAACACTGCCCTAGGGTGTTGCCAAACACGCCACTGGTCTGTGTATGGCAATACTGGAGACTGATCACATCACTAAGAATAAGTAGCAAGGTTAGTCCATAGGTGGGCAGATGATCACGTGGCTTCGTGATTCAGAGATGTACATTATCGTCAAGTTTATAAACATCTCAGATGCTTTATTGTAACTTCACTGCGCATTTGTGGATCCGGAGTGTAAAGTCGCTTGCGGTGCCCTTATCGCTGCAGCATGCTGCTGGCGTCTGGGAGCAGTGACAGGCAGCTTTTACAGAAAAGGAGGGTGTATCAGTAACCAGTATTTCCACACAGTTGGGGTCAGCCAGTAAAGATGTGTCCGAGGATGTAGCCACTGGCCTTGCGTACCTAGAATATGGGAGGTGATACGCCCCTGCTTTCTAAAACGCTGGTAGTTAATGCCCCTTCCCTGCACCCAAAATTTAGGAGCAGAAATCCTGGGCACCAGATAGCCAATGCACTGGTGCAAAGGCAAACCTGGTGCAAATCTTTTTTTATCACATAAAAAAAAAAAAAACTAGGGGGAGGTACCCTATTAGCCGCACTAATATTTTAAAGGTGTTTTTTGCACGATGGCTTTATCGAGCTACCCAATTATTAGCCCGTTTTTGCCACACGAAGATACATAGGGTCCGCAAAAAGCCGTCGACCTATGTATTTTGGCATCAGCTATCACCGGAAAAAGGTTACTTATTGGGGATTTGGTTTTGATTCCTGATGGCATCGTGGCTAACAGGATAGCTGCAAGCACGCAAATAAGCTGTGGTAATTTACAGCGGCTAATTGGATACCGGCCTTAATTTAAAAACCTAACTGTATAATCACCATTTACCTTTTGTGTATAACACTTAGAGCCTTACCTCTCCTGCTGAAACTCGGATCTGCAATATGTGCACTTTACCATAGGATGAGCGATTCTACATTCCTTTTAACACAAAGCAAAAAGGTCATTATTAGTATCGCACAAAACTTTTTTCTTCATGATGCATTTACATTTATAACAAAATAACGCAATTTCACAATCTGCGTTTTTCTATATGCCGGCTGCTCTGCTATATAAATGTGCTACATGGAAATAACTAACCAATTAGCTACAAAGCATATGTGATAGGATTCTGCGCCAAACCTCAGCAATTACAATGCAGGACAGATCAGTCAGTTTTCAGCACTAATAAAAGGTGCGCAGAGTACTGCAGAAATACAATACATGACGCTCCCGTCAGGATATCACAGCACACTGAAATCATACGTCTAACGTTACATGGGTGAGGATTGGGCACTGACAACTACCATTTTGGGTTTACCAATAAACTGTACCTACAGCACCACACAGTTCGGGGGGGGGAGAGAGATAACAGATTACCCAGCACACTATACTGGGTAATATGCCATACTATGTATACTACTGGATAGTGACTACTACATCGGGCACAGGGAGTATGACAGGGTATTATTGCACACTGTACCAGGTAATAAACCATACTACGGTGATAGTGACTACTACACCGGGCACATAGGGGTATAATGGGGGATCACGGCGCACTATACTGGGTAAAATAATGTAAAGTGACTATTAGTCTTGGCATAATGGGGGGAAAGGGGGGGGGGGGGGGGGGGGGGGTCAGGGCACACAGTACCGGGTAATATAATGTAAGGCAGTGACTATTAGTCCTGGTATAATGGGGGGGGGGGGGGGTCAGGACACACTGTACCGGGTAATATAATGTAAGGTAGTGACTATAGGCCCTGGTATAATGGGGGGGTCAGGACACACTGTACCGGGTAATATAATGTAAGGCAGTGACTATTAGCCCTAGTATAATAAGAATTTACTTACCGATAATTCTATTTCTCGGAGTCCGTAGTGGATGCTGGGGTTCCTGAAAGGACCATGGGGAATAGCGGCTCCGCAGGAGACAGGGCACAAAAGTAAAGCTTTCCGATCAGGTGGTGTGCACTGGCTCCTCCCCCTATGACCCTCCTCCAAGCCAGTTAGGTACTGTGCCCGGACGAGCGTACACAATAAGGGAGGAATTTTGAATCCCGGGTAAGACTCATACCAGCCACACCAATCACACCGTACAACTTGTGATCTAAACCCAGTTAACAGTATGATAACAGCGGAGCCTCTGAAAAGATGGCTCACAACAATAATAACCCGATTTTTGTAACTATGTACAAGTATTGCAGATAATCCGCACTTGGGATGGGCGCCCAGCATCCACTACGGACTCCGAGAAATAGAATTATCGGTAAGTAAATTCTTATTTTCTCTATCGTCCTAGTGGATGCTGGGGTTCCTGAAAGGACCATGGGGATTATACCAAAGCTCCCAAACGGGCGGGAGAGTGCGGATGACTCTGCAGCACCGAATGAGAGAACTCCAGGTCCTCCTTAGCCAGGGTATCAAATTTGTAGAATTTAGCAAACGTGTTTGCCCCTGACCAAGTAGCTGCTCGGCAAGGTTGTAAAGCCGAGACCCCTCGGGCAGCCGCCCAAGATGAGCCCACCTTCCTTGTGGAATGGGCATTTACATATTTTGGCTGTGGCAGGCCTGCCACAGAATGTGCAAGCTGAATTGTATTACACATCCAACTAGCAGTAGTCTGCTTAGAAGCAAGAGCACCCAGTTTGTTGGGTGCATACAGGATAACAGCAAGTCAGTTTTCCTGACTCCAGCCGTCCTGGAACATATTTTCAGGGCCCTGACAACATCTAGCAACTTGGAGTCCTCCAAGTCCCTAGTAGGTGCAAGGCACCACAATAAGCTGGTTCAGGTGAAACACTGACACCACCTTAGGGAGAGAACTGGGGACGAGTCCGCAGCTCTGCCCTGTCCGAATGGACAAACAGATATGGGCTTTTTTGAGAAAAAAACACCAATTTGACACTCGCCTGGTCCAGGCCAGGGCCAAGAGCATGGTCACTTTTCATGTGAGATGCTTCAAATCCACAGATTTGACTGGTTTTAAACCAATGTGATTTGAGGAATCCCAGAACTACGTTGAGATCCCACAGTGCCACTGGAGGCACAAAAGGGGGTTGTATATGCAATACTCCCTCGACAAACTTCTGGACTTCAGGAACTGAAGCCAATTCTTTCTGGAAGAAAATCGACAGGGCCGAAATTTGAACCTTAATGGACCCCAATTTGAGGCCCATAGACACTCCTGTTTGCAGGAAATGCAGGAAACGACCGAGTTGAAATTTCTTTGTGGGGCCTTCCTGGCCTCACACCACGCAACATATTTTCGCCACATGTGGTGATAATGTTGTGCGGTCACCTCCTTTCTGGCTTTGACCAGGGTAGGAATGACCTCTTCCGGAATGCCTTTTTCCCTTAGGATCCGGCTTTCCACCGCCATGCCGACAAACGCAGCTGCGGTAAGTCTTGGAACAGACATGGTACTTGCTGAAGCAAGTCCCTTCTTAGCGGCAGAGGCCATAAGACCTCTGTAAGCATCTCTTGAAGTTCCGGGTACCAAGTCCTTCTTGGCCAATCCGGAGCCATGAGTATAGTTCTTACTCCTCTACGTCTTATAATTCTCAGCACCTTAGGTATGAGAAGCAGAGGAGGGAACACATACACCGACTGGTACACCCACGGTGTTACCAGAACGTCCACAGCTATTGCCTGAGGGTCTCTTGACCTGGCGCAATACCTGTCCCGTTTTTTGTTCAGACGGGACGCCATCATGTCCACCTTTGGTATTTCCCAACGGTTTACAATCATGTGGAAAAAACTTCCCGATGAAGTTTCCACTCTCCCGGGTGGAGGTCGTGCCTGCTGAGGAAGTCTGCTTCCCAGTTTCCATTCCCGGGATGAAACACTGCTGACAGTGCTATCACATGATTTTCCGCCCAGCGAAAAGTCCTTGCAGTTTTTGCCATTGCCCTCCTGCTTCTTGTGTCGCCCTGTCTGTTTACGTGGGCGACTGCCGTGATGTTTTTCCCACTGGATCAATACCGGCTGACCTTGAAGCAGAGGTCTTGCTAAGCTTAGAGCATTATAAATTTACCCTTAGCTCCAGTATATTTATGTGGAGAAAAGTCTCCAGACTTGATCACACTCCCTGGAAATTTTTTCCTTGTGTGACTGCTCCCCAGCCTCTCGGGCTGGGCTCCGTGGTCACCAGCATCCAATCCTGAATGCCGAATCTGCGGCCCTCTAGAAGATGAGCACTCTATAACCACCACAGGAGAGACACCCCTGTCCTTGGATATAGGGTTATCCGCTGATGCATCTGAAGATGCGATCCGGACCATTTGTCCAGCAGAGCCCACTGAAAAGTTCTTGCGTGAAATCTGCCGAATGGAATTGCTTCGTAGGAAGCCACCATTTTTACCAGGACCCTTGTGCAATGATGCACTGTTTTTAGGAGGTTCCTGACTAGCTCGGATAACTCCCTGGCTTTCTCTTCCGGGAGAAACACCTTTTTCTGGACTGTGTCCAGAATCATCCCTAGGCACAGCAGACGTGTCGTCGGGATCAGCTGCGATTTTGGAATATTTAGAATCCACCCGTGCTGTTGTAGCAGTATCCGAGATAGTGCTACTCCGACCTCCAACTGTTCCCTGGACTATGCCCTTATCAGGAGATCGTCCAAGTAAGGGATAATTAAGACGCCTTTTCTTCGAAGAAGAATCATCATTTCGGCCATTACCTTGGTAAAGACCCGGGGTGCCGTGGACAATCCAAACGGCAGCGTCTGAAACTGATGGTGACAGTTCTGCACCACGAACCTGAGGTACCCTTAGTGAGAAGGGCAAATTTGGGACATAGAGGTAAGCATCCCTGATGTCCCGGGACACTATATAGTCCCCTTCTTCCTGGTTCGTTATCACTGCTCTGAGTGACTCCATCTTGATTTGAACCTTTGTAAGTGTTCAAAAATTTTTTTAGAATAAGTCTCACCTAGCCTTCTGGCTTCAGTACCACAATATAGTGTGGAATAATACCCCTTTTCTTGTAGTAGGAGGGGTAATTTAATTATCACCTGCTGGGAATACAGCTTGTGAATTTTTTCCCATACTGCCTCCTTGTCGGAGGGAGACCTTGGTAAAACAGACTTCAGGAGCCTGCGAAGGGGAAACGTCTCGACATTCCAATCTGTACCCCTGGGATACTACTTGTAGGATCCAGGGGTCCTGTACGGTCTCAGCGCCATGCTGAGAACTTGTCAGAAGCGGTGGAACGCTTCTGTTCCTGGGAATGGGCTGCCTGCTGCAGTCTTCTTCCCTTTCCTCTATCCCTGGGCAGATATGATCTTATAGGGACGAAAGGACTGATGGCTGAAAAGACGGTGTCTTTTTCTGCAGAGATGTGACTTAGGGTAAAAACGGCGGATTTTCCAGCAGTTGCCGTGGCCACCAGGTCCGATGGACCGACCCCAAATAACTCCTCTTCCTTTATACGGCAATACACCTTTGTGCCGTTTGGAATCTGCATCACCTGACCACTGTCGTGTCCATAACATCTTCTGGCAGATATGGACATCGCATTTACTCTTGATGCCAGAGTGCAAATATCCCTCTGTGCATCTCGCATATATAGAAATGCATCCTTTAAATGCTCTATAGTCAATAAAATACTGTCCCTGTCAAGGGTATCAATATTTTTAGTCAGGGAATCCGACCAAGCCACCCCAGCTCTGCACATCCAGGCTGAGGCGATCGCTGGTCGCAGTATAACACCAGTATGTGTGTATATACTTTTTATGATATTTTCCAGCCTCCTGTCAGCTGGTCCTTGAGGACGGCCCTATCTATAGACGGTACCGCCACTAGTTTTGATAAGCGTGTGAGCGCCTTATCCACCCTAAGGGGTGTTTCCCAACGCGCCCTAACTTCTGGCGGGAAAGGGTATACCGCCCATAATTTTCTATCGGGGGGAACCCACGCATCATCACACACTTTATTTAATTTATCTGATTCAGGAAAAACTACGGTAGTTTTTTCACCTCCCACATAATACCCTCTTTTGTGGTACTTGTAGTATCAGAAATATGTAACACCTCCTTCATTGCCTTTAACGTGTGGCCCTAATAAGGAATACGTTTGTTTATTCACCGTCGACACTGGATTCAGTGTCCCTGTCTGTGTCTGTGTCGACCGACTAAAGTAAACGGGCGTTTTAAAACCCCTGACGGTGTTTTTGAGACGTCTGGACCGGTACTAATTGTTTGTCGGCCGTCTCATGTCGTCAACCGACCTTGCAGCGTGTTGACATTATCACGTAATTCCCTAAATAAGCCATCCATTCCGGTGTCGACTCCCTAGAGAGTGACATCACCATTACAGGCAATTGCTCCGCCTCCTCACCAACATCGTCCTCATACATGTCGACACACACGTACCGACACACAGCACACACACAGGGAATGCTCTGATAGAGGACAGGACCCACTAGCCCTTTGGAGAGACAGAGGGAGAGTTTACCAGCACACACCAAAAACGCTATAATTATATAGGGACAACCTTATATAAGTGTTTTCCCTTATAGCATCTTTTTTATATATTTCTAACGCCAAATTAGTGCCCCCCCTCTCTGTTTTAACCCTGTTTCTGTAGTGCAGTGCAGGGGAGAGCCTGGGAGCCTTCCCTCCAGCCTTTCTGTGAGGGAAAATGGCGCTGTGTGCTGAGGAGATAGGCCCCGCCCCTTTTTCGGCGGCCTCGTCTCCCGCTCTTAACGGATTCTGGCAGGGGTTAAATATCTCCATATAGCCTCCGGAGGCTATATGTGAGGTATTTTTAGCCAAAATAGGTATTCATTTGCCTCCCAGGGCGCCCCCCTCCCAGCGCCCTGCACCCTCAGTGACTGCCGTGTGAAGTGTGCTGAGAGGAAAATGGCGCACAGCTGCAGTGCTGTGCGCTACCTTTAGAAGACTGAGGAGTCTTCTGCCGCCGATTCTGGACCTCTTCTTACTTCAGCATCTGCAAGGGGGCCGGCGGCAAGGCTCCGGTGACCATCCAGGCTGTACCTGTGATCGTCCCTCTGGAGCTGATGTCCAGTAGCCAAGAAGCCAATCCATCCTGCACGCAGGTGAGTTCACTTCTTCTCCCCTAAGTCCCTCGTTGCAGTGATCCTGTTGCCAGCAGGACTCACTGTAAAATAAAAAACCTAAGCTAAACTTTTCTAAGCAGCTCTTTAGGAGAGCCACCTAGATTGCACCCTTCTCGGCCGGGCACAAAAATCTAACTGGCTTGGAGGAGGGTCATAGGGGGAGGAGCCAGTGCACACCACCTGATCGGAAAGCTTTACTTTTGTGCCCTGTCTCCTGCGGAGCCGCTATTCCCCATGGTCCTTTCAGGAACCCCAGCATCCACTAGGACGATAGAGAAAATGGGGGATCAGTGCACACTGTACCGGGTAATATAATGTAAGGCAGTGACTATAGGCCCTGGTATAATGGGGGATCAGGGCACACTGTACCGGGTAATATAATGTAAGGCAGTGACTATTAGCCCTGGTATAATGGGGGATCAGGGCACACTGTACCGGGTAATATAATGTAAGGCAGTGACTATAGGCCCTGGTATAATGGGGGATCAGCGCACACTGTACTGGGTAATATAATGTAAGGCAGTGACTATTAGCCCTGGTGTAATGGGGGATCAGGACACACTGTACCAGGTAATATAATGTAAGGCAGTGACTATTAGCCCCGGTATAATGGGGGATCAGGGCACACTGTACCGGGTAATATAATGTAAGGCAGTGACTATAGGCCCTGGTATAATGGGGGATCAGGACACACTGTACCGGGTAATATAATGTAAGGCAGTGACTATTAGCCCTGGTGTAATGGGGGATCAGGACACACTGTACCGGGTAATATAATGTAAGGCAGTGACTATAGGCCCTGGTCTAATAGGGGATCAGGGCACAATGTACCGGGTAATATAATGTAAGGTAGTGACTATAGGCCCTGGTATAATGGGGGATCAGGACACACTGTACCGGGTAATATAATGTAAGGCAGTGACTATAGGCCCTGGTCTAATAGGGGATCAGGGCACACTGTACCGGGTAATATAATGTAAGGTAGTGACTATAGGCCCTGGTCTAATGGGGGATCAGGACACACTGTACCAGGTAATATAATGTAAGGTAGTGACTATTAGCCCTGGTATAATGGGGGATCAGGGCACACTGTACCGGGTAATATAATGTAAGGCAGTGACTATTAGCCCTAGTATAATGGGGGATCAGGGCACACTGTACCGGGTAATATAATGTAAGGCAGTGACTATAGGCCCTGGTATAATGGGGGATCAGGGCACACTGTACCGGGTAATATAATGTAAGGCAGTGACTATTAGCCCTGGTATAATGGGGGATCAGGGCACACTGTACCAGGTAATATAATGTAAGGCAGTGACTATAGGCCCTGGTATAATGGGGGATCAGCGCACACTGTACTGGGTAATATAATGTAAGGCAGTGACTATTAGCCCTGGTGTAATGGGGATCAGGACACACTGTACCAGGTAATATAATGTAAGGCAGTGACTATTAGCCCCGGTATAATGGGGGATCAGGGCACACTGTACCGGGTAATATAATGTAAGGCAGTGACTATAGGCCCTGGTATAATGGGGGATCAGGACACACTGTACCGGGTAATATAATGTAAGGCAGTGACTATTAGCCCTGGTGTAATGGGGGATCAGGACACACTGTACCGGGTAATATAATGTAAGGCAGTGACTATAGGCCCTGGTCTAATAGGGGATCAGGGCACACTGTACCGGGTAATATAATGTAAGGTAGTGACTATAGGCCCTGGTCTAATGGGGGATCAGGACACACTGTACCAGGTAATATAATGTAAGGTAGTGACTATTAGCCCTGGTATAATGGGGGATCAGGGCACACTGTACCGGGTAATATAATGTAAGGCAGTGACTATTAGCCCTGGTATAATGGGGGATCAGGGCACACTGTACCGGGTAATATAATGTAAGGCAGTGACTATAGGCCCTGGTATAATGGGGGAATCAGGGCACACTGTACCGGGTAATATAATGTAAGGTAGTGACTATTAGCCCTGGTATAATGGGGGATCAGGACACACTGTACTGGGTAATATAATGTAAGGCAGTGACTATTAGCCCTGGTGTAATGGGGGATCAGGGCACACTGTACCGGGTAATATAATGTAAGGTAGTGACTATAGGCCCTGGTCTAATGGGGGATCAGGACACACTGTACCAGGTAATATAATGTAAGGTAGTGACTATTAGCCCTGGTATAATGGGGGATCAGGGCACACTGTACCGGGTAATATAATGTAAGGCAGTGACTATTAGCCCTGGTATAATGGGGGATCAGGGCACACTGTACCGGGTAATATAATGTAAGGCAGTGACTATAGGCCCTGGTATAATGGGGGAATCAGGGCACACTGTACCGGGTAATATAATGTAAGGTAGTGACTATTAGCCCTGGTATAATGGGGGATCAGGACACACTGTACTGGGTAATATAATGTAAGGCAGTGACTATAGGCCCTGGTCTAATAGGGGATCAGGGCACACTGTACCGGGTAATATAATGTAAGGTAGTGACTATAGGCCCTGGTCTAATGGGGGATCAGGACACACTGTACCAGGTAATATAATGTAAGGTAGTGACTATTAGCCCTGGTATAATGGGGGATCAGGGCACACTGTACCGGGTAATATAATGTAAGGCAGTGACTATTAGCCCTGGTATAATGGGGGATCAGGGCACACTGTACCGGGTAATATAATGTAAGGCAGTGACTATAGGCCCTGGTATAATGGGGGAATCAGGGCACACTGTACCGGGTAATATAATGTAAGGTAGTGACTATTAGCCCTGGTATAATGGGGGATCAGGACACACTGTACTGGGTAATATAATGTAAGGCAGTGACTATTAGCCCTGGTATAATGGGGGATCAGGGCACACTGTAACGGGTAATATAATGTAAGGCAGTGACTATTAGCCCTGGTCTAATGGGGGATCAGGGCACACTGTACCGGGTAATATAATGTAAGGCAGTGACTATAGGCCCTGGTATAATGGGGGATCAGGACACACTGTACCGGGTAATATAATGTAAGGCAGTGACTATAGGCCCTGGTCTAATAGGGGATCAGGGCACACTGTACCGGGTAATATAATGTAAGGTAGTGACTATAGGCCCTGGTCTAATGGGGGATCAGGACACACTGTACCAGGTAATATAATGTAAGGTAGTGACTATTAGCCCTGGTATAATGGGGGATCAGGGCACACTGTACCGGGTAATATAATGTAAGGCAGTGACTATAGGCCCTGGTATAATGGGGGAATCAGGGCACACTGTACCGGGTAATATAATGTAAGGTAGTGACTATTAGCCCTGGTATAATGGGGGATCAGGACACACTGTACTGGGTAATATAATGTAAGGCAGTGACTATTAGCCCTGGTGTAATGGGGGATCAGGGCACACTGTACCGGGTAATATAATGTAAGGTAGTGACTATAGGCCCTGGTCTAATGGGGGATCAGGACACACTGTACCAGGTAATATAATGTAAGGTAGTGACTATTAGCCCTGGTATAATGGGGGATCAGGGCACACTGTACCGGGTAATATAATGTAAGGCAGTGACTATTAGCCCTGGTATAATGGGGGATCAGGGCACACTGTACCGGGTAATATAATGTAAGGCAGTGACTATAGGCCCTGGTATAATGGGGGAATCAGGGCACACTGTACCGGGTAATATAATGTAAGGTAGTGACTATTAGCCCTGGTATAATGGGGGATCAGGACACACTGTACTGGGTAATATAATGTAAGGCAGTGACTATAGGCCCTGGTCTAATAGGGGATCAGGGCACACTGTACCGGGTAATATAATGTAAGGTAGTGACTATAGGCCCTGGTCTAATGGGGGATCAGGACACACTGTACCAGGTAATATAATGTAAGGTAGTGACTATTAGCCCTGGTATAATGGGGGATCAGGGCACACTGTACCGGGTAATATAATGTAAGGCAGTGACTATTAGCCCTGGTATAATGGGGGATCAGGGCACACTGTACCGGGTAATATAATGTAAGGCAGTGACTATAGGCCCTGGTATAATGGGGGAATCAGGGCACACTGTACCGGGTAATATAATGTAAGGTAGTGACTATTAGCCCTGGTATAATGGGGGATCAGGACACACTGTACTGGGTAATATAATGTAAGGCAGTGACTATTAGCCCTGGTGTAATGGGGGATCAGGGCACACTGTACCGGGTAATATAATGTAAGGCAGTGACTATAGGCCCTGGTATAATGGGGGATCAGGGCACACTGTAACGGGTAATATAATGTAAGGCAGTGACTATAGGTCCTGGTATAATGGGGGAATCAGGGCACACTGTACCGGGTAATATAATGTAAGGTAGTGACTATTAGCCCTGGTGTAATGGGGGATCAGGACACACTGTACCGGGTAATATAATGTAAGGCAGTGACTATAGGCCCTGGTATAATGGGGGATCAGGGCACACTGTACCGGGTAATATAATGTAAGGCAGTGACTATAGGCCCTGGTATAATGGGGGATCAGGACACACTGTACCGGGTAATATAATGTAAGGCAGTGACTATAGGCCCTGGTCTAATGGGGGATCAGGACACACTGTACCGGGTAATATAATGTAAGGCAGTGACTATAGGCCCTGGTCTAATGGGGGATCAGGGCACACTGTACCGGGTAATATAATGTAAGGCAGTGACTATAGGCCCTGGTATAATGGGGGATCAGGGCACACTGTAACGGGTAATATAATGTAAGGCAGTGACTATTAGCCTTGCTGGCACAAGAAGTAAGATATAACATATGACCGATGCCCATCACCCGATCACTGCGGCGCCATAGGCAGGAAGCCGGGGTGCAGAGCCGCCTGTGACCTCCAGGAGGAAGGCCCGGGGCGGAGGAGGGGGACAGGCCCCGGCGGGGACACTAGGCCTCACAGACCTTGCACAGCTGCTGGCCCTGGGAGAGCTCCTCGAACGGGTACCGCTGGTGACACTTGGTGCAGGCGTACAGAGCCGAGGCCATCTTCCGCCGGCGGTTAGTCAGTCAAGGATCCTGGGGTGGTGACGGGGAATCCGGGTCACACAGTCACCGCGGGCGCGTTCCGGGTTTCTCGCTTCCTCAAGTCTCTCAGTGTCCGGCGCCCGCCCGCAGCCTTACTATCCTGCCCGTGTTACACAGTCCGCCGGAGTGGCGCCGGTATACAGGGAGGCTGAAGCTCGGGGCAGCGGTCTTCCTTCTCAGTCCTGACCCCCGCTGCTCTCTCCAGACCCCGCGGCGTCACACTACTACCCGCCCGCCCTGTTTCACCACAGGAAAAAAAAAATTACAAGATGAAAAAAAAAAAACCGACACACTGCTGTAACCGGATCCTGCTGAATTCGCGTCATTACAAAGGACGGGCACAGCCGGCCAATCAGCGCTCGCCGCACAGGAGCGGGAACACCCGTTCAAATTCATCTGGCCAATGGTGGCGGAGGACGAATTCTGCCGGCCAATCAGCGAGCTCGCGAAGGCGTACCTTGGGGCATTACAGGCCGGCTGGGCTGACCAGTGAGAACAGGAAAAGGCGTGGTCACCAGGTCACGCCCATCTTCGTTCTTATTGGTCAGGCTCAGAGCGATAGACTCGTTTTCGGAATAACACCGTATAACCGGCGGCGCCAATCATGAGGATGGGGTCACGTTACCGTCTCTGACGTACATGTAACGTCTCCTATATTACCCGTCACACGGCTGCGACCCTGCGTACCTGCCCCGGTGACCGGTCACGTTAGAGGACGCATCTTGTTATTGTGCCTGAGCAATTCTCCGCTTGGCGACGCCTCCTTAATCCTTCTGACGCTGTGATTGGGCGAAGGAGGTGTCAGTCAGAGCGTGGCGTCAGCAGAGCCCGCCCTCCCTCCCCTGTGAGTACCTGCGTAGAGGGCGGGCTATGGATGATGGATACCCCGGATTAACACAGTCAGCACCTGTAGCTGCTTCCCGTAAGAAAGATGGCGGCTGGTGCCTTCCAGTCCAGGACGGTGAGATTTCCAGTGAGCCAGCTGTACGGTGACTGCAAATCTCAGCATGCTGCTGCGGCGTACAGTCCCACCACAGCTGGAGAGTAGAGGTGTTTATGTTTTGTGCTACCTGCCACAGTGCCTGGGTCTCAAGCGCAGAGGGGGAGGATGGAGGATGCACCCAGCCCCCTTCCTCATATAAATGGCCCTGTTACGCATAGTACGTGTGTGTGTGTATATATATATATATATATATATATATATATATATATATATATATATATAGTGTGTGTGTGTATATATATATATATATATATATATATATATATATATATATATATATAGTGTGTGTGTATATATGTATATATATATATATATATATATATATATAGTGTGTGTATATGTGTATATATATATGTGTGTGTGTATATATATATATATATATATATATATATATATATATATATATGTGTATATACACACACACACGTGCGTGCGCAGTATGGTATATACCAATACATCGTGCTGGTGCTTTGTGTGTAGGTGATACAGCCTGTTACGGAGCTCAGTGCGGTGTCTTAGGTGATGACAGAATAATGTTGGTTGTTATCTCGGACCCATCCTTACCCAACAAGTGCAACATGCTATACTCCATCACTTCACAAACGCTGACTTCTCCAGCGTGCCCACCGACCAGAGTGGCTTTGGTGCGTTAGGGTAAGGTGAGTATGCACATTTATACGCCCTTGTTACTCCCTGGCACAGATATGAGTAAATGTCTATTCTCCGTCAAATCACCCTGATGCACCAGAGGCACGGTGGTTGGGCTCGGTGATAAAGTCGTGACCGCCCCAACACAAAACTGAGCTTTATTATTATGTATGTCTAGAGGGGAGTGTTATGTTACTATTAGAAAACAATCTAATACATTAAAGATAAATTATTACAATTGCAGAATTGCCCCAGCTCTCTTATCTGCTAAACAGACTACAAACATTACATTGTTACTATGATCCCTAGGTCATAATGCCTCCATCCATTACATAACACCTTCATCCATTCTTCTCTTCATTATTATTTTTTGCATAATACACTCTCTATGCTCCGTAACATTATTCATATTTGCTGTCTGTTCTCTTTCAGCCTCACAGTCCGTTGTCTGGGACATCTAAAGGGCTGACTGCTAGAGATACTTTATCTACATCTTTTCACCCGTACCCTAGTGGGAGCACGTTCCTTAACTCTGACCTGCAGGGTTCCCCAGGCAGGCCGGTTCTCGCATATCCAGAGAGTAACAGCAGAGGTGAGGTTTAATATACTGCTCTCAGTCCATGTTCAGTGAATGATCATTGTATCCATCATGCACATCACTCTGCCAGTTGTTTCTGAATCCGTTCTGACTTGAAAATAAAAAATATATTAATATTTTTTTTTTTGAGATTAAGCCACACCATCTAAAAAATATATATGATCTATATATATATATATATATATATATATATATATATATATATATATATATATATATATATATATATATCTGTGTATTTTGATTTTCATAGGTGTTGCCATTTGATGTATTGTGTTTAGCAGTATAAATAATTTCAGAGGTTGGACACGGATATTCCTGATTTAATTATTCATGGGGTTTGTTCTTGGTATATCTCCTCTGTGTAAAGGAACAGCCGCCTTTATTGAAACTGATACAACCAGCCTGACTGGTGTCCTGCGTTTCCATCTCCTGTGTGTGACGGTCCTCGTCTTGGTGTAATTTTTATAGAGTACGCCTCTGTGGGTGATATCTGCTCAGTGGTCTACACACACACGTGTTAGCATGGGATATATCTTGGCTGCTAGAGCGTGTGCTCTTTAGTGTGATGGGTCCTCTTCCATGCATGCTCATGCTATAAGAGGGCTGTCAATCGGTGCATTACCTGGGAGCCGGCTTGGTGTTTTAGAACACTGTGCTGGCTCAGTCCCCTGAGCCTAACGTCTGCAGTCACCTGAATGGCCCGGTGGCCCCATAAGCTTGGTTTCTGTATAGAAGAGAATTAAATCAAACCTGTGGGTACTATGGGAACACCACCTTTCTATTGTCCACCGCTTTGTATGCTTTTATGCCGATCCCTGGGAACTGACGCCACAGAGGAGGATTTATGAAAATGTCTAAAGTGGTTAAGTTGAAGTGTTGCTTATAACAACCATTCAGATTCTAGTTATCACTTTATAGAATACACTATAGAAATTAGTGCTAGATCATGATTGGTTGCTGTGGGCAACACCTCCATTTGTCCTGTTTAGGAATCTTGGTCCATATATATATAATATATATATATATATATATATATATATATATATATATATATATATATATATATATATATATATATATATATATATATATATATATATATATATATATATATATATATATAATATAATATAATATAATATATTTTACTAAAACTAGAGCATATGAGATATCAGGGTGATAATATCTTTGTCATTAACAAACACCAAGGTATGTCAACGAAAAAAATCAAGCCAGACCATATCACATAACATAGATGTGCAGCAAGTGACCTTTCTAGACCTAAAATGTAAACCTTTTGACAATTTCACATACGTATTGCACTCGGAAAGAAGCTGTTGTGCAACCTCTTTGTGTGTGAATAAACAGCCCTAAAGCGTTTATTTGATGGCAGTCTTGAAAAGATTGGGTAGTTTGGATGACTAGAATCCCCCCAAAATGGCCATAAATTTCTTAAGGATCCTCTTTTCATATATCTCATAAATACTGGGCAACCTAACACCAATGACTCTACCCGCTATCCTAATCACCCGATCCAGGGCCTTTCGTTCTGCAACAGTACAATTTCCAAACCATACGGCAATCTCATAGGTCAGTACACTCTCCATAACACTACGATAAAAATGTAACCAGGTCTCTTTACTCACGCTAGCAGATTTTAATTTCCTCCAGAAAAAAAGACATTGCTGCGTCTTCTTTATCAAAAAAATTGAGTTTAAACACTAGACGGAATTAGAAATAAAAATTTCAAAGACTCCACCTGCTCAATACTTTTCTCCTTCATCCACTAGGGGCCACTGGAGCGCAGTTACAATGGGGAAATAGTAGGCAGTAATTGGGAGCTGGCACTTTAAAATTCTAATACTGTGGCTAGCTCCTCCCCTACTATCTCCCCTCCAAGCCAGTCTTAGTTAGTGCCCCGAGGTGAGCTGGTCACTTGGGTCTTCTCTGAAGAATTTTTTTTCTTTATTATTTTATTTTTTCTCTCTTACATGCACAGACTGGCAGCTCTGCCACTTCCAGTCTGCACCGCGGGAGCTGCCGGCGGGGTCCCATCGCAGCTGCGTGCGGCTCGGGATGGGCCCCGGCTGAGGGAGACACTGCGCTCTCCTGAGCTGGCCGGACACGGCGCGTGTCGGGGCCGCTTCACCAGCAGAAGATTCGTGGCAGCATGGCAGTGGTGAGTATCCAAAAAGTGGCCGGACACCGCTGCGTGCGGCGTGTGTCGGGGCCACTTCACCACAGAAAAGGTGAGTGTGTGCAATCCTCACCCAAACCCAGCCTCACAGAGCCGCTACGGGGATCCGGCAAAAGGCGCAAAGCATCTTTGAATCTGGCGCCTTTGCGGAGGGGGGGCGGAGCTTAGTCCCGCTCTGCAGCGCCGGAAGTAGCGCGCGCTGGCGGCCATTCCCTTTCAGCAGCGCGGGCCGGAGGAGCGCCACGGAGCACAGTGAGGCTGTTACACTGGGGAAGGGGGGCACTGGGGGGCACCTAAATCTTAATTACAGCCTGTCACTGCACAGTATCGTGCAGGATAGATCAGGCTGCTGTGGCTGTATTTTTCCCTGCTTTCTCCCCTCCCTCCCTTTCTGCCTAGTGCTGTTTTCCTGTGGGGGAGGGTCACAGTGTTAGGTGCTGCCATGGCCAATAAAGGCTCCAAGGCAACACAAAAACAGGGTCAGATTTTATGTGAGGAGTCACAGCCATCGGCTCAGCCCTCCTCAGAACCCCAGAGCGCCCCGGCATGGACAACACAACTCACAGAGGTTATGTCCCTGCTGACTGGGGAACTTAAAGCCTCTCGGGAAGATAGGGAGGCGTCCCGGTACCGCAGCCAGAACCTGCATGGGCTGTCTCATTGGCAAAGTCAGTGGAAGGGCTTTCTAGGGCTGTGATCCCTTCCCAAGCCCCGTCCTTTAGCCCCCTCAACAGGCTTCTAAAAAGAGATTGCTAACCTCTGTGTTGCAGGACTTTGATGATGATATGCCTCAATTAGATGAGGCGGGGTTAGATGTACAGGATGTTGATATACAGGATACTGATGAGGATCAGGTATACGGGGACTCTGAACCAGTAGCTCAGGGTATAGAGGCTCTTATTACTGCTGTTCGCTCAGTATTACAGGTGGAGGAGACGGGGCAGGACGCCTTATGCCCTTCAAGTTTTGGCACCAACCAATGCCTGCCGGTGACCTTTCCAGTTTCGGAGGAGCTGGATGCGCTCATAACGGCAGCCTGGAAACATCCAGACGCAAAATTTCAGGTATCAAGAAAACTGTTGTCTTCTTATCCTTTTCCCGCAGATAGCAGGACACGTTATGAGACCTCTCCGATGGTGGATCCTTCGGTATCTCATCTGTCCAAAAAGACGGTCCTACCAGTTCCGGGTGCAACTTCGCTTAAGGAGGCGTCAGATAGGAAGTTGGAATCTACCTTAAAGAATATTTACTCTGCGGCAGGGGTATTACATCGCCCGGCGCAGGTAGGTTGTTGGGTCAACAAGGCGATAGAAGCTTGGGCGGAGCATTTGTCCTCTGGAATTCGTGACGAATTGCCGGCGGATCAATTGATAGAGTTGGCGGAACACATCCGTGAATCAGCCCTTTATCTTTGCGAAGCGTCCAAGGACATAGGTATTCTCGGAGCTAGAATTTCCGCTTTAGCAATTGCGGCCCGCAGAGCTCTCTGGCTCCAGCAGTGGCAGGCGGATACGGAATCCAAAAGGGCGGCAGAAGCGTTGCCCTTTACGGGTGAGTTTCTGTTTGGTAAGGATCTGGATGCCTGGATCTCTCAGGCCACCGGAGGTAAGTCGACTTATCTTCCATCTGCTGCTCCAGCCACTCGCAGGCCATATAGGGGTCCCTCTTTTCGATCCTTTCGTGCCCCTTCCAGGTTTCGAGGCCAGGGGTGGAGTTTCTACCTTCCGTGGCCATAGAGGTAGAGGCGGCGGCAGGGGTAGAGGTTCCGCAACCTCAGCCCAGTCAGAGGTTAAGTCCTCTACCACTGCCACCGCATGACGGGCTTCCCTCCCACCTGGGAGATCACAGGGTGGGAGCTCGTCTGTGGGATTTCAAGGAGGCCTGGATAAAGTCCTGCCCAGACGCTTGGGTCCGGGATCTAATCACTTGCGGTACAAGCTCGATTTTCGGGAACAGCCGCCCCAGCGGGTTTGCCAGTTTCCGACAACCAAGGAGTTGCCTTACAGGCAGCGGTCCAGAAGCTTCTATCTGCAAGGGTGGTGATCCCTGTTCCCTCTCATCATCGGAAACAGGGCTATTACTCAAGCTTGTTTCTGGTACCAAAGCCGGACGGCTCGGTCAGGCCAATCCTGAACTTGAAAGATCTCCATCCGTATTTGAAGGTATTCAAGTTCAAGATGGAGTCCCTCCAGTCTGTTATTGCGGGGTTGGAAAAAAACGAGTTTCTGGCATCCTTAGACATCAAGGATGCATACTTACATGTTCCCATTTGGCCTCCTCATCAGGCTTTTCTCCGGTTCGCAATACAGGACACTCATTTACAGTTCCAGGCCCTTCCGTTCGGTCTCTCTTCTGCTCCCAGAGTGTTCACAAAGGTCATGGCGGTCATGATGGCCCTACTTCGGAAGCAGGGTGTGACAATTGTTCCCTATCTGGACGATCTGCTAATAAAAGCAAGCTCAGCAGAACGGTTACTTCTGAATATCCGGATCACACAGGACCTTCTGATGCGACACGAGTGGATCCTGAATTTCCCGAAGTCTCACTTATGCCCCTCACAACGGCTGTTGTTTCTGGGGATGATTCTCGACACAGTCCGTCAGAGGGTTTTCCTTCCGCAGGACAAGATACTGTCTCTGCAGACAATGGTAAGATCGATTCTTCGACACCGTCGGGTGTCAGTGTATCTGTGCATTCTCCTTCTGGGAAAGATGGTAGCAGCGTTCAAAGCTCTCCCGTACGGTCGCTTCCACTCTCGACCGTTTCAGCTGTGTCTTCTAAATCAGTGGTCAGGATCTCATCTGTTCCTTCATCAGCGGGTGACGCTATCTCCAGAGGCACGGTCGTCGCTGCTCTTGTGGCTTCAGTCAGTCGACACATCTGTTGGAGGGAAGACTGTTCGGTATATGGGATTGGACTCTCCTCACCACGGACGCCAGTCTGAGAGGTTGGGGGGCAGTGACCCTGGAACATCGGTTTCAGGGGCACTGGTCAATCCACGAATCCTCTCTCCCCATAAACATTCTTGATCTAAGAGCGGTGTACAATGTCCTGCTTCAGGCACATCACCTACTGCGCGGTCGAGCGGTCAGAGTTCAGTCCGACAACGCCACGACGGTAGCATACATCAACCGTCAGGGCGGCACTCGCAGCCGTGCGGCGATGAGAGAGGTCACCAACATCCTTCTCTGGGCGGAGAAGTATGCTCTGTCCTTCTCGGCAATATTCATTCCGGGAGTGGACAATTGGGAAGCCGATTATCTAAGCCGCCAGGACATGCACCCGGGAGAGTGGTCACTACATCCCCAGGTGTTTTTGCAACTGGTACGCCGGTGGGGAAAACCACAGATCGACCTCATGGCGTCCCGCCGGAACCATCAGTTGCCTCTTTATTACTCTCTGACAAGGGACCCGGCGGCGGCGGGCGTGGATGCCCTCACGGCTCCTTGGAATTTCCGGTTCGTTTACCTCTTTCCTCCTTTCCCACTGTTGCCGAGGGTTCTGCAACGCATCAAGAGGGAAGACGCTCTGGTCCTCCTGGTGGCTCCGGATTGGCCATGCAGGGTTTGGTACTGCACCCTGCACCTGTTGTCGGTGGCCGAGCCTTGGCCCCTGCCACTACGAGACGACCTTCTACAACAGGGTCCTTTTCTTTATCCAGACTTACGCAGGCTACGTTTGACGGCGTGGCTGTTGAGAAAGCCATCTTGAAAAGGAAGGGGATTCCTCATACAGTTATACCTACTATGCTTCGGGCTAGAAAGTCAGTCACATCTTCTTACTACTACCGCATTTGGAAGGCTTATGTAGCATGGTGTGAATGTCGAATTTTCTCCTTCCGTGTATAGCTTAGCCCGTCTTCTCCGTTTTTTTGCAGGCGGGTTTTTCAGCAGGCCTAAGACTGGGTTCACTAAAGGTGCAGGTCTCTGCTCTTTTGGTTTTCTTCCAGAAAAAGTTAGCCTTGCTGCCTGAGGTTCAGACTTTCTTTCAAGGGGTTCTTCGAATACAGCCTCCCTTCCGTCCTCCGACAGCGCCATGGGACCTCAGTCTGGTCCTGTCTTTTCTGCAGTCTTCATTGTTTGAGCCCCTGGAATCAGTAGAGATAAAATATCTCACCTGGAAGGTGGTCCTTCTCCTGGCGCTGGCTTCAGCTAGACGGGTGTCAGAACTTGGGGCTCTCTCTTGTAGGTCTCCTTACCTGGTGTTTCATGCGGATAGAGCCGAGCTTCGTACTCGTATGTCCTTTCTACCTAAGGTGGTGTCTGATTTTCACATCAATCAGCCGCTTGTGGTCCCGGCCCTCTCGGGGGACTCTCCGGATTCGAGATCCTTGGACGTTGTAAGGGCGCTCAAGATCTATGTGGATAGGACTTCAGCTATTCGGAAGTCAGATTCATTATTTGTTCTATACGATGCTGCCCGCCGTGGTTGGCCGGCTTCTAAGCAGACCTTGTCTCGATGGATTCGACTGACCATCAGACAAGCTTATTTGGCAGCTTCTCGGGAACCTCTATCTTCCATTTCGGCGCACTCCACGCGCTCTGTGGGACCTCCGTGGGCGGCTGCCCGTGGGGTCTCCATGACTACTTTATGTCGGGCGGCTACTTGGTCGGGCCGACATACGCTTGTCAAATTCTACAAGTTTGACACTTTTGCAGCCTCGGCATCTCAGTTTGGCCGAGCGGTTTTACAGGACTCTCAGCGCTCTCCCACCCGTTTTGCGAGCTCTGGGACGTCCCCATTGTAACTGCGCTCCAGTGGCCCCTAGTGGATGAAGGAGAAATCAGGATTTTGGTACTTACCGATAAATCCCTTTCTCAGATTCCACAGGGGCCACTGGACGCCCACCCAGCGCGGTTTCCTCCTTGTTTTTTGCTTAACGGTTTGCAGTTCACTATGTAACTGCTTGTTGAGTTCAGGTTAGCCTGTTTTTTGGTTAGGTTCTGTTCCAGGTTTGGTTTGTGTTATCCTGGTTTACAGGGCGTCATTAACCTCCTCTACCTTTTTTAAGGTTTGTTTATTACAGCTCTCCTCAGGCACAGTTTTACGTAGACTGGCTTGGAGGGGAGATAGTAGGGGAGGAGCTAGCCACAGTATTAGAATTTTAAAGTGCCAGCTCCCAATTACTGCCTACTATTTCCCCATTGTAACTGCGCTCCAGTGGCCCCTGTGGAATCGGAGAAAGGGATTTATCGGTAAGTACCAAAATCCTGATATTCCATTCAGAAGAACAGGAGACTTTGGGGCACTATTTCGTTTCCTAAAATCAATTATCTCCTTAGTTTTAGATGTGTTTAAAATTAAACTATTCACCCTGCTCCACTCTAACTAACGACCTCTTTTTTTTTTTCTATGTGCATTCTCATTCTGGTTGCTTATTAAACCCACTACAGCGGTATCATCCGCAAACGTAAACGTTTTTACCAAATCTGATGTAGACTCATCAGAGTCGTGGGTAATTAATGAATATAGTAGTGGATTCAGGACACATCCCTGCGGCACACCTACATTCCACACTACTGCCCCCGAGGCTAAACCCCCCCCCCCCAATTTAACAACCTGATGCCTAGCCAATAGAAAGTGGAGCAACCACTTACTAGTGAAACTGTTTAGGCTCAACCTGGACAACTTAAAAACTAAAGAATTGGGCACAATGGTGTTGAAGGCGGAACTAAAATCAACAAATACAATTCTTTTATATAGGTGTTCTTTCCTTCCAAATGAGTATGTATATCAGGCATGTCCAAACTGCGGCCCTCCAGCTGTTGAAACTACACATCCCAGCATGTCCTGACACAGCTTTAGCATTCTCTGACGGCAAAACTGTGTCAGGGCATGCTGGGATATGTAGTTTCACAACAGCTGGAGGGCCGCAGTTTGGACATGCCTGATGTGTATGATGTAACATAGTGCAGTAGCATCCGTAGATCGCTTTGCCCTGTAGGCAAATTAAAAAGGGTCAAAGCCCACCAAAAAGTGAGCCTTGATGTGACCCAGCACCAAACGTTCAAAACACTTCATTATCCAGGAAGTCAGGACTATTATTCTAGAATCATTTAAACCATTTAGGTATCCCACACTTTTGGATTGGGATAATAGTAGTTGCCTTAAAACTGCTTGGAACTAAGCAGTGTGCTAATGATGGATTAAAAATCCCGCTTAGCTGTTCACAGCATTCTTTAATAACTTTGCCCTGGATGCCATCCGGACCGGCACCCCTACCAGGCACCACAGAACGCAGACACCGCCGAACTGCCAATTCATCAAGCACCAGGGGGGCCCCCTCTGACCTCATCTCCAATACCAGGTCATTTAATTTACTTTCCTCACTAAACCTGGAATAAAATGCACTTAATTTCTCTACCAGTGAACTATCCACACCCTAGCCTCATCTGATTGCACTCTGTAATCTGTAAGGTCTTGGCTGCATCTCCACATATCCTGCGAATCAGAGTTCTGACTAAATTTCTCTACCATTTTTGTCGAGTAATCCGTTTTGGCCCTTCTAATTCCTTTTCTCAACTCTGCCCTAGCAGCTCGATAAACCTTTGTCCCCTGATCTAAAAGGGTTCCAGTCTATAGATAGACAGTTAAAAGATAGACCGTCATTAGGCAGACACCATATGGTCGACAGTCAAAAGTCAGACAGGGTCAAAAGTCGGACACAAAAAAACAAACAAAATAAATTATATATATATATATTTATTTTATATTTCTCCTTCATCCACTAGGGGCCACTGGAGCGTAGTTACAATGGGGAAATAGTAGGCAGTAATTGGGAGCTGGCACTTTAAAATTCTCACGCTGTGGCTAGCTCCTCCCCTACTATCTCCCCTCCAAGCCAGTCTTAGTTTAGTGCCCGAGGTAGCTGGTTCACTTGGGTTTAGCTGAAGAATTTTTTCTTTATTTTATTTTTCTTTCACACACTCACAGACTGGCAGCTCTGCCACTGCCAGTCTGCACCGCGGGAGCTGCCGGCGGGGTCCCATCGCAGCTGCGTGCGGCTCGGGATGGGCCCCGGCTGAGGGAGACACTGAGCTCTCCTGAGTTGGCCGGACACCGCTGCGTGCGGCGCGTGTCGGGGCCACTCCATCCAGCAGAAGATTCCGGCAGCATGGCAGCGGTGAGTATCAAAAATGGCCGGACACCGCTGCGTGCGGCGCGTGTCGGGGCCGCTGGGTCGAAACGCCTGACGGAAGGAAGCGGTGAGTACAATCTCCCCCCCTCCCCCTCCAGACTGGTGTATGTTTTTACATTTTTCAGTTTCAGTGTTTTAAAACATGGATGGACAGGCTCCCCTATACTCTCCAGTCAGACAGGCTGGAGTGCATAAAAGGCTTACTAATTTGAAATTGGCGCCATTATGTGGGGGGCGGAGCTTCAGCCCGCTCTGTAAGCGGGCTCAGCGCTCTTCACTCCCCGGCTGCAGCATACAGGCAGCCGGGTGATACATTTACATATATCATATATCTGTGTAATAATTAGCATAGCTCTCATGGCAGAGTGGTAACACCTATGGTTACGATGCCCACGAGCTAGGGTTCGATTCCAGCAAAGGACACACTCTCCCCGGCCGCAGCATACACACTTACAGGCAGCCGGATGATAGTGCGGTTTTAATTTGAAAGTGACCGGAGCAGGGGGGCGGAGCTAACTCTCGCTCCATTCGGCGGGCTCAGGCTTTCCGCTCCCCGGCCGCACATCGCTCCCCGGCCGCAGCATACAGGCGGCCGGGGGATGCATGGGCGCTTTCCGCTTACTATACAGCGGATTTGAATTTGGCGCCGAAGCGGAGGGGGCGGAGCTAACTCCCGCTCTGTACGGCGGGCTTTCTCCGCTCCCCAGCCGCTGCAGCATGACGAGACGCCGCTCCACAGTCCCCCGCTCCCCGGGCCACTGAAAGCTCCTTTCCTCTCCTGGCTGTGCAGGGAGGATTCTTTACATGTATGAGGGGGGAAGGGGGGGGAAGCTTATTCCCCCCGGTGGAGGCTCCCAGCTCTCATTGTCTCTAGGCAACACACCTGTCTCTGGAGTTTGTAGCTTTTCTGTGCAGTGTGCTGCAGAAATATTGTTACATCTTGCTTTGGCTACATTCCTCCTGCAGGGGAGTCCTCTGCCCCATTTCAGACATTTAGAGGAATCTGCTCTATTACAGGAGCTGGGACTCAGCTCATTGATAATTAAAAATCTACTGTGCAGTATTTCTTTACCCTACAAATACACAGTATTTATCTACCCTATTAGGTGCACAGTATTTTTCTACCCTATTAGGTGCACAGTAATTATCTGCCCTATTAGGTGCACAGTATTTATCTGCCCTATTAGGTGCATGGGTTCACTGTGGTGTGTGTATATAGATATATATAGATATGTTTGTATATATATGTGGGTATGTATATAGATATATCCATACAATACCATATATAGGGGATAAAACAAACACTTCCGCAATGTTTTCTAGAAACAGAATACCCCACCTTGCCACATAACATTTTCACCCATCTTTTCTCACATGCTGGTCACCATTTTGAAAAGCCAGCAGAACCTCCGAGAAACATCGGGTGCACCTTAATTAGCGGTACACTACATACAGGGCGGGGTGTTTCCTTCCCTTTATTATTCCTTGGTGTCACTAGTTACTAATGCTATTTGTAATTTGGGGAATGTGTGTAAGGCATCAGACAAATAGCGCTGTGGCTCAGTATGCTAGTAGCGGGTATCTGAACAGGGGTTTGAATCCAAACAAAACTTTAAGGAGAGCTCCTATAGCCTAGGGCTAAGACTCCTGTCCCACAGCGCAGCGCTACTGGTTCAGGTCTCCGCTGCTCCAGAAAGTTTATTTGAATCGTGTCCGTCACTACACATTATAGCGCAGACCTTACATAGGGCTGTGTTTATTTAACCCACCTTTTCTCCTTTCGTTTCTCACCTGGGATAGTCAAAGACTTCCCTCTTAGGTGTGAAGTATGCGGTGGAGCCATCTGCAGAGACCTCCACGCACCTGCAGGACACTCCTGTTTGAACAGCTCAGATTATACCGGTAATGTCACTGGTAACCAGAGACCTTGTACGTCATTTCACCTCTCCAGGTTTCTAAAGGAACCTTGCTAACCTTCCATGTTACAATACTGATGATGTCTGTTTTCTGTGGAGTCTGAACCAGTGTCTCAGAATATCCAGGTGCATTATACAGCAGTTTGTCTGAGACTGCAGGTAAAGGAGGCGGACACGTCAAGTCCATCAGGGTTCGACGCCGATGACGAAATGACAGCGACTGGTCCAGTTTCGGATGAGCTGGGCAGGCTCCGGTAGACGGCCGGCAGACACCCGAATACACAATTTCAGGTATCAACAATGTTTGTTTTCCTATCCTTTCCCCGCAGACGGCAGGAAAGGGTATCAGAACCTCTCCAGGGTATACCCCTCGATGTATCGCCGGTCCAACAAGCTGCCGTTTTCCTGAGGCAACCTTGCTCAGGGATCCATCGAAGACATATACGGCAGCAGGTTTCTACCTTGTCCGGAGCAGGTAGGTTGTGGAACAATTGTCCTCTAGGTTACAGGATGATTCGCATCCGGATCAATTGATACTTTGGTACGGGTCAGAATCACGATTCTGCTTTATGTTCTTTGGAGGTCTCCACGTCTGCAGTCTCGGAACCTGCATTTTCGCTTTGGGCTGTCTTAACCCGACGACCTCTGGGGCTGCGACAGTGACAGGTGAACATGAAATCCTACGGGGCAGATGGTTCAGGGGAAGGAACTTTCTGCAGGATTTCTGTGGAGGTAAGTCCACTTTGCTTTCTCCTACTTCTGCCCCAGCTCCAAGACAGACCTTTACCGGTCTTTCCTTTAGATTTTTACCGTGCCCTTTCAGGCTTCCGATTCCACACGGGCGATATCTCTGTCGCCAGGGGATCTCAGAAAAAAAAAAAAAAAAAAGCTGAAGCAGAGGTTCAGCATCCTCGGTCCAGTCTGATTTTACATCATCCTATACACACACTAAAGGTCAGACTTTCCTACCACCTGGAGGGTCCCAGGGTAGGCGCAGGTCGGTGGAAGAAGGCTTGGGCGGTTACAGACTAGATTTGGGAGTACAACCGTCTCGGGAGTCCCTCGGCAGGGGTCGGCCGATTTACGATGACAAGAGAGTCATAATGCAGGCGGCGCTCCATATGCTTCTAACCGCAAAGGGTGTTGATCCCTGTTTTTTACATATCATTTGAATCGGGACAGTTCTCAGGCCTTTGTTTTCTTTTCACGTTCCGAAGCCAGTTGGCTCGGCCAGGCCTATTCTGGCCTTAGAATCCTTTCAGTCTGTGATTGCTAGTTGAACAAGAAAGGGAGTTTTACGCGTCCCTTGTCTTCAGGGATGCCTGTTTACTGATTTCCGTTGGGTTTCCTCATCGGGCTTTACTCAGTCGCATTACAGGATTCTCATTTTCACTGTAAGTCCTTTTCTTTCGGTCTCTCTTCCGCTCCCACAGGGTTCAGGAAGATCACAGAATAACTCTTTTTCAAGGGGTTGACGTTGGTTCCCTAATGGGACAATCTACTGCTACTATCCCACTCTGTACATTACGTGGCTTCTGAAGATCCGATTTATGCTCCTCATAAACGTTTTCTCAACCGGGTCCGTCGGAGGATTTATCCTTCCTCGGTACCAGGTACTCTATTTCTTCAGTCAAGCTGCGACGCAATGAGTGGTCGCCTACATTCCCCTCTGAGCGGGGGACAACAATCTTCTTTCCAGATCAGGCCACCAGGTCAGACTCCTGGGTGAGGGAACATTCCCCGGAGTTTTGTCAGCTGGTCTGCTGTGGGCGGAGATTTCGAATCGACCTCAGGGCGTTCTGACTGACTCTTTAACCCTTTACTACTCACCGACGTGAGCTCTGGTGGCAGTAGCCGAGGATGCCCTCAGGGTTCCTGGGAGTTTCTGGTTATTCTATCCTGCCTCCTTTTCTATTTCTACCTCACTTTCGGTAACACAGGAGGAGAATATGCGTGCTAGTCCTCTCGGTGGCTCTGGTTGGGCCACCCATGACTTGAAGATACGGCTACAACTGTTGTCTGTAGAGGAGCCTTGGCTCCTACCTCGACTGGACTGTCTACTTCAACAGGGTCCTTTTCTTTGTTCAATCTTACACTGGTTTCATTTAACCGTGTGACTGTTCACGAGCCCTCAGAAGGGAGGAGTTCCCTAGTTCGGTTAGGCCTACTAGGCCCCGATTTCAGAAGTCTGTTACCTCTTCTCGCTTTTGCCACTTTGGGAAAGCTGTATGGGACATAATAAGGATAAAAGGGGGTTTTCCCCTTCTTTCAGTTACCATTCAGCCGTAATCTTTGGTTTCTCTGGGAGGTTTTGCTCCGCTGCGCTTCAAACCACATTGACTTGAATTTTCGGTCCCTGCCTTTTTCGGTTTTCTTCCAAAAGAAATTAGCCTGGCGCCCGTAAGTTCGGGCTCTCTTTCAGGGAGTACTCTATTAGCAACTCCCCCGGCTGAGCTTCGGCCTCAGCGGTCGTTTCTCCCAAAGGGCATGTCCGTTTTTCATATAAATCTGACACTAGTGTTTTTCAGTCCTCTTTGACTGTTGTCAGGGCTCGCTGACTTTCTCTACAGAGGTCTTAGGCTATTCGACGAAGGGTTTTTTCTTCTTTATTCTGTACGATGCTCCCGTACTAAATGGCCAGGGTCCCAGCATATGCTGGGCTGTTGGATACATCTGACCATCAGACAGTCTTCTTGGCGGTTGCTCGGGAGCCTCCGTTTTCCATTTCAGCGCACTTTACGTGCGTGGTGGGACCTTCGTGGGCAGCTGCCCGTGGGGTCTCCATGAATACTTTAGGTCGGGCGGCTACTTGGTCCGGCCGTCATACGTTTGTCAAATTCTACAAGTTTGACACTTTTGCGGCCTCTGCATCACAGTTTGGCCGAGCGGTTTTACAGGACTCTCAGCGCTCTCCCACCCGTTCTGGGAGCTCTGGGACGTCCCCATTGTAACTACGCTCCAGTGGCCCCTAGTGGATGAAGGAGAAATCAGGATTTTGGTACTTACCGATAAATCCCTTTCTCCGATTCCACAGGGGCCACTGGACGCCCGCCCAGCGCTGTTCCTCCTTGTTTTTTGCTTAACGGTTTGCAGATCACCATATGACTGCTTGTTGAGTTTGGGCTAGCCGGTTGTTTGTTAGGTTCTGTTCCAGGTTGGGTTTGTGTTATCCTGGGTTACAGGGCGTCATTAACCTCCTCTATCTTACGGTTTGTTTATTACAGCTCTCCTCGGGCACAGTTTCTCCTTCATCCACTAGGGGCCACTGGAGCGTAGTTACAATGGGGAATAGTAGGCAGTAATTGGGAGCTGGCACTTTAAAAATTTTCACACTGTGGCTAGCTCCTCCCCTACTATCTCCCCTCCAAGCCAGTCTTAGTTTAGTGCCCGAGGTAGCTGGTTCTCTTCGGTTTAGCTGAAGAATTTTTATTTTTTCTTTATTATTTTATTTTTTCTTACTTACACTCACAGATTGGCAGCTCTGCCACTGCCAGTCTGCACCTCGGGAGCTGCCGGCGGGGTCCCATCGCAGCTGCGTGCGGCTCTGGATGGGCCCCGGCTGAGGGAGACACTGAGCTCTCCTGAGTTGGCGGACACCGCTGCGTGCGGCGCGTGTCGCGGCCACTCCATCCAGCAGAAGATTCCGGCAGCAAGGCAGCGGTGAGTATCAAAAATGGCCGGACACCGCTGCGTGCGGCGAGTGTCGGGGCCGATCCACCAAGAACAGCAGCAGCAGTGGTGAGTGAGCTGTACTTTATTTGTGGTGGCTATTTATGTTTTTAGAGCAATGCACTGTTTATTGTTGTACAACCACTCCAGAAGGGCTCTCTGGGGCTGTAATGTACTGAGTGCTTCATTGTATTACCTGTTCCTCCTTATGGAGAAACAGACATGATGAATGGGGGAGGCTGAGTATGTGATTATACAGATCCCCTGCACAACTACGGGGTGTGTGTCATTCTGATATCCATCGCTTACTGAGGATCATAAGGCATTGTCTGTAAATTAGTGCGGCTCCCCCAGCTCTCCGGCGGCTGTGGCTCATCTCCCCGCTCCCCCTGCACGGATCCCCGCTCAGCGCGACTCACAGAGCCGGCACAGGGATCCCGCTGGAGCGCAAAGCAAGTTTTAAATTTGGCGCCTTGTACGGAGGGGGCGGAGCTAAGTCCCGCTCTGTAGAGCGGGCTCAGCGTTCCCTGCTCCCCGGCGGCGACTCGCGCTCTGTACAGCGCAACACTCCCCGGCGGCGGCTCGCAGATACAGGGCTCTACTAGCTCTGTATAGCGGGCTCAACGCTCCCCGCGGTGACTCGCAGGTCCAGCGGAGGGTACAGGGCGCTTCCCGCTTAGGTAAATATAGTTTTTCAATAAGGCGCCATAACCGGGGGGCGGAGCTAACTCCCGCTCTGTACAGCGGGCTCAGCGCTCTCCGGCCACTGTTATAGGTAATGGCCATTTATGTGAGGTTCATGCAATGGTGCTGGTGTGAATGTAATATAGTCAGCAGCACTAATCCAGTTATCCACTATATAGATTTTATCTCATAGAGAGGAGTTTCACTATGGCGGCCATTTCCTCCCTGCAGGGGAAACCTCTGCCACATCCAGGTACAGACCTGGGTTCATAGTTGCAGTGTCTCCTATAGCCTAGTGGGCTAATCTTGCATACTCAGAGACAAATAGAAGTAAAGTCCCATGTATATTGGATGTTCAGTTATAAGAGTTTACATAGCTCCGCCTTGCCACATAACATTTCCCCCCAGCTTTTATCACTGGCTAACCGCCATTTGCGGTGACCATCCAGGTTCTCTTTCCCTTTATTATTCCTTTATGTCACTGGTACTTTGGGGAATGTGTGTGGCATCAGATAGTAGCGGGGACTTCTGAACACAGGGACCAGGGTTGTGATCCCAACAAAAACCTGCTTTAAAGCTCCTATTCTGTCACTGCAGGTTATACCACAGCTACGCATCTTTAATTCGTTCATATCATGTTAGGTGGGGATTGTGCGGGACAGCCATCTCTTCAGCCCTCAACGCAGGGCGGGGTGTTGCCTTCCCTTTATTTTTCCTTGGTGTCACTAGTTACTAATGCTATTTGGAATTTGGGAAGGAGTGTGAGACATCAGACAAATAGCGCGGTGGCTCAGTACGCTAGTAGCGGGTATCTGAACAGAGGTTTGAATCAAAAAAAAAAAAAAAAAACTTTAAGGGGAGCTCCTATAGCCTAGGGCTAAGAACAGCGCAGCGCTAATGGTTCAGGTCTCACCTGCTCCAGAAAGTTTATTTGAATCGTGTCGGTCACACATTATAGCACAGACCTTACATAGGGCTGTGTTTATTTAACCCACTTTTTTCTCCTTTCGTTTGTGTCACCGGGAATAGTCAAAGAATTCCCTCTTAGGTGTAAAATATGCGGTGGAGTCATCTGCTTAACCCTCCACGCACCTGCAGGACACTCCTGTTTGAACAGCTCAGATTATGCAGGTAATGTCACTCTTAACCAGAGACCTTGTACGTCATTTCACCTCTCCAGGTTTCTAAAGGAACCTTGCTAACTAACCTTCCATGTTACAATACTGATGATGTCTGTTTTCTGTGGAGTCTGAACCAGTGTCTCAGAATATCCAGGTGCATTATACAGCAGTTCGTCTGATACTGCAGGTAAAGGAGGCGGACACGTCAAGTACATCAGGCAGCGACTGGTCCAGTATCGGATGAGCGGGGCAGGCTCTGGTAGACACCCGAATACATAATTTCAGGTATCAAACAATGTTTGTTTTCCTATCCTTTCCCCGCAGATGGCAGAAAAAGGTATCAGTACCTCTCCAGGGTATACCCCTCGATGTATCGCCAGTCCAACAAGCTGCCGTTTTTTTCCCGAGGCAACCTTGCTCAGGGATCCATCGAACGCACATATACGGCAGCGGGGTTTCTACCTTGTCCGGAGCAGGTAAGTTGTGGAACAATTGTCCTCTAGGTTACAGGATGTTTCGCAACAGGATCAATTGATACTTTGGTACGGTCAGAATCACGATTCTGCTTAATGTTCTTTGGAGGTCTTCACGTCTGCGGACTCGGAACCTGCATTTTCGCTTGGGCTGCGACAGTGACAGGTGAACATGAAATCCTAAGGGGCAGATGGTTCAAGGGAAGGAATTTTTTGCAGGATTTCTTAAACCTTTGGAGGTAAGTCCACTTTGCTTTCTCCTACTACTGCCCCAGCTCCAAGACAGACCTTTACCGGTCTTTCCTTTAGATTTTTCCGTGCACTTTCAAGCTTTCGACTCCACACGGGCGATATCTCCGTCGCCAGGGGATCTCAGGGCAAAAAGCTGAAGCAAATGTTCAGCATCCTCGATCCAGTCTGATTTTAAGTCATCCTATACACCTACTACAGGTCAAACCTTCCTACCACCTGGAGGGTCCCATGGTAGGCGCATGTCGGGGTCCTACGGAGAGTACTGAGAAGGCCTGGGTGGTCACAGACAAAATTTTGGAGTACAACCGTCTCAAGAGTCAAGAGAGTCATACTGCAGTCGGCGCTCCATATGCTTCTAACCGCAAAGGATGTTGATCCCTATTTTTCAGATATCATTTGAATCAGGACAGTTCCCAAGCCTTTGTTTTCTTTTCACGTTCCGAAGCCTGTTGGCTCGGCCAGGCCTATTCTGGCCTTAGAATCCTTTCAGTCTGTGATTGCTAGTTTTGGACAAGATAGGGAGTTCTACGTGTCCCTTGTCTGCAGGGAGGCCTGTTTACTGATTTCCGTTGGGTTTCCTCATCTGGCTTCTCTCAGATTCGCATTACAGGATACTCATTTTCAACGTCAGTCCACTTCCATTCGGTCTCTCTTCCGCTCACACAGGGTTCAGGAAGATCACAGAATAAATCTTTCCCAAGGGCAGAAAGTACGTTGGTTCCCTAATGGGACAATCTACTGCTACTTATCCCACTTTGTGCATTAGGTGGCTTCTGAATATCCGGAGGATCCAGGAGCTTCTGGTTCAACACTGATCCAAAAAAATTATGCTCCTCGTAGACGTTTCTCAGCACGGTCCGTCGAAGGATTTTTCCTTCCTCGGCACCAGGTACTCTGTTTCTTCAGTCAAGCTGCGACGCAATGAGTGGTCGCCTACATTCCCCTCTAAGCGGGGGACAACAATCTTCTTTCCACACACCGCCAGGTCAGACTCACGGGTGAGGGGACATTCCCCGGAGTTTTGTCAGCTGGTCCGCTGTGGGCGGAGATTTCGGATCGACCTCAGGGCGTTCTGACTAACCCTTTACTACTCTCGGACGTGAGCTCTGGCGGCAGTAGCCGAGGATGCCCTCAGGGCTCCTGGGAGTTTTCTGGTTATTCTATCCTGCCTCCTTTTCTATTTCTACCTCTCTTTCGGTATCACAGGAGGGAAATATGCGTGCTAGTCCTCTCGGTGGCTCTGGTTGGGCCACGCATGACTTGAAGATACAGCTACACCTGTTGTCAGTAGAGGAGCCTTGGCTCCTACCTCGACTGGACTGTCTACTTCAACAGGGCCCCTTTTTTCTTTATTCAATCTTACACTGGTTTCATTTAACCGTGTGACACTTCACGAGACCTCAGAAGGGACGAGTTCCCTAGTTCGGTTAGGCCTACTGGGCCCCGATTTCAGAAGTCTGTTACCTCTTCTCGCTTTTGCCACTTTTGGAAAACTGTATGGGACATACTAAGGATAAGAGGGGTTTTCCCCTTCTTTCAGTTACCATTCAGCCGTCATCTTTGGCTTCTCTGGGAGGTTTTGCTCCGCTGCGCTTCAAACCACATTGACCTGAATATTAGGACTCTGCCTTTTTCGGTTTTCTTCCAAAAGAGATTAGCCTGGCGGCCATAAGTTCGGGCTCTCTTTCAGGGAGTTCTCTATTGGCAACTCCCCTGGCTGAGCTTCGGCCTCAGCGATCGTTTCTTCCAAAGGGGATGTCTGTTTTTCATATAAACCTGACACTAGTGTTTTTCGGTCCTCTTTGACTGTTGTCAGGGCTCACCGACTCTCTCTACAGCGGTCCTAGGCTATTCGACGAACGGCTTTTCTTCTTTGTTCTGTACGATGCTCCTGTACTAAATAGCCGGGGTCCCCAGCATATGCTGGGCTGTTGGATACATCTGACCATCAGACAGTCTTCTTGGCGGTTGCTCAGGAGCCTCCGTTTTCCATTTCAACGCACTTTACGCGCGTTGTGGGACCTTCGTGGGCAGCTGCCCGTGGGGTCTCCATGAATACTTTATGTTGGGCGGCTACTTGGTCGGACCGCCTTCCGTTTTGTCAAATTCTACAAGTTTGACACTTTTGTGGCCTCTGCATCACAGTTTGGCCGAGCGGTTTTACAGGACTCTCAGCGCTCTCCCACCCGTTTTGGGAGCTCTGGGATGTCCCCATTGTAACTACGCTCCAGTGGCCCCTAGTGGATGAAGGAGAAATCAGGATTTTGGTACTTACCGATAAATCCCTTTCTCCGATTCCACAGGGGCCACTGGACGCCCGCCCAGCGCTGTTCCTCCTGGTTTTTTGCTTAACGGTTTGCAGATCTCCACATGACTGCTTGTTGAGTTCGGGCTAGCCGTTTGTTTGTTAGGTTCTGTTCCAGGTTTGGTCTGTGTTATCCTGGTTTACAGGGCTTCATTAACCTCCTCTACCTTTACGGTTTGTTTATTCCAGCTCTCCTCAGGCACAGTTTTACGTAGACTGGCTTGGAGGGGAGATAGTAGGGGAGGAGCTAGCCACAGTGTGAAAATTTTTAAAGTGCCAGCTCCCAATTACTGCCTACTATTCCCCATTGTAACTACGCTCCAGTGGCCCCTGTGGAATCAGAGAAAGGGATTTATCGGTAAGTACCAAAATCCTGATATATATATATATATATATATATATATATATATATACAGGTTGAGTATCCCTTATCCAAAATGCTTGGGACCGGAGGAATTTTGGATATCGGATTTTTCCGTATTTTGGAATAATTGCATACCATAATGAGATATGATGGTGATGGGACCCAAGTCTAAGCACAGAATGCATTTATGTCACATATACACCTTATACACCCAGCCTGAAGGTAATTTTAGCCAATATTTTTTATAATTTTGTGTATTAAACAAAGTGCGTGTACATTCACACAATTAATTTATGTTTCATATATACCTTATACACACAGCCTGAAGGTCATTTAATACAATATTTTTAATAACTTTGAGTATTAAACAAAGTTTGTGTACATTGAGCCATCAAAAATCAAAGGTTTCACTATCTCACTCTCACTCAAAAAAGTCCGTATTTCGGAATATTCCGTATTTCGGAATATTTGGATATGGGATACTCAACCTGTATAATATAATTTTTTTTTTTTTTTTTATTTTACAAATTTTGCCTCATTTACTATCCATGTCACAAACTATTACCATTTAGTAAAGTTGTGTCGAGCGAAGCGAGCCCGCAAGGGGACGAATGTCACCAAATTTGGGTTAAAAAATGTTTAAAAAAAAATAAAAAAATTTCTTTCCGTCTGACTTTTTTGACCGTCGACCATATGGTGTCTACCTTTTAACTGTCTATGTGCTATACCACCCCCATCTAAAAGCCCTGTCACTTGCCTTAAGCAAGGAATGAACCGCTCCATAAAGCCAGGGTTTTTCATTAGCGAAGACCCTAAAACTTCGCCTAACAGTTACTTTCCACACAATCTACTTAACCCAAAATTGTAGAAGTGAGAAGATCTACATACATTTTTCCACCCTTCCTAGATTCTTCTATTACTAAATCCCAATTGGTGAAAGATAAAGTATCCTTGAATCGCTCCATCGCACCCTCAGGCCAGACCTGAACACATTTCCTAATAGGCCTAGCACGCTTCACTACTAGAACGTAAGTCTGTATCATAAACAATGAAACCGGATGTGATGTCCCAATGTGGGCACATACAACAGTCTCATAGCCCATCTTAAAAGTCGTATAAACTTGATCCAGAATATTTCCACCACACGTTGGAACCACAATATTCTTATTGAGCTTTAGGTAAAACAGATTTTAAATAAACTCCATAAAAATCACCAGCAATTATAAGAGCCCCTTCCACATAGGTTGATTGCAATTTACCCAAAGCGTCATTTAGCTGATCCAGTTCACCACTTCCATTTACTTGCGGGGGGATAAAGACAGCTGCTATTACTACTGCCATAAATTCCCTACACAGGTAGAAGGGTCTATATTTAATAATTAAATATTCCACAGACTCTGAACAAAAGCTCTCAATAATAACGGCATCCGAACACCAGTTATTGTTCACATATATGCAGAGGCCACAGCTGTGTATATATAATATAAAATATACGTAGCGATAACCAATTAGAGCTATATTACTGTGCAAACTAATCCACAGGGCTGTTCCGCTGCAAGTCCTAATGATTGGTTGTGTGGCTCATGTATGCCAGGACGCTTGGGAGCAGCCTTCAAAGCATATATTATACACATAATCTGTGTATACATCACAACAGAAATCTGTGCCAAGTAACAACTGAAGCCGTATTACCCAGGAGGTAGTGTACATATGCATTACTCACATTGTGTAATAGGAACACTGCACATGTGAACACTCCATACATAGTACAGGTCATTGCCTATACATGACCTGGTTGATGTGACAGCACAAGGTTTTGTGACTATACTATAATCTAATGAAGGGTGACTGTCTGCACATCACCCCCATAATCCTATCCCTTTGCTGAACTAAAATGCTCAGCTAGTCACGAAAGAGCATCGCTCAGTGATTCTTCATTTCTGATTACAGGCATAGTAGACTCTCTACTTGTCATGCATGATAACCATCCGAGTCAGAAGAAACTGTGAACATACAATAGCACAATATTACTGAGACCCAATGGGTGAGGGTAATGCAGTAGTTACCAGACTGTACAGGGGTGGTCATTCCGAGTTGATCGCTAGCAGCATTCGTTCGCTGTGTAGCGATGAGGCAAAAAAAAAGGCACTTCTGCGCATGTGGCGCAATGCGCACGCGCAACGTAAAAGTACAAAGAAAGATGTAGTTTCACACAAGGTGTAGCGTCGCATTTCAGTCGCACTGCTGGCCGCAGAGTGAATGACATGAAGTGGGCGTTTCTGGGTGTCAACTGACCATTTTCAGGGAGTGTTCGAAAAAACGCAGGTGTGCCAGGAAAAAC
Organism: Pseudophryne corroboree; assembly: GCF_028390025.1. Classification (NCBI taxonomy): domain Eukaryota; kingdom Metazoa; phylum Chordata; class Amphibia; order Anura; family Myobatrachidae; genus Pseudophryne; species Pseudophryne corroboree. Next base: position 83,509,360 of record NC_086445.1, read on the forward strand.
GCAGGCGTGGCTGGCCGAACGCAGGTCGTGTTTGTGAAGTCAAAACAGGAACTGAACAGTCTGAAATGATCGCAAGCTAGGAGTAGGTTTGGAGCTACTCTAGAACTGCACAAAATAAATTTGTAGCCGTTCTGCGATTCTTTCGTTCGCACTTCTGCTAAGCAAACATACACACCCAGTGGGAGGCAGCATAGCGTTTGCACGGCTGCTAAAAACTGCTAGCGAGCGATCAACTCGGAATGACCACCAGGATGTGGTTTTTATACTGAGCCCCAAATACGCAACAGGCACGATTTATACATGGCTGTAAGTAAATATGTATAAAACTGGTAGAAGAGTGACTTAGACGTTCATCTGCCATACAAGTAATAAACTGGTGCAGTATATATGAATTATCATTTATTTATATGGCGCCACAAGGGTTCCGCAGCGCCCAGTTACAGAGTTCATAAACAAATAATCAAAACGGGAAAACGGCAACTTACAGTTGATGACAGTATAGGACAAGTACAGGGTAAATAAACATAGCTACATCAGCAGATGACACTGGAATAAGTATCAGGTGGCAGAAGACTGCTGGATTTGGTGCAGTTGAAGATTATTAAAGTAAGGATAAGCACATGAGGGAAGAGGGCCCTGCTCGTGAGAGCTTACATTCTAAAGGGGAGGGGTAGACAGACGGGTGACACAGACGGGGTACATAGAAAGCGTGGAACAGAAGGTTAGGATGAGATTTGGCTGGGTTTGGTGAAGAAGTGGGTCTTGAGAGGTGAAGGTAGTGTGTTTGGTGAGGAAAATGAGCCGGGCAGCAGCATTGAGGATAGATTGGAGTGGAGAGAGGTGTTTGTCAGGAATGCCAGTCAGAAGAAGATTACAGTAGTCCAGCCTGGAGATGACCAGTGAGTGGATAAGGGTGTTGGTAGCATCTTGGGTGAGAAATGGTCTGATCCTGGAAGTATTTTTAGATGAAAACGGCAGGTTTGTGAGAGGTGCTGAATGTGTGGTTTGAAGGAGAGGGAGGAGTCAAGGATTACTCCAAGACAGCGCACTTGGGGGCTAGAGGAGATAGTAGTGCCATCAATAAATGAGATTGTGGGAGGTGAGGTTATGCGGGAGGAAGGGAAGATGATCAGCTTGGTTTTAGATATGTTAAGTTTAAGAAAGCGCTGGGACATCCAGACAGAGATAGCAGAGAGACAGTTGGAGATACGAGAGGAGAGCAGGGGAGAGGTCCAGAGAGGAAAGATAGATTTGAGTATGAGAGGCCCTCAGCAGAGTGAGCAGCAAGAGTAGTAGTGTCAGAGGGAGTAATCCAGGTGTCTGTAATGGCTAAGAGGTGCAGGGAGTTGGAAATGAAAAGGGCATGAGTGGGGACCAGTTTGTTACAAACAGATCTGGCATTCCAGATTGCACAGGATAGGGGGTATGAGCTTGTGGGAGAGATGTGAATGTCCTGCTTATACACAGGCAGGAAACTCTGTACAGTATGGAATCGGGGTATTACAGTATACAAAGAAAGTTCCTCTCATCCCAGAGATAATTGGCACCTCCACTGCTAATTCCAGAGATCTAACCTACTATAGTGATTCAAATTAGTGAGAGGAGAATGTGTCGGTAAGGATTATCTAGCGACTATACACGGCTGAACCTGATTCAGAGATTTACATTAGTGCGGTTAGCCCGCAGAATCAAGGCAATCTTAAAATGGGTATGCCCTAGACCACAGGTTCTCAAACTCCGTCCTCAGGACCCCGCACACTGCATGTTTTGCAGGTGCACAGGTGTATTAATTACTCACTGACACATTGTAAAAGGTCAATACACAAGGTGGAAAGCTGCTCAATCAGATTGTGATGTCACTCAGGTGCTAAAAGGGGAGGGGTAATTCTGTGTAGGAAAAAAACTGTGTTCCCTAATGCACACCGAGTGAATAATATTACTATATAATAATAGTCAGATAATACGGAGATCTTAGTTGCGTATATCTGCAGATATAGGGTTAAGCCCCCAGGCCGATCGACAAGGCTTCTCCGTCACTGGGGGTCCCTAATACTAGGTATGGGCCTGGGGCGCAGGACCCCACAATGTCGGCACAGGTCGGCCACCCCAGGTCAGCACACAGGTGAAAATTAATAGGGGTTAATAAGAAGCACAGAAGTGCTATGTAAGTGATGTGATTAAAATAATATATACAAAGTGATAGGAAAATTAATAAGTGTTAATAAAGTGTTAGGGTGTGCCGACCTGCAGCAGCCCACCCATACCGACACAGGGGCCACTGCACCCCACACCCACCCCATAAATAATTACATATATATATCTGGGTTAAATTCCCAGTGTAAGGCCACATGGTAATGGCACCTACAGCATCTGAGAGCCAGCTTACCTGGGGATACCCCTGGCTTCCCCTATGGCACACCCTAACACTTTATTAACACTTATTATTTTTCCTATCACTTTGTATATATTATTTTAATCACATCACTTACATAGCACTTCTGTGCTTCTTATTAACCCCTATTAATTTTCACCTGTGGGGTGGCCGACCTGTGCCGACATTGTGGGGTCCTGCGCCCCAGGCCCATACCTAGTATTAGGGACCCCCAGTGACGGAGAAGCCTTGTCGATCGGCCTGGGGGCTTAACCCTATATCTGCAGATATACGCAACTAAGATCTCCGTATTATCTGACTATTATTATATAGTAATATTATTCACTCGGTGTGCATTAGGGAACACAGTTTTTTTTTCCTACACATTGTAAAAGGTCTACAGATGGAGCTAATTATTTCACTTGTGATTTTGTGAGGAGACCTGCAAAACATGCACTGTGTGGGGTCCTGAGGACCAAGTTGGAGAACCTATGCCCTAGACTATATTTCATCCGATCGGTAGACTGATCTATTATGCACGTTGTCTAGTGTGTATGCAGTATTGTGCGCTCTCGCGGGTAATTCATTGCATCTTCTGATTGGCCTACAGTGCAGGCCGATCAGAAGATATTTTGAACGACACCATGCTTCTGGATGTGGCCACTGAATGGTATATCACGCGCTATATTGTCCGTTTGTACGAGACAGCCGATGTATCGTTACATCTGTCACCCCGTTGGCCAACAGCCACATTGTCTAATGTGTACTCTGCATAAGGGCTCAATTCGGTTAGCCATGAATGGGGCTAGTTGCCGTTGCAACAACGTGAGGTTAAGAACAAAAATCTGCGAGTACAGCTTACAGCCGCACTTGTGTCACGAATGAAGTGGGGATTTATTGGATTGAGCCCTTTATCTCTATACTGGGACAGCCCTCGGTTTGTGCACTAGAGAGAATCTCTTCCCTTTTCTTCTGTCTCTATACTGGTATCCGTTCACATGGTCGACCATGTTATGGTCGACAGTCATTAGGTCGACCACTATTGGTTGACATGGACACATGGTCGACACATGAAAGGTCGACACATGAAATGGTCGACATGAGTTTTTTAACTTTTTTTTCTTTTGGGGAACTTTTCCATACTTTACGATCCACATGGACTACGATTGGAACGGTAAAGTGTGCCAAGCGAAGGCACCATGCCCTAAGCATGGCGAGCAAAGCGGTGCACTAATTGGGGTTCCCAGTCACTTTACGCAAAAAACGTTACCAAAAAAAGTTAAAAAACTCATGTCGACCTTTTCATATGTCGACCTTTTATGTGTCGACCATTTTCATGTGTCGACCATGTGTCAATGTTGACCACTAGTGGTCGACCTAATGACTGTCGACCATAACATGGTCGACCATTCATACCGGAACCCTCTATACTGGGGCCTGTTCAACAGATATGTGAATATTATGAAAACACATTAATGCAGCAAACACTTACTTATAAAGATACCGCATGATATTTCACCATGCTAACTGAATTCATGTTTTTATTTTTCTACTTTTAGTATTCATTTATTTATTCCTGTTTTTAATATACTTGTCAACAATGGTGAATTATTAACTGATGTCCTGATTTTCACTTTTCTTTGTGTGTTCTGAATCATCATGAGGTTCACAGCAGCACAGATAATTTCAGGTGATTTTATCATGACCTCTGTGATTTTGATGATAATGGTAAACATAGTCTTCCTTCCTTTGTGCCATTGTATATAGCATTTTATTTTCTTCTACCATTTATTCCTGTCTCTTTTTTTTTTTTTTTTTTTTTTTTGTTTGTTATTTGTTTGAAAACAGCCATATTCTCCGCTTTAAAAAACCTCCAAGAAAAGATCCGGCAGCTCGAATTAGAGCGTCTCAGTGCTGAGAATAACATCCGACAACTATCAAAGGAAACGCTGGGCTATAAGCAAAAGCTGGAGAAACAAGTGCAGTACACAGACCAGGTTGATGTGTCAGGGAAAAATAAAGGTGATTCTTTCACCCACCCCTCCACCACCCTCTATAGAAATCTGTACATGAAAGTGAAAGAAATGTGTGTGTTTATGTATCTATCTTTCTGGTTTGTACTGTCTGGTAATGTGTAGGAGTTGTATGTGTAATCCAACAAGGGATAATATTAATATTTGAAGGAGATGTAGTCCGGATCCCTACAGTCCGAATCCAGATGGTCACAATGCCAAAGGATCCCGACGTGGGGGATAGCCAGTTATCCCCAGTAGATGTTTCACCGATTGTTTATTTATTTTTACAGGCTATCCAGGCAGATCGCCTGAAAAAGAAAAAAAACCTTCTCCCGAAAACACACAGGTTCAGTGAAACCTGTGTGTTTTCGTGTGAAACAGCCCCGTTTTCGTACGAAAACGGGTCTTTTTCCGGGGATTCTGCTTCGCCTGCCAGAGGCAGGTGAAACAAACTCACCGATTAGCCACAGCACTCGCTGGCTTATCGGGGCTAATTGGCTAGTCCTCTGCGGGACAATTAGCCCCGGTAAATTAACGGGGCTAATTGGATATCCCCCTGTGAGTATTAGGGTTGGGGTTTTAGGATTAGGCACTAGGGGGAGGGGTGGGATAGGGATAGAATACTCACTGGTAACCGTCTGCGAATGGGATGGGAATTCCAACCTCAGAATTCTGACCACTGGCATTTTGTACCCAACCCATTTGGAGAAACTAGATCTCTTAACAGATCAAATTAGGGATCACGTACCTATTATAAGATGACAATGGATATGATGGAGCAGCAGCTGGGGGAAAAAATTCAATCATGGAAAAGATTTCGATAACAGGATGACAGTCTTCTATTAAAATGGAACTACGTGCGTTTTTAAAAACAAAAATGCTGCATCAATTCATTGCTACTTGTGTGCATTGATGTAAGCGCGACTCTTATACTGCCACGGCGTCTTGGTGGGCGTGAGGTCAGTTCATTAAATCAAAGAACAAAATCTCTGTTTCTGCTGCGGGGTACACTGGGCTCCACAAAGATAGACATTGGGGTGTAGAGTAGGATCTTGATCCGAGGCACCAACAGGCTCAAAGCTTTGACTGTTCCCAGAATGCACAGCGCCGCCTCCTCTATAACCCCGCCTCCCTGCACAGGAGCTCAGTTTTGTAGTTGGTGCTGCAGTAAGCAGGTACTGAACAGAGGGGCTGCTCCAGGCAGCCCTAAGAAGAGCTTTTTTGACGAAAAAAGTAAAGACTTCAAGGGCAGCAGCGGTGGTAAATGTCAGAAGACATTCACTGCTGCAGCTCCAGCTCTCCCTAGCGGCGCTGTACACTCCCGAGCCCTGGTTGCCGGGTATCTACAGCTGGAGGCTCCGGTTTTCTTCACGTCGGGCACACACGACGGGGGCTCTCCGGGATCGCGTGGCCGCGCTTCGGGAGGTGGTAAGTGGGTCCCGCATGGGTGCAGGTCAGGTTTTCTCTAAACCATTTTCAGTAGCCCACAGTACCTGGTGGTTTGCCAGTAGGGGGATAAGGCTTAGACCTGAAGCCCCTCCCCCAGCCCCAGGGCACCATTTCCCGCAAATGTTTCCGCCCTGGAGCTGCATATCTATCTCTCCCTCACTCCCTGTCAGTGTCTGGGCGCCATTATCCCTCAGCTCACTGTTCCTGGGACTGCTTGGGCAAATCCTCCTGCGTAAAGCTGCCTGGTTGTCAGTGCTGTGACTTTACATGACACTTAAGTATTCTACCTGCCTTTTTAGACTAGTTAAAGAGTGCATTTGTCAGGGTTTTCTAGTACAATTACCCTGTGATATACATCCAGTTCTTACTGTGTAGTGATAGATAGATAGATATAGATATAGATATAGATATATATATATATATATATATATATATAATATATATATATATATATATATATATATATTATTGTGCAAACGGATCGGCACTCGCCTTGCTGAGTTTGAAATGCTCCGGTGCCCTCTGGGGTTAAAAAATCCATAAACGTACCAATTCCATTCAGCGGCACTCGGAGACTGATAACGGCGTCAGGCTTTTAAAAACATCTTGTGCTTTAATAAATCAAAACGAACTGCATACCAACGTTTCGGGGCGCAACCGCCCCTTTGTCAAGGTGAGCAAAAACAGAACAGTTCTGTTTTTGCTCACCTTGACAAAGGGGCGGTTGCGCCCCGAAACGTTGGTATGCAGTTCGTTTTGATTTATTAAAGCACAAGATGTTTTTCAAAGCCTGACGCTGTTATCAGTCTCTGAGTGCCGCTCAATGGAAAATATATATATATATATATTTCTCTAACGTCCTAGTGGATGCTGGGGACTCCGTAAGGACCATGGGGATTAGCGGCTCTGCAGGAGACTGGGCACATCTAAAGAAAGCTTTAGGACTATCTGGTGTGCACTGGCTCCTCCCCCTATGACCCTCCTCCAAGCCTCAGTTAGATCTCTGTGCCCGAACGAGAAGGGTGCACACTAGGGGCTCTCCTGAGCTTCTTAGTGAAAGTTTTAGTTTAGGTTTTTTATTTTCAGTGAGACCTGCTGGCAACAGGCTCACTGCATCGAGGGACTAAGGGGAGAAGAAGCGAACTCACCTGCGTGCAGAGTGGATTGGGCTTCTTAGGCTACTGGACATTAGCTCCAGAGGGACGATCACAGGCCCAGCTTGGATGGGTCCCAGAGCCGCGCCGCCGGCCTCCTTACAGAGCCAGAAGGCAGAAGAGGTCCGGAAAATCGGCGGCAGAAGACGTCCTGTCTTCAACAAGGTAGCGCACAGCACTGCAGCTGTGCGCCATTGCTCTCAGCACACTTCACACTCCGGTCACTGAGGGTGCAGGGCGCTGGGGGGGGCGCCCTGAGACGCAATAATAAACACCTTGGATGGCAAAAAATGCATCACATATAGCTCCTGGGCTATATGGATGCATTTAACCCCTGCCAAAATACATAAAAAAACGGGAGATAGGCTCTGCCCCCTTATCGGCGGCCTTATCTCCTCAGCACACTGGCGCCATTTTCCCTCACAGCTCCGTTGGAGGGAAGCTCCCTGGCTCTCCCCTGCAGTCACTACACTACAGAAAGGGTTAAAAAAGAGAGGGGGGCACAAATTAGGCGCAGTATTAACTATACAGCAGCTATAAGGGGAAAAACACTTATATAAGGTTATCCCTGTATATATATAGCGCTCTGGTGTGTGCTGGCAAACTCTCCCTCTGTCTCCCCAAAGGGCTAGTGGGGTCCTGTCCTCTATCAGAGCATTCCCTGTGTGTGTGCTGTATGTCGGTACTTTTGTGTCGACATGTATGAGGAGAAAAATGATGTGGAGACGGAGCAGATTGCCTGTAATAGTGATGTCACCCCCTAGGGGGTCGACACCTGAGTGGATGAACTGTTGGAAGAAATTACGTGACCGTGTCAGCTCTGTATAAAAGACAGTGGTTGACATGAGACAGCCGGCTACTCAGCTTGTGCCTGTCCAGACGTCTCATAGGCCGTCAGGGGCTCTAAAGCGCCCGTTACCTCAGATGGCAGATATAGACGCCGACACGGATACTGACTCCAGTGTCGACGGTGAAGAGACAAATGTGACTTCCAGTAGGGCCACACGTTACATGATTGAGGCAATGAAAAATGTTTTACACATTTCTGATAATACGAGTACCACCAAAAAGGGGTATTATGTTCGGTGAGGAAAAACTACCTGTAGTTTTCCTGAATCTGAGAAATTAAATGAGGTGTGTGATGATGCGTGGGTTTCCCCCGATAACAACTGATAATGTCTAAAATGTTATTGGCATTATATCCTTTCCCGCCAGAGGTTAGGGTGCGTTGGGAAACACCCCCTAGGGTGGATAAAGCGCTCACACGCTTGTAAGGGCTCTATCCTCTCCTGAGATGGCCGCCCTTAAGGATCCTGCTGATAGAAAGCAGGAGGGTATCCTAAAATGTATTTACACACATACTGGTGTTCTACTGCGACCAGCAATCGCCTCAGCCTGGATGTGCAGTGCTGGGTTGGCGTGGTCTGATTCCCTGACTGAAAATATTGATACCCTAGATAGGGACAGTATATTTTTGCCTATAGAGCATTTGAAAGATGCATTTCTATATATGCGTGATGCACAGCGGAATATTTGCCGACTGGCATCAAGTCTAAGTGCGTTGTCCATTTCTACCAGTAGAGGGTTATGGACACGTCAGTGGTCAGGTGATGCGTATTCCAAACGGCATTTGGAAGTATTGCCTTATTAAGGGGAGGAGTTATTTGGGGTCGGTCTTTCAGACCTGGTGGCCACGGCAACAGCTGGGAAATCCACGTTTGTACCCCAGGTCGCCTCTCAACATGAGAAGACGCCGTATTATCAGGCGCAGTCTTTTCGTGGATAAGCGGCCAAAAGGTTCCTCATTTCTGCCCCGTGACAGAGGGAGAGGAAAAAGGCTGCAGAAATCAGCCAGTTCCCAGGAACAGAAACCCTCTCCCGCCTCTGCCAAGCCCTCAGTATACGCTGGGGCTTTACAAGCAGAATCAGGCACGGTGGGGGGCCCGTCTCAATGAATTTCAGGGCGCAGTGGGCTCACTCGCAAGTAGACCCCTGGATCCTTCAGGTGATATCTCAGGGGTACAAATTAGAATTTGAGACGTCTCCCCCTCGCCGTTTCCTAAAGTCGGCTTTACCGATGTCTCCTTCTGACAGGGAGACAGTTTTGGAAGCCATTCACAAGCTGTATTCCCAGCAGGTGATAATCAAGATACCCCTCCTGCAACAGGGAACGGGGTATTATTCCACACTGTTGTGGTACCGAAGCCGGACGGCTCGGTGAGACCGATTCTAAAATCTTTGAACACTTACATACAGAGGTTCAAATTCAAGATTGAGTCACTCAGAGCAGTGATTGCGAACCTGGAAGAAGGGGACTACATGATGTCTCGGGACATCAAGGATGCTTACCTTCATGTTAAAATTTACCCTTCTCACCAAGGGTACCTCAGGTTTATGGTACAGAACTGTCACTATCAGTTCAGACGCTGCCGTATGGATGGTCCACGGCACCCCGGGTCTTTACCAAGGTAATGGCCGAAATGATGATATTCCTTCAAAGGAAGGGAATTTTAGTTATCCCTTACTTGGACAATTCCCTGATAAGGGTAAGATCCAGGGAACAGTTGGAGGTCGGTGTAGCACTATCTCAGGTAGTGTTGCTGCAGCACGGTTGGATTCTCAATATTCCAAAATCGCAGCTGGTTCCGACGACTTGTCTTCTGTTCCTAGGGATGATCCTGGACACAGTCCAGAAAAAGGTGTTTCTCCCGGAGGAGAAAGCCAGGGAGTTATCCGAGCTAGTCAGGAACCTCCTAAAACCGAGCCAAGTCTCAGTGCATCAATGCACAAGGGTTCTGGGTAAAATGGTGGCTTCCTACGAAGCAATCCCATTCGGCAGATTCCATGCAAGAACTTTCCAGTGGGACCTGCTGGACAAATGGTCCGGGTCGCATCTTCAGATGCATCAGCGGATAACCCTGTCACCAAGGACAAGGGTGTCCCTCCTGTGGTGGTTGCAGAGTGCTCATCTTCTAGAGGGCCGCAGATTCGGCATTCAGGACTGGGTCCTGGTAACCACGGATGCCAGCCTGCGAGGCTGGGGAGCAGTCACACAGGGAAGGAATATCCAGGACTTATGGTCAAGCCTGGAGACATCACTTCATAAATATCCTGAAGCTAAGGGACATTTACAATGCTCTAAGCTTAGCAAGACCTCTGCTTCAAGGTCAGCCGGTGTTGATCCAGTCGGACAACATCACGGCAATCACCCACATAAACAGGGTGGCACAAGAAGCAGGAGGGCAATGGCAGAAGCTGCAAGGATTCTTCGCTGGGCGGAAAATCATGTGATAGCACTGTCAGCAGTATTCATTCCGGGAGTGGACAACTGGGAAGCAGACTTCCTCAGCACGACCTCCACCCGGGAGAGTGGGGACTTCACCCAGAAGTCTTCCACATGATTATAAACCGTTGGGAAAAACTCGACAGGTATTGCGCCAGGTCCATGGACCCTCAGGCAATAGCTGTAGACGCTCTGGTAACACCGTGGGTGTACCAGTCAGGGTATGTGTTCCCTCCTCTGCCTCTCATACCCAAGGTACTGAGATTGATAAGATGGAGAGGAGTAAGCACTATATTCGTGGCTCCGGATTGGCCAAGAAGGATTTGGTAACCGTAACTTCAAGAGATGCTCACGGAGGATCCGTTACCTCTAAGAAGGGACCTGCTCCAGCAAGGACCCTGTCTGTTCCAAGATTTACCGCGGCTGCGTTTGACGGCATGGCGGTTGAACGCCGGATCCTGAAGGAAAAAAGGCATTCCGGATGAAGTCATCCCTATCCTGATCAAAGCCAGGAAGGATGTTACCGCAAAAACATTATCACCGCAATTGGCGAAAATATGTTGCGTGGTGCGAGGCCAGTAAGGCCCGACGGTGGAAATTCAACTGGGTCGATTCCTACATTTCCTGCAAACAGGAGTGTCTATGGGCCTGAAATTGGGGTCCATTAAGGTTAAAATTTCGGCCCTGTCAATTTTCTTCCAAAAAGAGCTAGCTTCAGTCCCTGAAGTTCAGACGTTTGTAAAAGGGGTACTGCATATACAGCCTCCTTTTGTGCCTCCAGTGGCACTTTGGGATCTCAATGTAGTTTTGGGTTCCAAAAGTCACATTGGTTTGAACCACTTAAATCTGTGGAGTTAAAATATCTCACATGGAAAGTGGTCATGCTGTTGGCCCTGGCCTGGGCCAGGTGCGTGTCAGAATTGGCGGCTTTATCCTGAAAAAGCCCTTATCTGATGTTCCATTCGGACAGGGCGGAATTGAGGACTCGTCCTCAGTTTCTCCCTAAGGTGGTTTCAGCGTTTCACCTGAACCAACCTATTTGTGGTGCCTGCGGCTACTAGGGACTTGGAGGACTCCAAGTTGCTAGACGTTGTCAGGGCCCTGAAAATATGTTTCCAGGAGGGCTGGAGTCAGGAAATCTGTCTCGCTGTTTATCCTGTATGCACCCAACAAGCTGGGTGCTCCTGCTTCTAAGCAGACTATTGCTCGTTGGATTTGTAGTACAATTCAGCTTGCACATTCTGTGGCAGGCCTGCCACAGCCAAAAATCTGTAAATGCCCACTCCACAAGGAAGGTGGGCTCATCTTGGGCGGCTGCCCAAGGGGTCTCGGCATTACAACTGTCAAAGTCAGAAAAATATCACTATGCACACTGCCATATTTGCACCTCATATGTGTCCCTGCTGCGCATGCGTGCGCTCTCCCGTGCGTGCGCATACTCGCTGTTGCGGGCACCCGCAGGCGCACGGTATGCGCATTTACGGTAGAGATTGTATGCGTCTAGCGGGCGACTCGTTCGTTACATAACTTCACTATATAATGTATTTTAAAGATCATGGTCCCTTTGATAGATTCTGAAAGTTTAGTTAATGTAGCATGTTCCTGGACGGAGAGATCCCTCTTTGTATTGTACGAAGGGTCCAACAGGAGTCATACAGTGATGTTTAGTATCCATCGGAAGAGTATTTAATTAGCAATATTCCGGTGTTGGTTTGGAGCGGATTAATCGCTCGTGCGAATAGTTATGGACATAAGAAGTTTATGTCCATTTACTATTATTTGCACTTACTTAGCCATGCGGCGGGAAACCTAGTATCCCACCCACCTGAGCAGTTGGAAATAGCCACAGCCCACCTGTATGAATCAACCTATGACCTTTTGTTATAATGCGAAGCCGAATTCCTGTGTCCAATGAACAATAAGAATATAGGGACCATTGTACTGTATTGTGTGCAGTGTATATAAGGGTCACCGTCCCCAAGCCAGCCGGTACTCTCTCTGCAACAGTTATCGCTGATAATTGGAGGACTGGATTCCGGTTGCGCCTGCGTGTGTTCCCCGTATGGTATGTTTCTCTGTTGCCACTTTGTTACCCGTATGTAGTTAGCCATTCACACTTAGTCTCTGTATTTGTAATACGTTCGTTCTCTATTGTGCATGTTACTGTCTAGATACTTTGCTAGAATTATATGTTAGTTTGTAGCGTATGACTTGTGAACTGTTTCCCCTTTTGAAGTAACTTTAGATATGTGTTAGTAAAAGGTTTTGGACCCTTAAAACGGTAGTGTGTATTCGTTATATTGCAAGGGGTAATAGGAGCGTCACGATCGCTCGAACAGTTTTAGTATCTATAAGGTTAAACAGCGTTGCATAACTACAGTGGTTCTAGTACAAGGTATACAGCATAAGAATATCTTTCCAGCGCGTTACATGCAAGTTTTACTGATTGTTATCCAGTTAGCGTCTGCGCCGCTCGTGATCTCCTCGTGGTCCCGAGCGTCCGCTACGCTAATAGCGTAGCATTACGTTAGTCGCTCACCTATAGTGTGCCCGATACCACCAACGTATTCTCGCGAGCGTTTGTGTCGCTCGAGCGGCTCGCTCCCGATTTAGCGTCCGCTACGCTAAGAGCGTACCCTTACGGTACCTCGTACGCCAATTGCGTACTGTGTCTCTTAACCTCTTAGAGTGTTTAATAAGGTAATCAAATCAGCATTTACACAACTTTGCCGAGCAGCTACTTGGTCAGGAGCAAATACGTTTGTAAAATTCTACAAAATTGATATCCTGGCTGAGGAGGACCTGGAGTTCTCTCATTTGGTGCTGCAGAGTCATCCGCACTCTCCCGCCCGTTTGGGAGCTTTGGTATAATCCCCATGGTCCTTACGGAGTCCCCAGCATCCACTTAGGACGTTAGAGAAAATAAGAATTTACTTACCGATAATTCTATTTCTCATAGTCCGTAGTGGATGCTGGGCGCCCATCCCAAGTGCGGATTGTCTGCAATACTTGTACATGGTTATTGTTACAAAAATCGGGTTATTATTGTTGTGAGCCATCTTTCAGAGGCTCCTCTGTTATCATGCTGTTAACTGGGTTCAGATCACAGGTTATACGGTGTGATTGGTGTGGCTGGTATGAGTCTTACCCGGGATTCAAAATCCTTCCTTATTGTGTACGCTCGTCCGGGCACAGTATCCTAACTGAGGCTTGGAGGAGGGTCATAGGGGGAGGAGCCAGTGCACACCAGATAGTCCTAAAGCTTTCTTTAGATGTGCCCAGTCTCCTGCGGAGCCGCTAATCCCCATGGTCCTTACGGAGTCCCCAGAATCCACTACGGACTATGAGAAATAGAATTATCGGTAAGTAAATTCTTATTTTATATATATATATATATATGTGTGTGTGTGTGTGTGTGTGTGTGTGTGTGTTTCCCCCTTCGTCAGGAAACTCCGAAACGTTGATTCTGCACTATTACATGTTGTTGGTATTTCACAAGACTCCGAGTGCCGCCTCATCATTTTCTTCTGGTGTTATGCAAAGGGTTTGTATCCCTGGAGGAGGGCACCTGAGCAAGTCAGCCCCATAGCAGGGGCAGAGCCGAGTGCCGGAGCAAAGTGTGTGTGTGTGTGTGTGTGTGTGTGTGTGTGTGTGTGTGTGTATATATGTATATATATAATTATGTAAGCTAGTCCAGTGCAGTATTATTGTTAGTAATAACCTCTGCATTGTACAAACTGACTATCTGTGTGTGCATTAGATAGCTGAGTGGTGTCCATTTCGTGTCTTTCACTCAACTTGCTATCCCTATATTCTATAACCTGAGGGGGCTTGGTGCGTCAGGTGTTATATTGATATAGGATTTTCACAAAGATATACTTTAATACGTATTTTTCTATGTGATTTTTGTCCCCATATCTCTCCTTTATCTCTTAGTGCTGACTACACTGCGCAGGGGTTTGGGTAAGAGGTATTGTGCTGCTGCCAATTGTACTGTGTTACCTGATACTGAAAGCTATATCATGTCTGCTTCTGAGGGTAAAGGTTCTGGGGCTGAACACACTGCCGGTGTTGCTGAAGCTACAGATCCCTATGAGGAGAATATAGCAGCTGTGGGCTCTTGTTTTGGGGGCTCCTTGCCCCCCAGTGGGACTCTGGCAACGGAGGTACATAATGACCCGCCGTGGGCCGCTTTTTCCATGCTTCTACATACGTTGGTTAATAAACTAACACCCCCTATGGGACCCCCTATGGCGGTACAACTGTATGTGGTCCCTGCAGCTTACCCGCCGTAGGCGGGCGATTTATCTGCCCAATTGAAGTTGAACCAGTCCCTGACTACTAAAAAGTCTGACCATCGCTCGCCTAAGTCCAAGGGGTCCTCACAATCCACTGCTGTCACTGACACCTCGTCTGATGAAGACGGCACTTACACTGACCCCACAGGTTCTGACTCGGATACGGCTGATGGGGAGGGTAGTTCACATGTGGATGTTTCTGATCTTTTGGAGGCTATTGTTAATTCTACAGATTACGGATGATCCTGAGCCATCCGTCCCTCCTAAGAAACCAGATAGGTTCAGGCGTCAGAAGGTGGTTAAACAAGTTTTACCTCACTCTGACCACCTAGTGGATATATGTCAGGAACCCTGGGAAAACCCGGGTATGAAGTTTGTGCCTCAAAAGAAGATGCTGGCTCGCTATCCCCTCGCACCAGAGCTGTCTAAGAATTGGGAAACGCCTCCTCCAGTAGACTCACATGTGGCTAGGATGGTGGTTTCCTCAGCTCTACCTGTCACTACCGTCACGTCTCTAAAGGAGCCTACGGATAAACGTGTGGAGGGTTGTCTGAAAGCGATTTACATTCTCACGGGTGCTGCACAAAGGCCCACTATTTCAGCAACATGGGCAGCAGAGGCTATTGAAGCATGGGCCTTGGAGTTAGAAGCTGAAATCTCTTCTGACCATGCTAGACAATGCCTGTCATATATTGTCACAGCTTCTCGCTATATTAAAGAGGCGGCTTCTGATGCCGGTATCCTAGCAGCCAAGGCCTCTACTACGTCAGTCCTGGCTCACCGGATATTGTGGCCGAGATCCTGGTTTGTGGATCTGGACTCTAGAAAAACCCTGAAGGTACTCCCTTTCAAGGGAGATATTCTGTTTGAGACTTAAATAAGATAGTGGCTGACTTGGCTACTGCCAAAACTGCCTGTCTACCAAGTACCGCTCCTTCTGTGTCGAAGGCTAGAGGTACTTCCTTTCGCCCCTTTCGTCCTTCAGGTAAAGCAAAAGGTCAGGCGTACAACAAGCAGGCCCACACTTCCAAACCTGGTAAGCCAAAGCCCAAAAGAGCCTGGGCGGCCCGTCAGCCAGCTTCCAAGGCTGATAAGCCTGCCGCATGACGGGGCGGGGATCCCAGGGTGGGGGGCCGGCTTCTATGGTATACCCAGGAATGGTTGAAGACCACTTCAGATGCCTGGGTACGGGAAATCGTCACTCGAGGTTACGCCATAGCCTTCAAAAACCGACCCCCACATCAATTTTGCCAGACAGACGTCCCGTTGGACCAGACAAAGGCAAACACTCTGCATTCGGTGGTACAGACCCTCCTGGATACAGGAGTTGTAGTACAGGTGCCTCTTGCGCAGAGGGTCCGGGGGTACTATTCTCCGCTGTTTTTAGTCCCGAAACCGAATGGGACCTCCCGGCCCATTCTCAACCTCAAGGCATTGAACAGGTTTGTGAAGGTTTCCAAGTTCCGTATGGAAACCCTTCGCTCTATAGTTCTGGCCTTGGAACCCGGGGACTACATGGTCTCCCTTGATAATGTCGAATTATCCTTAGGAAAGAAAGCTATACCTTAAACACACCTTAAATACACTTTACCATGGAGCCGCTGCGGCCGCTGTACTTAACACACATTCTGCGCACTTTGTACGCTTTTAGCGTACAAAGTCCCGTACTGCGTACGGACTTCGCGTACAAACGCCGCGCTGACGGTACAAAGTACTCACAGCGCGTACACACCCAGAGATACACCACAAACCCTGAACAGTTATGCAATGCACTGAAAATACGCTTTAAACCTTAGCAGGGCAATGAAGACACAACACCAATTGTGATTTTACCGCTGGGTTCCGACACCACAGTGGATTATTGCTGAAAGGGGGTTACAATACAAATAATACAATACAATATAACAGCATAAATGGCTACATTCAATGGTAGATACGTGAGTGGACAAGCTTGCGCAACCCGGCAGGTCCTTGGTCATCTGATAGATAACTTTGTGAGGCTTGTATCCGACCAGGCCTGCAACAGGCTCTCTTTATACAATTCTTCCAAAAGCAATACAATGGATACTGTAATCTTTGTCCATTGGACACAGGAATGCACATTTACAGTACAGGAGAGGTCATAGGTCGGTTTGAATAGGTAGGCGATGTCTTTCCCAACTGCTCTTGTGGGTGGTCTCCTCTGGATTCCCGCCGCATACATAATGTACAGTAAATACAGTTTATATCTATATTCTGCTCCTGCACATAACTATCCGCAGGAACATGCGATCTTTCTCAAACCAACACCAGAATGTTACCCTTAAAATACCCTTCAGCTGGATACCAAACACCACCTTATGACCTTGTTCTGTCCCCTCCTATTCTGTAAAGGTGAATCCCTTTGTTCTGAAACCAATCAAACTGTTACTTTCTGATGTGGTGCAGGGAAACTATGTGTACATTGTGCACTATTTGGATTAAATATGTAATGTGTTTTGATAGCTTTCCATGCGTTCACAAACTCTACCGTAAATACCCATACCACGCGCTAATGCGCATGACCGCGGGAGCGACCATACGCAAATTGCGGATATGTGCACGCACAGCAGAGCAAGTACGTGCACGGAGGCCATCTGTTTGTGGTTTGTACTTGGTGTGTGTTGTAATATTTTTCGACTTTGACACCCTGGACATACAGGATGCTTACCTGCATATTCCTATAGCAGCGTCACATCAGCAATACCTGAGGTTTGCTATTGGCAACCTCCTTTACCAGTTTCGGGCGTTACCTTTTGGTTTAACAACGGCTCCACGAGTCTTCACCAAAGTCATGGCGGTGATGACGGTGGTACTCCGCCGTCAAGGGGTCAGGATACTGCCGTATCTGGACGACTTGTTAATCCTGGCAAATTCCCCAGAACTTCTCCTACGTCATCTAGGTATGACGGTCCGGTGTCTACAAGCCCACGGGTGGCTCATCAACTGGAAGAAATCCTCCCTGATCGGAGCATGGTGCATCTGGGAGCGCTATTGGACACTCACAACCAGAGGTTGTTCTTGTGTCAGGAGAAAGTCCTGAAGCTTCAGGACAGGATTCGTTGCTTCCTTTCTCGTCCACAAGTGTCGATACATTCGGCGATGCAGGTGCTGGGCCTCATGGTATCAGCATTCGACATGGTGGAGTGTGCTCAATTCCATTCTCGCCCCCTCCAGAGGCTGATTCTAGCCAAGTGGGACGGCCTGCCTCACCGGATCAGGTCTCAAATGATCTCATTGACTCCGGAGGTCTGTCTGTCGCTGCTCTGGTGGCTCCGGGACCAACAATTGTGAAGGGGCCGTCCCTTCTGGATATCCAACTGGGTCCTGTTGACGACAGATGCCAGTCTAAGAGGTTGGGGCGCGGTGCTGGAGCAACACTCCCTTCAGGGTCGGTGGACCAAGGAGGAGTCCCTCTCGATCAACATTCTGGAATTGCGGGCGGTCTTCAATGCACTGAACCTAGCCCAGCATTTAATTCAGAACCATCCGGTTCAGGTACAGTCGGACAACGCCACCACAGTGGCTTACATAAATCATCAAGGCGGCACTCGAAGCCGTCTGGCAATGAAGGAAGTCTCACGGATTCTACATTGGGCAGAACGCCATCTACCAGCCATATCTGCAATCTTCATTCCGGGAGTCCTGAATTGGGAAGCGGACTTTCTCAGTCGTCAGGACGTACATGCCGGCGAGTGGGGCCTCCATCCAGAAGTGTTTCCACTCCTAGTGGAAAAGTGGGGTCTTCCAGACGTAGATTTGATGGCGTCTCGACACAATCACAAGGTTCCGGTCTTCGGAGCAAGGACAAGGGATCCTCAAGCAGCATTCGTGGATGCGCTGGCGGTGCCGTGGAGGTTTTGGCTGCCGTACGTGTTCCCTCCGGTGTCACTCCTGCCCAGGGTAATTCGGAAGTTCTAGCAAGAAAAAGGAATTCTGCTTCTCATAGCTCCAGCTTGGCCCATACGGCACTGGTTCTCAGACCTGCAAGGCCTATCGTCAGAGCGTCCAATTCTACTTCCACAACGCCCAGACCTCTTCGTTCAGGGCCCCTGTGTCTACCAGGACCTAGCCCGGCTGTCTTTGACGGCGTGGCTCTTGAAGCTTCCGTCTTAAGGGCTAAAGGGTTTTCTGAGGCGGTCATTCAAACTATGTTGCGGGCCCGGAAACCGGCTTCTGCTCGGATTTACTATAGGGTCTGGCATTCTTACTTTGTTTGGTGCGCATCTAACGATTATGACGCTTCCAAGTTTAGTATAGCCAAGTTGTTGGCTTTTCTTCAGCAGGGCCTGGACTCAAGGTTCATATTTCTGCCTTGTCGGTGTGGTTTCAGAGAGAAATTGCGACCTTACCTGATGTGCATACCTTTACTCAGGTTGTGTTGCGTATCCAACCTCCCTATGTCCCGCCTGTGGCTCCTTGGGACTTGTTGGTTTTGGAGGCGTTACAAGAGTCTCCGTTTGAACCTCTTGGTTCAGCTGATCTTAAGTGGCTTTCCCTTAAGGTGGTGTTTCTGCTGGCTATTGCTTCAGCTAGAAGAGTGTCGGATTTGGGTGCCTTGTCCTGTAGTTCCCCATATCTGATATTTCACCGTGACCGGGCGGTTCTTAGGACTCGTCCCGGATATTTACCTAAGGTGGTTTCCTCGTTCCACCTTAACCAGGAGATTGTAGTTCCGGCACTTGTTTCTCCTGATCTGTCTCCCAAAGAGCGGTCTTTGGATGTAGTACAGGCTCTCCGTATCTATGTGAAGAGAATTGCTTCCATTAGGAAATCTGATTCTCTCTTTGTACTGTTTGGATTTCTCAAACTGGGCTGGCCTGCTCTCAAGCAGACTTTGGCCAGATGGATTAGAATGGTGATTGCACATGCTTATGTGAGGGCTGGTCCGTCGGCTCCTGCTCACATTACGGCCCATTCTACTCGGTCTGTTGGACATTCTTGGGCAGCCCGCCGTGGTGCGACCCTTGAACAATTGTGCAAGGCGGCTACGTGGTCCTCAGTGAACACGTTCATAAGGTTCTATGCCTTTGATACTGCCGCTTCCCAGGATGCTTCCTTTGGACGCCGGGTTCTTGTGCCCGCTACAGTGCGTCCCCCTCCCATAAGGAACTGCTTTAGGACATCCCCATTGTCCATTCCTTGTGGAGCCCAGTGTACCCCGCAGCAGAAAACGAGATTTATGGTAAGAACTTACCTTTGTTAAATCTCTTTCTGCGAGGTACACTGGGCTCCACAAGGCGCCCACCCTGACGCACTTAGCTTCTTTGGGTTGGTATGGCATTAGCCGCTGACACTTCTCCTGTCGTGAGAATGCGGTGTTGTGGCTACTAACCGTTGTCGTCTCTTTTCCTGCTACTGCATTGGACTGTTTAACTAAAAACTGAGCTCCTGTGCAGGGAGGCGGGGTTATAGAGGAGGCGGCGCTGTGCATTCTGGGAACAGTCAAAGCTTTGAGCCTGTTGGTGCCTCGGATCAAGATCTTACTCTACACCCCAATGTCTATCCTTGTGGAACCCAGTGTACTTCGCAGAAAGAGATTTAACAAAGGTAAGTTCTTGCCATAAATCTCGTTTTTCTGCTTTTGAATGCTAAACATGAATGAATAAATAAATGACTAGGTGTGTTCATTATTAGAACGTTCGTCTTCTATATGTTTGTGTATATGTATAGAACGCCCTTTAAAATCGGATCATATACTCCTATAATAAAGTGTGTGCTTTATCAGACCTGTCCAGACAGCTGTCAGCAGCAGAATCCCGATGCAGTCTTTTGGAAACGCAGCTGGAATACATGAAGAGGATGGTACAGAAGGCAGAGACAGAGAGAAATTCTGTACTAGAAAAGCAGGTAAGTGAAGTGCAGGTGGCATCAAGTTATAATAAAAATATATATTTAAAAAAAAAAAACTCTGGAGATTTTTGTATTTATTAACAGTTTCTTATATAGCGCAACAAACTCTGTTGCGCTTTTACAATTGAGATGATTATCGTTACTATTAAAGTAGACTTATTTAAAGGGATTTACACTGAACATTATTGTTGGTCATATCTGTTCTCTCATGGGGGAGGGGGAAGTGTATCAAACCTTCTAAAGCAGGGTTAGTCAAAATGCTGCCCTCTAACTGCTGTGGAACCACATATCCCAGCATACCATGCCACAGTTTTGCTGTTAGGGCATGCAAAAACTGTTGCAGGGCATGCTGGGATGTGTAGTTCCATAGCCGTTGAAGAGCTGCGTGTTTAATACTCCCTGTTCTAAAGTGAATGGTTCTGATTGTCAACAACCTTTCTCTGACGTCCTAGTGGATGCTGGGTACTCCGTAAGGACCATGGGAATAGACGGGCTCCGCAGGAGACTGGGCACTCTCTAAAGAAAGATTAGGTACTATATCTGGTGTGCACTGGCTCCTCCCTCTATGCCCCTCCTCCAGACCTCAGTTAGAATCTGTGCCCGGCCAGAGCTGGATGCACCTAGTGGGCTCTCCTGAGCTCACTAGAAAAGAAAGTATTTGTTAGGTTTTTTATTTTCAGTGAGATCTGCTGGCAACCGACTCACTGCTACGTGGGACTTAGGGGAGAGAAGCAAACCTACCTGCTTGCAGCTAGCTTGTGCTTCTAAGGCTACTGGACAGCATTAGCTCCAGAGGGATCGAACACAGGGCCCGACCTCGATCGTCCGTTCCCGGAGCCGCGCCGCCGTCCCCCTTGCAGAGCCAGAAGACGGAAGATTCCAGAGAAAATCAGCGGCTGAAGACTCCGGTCTTCAATAAGGTAGCGCACAGCACTGCAGCTGTGCGCCATTGCACCCACAGCACACCACACGCTCCGGTCACTGGTGGGTGCAGGGCGCTGGGGGGGGGCGCCCTGGGCTGCAATTTGTATACCTTACTTGGCAAAATGCACATAATACAGTTCTAAACTGTATATGTGCCTAATCCCCCGCCATATATATTATTAAAAAAAGCGGGAGAAGCCCGCCACTGAAGGGGCGGGGCTATCTTCCTCAGCACAGACAGCGCCATTTTCTCTTCACAGCTCCGCTGGAAGGACTCTCCCCTGCAGTATACACTACGGAAAGGGTAAAAAAGAGAGGGGGCGCACATAAATTCAGGCGCAATTGTGATAATAAGCAGCTATTGGGGGGAAAATTCACTTTGTATTAGTGTAAATCCCTCTGTTATATAGCGCGTTGGTGTGTGCTGGCATACTGTCTCTCTGTGTCTCTCTCTCTCTCTCTCTCTCTCTCTCTCTCTGTCTCTGTCTCCCCAAAGGACTTTGTGGGGTCCTGTCCTCAGTCAGAGAATTCCCTGTGTGTGTGTGCGGTGTGTCGGTACGGCTGTGTCGACATGTTTGATGAGGACGCTTACGTGGAGGCGGAGCAGGAGCCGATAAGTGTGATGTCGCCCCCTGCGGGGCCGACACCAGAGTGGATGGATATGTGGAAGGTATTAACCGACAGTGTCAACTCCTTGCATAAAAGGTTCGATGACGTAACAGCTTTGGGACAGCCGGCATCTCAGCCCGCGCCTGCCCAAGCGTCTCAGAGGCCATCAGGGGCTCAAAAACGCCCGCTACCTCAGATGGCAGACACAGATGTCGACACGGAGTCTGACTCCAGTGTCGACGAGGATGAGACAAATGTACAATCCACAAGGGCCATCCGATGCATGATTACGGCATTGAAAAATGTGTTGCACATTTCTGACATTAACCCGGTTACCACAAAAAAGGGTATTATGTTTGGGGAGAAAAAGCAGCCAGTGACTTTTCCCCCATCTGATGAGTTAAATGAATTGTGTGAAGAAGCGTGGGGTTCCCCAGATAAGAAACTAGTGATTTCTAAGCGGTTACTAATGGCGTACCCTTTCCCGCCAACGGATAGGTTACGCTGGGAGACATCCCCTAGGGTGGACAAGGCGCTCACACGCTTATCAAAAAAGGTGGCACTGCCGTCTCAGGATACGGCCGCCTTAAAGGAGCCTGCAGATAGAAAGCAGGAGGCTATCCTGAAGTCTGTGTATACACACTCAGGTACTATACTGAGACCTGCTATTGCTTCAGCATGGATGTGTAGTGCTGCAGCAGCATGGTCTGATTCCCTGTCAGATAACATTGATTCCCTTGACAGGGATACTATTTTGCTAACCATAGAGCATATTAAAGACTTAGTCTTATATATGAGGGATGCATAGAGGGACATTTGCCGTCTGGAATCTAGAATTAATGCAATGTCCATTTCTGCCAGAAGAGTATTATGGACTCGGTAGTGGACAGGTGATGCTGATTCTAAAAGGCACATGGAAGTTTTGCCTTATAAGGGTGAGGAACTGTTTGGGGACGGTCTCTCGGACCTCGTATCCACAGCAACAGCTGGGAAGTCAACTTTTTTACCTCAGGTTCCCCCACAGCCGAAGAAAGCACCGTATTATCAAGTACAGTCCTTTCGGCCCCAGAAAGGCAAGCGGGTCAGAGGCGCGTCCTTTCGGCCCCAGAAAGGCAAGCGGGTCAGAGGCGCGTACTTTCTGCCCAGAGGCAGGGGTAGAGGGAAAAAGCTGCACCAGACAGCCAGTTCCCAGGAACAAAAATCCTCCCCTGCTTCCACTAAGTCCACCGCATGACGCTGGGGCTCCACAGGTGGAGCCAGGTGCGGTGGGGGCCCGTCTCCGGAACTTCAGCGACCAGTGGGTTCGCTCACAGGTGGATCTCTGGGTTCTACAAGTGGTATCTCAGGGATACAAGCTGGAGTTCGAGACGTCTCCCCCTCGCCGTTACCTCAAATCAGCCTTGCCAGCTACTCCCAAGGAAAGGGAGGTAGTATTGGCGGCAATTCACAAGCTGTACCTCCAGCAGGTGATAATCAAAGTTCCCCTCCTTCAACAGGGACGGGGTTACTATTCCACAATGTTTGTGGTACCGAAACCAGACGGTTCGGTGAGACCCATTCTAAATTTGAAATCCTTGAACACTTATATAAGGAAGTTCAAGTTCAAAATGGAATCGCTCAGGGCGGTTATTGCAAGCCTGGAAGAGGGGGATTTTATGGTATCCCTGGACATCAAGGATGCTTACCTACATGTCCCCATTTACCCACCTCACCAGGAGTACCTCCGATTTGTGGTACAGGACTGCCATTACCAATTTCAGACGTTGCCGTTTGGTCTGTCCACGGCACCGAGGGTATTTACCAAGGTAATGGCCGAAATGATGATACTCCTTCGAAAGAAGGGAGTTATAATTATCCCGTACTTGGACGATCTCCTTATAAAGGCGAGGTCCATGGAGCAGTTGTTGGTCGGAGTAGCACTATCTCAGGAAGTGCTACAACAGCACGGCTGGATTCTGAATATCCCAAAGTCGCAGCTGGTTCCTACGACGCGTCTGCTGTTCTTGGGTTTCTCCCGGAGGAGAAGGCCAAGGAGTTTTCATCTCTGGTCAGAGACCTCCTGAAACCAAAACAGGTGTCGGTGCATCACTGCACGCGAGTCCTGGGAAAGATGGTAGCTTCTTACGAAGCAATTCCCTTCGGCAGGTTCCATGCAAGGATCTTTCAGTGGGACCTGTTAGACAAGTGGTCCGGATCGCATCTTCAGATGCATCGGTTGATCACCCTGTCCCCGAGGGCCAGGGTGTCTCTGCTGTGGTGGCTGCAGAGTGCTCATCTTCTCGAAGGCCGCAGATTCGGCATTCAGGACTGGGTCCTTGTGACCACGGATGCAAGCCTCTGAGGTTGGGGGGCAGTCACTCAGGGAAGAAACTTCCAAGGACAATGGTCGAGTCGGGAGACTTCCCTACACATAAATATTCTGGAACTAAGGGCCATTTACAATGCCCTAAGTCAAGCAAAACCCCTGCTTCAAAACCAGCCGGTGCTGATTCAGTCAGACAACATCACGGCGGTCGCCCATGTAAACCGACAGGGTGGCACAAGAAGCAGGATGGCAATGGCAGAAGCCACAAGGATTCTCCGATGGGCGGAGAATCACGTGATAGCACTGTCAGCAGTGTTCATTCCGGGAGTGGACAACTGGGAAGCAGACTTCCTCAGCAGGCACGACCTCCACCCGGGAGAGTGGGGACTTCATCCAGAAGTCTTCCAGCTGATTGTTAATCGTTGGGAAAGGCCACAGGTGGACATGATGGCGTCCCGCCTCAACAAAAAGCTAAAAAGATATTGCGCCAGGTCAAGGGACCCTCAGGCGATAGCTGTGGACGCTCTAGTGACACCGTGGGTGTACCAGTCGGTTTATGTGTTCCCTCCTCTTCCTCTCATACCAAAGGTACTGAGGATAATAAGAAAGAGAGGAGTAAGAACTATACTCATCGTTCCGGATTGGCCAAGAAGAACTTGGTACCCGGAACTACAAGAAATGATCTCAGAGGACCCTTGGCCTCTGCCGCTCCGACAGGACCTGCTACAGCAGGGGCCCTGTCTGTTCCAAGACTTACCGCGGCTGCGTTTGACGGCATGGCGGTTGAACGCCGGATCCTGATGGAAAAGGGCATTCCGGTTGAAGTCATTCCTACGCTGATAAAAGCTAGGAAGGATGTGACAGCAAAACATTATCACCACATATGGCGAAAATATGTTGCTTGGTGTGAGGCTATGAAGGCCCCAACAGAGGAATTTCAGCTGGGTCGATTTCTGCACTTCCTACAGTCAGGAGGGACTATGGGCCTAAAATTGGGATCCATAAAAGTCCAGATTTCGGCCCTGTCTATATTTTCTTTCAAAAAGAACTGGCTTCACTACCTGAAGTTCAGACGTTTGTTAAGGGAGTGCTGCATATTTAGCCCCCTTTTGTGCCTCCAGTGGCACCTTGGGATCTCAACGTAGTGTTGGATTTCCTAAAATCACATTGGTTTGAGCCACTTCAGACCGTGGAGTTGAAGTATCTCACGTGGAAAGTGGTCATGCTTTTGGCCTTGGCTTCGGCTAGGCGTGTGTCAGAATTGGCGGCTTTGTCATGTAAAAGCCCTTATCTGATCTTCCATATGGACAGGGCAGAATTCAGGACTCGTCCCCAATTTCTCCCTAAGGTGGTATCAGCGTTTCATTTGAACCAACCTATTGTGGTGCCTGCGGCTACTCGGGACTTGGAGGATTCCAAGTTGCTGGACGTAGTCCGGGCCCTGAAAATCTATGTTTCCAGGACGGCTAGAGTCGGAAAAACTGACTCGCTGTTTATCCTGCATGCACCCAACAAGCTGGGTGCTCCTGCTTCTAAGCAGACTATTGCTCGCTGGATCTGTAGCACGATTCAACTTGCACATTCTGCGGCTGGACTGCCGCATCCTAAATCAGTAAAAGCCCATTCCACGAGGAAGGGGGGCTCTTCTTGGGCGGCTGCCCGAGGGGTCTCTGCTTTACAACTTTGCCGAGCTGCTACCTGGTCGGGATCAAACACGTTTGCAAAATTCTACAAGTTTGATACCCTGGCTGAGGAGGACCTTGAGTTTGCTCATTCGGTGCTGCAGAGTCATCCGCACTCTCCCACCCGTTTGGGAGCTTTGGTATAATCCCCATGGTCCTTACGGAGTACCCAGCATCCACTAGGACGTCAGAGAAAATAAGAATTTACTCACTGGTAATTCTATTTCTCATAGTCCGTAGTGGATGCTGGGAGCCCGTCCCAAGTGCGGACTTCTGCAATACGTGTATATAGTTATTGCTTAACTATAGGGTAATTGTTCTGAGCCATCTGTTGTATGAGGCTCAGCTGTTGTTCATACTGTTAATTGGGTATAGTTATCACAAGTTGTACGGTGTGATTGGTGTGGCTGGTATGAGTCTAACCCTGGATTCCAAATCCTTTCCTAGTAATGTCAGCTCTTCCGGGCACAGTTTCCCTAACTGAGGTCTGGAGGAGGGTCATAGAGGGAGGAGCCAGTGCACACCAGATATAGTACCTAATCTTTCTTTAGAGAGTGCCCAGACTCCTGCGGAGCCCGTCTATTCCCATGGTCCTTACGGAGTACCCAGCATCCACTACGGACTACGAGAAATAGAATTACAGGTGAGTAAATTCTTATTTTCTCCTGCCTATTATTATATAGAATGTACTGGATTGGTTGCTACGGGCAACTTCTCCACTTCACACCTCCACTCTTTAGAAGGGTTGATACATTTCCATCATAGTCCTGTCTGCCTTCTTGTGCTCTACATCTTTCTTGTAACCCACCAGGCAGATTCCCCCGGGCTGGGAATATTACTTGTAAGCGTGACGCTCTGCAAATTGTATGAACAAAGGGGTCTATGTACTAAGCTTTGGAGAGAGAGATAAAGTGCCAGCCAATCTGCTCCTAACTGCCATGTTACAGGCTGTGTTAGGAGTTGGTTGGTCTCCGTCCACTTTCTCACTGTAAGGCTCAGTACATAGACTTCAAAGTCCTGAAAATCTGACATTTGCAGCGCTGCGGACTATGCTAAGAAATGTGAGCTGCGCTTACTGAGTCTTCTTCCTTTAAGGTATCTCTTGGAGGTGATAGAACACTGGAAAAATCTAACTTCCAGTCGCAGCTGGCAAAGCTGGATATGTTGGAACAGGAATACCTGAAACTGACCACAATGCAGGTCCTGGCAGAGGTTTGTACAGCACTGTATGCTCACTGTACTGAGGTGCCTGCAAGATAAGAAAGTAGCAGAATGGAAGCTGATGGGTAGAAGCAGCCGCTAAAGACAGGACACAACGTACAGGAGTAACACAAACCAGAAAATATCCATACTTCTATTACATGAAACTGACGACATAAAATGAGAAACCAAGTAACTAAACATGAAATAATGAATTGAAGCCAACAGGTAATAGGAGAGCTTGGGGGAGATGGGAAGATGTTTAAATTGCCCATAGCAACTAATCGGCTTCTGCCTATCATTTTATAGAATGCAAATGATAAATTATAACTAGAAGCTGGCGGTTGTTAGGGGAAACTTGTCCACTTCTCTGCTCTTTAGAAGGCTTTACACATTTCCCCCGAAGTTTCCTATTCCTTGTTGGTTCAGCTCATTATTCCATGTTTAGTTACTAGAGTGTTGATGTATCAAGCAGGGAAGAGTGGAGAAGAGGACCAGTGGACAGGTTGCCATTAGCAACCAATCAGCTTAGCTTATCGCTAAAACGTATTAATTGCAGTCTATAAAATAACAGGTAGAAGCAGATTGATTAATATGGGCAACTTGTACACTGGTCCACCTCTCCACTTCACTTCTTGATTAATCTCTATGGTTTCTCATTGTATGTTCTCTGTTCTGGAGAACGAAAAATACATAGGGTGATATTCAGTTGTTGTTTCGCGCCTAATCTCCCGTCTAAAGTGCTGGGAGTTTGCGGGGCGATGTTCAATTGATCCCCGTTATCGCTCATATAGGACCAATAGCACTCTGGTTTAGCTGTGTAAAGGGGGCTGTGAGCAGAAATGCAAGAACTGGCAGCCATAGCACCCGAACAGAACTACAATTTAATTGCTCTTTTTGGTCACCATCTAGTGACTGCCGGCGGGATAAGAATTGAAAGGCATTTGTAGTACAGATGTGATCATCAGGGGGGGGTTCCCTAAGATTTAAAAACCCTTATCCAGTAAGCCTTGAATATTCCGAATCAGTAGTTGGCATACGTGTGTCTAACCTGTCAGTCATACGCAATGTATGTGGAATTCTAAGAATATTAGCTACTAAGATTGGAAAACTTCTCAGTCTCGTGTTTGAGGTCTCTGACAGTATGACGACAGTGATGGAACTAACACGATGATATTCACTGGTCTGTAGCAGAGTCCCTTGTTATCATATAATCATTTGCCAACTTCTGTTATTTTCAGAATAAAATCCGTGATATAGAACAGAAGCTAAAAGAGGAGGAGTACCAGCGCAAGCTTGTACAAGAGAAAGCAGCCCAGGTATGTAATACGCAAACTCAAAGCGTGGAAACCCATCACTCTACCCACGTGTTCCGCTATTATGCATGGTCAGGTGCTGCACCTGTGGGCTTGTGTATAGGAGCTTGGGGGCCTACACTAACTTACGTTTTGGTAAGGGTAATGTGGCCCAGCATATAACTGCTGCTTCCTATATCATCCATCTGGGGGATGCTGCGTCATTACCTCTGGGTTAGAGTGTGGGCTATGGAGGTTAGGCACAACCCCCCCCCCCCCCCCCAACAAAAAGCGGACTCCTCCTCCCTCCTCCAGCAGAGTCTCCTTGTAGTTTTCTGTGCCTAGGAGGAAGGCACACTTGCTGCTTTTTCAGTAAATTGGGCAGATAGAAATAGGAGGATACATTTCTAACATCTATATGTCATATGGCGCAAGTGAGACGCACAGAAACTGTTAGTGTACAGACTTTTCTGCGGCAGGGTACATAGGGTTCCACAGGGAACATTGGGGTGTAGTGATGGATCAGTAATCCGGGCACCAAACCGTAAAAGCTTTAGCTGTCCCAAAATGCACGGCTTCACTCTTCTATAACCCAGCCTCCAGGCACAGGCAACTTTAGTTGTAGTTGGTGCCTGCAGTAGAGCAGGTGCATTTTGCATCTTATTCACATTGCAGACGCAGTGAAACACCACTCTGTGTACTTTAGATGCCGGGCTGAGGAACTTGGCGTGAGAATAAGCTGCAGCCGCCGCATTGTAGCTCTTCATATGCAGATTCAGACTCCTCACACAGCTGTACAAGTGTCACACATCAGATTGATCAGTGTACACTAGCAATGTAGTTTTGTCATTTTTGTTGCTTCTAGATTTATTTATGCTAATAAGATGCACATTGAGAGCAAGAAAGATGTTTGGCGTGCCGAAAGGGGCTGTCTGCCACGAATTGAGTAACAGTGTAGGAGGATACATCTGTAGTTGCATTTAGTTTACATACAAGCATAGAAAGGAGGGGGAATTTTAGGAGAAACCAGTCATGATACTGGGGTATAAGTGGCTATTATATTATACAGGGTGATTCAAAAGTCGCAGCACACCCTTTTGTTTCAAAAACTGTGAAGGAAATGGGAAAACTGAATACTCCAGTGAGGTGGGGCTATCTTTTAGGGTATGTACCGAACACGGGCGCCATCTTGAATCTACGTCAGTTTTCCCATTTCCAGCATTTGAATCACCCTGTATTATTTAAGTTGAATTATTATTAAGCAGCTACAATAAAAACACAATCATGCAGTGGTAAAGCAAAATGACATTAAGAAGTTGAGTATAATTGTAAATAATAGCATTAAGGGCTGGGTTCAGTTAAATCTGTGCTAACGCGTCTTAACCCATATATTCTGGGATAAGTGCCTGGAGCTATGAATTAACGTGTTCGCAGCACCCGCTATAAGGGCTCTACTTACCATAGATTTCTATTCAAGTCTACCTGAGGCTCAAAAAAAAAAAAATCCAGGCAAAGGCAAACCAATAGTCCTGGCCACTGCTACAAGCCTGCGGTAATTAGTGCGGTTGATTGGATATGGCTGTAAGTATGTGTTCAAGTGTAAATCCATACAGGAAATTTTTAGGGCGTGAGGGTAGAACATAGGTACTGTAATTCGAATACAGTTCCAAACCTCCACCTAAAACCCATACGCCACAGGGGAACCTCAGGGCATATGCACATTTAGTCCTGTTTCTTTATCATCCACTAGGGGTCACTGGAGTACTCTTGGGATATGGACGGCTTCCACCGGAAGAAGGCACTGAATAAATTAATTTTTGAGACTACTCCTCCCCTCCATATCCTCGAGCACTCCAGTGTTTTTTCTGTGCTCGACACAGTTAGAAGGCATAGTGGAGCTCGTCCACGAAGTATTGGAATTTTTTTTTTAGTTCCTAAGTTTTTCTTTTCAAGGATTTCCACGTCCTTTCCCCCCTTCTAACAGGCGTGGGTCAGGGACAGTGGAAGCGGCTGAGAACAGCCGTGAGTGTCGGACCTCTCTGTAAAGAGCTCCCTCACTCCACCTGCAGGCTGCCTGCAAAAAGCTGGACGGAGCTTGGATGAGAAGCCCCGTCATAGACTTTGGTCACGGTCCAGGTATGTTAGGGGCGGTCAGCTCTTGCTGCCGCTCCACTGTTGGGGATTGTATTGGGTACTCACCGCTGCCCGGAGCGCGTGTGCATGGGCCGCATCACGGCTCCATGCGGCGCGCTCTCACTCTCCGCTCCCAGCATCTTAAATACCAGACCGCTGCTCCCCGGCGCCGCAGCAGCGCTGCCTGGCTACAACAGACACTCCGCAAAATGTGTGTGGCGGGCGGGAGCGCGTGTGCATAGGCCGCTCCAGGGCTCTATGCAGCACGCTCGCTGCTTCCGCTATCCGCCCGCAGCAGCCGAGGAGTTCCCGCTGCCTGGGCCTACAGGTACAGGCCGCTCACACGGCCCTATGCAGACTTCCACAGGCCCCGACCCGGTGCTGTACACGGAGGTCGTGGAAGTGGGGGGGGGGGAGACATTGGCAGTATTTGGCATGCTTAATATGTTAATGTTCTCCTGTCTGTTCCAGGTTTCCTTTATTACATCTCGGCTAAGAGTGGTACTAGGGGAATTTTGGGGTCAGTTTTCTTATTGCTGGCAGGCACTGCACTTGCCTGATATATACCAGGAACTTTGGTGTTATTACTGAGTCGTGCAGTCTGTCTGTGTGTAGTTTGTATTGTCTGTCTTTTATAATGAGTAAGACACCAGCAAAATCTAAATACGATTTCAGAAGTAAAACCACCATCTCTGGACCCTCCATGGGCTTTACTTGCAGATGTATTAGTTGGTTTACAATCAGAGCTGGCCGCCTCTCGTGAAGAAAGAGAGGCGGCAAGATCTGAGTTTAAAATGAGACCATTTGAGTTACCAGAGTCTCAATCTGGTCAGAGGCCCACCTTGAGTGGAAAAGATAAATTTCCTTTTCCTAATAATTCTCCAGTCTCTGGGATACTAGACCTCACTGAACAGGAGTATGAGGAGGGCGAAATAGGGCAACAGTCAGATAGTGACGATTTTGACAGCCCAGGTATTGACAATCTCATCAGAGCAGTACGTCAGTCGCTGGAGTTTACGGAAACTGAGGAGCCCCTGACGAATGATGAGGTAGTTTTTACTAAACGACAGAGATCTCCGATGTGTTTCCCTATTTCGGAATCTCTTAATAAAATGTTACTGGAATCACGGAAAAATCCGGATAAACGGTTTTCTATTCCTCGTAGATTTAAATCGAGTTACCCGTTTCCAGAGTCCATGACAGCTACTTGGGAGAACCCACCATTGGTGGATTCATCCGTATCCAAACTTACAAGGAAGTTAACCATACCAGTACCAACTGCTACTACGCTTAAAGACCCTGCAGATCGTAAAATAGAGGCTATGCTAAGGTCCATGTATACAGCAGCTGGAGTGCTGCTGAGACCTGGGTTGGTTGGCATTTGGGTTACTAAAGCTTTAATGGTATGGATAAAAGAGCTCAAGTCGGCTCTGCAAGATGACCATCTTATACTTCTCGCGGATCAAATCTGGGAAGCTGCTGAATATCTATGTACAGCTTCTACTGACGTCTGTCAGCTTACTTCTCGCCTGTCCTCATCGCTAGTCATAGTACGACGAGCACTTTGGCTGCGTTCTTGGCAGGCGGAGACGGAGGTTAAAAAAGGTATAGAGGCATTGCCTTAGGATGGCGAGAAGCTTTTCGGTCCTGAATTGGACAAATGGATTTCTGAGGCTACTGGAGGAAAGTCTGTGTTTCTTCCATCGCCTACAACTATACCTAAACGGAAATATTCTGGTCCGGCGTTCAAATCCTTTAGAACTCAGCCCTTTCGTGGGCAGGGCACAGGAGCAGTCACGCCTGGTAGAAGAGGTCGGGGACGTAGTGCTCGACAATCCAATGCACGTCGTCAAGACACTAAGACCACTAACAAACCAGTGGCATGACGGGCTCCCAGCCCATCTCGGATCTCCAATTGTGGGAGCACGCCTTCAGAGCTTTCAGGGGGCGTGGCTGCAGACGTCCACAGATGGGTGGATCCGCAAGTTAGTATTAGAGGGTTACAAAATAGAGTTCGATTATCTTCCGACAGGAAGATTTTTCACGACAGGACTGCCTGTGTCGGACGACAAGAAAGCAGTTCTGCAGGTTGCCATTCAGTCTCTGCTGAATGCTGCAGTTGTAATTCCGGTCCCCGTGCAGGAACAGGGGCAGGGTTATTATTCCAGTCTGTTTCTGGTACCAAAACCAGATGGCTCAGTCAGGCCAATATTGAACCTAAAAGGTCTCAATCATTACGTCACTTACCACAGATTCAAGATGGAATCTCTCAGGTCAGTAATTGCAGGGTTAGAGCCGCAGGAATTCATGATTGCACTGGATCTCAAGGATGCGTACTTACACATTCCGATTTGGCCACCTCACCAGAGTTTCTTAAGGTTTGCGATAAGGCGAGACCATTACAAAATTCAGGCTCTCCCGTTTGGCCTCTCATCAGCGCCTCGGGTATTCACCAAGGTAATGTCCGTGATGATAGCTCATCTCAGGTCCCTAGGGGTAATAATTGTTCCGTATTTGGACGATCTACTCATAAAGGCTCCGTCTCAACAATTGCTTCTCCAGCATGCTTTGCTAACGTACAATGTACTAGTTCAGCACGGTTGGATAGTCAGTTTAAAGAAATCACATCTAATTCCGTGTCAGCGACTTCAATTCCTAGGGATGATTCTCGATACAGTAAAACAAAAGGTTTACCTGCCACAACAGAAAGTACAGGTCATTCGTCATCTGGTGCAATTAGTGCTCAAGCCACGCACAGTCTCAGTACATTTGTGCATTCGCCTTTTAGGCACAATGGTGGCGGCTTTCGAAGCACTTCAGTTCGGAAGGTTTCACTCACGTCCGTTTCAACTGGAGGTGTTAGCGCAATGGTCGGGATCACATCTGCAGTTGCACCACAGGGTGAGATTGTCGCCACAAGTCAGGGTGTCTCTTCTCTGGTGGTTAAAAATACACAATCTATCTGCAGGGAGACGATTCGGCGTCGTGAATTGGATAATTCTGACAACAGACGCAAGTCTCAGAGGTTGGGGAGCTGTAGTTCAGAGTCATCGGCTCCAGGGCCTCTGGGCAAATCACGAAAGATCGCTATCCATAAATGTTCTGGAACTCAGGGCGATTTACAATGCTCTAAGACAAGCAGTGTACATGTTTCGTTTTCAGACTGTTCAGGTGCAGTCAGACAATGCGACGGCAGTCGCATACATAAACAAACAAGGAGGAACGAGAAGCCGCATGGCAATGCGGGAAGTAGCTCGGATCCTCAGATGGGCCGAATATCACCAGGTGATATTGTCGGCAGTGTTCATTCCGGGAGTGGACAACTGGGAGGCAGATTTTCTCAGTCGTCGGGATTTTCATCCAGGAGAGTGGGCATTAAATCCAGAAGTATTTCAGATGTTGATCCAGAAGTGGGGGTACCCTCAGGTGGATCTGATGGCATCCCGCCACAATCATCAGGTGTCACGATATGTGTCCAGAACAAGAGATCCAGGGGCAGTGGCGGTGGATGCTCTCACAGCCACGTGGCCGTACAGCCTTGTGTATCTGTTTCCACCGTTTCCGCTGCTCCCGCTGTTGCTAAAACGGATCAAGAGAGGGTCCGTCACAGTCATACTAATAGCGCCTCATTGGCCTCGGAGGGCTTGGTTCTCGGATCTCCTCGGGTTACTCGCAGACGATCCGTGGCCACTCCCACTACGTCCGGACCTGTTACAACAGGGTCCGTTCCTTTACCCCGATTTAGCGCGGCTGCGTTTGACGGGGTGGCTGTTGAAAAGGCCATCTTAAGAAGAGAGGGCATTCCTGAGTCTGTTATACCAACCATGGTACGAGCTAGGAAGCCGGTTACGGCAGCTCATTATTACAGAATCTGGCGTACTTATATAAGTTGGTGTGAAGCTCGGAAATTTCCGACATCATCTTTTAATTTATCCCGTCTTTTGTTATTTTTACAGATGGGGTTAGATGGAGGACTACGTCTTTCCACACTAAAGGTGCAGGTATCTGCGTTGTCAATTTTCTTTCAAAGGAAATTGGCCTCGTTGCCGTCAATACATACGTTTTTACAGGGTGTAAAGAGGATACAGCCTCCTTTCATTCCACCTACAGCACCATGGGACTTGAATCTGGTTTTAGATTTCTTACAGTCCGATTACTTTGAACCTTTACGACAAGTGGATATTAAATTTCTCACTTGGAAGACGATTTTTCTTTTAGCCTTAGCTTCGGCTAGGCGTGTTTCAGATCTGGGTGCCTTGTCGTGCAAGTCACCGTGTTTAGTTTTTCATGATGACAGAGCGGAACTTCGGACGAATCCCGCTTTTCTACCAAAGGTAGTGTCGTCTTTTCACATCAATCAACCAATAGTAGTTCCTGTGTTAACAGGAGATTCTGGAACGTTGGATGTGGTTCGCGCATTGCGCATCTATGTATCCCGAACGTCTACTGTGCGTAAAACGGATACGTTGTTTGTTCTCTATGATGCGGCTAAGAGGGGTTGGCCAGCCTCTAAGCAGACCTTATCCAGATGGATCAAACTGACCATACGTCAGGCTTACCTTTATGCTAGGTTACAGCCACCGACTTCAGTAACAGCTCATTCCACACGTTCTGTGGGAACGTCATGGGCAGCGAGTCGTGGGGCTTCTACGACACAGCTTTGCCGTGCGGCTACTTGGTCTTCAGTGCACACGTTTGTGCGCTTTTACAAGTTTGATACTTTCGCGGCATCAGCATCTAGCTTTGGCCGTTTAGTGTTACAAGTGCCAAACAGCTCTCCCACCACGGAGGAAACTTTGGTACATCCCAAGAGTACTCCAGTGACCCCTAGTGGATGATAAAGAAAATAGGATTTTGGTACTTACCAGGTAAATCCTTTTCTTTGAATCCATAGGGGGCACTGGACGCCCACCCAGAGCAGTTTACCTGTTTTAGGAAGTTCAGTGGTTCTTATGGTAACACACTTTCACGACTGGTTTAAATTTAACAAGGGTTAATCAGTTATGGTGTCAACTGTTTAGTTGTCTGTTACGTTTTGTGTCAACTTTATTGTTGTCAGTGAGATTATATGTAATTCTCCTTTGGTCAATCTCTCTATCGATCCTGTTCGGCTCAGTAAAAAACACTGAAGTGCTCGAGGATATGGAGGGGAGGAGTAGTCTCAAAAATTAATTTATTCAGTGCCTTCTTCCGGTGGAAGCCGTCCATATCCCAAGAGTACTCCAGTGCCCCCTATGGATTCAAAGAAAAGGATTTACCTGGTAAGTACCAAAATCCTATTTTTGCTATACGTATTGGCGGCTTACCCTGTAACTTGTGCTATGTCTTGTCTTACAGCTGCAGACCGGTTTAGAAACAAATCGGATTCTGCTGAAGTCTCTAACTCCTCCTACAAAACAAGTGAAGAGCAAGAGAAGAACATTGGACGCTGAGAAGGTAAAAAGGGGTTTTGGTCTCGCCAGTGATTTTAAAATAGGTTTTTATTTGGAGAGACCATGAAGTATGAAGGCTGACATTTGTCAGTAGAAGTTTAAATATTATTTGGTATAATTCCAACTGTAATTAGAACACATTCCAAAAATTTGTAGGGCCGGCGTCTATATAAAAAGTTTCATCGGCTCTGCTCTGTGAAAGCCGAACCAGCGAGACGAGTTAAGCATGGGAGAGGCAACAGGGGTGAGTTGTATATAGCAAAGCATTTGTAGGGGGAGGGAGAGGGGGGGTTCAGAGCGGGTGTGGGCAGACAGATGACCCAGCAGATTCCTTTACTAATAGGTTAAATAAACTTGTAAAAGCAAACCAATAATGGGTATCAATGTGTGAGTGCAAATAATAGGTGGAACAGATAATAACAGTGCTGTACCCAAATTACTACAGAGCCATATTTATATAGAATTTATTATATCATGGGGTGGGCGGTGGTTATTATAAGCACAAAAGAAAGTTCCATAGTGTAGAAAATAATTTATGCAGGAAGATTCTAGTCCCAACACTTGCAGATATCAGAGCTGTAATATTACAGTATACAGCCTGTGGAGGAATACAGAATCACTCACCCTCTTATTGTAGAAACGAAAGGGCTGGTAGAAGGTTCTGACTTTATGAATACACCTCAGTCCAGGTAGATCCAGACATCGAACGCAGATTTGCAGCGAATTGTGTGATTGTGCAGTTATTTATCTTTGTCTGTTTGTTTTGTTTCTACGTTTTAGAAGGCTGGCCCGCTGAGCGGTAGCCCCCCACAGATCCACTATAGATTGAGTCTCGGAGATGTGCCGTTTGTTGCAGGAAAGGTAAATAACGGGTCTCCTAACTAGAAGGATAGAGTTGACGCAAATTGTTCTCTGAAATATTTGTCTGCAAAATGTAATGGCCGTCAGTGATTCCAGCTTTACTCCAACCTCAAGACAGAAAAACAAGTTTCCCTGGCGCGAATTAAATACCCAGTGTTTCTTACCAGAATTGCCGCAGCTTTCCAACTACCAGGGAATACTCAACCCTTTGAAAAGACAGAATCATACATATACAATTTGCCAGCTCTTTAAATTTTTGGTCTTTACTCCAACCTCCCAGCAGAAGGCAGAGGGAATACCGGCGCTATACTTTCTGCAAATTGCAAGTCTATAAATGTAGAGTGGAAGAGTGTCGTTTGCAGATTGCTTCTTCGGAGGCTCTCCTCTGCACAGTGGTCTCTTCCACCACAGACTCCATTATCAAGAAACGCTGTTTCCATTGAGCTCATCTCTGCTCATTAACTGGCTGCTGGCCTCTAGTGGCCACAAGTGGTATATACACGTTCTGTGATATGTGGGAAGTGTATAAGCTGTTTACCTCAGTGTTGCTTTTTGTAAAATGTTTCAACTTCAAAAATTACTATGAACCTTGTACTTTGTTGTTATATACAGTTGTTGTTGTTACTCGGTGTACTTTTATTAATCCATTACAACACATGTAGTGGACTGAGCTAGTTTTACTATTTAGCATCCATGAGAAACTCCTCCCAAGATGATGCAAAATGGGACACACACACACACACCACTTCATGAAAGGCATGTCATACATGTCATCTGCTTTGTCTTTCAGTCCACATCTCCCAGTCACTCTGTCCGAGCCAATGTCCAGCACGTCCTGCATATGATGAAGCAGCACCATAAAGTCTTCTGCAATGACCGCGTTGTGAGCGATCAGCCTATAGAAAGCAAAGAGAGCGGAGTGAGGTGGACACACGAGTCCCTTTCATCTCCCACCTCTTACCAGGAACTCTCTGAGGTTTTGCACACCCTGGAAGATGAATTCGGGCAGATGAGTTTGTGAGTGCAAAGTGTTGGCTGATTATCTTTATTTATTTATTTATTTTTTGTAGATATAAATGGGTATGGGTCGTTGGGTCGACACAACTTAGGTCAACAGTCATTAGGTTGACTGCTATTGGTTGACAGGGTCATTAGGTCGACAGTGTCTTTCTGTTGACATGTGCTAGGTCAACAGGTTAAAATATCGACATGAGGTTTTTTTTGGGGTGTTTTTTTATTTATTTATTTTTTACTTTTTTTGGTGTTGCTTTCTTCGTAAAGTGACGGGGACCCCCAATTAGTGCACCGTGTCCCCTTGCATGGCTCGCTTTAGGCAAGGTTACCATTCACAGTTGTAGTCCACATGGGTCGTAAAGTATGAAAGTTCAAAAATTGGAGAGAAAAAATGTGAAAAACTCATGTCGACCTAATGACTGTCGACCTAACGACCAGATCCCATATAAATCATAAAATACTATCTCCCCCCCTCCCCGCTGTGCCATATAGAAGTGCTGTTTATAGCTCTTGTTTCTAATGCCAGTTGGTCATTAAGAATTCCATGACCCTATTAGCTAATGCTCAAGGACCGCTTCAGATCGTGACCCTTATGCTGTACAATAGGGACATTTTTTTGCTTTATTTTCTCTATCAGTGATCACAAGGAACTTGTGAAGCAGATCTACGAGGCCCATTCCGACCGACTGAAAGCAGATTTGGAGGAAGAGCTGATGATCCTAGTGAGGAGAATGGAGGCGAAAGCAGACCAGATAACCAAAGTGCGCAAACACCAGGCAAGGGTAAGTCACATGTACCGTACACTACACATATACCAACTGTTCTAGCAATGGAGTTCAAGCTACACAAAGATATAAAGATTGGGAAGCCCCACCCCCATGTGTTTGGGATACTGAACCAGCTGTTCATTGTGTCATTTATCCCAGCTAGCATGCTATGGGGACTATTTAATAATTTGCAGCCGTACTTGGCATTTTGTATCCCTGCTTACTGCAGTGTTTAGAATGTTGTACCACCACAATTTATAAAGTAGACCAGTAGTGAGATGGCCTATGTCAAGCCCCCTTCCCATGTGAAAACAGCCGTTGCTACTTTGTGTTCATAAGGTGGAAAACATTACTGCGCAGCTCAGACGTGTGTACAGTAAACATTTGCTGTCTCCATACTAGGCATGTGTGATTCAAAAAGACTGCACTTGCCCAGAAAGTTTGGTAACCTTTTCTGTACTGCGCCTGTGCGAGACGAGAATGTCATGCAGACCCAGTACTTGGAAAGAGTAGGGCATAATTATGTTTAATGCCATCGAGAGATGGCATTGTACTTTTATTTTCAAACTGCAAAAATCTCAACTTTTGGCAGTTTGATAATTTGCAGCTCTTCACAGTCCCCATAGTAGGCTATAGGGACTGTGGTACAGTGCGAAATTAGAGGAACTGCAGAGATCACTTCTTCATTAGTCTCATATTAAATAGGCAGAGGTAGGCATATTCTTCGGAAGAGGGGTTTTCTCTAGCATCCATAAGGGATATTGGGGAGACTTAGTACGATGGGGTATAGACGGGGTCCAAAGGAGCCGGTGCACTTTAAATTTTTTCACTGGGTGTGCTGGCTCCTCCCCTCTATGCCCCCTCCCACAGGCAGTTTAGAAAAAAATGCCCTGAGGAGAGGATGCACATCTCTGCAGCTCCAGAGAGTTTTCTAACGTTTCTTTTAAATGTTTGTTATTTATGGTATGGAGGGGTGCGGGGGGGCGGCCACCTTCCTTGTGAGGTGCAGAGCTGCTTCCCCGCTGCAGGACCACCGTCGTGAGGGGTTGTTGTTCAGCGGGGCACTCTGCCTTGGCTGTTACAAACGCAGCATGCCGCACACCCCTAATATATGCTTGAAGGTGACGACTGTGGTGAGTACAGACCGGGAGCCCCGCAAGAGGGGCCGGTCCCCCGGTTCTGTGGTGCTTCTCATGCAGCACCACAGAAGTGTGGTTTGTCTGCTCTACTCTCTGATTCAGATGAGGAAATACAGGAGGATGGGGGGGACTTGGATCCCGTTAGTGGGGATTCCAGTTCTGCTCAGGGTATTGAACCCCTCATTTTGGCTATACGGGACGTGTTAAAGTTACCTCTAGAGGGTGCTGCGTCACAGCAGTCGTTTTTCGTTACACAAAGCAAGCCTAATGTCGCTTTCCCTGATTCTGCAGAGTTAGATGAATTATTCAAATTGGCCTGGTAAAATCCAGACAAAATTCCAAGTGTCAAAAAAGTTTTTTTGCGCACTTTCCCATTTGCTCCTGAAGGAAGGAAATTTTGGGAAGAACCCCTGGGGTTTGATGTATCGGTCCTTCGA
This sequence comes from Pseudophryne corroboree, assembly GCF_028390025.1. Taxonomy (NCBI): domain Eukaryota; kingdom Metazoa; phylum Chordata; class Amphibia; order Anura; family Myobatrachidae; genus Pseudophryne; species Pseudophryne corroboree. The sequence continues at coordinate 83,549,599 of NC_086445.1, forward strand.
CTGTCCAAAAAGGCGGTGCTGCCTGCCCAGGGCTCCTTTACTATAAAGGATCCTGGGGACAGAAAAATAGAGGCTATAGTCAAATCTATTTACATGGCAGCAGGTGTATCGCAAAGGCCGGTCATAGCGGGTTGCTGGATGACCCATGCTATTCATTCATGGGCCACTCAAATTCAGGAGGGCCTCTCCGGGGCTATGCCTCTGGTCACTACGATGACCGCCCTAAGGCACATTCAAGACACTACACACGTCCTGTGTGATTCGCTCAAGGAGATGGGGAATATTAATGCTAGGACTTCTACCATGGTAGTGTCGGCGCGCAGGGCCTTGTGGTTGCGTCAATGGATAGCGGATGCAGAATCCAAGCGCAGTGTAGAATCCCTTCCCTTCTCTGGGGAATAGCTCTTTGGGGTTGAATTGGATACGTGGATTTCCAAGGTAACTGCTGGGGCCCCGCCTGCGAGACGCTCCTACCCAGGGCCATCTATTCAGTCCTTTCGGTCTAACAGATTTCGATCTAGGACCAGAGGTGCCTCCAATGCGGCTAGAGGCACCAGAGGTAAGACGAGAAAGTCTGCAACCTCCGGTTCTCAGGAACAGTCCATCAGTTCTGCTTCCACTAAGGCCTAAGCATGACTGTGCCCACCCACCCCGAGGGGATCTCGAGGTGGGAGCTTGACTGCGTCACTTCAGCCGCGTCTGGCTTGCGTCTGGATTCCATTAAGGTCCAGATTTTAGCTCTCTCCATTTTCTTCCAGAAGAAATTGGCATTGTTGCCAGAAGTTTAGACCTTCTTGCAAGGGGTAATCAACATACAACCTCCTTTTATGCCGCCTACAGCGCCCTGGGATTTGAATGTGGTGTTTGGAATTTCTACAGTCCTTCTGGTTTGATCCTCTGATGACGGCAGAAGACAAGTACCACACGTGGAAGACGGTGATGTTACTGGCCCTGGCTTCTGCTAGGCGTGTCTCAGGACTAGGCAGCAGTTCCTGCCGAAGGTTGTCTCTGCGTTTCACCTGAGTCAGCCTATTGTGGTTCCGTCCAGTTCTGACACTTCTGCTCCTCCGGAGGCGTTAGATGTGGTGCAAGCCTTGAAGATCTATGTCAAGCTGACTGTTCGGATCAGAAAGACGGATTCCTTGTTCGTGCTCTATGATGCGCAGAAAAAGGATTGTCCTGCTTCGAAGCAGTCCATTGCTCGTTTTCTCTAACGTCCTAGTGGATGCTGGGAACTCCGTAAGGACCATGGGGAATAGCGGGCTCCGAAGGAGGCTGGGCACTCTAGAAAGATCTTAGACTACCTGGTGTGCACTGGCTCCTCCCACTATGACCCTCCTCCAAGCCTCAGTTAGATTTCGTGCCCGGCCGAGGTTGGATGCACACTAGGGGCTCTCCTGAGCTCTTAGAAAGTTATAGTCTTAGAATTTGTTATTTTCAGTGAGACCTGCTGGCAACAGGCTCACTGCAGCGAGGGACTAAGGGGAGAAGAAGCGAACTCGCCTGCTTGCAGCCGGATTGGGCTTCTTAGGCTACTGGACACCATTAGCTCCAGAGGGATCGACCGCAGGCCCAGCCTTGATGTTCGGTCCCGGAGCCGCGCCGCCGTCCCCCTTACAGAGCCAGAAGCAAGAAGATGGTCCGGAAAATCGGCGGCATGAAGACTCTGTCTTCACCAAGGTAGCGCACAGCACTGCAGCTGTGCGCCATTGCTCCTCTCACACACTTCACACTCCGGTCACTGAGGGTGCAGGGCGCTGGGGGGGGCGCCCTGAGGCAGCAATAAAAACACCTTGGCTGGCTAAAATACCTCAATATATGGCCCCAGGGGCTATATATGAGGTAAATACCCCTGCCAGAATTCCATAAAAAACGGGAGAATAGGCCGCGAAAAAGGGGCGGAGCCTATCTCCTCAGCACACTGGCGCCATTTTTCCCTCACAGCTCGGCTGGAGGGAAGCTCCCTGGCTCTTCCCTGCAATTCTACAGTACAGTAAGAGGGAAAAGAGAGGGGGGGCATTAAAATTGGCACTGTATACAGTATATTATATAAAAGCTATTAGGGACATAACTCAGTTAGTCCCTGTATATATATAGCGCTCTGGTGTGTGCTGGCATACTCTTACTCTGTCCCCCCCAAAGGGCTTTTGTGGGTCCTGTCCTCGTTTAGAGCATTCCCTGTGTGTCTGCGGTGTGTCGGTACGGCTGTGTCGACATATTGAATGAGGAGGCTTATATGGTGACAGAACAGAGGCCGATATATGTGATGTCGCCCCCTGTGGGGCCGACACCAGAGTGGATGGATAGGTGAAAGGTATTAACCGACAGTGTCAACTCCTTACATAAAAGGGTGGATGACGTAACAGCTGTGGGACAGCCGGCTTCGCAGCCCGCGCTTACCCAGGCGTCTCAAAGGCCATCAGGGGCTCAAAAACGCCCGCTCTCTCAGATGGCAGACACAGATGTCGACACGGAGTCTGACTCCAGTGTCGACAAGGTGGAGACATATACACAATCCACTAGGAACATCCGTGACGTGATCCCGGCAATAAAAAATGTGTTATACATTTCTGACTTTAACCCAAGCACCTCTAAAAATGGGTTTTAGGTTTGGGGAGAAAAAACAGGCAGTGTTTTGTTCCCCCATCAGATGAATAAATGAAGTGTGTGAAAGCGTGGGTTCCCCCGTTAAGAAACTGGTAATTTATAAAAAGTTACTGATGGCGTACCCTTTCCCGCCAGGTGGATAAGTTACGCTGGGAGATATCCCCTAGGGTGGATAAGGCGCTCACACGTTTGTCAAAAAAGGTGGCACTGCCGTCTTGGGATACGGCCACTTTAATAGGTACCTGTTGATAAAAAACAGGAGGCTATCCTGAAGTCTGTATTTACACACTCAGGTACTAGACTGAGACCTGCAGATAGTGCTGCTGCAGCGTGGTCGGTGACCCTGTCAAACAGGGATACTAGTTGGCAAACATAAAAACATATTAAAGACGTCGTCTTATATATGGGGGATGCACAGAGGGATATTTTGCCGGCTGGCATCCAAAATAAATGTAATGTCCATTCTGTCAGGAGGGTATTAGAGACCTGTCACTGGACAGGTGATGCTGACTTAAAAAGCGCATAGAGAGCCTTATAAGGGTGAGGAATTATTTGGGGATGGTCTCTGGGACCTCGTATCCACAGCAACTGCTGGGAAGAAATAATTTTACCTCAGGTTTCCTCACAGACAAAGGTACAGTCCTTTCGGCTTCAGAAACAAATGGCGCTTCCTTTCTGTACAGAGACAAGGGTAGAGGGAAAAAAGCTGCACCAGTCAGCCTGTTCCCAGAATCAAGATTCTTCCCCCGCCTCCTGTGAGGCCACACCATGACGCGGGTGCTCCACAGGTGTAGCCAGGTACAGTGGGGGGCCGTCTCAAAAATTTCAGCAATTAGTGGGCTCGCTCACAGGTGGATCCCTGTTTCTTTCAAGTAGTATTTCAGGGGTACAAGCTGGAATTCGAGATGTCTCCCCCCAGCCGTTTCCTAAAATATGCCTTGCTGACAACTCCCTCAGGCAGGGAGGCTGTGCTAGAGGCAATTAATAAGCGGTATTCCCAGCAGGTAATACTCAAGGTGCCCCTACTTCAACAAGGACGGGGTTACTATTCCACACGGGTTGGGGTACCGAAACCGCATGGTTCGGTGTGACCCATTTTATATTTAAAATCCTTGAACACAAAAATTCAAGTTCAAGATGGAATCGCTCAGGGCGGTTATTCCAAGCCTGGACGAGGGGGATTACATGGTATCCTGGGACATCAAGGATGCTTACCTGCATGTCCCCATTTACCATCCTCGCCAGGAGTACCTCAGATTTGTGGTACAGGATTACCATTACCAAGTCCAGACACTGCCGTTTGGACTGTACATGGCACCGAGGGTGTTTTATCAAGGTAATGGCCGAAATGTTGATACTCCTTCAAAAAAAAGGGAGTTGTAATTATCCCGTACTTGGACAATCTCGTTATAAGGGCGAGGTCCAAGGAGCAGTTGGTAGTCGGGGTAGCACTATTTTGGAAAGTGCTACAACAGCATGGTTGGATTCTAAACAGTCCAAAGTCACAGCTGGTTCCTATGACACGTCTACTGTTCCTGGGGATGGTTCTGGACATAAACCAGAAATAGTGTTTCTCCCGGAGGAGAAAGCCAAGGAGTTGTCCTCTCTAGTCAGAGACCTCCTGAGGCCAAAATAGGTAGCGGTGCATCATTGCACGCGAGTCCTGGGAAAAATGGTAGCTTCCTACGAAGCAATCCCATTAGGCAGGTTCCATACAAGAACTTTTCAGAGGGACCTGTTGGACAAGTGGTCCGGATCGCATCTTCCGATGCATAGGCTGATAACCCTGTCTCCAAGGACCAGGGTGTCTCTACTGTGGTGGCTGCAGAGTGCCCATCTTCAAGAGGGCCGCAGGTTCGGCATACAGGACTAGGTCCTAGTGACCATGGATTCCAGCCTTTGAGGCTGGGAGGCAGTCACACAGGGAAGAAATTTCCAGGGACTTTGGTCAAGTCAGGTTATTTCCCTACACATAAATATTCTGGACCTGAGGGCCATTTACAATGCCCTGAGGCCGGCAAGGCCTCTGCTTCAAAACCAGCCGGTACTGATCCAATCAGACAACATCACGGCAGTCGCCCATGTAAACCAACAGGGCGGCACAAGAAGCAGGATGGCGATGGCAGAAGCCACAAGGATTCTCCGATAGGCGGAAAATCATGTGTTAGCACTGTCAGCAGTGTTCATTCCCGGAGTGGACAACTGGGAAGCAGATCTTCTCAATAGACACGACCTCCACCCTGGAGAATGGGGACTTCCTCCAGAAGTCTTCCAATAGGATTGTACACCATTGGGAAAGGCCACAGGTGGACATGATGGCGTCCCGCCTCAACAAAAAGCTATAAAAGATATTGCACCGGGTCAAGGGACCCTCAGGCGATAGCTATGGACGCTCTGGTAACACCGTGGGTGTACCAGTCGGTTTATGTGTTCTCCCCTCTGCCTCTCATACCAAAGGTACTGAGAATAATAAGAAGGCGAGGAGTAAGAACGATACTCGTGGATGGCCAAGAAGAGCTTGGTACCCAGAACTTCAAGAATTTATATCAGAGGACCCATGGCCTCTGCCACTCAGACAGGACCTGCGGCAGCAGGGGCCCTGTCTGTTCCAAGACTTACCGCGGCTGCTTTTGTCGGCATGACGGTTGAACGCCGGATCCTGAAGGAAAAGGGCATTCCGGAGGAAGTCATTCCTACGCTTACTAAAGCCAGGAAAGAGGTTACAGCAACTCATTATCACCGCATATGGCGAAAATATGTTGCATGGTGTGAGGCAGAAAGGGCCCCAACAGAGGAATTTCAACTAGGTCGATTTCTGCATTTCCTGCAAGCAGGAGTGACTATGGGCCTTAAATTGGGTTCCATTAAGGTACAGATCTCGGCTCTGTCGATTTTCTTTCAAAAAGAACTAGCTTCAGTACCTGAAGTTCAGACATTTATAAAAGGAGTGCTGCAGAGTCAGCCCCCGTTTGTGCCTCCTGTGGCACCTTGGGATCTCAACGTGGTGTTGAGTTTCTTAAAATCACATTGGTTTGAACCACTAAAAACCGTGGATCTGAAATATCTCACGTGGAAGGTGGTTATGTTATTGGCCTTGGCTTCTGCCAGGCGAGTATCAAAGTTGGCGGCTTTGTCTTGTAAAAGCCCTTATTTGATTTTCCATATGGATAGGGCAGAATTGAGGACTCGTCCCCAGTTTCTCCCAAAGGTGGTGTCAGCGTTTCACCTGAACCAGCCTATTGTGGTGCCTAGGCTACTAGGGACTTGGAGGACTCCAAGTTGCTAGACGTTGTCAGGGCACTGAAAATATATGTTTCCAGAACGGCTAGAGTCAGAAAATCTGACTCGCTGTTTATCCTATATGCACCTAACAAGCTGGGTGCTCCTGCTTCTAAGCAGACTATTGCTCGTTGGATTTGTAGTACAATTCAGCTTGCACATACTGTGGCAGGCCTGCCACAGCCAAAATCTGTCAATGCCCATTCCACAAGGAAGGTGGGCTCATCTTGGGCGGCTGCCCGAGGGGTCTCGGCTTTACAACTTTGCCGAGCAGCTACTTGGTCAGGGGCAAACACGTTTGCAAAATTCTACAAATTTGATACCCTGGCTGAGGAGGACCTGGAGTTCTCTCATTCAGTGCTGCAGAGTCATCCGCACTCTCCCGCCCGTTTGGGAGCTTTGGTATAATCCCCATGGTCCTTACGGAGTTCCCAGCATCCACTAGGACGTTGGAGAAAATAAGAATTTACTCACCGGTAATTCTATTTCTCGTAGTCCGTAGTGGATGCTGGGCGCCCATCCCAAGTGCGGTTTATCTGCAATACTTGTACATAGTTATTGTTAACTAAATCGGGTTATTATTGAGCCATCTGTTGAGAGGCTCTATTGTTTCATACTGTTAACTGTGTTTCATATCACGAGTTGTACGGTGTGATTGGTGTGGCTGGTATGAGTCTTACCCGGGATTCAAAATCCTTCCTTATTGTGTACGCTCGTCCGGGCACAGTACCTAACTGAGGCTTGGAGGAGGGTCATAGTGGGAGGAGCCAGTGCACACCAGGTAGTCTAAGATCTTTCTAGAGTGCCCAGCCTCCTTCGGAGCCCGCTATTCCCCATGGTCCTTACGGAGTTCCCAGCATCCACTACGGACTACGAGAAATAGAATTACCGGTGAGTAAATTCTTATTTTCTTAGGCTTACTATTCAGCAGGCCTATGTGTCTGCAGCCTTACCTGTTCCTGAGTCTCTAAAAGCCCACTCTACAAGATCTGTGGGCTCTTCCTGGGCAGCTGCCCAAGGAGTCTCTGCCTTGCAATTATGCCCAGCTGCTACCTGGTTGGGTAAGATCACCTTTGTGAAGTTCTACAAGTTTGATACCCTAGCCCATGGGTCTTCAACCTGCGACCCTCCAGCTGCTGTGGAACTACACATCCCAGCATGCCCTGCCTCAGTTTTAGCATACCTTAATAGCAAAATTGTGGCAGGGCATGCTGGGATGTGTAGTTTCACAGCAGCTGGAGGGCCACAGGTTGAAGACCCATGCCCTAGCCGAAGAGGATACCCAGTTTGGGCAGGCGGTGCTGCAGCAGTCTCCGCACATTCCCGCCTGTACTGGAAGCTTTGGGATGTCCCCATCTTACTATATCTCCCCAATATCCCTTATGGATGCTAGAGAAAATAGGATTTTAATTACCTCCCGGTAAATCCTTTTCTCGTAGTCCATAAAGGATATTGGGCGCCCGACTCAGTGCCTTGACTTTTTTCTGCAGGGTCTCTGTTATGTGGATACTTGTTCAGCTGTTGCTGTTGTTGTTACCAGCCGCTGCTGGTTGTTATGTTCGTGGTGTGCTGGTGTTAAATCTCACCACTCTTTGTCATGTTCCTTCTCTCATATATGTCCTTTCTCCTTCGGGCACTGTTTTACCTATAACTGCCTGTGGGAGGGGGCATAGAGGGGAGGAGCCAGCACACCCAGTGAAGAAATTTAAAGTGCACCGGCTCCTTTGGACCCAGTCTATACCCATCGTACTAAGTCTCCCCAATATCCCTTATAGACTATGTGAAAAGGATTTACCGGTAGGTAATGAAACAGGGGAGGGACATGCAGCACCAGGTTATTGGGACGCATCTTCAAACTGACCTGAAATCGGGAGACAGTCACCGGTATTGGTACAATTGAGAGATATGGAATATGGCATTTTCCCATATCTAAAGATATTTTTCTTTTATTTAACTGGGGGACATGCGACCATGGGTATAGACTCGAGGGTGATACGGGATTGAGACAGTTTGCTATTTACTCCTATTTGAAAGGCTTCTCAACCTCTATCCTGTCCCATCAGTTCATCAGCCTCCTTTTTTCTAGGTTCCCTAGGGCACTTCTGCATAATACTGTGTGTACATCTAGCTGTTATATAGCATATTCCTTTTAGTTGCTTTCTGGAAAAATTTGTGTCCAGCCCATACTGTCTCATAGATGATCTCTGTTAAGGGAAGGCATGGTAATGTTACAGAATCCAAGAGAGCTCCACAGGATACTGTTGTATTGAAAGGGCTGAGAAACATGGTTTGGAGTAAGAGTTGTCCTTTAAGTATATATGGTTCTGAGTATAATGGTTCCTGTTGATTTATGTTTGGATGCTTTTCTTAGATAGATCTCTAATCTCTATCTATTTTCCCTATGCAGCTTGCAAAATTACTGAGGGAGTCCAAGCCAAAAAAGAAGGTTGCGTACGATTCTTTGACAAGAGACCCAATGCACATTTGGGGAGGGAAAGATCTGGGCAAAGCCAGTCCTGGAGACAGGAGTCGAAAGAGTCTCCAGTTGCTGCGAGACATGCAGACCCTGCAGAGCTCCCTCCAGAAGGACGACTTACACTGGGAGGAATGATCGCTGATCACAGGGAACAAGGACTCCGTTGGATTCCCAGCCTAGCTGCTGTAAATGCCTTTGCCTTGAATTTTTATTTAATACAGTAAATTTATCGGGCTGTAAAGACTCTCTGGGTGCTGTTACCGAAGTGTTGGTCAAAGGAATTTAAGAGAAATCAGCAAGATTCCAAAATGGAATTAGCGGGATTCCAGTTGTCTCCAGCACCCGTTCTGAAAGCTGGCCCTTATGAATGTATTTTATTTATTACTGCGCCGTCATTCCTGCAGCCCAGGTGGGTTTCCAACATTACTTTCTCCAACAGTCATCGGGGGAACACAGTTAGCCATAAAGTGAGTGAGAGAAAGACAAGAGCCAACCGCCTACTCTACGTAACATGTGGATGCTGGACATTTACCAAGAGAATTACTTGATCGTGGCTGCGTGTGTCACCTGGCCAGCAGAAGCACCATTGTTCTAGGCCCAGAAAAGGCCTGTACGCTGAACAGCAAGTCCAACGGAGGAGAGCAGACGCCACCAAGGAACGCCATATCCTGTGATGGGATGTCTGCTTGTTTCAGGGCATAGGTCTGCAAACTCGGTCCTCATTACCCCACACAGTGCATGTTTTGCAGGTCTCCTAACAGAATCACAAGTGAAATAATTAACTCCACCTGCGGACCTTTTAAAATGTGTCTGCGAGTAATTAATACACCTGTGCACCTGCTGGGTTACCTGCAAAACATGCACTGTGTGGGGTAATGAGGACCGAGTTTGCAGACCTATGTTTTAAGGTCTAGTGACGTTGTTGGCTATCGTTGGTTGTCTTGTTATTGCACTATGTAAATTGTCTCTTCTCTGCTGAAGGTGTTCAGAAGTCCCCCACTAGCTGCTCCTTATTGTCGTTGAAGGATCCCTTCCCTATATTTGCGTTTTTAAAGTGTGATACAGAAAACTGGATTTCAAATATTGAAATCTGTTCGTTACTTGTGTGAAGGATCGCACTGCTCAGGGAAATGGTCCAGGCTGTACCTATAATCTGGACAACATACAGGAGTATAACCTGTTTCTGTGCTCTTATAATGGCATGAATGCTTATTCTGCAGATGCGTTGTTACTGTCAGCTGACATGACCGCTTGCTGTTGGATCCAGGCCAGCAGCCGTGCTATGCTTTGCACAGACTACTAAATAAATGTTTTTGGTTTTTTTAAATTGATATAAATGGGAACTCATTTATGGAGTACAGTCCCCAGAATTTAATGTTAATCCAATAGATGTGCCACTAATTAAGGTGTAACCTATTACAGTAATTAGGAGCACTGGGATGGTGTTGCGTTTTGTGACTAGAACAGATCTATGTCTTCATACAACCTTGGTTCTGTCACACAAAATCATGTTCTTTATTTGGGGTTGTTTTTTTTTTTTTTTTCTTTTCTTTTTGTGATGTTTCACGAACCGTGTATACAGAATTTATTATCCTTGCTATAAAATAGTATTTATTTGTATTAATTTTTTGTAAGCCCTTTATAGTATATAAAATCATGTTAAGGGGGATCTTTTTATATGGTATGTAAGGAACATTGCTTATCATACATTTACTTTTGGGTAAATATACTCCACCTTGGCGTTAGCATAAGTGATCTGTAGTTAGACACATGGTCTTTCCATCTGTTACTATTTGTTAAACAATTTGGCTTCAGAAGTTTTCTCCATAAAGTGCTAAATGCACAGTCCCTACTTATTACTAGTCACTCCTAACAATGGGAAACTGCTCATATAGACGTGTATCATGTGGGTGCTTGGTGATGTGTTCTGATCAATCTGTAACTCCACACGCACCCTTTTCTGTGTGTGTGTGTGTGTGTGTGTGTGTGTTTCTCTTACGTCCTAGAGGATGCTGGGGACTCCAAAAGGACCATGGGGTATAGACGGGATCCGCAGGAGCTTGGGCACACTAAAAAGACTTAAAACTGGGTGTGAACTGGCTCCTCCCTCTATGCCCCTCCTCCAGACCTCAGTTAGACTTTGTGCCCAGGAGTGACTGGATGCACACTAGGGGAGCTCTACTGAGTTTCTCTAGAAAAAGACTTTTGTTAGGTTTTTTATTTCAGGGAGCCCTGCTACAGGCTCCCTGCAGTGTGGGAGTGAGGGGAGAGAAGCAGACCTACTTCTGTGAGTTTCAAGGCTCTGCTTCTCTGCTACTGGACACCATTAGCTCCAGAGGGTTCGATCACTTGGTGCGCCTAGCTGCTTGTTCCCGGAGCCACGCCGTCACCCCCTCACAGAAGGCAGAAGTCGGGTGAGTATGAGAAGATCAGAAGACTTCAGGACGGCAGAAGACTTCAGTGACGGAAGGTAAAGCACAGCGGTAACGCTGTGCTCCATGCTCCCACACACATATCACCAACGGTTGTCACTGGGTGCAGGCCTCTGGGGGGGGGGGGGGCACCCTGGGAGGCATGTTACTGAAGTTTTGTAAGGGCGGCATATGATTGTGGGTGCCGAGGCACCTTTTACAGACCCCCGCCGGCATTTTACATGAGTTTGAATTTGGCGGGCCGAAGCTGCCGGGAAGGGGGCGGAGCTTCGGTCTGCGGCACACACGCGCTATTTTCTCCCTGCACCAGACGGAGGGAGAGACTCTACCGGGACCTCCACGCTGATTTCAAGTAAAGGGGGCATATCCAGAGGGGAGCCGCAGTGGGGTACCAATCTTTTTGATAATAAGGCAGCGCTGGGTACATATATTCGTGTACCAATATACAGGCGCTGGGGTGTGAGCTGGCATACTCCCTCTGTCTCCTCTTCTGGGCTGCATTGTGGGCCTGTCACCTTGCTGGGACGGTTCTGTGTGTGTTGTGTGTCGGTCCTGCGTGTCGACATGTCGGAGCCTGAATGTTATTCACCAGAGGAGGTTATGGGAGGTGGGGATGCGGGGCTAGATGTAGCACTGTCGACGCAGCCGACTCCTGATTTACTAGCACTCCTTAATACAATAAATTCCAATGTAGCTTCTTTATCTAAGAGGTTAGATAAGTCTGAGTCACAGACGCAGGTGTGGAAAAAGTCCATGGAGGAGGCTTTATCTCAGGTACAGACCCCATCCAGGTCCCATAAGAGGCCTTTTACTCAGGTGGGGGATACGGATACCGACACGGACTCTGATTCCGAGGTCGATTTCACTGAGGCTGCGTTACATCCACGATTAGTTAAGAGTATTCAGTACATGATTGTGGCTATAAAGGATGTTTTGCAAATTTCTGATGAACCTGCGGTGCAGGAAACAAGGATTTGCTTGTTCAAAGGAAAGAAACCTGAGGTGAAGTTTCCCCCCTCTCATGAAATGAATACTCTTTGTGAAAAGGCTTGGGAGTCGCCGGATAAGAAATGGCAGATTCCCAAGAGGATTTATATGGCGTATCCTTTCCCCTCTGACAGGGAATAATGGGAGACCTCTCCAACTGTTGATAAAGCTCTATCCTGTTTGTCTAAGAAGGTGGCGCTTCCGTCTCCTGACACGGCAGCTCTCAAGGATCCGGCGGATCGCAAGTTGGAGACGTGTCCATTTTTGCTAATACGGGTGCATTGCTCAGACCTGCTGTGGCGTCGGTATGGGTGAGTAGTGCTATTGCTAAATGGGCTGAGAATTTAGCTAGTGACATGGATACTCTTGATAAAGATAATGTCCAACTAACTCTCGGTTATATTAAGGACGCTGCGGATTACCTAAAGGACGCGGCAAGGGACGTCTGTCTCTTGGGATCAAGGACCAATGCCATGTCGATATCTGCCAGGAGGGCCTTGTGGATCCATCAATGGAATGCTGATGCCGACTCCAAGAGGTCTATGGAAGCTCTACCCTTTAAAGGTACTGTCTTGTTTGGGGACGGCCTGGCGGACCTAGTCTCGACCACGACTGCGGGTAAGTCCTCTTTTCTTCCTTATGTTCCCACACAACAGAAAAAGGCACCACATCAACAAATGCAGTCCTTTCGTCACAATAAATACAGGCGTGGGAAAGGTTCGTCTTTCCTCGCCTCAAAGGGTAGAGGACGGGGAAGAAAACTTCCTGCAGCCTCAGGCGCACAGGACCAGAAGTCCTCCCCGGCTGCTACCAAGTCCACCGCATGACGCTGGGGCTTCCCTGGGGGAGTCCGGACCGGTGGGGGGCCGTCTTCAGGTATTCAGCCAGGTCTGGATTCAATCAGACCTGGATCCTTGGGTGTTGGAAATCGTGTCTCAAGGATACAAACTGGAGTTTCAGGAGATGCCCCCTCACCGGTTCTTCATTTCGGCATTACCAGTGGTTCTTCCGGACAGGGAGGTGGTCCGGGCGGCGATTCAAAAATTGTGTCTACAGAAGGTCATTGTTCCCGTCCCAGCGGGGGGAGGGGTTCTACTCGAGCCTCTTCGTGGTACCGAAACCGGATGGTTCGGTCAGACCAATTCTAAATCTAAAATCCCTCAATCCATACTTGAAAGTCTTCAAGTTCAAGATGGAATCCCTTCGAGCAGTGATTGCCAGCCTGGAGGGGGGGGGATTTTATGGCGTCAGTCGACATAAAGGATGCCTACTTACATGTGCCGATATATCCTCCACATCAGGCTTTCCTCAGGTTTGCGATACAGGATTCTCATTACCAATTTCAGACGTTGCCGTTTGGGCGTTCCACGGCTCCGAGGATTTTCACCACGGTCATGGCAGAAATGATGGTTCTTCTTCGCAAACAAGGGGTTTCAATTATCCCGTACTTGGACGATCTCCTGATAAAGGCGAAGTCCAAGGAACGGTTGCTGAGATGTGTAGAGTTGTCACGATCGGTTCTGCGACAGCACGGTTGGGTGCTCAATTTGCCGAAATCCCAGTTGATTCCGACCACTCTGCTTCCTTTTCTGGGCATGATTCTGGACACGGAGTTACAGAAGGTATTCCTTCCAGAAGAAAAGGCTCAGGAACTGCAGACGATGGTCAGAGAACTTCTGAAGCCGACGAGTGTGTCGATCCATTATTGTACTCTGGTTCTGGGGAAGATGGTTGCGGCGTACAAAGCCATTCCATTTGGCAGATTTCACGCCCGCGTGTTTCAGTGGGACTTGCTGAGCAAATGGTCCGGATCTCATCTACACATTCACCGGAAGATAAGTCTATCTCCCAGAGCCAGAATTTCGCTCCTGTGGTGACTACGAGCTCATCACCTCCTGGGGGGGACGCCGATTCGGTATCCAGGATTGGGTACTTCTGACGACAGATGCAAGTCTCCGGGGCTGGGGCGCTGTCACCCAAGGAAGAAATTTCCAGGGAAAATGGTCGCTCCAGGAAGCCTGTCTCCACATAAATATTCTCGAGTTAAGAGCCATTTGCAACGGCCTGCTCCAAGCAAGAAGTCTTCTTCAGGATCGACCGGTCCTGGTACAGTCAGACAACATCACAGCGGTGGCCCATATAAACCGGCAAGGCGGAACGAGGAGCAGAGCGTCAATGGCGGAGGCCACAAAGATCCTTCGCTGGGCGGAACAACACGTCAGCGCACTGTCAGCAGTTTTCCTACCGGGGGTGGACAACTGGGAAGCGGATTTCCTCAGCAGACACGACCTCCATCCGGGAGAGTGGGCTCTGCACCAAGAGGTATTTGCAGAAGTGACAAGACGCTGGGGAATTCCGTTGATAGACATGATGGCGTCTCGGCTCAACAAGAAGCTCCCGAGGTATTGTTCCAGGTCAAGGGACCCACAAGCCACTGCAGTGGACGCCCTGGTGTCTCCGTGGGTCTTCCAGTCGGTTTATGTGTTCCCTCCACTTCCTCTCATCCCAAAGGTGCTGGGGATCATTCGTCGAGCAAGGGTTCAGGCGATTCTCGTCGTTCCAGACTGGCCAAGAAGGGCCTGGTACCCAGATCTTCAGGACTTGCTGGTGGAAGATCCTTGGCCGCTTCCTCTAAGAGAGGATCTGTTGTTGCAGGGTCCATGCGTGTTTCCAGACTTACCGCAGCTGCGTTTGACGGCATGGATGTTGAACGCCAGATCTTAGCTCGTAAGGGTATTCCCAGGGAAGTCATTCCAACTCTCATTAAGGCTAGGAAAGAGGTTACGGCGAAACACTATCACCGTATCTGGAGGAAGTATGTTTCCTGGTGTGAGCTTAAAAAGGCTCCTGCGGAGGATTTTCACTTGGGTCGTTTTCTCCACTTTTTACAGGCGGGCATAGATGCAGGCCTAAAATTGGGTTCCATCAAAGTGCAAATTTAGGCTTTGTCTATTTTCTTTCAAAAAGAGTTAGCTGCCCTCCCAGAGGTTCAGACCTTTGTGAAGGGTGTAATGCATATCAATCCGCCGTTTGTAGCTCCATGGGACCTCGATGTCGTCTTACGGTTTCTCATGTTTTCCTGGTTTGAACCTTAGCGTAAGGTTGAGTTGAAATTTCTCACTTGAAAGGTCGCTTTTGGCGCTGGCATCTGCCAGGCGAGTGTCGGAATTGGCAGCTTTATCTCATAAGAGCCCGTACTTGATTTTTCATTCGGATAGGGCGAAATTGAGGACTCGTCAACAATTTCTACGGAAGGTGGTTTCTTCATTTCACATTAACCAACCTATTGTGGTTCCGGTAGCTACGGAAGAGGTGGCGATTCCAAAATCTGTGGATGTTGTAAGAGCGTTACAAGTATATGTTTCTAGGACAGCTGTTACTAGGAAAACTGAAGCGTTGTTTGTTTTGTATGCGGCCAACAAGATTGGTCATGCCGCTTCAAAACAGACTATTGCACGCTGGATTTGTAGTACGATCCAGCAGGCTCATTTTTCAGTGGGACTGCCGGAGCCGAAATCGGTTAAAGCCCATTCTACCAGGAAAGTGGGCTCATCTTGGGCGGCTGCCCGAGGTGTCTCTGCGCTACAGCTTTGCCGAGCAGCTACTTGGTCGGGTTCAAACACTTTTGCTAAGTTCTATAAGTTTGATACCCTGGCCGATGAGGACCTGGCGTTTGCTCAGTCGGTGCTGCAGAGTCGTCCGCACTCTCCCGTCCGTTCTGGAGCTTTGGTATAATCCCCATGGTCCTTTTGGAGTCCCCAGCATCCTCTAGGACGTAAGAGAAAACAGGATTTTGGTACTCACCGTTAAATCCTTTTCTCCTAGTCCGTAGAGGATGCTGGGCGCCCGTCCCAGTGCTGACAATTACTTGCATTGTGTTTCTTACTGGTTAAGTTAGTTTGTACACGAGTTGTGTATTGGTTTGTTGCAGCTGGTTGCTGGAGTTTTATGCATACTGTTATCTGGTTTGGCGTTATTCCGGTTGTACGCTATGTTTATGGTGTGGGCTGGTAGTTTGGTAGCCCTTAGTTAAAACAAAAATCTTTCCTTGTACTGTCAGTCTCTCCTGGGCACAGTTCCTATAACTGAGGTCTGGAGGAGGGACATAGAGGGAGGAGCCAGTTCACACCCAGTTTTAAGTCTTTTTAGTGTGCCCAAGCTCCTGCGGATCCCGTCTATACCCCATGGTCCTTTTGGAGTCCCCAGCATCCTCTACGGACTAGGAGAAAATGATTTAACGGTGAGTACCAAAATCCTGTTGTTTTTTTTGTTAATGAGCAGAAACTTTCTTACCAATAGGAGGAGAGGTTCCAGATGAAAATAAAGTTCAGAAACCGTTGCTGTAGACCTCTGATCTTCTTCATTATTTTGGTGGGTGCCTCTAAGCAATATAATAGTTCTATGAAATGTGGAAGGTTTAGTAAACATTTTTTGGCAATAAAATCTGTTTTACAATGATTTTTTTTTTTTTTTAAATGGGATAAATTAAATAGACACAAGGGGAGGCACATCCTCTCATCCATTATAATACTTTACATTGAAAGGGAACCAGGATAAACATTCTGCATTATTATATATGATATGAAGTGTGCGGTGCTGAATGTTTGTTTATGGCTTACACTATCCAAATAAACTAACAAGTGACCCAGCGGAAAATGTGTACAGTCCTTAAGTTGTTCCTACAATATGTATACTCATATGCCAGACACCTGTCTAGTTACATGTAGGTCCTCCTTTTGATCAGATTACATCTGCAACACGATGGCATATACAGGTTGAGTATCCCTTATCCAAAATTCTTGGGACCAGAGGTATTTTGGATATCGGATTTTTCCGTATTTTGGAATAATTGCCTACCATAATGAGATATCATGGTGATGGGACCCAAGTCTAAGCACATAATGCATTTATGTTTCATATACACCTTATACACACAGCCTGAAGGTAATTTTAGCCAATATTTTTAATAACTTGGTTCATTAAACAAAGTGTGTCTACATTCATACAATTCATTTATGTTTCATATACACCTTATACACACAGCCTGAAGATCATTTAATACAATAATACGTAGCTTTGTAGGCAATCTGTATACAGTGTGTAAGGTGTAGCTCAGAGTAGGAATTAGTACCGGAGAATGTACTGATGTCATAGATCAGGGGTGATCCAGTTTGGTCCTCAAGGAGCCCTAAAATGTCATGTTTTCCATATCTCCTAACTGGTGCATTTGAAAGATCTACAGGTTATCTGGGAAAGATGGACAGTTAGGGGTCCTTGAGGACTGAACTTGGTCACCCCTAGCATAGACTATCAGCATTGTCGGTGAGTGTCAACGCAGTATAGCATCGTGTAGCTGTCAATTTCTGCATGTTAGCATTGATACGCTCTTCTCCAGCTAACATCTAATAAACATGTCCTGAATATGTTCATTATACTCTTAGTTAGGTCATGTGCAGTCTCAAACTCTCCCACAGTGTTAGCACAGGAAGCTGATGTGGCCATTTGTTCCAATTATGCTCTTCTACCACACTATAGGGCAGACCTGGCCAACCTGTTGCTCTCCAGCTGTTGTGAAACTTCAAGTCCCACCATGCCCCCCTTCACTTTTGCTGTTTGGAAATGCTAAAACTGTGGCAGAGCATGCTGGGATGTGTAGTTTTACAACAGCTGGATAGCCATAGGTTCGCCAGGCCTGCTATGGGGTTTCTGCAAGGTACATTGGTTACCACAGGGAAACATCGGGCTGTAGAGTGGATCTTGATCCAGAGGCACCAACAGGCTAAAGCTTTAGCTGTCCCAGGATGCATAGTGGCCTCCGCTCTAATCCCGTCTCCAGGCACTGTGAGCTCAGTTGCGAGTTGGTGCCTGTAGCAGCAGGTCACTTAATAGGTGGGCTGCGCTGGGCAGCCCTGAAAAGCTTTTCTAAAGAAGATTTCTACTTCTCTGGCTGGGCTGTCCGTGCTGTACGTCAGTGTGACATTTATTTATTAGCAGTTTCTTAAATAGCGCAGCATATTTTGTTGCACTTTACCATTAGAACAACAGTAATAGAACAAAACTGGGCAAAGACAGACACATAGAGGTAGGAAGGCCCTGCTCGCAAGCTTACAATCTATAGGGAAATGGGCATTGATACACAAGGGTAGATGCTACCTGTTCCATAATGGTCCACCAGATTGCTGGGTTCTTAATGGGTTGTATGATATGATCACCCAGCAATGGTGGAAAACAAAATGTGAGGTTATGTGGACTGTACAGAGAGGATGTAATTAGATAGGGAAGCATTGAAGGTTATGTGGGTGGGTCTGGAATTTGATAGGCTTGTCTGAAGAGATGAGTTTTTAGGGAACGTTTAAAGGTTTGGAGACTAGAGGAGAGTCTTATTGTGCATGGGAGGGCATTCCACAGAGTGGGTGAATCCCGGGTAAAGTCCTGTAATTTTGAGTGGGAACAGGTAATACATGTGGATGAGAGATGCAGATCTTGTGCAGAGCGGAGAGGTCTGGTAGGGAGATATTTTTAGATGAGTGAAGAGATGTATGATAGTGCAGTTCGGTTAATAGCCTTGTATGTAAGTAAAAATAGGATTTTGGTACTTACCAGGTAAATCCTTTTCTTTGAATCCATAGGGGGCACTGGAGTACTCTTGGGATATGGACGGCTTCCGCAGGAAACAGGGCACTGAATATTTAAATTTAGAACTCTCCACCCCTCCATATCCCAGAGTACCTCAGTGTTTTTTACTGAGCCGAACAGGAACTATAGAGAGGTTGACAATGGAGAATTACATATAACATAATGGACAACAACAAAGTTGACACATAACGTTACTGACAACTAAACAGTTGACACCATAACCAGCACTTGATAATTTGAACCAGTCGGTGAGAGTGTGTTACCATAAGATCCCCTGAACTTACCACAAACCAGGTAAAACTGCTCTGGGTGGGCGTCCAGTGCCCCCTATGGATTCAAAGAAAAGGATTTACCTGGTAAGTACCAAAATTCTATTTTCTCTAACGTCCTAAGTGGATGCTGGGGACTCCGTAAGGACCATGGGGAATAGCGGCTCCGCAGGAGACTGGGCACATCTAAAGAAAGCTTTAGGACTAACTGGTGTGCACTGGCTCCTCCCCCTATGACCCTCCTCCAAGCCTCAGTTAGATTTCTGTGCCCGACGAGAAGGGTGCACACTAGGGGCTCTCCTGAGCTTCTTAGTGAAAATTTTAGGTTAGGTTTGTTATTTTCAGTGAGACCTGCTGGCAACAGGCTCACTGCATCGAGGGACTAAGGGGAGAAGAAGCGAACTCACCTGCGTGCAGAGTAGATTGGGCTTCTTGGCTACTGGACATTAGCTCCAAAGGGACGATCACAGGCCCAGCCTGGATGGGTCCCGGAGCCGCGCCGCCGGCCCCCTTACAGAGCCAGAAGAGCGAAGAGGTCCGGAAAAATCGGCGGCAGAAGACGTTCCTGTCTTCAATAAGGTAGCGCACAGCACTGCAGCTGTGCGCCATTGCTCTCAGCACACTTCATACTCCGGTCACTGAGGGTGCAGGGCGCTGGGGGGGCGCCCTGAGACGCAATAAAACATGATAAAAATACCTTACATGGCAAAAAAATACATCACATATAGCTCCTGGGCTATATGGATGCATTTAACCCCTGCCAGAATATACGGGAGATAAGGCCGCCGGAAAGGGGGCGGAGCCTATCTCCTCAGCACACTGGCGCCATTTTCCCTCACAGCTCAGTTGGAGGGAAGCTCCCTGGCTCTTCCCTGCGGTCACTACACTACAGAAAGGGTTAAAAAAAGAGAGGGGGGCACTAATTAGGCGCAGTATTAAAACATACAGCAGCTATAAGGGGAAAAACACTTATATAAGGTTATCCCTGTGTGTGTGTGTGTATATATATATATATATATATAGCGCTCTGGTGTGTGCTGGCATACTCTCCCTCTGTCTCCCCAAAGGGCTAGTGGGGTCCAGTCCTCTATCAGAGCATTCCCTGTGTGTGTGCTGTGTGTCGGTACGTTTGTGTCGACATGTATGAGGAGAAAAATGATGTGGAGACGGAGCAGAGTGTCTGTAACAGTGATGTCACCATCTAGGGGGTCGACACCTGAGTGGATGTACTGTTGAAAATTACGTGACAGTGTCAGCTCTGTATAAAAAACAGTGGTTGACATGAGACAGCCGGCTACTCAGCTTGTGCCTGTCCAGACGTCTCATAGGCCGTCAGGGGCTCTAAAGCGCCCGTTACCTCAGATGGCAGATACAGACGCCGACACGGATACTGACTCCTGTGTCGACGGTGAAGAGACAACCGTGATTTCCAGTAGGGCCACACGTTGCATGATTGAGACAATGGAAAATGTTTTATACATTTCTGATAATACGAGTACCACCAAAAAGGGGTATTATGTTCGGTGAGGGAAAAACTACCTGTAGTTTTCCTGAATCTGAGAAATAAAATGAGGTGTGTGATGATGCGTGGGTTTCCCCCCGATAACAATTGATAATTTCTTAAAGTATTGGTGTATACCCTTTCCCGCCAGAGGTTAGGGTGCGTTGGGAAACACCCCCTAGGGGGGATAAGGCGCTCACACGCTTGTAAGAACAAGGGCTCTACCCTCTCATGAGATGGCCGCCCTTAAGGATCCTGCTGATAGAAAACAGGAGGGTATCCAAAAATGTATTCACACACATACTGGTGTTATACTGCGACCAGTAATCGCCTCAGCCTGGAGGTGCAGTGCTGGGTTGGCATGGTCGGATTCCCTGACTGGAAATATTGATATCCTAGATAAGGATAGTATATTATTGCCTATAGAGCATTTAAAAGATGCATTTCTATATATGCATGATGCACAGCGGAATATTTGCCGACTGGCATCAAGTATAAGTGCGTTGTCCAATTCTACCAGTAAAATGGTCAGGTGATGCGGATTCCAAACGGCATTTGGAAGTATTGCCTTTGAAAAGGGACATTTGGGGTCGGTCTTTTAGACCTGGTGGCCACGGCAACAACTGGGAAATCCACGTTTGTACCCCAGGTCGCCTCTCAAAATAAGACGCCGTATTATCAGGCGCAGTCCTTTGTTGGCAAGCGGACAAATGGTTCCTCTTTTCTGCTCGTGACAGAGGGAGAGGAAAAAGGCTGAAGAGATTAGCCAGTTCCCAGGAACAGAAACCCTTTCCCGCCTCTGCCAAGCCCTCAGTATGACGCTAGGGCCTTACAAGCTCAGGCACGGTGGGGGCCCGTTCTCAATGAATTTCAGTGCGCAGTGGGCTCACTCGCAAGTAGACCCCTGGATCCTTCAGGTAATATCTCAAGGGTACATATTGGAATTCGAGACGTCTCCCCCTCGCCGTTTCCAAAAGTCGGCTTTACCGACGTCTCCCTCTGACAGGGAGGCAGTTTTGGAAGCCATTCACAAGCTGTATTCCCAGCAGGTGATAATCAAGGTACCCCTCCTGCAACAGGGAACGGGGTATTATTCCACACTATTGTGGTACCGAAGCCAGACGGCTCGGTGAGACCGATTCTAAATCTAAAATCTTTGAACACTTACATACAGAGGTTCAAATTCAAGATTGAGTCACTCAGAGCAGTGATTGCGAACCTGGAAGAAGGGGACTACATGATGTCTCGGGACATCAAGGATGCTTACCTTCATGTCAAAATTTACCCTTCTCACCAAGGGTACCTCAGGTTATGGTACAGAACTGTCACGATCAGTTCAGACGCTGCCGTAGGGATGGTCCACGGCACCCCGGGTCTTTACCAAGGTAATGGCCGAAATGATATCCCTTCGAAGGAAGGAAATTTTAGTTATCCCTTACTTGGACGATTCCCTGATAAGGGTAAGATCCAGGGAACAGTTGGAAGTCGGTGTAGCACTATCTCAGGTAGTGTTGCGGCAGCACGATTGGATTCTCAATATTCCAAAATCGCAGCTGGTTCCGACGACTTGTCTTCTGTTTCCTAGGGATGTTCCTGGACACAGTCCAGAAAAAAGGTGTTTCTCCCGGAAGAGAAAGCCAGGGAGTTATCCGAGCTAGTCAGGAACCTCCTAAAACCGAACCAAGTCTCAGTGCATCAATGCACAAGGGTTCTGGGTAAAAATGGTGGCTTCCTACGAAGCAATCCCATTCGTTAGATTCCACGCAAGAACTTTCCAGTGGAACCTACTGGACAAATGGTCCGGGTCGCATTTTCAGATGCATCAGCGGATAACCCTGTCACCAAGGACAAGGGTATCCATCCTGTGGTGGTTGCAGAGTGCTCATCTTCTAGAGGGCCGCAGACTCGGCATTCAGGACTGGGTCCTGGTGACCACGGATGCCAGCCTGCGAGGCTGGGGAGCAGTCACACAGGGAAGGAATATCCAGGGCTTAGGGTCAAGCCTGGATACATCACTTCACATAAATATCCTGAAGCTAAGGGCCATTTACAATGCTCTAAGCTTAGCAAGACCTCTGCTTCAAGGTCAGCCGGTGTTGATCCAGTCGGACAACATCATGGCAGTCACCCACGTAAACAGACAGGGTGGCACAAGAAGCAGGAGGGCAATGGCAGAAGCTGCAGGGATTCTTCGCTGGGCGGAAAATCATGTGATAGCACTGTCAACAGTATTCATTCCGGGAGTGGACAACTGGGAAGCAGACTTCCTCAGCACGACCTCCACCCGGGAGAGTGGGGACTTCACCCAGAAGTCGTCCACATGATTAAAAAACTCGACAGGTATTGCGCCAGGTCAAGAGACCCTCAGGCAATATTTGTAGACGCTCTGGTAACACCGTGGGTGTACCAGTCAGTGTATGTGTTCCCTCCTCTGCCTCTCATACCCAAGGTACTGAGATTGATAAGATGGAGAGGAGAAAGCACTATATTCGTGGCTCCGGATTGGCCAAGAAGGACTTGGTAACCGGAACTTCAAGAGATGCTCACGGAGGATCCGTGGCTTCTACCTCTAAGAAGGGACCTGCTCCAGCAAGGACCCTGTCTGTTCCAAGACTTACCGGCGGCTGCGTTTGACGGCATGCCGGTTGAACACCGGATCCTGAAGGAAAAAAAGGCATTCCGGATGAAGTCATCCATATCCTGATCTAAAGCCAGGAAGGATGTAACCGCAAAAACATTATCACCGCAATTGGCGAAAATATGTTGCGTAGTGCGAGGCCAGTAAGGCCCGACGGAGGAAATTCAACTGGGTCGATTCCTACATTTCCTGCAAACAGGAGTGTCTATGGGCCTGAAATTGGGGTCCATTAAGGTTCAGATTTCGGCCCTGTCAATTTTCTTCCAAAAAAGATCTAGCTTCAGTCCCTGAAGTTTAGACGTTTGTAAAAGGGGTACTGCATATACAGCCTCCTTTTGTGCCTCCAGTGGCAATTTGGGATCTCAATGTAGTTTGGGTTCCAAAAGTCACATTGGTTTGAACCACTTAAATCTGTGGAGTTAAAATATCTCACATGGAAAGTGGTCATGCTGTTGGCCCTGGCCTGGGCCAGGCGCGTGTCAGAATTGGCGGCTTTATCCTGTAAAAGCCCTTATCTGATTTTCCATTCGGACAGGGCGGAATTGAGGACTCGTCCTCAGTTTCTCCCTAAGGTGGTTCCAGCGTTTTCACCTGAACCAACCTATTGTGGTGCCTGCGGCTACTAGGGACTTGGAGGAATCCAAGTTGCTGGATGTTGTCAGGGCCCTGAAAATATTCCAGGACGGCTGGAGTCAGGAAATCTGACTCGCTGTTTATCCTGTATGCACCCAACAAGCTGGGTGCTCCTGCTTCTAAGCAGACTATTGCTCGTTGGATTTGTAATACAATTCAGCTTGCACATTCTGTGGCAGGCCTGCCACAGCTAAAATCTGTAAAAGCCCGTTCCACAAGGAAAGTGGGCTCATCTTGGGCGGCTGCCCGAGGGGTCTCGGCTTTACAACTTTGCCGAGCAGCTACTTGGTCAGGGGCAAACACGTTTGCTAAATTCTACAAATTTGATACCCTGGCTGAGGAGGACCTGGAGTTCTCTCATTCGGTGCTGCAGAGTCATCCGCACTCTCCCGCCCGTTTGGGAGCTTTGGTATAATCCCCATGGTCCTTACGGAGTCCCCAGCATCCACTTAGGACGTTAGAGAAAATAAGAATTTACTTACCGATAATTCTATTTCTCATAGTCCGTAGTGGATGCTGGGCGCCCATCCCAAGTGCGGATTGTCTGCAATACTTGTACATAGTTATTGTTACAAAAATCGGGTTATTATTGTTGGGAGCCATCTTTTCAGAGGCTCCTCTGTTATCATACTGTTAACTGGGTTCAGATCACAAGTTATACGGTGTGATTGGTGTGGCTGGTATGAGTCTTACCCGGGATTCAAAATCCTTCCTTATTGTGTACGCTCGTCCGGGCACAGTATCCTAACTGAGGCGTGGAGGAGGGTCATAGGGGGAGGAGCCAGTGCACACCAGTTAGTCCTAAAGCTTTCTTTAGATGTGCCCAGTCTCCTGCGGAGCCGCTATTCCCCATGGTCCTTACGGAGTCCCCAGCATCCACTAAGGACTATGAGAAATAGAATTATCGGTAAGTAAATTCTTATTTTCTTTTTCATCCACTAGGGGTCACTGGAGTACTCTTGGGACGTACCAAAGCTTCCCCCGTGGACGGGAGAGCTGTTTGGCACCTGTAACACTAGGCGGCCAAAGCTAGATGCTGATGCCGCAAACGTATCAAACTTGTAAAAGCGCACAAACGTGTGCACGGAAGACCATGTAGCCGCACGGCAAAGCTGCATTGTAGAAGCTCCACGACCAGCTGCCCATGAAGTTCCCACAGAATGTGTGGAATGAGCTGTTACTGATGTAGGCGGCTGTAACCTAGCATGAAGGTAAGCCTGACGTATGGTCAGTTTTATCCATCTGGATAATGTCTGCTTAGACGCTGGCCAACCGATCTTGGCAGCAGCATAGAGAACAAACAACGTATCCGTCTTACGAACTGTAGACGTTCGGGATACATACACGCGTAAAGCGCGTACCACATCCAAAGTTCCAGAATGTGCTGTTAACACAGGAACTACTATTGGTTGATTGATGTGAAAAGATGACACTACCTTTGGTAAGAAAGCGGATTCGTCCGAAGTTCCGCTCTGTCAACATGAAACCCCAAATACGGTGGCTTGCATGACAAGGCAACCAAATCTGAAACACGCCTTGCCGAAGCTAAGGCTAGAAGAAAAAATTTTTCCAAGTGAGAAACTTTATATCCACTTGCTGTAAGGGTTCAAAATATGAAGACTGTAAGAAATCTAAAACCAGATTCAAGTCCCATGGCGCTGTAGGTGGAATGAATGGAGGCTGTACTCTGAGGACACCTTGCAGAAAGGTGTGTATAGACGGCAATAGAGCCAATCTTCTTTGAAAGTAAATTGACAAAGCAGATACCTGCACCTTTAGTGTAGATAAACGCAGTCCTCCATCTAACCCCGTTTGTAGAAATAACAAAAGACGGGATAACTTGAAAGATGATGTCGGAAACTTCAGAGTTTCACACCAACCTATATAGGCACGCCAAATTCTGTAATAATGAGCTGCCGTAACTGGCTTCCTAGCTCGTAAAAATTGGAAAGTGTAAGTACTGGCGCCGGCTGAAGTTCAAAATAAATTAGCTATATCAATATGATAAAAAATTCAAATTTAATTTCTGTACAATCATAAGAATAAAAATTCCTCAATAATAAAATACAATCAGATGTGAATAACTGACATAAATATGAACCACAGCTTAGCCCCATAAGCATATATTGTCCACAATCCCTGGCTAGGACATTTACTAGCAGCTGTTTTTGCAAGTTCAATTTTGAACAGGATAGATTACCAGACTCTCTTTCCAGATGGAATTCCCTAGGTGTCCATATTGCAGTGGAAACCAGATGGCAAAGGGGTATGAGTCCGGATCTGCAGGTCCCTTGTGTGCAAATTTAAAGCTGATGAGTGCATACAAGTCCAAATATCGCCAGGAAGTGGTTGGGTTTGCTGGTGCTTGTGGTCCTTCAGATAAAAAGCTCAACGCTTTTCTCTGGTCTTATGGGTGCCAGCTTCCTCAGGAGCATATGATCAGTAACTATCTGGCAGACTATATATACCCTTATAATCATAGGGCAATTAGAAACATCTGTCAGTCACAACATAATTAATAATAAACATTTCATAAAATTAATATAAAATTCAGTAGAAGGCAATCCTTTATAAACAGTACCATAAATATTATTTATTTGTAAAAACGAGATCTAGAAATGTGTAAAAATATATATAAGAATATGATCTAAACATATACCATGTGATCGTTTCCTGATCACATGGTATTCTTTTAACCAATGAGTGCTGCCTTTGGTGTTTGTATGCTGCCGCCCGGGAGCACGTGATGCCCTCCGATCACGCGATCCCGCCGTCTGGATCGTGCGGCGCATGTCCGGAAAGGTCACTGTACTACGTGGAGCGCACAACGAAATACAGGAAATATTTGCGTGGAGCGCATGACGAGATGCCGTTAGTGCTTGCGTTCCAGGGGCACCATGGAGATTACATCAAAATAAAACAGTCATGCGGCGCATGTATAGAGATATCATAGCGCCCAGTTAATTTTAGGAAGTAAGCTTCTATTCTAAACAATACAATGACTAATACAAATAAAAGGAGAGGATCATTAGACTGGTATTAAATTAGAAGGAGGAAAAAACGTCCATGATAAGGACAGATAGAGGATTATTTATCATAGTAAGATAAATCTTTTACTTAAGGTAAATGAAAGGTTATTTACTCAAGTAGACACAATTCCATTTACAGTGTACATATATATATTTTCATAATTTAAGAGTTTCAGAAAGAAAGAGGGTGGGGATGCAGAGTAGGGAGAAGGCAGAAGAAGAATTATATATTATTGTATACTATTGAGTTCTATGCTTTCATTAAGCCCATCTGGGTACAAAGAACCAAATTTAAGTATCCAATAAACTTCTCTGCAGCAGAGTTTATTGAACCTGTCGCCTCCCCTAGGTGTGGGGGCGACATGTTTAATGCAGATAAGAGACAAACTTTTAGGGTCCCCCGAGTGTATTTGTGAAAAGTGTCTCGAGACACTGTGTTTTTCAAATTTTTTGATTATATTCCTGCGGTGTTCCATAAATCTAATATGTATGGGTCTGGTGGTCCTTCCCACATAATTAAGGCCACAACCGCAGGTCAAAAGATAAATCACATAATTTGTATCACAATTCATAAACGTTTTTATATTGTATTGTTCATTAGTCCCTGGTATGGTAATAGAACATGTTTTTTTAGGCATATATGTACACGTGGTGCAACGGGTCTTCCCACAATTGAAGCACCCGATTGGTTTAGTTGGCAACCACAAGCATCCTATGGGTATCTCTTTTTTCCGCTCTCGGGGATCTAAATATGTTGGAGCTAGTATGGTTTTAAGGGACTTATTTTTCTTAAGTATCACCTGGGGTTTAGAAGGGAGTACTTGATTCAAAATTCGGTCTTGTTTTAGAACTCTGTAATTTTTGGAAATGATGGATCGTATTTCTTGAGCTGAATTATTATATTTACAAATGAATGCTAGCTGTCTCTCACCGTTATCCATGTTACTATTTTTATTACTGTTGGTCCTGTCCTTATTTTTTGGGATAAGCAATTTGGTTCTATCCATGTTATACACCTCACTAAAAGCTTGTTGGAGTAAGTTCTCTGGGTATTTTCTCCGTCTTAAGGATTCCATTAGTTCCTCCGCCTGCTGCAAAAATGTGTTGATATCTGAACAGTTTCTCCTGAGACGCATCATCTGCCCCTTGGGGATGTTACGTTTCCAAGGGGCATGGTGTGCGCTCTCAAAATGTAGGTATGAGAATGTGCTCACAGATTTAGTATAATTAGATGTGACAATTTGGTTGTCTCTGATTTCGAGGGTCACATCCAGGAAGTTTAGACGCTCCCTACTGTGCTCAAAAGAGAAAGATAAGTTGTAGGAGTTGTGATTAAGATAAGAAACAAATTACGAAATACTAGATGTGTCCCCATCCCAAATAATAAAAAGATCATCTATATAACGGCCATAAAAGACCAGGTTACCCCCCCAGTCGCTTCCCCACACAAGTGAGTCCTCTAGGTCTCCCATGTATAGGTTGGCATAACTGGGGGCGAACCTAGTCCCCATGGCCGTCCCCATCACCTGCAAATAGTACGTGGAAAGAAAAAGAAAATAATTGTGTGAAAGTATAAATGAAATAGACTGGAGAATGAAAGTCTGGTGTTCAGCGCTGAGGTCCCCATCCATGGACAGTTTCTTAGAAATGATATCAATCCCTCTGGAGTGAGGGATGTGTGTGTATAATGCTTGTACATCTAACGTTAGAAAGTGATAATTCTCTTTCCATTGTATGTTCTGAACTTTGTTAAGAAAATCTGTTGTGTCCCTGATATGTGACCTCAACGCTGAGACACGAGACTGAAGAAAGGAATCAACATAAAAAGAAAGGTTAGATGTGATAGAACCAATACCAGAAATGATAGGCCGCCCGGGGGGTGTGGTGAGGGATTTGTGAATTTTGGGAAGAAAGTAAAAAGTAGGTGACACCGGAAATTGGGGTAGAAGGAAGTTATATTCCTCCCTGGATATGACCCCCGACCCGAGAGCTGAATCCAGCATGGTTTTGATTTCCCTCAGAAAGGCATCGGTGGGGTTTCTTTCTAGTACACAATAAAAATCTTTATCCCCTAACTGTCGATTAGCCTCATGAATATAATCTGCTCTGTCCATCACCACAAGACCCCCACCCTTGTCTGCTTCTTTTATGACAAGGGTGCTGTCCTCGGTGAGATTTTTAAGAGCTCTCTTTTCTTCTCTAGAAAGATTAGATGGAGTTTTTGCGCAAACCTGCTGTCGTCCTACCAGATCTCTGAAATCTTCTAACGTTATTTTGTAGAATGATTCTATCGAACTGCTCTTAGTGTGTATAGGAAAAAATTCTGATTTCTTCTTAAAAATAGTGGGTTCTCTCTCAAGATCATAGATTTTCTGTTTTTGAACCCCTTCTATGTGATTTTGCTCCCAGAGTTCTTATAAAGAGGCCAGTAGGGCATCATCATTGCTATCTAGCACTATTGGAAGTGATAATTCATCATCCTTAGTTAATTTCTTGTTTGCAAAATACTTTTTCCTACACATGGTGCGAACATATCAGTTTAACTCTACAAATAGGTCAAACATGTTTGGTCCGCTAGTCGGGGCAAACTTGAGGCCTCTTTCTAACAGTGAGATTTCTGATTTATTCAGTTCCCTAGAGGAAAGATTAAACACACTTTGCCTCTTGTTTGAGGGGTCCTGACTTATAATTATATTCTCCTTGGATTTTTCCTTTCTTTTTCTAAGTCTCCCTGCTCTTCTTCCTCTTGGTTTGAATCTCTTCTTCTTTTGGGGGTCCCCCAAGTGTTCTGGTTGTATCCCAGATTTTTGTTTTTGGGCGTGCCCCCAAAAAATGATCCCTAGAGTCATATCCTTCTCTATTGTTAGAATTATCTCTGTAGCTGTTTCTACGGGGATAGGGCCTTCTAGGATGATGTTCTACTTTCTTATCCTTAATCCACCGTGTTTCTCCACCCGTTTGTTGTTCTATGGGTTGTTTCTTTAGACTGGTATATGAGGGATTTTGATTAACCCGTCTATCTCCCCTATCCCAGTTCTTCCTCCCCCGTTCTTGATATAATTCCTGTCTTTCCCCAGAGAGATCACCCCTTCGTTTGTCTTTCTCTTTAAAAGTTCTTACTTTGTAATTTTCATAATCTGATATGTCTCTCCTAAACTTCTTCTGTTTGGTTTCCATAATCTGGTGCTCGTATTTGATAACTCTATCATTGATTATCTTATCTTTTTCTTTTAACCTCTCATCATTCTTATCCATTGTTTTCTTGATCTCTTCTATCTCCTCCTCAATTATTTGAACCCTCGATGTCCTATACCTGATGATCAAACCAATCAATGCAAAAGAGCAATCATCCAACAGTTGATCCCAGAGCCTCTGATATTCCACATCATTCTGAAATATTGATGGCTTGAAAAGACGAAGGCCTCTGGGAATCATTTTTTTATCTAAATATTGTTGGAGATTGACACTATCTAACCAATTTCTTGATTCTGCTTTAAGCAGATCTTCTAGTTTGTATAATTTTTTATAAAAATCTGTTTCATCAGGTACAGGAACATCAATCTTAGGTTCATCCAAATGGGACCAAAAGGATTGCCTTCTACTGTTACGTTCATTTAGATTTGAAAAACAGCTCATGATTGCAGCACTCACTGACCAAAAATGTGAACCAAAAATAAAGATATAAATAGAGTGCGCTATCAACGGCAGCCTGTACAGGGAAGGTCAGTTCCCTTAATTAGATAAGCAAAAATTGGAAAGTGTAAGTACTGGCGCCGGCTCAACAGCCACCCCGTCAAACGCAGCCGCGCTAAATCGGGGTAAAGGAACGGACCCTGTTGTAACAAGTCCGGACGTAGTGGGAGCGGGCAAGGATCGTCTGCGAGTAATCTGCGGAGATCCGAGAACCAAGCTCTCATAGGCCAATGAGGCGCCACTAGTATGACTGTGACGGACTCTCTTTTGATCCGTTTTAGCAACAGAGGGAGCAGTGGAAACGGTGGAAACATACACGAGCTGTACGGCCACGCGATTGTGAGAGCATCCACCGCCACTGCCTTTGGATCTCTCGTTCTGGACACATACTGGGGCGTTTGGTGATTGTGGCGAGATGCCATCAGGTCCACTTGAGGGTAACCCCACCTCTGGGCCAACATGTGAAACACTTCTGGATTTAATGCCCATTCTCCTGGATGAAAATCCCGACTGTTGAGACATTCCGCCTCCCAGTTGTCCACTCCCGGAATGAACACTGCCGACAATATCACCTGGTGGTATTCTGGCCAATTGAGGATTCGAGCTACTTCCCGCATTGCCATGCGGCTTCTCGTTCCTCCTTGATTGTTGATGTATGTGACTGCCGTCGCGTTGTCTGACTGCACTTGGACAGTCTGAGAGCGAAGCATGTGTACTGCTTGTCGTAGTGCATTGTAAATTGCGCGGAGTTCCAGGACATTTATAGACAGCAATCTTTTGTGATCCGCCCAGAGACCCTGGAGCTGACAATTTTGAACTACAGCTCCCCAACCTCTGAGACTCGCATCCGTCGTTAGAAATATCCAATTCCAGCCGCCGCCTGCGGTTAAATTGTGTACCTTGAGCCACCAGAGTAGAGACACCCTTGCCCTTGGCGACAACCTCACCCTGTGGTGAATCTGCAGATGCGAGGCAGACCACTGTGCGAGCACATCCAGTTGAAATGGATGTGAGTGAAATCTTCCGAACTGAAGCGCTTCGAAAGCCGCCACCATTGTTCCTAATAGGCGAATACACAAATGTACCGAGACTGTGCGTGGCTTGAGCACTAAATGTACCAGATGGCGAATAATCTGTACTTTCTGTTGTGGTAGGTAAATTCTTTGATTTACCGTATCGAGAATCATACCTAGGAATTGAAGTCGTTGAGACGGAATTAGATGTGATTTCTTGAAGTTGACACACCAACCGTGGTGAACCAGTACCTTGTACGTTAGCAGCGCATGTTGGAGGAGCATCTGTTGAGACGGAGCTTTTATGAGCAGATCGTCTAAGTACGGAACGATTGTCACTCCGAGGGATCTGAGATGAGCTATTATCACAGACATCACTTTGGCCTCTCGTCAGCGCCTCGGGTATTCACCAAACGGTAGAGCCTGAAACTGGTAATGGTTGTGGCGTATTGCAAAACGCAAGAACCTCTGATGAGGTGTCCAAATCGGAATGTGTAAGTACGCATCCTTGAGATCTAGCGCAATCATGCATTCTTGTGGCTCTAAATCTGCAATTACTGACCGCAGAGATTCCTAATCTGTAGTAAGTGACTTACTGATTGAGACTCTGACGGAGCCATCTGGCTTCGGTACCACAAACAGACTGGAATAATAATAAGAAAAGAAATACCCTAAGGTATTACTACTCCCAGGCGCTTGATGCGAGGTTCCCCACAGCAGCTGTATATATACAGGGGTTCGTCAGACCCCTAACAATGTAAACAAATAAAGAAGATATTAGCGCTTATTGGTCACAAATGCAAGGGTGTGTCACAATTAAATCACAATTTATTAAAGGAATATAGATTTAGGCATATTTTCTTAAAAATTAAATGCAATGCACAATAGTGGTTAATACCACATAAAAACACTGAGAAAAAGTAGATGGTGTAACTCCCATTGTTGTGTCATCCTATTCGAAAACTTATCAGAGAATGGACCTGTTCCTATGAAAGTCCCCTTGGTTATTAAGGTTCAGTGTCCTATCCGTAGGTTTATATTTACCACCAACGTCTCTCGAGGTAATTAGGCGAATCTGCGTCCGCAAAAGTGCTGTTCCTCGGCGGGTGGTGGATAGTGACTTTCCACGGTGAAATAGGAATGTCCTTGTAAATCCAGTAGGAATGTCCAACGGGGGCTTGGTCCAGGTCCAATAGTTCCAAAAGGTGAGGGAGTAAACACTAGCAGGCAGGTCTCACCGACGCGTTTCGTTGCAATACAAGCAACTTTTTCAAGGCCTTGTATTGCAACGAAAAAGTTGCTTGTATTGCAACAAAACGAGTCGGTGAGACCTGCCTGCTAGTGTTTACTCCCTCACCTTTTGGAACTATTGGACCTGGACCAAGCCCCCGTTGGACATTCCTACTGGATTTACAAGGACATTCCTATTTCACCGTGGAAAGTCACTATCCACCACCCGCCGAGGAACAGCACTTTTGCGGACGCAGATTCGCCTAATTACCTCGAGAGACGGTGGTGGTAAATATAAACCTACGGATAGGACACTGAACCTTAATAACCAAGGGGACTTTCATAGGAACAGGTCCATTCTCTGATAAGTTTTCGAATAGGATGACACAACAATGGGAGTTACACCATCTACTTTTTCTCAGTGTTTTTATGTGGTATTAACCACTATTGTGCATTGCATTTAATTTTTAAGAAAATATGCCTAAATCTATATTCCTTTAATAAATTGTGATTTAATTGTGACACACCCTTGCATTTGTGACCAATAAGCGCTAATATCTTCTTTATTGGAATAATAATAACCCTGACCTTGTTGGTGTACCAGGCCTGGAATTAAAACTGCTAAATCCAGCAGAGACTGAATGGCAATTTGCCGAACCGCCTTCTTGTCGTCCGACAGAGGCAGGCCTGTCTTTAAAAAAAAAAAACGCAGTGGCGGGAGACAGCTTTCGTTTAACACTAAATTGCGGATACATCAATCAGTGGATGTCTGGAATCCCGGCAAATGTAACGTCTGAAGGCGCGCTCCCACTATTGGAAATCTGAGATGGCCTGGGAGCCCGTCAAGCCACTGGCTTGTCGGTGACCTTGGCGCCCTGACGTTACAAGGCGTGGCTGTTTCTCTACCACAGCCTTGAAAGGACTGAAGTCTAAAGGATTTGAACGCCGGGCCAGAGTATTTCCGTCTCGGTACCAGTGGAGGCAATGGCAGGAAACTAGACTCCCCCCCCCCTTCGTGGCCTGAGAAATGCATTTGTCCAATTTAGGACCAAACAACTTCTGGCCACCGTATTCTTTGGACCTCTAACTCCGCTTGCCAAGAACGCAGCCAGAGTACTTGTCGTGCTGTAACTAGCGACGATGAAAAGCGAGAAGTGAGCTGGCAGCCGAAGCTGTACACAGATACTCAGCAGCTTCTCAGATTTGATTAGCGATAAGTATAACGTGATCGTCATGTAGAGCAGACTTGAGTTCTGTTATCCATACAAATAGCGCCTTAGTGACCCAAATGCCCTTCTATCTTACGTCTGAAGGGTCTTCATAAGGTTTGACACAGACGACTCCACCAATGGCGGATTCTCCAATGTAGATGTCACTGTGTGGAAACGGGTAAGTAGACTTAAATCTGTGAGGTATAGAACTGGTTATTCGGTTCTTTCGTGTTTCTACTAACATCTTATTAAGATATTCCTAAATAAGAACCCCATTGGAGATCTCTGTCGTTTTGTAAATACGACTTTATTATATGTCAGAGGCTCCTTAGTCTCTGTAAACTTCAGAGACTGACGTACTGGCCTGATGAGATTATCAATGTCTGGGCTGTCAAAAGCTGCACTATCTGACTGCTGGTCTAATTTGCCGTCCTCACCCTTATTTAGCGCCGTGAGGTCTGGCATAGAATTGTTAGACTGCAACATAGCAGAAACGGGTTAATTATAAGACAAATTAAATTTATCCCTTGTACCCAAAGTGAAGTTGGACCTTTGGAAAGGTGGAGACTCCTCCGTTAGATCTGGCGGTCTCACCCGAGACTCCAATCTTGCCGCTCGTGTCGAGCGGCGGCCAATTCTAATTGCAACCCAGCCATTACATTTGCTTAACATAGGATCTGGGAATGCAACCGGCTTCCGGAGTGGAAACCTACAAAACATACTGTACATGTGTAGATTCATGTACAGACATTGCAGTA
Organism: Pseudophryne corroboree; assembly: GCF_028390025.1. NCBI lineage: Eukaryota > Metazoa > Chordata > Amphibia > Anura > Myobatrachidae > Pseudophryne > Pseudophryne corroboree. The sequence continues at coordinate 83,583,991 of NC_086445.1, forward strand.
AAACTTCTTTTTAGTCTTTGCTGGTGCCTTACTCATTATGCAGACCGACAACACAATAGACAAAGACAGACACTTGCACGACTCAGTAAAATTGTTACTTAAGGTGTGTAATATACACATATATATATATATATATATATATATATATGGCCGAAGTGCAGTTCACATGGCCAGCCTATATGAAACCTGAACCAAAAATTCCCACTAACACCCCTGCGCCTCCGGTGGAGTAGAGATGTAGGACAGGAACGTTCTGGAATTAGAAACAGGAAGCATGGTTAAAATGGCCTCCATGCCATGCTTACAGTGATAATCACAGGTCAGGTTACAATACGTGCCTCCTGACTGCAGTTTAATATAGGCTCAATAGTCTATTAATACAACCTATGGTGCATATGAAATCTGGCAGCCTGTCATGCAGCCTATTCTTCCCATATAAGTTTTTCTCCCTTGCAGCAGCGCTGTGATCAGACTTGTCCCCCCCCCCTCCCCCTGTGCTCCCTGTAGCGCTGTGTCTCAGCGGGGAGCGTTGCCGGGAAGCTGACCTTGGTGTCATTGCAGGGAGGCGGGGGACGCTTATGAAGAGAGCGGTCGAGTGAATGGAGTTCGGCTGGCTGGAGCGGCGCGTAGCTGCTTCCGGCGGCGCTAGTGTGAGCGCTGAGCTGCGGCGGTTCTCCCCCTTTTGGCGCTGGTACTTTGATGTACGTACAGGGCGGACGGAGCGGCTGGGGCGGGCGGCGTTATAACACGGACCCTACACAGCGGGGTGGCAGCGTGCGCTGACCGCCCCGTTCCCCCCCAGCATACCTCGTCTCCTTGTAGGGAGGGCTGCGACGGGGCTTCTTTCTGTAAGCTCCGTCCAGCTCTTGCAGCAGGCAGTGAGCTGCGTGTGGCTGTGAGGGTGCTCTTTGTGTTGACCGACATGCCATGCGCTGCTTCGTGCAGCGGCACTATCCCGGACCCATGTTTTTAGTAGAAACTGGGAAGGGATGTGTTTAAATAATAAAAAGGTAAAAATTAAAAACAAAATCAAAAAATATTCAAAGAAAAGTGTGGATCCCCACACCAGCCTCTGTTAGTGCGTGAGCACAGAAAAAACACTGAGGTACTCTGGGATATGGAGGGGTGGAGAGTTCTAAATTTAAATATTCAGTGCCCTGTTTCCTGCGGAAGCCGTCCATATCCCAAGAGTACTCCAGTGACCCCTAGTGGATGAAAAAGGAAGTATTTTATATTTAATACGGTAGAATACCGGTAACCAATGGAGGGACTGACAGAGCGGATCAGCAGACGAAGAATGTCTAGCGAGGAAGATTAGCCTCACAGCTGCATTTAAAATGGATTGTAGTGGTGAGAACCTATGTTTGGGAAGACCAGTAAGGAGACTATTACAATAGTCAATGTGGGAGATGAGAGCATGGATTAGAGTTTTTGCAGTGTCTTGTGTAAGATAATGGTGTATTTTGGATATGTTTTTAAGGTGCATGTAACATGATTTTGAGACAGATTGAATGTGTGGAACAAAGGACAGTTCAGAGTCAAGGATGACACCTAGCCAGCGAGCTTGTGGGGTAGGGTGGATGGTTGCATTGTCAACAGTTATGGAGATATCAGGTTGGTAACTACTCTTGACTGGTGGGAAAATCATTTTCTCTAACGTCCTAGTGGATGCTGGGGACTCCGTAAGGACCATGGGGAATGGACTGGCTCTGCAGGAGACAGGGCACTCCAAGAAAGAATTTGGATTCTGGTGTGTTCTGGCTCCTCCCTCTATGTCCCTCCTCCAGACCTCAGTTTGAATCTGTGCCCGGACGAGCTGGGTGCTACTTAGTGGGCTCTCCTGAGCTTGCTAAAAAGAAAGTATTTTGTTAGGTTTTTTATTTTCAGGGAAATCTGCTGGCAACAGACTCTCTGCTACGTGGGACTGAGGGGAGAGAAGCAGCCCTACTCACTGAAGATAGATCCTGCTTCTTAGGCTACTGGACACCATTAGCTCCAGAGGGATCGTACACAGGATCGCACCCTTGGTCGTCCGATCCCGGAGCCGCGCCGCCGTCCCCCTCGCAGAGCCGGAAGCCGGTGACAGAAGCAAGAAGACTTCAAAATCTGCGGCAGAAGACTCCAGTCTTCATATGAGGTAGCGCACAGCACTGCAGCTGTGCGCCATTGCTCCCACACTACACCCACATACTCCGGTCACTGTAGGGTGCAGGGGGGGGGGGTGCCCTGGGCAGTAATTAGAGACCTCTTTGGCAAAAGTTTGCATAATATACAGTTGGGCAAAATTGTACACGAAATCGGGACAGAAGCCTGCCGTCGAGGGGGCGGGGCTTCTTCCTCAGCGCCATGTTTTTTTCTCCACAGCACCGCTGAGAGGAAGCTCCCCAGTCTCTCCCCTGCAGTTACACGGTAGAAGAGGGTAAAAAGAGAGGGGGGGCACATAATTAGGCGCAAAAATCAATATAAACTGCAGCTACTGGATTAACATTAAGTTACTGTGTTATTCCTGGGTTAATAGCGCTGGGGTGTGTGCTGGCATACTCTCTCTCTCTCTCTCTCTCTCTCTCTCTCTCTCCAAAGGGCCTTATGGAGGAATTAGCAAAAAACAGCAGGAGGGAATACTCGTATAGGCGCCTATTCCTGTGCGTTTAAGAATAAAGTTTATACGTTCCTTGTATGTTGTATATGTGGTGAGATTCTCTTGTCCTCTGTCTCCAATGTTTCAAGCCTTTATCCGGAGTACTCAGTCCCAATGGATGTATATGAAAAAAGAAATAAAGGCAGATGTGTAGAAATGCTTCGCCTTATTTTCTATTACCCACTAGGCTTCAAGGAAGGGAGATAATGAAACTCCACAATGCGTACCCCAACTCACAATGGAGTACACCAAGACGTATATATCACGGTTTCTTTATAGCATGACCACATATGACCTTGATGGTGTAGGAGCTTCCGCAGTATAGCAAATATATTGATTCACGCTTTTTTGCATTGATTAAGATATTTACTGTTAATCACAAAATGGGTTCATGTTTCCTTAAAAATATTGGACAGATATATTCAGACTTTATACCTCGAATATCTTGTTCTAAAGCATGACGTGTTCAAGGACAAGGCAACGTCAGATATATCCAAGGTTAATTGGAAAGAAGTTTATGTCCGAAAGACTGATAAACGAAGCACTAACCATTTTCTAGAATGTTCTAATTGCTAATTATAATCTTGTATGACAATTGATGTATTACAGTTTTTGAGACATACATGGTGTATTCTGATTGGCTAAATATATTGGCACACACGAATCCTTTGTCCTCCAGCTATAAAATAAACCTTATATGGCCCCTAAGCCAGGTCAACTATGAACTGCTTAGGTTACACAATGATCCTGTGTCACCTTTTCATTCACTGATCTCCAACCGGTTGCAAAAGAAACAGAATTCTGACTGATGACTGCAGAGAGTTTATAGACCAGACCTGAATAGGTTAACATACCCTATCATTTGGGAGCATCGTCCGGAGATATTCCAGCATCTCCTCCACTGGCAATAAATCCTCTGATCTTTCAGGAACCGCTGATAACAAAAACCGGTAAGTGAGATTTAATGTGTAGATTTCTACCTGCTCACTTGAACTCAGCGTTTCTTGAAATCTGGGGAAGTCCAGTCGGGAAGGTCAGAGAATATCTTAAAGAGCCCAGTGTCAGTCAGAAGAAATTTTTTAAAGGTACCATACATGTATGTCATATTGTTGAATTGTGGGTAAAAATCTTCAGCTAATTTGTCACAAGTGTACAGGGGGAATTAATCAAATATCCAGAAAAAAAGTTACATTTTTAAAAGGTGGCGTATGGCCAAGGTGTATTCTAATGCTGATAAACAGTTTGAATTGATAAATAACCAAAGAGGTGTATGCAAATCTTGTACCTGTGTTGTTGTGTTAAGAAAATACAAAGGGTCTGTAGCACCGAGATTGGTGGCAATTACAAGCACTGAAGTCTCATTTGGTTATGTGGAAAATAATGATGAATTTTATTGTACAATAGGTTGTCATTTAAAAGGGAATTGTTGGAACATTACATTGAGAATGATTGATCTAACATCATAACCTATTTGCCTAGGAACCACATAATCCCAGGTCTAAGACCCATTTGCCCGTGCAGCCTCAAACAGCTGCCGTGCACGCAGATAACAGATATAGCATTTACTGTCATCCTTGTTTTTGTATCCTTGCACTGTTGTATGTACTCTGTCAATATGCTTTTGTCAAAGTCAGAAAAATATCACTATGCACACTGCCATATCTGCACCTCATGCGATATATATTTTAACCATATAATGTATTTTGTAGATTATGGTCCCTTTGATAGAATCTGAAAGTTTAGTTAATATAGCATGTTCATGGACAAAGAGATCCCTCTTTGTTTGATACGAAGGGTCAGACATGGGTCATACAGTGGTGTTTAGTATCCATCGGAAGAGTATTTAATTAGCAATATTCCGGTGTTGGTTTGAAGCAGATTAATCGCTCGTGCGAATAGTTATGGACATAAGAAGTTTATGTACTTTTACTATTATTTGCACTTACTTATCCATGCGGCGGGAAACCTAGTTTCCCACCCACCTGAGCAGTTGGAAATAGCCACAGCCCACCTGTATGAATCAACCTATGACCTTTTGTTATAATGCGAAGACGAATTCCTGTGTCCAATGAACAATGAGATTGTAGGGACCATTGAATTGTATTGTGTGTGGGGCATAAATAGACAAGCCGATCATATCCAGCTCTCACTCTTCAACGGTTCTCATTGCTGATAATCGGGAGCTGGATATCCAGAGGCGCATGCGATCGTTCCCTTTGTGCGTAAGTTTTCTCCGCAATCATATTGTCTTTATTGGTATTGTGGGCCATGGGGTATATGCAATTGCGGTCGAATTCCCAAAATTGTCGAATTTCGGGTCATTTTCGCCCAAAAAAAAAATTCGCCTATGCAATTCAGTGCTTTCCGACCAAAAAACGGACTTTCAAAATTCGACTTTTTGAAATTCGAATTTTTGCAAATTCGACTTTTCTGCAATGATACAAGTGCTGCAATTCGACCAAAGCATATTCAATTCAAGTTTGGAAATTCGACAGCAGTGCTTTTAGACAGCAAATTCGTCATTTTCAATCCGCCACACTTTGGAGGGTGAAAACAATAAAAAAAAATTTTAACATGTTTTTTTTGGTGTTTTTTTTTTAGGAATAGCATATCTATTTATATTAGAAGGGATTAGGTACTTTTTTTTTTTTTTTTTTGGAGGCACAAATATTATTTATATATTTTTTAAAATATTATTTTTTTTATTTATTTTTTATTGCTGGAACGGTAAAATCCTTTAAAAAAATGGCGTGGGGTCCCCCCTCCAAAGCATAACCAGCCTCGGGCTCTTCGAGCTGGTCCTGGTTCTAAAAATGCGGGGGGAAAATTGACAGGGGATCCCCCGTATTTTTAAAACCAGCACCGGGCTCTGCGCCTGGTGCAAAAAATACGGGGGACAAAACGAGCAGGGGTCCCCCGTATTTTTCACACCAGCATCGGGCTCCACTAGCTGGACAGATAATGCCACAGCCGGGGGTCACTTTTATGCCGTGCCCTGCGGCCGTGGCATTAAATATCCAACTAGTCACCCCTGGCCGGGGTACCCTGGGGGAGTGGGGACCCCTTCAATCAAGGGGTCCCCCCCCCAGCCACCCAAGGGCCAGGGGTGAAGCCCGAGGCTGTCCCCCCCCATCCAATGGGCTGCGGATGGGGGGGCTGATAGCCTTTTGTGATAATGAAAAGAATATTGTTTTTTCCAGCAGTACTACAAGTCCCAGCAAGCCTCCCCCGCAAGCTGGTACTTGGAGAACCACAAGTACCAGCATGCGGGAGAAAAACGGGCCCGCTGGTACCTGTAGTACTACTGGGGAAAAAATACCCAAATAAAAACAGGACACACACACCGTGACAGTAAAACTTTATTTCATACGTCGACACACACATACTTACCTATGTTCACACGCCGACATCGGTCCTTTTCTCCATGTAGAATCCACGGATACCTGAAAATAAAAGATCAATATACTCACCTCAGCCATGGTCCAGAGATACATCCACGTACTTGGCAAAAAAAGAAAACGAACACACGGGCCACCGGACTGAAAGGGGTCCCATGCTGACACATGAGACCCCTTTCCACGAATGAGACCTGTCAGTGACAGCTGTCACACAAAGGTCTCTAAAGCCAATCAGGAAGCGCAACTTCGTTGCGCTCACGTGATTGGCTGTGCGCTGTCTGAACTCAGACAGCGCATCGCACAGCCCCGTCCATTTTATTCAATGGTGGGAACTTAGCGGCTAGCGGTGAGGTCACCCGCCGGTCAGCGGCTGACCGCGGGTAACCCCCCGGCTAGCCGCTAAGTTCCCACCATTGAAACTAATGGAGCGGCTTTGCGATGCGCTGTCACAGCACAGACAGCGCACAGCCAATCAGGTGAGCGCCACAGAAGTAGCGCTTCCTGATTGGCTGAAGGGACTTCAGTGACAGGAGTCACGTGATGTCCCGGCATTCGGGAGAAAGGGGTCTGATGTGTCAGCATGGGACCCCTTTCAGTCCGGTATGGAGCGGGTATTTGCGGTTTGTTTTTTTAACAAGTACGTGGATTATACTCTGGACGTGGATGTACCTCTGGACGCTGGAAGGTGAGTATAATTTTTTCACAGGTACCCTCGGATCGTCGGAGACCGTGGCAGTCGGCGTGTCAACATAGGTAAGTATGTGTGTGTCGGTAGTGTGTAATAAAGTTTTACTATCAAGGTGTCTGTGTACTGTTTTTATTTGGGTATTTTTTTTCCAGTAGTACTACAGGTACCAGCGGTCCCGTTTTTCTCCCGCATGCTGGTACTTGTGGTTCTCCAAGTACCAGCTTGCGGGGGAGGCTTGCTGGGACTTGTAGTACTGCTGGAAAAAACAATATTCTTTTCATTATCACAAAAGGCTATCAGCCCCCCCATCCGCAGCCCATTGGATGGGGGGGAGGACAGCCTCGGGCTTCACCCCTGGCCCTTGGGTGGCTGGGGGGGGGACCCCTTGATTGAAGGGGTCCCCACTCCCCCAGGGTATCCCGGCCAGGGGTGACTAGTTGGATATTTAATGCCACGGCCGCAGGGCACGGCATAAAAGTGACCCCCGGCTGTGGCATTATCTGTCCAGCTAGTGGAGCCCGATGCTGGTGTTAAAAATACGGGGGACCCCTACTCTTTTTGTCCCCCGTATTTTTGGCACCAGCACCAGGCGCAGAGCCCGGTGCTGGTTTTAAAAATACGGGGGATCCCTGCCCAATTTTTCCCCGCATTTTTAGAACCAGGACCAGCTCGAAGAGCCCGAGGCTGGTTATGCTTTGGAGGGGGGACCCCACGCCATTTTTTTTTTCGGGTTTTTTCCCGTTTTTTAAAATCGCGGCAAAATCCGCCGATTTTCGCCCGCGGTTCTGGCGAATCCGTTTTTCATTGAATATGGTGAATTCCGGCAGCCACCTTCCGGAATTCACCTGTCGAATTAAGTCGAATTAAAAAACGGCAAAAAATTGCCGCGATTCGCCGTGAATTGCATATACCCCCATATCGCTCTCTCTCTCTCTCTCTCTCTCTCTCTCTCTCTCTCTCTCTCTCTCTCTCTCTCTCTCTCTCTCTCTCTCTCTCTCTCTTCTCCTCTTTCTCTCATTTTCCCTTAAACGTACGTGTATTGTATTGTATTTCCTGTGTAGTTATCTGGTTAGTTAGTCTATGTTATATTGGTAGTGTATGACTTGTATTGTATTATTCTTTTGCAAGTATAACATTCATATAAGGCGTTAGACCCTAAGCCCGGTATTTGTGTATTTCTTATAGTGTTAAGTATTCCCAGAGCGTCGGAGACGCTCAAACAGCTTTAAGTTAATAAGGTTACATTGTGTTGCATCTACACCCCACCATTACACTAAGGTTTTTCTGTATAATACATTGTTCATGGTTTACATGTAAAGGTTTAACATTGTGAGCGTCTGCGCTGCTGGTGATCTCCTCGTGGTCCCGAGCGTCCGCTACGCTATAGCGAACCATAACGTTAGTCGGCAGCCAATAGCGGGCCTGCCTGTGATCTCTTGGCCGTGAGCGAACGTAACGCGTGAGCGTCTCGACTACGGCTAAGCGATTGTTACGCAACGTGCGTACCCTTACGGTATTCCATACGTCAATAGCGTACAGTGTTCTTAGACCTCTTAAAGGGCTTTAAGTAAGATAAATATTTAGCTTTATCAATTGGCGGCTCGTCCGTCCTTCACATATCTATACTAGGTAATTTCAGCAGACATTATCCATCAGCAAAGGGCGGGAGATCATATTCCTCGTAGTGCTGTCTGGATAAGCGTCTGCTTCGCTTAGTAAAGGGTGCTGAGGGAATCCAGAACAGGAGGTAAGAACAAAACGCTAGAGTCTTTTAAAACTGTTTATTTCTGTCTTGTGCACGCACGCATATATCTGCATTTCTTTTCATTTGTGTATTTTCATATATCACTCTCCTGTTTGCCATTTTATAATTGATAAACGTGCTAAGAGAGATTTGTCGCTATTTCATAGTTAAAGTATAAAAGTAATACATTAAGGGATAAATTGCAAAGCACGCACGCAGCTCTACCTAAAGATACAAGGAGAGATTTGTGTGGTGTTCGGTAGATGATTGAGGATCATCTACATTGATAAACGTGTAAAATTGTGTTACGGTGGATATTTGCTTTGTGTACACGTGTCTCTAACAAAGGGTGAGACTCGCGTACGCAACTCAAAGGCCGACGCACGCAGCGTATATTACGCAACGTAGCGTCCGGGTACGCCCACGTAACTCAAATCACACGCTAGTGTTATTGTAACAGGCGAAAAGGTGGCAACGCGATAAATAGCGCAAATCTATTTTAGTGTCCGAAATTTAGACTAACAGATCCTTCTCCAAATTTACAACACATCTGGTCTAAAGGAAAGAAAATTTCTGCGCAGAAATAGAAACAAAAGTGTACATGTGGTGAGTGAGTGTTTGCATATATAAGTTTATACAATTTTTTGAGGTTGAACCACAAGAAGTCGAGTTCTCGCAGGGTACATACATGTAAGTGACGTGCATGGTGGCAAGGGAGGCATCCCTTGTTAAACATAAAAATCTGAGCATTAGAGTATAGCAGACCAGGAGGTCTATTGTAGCACAGACCAGGAGGTCCGGAATTGACCAGGAGGTCCAGGTACAGCAGACAAGGAAGTCCGCTATAAATAGAGAAAAGAGCACAACCCAGGGGGTTGGTGCAGAACCCATATAGGCCAATAAAGCTCATGCTGAAGGAATTCGCAGCCGCAATTTTCGATTCCACTGGTCGCTCTGCACATAAGATTAGTTGCTTATGTGCAGACTGATTGTACCGCACGTAATTGTGTGCATTAGTTAATCTGACCAGTACCATTTGTGTACGAAACAGGTCATAAACACTATTTCTCTATCGTCCTAGTGGATGCTGGGGTTCCTGAAAGGACCATGGGGAATAGCGGCTCCGCAGGAGACAGGGCACAAAAAGTAAAGCTTTAGGATCAGGTGGTGTGCACTGGCTCCTCCCCCTATGACCCTCCTCCAAGCCTCAGTTAGATTTTTGTGCCCGGCCGAGAAGGGTGCAATCTAGGTGGCTCTCCTAAAGAGCTGCTTAGAAAAGTTTAGCTTAGGTTTTTTATTTTACAGTGAGTCCTGCTGGCAACAGGATCACTGCAACGAGGGACTTAGGGGAGAAGAAGTGAACTCACCTGCGTGCAGGATGGATTGGCTTCTTGGCTACTGGACATTAGCTCCAGAGGGACGATCACAGGTACAGCCTGGATGGTCACCGGAGCCTCGCCGCCGGCCCCCTTGCAGATGCTGAAACGAGAAGAGGTCCAGAATCGGCGGCAGAAGACTCCTCAGTCTTCTTAAGGTAGCGCACAGCACTGCAGCTGTGCGCCATTTTCCTCTCCGCACACTTCACACGGCAGTCACTGAGGGTGCAGGGCGCTGGGAGGGGGGCGCCCTGGGAGGCAAATGAAAACCTTTTTTGGCTAAAAATACCTCACATATAGCCTCCGGGGGCTATATGGAGATATTTAACCCCTGCCAGAATCCGTTAAGAGCGGGAGACGAGGCCGCCGAAAAAGGGGCGGGGCCTATCTCCTCAGCACACAGCGCCATTTTCCCTCACAGAAAGGCTGGAGGGAAGGCTCCCAGGCTCTCCCCTGCACTGCACTACAGAAACAGGGTTAAAACAGAGAGGGGGGGCACTAATTTGGCGTTAGAAATATATAAAAAAGATGCTATAAGGGAAAACACTTATATAAGGTTGTCCCTATATAATTATAGCGTTTTTGGTGTGTGCTGGCAAACTCTCCCTCTGTCTCTCCAAAGGGCTAGTAGGTCCTGTCCTCTATCAGAGCATTCCCTGTGTGTGTGCTGTGTGTCGGTACGTGTGTGTCGACAGGTATGAGGACGATGTTGGTGAGGAGGCGGAGCAATTGCCTGTAATGGTGATGTCACTCTCTAGGGAGTCGACACCGGAATGGATGGCTTATTTAGGGAATTACGTGATAATGTCAACACGCGCCAAGGTCGGTTGACGACATGAGACGGCCGACAAACAATTAGTACCGGTCCAGACGTCTCAAAAACACCGTCAGGGGTTTTAAAACGCCCGTTTACTTTAGTCGGTCGACACAGACACAGACAGGGACACTGAATCCAGTGTCGACGGTGAATAAACAAACGTATTCCTTATTAGGGCCACACGTTAAGGGCAATGAAGGAGGTGTTACATATTTCTGATACTACAAGTACCACAAAAGAGGGTATTATGTGGGATGTGAAAAAACTACCGTAGTTTTTCCTGAATCAGATAAATTAAATGAAGTGTGTGATGATGCGTGGGTTCCCCCCGATAGAAAATATGGGCGGTATACCCTTTCCCGCCAGAAGTTAGGGCGCGTTGGGAAACACCCCTTAGGGTGGATAAGGCGCTCACACGCTTATCAGAACAAGTGGCGGTACCGTCTATAGATAGGGCCGTCCTCAAGGAGCCAGCTGACAGGAGGCTGGAAAAATATCATAAAAAGTATATACACACATACTGGTGTTATACTGCGACCAGCGATCGCCTCAGCCTGGATGTGCAGAGCTGGGGTGGCTTGGTCGGATTCCCTGACTAAAAATATTGATACCCTTGACAGGGACAGTATTTTATTGACTATAGAGCATTTAAAGGATGTATTTCTATATATGCGAGATGCACAGAGGGATATTTGCACTCTGGCATCAAGAGTAAGTGCGATGTCCATATCTGCCAGAAGATGTTTATGGACACGACAGTGGTCAGGTGATGCAGATTCCAAACGGCACAAAGGTGTATTGCCGTATAAAGGAAGAGGAGTTATTTGGGGTCGGTCCATCGGACCTGGTGGCCACGGCAACTGCTGGAAAATCCACCGTTTTTTACCCTAAGTCACATCTCTGCAGAAAAAGACACCGTCTTTTCAGCTTCAGTCCTTTCGTCCCTATAAGAGTCATATCTGCCCAGGGATAGAGGAAAGGGAAGAAGACTGCAGCAGGCAGCCCATTCCCAGGAACAGAAGCGTTCCACCGCTTCTGACAAGCTCTCAGCATGACGCTGAGACCATACAGGACCCCTGGATCCTACAAGTAGTATCCCAGGGGTACAGTTTGGAATGTCGAGACGTTCCCCTGCGCAGGCTCCTGAAGTCTGCTTTACCAAGGTCTCCCTCCGACAAGGAGGCAGTATGGGAAAAAATTCACGAGCTGTATTCCCAGCAGGTGATAATTAAATTACCCCTCCTACAACAAGAAAAGGGGTATTATTCCACACTATATTGTGGTACTGAAGCCAGAAGGCTAGGTGAGACCTATTCTAAATCTAAAAAAATTTGAACACTTACAAAGGTTCAAATCAAGATGGAGTCACTCAGAGCAGTGATAACGAACCGGGAAGAAGGGGACTATCTGGTGTCCCGAGACATCAGGGATGCTTACCTCCATGTCCCAAATTTGCCCTTATCACTAAGGGTACCTCAGGTTCGTGGTACAGAACTGTCACTATCAGTTTCAGACGCTGCCGTTTGGATTGTCTACGGCACCCCGGGTCTTTACCAAGGTAATGGCCGAAATGATGGTTCTTCTTCGAAGAAAAGGCGTCTTAATTATCCCTTACTTGGACGATCTCCTGATAAGGGCAAAGTCCAGGGAACAGTTGGAGGTCGGAGTAGCACTATCTCGGATACTGTTACAACAGCAGGGGTGGATTCTAAATATTCCAAAATCGCAGCTGATCCCGACAACAAGTCTCCTGTGCTTAGGGATGATTCTGGACACAGTCCAGAAAAAGGTGTTTCTCCCGGAAGAGAAAGCCAGGGAGTTATCCGAGCTAGTCAGGAACCTCCTAAAATCAGTGCATCATTGCACAAGGGCCATGGTAAAAAAAATGGTGACTTCCTTCGAAGCAATTCCAGTCGGCAGATTTCATGCAAGAACTTTTCAGTGGGATCTGCTGGACAAATGGTCCGGATCGCATCTTCAGATGCATCAGCGGATAACCCTATATCCAAGGACAAGGGTGTCTCTCCTGTGGTGGTTACAGAGTGCTCATCTTCTAGAGGGCCGCAGATTCGGCATTCATTTTTGGATGTTGGTGACCACGGAGGCCAGCCCGAGAGGCTGGGGAGCAGTCACACAAGGAAAAAATTTCCAGGGAGTGTGATCAAGTCTGGAGATTTTTCTCCACAAAAATATAGCTAAGGGTAAATTTATAATGCTCTAAGCTTAGCAAGACCTCTGCTTCAAGGTCAGCCGGTATTGATCCAGTGGGATAAAACATCACGGCAGTCGCCCACGTAAATAGACAGGGCGGCACAAGAAGCAGGAGGGCAGTGGCAAAAACTGCAAGGACTTTTCGCTGGGCGGAAAATCATGTGATAGCACTGTCAGCAGTGTTTTCATTCCGGGAATGGAAACTGGGAAGCAGACTTCCTCAGTAGGCACGACCTCCACCCGGCAGAGTGGGAACTTCATGGGGAAGTTTTCCACATAATTGTAAACCGTTGGGAATTACCAAAGGTGGACATGATGGCGTCCCGTCTGAACAAAAAACGGGACAGGTATTGCGCCAGGTTAAGAGACCCTCAGGCAATAGCTGTGGACGTTCTGGTAACACCGTAGGTGTACCAGTCGGTGTATGTGTTCCATCCTCTGCTTTTCATACCTAAGGTACTGAGAATTATAAGACGTAGAGGAGTAAGAACTATACTCATGGCTCCGGATTGGCCAAGAAGGACTTGGTACCCGGAACTTCAAGAGATGCTCACAGAGGACTTATGGCCTCTGCCGCTAAGAAGGGACTTGTTTCAGCAAGTACCATGTCTATTCCAAGACTTACCGCAGCTGCGTTTGACGGCATGGCGGTGGAACGCCGGATCCTAAGGGAAAAGGCATTCAGGAAGAGGTCATTCCTACCCTGGTCAAAGCCAGAAAGGAGGTGACCGCACAACATTATCACCACATGTGGCGAAAATATGTTGCGTGGTGTGAGGCCAGGAAGGCCCCACGAAGAAATTTCAACTCGGTCGATTCCTGCATTTCTTGCAAACAGGAGTGTCTATGGGCCTCAAATTGGGGTCCATTAAGGTTCAAATTTCGGCCCTGTCGATTTTTCTTCCAGAAAGAATTGGCTTCAGTTCCTGAAGTCCAGAAGTTTGTCAAGGGAGTATTGCATATACAACCCCCTTTTTGTGCCTCCAGTGGCACTGTGGGATCTCAACGTAGTTCTGGGATTCCTCAAAACACATTGGTTTAAAACCAGTCAAATCTGTGGATTTGAAGCATCTCACATGAAAAGTGAACATGCTCTTGGACCTGGCCTGGACCAGGCGAGTGTCAAATTGGTGGGTTTTTTTTTTCTCAAAAAAGCCCATATCTGTTTGTCCATTCGGACAGGGCAGAGCTGCGGACTCGTCCCCAGTTCTCTCCCTAAGGTGGTGTCAGTGTTTCACCTGAACCAGCTTATTGTGGTGTCTTGCGCCTACTAGGGACTTGGAGGACTCCAAGTTGCTAGATGTGGTCAGGGCCCTGAAAATATAGGTTCCAGGACGGCTGGAGTCAGGAAAACTGACTTGCTGTTATCCTGTATGCACCCAACAAACTGGGTGCTCTTGCTTTTAAGCAGACTTTTGCTAGTTGGATGTGTAATACAATTCAGCTTGCACATTCTGTGGCAGGCCTGCCACAGCCAAAATATGTAAATGCCCATTCCACAAGGAAGGTGGGCTCATCTTGGGCGGCTGCCCGAGGGGTCTCGGCTTTACAACTTTGCCGAGCGGCTATTTAGTCAGGGGCAAACACGTTTGTAAAATCCTACAAATTTGATACCCTGGCTAAGGAGGACCTGGAGTTCTCTCATTCGGTGCTGCAGAGTCATCCGCACTCTCCCGCCCGTTTGGGAGCTTTGGTATAATCCCCATGGTCCTTTCAGGAACCCCAGCATCCACTAGGACGATAGAGAAAATAAGAATTTACTTACCGATAATTCTATTTCTCGGAGTCCGTAGTGGATGCTGGGCGCCCATCCCAAGTGCGGATTATCTGCATTACTTGTACATAGTTACAAAAATCGGGTTATTATTGTTGTGAGCCATCTTTTCAGAGGCTCCGCTGTTATCATACTGTTAACTGGGTTCAGATCACAGGTTGTACAGTGTGATTGGTGTGGCTGGTACGAGTCTTACCCGGGATTCATAAATCCTTCCTTATTGTGTACGCTCGTCCGGGCACAGTACCTAACTGAGGCTTGGAGGAGGGTCATAGGGGGAGGAGCCAGTGCACACCACCTGATCCTAAAGCTTTACTTTTTGTGCCCTGTCTCCTGCGGAGCCGCTATTCCCCATGGTCCTTTCAGGAACCCCAGCATCCACTACGGACTCCGAGAAATAGAATTATCGGTAAGTAAATTCTTATTTTGTACATTCTGACGTGATTTGTGTAAATTTTTTATTTTCTAAAGGGAAGTTCGCTGGTCACTCAGGAATTATCCAACAACCAACAGTTACTGGAAAGGGTTAATGCTCTGCGGATCACACTCACATGTTCCAGTAAACAAAGGTTCATAGGGGCCCTGGGTCGAGTACGCCAGCACTAGGGCAGTGTGTAGGTCGTATTGGTCGGCGTGGGCGAGTGAGTGGGGTACTCGGTAAACCGCCACCGTCAGCCTATCTTGAACATTTTGGTTTTTGTAAGGGTTCGCTGAAGACCCTGATTGAAGGTCAGAGGTGGTGAAAGCAACACCTACAGGTATGGGGGCCAATTGTTCAGGTAGGGGGCGATCAACCTCGGTTCGGGTTGATTCAGTAAACCGACCAATCGGGTCGGCAAGGTACGTAATGTGTGAAAAATACGGTTCACACACAGAGGTTTTATGTGATGAATGGGAGAGAATGACGGTACATGACGGAGAAGTTCCCAAGAGTAGGCCGCTTTAGCCCAGAAGTGTTACAAAATCTAAGGAGGAGGATATGTCTCATTAAATCAACAAAGAGACGAATCAAACATTATGATTATTTGCAGTTATGGCAACAGGAGGGTGAAATACAGAGAGGATTGGCTCAGGCGGCGGGATCTAATCCTATCAGGAAACTGATAGCCACGGCCCCGCTGCCACCATACATATCAGGAGAGAAATTGGTTGCGGAGAATGACGCATTAGGGTGTAACAAACAAACACTTAGCAACTGTGTAAATGTTAATAAGTTAACCAATGCAAGTATTAACCCGTGCAAGTTGTACCCTGTTTTGAACTTTCCCCAGGAGTGTGATCAAGAGGACGAATCGGCAACAATATCGGCGCTCTCTCTAGCAGCCACCATATCAGAAACAACAGTAGGCACGGCCCAACCCTTAAGATTAGTAACAAAGGCCCCTAGCGGAGGGACAGGTGAGGTCGTATCTACGGGTAAGTACGGCACCATACACTATGCTGAAACCATTTCACCACAGGCTGTAGAATCTACACAGAATGATGTTGCTATACTAAATCCTGTTAGGGTAATAGCAGTGCCAAATGGGAAAACTGACACGTCAGGAGTCACTCCTGTTAGGAACATTGCCATGTACAGCCCATTTTCCCGAATGGAATTAAGAACCATAGTGTCTGAATTCCCTGACCCTAGGAAAGACTTAGTTGCTAGCCAGAAATACATCAGAGACCTAGGGAACACTTTAGAGCCCAATAACAAAGACTGGCAGGTATTGCTGAGGGCTTGTTTACCCTCCAATGTCGACTCGGCTCAATTTTTAGCTGACTGTGGATTGGATCAGGATGTACCTCTTACAGATGTGTACAACAAAGACAATGTAAAAAGGATAAGTTTACAGTTAAAGGAGTATTTTCCAGCTGTAGTTAAATGGAACAAGATTTTCTCCATTAAACAAAAAGAGTCAGAAACTGCTGCAGAATATTTTCACAGGGCATTACTAGATATGGCAAAATACACAGGCATAGAGGACATTAAAACAAACATGAACCATCGAGAAGTAGCAGTATCTGTACTAATGGATGGTTTAAAAGAAGCATTAAAGACAAGGGTACAGACCACGCAACCATGTTGGCGAGGTCTGTCGGTGGCTACTTTGAGAGAGGCAGCTGTGGATCACGATCGGAATATCACCAGACACAGGGAGTCACAAAGTGATAAGTTAATGGCCGTAAGTATACAGGCCCTGACCACAAGGCAGCCTTTGTATAGATCACCAAACCCTGTGGGTAAGTCAAATGTGGTAACCTGTTATTCCTGTCATAGAGAGGGACACTTTGCACGAGACTGTAAATCAAGAAACATACAAAAGTCTTATCAACCCCCTAGACAACGACACGACACACGACATTGGGAGCAGGGTCCACAGAAACGGAGTTATGAGCCACATGCAGGGGAAACAAAAAGATACCCCCCGAACAGAGACTGGCAAGCCTCTGGTAGTTCCCATTTAACCCCTTCACAAGTAGTTGCTGCCAGCGGGATTCAGGGAGGTCACCATACCCAATAGGGGTGTGGCCATACCTGTAATCTGCAGCCAGTAAAATTGATTGCAAGTCTTGGAAGTGAACCCGAAATTGCAATTAATGTAGCTGGTAAATCATTAAACTTTCTCGTAGATACGGGGGCGGCCAAATCAGTGATAAATTCGACAGTGGGCATGAGAACCACTGGTAAGACAATTCCAGTAATGGGAGTAGTCCAGCATTACCCTGTTAGCAAACCAGCCGAGATTACAATAGGGCCTTTACATACCAAGGATTCCTTTTTGCTGGCTGCATCGGCACCGACAAATCTCCTGGGAAGAGACTTATTGTGTAAAATGGGGTGCGTCATTTATTGTACTCCTGAAGGTGTATTCTTGGACATACCTGAGAATCACGCTCAGGAAGTGCGAGACATGTTAGACTCCCCATCAAAATTAATGTCACATACCATTATGACAAATAGGACTCCATCCCAAGTAGAAAAAATGACATCCCAGATACCAGAGTCACTGTGGACTAAAGACGGACAAGACACTGGATTGATGGCAAACGTAGCTCCAGTAGTTGTGCAAGTAAAAGATGGTAGGATAGCTCCAAAAATCCCACAATACCCTCTGAAGCCAGAGGTGGAGTTAGGAGTATACCCAGTAATAGAGCGCTTGCTACAACAGGGCATTCTGATAAGAACATCCAGCACTGCCAATAGTCCCATCTTCCCTGTGAAAAAGAGTGGGGGGAGGGGTTACAGGCTAGTGCAGGATCTAAGGGGGATTAACAAAATAGTTGAGTCAGTTCCCCGTAGTGCCAAATCCAGCTGTCATCCTTATGCAAATCCCTCCCACTGCGAAATTTTTCACTGTTATTGACCTCTGCTCCGCTTTCTTTTCGGTACCTCTGCACCCTGACAGACAATATTTGTTTGCATTTACATACAGAGGAGTCCAATACATATGGACTCGATTACCACAAGGTTTCATAGACAGTCCAAGTATATTTTCCCAGGCTTTGCATGATTGTTTACAGTCTTTCCAACCAGAGAGTGGATCAGTATTGATACAGTACGTGGATGATTTACTACTGTGTTCAGATTCATTGGAAGCGTCCCTGAAGGATACGAAACAGCTCCTGTTTCATCTTTCAGACACAGGACACAAGGTTTCCAAAGACAAGTTGCAATTATGCCAAACTAAAGTAAAATATTTGGGACACTGTCTAACACAAGGACTGAGACACCTGACCGCTGATAGAATTCAAGCAATTAGAGACATGACTCTGCCACAAACTCAGCAACAGATCAGAACGTTTTTAGGAATGTGTGGGTATTGCCGTAACTGGATCCCAGGATTTTCCATTCTAGCATTACCTTTGCAGGAGATGGTTTCCTCAAACAAGCCTGATCGGATTTCGCACACAGACGAGTCCGAGATGGCATTTGAGAGACTTAAACAGTGCCTAACGCAGGCACCAGCATTAGGTATGCCAGACTATGGGAAACCCTTTGAGCTGTACGGAACAGAAAGTGCTGGTTGCGCAGCAGGCGTCCTAACCCAAAAGCACGGTGATGCCAGCAGGCCGGTAGCATACTACAGCGCTCAGCTAGATACGGTAGCGTGATCCCTCCCCACATGTTTGCGAAGCGTTGCTGCGATAGCATTGCTAGTAACGAAAAGCGAAGATGTAGTGCTAGGTCACAACCTCACAATTCATACACCACATGCAGTGTCAGCCTTGCTAAATTCTGCCCAAACCAGACACGTCTCATCAGCGCGGTTTACAAGATGGGAATTGGCACTAATGGCCCCCGTAAACATCACCATAAGGAGATGCAGTGCATTAAATCCTGCAACATATCTCCCAGGTGTGCCTGGACAGGCACAAAGGGTGGAGGATGAGAGTGGTGGGGAAGGAGAATTTAATACAAAGGAGGACACACATGATTGTATGGAATATTTGACCCAAAATTTCACGGCAAGGCCTGACATCAGTGACAACCCACTAGAAGATGTAGACTTTACTTTCTACACTGACGGTAGTTGTCACAGACAGTCAGACTCGGGAGACTTGTGTACTGGATACGCAGTCGTAGATGACCAAGGCACCATAGAAGCAGAACCGCTAGGCCCACCTCACTCAGCCCAGGTTGCTGAACTGGTCGCCCTAACCAGAGCATGTGAATTGGCTAAGGGCAAATCAGCCAATATCTACACCGACTCTAGATACGCATTCGGGGTAGTCCATGATTTCGGAGCCCTATGGCGCCTCAGAAATTTCATGACGGCAGCTGGTACACCGGTAGCGCATGCAGCTCACATAAAAAGGCTTCTAACAGCGATACAGGAACCCGACAGAGTGGCTGTTATCAAGTGTAAAGCACACACATATAGCCAGGACCCAGTATCACTTGGTAACAGCCGAGCAGACGAAGCTGCTAAGTTAGCAGCTGGTACCCCCAGACAGACAGACACCACACAACTGATGGTATTTAATACCATCAACACACAGAAGTTGTGTGAGATGCAAAATTTGTGTTCCACACAGGAAAAGGCAGTCTGGAAGGCAAAAGGATATGGCCAGGAGTCCTCAGGACTCTGGACAGGGTAAACCAGTGGCCCCCAGAGCATATCTTCCATGTTTAGCTGAGGCAGCACACGGGCTGACTCATCTGGGCAAGGAGGGAATGTGTAAGTTGGTAAGAGCATATTGGTGCGCCCCAGGATTTTCATCTCATGCAGGTAAAAGAGCAATGTCATGCCTTACCTGTTTGAGAGAGAATATCGGAAAGGCAATACCAACAGAACCATCTCATATCCCACCTACAGGCGGCCCTTTCCAGGTAATACAGATTGACTTTATACAATTACCCCCTTGTCGAAATTTGAAATATGTACTTGTTTGTATAGATGTATTCTCAAATTGGGTCGAAGCATTTCCTGCGGCCACAAATACCGCTATGTTTACTGCTAAGAAAATTGTGCAGGAATTTGTATGTAGATATGGTATCCCTAGAATAATCGAAAGTGATAGGGGTACCCATTTTACAGGTGATGTCTTTCAAGGAATGTGTAAGTTGATGGGAATTGATAGCAAGCTGCACACTCCATACCGTCCACAGGCGAGTGCGAAGGTGGAAAGAGTGAACAGCACTATTAAAAATAAACTGAGCAAAGTTATGGCAGAAACAGGATTGACATGGCCAGAAGCTTTACCCATTGTACTATACAGCATCAGAACCACTCCCAGGTCCCCTCTTAATCTGTCTCCCTTTGAAATCTTGTTTGGTCGACAACCGCATGTTATGATTAACCCTCAGGATGATTTGAAGTGTAACAATGAAGTGACTGTAAAGTACCTGATTAACATGAGTAAACAGCTAAGGAATCAAAATGATAATTTGAAGTTAGTGATTCCTGATTTACCAGATAGTAATTGTCATGACATTGAACCTGGGGATTATGTAATGATACGGAATTTTCTACGCTCAGGTTGCCTTATTGACAGATGGGCAGGACCACACCAAGTCTTATTGACTAGCACTACAGCATTGAAGGTTGCCGAGAGAGAGACTTGGGTTCATTCGTCCCATTGTAAGAAGGTTGCTGATCCAGAGAGGTCCCGTGATAAGGAGCAGACGGTAGAGGAAGTTGTATCACTGGAGTGTCTGTTCCAGGAGGACTGAGGCGGCACCTGAGCATTGAAAATCACAAGATCAAAAGCAGTTGTCGATTCCCTGTTCCCTTTTATTGTTTTTCTCCACTCCCCATCCCCTCTCCCTCAAATTATTTTTTCCCCCTTCTCATTCTTCTTCGTTTCCTCCTATAAGATGGACTTGCCCCAAGAGACTGTGATCCGGATTTTCCTGTTGACCATGATGTTGACCAGAGCAGTCTGTTCCGGCGAGAGTACCATGGAGGTCGAGAAAGGTTCTGGAATGGGTTCTGATGACAAAGATGGAGGCGTAGTTTTCCAAGAACAACTTAACCAACAAGTAAAGGCGAGTATCAGAAAACGATCCGATAGCATTGACAGTAGAAGGAATTGTGAAGGATTGTTAGCTGAAGAAAACTGTATCTGTAGGCTCTGTGACAATGTAGTTGAGGATGGGTGCATCAAGAAATGCCAATCCAGTTTTAATATCCACATGGACCGGCACCCCTTGAGTGACTATCACTCCTTAGTGGGTAGTGTGTTAAATCAAACAGATTGTTGGGTATGCTCTCAAGTACCTCAAGGTCATAGCAAATCAGGACTAGTACCATTTCCTTTAACGGTAGGGGAGGTGCTTGAGCTAAAGGGTGGGAGACCGGTGGACAGGAGGTTTAATATCTCCAGTCCTCCTAGTTTGAAGCTCCACCAATATCATGTGGATAGATCCCTAATATGTTTTAACATTTCCAATCCCCGAAAGCCGGGAAATTGGGAAGTGTCATGGAGTAACCAAACCATGACCTTTTCATATAGAGCAGATAGAATGCCGACAGATACAGAGCTTATACGCCACATAGCCAGTAGAGAAAAATCTTTCCGATATAGGTATACCCTAGGAAGTAGGATTACGAGAGTTGGAGAGGTATCACCAGGATACTGTGCACATATCGTACAAACTGATAAGTGTACCAGACAGATGGGAGAATTAGGGTTAGGAGATTTCACATGGAAGATGTGTAATATGGTTATGTCCTACTCCGTCCCATATGTTCTCCCCGATTATGCATATTTCATATGCGGGAGGAAGGCGTATAAGTGGCCTGCCCCAAACTTTGAAGGATTGTGTTATATTGGAAAAGTACTGCCTGAAGTAATGACTATATCACATGCCAAAATGATATACACCGTGGTGCCCAAGCTCCTTATACTCACACTCATTACGAGCACGTAGTTAAACGGCACCTGATAGAAAGAACAGAGCATCCGGCCTCTGACATGATCCATGAATCCACCGGGATTCAGGTTCTACTCACGTTAGACATCACTCGCACCGCCAGAGGAGTGTTGAATTATAAATGCATATCAGCGCTTGCAAATTTATTAGACAATATCACAGAAATGTATGATGACACTTTTAGGTATACTGGAAGAGAGCTTCAAGCTTATAAAACAGAACTGGTCCAGCATAGAATGGTTCTTAATTACCTCACAGCAGTAACAGGCGGCTATTGTGTCACACTGGCAACGCAGTACGGCGTGAAATGCACTTATATTACGAATAGTACCGAGGATCCGGTCGAGGTCATAGACCAAAAGATGGATGACATT
Organism: Pseudophryne corroboree; assembly: GCF_028390025.1. NCBI lineage: Eukaryota > Metazoa > Chordata > Amphibia > Anura > Myobatrachidae > Pseudophryne > Pseudophryne corroboree. The sequence continues at coordinate 83,606,374 of NC_086445.1, forward strand.
CTCCAATTAAAGTGGGAATTTCGCAGGAGACACAATCTCACCCTTGCTGCTGTGGGTAATGAGCTGACTGGTTGGGTGTCATGGTTGAACCCGCAAAATTGGTTCTCTGGTTTAGGAGAATGGGCTCAAGGAGTCATAATGGATGTAGGGAAGTTTCTCCTATGTATCTTAGGTGTTGTCATAACGATTGGCTTGATATTTAGATGCGGTCAGGCTTTAATGAAGTGCAAACGTAGTACCAGGGTAATGAGTCTAAGGAGTGAGGAAATTGTAATTCCAATGGATTTGATTTATGACCCAACTGTAGAAACAATGATGTGATGAAAATGCGATTATACGGTCCGTTTCTTTCACCTGTTTTTCCCGGTTTTTCCAAAGTAAAAAGACCCACTTTTGACGAGGAATTTGATGACCCTGTATACAGACAACTGATGGATTAAAGAAGAAGTTTTGACAACCTTATACACAGATATTTGATGAACTATGCCATAGACCCCCAGTTTCCCTAGAAATTTTAAAATTACGCTAGCCCAACACTTTTGTAAGTCTATGGACATTGACAAAGCTTTTTGCCCACACCTTTTGGCAAAAGCCCAAAGAAGACTGCATTCAACAGACACCAGACAAGACTTCAACCGACAAATGTTCATTAACCTGACATAGAATACCACTGCATTTACCATAATTGTTTCTTATCTTCATCTCTACAACCTTCAGGTAAAGCACACACATAGGCGATAGGGAATACCGGCACAGATATCAGCATTCACATATTCCCCCATTCATGTATCATCAACTAAAATGTGCTCCCCCATTTTGTTACAACCACAGCCGAAAAGAGCTCGGTAAAGTTTGACAGCCCATCCACAGACCCTTGATACGGGATAAGAAGGAATTCAAATGTATACTTCGCAATACCTCGAAGCTTGATTTAAGACACGTACGGCACAATGATACATGACCCCCCAAACATGGATTCATACACACATGCTTCTGCTCTCTCACTAGGTCATACCCTTTTCCTACCTTCTCCTCTCCTCCCCTACCCAATCATAGAAATGTATTTACACTTGACATATATTTTTCTCTTTTTGAAATGTTTTAGGAAGTGGCAGTTATTGTTGACTGCCAAAGGGTGGACTGTCAAAGTCAGAAAAATATCACTATGCACACTGCCATATCTGCACCTCATGCGAGCTCCCGCTGCGCGTGCAAGAGCTCTCCCGTGCATGCGCATACTCGCAGTCGCGTGCACCCGCAGGCGCACGATATGCGGATTTACGGTAGAGTTTGTATGCGTCTAGCGGGCGACTCAATCGATATATATTTTAACCATATAATGTATTTTGTAGATTATGGTCCATTTGATAGAATCTGAAAGTTTAGTTAATATAGCATGTTCATGGACAAAGAGATCCCTCTTTGTTTGATACGAAGGGTCAGACATGGGTCATACAGTGGTGTTTAGTATCCATCGGAAGAGTATTTAATTAGCAATATTCCGGTGTTGGTTTGAAGCAGATTAATCGCTCGTGCGAATAGTTATGGACATAAGAAGTTTATGTACTTTTACTATTATTTGCACTTACTTATCCATGCGGCGGGAAACCTAGTTTCCCACCCACCTGAGCAGTTGGAAATAGCCACAGCCCACCTGTATGAATCAACCTATGACCTTTTGTTATAATGCGAAGACGAATTCCTGTGTCCAATGAACAATGAGATTGTAGGGACCATTGAATTGTATTGTGTGTGGGGCATAAATAGACAAGCCGATCATATCCAGCTCTCACTCTTCAACGGTTCTCATTGCTGATAATCGGGAGCTGGATATCCAGAGGCGCATGCGATCGTTCCCCTTGTGCGTAAGTTTTCTCCGCAATCATATTGTCTTTATTGGTATTGTGGGCCATATCTCTCTCTCTCTCTCTTCTCCTCTTTCTCTCATTTTCCCTTAAACGTACGTGTATTGTATTGTATTTCCTGTGTAGTTATCTGGTTAGTTAGTCTATGTTATATTGGTAGTGTATGACTTGTATTGTATTATTCTTTTGCAAGTATAACATTCATATAAGGCGTTAGACCCTAAGCCCGGTATTTGTGTATTTCTTATAGTGTTAAGTATTCCCAGAGCGTCGGAGACGCTCAAACAGCTTTAAGTTAATAAGGTTACATTGTGTTGCATCTACACCCCACCATTACACTAAGGTTTTTCTGTATAATACATTGTTCATGGTTTACATGTAAAGGTTTAACATTGTGAGCGTCTGCGCCGCTGGTGATCTCCTCGTGGTCCCGAGCGTCCGCTACGCTATAGCGAACCATAACGTTAGTCGGCAGCCAATAGCGGGCCTGCCTGTGATCTCTTGGCCGTGAGCAAACGTAACGCGTGAGCGTCTCGACTACGGCTAAGCGATTGTTACGCAACGTGCGTACCCTTACGGTATTCCATACGTCAATAGCGTACAGTGTTCTTAGACCTCTTAAAGGGTTTTAAGTAAGATAAATATTTAGCTTTATCACTTTTGAAAAGGTGGGAGGGGAGTCGGGTTGTCTGCTGAATAATGAAACCAGTGTCAGTAACTACATTCTCCTGCACACATTGTACTGTATATATTGTATGTCCCTATGCAAGACAGTTAAGGGGTAGAATTGGGTCTGTAATAAAGAACAGTTACTGTCTGAAAGAGACACAAGATGAACGTATTCCAAGAATAGTGGGGAGTTTACCAAGAACACAAGGTACAAGCAGGAGTCTATATAGGCAGAGGGATAGACCCTTGGAGTGACTTAACAATATTAGGGACGCATCTCAGTGATCCAGAAGAAATAATCTATTATGCAGGTCCCACTTGGGGAGCAGTACTAACAGATTTTCCACCAACACAGGGAGGAAGGGGCAACACTGCAACCCCAGTCATTTGTCCACAGACGGATTTAAGGAGCTCTTTAGGTACAAGGATAGAAGGGATTCTTCAGAGTCAGCGTCTCACAAGGAGATTTTAAGTCCCTCAAAAGGGGTTGCTAAAATACCACAACAGGATGGGTTCAAACCCGTGGATATTGTTAGTAACAGGGAGGGGAGGAAAGCTCTAAAAGGAGATTTTAAGTCCCTCAAAAGGAGTTACTAAAATACCACATCAGGAGGGGTTCCGCGCATGTAAAGATGTCAGGGCCCGACAAACCCGTGGATATTGTAGTAACAGGGAGGGGAGGAAAGCTTTGAAAGGAATAAGTAAAATTTTCAAAAGAGCAGGTTTTCCGTCAGAAGGGACACTAGACTTAGAGAAATGGGAAAAATTTGCCTCCTGTAACAAGAGTTGGATAATTAAGCATAATTGTAGAGATCAAGTATCCATCTGGATCACTGTAGCACAAGAAAGAGAAAATAAAAAAATAAGAATGCCATACCGAAGGTAACAGTTCACGTTGTCCAGGAACAAAGCAAGTGGAAAATCAGAAACCCAACGCAAGGGGCCACAGGAAGGAACTCAAAAGAAGGCACCAAGCAAGATGACAGTGTTATTTCTGCAAGCAAAAAGGACATTTCAAGAAGAATTGCAGAAAATACAAGGAATGGTGTGAAAACCAGCAAGAAAAACCTAAAGCATGAAGAAGTGGCTTCCCGAGGTACCTCCCTGCCAAAACACCATCTGAACAAGAAAATGATCAAGTGACCCTTGTACTGCCAACAGGTCACCAATATCAATGCATTATAGACTCGGGAGCAAGCCGAACAATTTTAAAGCAGCAAGAGGTACCAAGTGAATTAATGACCACTGAGACCTAGTCCAGCAACAGCACCTCCACACTATACCCCACCCCTATACCCAGACATGCATGCACACCCAGGTACCCCTAGTATGAACAGAATTGAATCATCTGCAAGCTCACTAACAGTGAAATTGAAAAGAGATGAACCAGGAAAAGTGTGGCGAATAATCAGCCCTATCTTGGAAGGATCTGTGGTTGAAAACCCGAATTATTTACCTGAGCTATGTGTACAGAGTATGCCCCAGTGTCCTGATACTTTATCACAAGAAACCCCAACAAGATCAAACCAAAGAAACTGGGCAGCTAAAGTTCCCCTCATGTTTAAACGAGTGGTAGACACCTGGAATCAAGCTATGAGTCCAGTAAACAATTGTCCACAATCAGGAACTATAGGCGGAAGGGTGCAAATCAGGTGAAGAGGAGAAGCAAGAGGTCAAGACACAGCCTCTACAGCTTTTCATGCCAAGGTGCATAATGTACAGAATAAACAGACATATTTTCCAGAAAGATTGTGTCCGGTATGTCAGTTTTGCGTTCCAGAAGGATATGAACATTGCCCAAATTGTGGAAACTGGATTTCACCCCATGAACCACCATGCCAAGATATCTATGCGACTAGAAATACTGAAAGACGGTCATCATTGCCTGTTTCTCTGTATCCAGCACAAGTACAGAGAATACGCAACCCAGATAATGCAGCCAGGACGAACGAACCATACATCGTACAGAGCCAACACCACAAACCATGGTATGTCAAGGGCCTCGCAAATATAGTTGCAGAGTCCCCAGATCCTAGAAAAAACCCAACAGCATTTTATGCCTATATGGAAAGAATTCAAACCATATGGACACCGGCATGGGTCGACTACCACCAGTTGTGTGAGGCTATACTAGGACCAGCAACTGCCCAAACAGTAAGCACCATGTTAAAAGCAGATGCAGTAGATGATTGCCCAGCCATAACGGACGTTCCGACAGAGAAAAATAGAACAACGTTTGAAAGTGGAAAGATGTACATGACAAGACTTAAGAGATGGTGTCATGCACAGACACTCAGAGCACCAGCAGCCCCAGACTTGAAACAGGAAAAGACTGAGTCCATCAGAACTTACTATGATAAAGTCACTATACGACACACACGATGATAGAATATGAAGGTGTGCAACTCCTGTGTCGGCAACAGTGTACTCAGTCACCACTGGCAGTTCGATAAAAGTGACTTTACCCACAGGAGACCCAAGGGTTTCAAGAGCTGTTTTTATGCACAACCAGATTCCTCTACGTTTACTTACAGATCAAGCCATTGCAACGACTGGATTGGGAGGTTAAGCCCTACCCCTGCAAGAAAGCAAAGATGTAACCTGAAATACAAGCTGCTATACAAGACTATCTCTCACAGGAAAAGTAAGACAAAGAGGAACAACAACTCCCAGCATAAACATCATTATGTTAAACACCAGCCTGGGTGGACTTGGACTAAGAAGATGACATGCCAGCAGCAGTGAGAAAGAATATGCAAGTAAAGAAAGGACAAAGTATGAAGAATAATGAATGAATCATAAAGAGAGGTGATTGGAAAAAGAAAAGTTGAGAAACAATATGAAGGCCGCATGAAAGTTTGGAGACTAAAGGAAGTCTGCTTTAAGAAGGACAAAGAAAGACATCTGAGAAGTGGTCAGTACTACCTGGCAAGATTACAGAGATAATGCCATGATTTAAAGCAACAGAAGCTCCGGGGTTTAAAGCAAATAATAAGGAACAAGACAGAAAAAGTTCCAGAAGACAAATGAATGATGCTTCTTCTGCCAATATGAAGTACAAGCTTCTTCAGGTACTCCCCAGTGAACATAATGTCTCCAGAAGAAACAGCAGAAGGTATGATTACAGTCACCTTGCCCACTGGAGAAATACGTTTGTGCCTAATGAATACTGGAGTCAGCACACGCAGAAGACAGCAGAGGGAGATACCACAAGAACTAATGATATCAGAAATTCTTAAAAGGACAGGAGATGAAAGAAATACAGTCACCAATACCAGCCCAGTTCTTGACCTTGGAGTACATGTCCAGTGACTTTGCTGAAGCACAATGTACTAAAGCTTATCCAAGGAGAATACAGTACACACCAGCAGAAGTTTAACTTTCCAGCAACTTATCAAAGGAAAGAACAAAAAGCCATTTAGAAGCAAGTTAAAACAGAAGTTCAGTATTGACTCATTCCCGCAGTACCAGTTGTAGAAGAAAGGAAGCAAAACTACTGGACCAGGATAGCCATGTGGAGGGGCTATATCACCAAGTGATTTATCCACAAAACACACCGCTAAATACAGGATGTGAATGAACTGCTGATTGCCACCACCACTACTAAAAGAAGCACCAAGAAGGGGCAGTGTCCTTAGTGAAGTTTCTGGAAGACCAAGACTGCAGATCCTCAGAAGGAGAAATTGCAGCTAGTCAAGCAAGAGTTAATCTTCCTAGGACACTCAAGGTACCAGACATCTAACAAAAATGAGAAGGAAAAGATTAAGACTGCAAGCTAAGATGCCAACTAGTGTCAAGCAAGTCAGATGATCATTCCTGGGCCTAGTAGGACACTACAGAACACGGATACCTCTAGCACCAGTCTACATGCAAGCATTGTATGACAACACTGAAAGGGATTAGGGTCCGCATCCTACATACAGCAACAGATGAATTAAGCTATTGAACAGTTGGAAACAGCAGTTGCCTCATCTCAAGCCCTAGAACTACCTGACTATTAAAGAAGGAGGCCATACATAGAAGTCCTTATGCAAAATCATGGACTGAGGTGAAGACCAGTGGCCTACAACTCAAGCAAGCTTGACAGTGGTAATCAAAGAGCACCTACCGGCATCAGAGCAGTGATAGCAGCAACAGTCCTAGAAGAGTATAAGAGCACAGACACAGTGATGAATCAGAAGTCCTAGAAGAGGACAAGAGCACAGGCATAGTGCTGAATCATGAACTTATCATCCAGGGTCCACATGCAGGTACAAAGAAGCTTCAACAAGCAAGAACCAAACACCTGTCAGTGGCAAGGCTGACCATGTATGAAGTAGCACTGCCAAAGTGCGACAAGTAACCATCAGACGATGTATTACCCTCAACTCAGCAACCCTTTTCTAGCATTAATCAATAAAGGTGTTGAATCTCAAGATTCAAAAGGAGGGAAAAACAGATTATCTACTGATGAATGGGAAAGCCAGAAGTTTCTAACATTCACTCACGAAGGTAAACAATATTGTTGGACACGATTACCCCAAGGGGGAGCAACCAGTCCATCAGATTTCTCAGAGGCAATGGCATTAATCCTGCAGAAATGGAGACCGCACTTTACAGACACCCAGTTAGTTCAATATGTCGATGATCTGCTTATTGCTGCACAGACAGAGAAGTGAAAAAAGGAAAACAGCATCACTGCTCATCTTTTTGGCAGAAGAAGATTGCAGAGTGTCAAAAGCCAAACTACAGCTAGTACAGAAAAGAGTTATATTTTTAGGACACTGCATATCCCAAGGAACAAGGCATCTTACTGATGAAAGAACAAAAGCAATAACTCAAGCAAAAACCCCAAGAACATTAAATGAAATCAGAGCTTTTCTGGGCCTTATTGGTTATTGCAGAGAATGGATACCCTCAGCCTCATTACTGATGCAACCCCTATATGAATTAACAAAAAAGGAGGCGTCAGCAGAAAACAGGGACACCATTGAAGAAGCAGTAAGAAAACTAAAGCAAGACATAATAACAGCCCCAGCATTGGGATTGCCTGATTACAAAAAGCCTTTTAACCTATTCTGCCATGAAAACAGAGGGCATTCTTTAGGGGTGCTCACCCAGAAATACGGACCAAAACAAAGACCAATGGCATACTATTCAGCCCAGCTGGATCCGATTATCAGAGGAGCACCATCCTGTGTCCGAGCAGTGGCAGCAGCAGCAATACTGAAGGAAAAGGTGACAGACATCATTGTGCTTGATCATCCACTGTGTATACAAGTACCGCACGCTGTAACAGAAATACTAAGTCAAGAAAAAAGCAAGCATCTTTCTGCAGCCAGACTTGCCAAATATGAAGTAGCACTATTAAGCGCCTCCCATGTCACCATCACAAGATGCACTGTACTAAACCCAGCTACACTCCTTCCCATCAACGATTCAAAAGAGGGGAGGAGAGGGGGAAATGGTAATGATGGTAAATCGTCAGATGAGGAGGAAAATGCTGCTACAGACGCAGAAAATACAACACAAACATTTCCACATGATTTGCCTAGCCCTCATGGAATTAGAGACACTACCTCTTCCTAATGTCCAAGATACACCACTGGACAATCCAGACATGAACCTGTTCGTCGATGGATCAAGATATTATGATAATGGATCCCCAAGGACAGGATATGCAGTAACAACTGAAACTGAAGTCATAGACTCTGGACCATTGCTACCAAGAATGACAGCACAAGAAGCAGAACTCATAGCAATGACCAGAGCCTGCATACATGCTGAAAACATGACAGCTAATATCTAGTCCCAGGATTACGCTGTTATTTGGAAAAGTAGGGACTTCAAAGGTGCAAACGGAAAACCTATCAAACATGCCAGTTTGATTATGGAACTCTTCAGAGCATTGGAACTACCTAAAAGGATTGGCATAATCAAGGTACAAGCACATACTAAGAGCCAAACCATGGAAGCTAAAGGAAATGCATTTGCAGATGCAGAAGCCAAGAGAATTGCCTTACAATCAAAAGAAATTGAGCAAGTCTTAGTAGCTCAAGATGTGAAGCAAATGCCCAGTGAAGAGGAGTTGATCAAAATTCAACAACAAACATCACAAGGAGAAAAGGAGAAATGGAGACGATTGGGGGCAGAAGAAGATGAACATGGACTTTGGAAGTCAAGAGAATTAAAGTACTGTCTACCAGCAGCTCTATTTCCACCTATGTTACAAGTAGCTCATGGACAAGTACATCATTCAAAGGAAGCCATGGTAAATAGAGTACAAGAGCATTGGATAGCTCCAGGCTTCAATAAAGCTGCAGCAAACTTTGTAGCAGGATGCTGGATCTGTGGAATCAGCAATCCAGGACAAAGAACCAAGACACCTCTAGGAACTATACCCAAAGCCTCTTACCCATTTGAAAGACTACAAATTGACTATATACAGTTGCCACGAAGCGGTCCATATGAATATGTACTAGTAGCAACGGACATGTTTAGTCACTGGGCCGAAGCCTGGCCAGTAAGCAAAGCCACAGCAAAAACCACTGCAAAGAAACTGATAGCAGAAGTAGTATGTAGATTTGGGATACCTGGGGTTATAGAATCAGATAGAGGTACACATTTCACAGGAGAAGTCATGCAGCATATAATGAAAGATTTGGGGGTACAGCAGGCCTTCCACGTGCCTTACCGCCCCCAGGCGAGTGGGAGGGGGGACATCTGAACTTTGACCTTAAGCTAAAACTACAGAAAATGACAGAAACCAAAAGAACTTGGCCAGAATGCCTACCTATAGTCTTGTTTAATATTAGGACCACACCCATGAAACCTAGTAAACTGACTCCATATGAAATATTGTTTGGGTCAGCTCTAAGAACAGGTTGTTATTATCCACAACAATTACAACATAATCATGGTGATTTTTACAGGTTATGTACAGGAGGTCTGTAAAACATTGACTAACCTCCATTGCCAAGTGTTTTCTTCCATTCCAGACCCAGAAGGATCAGCTACGCATAAGCTAAATCCAGGAGATTGGGTCTATTTAAAGAGACATGCGAGAAAGACCTTTGAACCAAGATATGATGGTCCATATCAAGTGCTGCTAACCATGTCTACCTTAAATTAAGGTGAAAGGTCGTGATACCTGATTACATGCATCCCACTCGAAGAAGTTGACAGTGACTCTCCAGCCAGAAGAATGAAGTTGCTTATCCTTTGGTTGTTGTTAGGGGTAATCTCCAAGGTTTGGACTATAAGTCCAGGGGACTGGTTTACTGAAAGGGAATAGTTCAGGCCTAGTGTAGGTAGAATAGGGAGAAAAAAGTGTAATCAAAAAGAGGGGAAATGATGGTGTAGGAGCTTCCGCAGTATAGCAAATATATTGATTCACGCTTTTTTGCATTGATTAAGATATTTACTGTTAATCACAAAATGGGTTCATGTTTCCTTAAAAATATTGGACAGATATATTCAGACTTTATACCTCGAATATCTTGTTCTAAAGCATGACGTGTTCAAGGACAAGGCAACGCCAGATATATCCAAGGTTAATTGGAAAGAAGTTTATGTCCGAAAGACTGATAAACGAAGCACTAACCATTTTCTAGAATGTTCTAATTGCTAATTATAATCTTGTATGACAATTGATGTATTACAGTTTTTGAGACATACATGGTGTATTCTGATTGGCTAAATATATTGGCACACACGAATCCTTTGTCCTCCAGCTATAAAATAAACCTTATATGGCCCCTAAGCCAGGTCAACTATGAACTGCTTAGGTTACACAATGATCCTGTGTCACCTTTTCATTCACTGATCTCCAACCGGTTGCAAAAGAAACAGAATTCTGACTGATGACTGCAGAGAGTTTATAGACCAGACCTGAATAGGTTAACATACCCTATCAACCTTCACCCCGAAATTTCTAAAAAAGGATGCGTACCCTACTCACTTATGAGAAGGGAGTATTCAAACTCTGAAAGGTTTCTTTGGTCTAGATGAAAAATGTGTGTGTGGAGACTCTTTTCTTCCCTCTATCATCAGTCCTTTCACCGAGAATTCTCAGTTCCCATGGGTATGCGGAAAGAAGGTAAGAGGCAATGTGTAGAAATGTCTTATACCTATAAAGTATATATAGCCCACTTATACCAAAAGGAAAGATGGTGTTTATCTGTAAAGCGTACCCCAACTCGCAATGGAGTACCCCAAGATGTGTGTATATTGGTATCTTTTCAAAAGGACCACAAGTGACCTTCACCAGGGAGTTTCTAAACAGGGATGCGTACCCACACTCACACGATCAGATGGTAATGACCTCCTATCTGGGTTTCTTTTTCATCCACTAGGGGTCACTGGAGTACTCTTGGGATATGGACGGCTTCCACCGGAAGAAGGCACTGAATAAATTAATTTTGAGACTACTCCTCCCCTCCATATCCTGCAGCACTTCAGTGTTTTTTCTGTGCTCGACACAGTTAGAAGGCATAGTGGAGCTCGTCCACAAAGATTGGAATTTTTTTCTAAGTTTTTTTTTTTTTTTTCAATTTCCACGTCCTTTCCCCCCTTCTAACAGGCGTGGGTCAGGGACAGTGGAAGCGGCTGAGTAGCCGTGAGTGTCGGACCTCTCTGTAAAGAGCTCCCTCACTCCACTTGCAGGCTGCCTGCAGGAAAGCTGGACGGAGCTTGGATGAAAGCCCCGTCATAGACTTTTGTCACGGTCCAGGTATGTTGGGTTGGGGCGGTCAGCGCTTGCTGCCGCTCCACTGTTGGGGATTGTTGGGTACTCACCGCTGCCCGGAGCGCGTGTACATGGGCCGCTTCACGGTCCATGCGGCGCGCTCTCACTCTCCGGCTCCCAGCATCCTAAGAGACCGCTGTTCCCTGCGCAGCAGCAGCGCTGCTTGGCTACACAGACATGCCGCTATGCTGTGTGTGGCGGGCGGGAGCACGTGTGCATAGGCCGCTCCACGGCTCTATGCAGCACGCTCTCTGCTTCCGCCATCCGCCCGCAGCAGCCGAGGAGTTCCGTTGTCCGGGGTCTACAGGACAGGCCGCTCACACGACCCTTTGCAAAACTTCCACAGGCCCAGACCCGGTGCTGTACACGGAGGTCGTGGGAGTGGGGGGGAGACTTTAACAGTATTTGGCAGTGTCAAGCTTTTAGGAAAGACTTGGTGCCTAGTATGTTTAATGTTCTCCTGTCTGTTCCAGGTTTCCTATTTTACATCTCGGCTAAGAGTGGTACTAGGGGAATTTTGGGGTCAGTTTCGTATTGCTGGCAGGCACTGCACTTGCCTAGATATATACCAGGAACTTTGGTGTTATTACTGAGTCGTGCAGTCTGTCTGTGTGGAGTTTGTATTGTCTGTCTTCATAATGAGTAAGACACCAGCAAAATCTAAGAAACATTTGTCATGTCATGTCTGTAAGAGTGTGTTGCCTGATGGATCCACCACATGTACAGCATGTGTTGTTAATACAGCCATAAATACGATTTCCATTCCAGAAGTAAAGCCAGCATCTCAGGATCCTCCATGGGCTTTACTTGCAGATGTATTAGTTGGTTTACAATCAGAGCTGGCCGCCTCTCGTGAAGAAAGAGAGGCGGCAAGATCTGAGTTTAAGATGAGACCATTTGAGTTACCTGGGGAGTCTCAAACTGGTCATAAGTCCACCTTGAGTGGAAAAGATAAGTTTCCTTTTCCTACTAATTTTCCTGTCTCTGGGATACTAGATCTCACTGAACAGGAGTATGAGGAGGGCGAAATCAACAGTCAGAAGGTGACGACTTTGACAGCCCAGGTATTGACAATCTCATCAGAGCAGTTCGTCAGTCGCTGGAGTTTACGGAAACTGAGGAGCCACTGACGAATGATGAAGTAGTCTTTACTAAACGACAGAGATCTCCGATGTGTTTCCCTATCTCGGAATCTCTTAATAAAATGTTACTGGAGTCACGGAAAAATCCGGACAAACGGTTTTCTATTCCTCGTAGATTTAAATCGAGTTACCCGTTTCCAGAGGCCATGACAGCTACATGGGAGAACCCACCATTGGTGGATTCATCCGTATCTAAACTTACGAAGAAGTTAACCATACCAGTACCAACTGCTACTACGCTTAAAGACCCTGCAGATCGTAAAATAGAGGCTATGCTAAGGTCCATGTATACAGCAACTGGAGTGCTGTTAAGACCTGGGTTGGTTGGCATTTGGGTTACTAAAGCTTTAATGGTATGGATAAAAGAGCTCAAATCGGCTCTGCAAGAGGATCATCTTATACTTCTCGCGGATCAAATCTGGGAAGCTGCTGAATATCTATGTACAGCTTCTACTGACGTCTGTCAGCTTACTTCTCGCCTGTCCTCATAGCTAGTCACAGTACGACGAGCACTTTGGCTGCGTTCGTGGCAGGCGGAGACGGAGGTTAAAAAAGGTATAGAGGCATTGCCTTATGATGGCGAGAAACTTTTTGGTCCTGAATTGGACAAATGGATTTCTGAGGCTACTGGAGGGAAGTCTGTTTTTCTTCCATCGCCTACAACTATACCTAAACGGAAATATTCTGGTCCGGCGTTCAAATCCTTTAGAACTCAGCCCTTTCGTGGGCAGGGAGGAGCAGTCACGCCGGGCAGAAGAGGTCGGGGACGTAGTGCCCGACAATCCAATGCACGTCGTCAAGACACCAAGACCACTAACAAACCAGTGGCATGACGGGCTCCCAGCCCATCTCGGATCTCCAATTGTGGGAGCACGCCTTCAGAGCTTTCAGGGGGCGTGGCTGCAGACGTCCACAGATGGGTGGATCCGCAATTTAGTATTAGAGGGTTACAAAATAGAGTTCGATTATCTTCCGACAGGAAGATTTTTCATGACAGGACTGCCTGTGTCGGACGACAAGAAAGCAGTTCTGCAGGTTGCCATTCAGTCTCTGCTGAATGCTGCAGTGATAATTCCGGTCCCTGTGCAGGAACAGGGGCAGGGTTATTATTCCAGTCTGTTTCTGGTACCAAAACCAGATGGCTCAGTCAGGCCAATATTGAACCTAAAAGGTCTCAATCATTACGTCACTTACCACAGATTCAAGATGGAATCTCTCAGGTCAGTAATTGCAGGGTTAGAGCCACAGGAATGGCGAGACCATTACCAATTTCAGGCTCTACCGTTTGGCCTCTCATCAGCGCCTCGGGTATTCACCAAGGTAATGTCCGTGATGACAGCTCATCTCAGGTCCCTAGGGGTAATAATTGTTCCGTATTTAGACGATCTACTCATAAAGGCTCCATCTCAACAATTGCTTCTCCAACATGCCTTACTAACGTACAATGTACTAGTTCAGCACGGTTGGATAGTCAGTTTAAAGAAATCACATCTAATTCCGTGTCAACGACTTCAATTCCTAGGGATGATTCTCGATACAGTAAAACAAAGGGTTTTCCTGCCACAACAGAAAGTACAGGGCATTCGTCATCTGGTGCAATTAGTGCTCAAGCCACGCACAGTCTCAGTACATTTGTGCATTCGCCTTTTAGGCACAATGGTGGCGGCTTTCGAAGCACTTCAGTTCGGAAGATTTCACTCACGTCCGTTTCAACTGGAGGTGTTAGCACAGTGGTCGGGATCACATCTGCAGCTGCACCACAGGGTGAGGTTGTCACCACAAGTCAGGGTGTCTCTTCTCTGGTGGTTAAAAATACACAATCTATCTGCAGGGAGACGATACGGCGTCGCGAATTGGATAATTCTGACAACAGACGCAAGTCTCAGAGGTTGGGGAGCTGTAGTTCAGAGTTATCGGCTCCAGGGCCTCTGGGCGGATCACGAAAGATCGCTATCCATAGATGTTCTGGAACTCAGGGCGATTTACAATGCTCTAAGACAAGCGGTGTACATGTTTCGTTTTCAGACTGTTCAGGTGCAATCAGACAACGCGACGGCAGTCGCATACATAAACAAACAAGGAGGAACGAGAAGCCGCATGGCTATGCGGGAAGTAGCTCGGATCCTCAGATGGGCCGAATATCACCAGGTGATATTATCGGCAGTGTTCATTCCTGGAGTGGACAACTGGGAGGCAGATTTTCTCAGTCGTCGGGATTTTCATCCAGGAGAGTGGGCATTAAATCCAGAAGTATTTCAGATGTTGATCCAGAAGTGGGGTTACCCTCAGGTGGATCTAATGGCATCCCGCCACAATCATCAGGTGTCAAGATATGTGTCCAGAACAAGAGATCCAGGGGCAGTGGCGGTGGATGCTCTCACAGCCACGTGGCCATACAGCCTTGTGTATCTGTTTCCACCGTTTCCGCTGCTCCCGTTGGTGCTAAAACGGATCAAGAGAGGGTTCGTCACAGTCATTCTAATAGCGCCTCATTGGCCTCGGAGGGCTTGGTTCTCGGATCTCCTCGGGTTACTCGCAGACGATCCGTGGCCACTCCCACTACGTCCGGACCTGTTACAACAGGGTCCGTTCCTTTACCCCGATTTAGCGCGGCTGCGTTTGACGGGGTGGCTGTTGAAAAGGCCATCTTAAGGAAAGAGGGCATTCCTGAGTCTGTTATACCAACCATGGTACGAGCTAGGAAGCCGGTTACGGCAGCTCATTATTATAGAATTTGGCGTACTTATATAGGTTGGTGTGAAGCTCGGAAATTTCCGACATCGTCTTTTAAATTATCCCGTCTTTTGTTATTTCTACAAATGGGGTTAGATGGAGGACTACGTCTTTCCACACTAAAGGTGCAGGTATCTGCGTTGTCAATTTATTTTCAAAAGAAATTGGCCTCGTTGCAGTCAATACATACGTTTCTACAGGGTGTAAAGAGGATACAGCCTCCTTTCATTCCACCTACAGCACCATGGGACCTGAATCTGGTTTTAGATTTCTTACAGTCCGATTACTTTGAACCCTTACAACAAGTGGATATTAAATTTCTCACTTGGAAGACGATTTTTCTTTTGGCCTTGGCTTCGGCTAGGCGTGTTTCAGATTTGGGTGCCTTGTCATGCAGGTCACCGTATTTGGTTTTTCATGATGACGGAGCGGAACTTCGGACGAATCCCGTTTTTCTACCAAGGGTGGTGTCGTCTTTTCACATCAATCAACCAATAGTAGTTCCTGTGTTAACAGGAGATTCTGGAACGTTGGATGTGGTTCGCGCATTGCGCATCTATGTTTCCTGAACGTCTACTGTGCGTAAGACAGATACGTTGTTTGTTCTCTATGACGCAGCTAAGAGGGGTTGGCCAGCCTCTAAGCAGACCTTATCCAGATGGATCAAACTGACTATACGTCAGGCTTACCTTTATGCTAAGTTACAGCCACCTACTTCAGTAACAGCTCATTCCACACGTTCTGTGGGGACGTCATGGGCAGCGAGTCGTGGGGCTTCTACGACACAGCTTTGCCGTGCGGCTACTTGGTCGTCAGTGCACACGTTTGTGCGCTTTTACAAGTTTGATACGTTCGCGGCATCAGCATCTAGCTTTGGCCGTTTAGTGTTACAAGTGCCAAACAGCTCTCCCGCCACGGAGGAGACTTTGGTACATCCCAAGAGTACTCCAGTGACCCCTAGTGGATGAAAAAGAAAATAGGATTTTGGTACTTACCAGGTAAATCCTTTTCTTTGAATCCATAGGGGGCACTGGACGCCCACCCAGAGCAGTTTACCTGTTTTAGGAGTCCAGTGGTTCTTATGGTAACACACTTTCACGACTGGTTTAAATTTAACAAGGGTTAATCAGTTATGGTGTCAACTGTTTAGTTGTCTGTTACATTGTGTCAACTTTATTGTTGTCTGTGAGACTATATGTAATTCTCCTTTTGTCAATCTCTCTATCGATCCTGTTCGGCTCAGTAAAAAACACTGAAGTGCTGCAGGATATGGAGGGGAGGAGTAGTCTCAAAATTAATTTATTCAGTGCCTTCTTCCGGTGGAAGCCGTCCATATCCCAAGAGTACTCCAGTGCCCCCTATGGATTCAAAGAAAAGGATTTACCTGGTAAGTACCAAAATCCTATTTTCTTATCCAAAATGGAGAAAAATTCCCCTCAAAAAGATGGGTGATTCCTCCTTATGGAGGAATTGTCTTCAGATGAGCATTCCCTGAGTGTGTGGTGTGTCGGTACGTGTGTGTCGACATGTCTGAGGTAAAAGGCTCCCCTAAGGAGGAGATGGAGCAAATGTGTGTGTGAGGGGTGTCTCTGTCGACAACGCCAACACCTGTTTGGATATGTGTAATTAAGTGCTAAGGTGAATTTATTGCACAAACGATTAGAGAACAGACAGGGAATCTACCCATGTCTGTCCCTATGTCGCAGAGACCTTCAGAGTCTCTCAATGGTCACTATCCAAAATAATAGACACTGATATCGACACGGAGTCTGACTCCAGTGTCGACTACGATAATGCAAAGTTACAGCCAAAATGGCAGAAAAGTATTCAATACATGATTATTGTAATAAAAGATGATTTGCATATCACTGATGACTCATCTGTCCCTGACACAAGGGTACACATGTTTAAGGGGAAGAAAGATGAGGTAAATTTCCCTCCTCTCATGATGAAAAAGAGCGGGAATCTCCAGACAAGAGACTGCAGTTTCCCACAAAGAATTCTCAGGGAGTATCCTTTTCCCTACTAGGGCCAGGATATGATGGGAATCTTCCCCTAGGGTGTCACGTTGGCCCAAAAGGTAGCCCTGACTTAACAGCTATCCTCAGGGATCCTGCAGATAGCGTGCACATTCTGGTACACTACTCAGACCGGCGATTGTGTCGGCATGGGTTTATAGCGCTGTGGCAGTGCGAACAGGTACCTTATCAGCAGAGATTGAGACCCTAGTATGCATATATATATATATGTATATATAGATATATATATATATATATTTATTTATTAAAGATGCTGTCTTAAGAGATATGTATATATAAAACATGCCCAAAGAGACATGAGTATACTGGGTCCTAGAGTCAAAGCTATGTCGATTTCTGCTTGACGTGTCCTGTAGAATATGCATTGGACAGATGATGCCGACTTAAGAGGCATATGAAAGGCTGAGGATTGTGTGGAGAAGGGTTCTCGGACCTGGTCTCCACAGCTATAGCTGGTAATTCTGATATTTTGCCTTATATTCCTGCACAGCCTAGGAAAGCACGACATTATCAAATGCAGCCTTTCGAACAAAGAAACAAGAAAGTCCGAGGTGCGTCCTTTCTTGCCAGAGGCGGGGGCAGAGGAAAGAAGCTGCACAACACAGCTAGTTCCCAGGAACAGAAGTCCTCCCCGGCTTCTACAAAAATCCACCGCATGTCGCTGGGGCTCCACAGGCGGAGCTAAGCCCGGTGGGGGCACGCCTTCGTAAGTTCAGCCACAAGTGGGTTCACTCCCTGTTAGATCCCTGGGCAATAGATATTGTGTCTCAGAGATACAAGCTGGACTTTGAGAAGATGCCCCCTCACCAACGGCCCTGCCGGCTTCCCCCCACAAGAGGAAAACAGTGTTAACTGCAATTCACAAATTGTATCTTCAACAGGTGTTGGTCAAGGTTCCCCTCCTTCAACAAGGAGGGGGGTATTATTCAACCATGTTGTTGTCCCGAAACCAGACGGTTCGGTCAGACCCATATTGAAATTAAAATCCCTGAACATATACCTGAAAAGGTTCAAGTTCAAGATGGAATCGCTAAGAGCGGTCATTGCAAGCCTGAAAGGGGGAGATTTTATGGTGACTCGGGACATAAAGGATGCATACCTTCATGTCCCCATTTATCCACCTCATCAGACGTACCTCAGAATTGCGGTACGGGATTGTCATTACCAATTTCAGACGTTGCCGTTTGGTCTCTCCACGGCCTTGAGAATATTCACCAAAGTAATGGCGGAAATGATGGTGCTCCTGCGGAAGCAAGGTGTCACTATTATCACGTACTTGGACGATCTCCTCATAAAAGCGAGATCAAGAGAGCAGTTGCTGAACAGCGTATCACTTTCTCTGGAAGTGTAACGGCAACACGGTGGGATTCTATATATTCCAAAGTCGCAGTTGGTTCTTACAGCTCATCTGCCTCTCCTAGGCATTATCCTAGACACAGACCAGAAAAGGGTTTATCTCCCGATAGAGAGAGCTCAGGAGCTCGTGACACTGGTCAGGAATCTATTAAAACCAAAACAGGTGTCAGTGCATCACTGCACTCGAGTCCTGGGAAGGAGGGTGGCATCATACGAGGCCATTCCCTTCGGCAGGTTCCATGCGAGGACCTTCCAATGGGACTTACTGGACAAGTGGTCCGGATCACATCTTCAGATGCATCGGTTAATCACCCTATCCCCCAGGGTCAGGGTGTCTCTCCTGTGGTGGCTGCAGAGTGCTCACCTTCTCGAAGGTTGCAGATTCGGCATTCAGGACTGGGTCCTGGTGACCACGGATGCAAGCCTCCGAGGGTGGGGGGCAGTCACACAGGGAAGAAATTTCCAAGGGCTGTGGTCAAGGCAGGAGACTTGCCTTCACATCAATATCCTGGAACTAAGGGCCATATACAACGCCTATTATAGAGAAAAGAGAATGGGGTTGTACTAGTAAGGTGCACAGAAAGGGATTGAAAATTAAAATATAACTTTTATTATCACATTAAAGGCCGTAAATCGGTCAGCATAGCGAAATATATGGTTAAAATGACAGATAGAATTTAGAAAGATCAAGTGCTCTAAGATAGAAAGGTGATAAGATTTAAAATGTATCCGCTCTGATGGATGCAAAAACTACCATTGAAAATTGTTTAAGTACTGGTCCATTGACTACTGAGTTTATAGTGTATGTTTGTAAGTAAATCAATTCTATACTACTTGATGAGGCCACGATTAGTGGCTGCTACACACTTTAAGCTCACAGTGTCCTCTATAATATGAGTGTCATTATAAACTCTTAATCGGAGTCAAATTCTCTACCATCAACAACCTACATATATTAAAAGAATTGTATGTTATGTAAAGTTTGAAATAAACAGAGTGAAAATACAACCAATTTTGGTGTCCTCAATTAATTATCCAGTTTCGCCTGGGTATTCACTCCCAGTGTCTACACAGCTATGTAAACAGCCACATACAGTCACCTAAAGTGTATTATTAAATAAGTGATAATTAAATATGTGTCCTAAGATCTATACAAACCGACTCTATTGGGCATATCTTTATTGCAAGTGTATCACTATGTTTCAAAGATGCTGTACACGCAGCAATTGCTGCCACTGCCCCACCTTTCCAGAAATCAATTATATCTGGATGGAATTGGTTATGCCTGTATGATGATTGTAAATATGCGAGCCAGAGTTGGCACCTTCATTCGTGTCTATAATGGAATGATATCTATTCCTAATACAGGTTGGTAGTGATTTTAAATCAATAACTATTGTGCCTAGCCATACGACAGACTCCCGTAAATACAAATTAATAGGTAGGTATGACATAAGAAGGGCCCCTCGGGATCTCAGAACAACATATGTTAATTTAATCTTGATCTAATTATCAAGTATTCCGTCACTAGGGGGTATGCTATCACTTGATGTCATGTATATAGGAGTAGTTAGGTGACTCAAAAGGCATTTAAACGTTTATGAAAGATACATTTGGTGGTACACATTCAAATGGCCTTAATATATTTATTAGAAAGTATAGGGCTGTGAAACACAGAGGTATGCTATGACGACATATGTTCAGTCAGTATGCTAATAATTCGGGCATTCCCATTTTTGCCGCATAACACGATGTCAGCCTCCTGTGCATATGCTGAAGAGGAAATGATTCATCTACTAAATATGAGGCTATGAGACACAAAAATATTTCTCTAACGTCCTAGTGGATGCTGGGAACTCCGAAAGGACCATGGGGAATAGCGGCTCCGCAGGAGACTGGGCACAACTAGAAGAAAGCTTTTAGACTACCTGGTGTGCACTGACTCCTCCCACTATGACCCTCCTCCAAGCCTTAGTTAGATTTCTGTGCCCGGCCGAGCTGGATGCACACTAGGGGCTCTCCTGAGCTCCTAGAAAGAAAGTTTATTTTAGGTTTTTTATTTTACAGTGAGACCTGCTGGCAACAGGCTCACTGCATCGAGGATTAAGGGGAGAAGAAGCGAACCTACCTGCTTGCAGCTAGCTTGGGCTTCTTAGGCTACTGGACACCATTAGCTCCAGAGGGATCGACCGCATGGAACTGGCCTTGGTGTTCGTTGCCGGAGCCGCGCCGCCGTCCCCCTTACAGAGCCAGAAGCAAGAAGAGGTCCGGAAAATCGGCGGCAGAAGACATCAGTCTTCACCAAGGTAGCACACAGCACTGCAGCTGTGCGCCATTGCTCCTCATACACACTTCACACTCCGGTCACTGAGGGTGCAGGGAGCTGGGGGGGGGCGCCCTGAGCAGCAATAAAAACACCTTGGCTGGCAAATATATCACAATATATAGCCCCAGAGGCTATATATGTGATAAATACCCCTGCCAGAATCCATAAAAAAGCGGGAGAAAAGTCAGCGAAAAAAGGGCGGAGCTATCTCCCTCAGCACACTGGCGCCATTTTCTCTTCACAGTGCAACTGGAAGACAGCTCCCCAGGCTCTCCCCTGTAGTTTGCAGGCTCAAAGGGTTAAAAAGAGAGGGGGGGCACTAAATTTAGGCGCAATATTGTATATACAAGCAGCTATTGGGGAAAATTCACTCAATATAGTGTTAATCCCTAAATTATATAGCGCTCTGGTGTGTGCTGGCATACTCTCTCTCTGTCTCCCCAAAGGGCTGTGTGGGGTCCTGTCCTCAGTCAGAGCATTCCCTGTGTGTGTGCGGTGTGTCGGTACGGCTGTGTCGACACGTTTGATGAGGAGGCTTATGTGGTGGCAGAGCAGATGCCGATAAATGTGATGTCGCCCCCTGTGGGGCCGACACCAGAGTGGATGGATAGGTGGAAGGTATAAACCGACAGTGTCAACTCCTTACATAAAAGGCTGGATGACGTAACAGCTGTGGGACAGCCGGCTTCTCAGCCCGCGCCTGCCCAGGCGTCTCAAAGGCCATCAGGGGCTCAAAAACGCCCGCTCCCTCAGATGGCAGACACAGATGTCGACACGGAGTCTGACTCCAGTGTCGACGAGGTTGAGACATATACACAATCCACTAGGAACATCCGTTACATGATCCCGGCAATAAAAAATGTGTTACACATTTCTGACATTAACCCAAGTACCACTAAAAAAGGGTTTTATGTTTGGGGAGAAAAAGCAGGCAGTGTTTGGTTCCCCCATCAAATGAGTGAATGAAGTGTGAAAAAGCGTGGGTTCCCCCGATAAGAAACTGGTAATTTCTAAAAAGTTACTGATGGCGTACCCTTTCCCGCCAGAGGATAAGTTACGCTGGGAGATATCCCCTAGGGTGGATAAGGCGCTCACAAATTTGTCAAAAAAGGTGGCACTGCCGTCTTAGGATACGGCCACTTTGAAGGTACCTGCTGATAAAAAGCAGGAGGCTATCCTGAAGTCTATTTACACACTCAGGTACTAGACTGAGACCTGCAGATAGTGCTGCTGCAGCGTGGTCTGTGACCCTGTCAAACAGGGATACTATTGCGAACATAAGACGTCGTCTTATATATGAGGGATGCACAGAGGGATATTTTTCCGGCTGGCATCCAGAATTAATGCAATGTCCATTCTGTCAGGAGGGTATTAGAGTCCCGACACTGGACAGGTGATGCTGACTTTAAAAGGCACATAGAGCCTTATAAAGGGTGAGGAATTGTTTGGGGATGGTCTCTGGGACCTCGTATCCACAGCAACAGCTGGGAAGAAAAATTTTTACCTCAG
The DNA here is from genome assembly GCF_028390025.1 of Pseudophryne corroboree. Lineage (NCBI taxonomy): Eukaryota > Metazoa > Chordata > Amphibia > Anura > Myobatrachidae > Pseudophryne > Pseudophryne corroboree. The sequence goes on from NC_086445.1 coordinate 83,628,738, forward strand.
GTTTCCTCACAGCCTAAGAAAGCACTGTATTATCAGGTACAGTCCTTTCGGCTTCAGAAACGCAAGCGGGTCAAAGGCGCTTCCTTTCTGCACAGAGACGAGGGAAGAGGGAAAAAGCTGCACCAGTCAGCCAGTTCCCAGAATCAAAATTCTTCCCCCGCTTCCTCTGAGTCCACCGCATGACGCGGGGGCTCCACAGGCGTAGCCAGGTACGGTGGGGGGCCGCCTCAAAAATTTCAGCGATCAGTGGGCTCGCTCACAGGTAGATCCCTGGATCCTTCAAGTAGTATCTCAGGGGTACAAGCTGGAATTCGAGGTGTCTCCCCCCCCGCCGTTTCCTCAAATCTGCCTTGCCGACAACTCCCTCAGGCAGGGAGGCTGTGCTAGAGGCAATTCACAAGCTGTATTCCCAGCAGGTGATAGTCAAGGTGCCCCTACTTCAACAAGGACGGGGTTACTATTCCACACCGTTTGTGGTACCGAAACCGGACGGTTCGGTGAGACCCATTTTAAATTTGAAATCCTTGAACACATACATAAAAAAATTAAAGTTCAAGATGGAATCGCTTAGGGCGGTTATTGCAAGCCTGGAGGAGGGGGATTACATGGTATCCCTGGACGTCAAGGATGCTTACCTACATGTCCCCATTTACCATTCTCACCAGGAGTACCTCAGATTTGTGGTACAGGATTGCCATTACCAATTCCAAACACTGCCGTTTGGACTGTTCACGGCACCGAGGGTCTTTACCAAGGTAATGGCAGAAATGATGATACTCCTTCGAAAAAAGGGAGTTTTAATTATACCGTACTTGGACGATCTCCTTATAAAGGCGAGGTCCAAGGAGCAGTTGTTGGTCGGAGTAGCACTATCTCGGGAAGTGCTACAACAGCACGGATGGATTCTATACATTCCAAAGTCACAGCTGGTTCCTACCACACGCCTACTGTTCCTGGGGATGGTTCTGGACACAGAACAGAAAAAAGTGTTTCTCCCGCAGGAGAAAGCCAGGGAGCTGTCATCTCTAGTCAGAGACCTCCTGAAACCAAAACAGGTATCGGTGCATCACTGCACACGAGTCCTGGGAAAAATGGTAGCTTCTTACAAAGCAAAATTCCATTCGGCAGGTTCCATGCAAGAACCTTTCAGTGGGACCTCTTGGACAAGTGGTCGGGATCGCATCTTCAGATGCATCGGCTGATAACCCTGTCTCCAAGGACCAGGGTATCTCTACTGTGGTGGCTGCAGAGTGCTCATCTTCAAGAGGGCCGCAGATTCGGCATACAGGACTGGGTCCTGGTAACCACGGATGCCAGCCTTCGAGGCTGGGGGGCAGTCACACAGGGAAGAAATTTCCAAGGACTTTGGTCAAGTCAGGAGTCGTCCCTACACATAAATATTCTGGAACTGAGGGCCATTTACAATGCCCTAAGTCTGGCAAGGCCTCTGCTTCAAAACCAGCCGGTACTGATCCAATCAGACAACATCACGGCAGTCGCCCATGTAAACCGACAGGGCGGCACAAGAAGCAGGATGGCGATGGCAGAAGCCACAAGGATTCTCCGATGTGCGGAAAATCACGTCTTAGCACTGTCAGCAGTGTTCATTCCGGGAGTGGACAACTGGGAAGCAGACTTCCTCAGCAGACACGACCTACACCCGGGAGAGTGGGGACTTCATCCAGAAGTCTTCCAACTGTTGGTAAACCGTTGGGAAAGGCCACAGGTGGACATGATGGCGTCCCGCCTAAATAAAAAAAACTAGATATTGCGCCAGGTCAAGGGACCCTCAGGCAATAGCTGTGGACGCTCTAGTGACACCGTGGGTGTACCAGTCGGTTTATGTATTCCCTCCTCTGCCTCTCATACCAAAGGTACTGAGAATAATAAGAAAACGAGGAGTAAGAACGATACTCGTGGTTCCGGATGGGCCAAGAAGAGCTTGGTACCCAGAACTTCAAGAAATTATATCAGAGGACCCATGGCCTCTACCGCTCAGACAGGATCTGCTACAGCAGGGGCCCTGTCTGTTCCAAGACTTACCGCGGCTGCGTTTGACGGCATGGCGGTTGAATTCCGGATCCTAAAGGAAAAGGGCATTCCGGAGGAAGTCATTCCTACGCTGATAAAAGCCAGGAAAGAAGTAACCGCAAACCATTATCACCGTATTTGGCGAAAATATGTTGCGTGGTGTGAGGCCAGGAAGGCCCCAACAGAGGAATTTCAGCTGGGTCGTTTTCTGCACTTCCTACAGTCAGGAGTGACTATGGGCCTAAACTTGGGTTCCATTAAGGTCCAGTTTACGGCTCTGTCGATTTTCTTCCAGAAAGAACTGGCTTCACTGCCTGGAGTTCAGACATTTGTACAGGGAGTGCTATATATTCAGCCCCCTTTTGTGCCTCCTGTGGCACCTTGGGATCTCAACGTGGTGTTGAGTTTCCTAAAATCACATTGGTTTGAGCCACTTAAAACTGTGGATTTGAAATATCTCACGTGGAAAGTGGTCATGTTATTGGCCTTGGCTTCGGCCAGGCGTGTGTCAGAATGGGCGGCTTTGTCATGTAAAAGCCCTTATCTGATTTTCCATATGGATAGGGCAGAATTGAGGACTCGTCCCCAGTTTCTCCCTAAGGTGGTATCAGCTTTTCACTTGAACCAACCTATTGTAGTGCCTACGGCTACTAGGGACTTGGAAGATTCCAAGTTACTGGACGTAGTCAGGGCCTTAAAAATTTATATTTCCAGGACGGCTGGAGTCAGGAAAACTGACTCGCTTTTTATCCTGTAGGCACCCAACTAATTAGGTGCTCCTGCTTCTAAGCAGACTATTGCTCGCTGAATTTGTAGCACAATTCAGCTGGAGCATTCTGCGGCTGGATTGCCGCATCCTAAATCAGTAAAAGCCCATTCCACGAGGAAAGTGGGCTCATCTTGGGCGGCTGAGAAAGTAATCTATCAAGTGTGATAAATAGATCGGGCGCTTAATGGTGCTGTTGCTCAAACAGCTGCTGCTATAAGAATTGGGTTAGTCACCCCCAATTTAAACACAACAAAGGAAAAGAACAATTAGCAGCGCTAATAGATGTATATAAACATAACAATATAATAGAAGGATTGGGTGCGGATATAAAATAATTTAATCAATTTTGATCATTAACACACTATAAACACGATAAATTTTATCGTGTTTATAGTGTGTTAATGATCAAAATTGATTAAATTATTTTATATCAGCACCCAATCCTTCTATTATATTGTTATGTTTATATACATCTATTAGCGCTGCTAATTGTTCTTTTTCATCTTGGGCGGCTGCCCGAGGGGTCTCGGCTTTACAACTTTGCCGAGCTGCAACTTGGTCAGGGGCAAACACGTTTGCTAAATTCTACAAATTTGATACCCTGGCTGAGGAGGACCTTGAGTTCTCTCATTCGGTGCTGCAGAGTCATCCGCACTCTCCCGCCCGTTTGGGAGCTTTGGTATAATCCCCATGGTCCTTTCGGAGTTCCCAGCATCCACTAGGACGTTAGAGAAAATAAGATTTTACTCACCGGTAAATCTATTTCTCGTAGTCCGTAGTGGATGCTGGGCGCCTGTCCCAAGTGCGGACTTCTTCTGCAATACTTGTATATAGTTATTGCTTAAATAAGGGTTATGTTATGGTTGCATCAGGGTTGATCTGATGCTCCGTTGTTGTTCATACTGTTAACTGGGTATGTTATCACAAGTTGTACGGTGTGATTGGTGTGACTGGTATGAGTCTTGCCCTGAATTCCAAAATCCTTTCCTAGTACTGTCAGCTCTTCCGGGCACAGTTTCTCTAACTGAGGTCTGGAGGAGGGACATAGAGGGAGGAGCCAGAACACACCAAAATCCAAATTCTTTCTTGGAGTGCCCTGTCTCCTGTGGAGCCCGTCTATTCCCCATGGTCCGTACAGAGTCCCCAGCATCCACTATGGACTACGAGAAATAGATTTACCGGTAAGTAAAATCTTATTAATTCTGTTTTGGAAATGTTGAGTTTGAGGTGGCGCGATGACATCCAAGATGAAATAGCAGACAGGCATCCAGTGACACGAGTCAATACAGATGGTGGTAAATCCGGGGAGGATAGGTAGATATGAGTATCATCAGCGTACAAATGATACTGAAATCCGAAGGAGCTGATTAGTTTACCAAGATATGAGGTATAGATTGAGAACAGCAGAGGACCTAAAGGTGTGTACACATGGTGAGATCCCTGCTATGTTCGATTTTGACTATGAGATTTCCCTTGAACTCCCCCAGAGCACAGATTGTACAGATTTTGACTATCCGTACTTGAGATTTTGTCTATGTACGATTTTGACTAAGTGCCAATTTTGACTATACTTTGTACTAGATTGTACACTAGATAGTCAAGATTGACTTGCCTGCACAGTCTATCTACCCTTACGATACCGACCCCACGGGAGCGCGCATTGGGATCGAATCTGTATCGCAAGCTGCCTAACACCTTGAGATATGCACTAACTTTTCATAAGATTTTGATTATATAGTCAAAATCTTACAGATTTATCTCACCGTGTGTACACACCTTTAGACTGAGCCTTGTGGTACTCCAATTGATAGAGGTAGAATCAGTCCGCCTTGGGTGGACATTCAGTGTGGTGCCATCACCTTCCAAGCAGCGTTGCATCCTCCCACGGCCTAGTTACCGGGTACTTGTGACAGAGACGTCCCAGCTTCGGCACAGACTCGTGTGGCTGCTACGGGGAGGAGGTAAAAAGGCCCCTCCCCAGGTGGGACCTGTCATTTAAATCGCATTCTGTCTGTGACATAGGAAGATGGGTCGCAGCGCTGGCATGGACACTGTCACTGGGCAGGGACCTCACTAGACCACCAGGGCATTGGCGTACAGGTAGGGTGTACTAATGCCCCATTTAATAAGACTCACTAGTACCTGGGGTGGAAGTCCAGAATAGAGGAGGCAGTGCTTGACTTGTAGCCCCGGCCCAGGGCACCATCTCCTCACAGATTTCCTGCCCTGGAGCTGCCTCACACTCTCCCTCACTCCCTGACGGAGATGCTGGGTGCCATCTTCACAGCATAGCTGCAGCAGGTCTCCCTTGTAAAGCTGCCTGTATACAGCGCTGAGACTTTACAAACCCTTAAGTATCCTACATGTCTTTGAGACCGCTTTAGTTGAGAGAGTGTGCCTTACAGAATATATTGTACGAGTATTCTGATATATCCTCCGGTCACTGATCACGCTGAGATAGATAGATATATATCTATAATATACACACTAGTCCAGTGCAGCTTTATTGTGATAATAATTTCTGCGTTGTCCGTATCTGCTCTGTGGTTTCACTGTGTTTACCAGATATAACTGTCACTATATTCTGTACCCTGGGCTAGGTGCATCTGGGTCTTACAATATAGTATTACACCGAGTTTATCTATTAAGTATATTCTACTGTGTTACAGTCACGTACTACCAGGTTTTATAGCAGACAGGCATCCAGTGACACGAGTCAATACAGATGGTGATAAATCCAGGGAGGATAGGTAGATTTGAGTATCATCAGCGTACAAATGATACTGAAAGCCGAAGGAGCTGATTAGTTTAGACCTTTATCCAAAGGTCTTGCTTAATCGTACTATAATAGCCCTGTTGTTGCATATATATCATAATGTCTTACAGAACTGGCAGTAAATCAGTGGAAGCTCCTGCGTCATGCAGAGCATGCTCCAAGGATTTATAAGAGGGGAAGTGTTGTCTAATGGTCTGTGTATTACTCGTCATGCACCTCCCAGTCAGTCCGCAGCTCCTGCACCTACACAGAAGCCACCCTGGACGGCATTCACCACCCTGCTGCGTGCTCTGGTGGAATGCCTAGCACCCCCTATGGTACCACTACCACCACAAATTGTCCCTATGGTTAATCCGCCTTGGGTGGAAAATTTGTCTAACCAGCTGCAGCAACTGAGTCAGTCTCTGGTTAGACAGAAATCTACCCCAGCTCACTCCCTTGTCCCTGGGCCCTCCAAGCAGGCTGCTTCCTCATCACAATCTACAAACTTCTCTGATGTTTCATCTGAAGAGTAGGGGGAGCATACAGTCCTGTCGGACACTGAATCCGTGTTACTGATGAGGATTCTCCCTTGCAAATTGCTGTCCCTGCCTTGGTGGTTGCTCTTAAGCAAATCACTGATGAGGAGGATTCCACTACCATGGCTAAGAAAATATACGTTTAAACAGCAGAGGGTGTTTAAACACTGTTTTACACTATTCTGATCATCTAGTGCAGTGGTTCTCAACCTCTGTCCTCAAGTACCCCCAACAGTTCATGTTTTCCAGGTCTCCTCAATGGATTGCAAGTGAAATAATTTGCTCCACCTGTGGGTATTTTATAATGTGTCAGTGAGTAATGAATACACCTGTTCAACTGACCTGGAAAACATGAACTGTTAGGGGTACTTGAGGACCGAGGTTAAGCGTCACTGATCTAGTGGCTATGAGGCAGGAACCCTGGTCTAATCCTGGGAAAAAAATTCCCTCTGCCTAAATGGGCCTTGGCTTGCTATCCCCTCCCTGCAGAGTTGTGTAACAAATGGGAGACTCAATCACCAGTGGATTCTCATGTTACCCGCCTTGTGGTGTCGTCCACTCTGCCTGTCACCTTGCTGAAGGAACAGACAGATAAGCGTGTTGAAGGATGCCTGAAATCTATATGCTCCCTTACAGGGGCTGTTCATAGACCCACTATTGCCGCATCGTGGGCGGCGAAAGGTATTGAGGCATGGGTTTAGGCGTTGGAGGAAGTGCTGCCCGAGGATATTTCTGACAATGCCTGTCTCACATTACCACCGCCTCCTATTACGTTCTGAGGCGGGAGTATTGGCAGCCAAGGCGTCGACTACGTCTGTCCTGGCTCGCCGCATACTGTGGTTAAGATCGTGGAAAGTGGACCTGGACTCCAAAAAGACTTTGGAGGTATTCCCCTTCACTGGGGACATTTTGTTTGGGGGAAGACCTAATTAAATTGTGTATGAATTGGCAGCTGCTAAGACAGCTTTTCTGCAGCGGGGTACACTGGGGTTCCACAGGGATAACATCGGGGTGTAGAGTTGGATCTTGATCCGAGGCACCAACAGGCTAAAAGCTTTGATTGTTCCCAAGATGCACAGCGCCGACTACTCTATAACCCCACCTCCGTGCACAGGAGCTTAGTTTGTAAGTTGGTGCCTGCAGTGCAGGCTAACAGGGAGGGCGACGCTGGGCAGCCCTAAAAAAAAAAAATCACCGGTGGACTCACGTCTGGTGGTGTCATCTGCTCTGCGTGTCACTACCATCACCTCTCTGAAGGAACCGTTGGATAAATGTGTGGAGGGTTGCTTGAAGTCCATTTACACTCTGGCTGGAGCTGTGCTTAGGCCTACTATTGCAGCCTCTTGGGCTGCTAAACCTATAGAGGCCTGGGTTCAGGAAGTAGAAGCGGAACTACCGTCTGATTTTCCTGATAATGCAAAACAGTGTCTTTCATACATTGTTACAACCTCTCATATTCAGGAGGCGGCCTCAGATGCAGGTATCCTAGCAGCCAAAGCATCTACCACGTCTACTCTGGCTCGCCGGATCCTCTGGTTGCGGTCCTGGTCGGTAGATCTTGACTCGACCAAGACCTTGGCGGTTATCCCTTTTAAGGAACACATTCTTTTTGGGGGAATATCTCAACACGATTGTCGCTGACTTAGCGTCTGCTAAGACTGCATGTCTGCCTAATACTACTCCTTCGGCCCCGAAGGCTAAGAGTACTTCATTTTGTTCCTTTCGACCTCCAGGTAAAGCAAAGGGTCAGGCATACCCGAAACAGGCTCGCACATCCAAATCCACTAAGCCCAAACCTACATGTGCCTGGGCTGCCCGTCAGCTTGCTGCCAAAACAGACAAGCCTGCTGCATGACGGGACGGGCCTCCCTCTGGGGGATCCCAGGGTGGGAGGCCAATTTCTACGGTTTGCTCAGGTATGGCTAAAGACCACTTCGGACGCCTGGGTAAGGGAAGTTGTCACTCACGGATACGCCATCTCTTTCAAGAAACGTCCCCCTCACCAGTTTAGCTCAACAAACGTCCCTTCGGATCCGGTGAAAGCAAGGACTCTACATCTGGCGGTGTGCAATCCCTCCTGGACACAGGAGTGGTAGTGCAGGTGCCTCTGGCTCAGAGAGGCAGGGTACTATTCAACGCTGTTCCTAGTCCCGAAACTGAATGGATCATCTTAGCCCATTCTCAACCTCAAGTCTTTCAACAAGTTTGTGAAAGTCTCCAAATTCCGTATGGAAACTCTTCGCTCTATTTTTCTGGCCTTGGAGCCCAAGAACTACATGGTATCCCTGGACATACAGGATGCTTACCTGCATATACCTATTGCAGTGTCGCATCTGCGGTTTGCTATTGGCAACCTACATTTTAATTCCAGGCCTTGCCGTTTGGTGAAAACTGGAGGAGCCGAGGTCAGACCAAAGTCATGGCGGCCCTACTCCGCCGTCAGGGTATCAGGATCCTGCAGTATCTCGACGACTTGTTGATCCTGGCAAATTCTCCAGAGGCTCTCCTTCGTCATCTGGAACGGACGGTCCAATTCCTGCAAGCCCTCGGGTGGCTCCTCAACTGGAAGAAATCTTCCCTGGTCCCTGCTCAGAGCATGGTGCACCTGGGAGCACTGTTGGACACCCACAACCAGTGGTTGTTTTTGTCTCCGAAAAAGATCCTGAAACTTCAGGATAAGATAAGATGCTTCCTCTCACGCCCACGTTTGTTGATACACTCGGCGATGCAAGTACTAGGCCTCATGGTGCCGGCTTTTGACATGGTAGAGTACGCTCAATTTCATTCCTGCCCTCTACAGAGGTTAATTCTCTCCAAGTGGGACAGCCTGCCTCACCGGATCAGGTCTCGCATGATATCCTTGACTCCGGAGGTCCGTTTGTCACTGACTTGGTGGCTGCAGGACCAACAACTGAGCAGGGGTCGTCCATTCTGGATCTCCAACTGGGTCCTTCTGACGCCAGTCTACGGGGTTGGGGTGCAGTGTTAGAGCAACACTCTCTTCAGGTCCGTTGACCAGGGAGGAATCTCTCCTCTCAATTAAACATTCTGGAATTGCGGGCAGTGTTCAATGCCTTGACACTGGCCCTGCCTCTGGTACAGAACAGGCCTGTTCAAGTACAGTCGTACAACGCCACCACGGTGGCGTACATAAATCATCAAGGCGGCACCCGAAGCCGCAAAGCCATGATGGAAGTGTCAAAGATTCTTCGTTGGGCGGAACGCCATCTGCCAACCCTATCGGCAGTGTTCATTCCAGGGGTCCTGAACTGGGAAGCGGACTTCCTCAGTCGTCCGAACGTACACGCCGGAGAGTGGAGCCTTCATCCAAAGGTCTTTCAACTCCTTGTGGCACAGTGGGGTCTACCAGATGTGGACCTGATGGCGTCTTGACGCAATCACAAGGTTACGGTCTTCGGAGCAAGGACAAGGGATCCTCAAGCAGCGTTCGTGGACGCATTGGCAATTCCATGGAACTTTTGACTGCCGTACGTGTTCCCTCCGGTGTCACTCCTGCCCAGGGTAATTCGGAAGTTCAGGCAGGAAGGAGGAATACTAATTCTAATCGCTCTGGCGTGGCCCAGACGGCATTGGTTGCCAGACCTGCAGGGTCTATCAATAGAGCGTCTTCTGCTTCCGCAGCGCCCAGACCTCCTCGTTCAGGGCCCTTGTGTCTACCAGGATTTGGCCCGGCTAGCTTTGACGGCGTGGCTCTTGAAACTTCCGTACTGAGGGCCAAAGGGTTTCTGAGGCGGTCATTCAAACTGTTGAAGGCCCGTAAACCGGCTTCTGCTCGGATTTATCATAGGGTCTGGAATTCTTACGTCGCCTGGTGTGCGACTAACAATTATGATGCATGCAAGTTCAGTACTGCCAAGATTTTGGCTTTCCTGCAACAGGGCCTGGACGTAGGCCTTCGTCTGGCCTCCCTCAAGGTTCATATTTCTGCCTGGTCAATATGGTTTCAGAGAAAAATTGCGACTCTGCCTGATGTTCATACATTCACTCAGGGTGTGTTGCGGATTCAACTTCCCTATGTCCCGCCTGTGGCTCCTTGGATTTGTCAGTTGTTCTGGAAGCCTTACAAGACTCTCCGTTTGAACCTCTTGAGTCTGTGGACCTTAAATGGCTTACTCTTAATGTCTTGTTCTTGCTGGCTATTACACTGGCTAGATAGGTTTCAGACTTGGGTGCCTTGTCCTGCCGGTCACTCTTTCTGATTTACACCATGACCATGCGGTTCTTAGAACTCGCCCTGGTTATCTGCCTAAGGTGGTGTCATCTTTCCACCTTTATCAAGAGATTGTGGTTCCGGCCTTTACCTCTCCAGGTTTATCCTCCAAAGAGCGGATTTTGGATGTGGTACGGGCTCACCATATTTATGGGAAGAGGGCAGCTTCTCTTAGGAGGTCTGATTCCCTCTTTGTCCTTTTTGGTTTTCACAAATGTGGCTGGCCAGCTAACAAGACCAGACAGATTAGAATGGTGATTGCACATGCTTATGTACAGGCTGGCCTTCCAGCTCCTGCTACCATCAAAGCCCATTCTACTCGGTTGGTTGGACTTTCTTGGGCGGCCTGCTGTTGTGTGACCCTTGAACAATTGTGCAAGGCAGCCACGTGGTCCTCAGTAAACACGTTCATAAGGTTCTATGCCTTTGATACTTCCACCTCCCAGGATGCCTCCTTTGGACGCCGGGTTCTTGTGCCTGCTACAGTGTCCCATCCCATGAGGAACTGCTGTAGGACATCCCTGTGGAACCCCAGTGTACCCCGCTGCAGAAAAGGAGATTTATGGTAAGAACTTTACCTTTGTTAAATCTCTTTCTGCGAGGTACACTGGGTTCCACAGTGCGCCCACCCTGATGCACTTAGCTTCTTTGGGTTGGTATGGCATTAGTCGCTGATACCTTCTCCTGTCGTGAGAATGTGGTGGATGTGGCTACTAATGGTTGTCGTCTCTTTTACCTGCTACTGCATTGGACTGGTTAACAAAACTGAGCTCCTGTGCACAGAGACAAGGTTATAGAGGAGGCAGTGCTGTGCATCTTGGGAACAGTCAAAGCTTTTAGCCTGTTGGTGCCTCGGATCAAGATCCAACTCTACACCCCGATGTTATCCCTGTGGAACCCAGTGTACCTCGTCTAAAGTACATTGGGCTCGACAGGGCGCCCACATTGACGCACCTAGCCTCTTTAGGTTGTATGGCATTAAGCGCTGGTACCTTCTCCTGTCGTGAGAATGTGGTTCTATGTGAGTAACATCTGCCTTCTCTCTTGCCTGCTCCTGCATTGGACTGGTTAACAAAACAGAGCTCTCAGTGCCTGGAGGTGGGGTTATAGAGGAGTTCCCTATGCATCCTGGGACAGCTAAAGCTTTAGCCTGTTGGTGCCTCTGGATCAAGATCTACTCTACACCCCGATGTTTCCCTGTGGAACCCAATGTACTTCGCAGAAAGTTAACAATGGTAAGTCTACCATAACTTACTTTTTAAAATTGTGCTGTAATTTCTGGCTGTGGGATAATTATTGACCGAGCAAAAAAAGAATTGGTCACCAGTGAATGAGTAAACAAATTCTGAAAACATGACCTGCTGGGTCATGAGAGGTTTTATGTTCCCCACATTTATTCTCACAAATCTTAACAGTTACAGCTCATCAACCACCTGCAGTAGACAATGGACTCAAATGCTTCACATTCCAGCCCGAGATTTGGAACACAGATCCAAACTGGGTCAGACCTGGGATTGACCCCCTTCCACCGCGGCTCCGACCTGGTTTATTTCAGTGTCCGAGCAGTTTACACAGCGCGCGGATGCAGAAGCGCCGGGCATTTCAGCAGCAGTATGAGCTAAAGTAGAAACTCCGGCTCTGCCCCCTCATGTCACTGACCCCGCCCCTTGACCAGTGTCAGCGCTGCAGCATGGATCTTCCCATGCTGTAAACTGGAGCTGGGTCAGATGACCTGGCTTACCCGTTCTCACTGCCCCTTAAACCAGGAACAAGCTAGCAGGGTTGGTTTCAGGGTCACTGGACCCGGGTTAACCCTTTGCCACTGAGCTGTGACCCACGGCAATAACACGGGTTTTAGTGGCAGTGGAAATGGGGTATTAATTAGTACTTCAGTTATTTTGATTTAACCATAGCACTCAAGCACGGCTATCACTAAAAGTTGTTCCTTGAGCACTGAGGTTGGAAATCACTGGTAAAGGGCAAGGGAAAAAAATAAATCTTCTTTGAGCAAATAATCTGGTCCTACAAAGTCACAAGCTCTTCCTATGCGTTTGTCACTATATAAAGGGAAAAAACATTTAACCAACAAAACAGAGACCAATTGTAACAACATCAGCAGGCGGGATCAGTACGAAATCCCACCCAGCACAATCCAGACGGGGCGGGGCCAGCACAACGCAGCCCCTTGCGGGCTCGGTGCCTTGCTACGCTCAGCACACTAATTTATTCTCCCTCTATGGTGTCGTGTACACCCACAGAGGGAGAATATGTCGGGACTGTGCCGGTCGGGATTCCGGTGTCGGTATTCCGACCGGCGGGATCTTGACCACATCCCCAGCAGGCATTCTAAGCACGTGTTACCAGCTTTGTTTTATTGGTTGCTCGGCGACAAACAGACTGAACACAGCTGGGATGGGCCATTGCAGAAATAAAGAAGCACAACTGATTGGAGTTATTTGGTTTATTAAGACTTCAGAACCACATGAGGTTACAGCAGTGTAAATAATGTACAGACACATTATACATGTTCAGGGAACACACTGTAAGCAGTTGGAAGATTACAGCAATCACAGTACTCAGTGATATACATTAAGCTGGGCATACATTATACAATTATCTGGCAGATCATATGTCCACTCTGGTTATTTGAAATGAAAATCAACTATTTGCTCCCAAACACTGGAACACAGACCGTAACGGTCGTTCACACTGGTGAAACTGGGGATTGTATTTTGTATAGGGTATGCCCAGCTTTAGCCAGTTTTGGAATCACTAATCTACACAGTGTTATTTGCTAATCTGGCACGTTTAGTACTTGTGAGAAATGTCAGAAAACAACCTATGTAATTCTCCAACACTCTCAATGTAAATATAAAATCTGTTCAGTAAGGTACATACTAGTGATTGCTAGGCACTTGTTTATTATGTAGATCTTTTAATATGAATTTAAATTTTTTTTTTTTTTAGTCATTCAGGAACTATTCTTTTATGTTCATTGTGAGATGAGGCTGGAGGGATAGGTCATCTCAAGAGTAAAGACTTGGCCAGTTTACTCAAAGCAATGTATTTGCATTTTTGTTAATTGGCCATGATAAATATGAGAGCGATCTATTCGGAAATAGCAGGTACAACATAGCTTTGCTTGGAGAGCTCCCTGCCCATTGCCATAACATACTATTATCACCAGTAAACTCGTTTTTTGCTGAGACTGGCATACTTGCTGGTCTGCCGCACGTGTAATGCAGTGCGGTTTCCTCTGTACAACTAGGGAACCACATAAAACGTTGCAGCTTTTGGAACAAAGATTCCATCATCTGACTTTGTATTTACATATGTTGTGGACTGTGTAATTAGCATCATGTGAAGCGGAGGTCAATCAATACACAAAACTAAAATATCTCATTAATGGGCTCATTTATCAATGAGTGATAAATTTGACTGAGTGATAATCTGCACCAGCCAGTCAGCTACTAACTTCCATGTCACAGGCTGTGTTTGAAAAATGACAGGAGCTGATTGATAAATTGCATCAGCCACTCACAGTGAAATGTATCACTCATTGATAAATGAGCCTATAAGGATTTGTATAAAGTACTTAAGAGGTTTTATGAGAAAGCAAAACTCTACACAGTGTACTTGGAAGACTCAATCCAATGAAGAAAAAGAACGGTCTTCAATATACCACGCTGAGAAATGCTCACCATTCACCCACCTAATTATTTTCAGTTTTAGTTGCCAGTAATGCTGTAATGACCTTGTGTTCAGCCGCAAGACCTACACATTAACCCATTACTGTATAACAGTGATAGGCAACGTGATCTTGACTGCAAGAGGGGACAAACGTTATCCTTAATCTTAGTAATAAATTAGAAAAAAAAAATGTAATCAACAAAACAGAGACCGATTTGTAGTAATATCAGCAGGCATTCTAAACAAGTGTTACCAGGCGTAAAACAAATATGACCGTAACACAGGAAGTCGCTGGGGAATCCTGTTGGCCATCACTGCATACAGCCTCCAGTTTGAGTAGTGTAGACAGCACATTACAGTTTAACCGCAGCAGCACTAAAAAAAACATAGGTGGTAGCTGGGCAATACGGATGGTGTAAAGATTAGCATTACTGCCTCACAGCACTGAGGTCATGGGTTCAATTCCCACCCTAACTGTGTGGAGTTTGTATATTCTCCCTGTACTTGCGTGGGTTTCCTCCGGGTACTCCGGTTTCCTCACACATTCCAAAAATATACAGGTAGGTTAATTGGATCCCAACAAAATTACCCTTAGCGTGAATGTGTGTGGTAGGGAATATAGATTATAAGCTCCACTGGGGCAGGTACTGATGTGAATGAACAAATATTCTCTGTAAAGCGCTGCGGAATATGTGTGCGCTATACAAATAACTGGAAATAATAATAATAAATAAATAGCCGGGTCTGTAATTGCAAGCCCCCCAAAAAACACAGTTACTTATAATTTAAAAAGAAAAAGTGAACATTATTGGGGTACTATGAAATCAACAATTCATGTAGTTAAAAGCTGTATTATAAAACACCACAAGTTCAGTCAAATAACACTTAAGGGCTGAAGCACCATATCCCAAGAGTACTCCAGTGACCCCTAGTGAATGAAAAAGAAATAGGCTCTATTGCAAATATTGCACTTCCATCAGTGCAATTCTATAAAGTCTTCTGCAACGCTTGTGAATGGGCCCAGGAAAGCTGGCCGACATGCAGCTGGAGACTTCTGCTCTCCATTATGGGTAGGCGGAGTCATTTTACTTCTAGCCAGTTAGAAGGATAATACATAACAGAGGGCAATAGTAATGTTCCAAATGCATTTACCTGCCCCATACTTCTCTGACTGGATTATCCTTGGGCATTGGGTATGGTTTGGGGTGCCACACACATGTAGGTATATAGCAGTTCACACGTATGTGGCTGGATGTACACCTCTATATATTAATAAAACCTATCTCCGGCGCTGACTATGCAGATCTATGCCACATAATTTTAAAAATATTTCTCATGCTTTATTTACATTTATATATGCCAAATGCTATTTTACAATATTTTTATTTTTTTTTTACTCAAATACTTTCCCTGCCACAGGAACAATATAAAATTCCAGGCTATTTACAATTGCTTTTAAAGAGATTGAATCAATAAATAAGTGAACTGTGTATAGGCTAGGCATCCATCCTTTATAGCTCATTTGTTGAGTAAGAAGATTTAACCATGTGATTTGGGAGTAAAATTGGACCTAGAAGAGGCAATCTGTCACAGTGATCAATGCTGGAAGAGAAAATATAGTGTAAATATTATCTGCACATCTCTCTAATAGGCCCTACAACATTGGCCGATCCGCCGCCGAGCTGCCCGACGGCGGATACGGCCGACGGGTGAACCGGCGGCAGGGAGGGGGGAACAGTGACGGGGGGAGTGAAGTTTCTTCACTCCCCCTGTCACGCGGCTCCATTGAAGTGCAGGCAAATATGGACGAGATGGTCTATATTGGCCTGCATGCACAGCCGACGGGGGACCAGCGATGAACGAGCGCGGGGCCGCGCATCGTTCATCGCTGGAGCCTCCACACCGAAAGATATGAACGAGTTCTTGTTCATTTATGAACGAGATCGTTCATATCTTTAACACAATACACCTTCTCTGCATGTATCTAAAAGTAGAGAGTTTTCATATCATGTGTCCCCTCAAAATGTAGTTTGGTTTTAAGAATACGGCATTGTTACATTCTCTTTTGTATTTTAAAATGTAATCAGCCTTTGAGAAATAAAGAAGTGCAGTTATCGGGGCTACAACATATGGCGATAAACAGGAATGGAATCGGGTGCTGGATGGTGAATGGTGCCCCAAAATATATAATCCATCTGGCCTATAGGGATAAGGAACACTGGCCCTCATTCCGAGTTGATCGCTGAGATTCATCGCATCGCAAATGTACGAAAACTAAGTGTTTGCGCATGCGCAAAAGCGTAAATACGCATGCGCGAGTACATACGTACGACATTAGTGCAAAACTGCCAAATTTAAACCAACACGTAACTGGCAAACGAAAACGAGGAGTGGCGGAGGCGAGACTTCGCAATGCACCGACATGGGCGTGAAAGTGGGCGTACAGTGTGGGAGTATGCAACTCGCAATGGGCGTGTTTTTCGCAATTATACCTTGTCGCTCTTAAATCTAACATAGGAAACCGTAGCAACCTTCACGCAGCAGCCGAGTAGGTCTGCAGTTACTCTACATTTGCGAAGTACTGTTACCAAGTGTGTATGCAGTAATTAGCTGTTAGAGAGCACATTCATCTGATGGCCAATTACTAGCTAATTACTGCGCAGATGAAAGTTAGCAAATAGCAATTGTCTGAACCAACATTACATGTTTATTCTACTCACATATAAAATCACACACACTGGCAAATAAGGTTGTTTGTAGTGTTATTGTTGGTGTGTAAACATTTTTAATTTTTTTTTAAATTTTTGTAAGAATAACAAATACAAACAAGTGAAATAAACATTTAAATGTAAAGCTGCAACATTTTTGATAAAGAAACCGACAACCAAATAATGCAGCATACCCTTTCATTTTGTCAGAAATGTTACATTAATTTTGGTTTATAATATTTGACAATGTTTTAAATGGTGTCCTGTTGATCAATAGATAAATCTAAAAAGTGTTGTGTCAGTTTACTTAATATGGACATTAAAGTGTGGTGCAAAGCATACCTGTATTTGTTGGATGATGCAATTTTTTTGGAGAAATTGCAGATTGGTCCACAAGTGTCTATATGCTGACCTAATTTTTCTGGAACTAACATTTACCTAATGCATTACCTTGAATAAATTGCACAAATTTTAATTAATTTTTTTTTTATTACTGTAGTAAGATTTCACAACATGAAAACAACATGGCTACACGCGAGTCTCACAGGCAGAGATGGACCAAGCAGCAAGCATATGGCACTGACACAAATGATAGAGCAGAACTTAGTACTCTGCAAAATTCAGCTTCTGACTAAATTATAATTTGTAATCATAAATAATACATATTACACACCCTGCCACACAAACATTTTGACACAACTGAGAAGGAATTAGGATCCACCACACAAACACAACAATACATAGCACACTAGTAAGAGGAAGATGGCTCAGGTGTTTATACCCAAAAACTCACAGGCTACAATACCTCCAAACATAAATAATACATTTCACTAAGAGGGAGTTATCCATTCTGGCCACACAAGCCAACTCCAAAATAACAGAGGCAACATGAAAAACATGGGTGCTGGCCATCTGGAGAGACATCACTTTCTTTTTTTTCTCCCCGCCTGAGGCTGTTCTTCTTGGCTTGGTCTGCGGAGCGACCTTCGTTGGGCCTGCCCAGTGGGCTGTTCTTCCTGGGCAGGGGCAGGGGAGGGAGCCGATGTGGGTGGCTCTCTGCCACTGTGGGCAAGGGAGACAGCGATGGCCTGGAGCCCTTGCAAGATGTTATTTGCAAGGCTTTGGAATGAGGAGGCAAGTTGTTCTTGGCCCTGCCTGATCTCTGCCAGACCTTGGCAGAGTTGAGCAACACCTTGCTCAACACTGGTTCGGTGCTCAGTGAGCCGGACAGCTATCTGGCTTACCTCCCGGAGGATCCCATCTTGAAACGCATTTAGGCTCTCACCATACCTAGCGATTTCAAGCAGGATCTCCGGGATAGCAGAGGGTTGGGTGGGGGGGCCAGTAGGAACCTGCAGAGGTGGGATTTGTGTCCCCACACTGCCAGACCCACTAGGTCCCTCCACCTCAGCCTCAGCCACATAACCCTCCTGTGACTCAAACTGATCATCCCCCTGTGCTGTGTTTTGTGGCAAGCAAATAGAAGAATGTGTGGGAAAAGAGTACAATAAAAAATTAGATTTAAGTTTATAAATACTGTTTAAATTGCAGACAAATACATGTGTAAACTTACCTGGCAAGTCATGTCCCGTCAGGATCTCAGGCAGGTCCGTGTCCATATTAGACACCCCTTGGCCCTCCTCATAACTGACACAGGCCATCGCCATCTCCTCCAAGTCTGTAAACTCCACAGCGACAGATGGTCCTCCCCCTGTAGCCCTTGAGGCATTCCACTCCGCAGACCTCTTTGCCTTCAGGCGGGATTTGAAGTCGGCCCACCTACATATGTATTGTGAAAGAGGGGCAAAGTAGAGTATTATTATTTGTGTATGTAAATATCTAGGACACATGTTCTGCTTCTGTTTGCTATACATAACATCACATGTCACTACATTTTTAAGACAACTTAGCACCGAAAAAGGACTGGCAAGATGCACTTACCGTCGTCTAACTTCCTGCGATGTTCTGACGACAGAGCCAACTTCATTCACAGAATGTGTGATGTCCCTCCAGATGCGATCTTTTGTAGCAGCACCCATGTTTTTGGGGCCTCTATGTACTTTGGACATGGCTTGCGTGACCAAGACACGCAACTCCCTCTTAGTGAATGCTGGCTGTCTTTTCTTACGTCTGGAGGTAGCCTGTGAGGTTTCTTCCTGCTGCTCCTCACCATCTTCCTCCTCACTAGCAGCTTCTGTCTGTTGTGTTTGTGTGGCTAATGCTGATTCCTCCTCAGTTTGTCCAGTATGTGTGTGTGGCAGGGTATCCCCACTCAATTGTTGGGGCTCAGAAGCAGACATTTGCAGAGTACTAGGTCCTGCCTCTTCACAATCCGCAGAGGCGTATTCCAACATCCGTTTCTGGCACTCTAGGCGTTTTTTCGCCAATGCCATCTGCTGCTCTGCAATGCGGGCCATCTCTGCTGCTATTTCCTCACGAGAAGCCATGTTTGCGATGACGTGTGTACGCCGAGGTGTGTGCTTATTTATACCTACGTGCGGGGCGTTCATTCACACAGGTGTACAGTGTTAATCTTGGTAATGATTGCACTGCTTATTTAAGGGCCTACTTTGCACGCTGTGAGTGTTGGTAGTTTGGAGTTTGTATTTGTCAGTTTGGAGTTTGTTGTGCTGTGCGTTAAGGTGCTATTGTGCTTTTCAGAGTGAGTAATTGTCAAGCATACATTTGTCCGTTTGTTCGCGTTTAGAATATAGACGGTATAGCATTATTTTTGCGAAAATCCGTTTGTGAGTATTCGTGCATTCGTCTTGTTCCTAATGTTTTTTAAAAATTATATTTTTGACGATTATTTGTAATTATTTTTATCACATATATTTGGTTTCTCCATTTTTTACACTAAACCTGTGCTTCAGTGTTGCGGTTTTGTGGACTAATGTTACTATGTTGATCTTACTGTAATTTTTGTTCTCTTGTAGGTGTATTTTTCTGGGTGAAGTAACCCCTTTTTGTTGTTTTCAAGGAGTGTGATTTATAAGTCGAATTTGACTGTTGTTTTCTTTGGAGCAGGTAAGTGCCCTTGGCCTGTGTTGGTGCCTGTTTGTGTTTGTTCAAAGTGTTTTGCTTATGTTTGTCTGCCATCTTGATAAGAAATGTTAAATTTATTTTAAGGATTGTTGTGCTAAGTAGTGCTGTTCTTGCCTGTACTAGCTACTAAAGGGATAACTTTGGTTGTTGTGTTGTATTTTGTTTTTAGCCTATTTTGCGTAAAGTTTTCGTAGGTGTTTGTGATGTGTTTGATGCTCTGAGTTTTTTTTTATTTTTTTTTTATATTAAAAATTTTTAAAAATATGTAGGTTTCTAACTTTTAATTTTTTTCCCCCCTTTTTGGTATCATTTTCATTTTGATCCTGAATTGAACACAGAAAATATGTCTTATGCTCCTGCAGTAAGTTGACACCCCCTTTTTTTAAAAATGTTTTGTTGTATATTTTTAGAGGTTTGCTTTTGTCTTATTCAACATATCTGTTATATTTTTTTAAAGTGTGTGATGTCAGTGTTTATCGCAGCAGAAGCCCTACCTCCCCAACCCACGGCAGCACTCCCACCCCAACCGCCAGCCCCACAACCACAACCGGCTCCTCATCAACCAAGGCAACGGAGGCGTGCTAGGCCACCAATTTTCCAACCCCGTGTCCTACTTTTTGGGATGACAGATGATGTTGTTGTGCGTAGATACAGGCTGCCACCACATCTAATCCTAGACACTCTCTCCATAATAGAGAGTGATCTGGAGTCTTCAATTCGGTATCCTACAGCAATACCACCATTGACACAATTCCTTGCTGTGTTACATTTTTTGGCTACAGGCTCTTATCAGCATGTGGTTGGAGACCTGGCTGGCATGTCGCAGGGCCAGTTCAGTAAGGTCCTGCGGCGTGTCTGCCAGGCTTTCCTAAAGCGTGTGAAGCAATTTATTGCTATGCCTTTGGATGTTGGTGCCCTAGATGTGGTGAAGCGGCAATTTGAGGAAGGTGGTAGTCGCTTCCCACATGTTATTGGGGTTGTGGATGGCACACATGTAGCTATTCAGCCACCAAGACATAATGAAGAAATTTTTAGAAACAGGAAACTGTTTCATTCTCTGAATGTAATGGTTGTTTGTGGGCCATCCCTCCAGATCCTTTCCCTGAATGCAAAGTTTCCCGGAAACTCCCATGATGCGTATGTCATTAGACAATCAGGGATATGGCACAGATTAAGATCAAGTCAACGAGCAGACATGTGGTTATTGGGTGAGTTGGCCCACTTTTTTTGGCCTAAAATTACTAATGTTTTCAAAATATACTCTTTCTAATTTTTTATTCTCATCAAACAGGAGACCGTGGATATCCTTGCACCCCCTGGCTCATGACTCCTTACCGTAATCCCAGGCCAGGACCACAGACGGCATTTAACTCCGCGCTTACTGCCACTAGGCAGCTGGTGGAGCGCACAATTGGGGTCCTTAAAGGCCGGGTTCGTGTGCTCCACCGCACTGGTGGCGACATCATGTATTCGCCGGAGATGGCAAGTAAACTAGTGGTCCTGTGCGCTATACTACACAACATCGCGGTAAGGAGTAGCGTAGAGCTTCCTCAGACAGAGGAATTGCCTGATGAGGAGCCAGGGGTTGTCCGACACTTCGGTGGGGGGAGTGTTACACGGAGGGGGAGCGAAGTCAGGGCAAGCATTGTTGCAGAATATTTCAGGTATAGTTTTTTTAAAATTTTTTTTTATTCTAACACAAAAAACACAGTATGCTTATGTTCATTTTGTAATGTTGTATTTTTTTTAAGCTATTGTAAGGTCATTGTGTAATTATTTTGTTGTGTGTGAATCTGTTTTTTTTTTGTTTTAAAAATATCCGTAAACAGGTTAAGCTTACAATGTGTTATTTGCAAATATAATAATGTTATGTTGCTCAATAGTGTCCTTATTTGTTTTCTTAACTAAAAACATGTTTTTTAAAACAAACACACAAACAAATGGAAATGAATGTTGACCACTTTGTGACTGTCCAGCTGAATGATCACACAAACTGTGGTGAGTAGACAGATCTTTTTCGAAATTTAAACAAAACTGTGTGTGTGTCTGTGTTGGGGTTGTATTTTTTTTTTTTTATTCCTTCTGCGAATGCGTATTTCCGCTCGTGCGATTTAACACTCTGCTCTTCCCAGCATTGCAAAGATCAATAAAGTTATTAGAAATGACAGCATAGATTTTGGACCAATCACATGCTAACAGACACTATAAATATATGCCCAAATAAGGAAAACGCCATTGCAATGATGCGTGCGGCACCTTTCACCAGGCGGGAGCTCCGCGTCCTGGTTGCGGTGATGGACCACCGCGTAGGCCGCGTTGGGCGCTTCATCCCAAATCGGGTTAAGCGCGAGGCCTACGCGGAGGTCCGCCACCTACTGCGGTCTCGCGTCCGCAGCAGGCGGACAATCATCCAGCTGGAGAGGAGATGGAGTGATCTCCGCAGGAGGACTCCAGAACTGTTGGCGGAGATCCGCCAGCAAATCAGGGAAATGCATGCACGCAGCAAGTTACATTACATAAGATTATTAGCATAAAATTTGCAACTTTACAGTAAGTGGTAGGCTAATAGCAACACTGAGTGAACAAATTATAAAAAAATAGGACAGTGTGTGTGGTTAGGGCAAACAGTACTGACTGTGTCAAAGTGTTACCAAACAAGTGCATGTTGTACAGAATGAATACCCAGGCAGGAAACTGTACCCAAAAACTTGATCAGTGGTGTCTATATAATAAGGTGGCTTGAATAGTGATCTGGTGATGTTGCCTAGACCAATCAATATGACTCAATGGAATAGATTAAGGAATGAGCGTCCAAATAAATTTTTGGAAACATTTTGGTTGCTGGGGCCAACATGAAGAGGATTTTAAAATGTGTTGTTTAAAAAAAAAAAAAAAAAAAAATGTGTTTTTTACATGGAACAGAACAGTGCAATTTACAAATGTTTAGTATGTAATTTAACATGCAAATAAAATTTACCAACAAATATCATTATAGGACGACCACAACGGCAAAGACAGCCAGTGAGCCCACATCAGGCAGCTTCTCAGCCCCCTTCCCCTTCTCACTCCCCCTCCACTTCCCAGGCCCACTCAGCTTCCCAGGCCCACCTCTCATTCTCTTTCTGTGACCCCTTCTCCTCCTTCCCATTCCCCTTCTCCTTCCAACTCCCCTTCTCAGCCCCCCTCACCCTCTATTGGCCTAACATTCTCTCCGCCCCCCTCGCCCTCTCAATCAGACCCACCCTCAGAAATTAGTTTCCCAAACCCTCCTCCTTACCCCATCTCTCCTCCTTCCCAAAACCCTCCTCCTTCACCCATCCAGCCTCCTTCCCCCATCCCTCCTCCTTCACCAATCCCTCCTCCTTCCCCCATCCAGCTGCCTTCACCACCCACAGAATGGGCAGAAGAAGCCCCTGATGGGGTCAGTGGTGACCCTAATGTTGCTGAGGAAAGTAAGTGTTTTTACATTTCAGTTCAAAATATGACCTACTTACACTTACAATGTACAAACATGCACTGTTGTACTGTTTTAAATCAGCTAGCAAGGTACACATTTTCATTAATTATTGATGGTGTGCATGTTGCATTGATATTTTTTAGAGTATCATTATATGTAGTGTTTATGTGTGCAATGTGTTGTGTGTCCACTCTAGGTCGACACTAATTAGTTTGACAGGGTTGCCAGGACTACATAGTTTAATATGTGTTTATTTTTCACAAAAACATTTATAGCCGAGTGCAGTTTAGTATGTTGTTAGTCTTTAACACTTGTGCCTCTCTATTCATAATGTTTTCACTTTCAAAACACATGCTTCACTTTGTTAGCAAGCAGAACAACACAATGATTTGTGGTGTTAAAGTTACACTCACAAAATGCTAATTTGTAAAAATTAAACCTGTTTTTCCTTATTTTGGAAACTGGATTTACATGGATTGTGGGCATGCTAGGATATGTAGTCCTTCTGAAGATGTTGATATGCAGTGTGATCATGCAGGACCAAACCTCCTTAAATTTAATTCTCTTCAGTCCAGATGTGAATGAATGGCAACATGGTGTTACATTTACTAAGATGGTAGTTAGCTTTAACATGGGATGTTGACCATAGCAAGCAATAATATTATAAATTAAATTGTTATGCCCACTTTTACAAGATAACATGTTTAATTTGTTTGTTTGCTATGGTCTACTTCCCATCTTAAATTGAACTCCCGTAGTAGAAAATGGACAACATGGTGTGGTTCACTTTCTAGTTAAAAAAAAAAAAACATTGCTGAGCAGGATTGTGTATTATGCTACTGATTTAGCCTTAAAGCAGCCATGATGTAGTCACTTAGGCATTAAAGCAGGCCTGTCCAAACTGCGGCCCTCATGCTGTAGAAAAAATACACATCCCAGCATGCCCTGACAGATTTTGCATTCTCTGACCACAAAACTGGGAAAAGGCATGCTGGTAGATGTAGTTTCACAACAGCTGGAGGCCAGCAGTTTTGACATGCCTGCATTTAAGTGTGCTTTGTGCCTTTCTTGGATAATAAGTAATGTAATTCAGTTATTAATGTTTCTGTTGCTTCTTAATTTCAGATGTTGCAGTTGGAGATCCTACAAGTTTTGGAGGCATTATTGCCAGAATGCGACAACACCTGCATGGGGTTTTAATTTGTCTGGAGGAATTGGAAACATTTTAATGATTTTGTTTGTTTTCAAAAAAATCTTAATGTTTTTAAAAATATAAAAAAAATATGATTCAAGTTAACCGGGTGTTGTGCTTATTAATGCAAAAAAGGATCAGCAGAATGGCAGGCAGAAATAGTTTACATTAAACATTACTCACATGTAACGTAAGTTTACAATTAAAAAATGAGTTAGGAGATTATTGTGTTAATAAACATGTAAACACCTTCATTCACAAACAACATCTTTTAAAAAAGAAAATACAAATTTTTAAAATATACTAGTTTTTAAAAAAATCACTTTTACATGTTGATGGACAATTATGGCAACAAAGTGTTAATCTGGTTTTTTGGCCTGACTTAATTGTTTAGGAACATTATCAATCATTACACTAATTGGATTCGTAATTGACAAGGGCTTGTGTATTTTAAAATGAAAGGGGTAATTTCACTTAATCGCAAAAAAAAAAAAAATTGGGCGTTTTACCTTAAAAGTGTGCAATTTTAAGGAAAAATTAGTAAATCTACTAAAACTTAGTATTTTTACAATGAAATATGTGTTTTTGCGAAGGCTTCGCAATGCTGCGATGGTTTCGCATTACTGCGATGTCATTTGGCGTACGCCCACTTTGTGTAATACTGCGTACGAATGTGCAAAAATACGTTGGGGGCGGATGTTCGCAAATTTAATACACTAACGCAACTTTGCGAATATGTTGTGCGACCGAAAAAATGAGCGATCAACTCGGAATGAGGGCCACTGCGCAATCAGGATATGTTCTACAACCGCAGACCCTGGTCTTATAGTTATTAATATTACAAGGTCCTAAAGTGAAGCCGTTCCCTACTAAAGAAATCCACTCACTTATATTTCATTTTGCATTTCTTATAGAAGGAAGACCAGGGGGCCATTGGGCTCATCTTACGAAGTGACACAGAAAATAACTGTCTGATAACGGATATTTTAAGTCAGAGGCGGTCAAAACGTCAATCGTGATCTACCGGTAGATCGCGATCCAAGTGTGACTTGCCGCCTCCTGCCCGGAGCGTTCTCAATGATGCATTGCACGGATGACGTCAGCCGCGCACCCGTGCAATGTCCGATTGAGAACACGATGCAAGGAGCAGCGCCGGCGACAGCAGTAGCGGCGGGAAGCGGGAGCAGGCACATGACAGTGGGGATCCAGCCAGCTGGCGGGCAGACAGTCAGCTAAAGTAAGTTAAAGTAGATTAATGGCACTGTGGGGGCATATGTGGCACTGTGGGGGCATGTGTATCTGGCACTGTGGGGGCACAAGTGGCATTATCCCGCCTAGTTAGATCACAAAAGCTTTTCAGCTTTAAAAGTAGATCAGAGACTCAAAGTCTGGCCACCCCTGTTTTAATATGTCGATTTTTATAACTTGACTTGAAGTTAATTTTTAAACCCCATCATTGTCTAAGTGAATAAATCAAAGAAATACGCAGCAGCAATCATACAATGTGAATAGGAAGCTCCCACTGGCTGTTATGGAGCCGTGATACCATATAATGATCACTAGGACGACACAATCCAGCACTGCTCTGCATTCTAGTTTGGAACAGATCACAATAATGAATCAAGCTGCAACCATGATCTATATTATAATTTAAGTCAGTGTAATGTACAGTCATATGTTCAGACCTCAACAGATCAATACTCTGAGGTCTGAACATACAGTACAGGAGGCTCCGCCAGTGAGTATGCACCTGTAATCAGTAGTGTTTCTCAGAATATTAGCAATGTTTATATTGCATTGTTTTTTATATTTATTTGTATGTGTGTATGTATGTATGTATATATGTATGTATGTATAAATTAATTTTATAATAGCTATAGCAATCTAATCTTTCATGGTTTGTTTATCACACCACAAGTTAAATTCACCACCTTGTTTAAGACTGTAGATCTTTTTTTTTTTTTTTTAAATAAAATTAAATACCATACGCCTGTCATTATAAATTACACAACTGTCTGAGTGACGGACGGCACAGACCCTCCTCTCTCAGAGGACAGGGAGCGACTGCTCAGCTCTTGCTGAAGTTCGTCCAGTTTTTTCTGTAGCTCTGCGCGCTTGGCAAGTAAGTCCTTACAGCGGCTGTTGGTAGCGTCCTATGAGAAGAAAAGTGTATACATCAGTCTAGTGTTAGAGATTGAGGTGCACAATAGGGCTGGTCGAGTGGAACATGAGGCTGTGAAGTGGGAAACAATTTTGGGTGGAGTCGGTAGAAATGTGCCGGCTTGCAACTCCAGCTTCAGAGTCAGCTCCAGCTTCAAACAGCAGGAGTTAAGGCTGGCAGGAACTCTTACGTATATCTTAAGTATGGGACTCATCTGTCATGTATACAGGAGTCGGACATAGGCCCTCATTCCGAGTTGTTCGCTCGCTAGCTGCTTTTAGCAGCATTGCACACGTTAGGACGCCGCCCTCTGGGAGTATTTTATTTTAGCATTATAGCGAACGAAAGATTAGCAGAACTGCTACTAAATATTTTCTTGCAGTTTGAGTAGCTCCAGACCTACTCAAAGATTGCAATCAGCTCAGTCCGTTTAGTTCCTGGTTTGACGTCACTAACACACCCTGCGTTCGGCCAGCCACTCCCCCGTTTCTCCAGACACTCCTGCGTTTTTCCCTGACACGCCTGCGTTTTTTAGCACACTCCCGGAATCGCTCAGTTACCACCCAGAAACGCCCCTCTCCTGTCAATCACTCACCGATCAGCAGTGCGACTGAAAAGCGCTGCACAGACAACAGCAAAACTGCTAAGTTTTTAGTTAAATAACTAAGCGCATGCGCCCTGCGTACCATGCACATGCGCATTTAGCAACATATCGCAGCATAGCTAATATCGTCAACGAGCGAACAACTCGGAATGACCACCATAGTGAAAACAAATTAGTCGGAGTCAAAGGTTTGGTGTACCGGCTCCATAGCAGTTGAACACTAGTCGGCTGTAATTACACGTTGGGGTAAGCACTATACAGGTTGAGTATCCTATATCCAAATATTCCGAAATACGGAATATTCCGAAATACGGACTTTTTTAAATGGGAGTGAGATAGTGAAACCTTTGTTTTTTGATGGCTCAATGTACACAAACTTTTTTAATACACAAAGTTATTAAAAATATTGTATTAAATGACCTTCAGGCTGTGTGTATAAGGTCTATATGAAACATAAATGAATTGTGTGAATGTACACACACTTTGTTTAATGCACAAAGTTATAAAAAATATTGGCTAAAATGACCTTCAAGCTGTGTGTATAAGGTGTATATGTAATATAAATGCATTCTGTGCTTAGATTTAGGTCCCATCGCCATGATATCTCATTATGGTATGCAATTATTCCAAAATACGGAAAAATCCCATATCCAAAATACCTCTGGTCCCAAGCATTTTGGATAAGGGATACTCAACCTGTACTCTATTGTTACTCTTCTGTTTAAGTCCATTTCATTAGATTTGTCATTTCTTTAGAAAATACATAAAATGATACTGGCCCCATTATAGACCATTTTATTTTCTTCTAGTGTTTTGGCAATAATCATTCCCGACTGGCTTTGTTGGTTAGATACAATTTCTAGAAGACCATGGGTCCATTACATCTGTGGTCAGCATTCCTTCTGTACGTAGGTAACTATATGCACCTGTGATTTAGTCCTTGGGTTCCACCTTATATAGTATTCTGTCCACAACTGCAGGTGCCTCGTGCTGGTCACGGGATACAGGACATGTTCGGAGTAGTCCACAAACAAAGGATTGGTGAAATCTTCAAGCTGGCTGTTGACATAGGACCACACAGAGACAGACTCTTGTGGCAGAGACTAAAAAAAAAAGACATGAGGAATAAGGACGATTTCATACTGTTCTCCTGCATACTGTCGTCAAATGTATTTAAATCCCCTCCATTCCCAATAAATTAGCAGACTTCCATTCCCTAGGACACTCACCACTTGCTCTACACAGCAGGGATCTGATGCTCAGACATAACCAAGACCGCTGTTGATTAGCTTTTGACACTCATTATAGAAGGGGAGAGCCAAGTCTTAACATCCACTATATCGGACCTCCCCTGCCATGGAGACAGCCGAGCAGTACTAATATCAGGAAGGGAGGGTATTTAGTAAGCCTCTTAACCACTTGACTGACACCCTCAGAAATTGTTGTTTTTTGTTTTGTTTTGTTTTTAAGATGAATTAGGTGAAGAACATGTAATTAAATCTTATCCTAAATGATTTATTTTTTTTAAGTTTTTTTTTCTTCTTTTATATTTGTTAAAAACAAAATCGTACGGCACCATCGGATCATCAATAACATTGCGACCATCGCAACTTTGATTTTAATAGGCCGGCCAGCCACCTGGTAAACAGGGGGTTTGGAGGAGGGGGGTTAATTTACACTACCCCAGCAGAAGCTATTTCTCAGCGGTGGGGGGTCCTGCCGTGCTGACCGATCAGCAGTGATTGGCAGCACAGCAAACACTGGGGGTGGATGCAGGGAGACAGAGGGAAGTTTCTCTTCGCTGCAGATGCACACGCTGTCTATCTGACTGGTCGTATCCTGTGCAACCAGGTCAGATAAAGCACTTGAGTGTGGTCGCATGAGACCATGCCGGGCAAGTGGTTAAATGAAGTGTCAAGCCCCAAAATACAGTACAACAATGGCACTGTATTGATGCAACATTTTAGGACTATGGGAAACTGCATTTACAGAAGACATACATACAGAAGTGGGTCTAAGACCCCTGATCCTACCTCCTGTACTCTCTGCTGCTCGCTGTTACAAAGGAACGTCCCAAACAAACAGCTGTACAGGTGATCCAGAATAGTCAGGAGAAAATGCTCATTAAATTCAAATGCATGAGGGAACTGTGGACAAGAAAGAAAGAAATGAAGATCAAACACATCAGCTAACCAGGGATATTATGGTGGATAGATCACGGACCATAGTTAGAATAAAATGAGGAAATACAACACAACAGCCGACTTTACCAACAGATAAAATTACTCATGGAAATAATACAGTATAGGAGAACATACAGAGGTTGAACTCGACGAACGGATTGTCTTTTTTCAACCTCACAAACTATGTAGTGATGTAACTATCATGCAGACGCTATTATAAGAGGAGATGTTTGTAATATAATGTGATTTCATCATGCAGTGAGATGGCATAAACATGTCTGACAACAAGAGAGAGTCGCTGTAAAAACATGTATAGGCAAGGAGATTTACTACACACCTGTCTCGTCATCTGCCAAACACAGTCAATAAACTGCAGGAACACTGGGGATCTGTCAGCGTCCGCATGGTTCTTGTCACCGTGGCCAATCCTCTTGGATCAAACAAAGACCGTTTTATATTGTTATCATGTGACCAACATCAATAGTGTAATAGCAAAAATAAGACTAAAGACCGGTTCTAAACAACATGAACAATCCTTGAACATGTGGAATCATGCAGTCTTGATATTCCATTTCTTACTTTCTGGGTTACTCTAAAGTTAATGTCAAATATAAAATAAACATATACAATGATGCTATAATCAACAACATTAACATTGTTGCAAATCCATAACTATGTATCAGCTGAAGGACATTTTCAGTCTTCCAAAAGAAGGTGTACGCAACTCCTAAGCCTCAAGGCAAATAGTGCAAAATGTGTTTGGGTCAAGTCCTGTTCCAAGCAGAGGGGCCGGCCAGAGTTGCGTGTAAGCGCGGCCACCTTGCACGCACGGAAATACATGCAAATCTTCACCTGCATTCACAACTGCCCCATCTATGGTGTCACACCGACCAAGTCCATCCACTTGTAGATGCAGCTGCACTCTTTGTGCATAAAATCTAGCTGAAATCAGACAGACCTCTTAGCACTCACCCCTTCGCAGAACACTTCCCCCTACATGTGGAAGCCCCACTGCCGTCCAGTTACACCCGCTCAGCTGCAAATGGAGATGCAACAGACTAGTAGGACTCTGTACAGCCAGTAGCTTCTCATAATTGCATGTGCTTAGCTCGGACGCAAGTGCAGTGTGAAAATCGCAAAATCCATCTGCAAGATGGACATACGTGAAGTTCTGAGTCAGCCCTGTAGGCCAAGTGAAACCTGTGCAGGCTTTTAAAATGGGAGAAGAGAGCCGGTTTGGAGGAGGACGACAAGGGTGAGATATTGCATGGGGGTGAGGCTAGAGGGGATAGGGTCTACTTAATACTGGGTAAAGTTGTGCATAAAAATCTATCGCCTTATACGTCTGTTTCACATATGTTGTTTCAGTAGACCGTAGACATTATGTATAAAGGCAATAGACTGAGTGACAGCTTAGGTCAGCACTATTACACCTGAATGCTATTTACTGCAGAAAGGAATGAAACTCACAGTGTAGAACTTGTGCCCGAAGCTCAGCCACTCCTTCTCCACCAGCACCTCAAACCCTTGGATGGTCCGATAGTAGCCATCAAGCATGAGCATGGCAAGGGACGTAAGCTGCGCAGTGCGGTCCCAGCCATCGCTGCAATGGACAACTACAGAAGTCTTTCCCGATTCCACTTTGTCTACGATTCTCAAAGCACCAGCAAGAATGAACTGGAAGACAAATCATACACAAGATTTTGTAGAGAGACAGAGAGAGACAGAGAGAGACAGAGAGAGAGAGACAGAGAGAGAGAGACAGAGAGAGAGAGACAGAGAGAGAGAGACAGAGAGAGAGAGACAGAGAGAGACAGAGAGAGACAGAGAGAGACAGAGAGACAGAGAGACAGAGAGACAGAGAGACAGAGAGAGAGACAGAGAGAGAGACAGAGAGAGAGACAGAGAGAGAGACAGAGAGAGAGACAGAGACAGACAGAGACAGACAGAGACAGACAGAGACAGACAGAGACAGACAGAGACAGACAGAGACAGACAGAGACAGACAGAGACAGACAGAGACAGACAGAGACAGACAGAGACAGACAGAGACAGACAGAGACAGACAGAGACAGACAGAGACAGACAGAGACAGACAGAGACAGACAGAGACAGACAGAGACAGACAGAGACAGACAGAGACAGACAGAGACAGACAGAGACAGACAGAGACAGACAGAGACAGACAGAGACAGACAGAGACAGACAGAGACAGACAGAGACAGACAGAGACAGACAGACAGAGACAGAGACAGAGACAGAGACAGATATAGATATAGATATATATAAGCAGTTGCTGCTCCTGTCGCAGTTGGCTCTTTAAAGGGCAAGTAATCCTAGATTAAAAGTTATATTATGTAAAAGAACTATTGGTAACATCGAAAGTGTGCAAGTTCACCAGAATTCTGGAGACATGAGATAAAGTTCTGTGAAGGGTATACAGCAGTCTGACATCAGGGGGCAGATTTAATCATCCACACTTTATAACAGACTTTTCTCCGCCGCTCTTGAGGCTGAGGGAAATTCTGCATTAAATGCTCCCTCTGAATCTTATTGCGTTGGTAAACTCAGATTCTGGGCACTTAACCCGGAATCTATGGGTTAAAACAAGTTAGCTGCTGGTATAGCACATGGGGAAATTGTGTAATTGAATCTACCCCCAGACTTGCCAAGATGTGACAAAGGAATATCTAACGAGTGCCCCTTACTGTGGCTGATCTCTTGCCCCTCCTCACATTAAGACACATGAAGCGACACATCATTGCCTCCCAGAAGATTAGAACATTACATTCCTGAAATATCTGTGCTGCTGTGAGAATTCACGCATCATCCGGTTGCACAGTTCTGTTTAGCCCTGCCCACTTCTATAGTGGTTCTGTGCGAACAAGCAGGAGATGAAGAGTAATAAAGAGAAGCTCTGACCCCAGTCGTACAGACCTTAATAATGAGCCAACAGAACTTAATATTAATACCAACATTTTCTTTAATCGCTTTTACTGCTATAAGGTTCCTTGGTTAATAGCTCTGCAATGGTGTGGTTCTTCTAGGTTGACATACCCTGTAACGAGTATCACAAATTGTTAAAATGGACCAGTGATGCCAGGACTGTTGGCCTTTATGCCATAATGTCTTGTACACGGCAATATAACCCATTAGGTGCAGAAGCAGACCCCTCTTCAAATCCCCTTAACAACAACAGATGGGATTTGCCAGGCAAGCCCATGTGATGAAACGCTGGTCAGTGTAGACTCTCCCTCCTTTAGTTAGTTGAACAAACCTTAATATGCTCTAGCCAGTGGGTGGACTCCAGGTTAGACAGCCAGTGAGATTCCTGAATGATGGGATAGGAGATCTCCTTCAGCTTCCTCAGAGATTCCCTCATAACATGGATGTTGTGGATGTCCAGGAAGATCAGCTCTGCATTCTGGTACGCATCCTCGCTCTCAAACCCTCCACCCTTAGCCTGTACAGCAGACAAGGGACATTACAATGTGTCTGCCATTTTAATTACTATACACAAACTATGTTAAGAAAGTAATAACACGTCAAAAACTCTGCTCCATGGCTCATGATCGCCTGTGCAATTGGCATTGCTCATCCCCCTCCTCACTAGAACATTCCTCACTCATACCCCTTTCACACCGCAGCTTATACCCGGTATTTTGCAGTTTTAACTGGCTTTCTAAACGGGTCAAGCTGTGATGTGAAAGGGTCCCCTTCAAATTTACCGTTTTCAAAATACCGGTATTTTGAAACGGTAAAAAAGAAGGGTCCTACCCGTTTCAGTCCCATTTCACTGTGCAGTGTGAAAGGGTCTGAAACGGTATTTGCAAGCCCCAGCAGGTCATAGGCTGTCTCCATGTGTGATGTCAGCAGCCACAACCAGGAAACAGCTTGGAAAACACAGGAGACACATGCGAGAGTGGCTTTATAAACGTTTAAACGGGAAAAACACGGAAAAAAATGGTGTGGGGTCCCCCCTCCAAAGCATAACCAGCCTCGGGCTCTTCGAGCTGGTCCTGGTTCTAAAAATACGGGGGACAAAAAGCGTAGGGGTCCCCCGTATTTTTTTACACCAGCATCGGGCTCCACTAGCTGGACAGATAATGCCACAGCCGGGGGTCACTTTTATACAGTGCCCTGCGGCCGTGGCATTAAATATCCAACTAGTCACCCCTGGCCGGGGTACCCTTGAGGAGTGGGGACCCCTTCAATCAAGGGGTCCCACCCCCCCAGCCACCCAAGGTGAAGCCCGAGGCTGTCCCCCCCATCCATTGGCTGCGGATGGGAGGCTGATAGCCTTGAGTAAAATGACAGAATATTGTTTTTTCCAATAGTACTACAAGTCCCAGCAAGCCTCCCCGCAAGCTGGTACTTGGAGAACCACAAGTACCAGCATGCGGGAGAAAACCGGGCCCGCTGGTACCTGTAGTACTACTGAAAAAAAAATACCCAAATAAAAACAGGAGACACACACCGTGACAAGTACAACTTTATTACACACTGCCGACACACATACATACTTACCTATGTTGACACGCCGACTGCCACAGTCTCCGACGATCCGAGGGTACCTGTGAAAAAAATTATACTCACCTGCCAGTGTCCAGAGATAAATCCACGTCCAGAGATAATCCTCGTACTTGGCAAAAAAAAAACACGAACACCCGACCAACGGACTGAAAGGGGTCCCATGTTGACATATGAGACCCCTTTCCCCGAATGCCGGGACATCACGCGACTCCTGTCACTGAGGTCCCTTCAGCCAATCAGGAAGCGCTACTCCGTGGCGCTCACCTGATTGGCTGTGCGCGTCTAAGCTCAGACAGCGCATCGCACAGCTGCCTCCATTACTTTCAATGGTGGGAACTTTGCCGTCAGTGGTGGGGTTACCCGCGGTCAGCCGCTGACCGGCGGGTGACCCCACCGCTAACCGCAAGGTTCCCACCATTGAATATAATGGAGGGAGCTGTGCGATGCGCTGACAGCTCAGACGCGCACAGAGCCAATCAGCAGAGTGCAAGGACGTTGCGCTCGCTGATTGGCTTACGAGACCTTTTAGTGACAGCAGTCACGGGGGGGGGGGGGGGGGGGGTCTCTGCATTCGGGGAAAGGGGTCCCATGTGTCAACATGGGACCCCTTTCAGTTCGCTGGTCGGGTGTTCGTTTTCTTTTTTTGTCAAGTACGTGGATTTATCTCTGGACCATGGATCAGGTGAGTATAATTATCTTTTATTTTCAGGTACCCGTGGATTCTACTTGGAGAAGAGGACCGACTGCTTCGTGTCAACATAGGTAAGTATGTGTGTGTCGGCAGTGTGTAATAAAGTTGTACTTGTCACGGTGTGTGTCTCCTGTTTTTATTTGGGTATTTTTTTCCCAGTAGTACTACAGGTACCAGCGGGCCCGGTTTTCTCCCGCATGCTGGTACTTGTGGTTCTCCAAGTACCAGCTTGCGGGGGAGGCTTGCTGGGACTTGTAGTACTATTGGAAAAAACAATATTCTGTCATTTTACTCGAGGCTATCAGCCTCCCATCCGCAGCCAATGGATGGGGGAGGACAGCCTCGGGCTTCACCCCTAGCCCTTGGGTGGCTGGGGGGGGGGGGGGGGGGACCCCTTGATTGAAGGGGTCCCCACTCCCCCAGGGTACCCCGGCCAGGGGTGACTAGTTGGATATTTAATGCTACGGCCGCAGGGCACTGTATAAAAGTGACCCCCGGCTGTGGCATTATCTGTCCAGCTAGTGGAGCC
The DNA here is from genome assembly GCF_028390025.1 of Pseudophryne corroboree. Lineage (NCBI taxonomy): Eukaryota > Metazoa > Chordata > Amphibia > Anura > Myobatrachidae > Pseudophryne > Pseudophryne corroboree. Next base: position 83,663,856 of record NC_086445.1, read on the forward strand.
CGATGCTGGTGTAAAAAATACGGGGGACCCCTACTCTTTTTGTCCCCCGTATTTTTTGCACCAGCACCAGGCGCAGAGCCCGGTGCTGGTTTTAAAAATACGGGGGATCCCCTGTCAATTTTCCCCCCGCATTTTTAGAACCAGGACCAGCTCGAAGAGCCTGAGGCTGGTTATGCTTTGGAGGGGGGACCCCACGCCATTTTTTTTCTGAATTTTACCATTCCATCTAAAAAAAAAAAAAAAATTATTTAAAAAAATATATAAATACTTGTGCCTTCAAAAAAGACAAACCAAGTACCTAATCCCTTCTAATATAAATAGATATGCTTCAAGCTGCTGGGTTCCATCGTACGACTATCCAAATTATTAATAATGAATTAATTAATAATTATTAATAATGTGTGGGCCAGAAAAGTCCATTTATAATGACAACCACTGTTTTCTATGGGTGAAACGGGTTCAGTGTGAAAGGTACCAAAACAGTAATGAAATGGTAATTTACTGGTTACAACATGAGATGTGAAAGGGGTTTAACTGCTCAGACCCGTTTTAAGAACCGTTTCAAATACCATTTCAAAAGCAGGTTTTGCGATGTGAAAGCAGCATCACTGAGTGGGGAGATACAACCAAAGTCAATAACTCAAACAGGTTACAGCGGCTGAACCACTGAGCAGTCCTGTAATGCTGCATTCAGACTGCAAATGCCGGATCCTACCCGGTAAGACAAACGTGTACTTACCGGGTGGGATCCGGCATTTGCACTCCGCTGCTGGCTTTCCGACCCGGCAATATACCGGGTCGGTTGCCATAACAACGGAGCGCGCAGCAGGGGCGGGGGTGGAGGCGGCGTCGGGAGATGAGCTCATCTCCTGCGCCGCCTCTCCCTATCTTGTGAATGGGAACAGTGTCGCATCGACACGGCTCCCATTCACACCGCACCTGACCCGGTAATCAACCCGGGTAAAACCCTTCTTTTTTACCGGGTTGATTTACCGGGTCAGGCGACCCGCTAAATCGGCCAGTGTGCTTTCACATCGCACACTGACCCGGTTCGACACGGCAATATGCCGTGTCGGTACCGGGTTATTTGTGCGATGTGAAAGGGGTATAAGAGTAACCACTAAAGTTACACCATACTATCCCTTTACTCACATACTGCTATTCAGCAGAAAAAGGGTCACCTTAACTATGGGGGACTCTCCTGTAGGACCTCCCAACCTTTAGTCTGTAGGGTCCATGAAGAAATGAGCGCCAGAAAGGACAGCCGAATTTGAATAAAACACACAAGCGGAGTGCTATCTGGTCAGCTCTCTGCTCCAACCATGAAGTTACTTTGGCCACTGACTTTTCAAAGCCCTGGACCCAATCATGGTCATGATGGAACTGTAGTGAGGACAGAAGGTGGGGAAGACATAGGACTCTACTACAAATCCAACCCTCCTTTTATGGTACCCAAACACATAAGGTAATATAGAGTGAGCGGGTGTTGGTTAGTATTAAGATTTAGATTTGACCCAGCAGGAAGAAAAGTTGGGACAACGCAGAGCGGCCAGACGCATGTTGGGACCCATGTATGACCCCAGATATCTGCAGCTTTTGTGAAGCAATTTGTGTTTAACGTTTATGTTGCAGTAAATATTAAGCTAAAATGATAGGGTTTCTTCCTCCCCATCATTCACTTAATTTATAGGAGCGTTAACCTTTGGACTTTGAATATTTGCGCCTAAAAAAAAATTCTCACATCTACACAGCTTATAGTTAGCGGCTATGTAATCATGGCTGACTGCAGAACAGTTCCTCTGCTTTCCCAGGTGGTATGACTGATTTATTCAGCAGGAATAGAGAGACAGGAGAATGGAAAGACTTGCAATACATACAGAAGAGGAGAATGCCTTCTTATGCTGAAAACTGAGAAAATACCTTATTTGCCACAGCATTGACGCTAGGTCTTGCATCAAAGATAAAGATTTTGTGGGACTGTGCGTTGGCATCCATGACAGACTGTAGGTACTTCTCATCCTCCTTACACCTCTTCACATTCACCCCCAGCAAGGGCTGGCTGCAGCGTATGATGGTAGCCTGACTCTCCGGGTGAATCCAGGATAAAACCTGCAGAGGTACAGACTCCATTACTACAGCTCGGCGATACACGGCCCGTAGACACTGCCCCAAGGGTATAATCATTATGGTACACTTACCGTTGATAACTCTATTTCTCCTGAGTCCACAGGATCCACAGGATAATATTGGGATATGAGGTAGCGACAGCGGATTGACACCAAACAATCAAAGCTTTCGGCCTCCCAGAATGCAATGGGCCCGTCCCTATATCCCCACCTCCTGGCTCAGGCAAGTCAGTTGTTTCCCAAAGCTCAAGGCAGGAGCATCATAGAGAGCCCTAATCAGGCGAGAAGAACACACATGCACACCCTTCCATACAAGAAGGAAGAGGTTAGTAAGTGAAAGGATCCTCAAATCAGGTACATCAAGGTGGGATCCCTGTGAATCCTGTGGACTTAAGAGAAATAGAGTTATCAACGGTAAGTCTACCATAACGATTATTTCTCCTGCAGGGTCCACAGGCTATCCACAGGATAACATTTGGATGTCCCAAAGCAATTTAGCGGTGGGGACACTTCTGATTGGAGAGGAGAATTCTTCACCCAAATTCAGCTTCCTGAGAGGCAAAGGTATCAAAGGCATAAGGTCTAATGAATGTGTTAATGGAAGACCA